>NC_044569.1:56542333-57899049 GCF_007565055.1 Rhinopithecus roxellana | reverse complement strand
CTCTCTTAATCTCACTTTGCTACGAATGTTTGCAAGTCCCCTCACACAACGTCAATCCCAGGTAAAGGGTTGTTATCCTCTGTCGGTTCTTCTTTCTACCATGTTGTCTTGCGGTGTTGTTATTTTGGGTTTTACTCCCAGGAAGATTCAGTCGTGTGTCTTTTGGACTCCACAGATGTGGAACCTGCGAACACGGAGGGCCAACGGTAGAACTCAGTGGGGTGTGTCCAGGCTGAAATTAACCTCAACAACTTGTGGGGCACAGCAGTCCACCTGGCGTGGACCCTCCTGATTGGCCGCATTTTGCTGACGCAATGATTACGTATGGGGGCGGGGCAGGCCCAGGGGCCAAGGGCGGTCAGGGCTTCAGCCCTGGGTGGGCCTGGGGCTGGCTATATAAGGCCGGGCTCTGGCACGGGAGCTTCACTCGGCGTTGGACGGCGCACCGCAGAGGTCACTCCAGGCTGTGGCTCCACATCCCGAGGACCAGAAGCGGGCCTGCTCAGCTGTCTGCAAGGACCAGCGCCCCAGAACCAGTGGCCCGCTGCTCCGAGGACCGGGCTCCCTCCAGCCTGCGACTCCACATCCCCAACCGGGCAGCGAGGACCGGCGACCCCAGACTTCGTGTCCTGCCGCCCCGAGGACAGAGCCGCGACCGGCGGGACAGCCAGGCCTGCACAGCTCTGCTGAGATGGCGGCAGGGTCCACTACGCTGCACGCAGTGGAGAAGCTGCAGGTGCGTCTGGCCACTAAGACGGACCCGAAAAAGCTAGAGAAATATTTGCAGAAACTCTCCGCCTTGCCCATGACGGCAGACGTCCTGGCGGAGACTGGAATCAGAAAGACGGTGAAGCGCCTGCGGAAGCACCAGCAGGTGGGCGACTTTGCCAGAGACTTAGCGGCCCGGTGGAAGAAGCTGGTGCTTGTGGACCCAAACACCGGGCCTGATGCACAGGACCCCGAGGAGAGCGCTTCCCGAAAGCACTTCGGGGAGGCTCTTCGGGACCAGGAAAAGGCCTGGGGCTTCCCAGAGAACGGGACGGCCCCCCGGAGCCCACCTGAGTCCTGAGCACAGCGGACGCACACAGAACACCTCCGGGGCTCCAGAGACTGGTAGATATTTTGTACTAGGTTATTACTTTTACTAAATTATTATTTACTAGATTTAATATAGGGAATTGATTATTATAAGGATTTATTATTATAATGCCCATGTGATTATAGAAGCTAACAAGTCCCAGGATCTGCAGTCAACAAGCTGGACACCCCGAAGAGCCAATGATATAGTTTCACTCCAAGTCTGAAGGCTCCTGAACCAGGAGAGTAGGTGGTGTGGTTCTAATCTAAAAGCAGCCAGACTCAAGACTCAGGAAAAGCCAATATTTCAGTTAGAGTTCAAATGCAGAAAAACAAAAACAAAAAAACACTGTCCCAGTTTAAAGACAGTCAGGAGGAAGGAATTCCCTCTTACATGTGGGAGGGTCAGCCTTTTATTCTACTCAGACCTTTGACTGATTGGATGAGGCCAATCCACCTTAAAGAGGGCAATCTGGCCGGGTGTGGTGGCTCATGCCTGTAATCCCAGTACTTTGGGAGGCTGAGGCAGGTGGATCACGAGGTCAGGAGATGGAGACCATCCTGGCCAACATGGTGAAACCCCGTCTCTACTAAAAATACAATAATTAGGTTGGGAGTGGTGGCTCATGCCTGTATTCTCAGCATATTGGGAGGCTGAGGTGGGCGGATCACCTGAGGTCGGGAATTTGAGAACAGCCTGACCAATATGGAGAAACCCCGTCTCTACTAAAAAGACAAAATTAGCCAGGCGTGATGGCACATGCCTGTAATTCCAGATACTTGGGAAGCTGAGGCAAGAGAATCGCTTGAATTCGGGAGACAGAGGTTTCAGTGAGCCGAGATCATGCCGTTGCACTCCAGTCTGGGCAACAAAAGCTAAAATCCGTACCCGCCCCCCCCAAAAAAAGAAGAGGGCAATCTGCTTTTCTCAATCTACTGATTCAAAAGTTAGTCTCCCCCAGAAACACCTTCACAGACAGTCAAGGATAATGTTGACCAAATGCCTGGGCACCCCGTCACGCAGTCAGGTTCCCACACAAAATTAACTGGCACAGCATTCCCACTCCAAAACTTCTGGATCAGAATACGAATTTTTTTTTTTTTTTTTTTTTTTTTTTTTTTTTTTTTTTTTTGAGACTGAGTTTCACTCTTTTTTCCCAGACTGAATGGCACGATCTCAGTTCACTGCAACCTCCACCTCCCAGATTCAAGCAATTCTCTTGTCTCAGCCTCCTAAGTAGCTGGGATTACAGGTGCATGCCACCATACCCAGCTAATTTTTGTATTTTTAGTAGAGATGGGGTTTCATCATATTGGTCAGGCTGGTCTGGAACTCCTGACCTCAGGTGATCTGCCCACCTCGGCCTCCCAAAGTGCTGGGATTACAGGCATAAGCCGCCATGCCTGGCCTCAGTAAACGAATTTTCAAAACCTCCCAGGTGTTTAATGTGCATACTGAAGACTGAGAAGCTCTGCAAAAGCATGATCAATTTGCTAGTCAGAAAAGAAACTTGCCAGAGTTCTTGCTCTTAAGGAGCCTACTGTCTACTGGGATGGGGGGAAGAAAGCAACCAGTAAACATTCAAATATCATTTCCTGGGATAAGAATGGTGTGGTGATATCTACTCCATGAATCAAGAAGGGACGCTTTATTAAATTGGTAAAGGGGCTGATTAGAAAAGACAAATTTAGATCCTAAAGAACAAGAACTTAAGGGACAGAGAAAGAGCAGCTCATCAAGGAGACCAGAAAGAAATGTAGGAAACAAAGAGATGGTAGTATAATGAAAACCAAGAGAAGATGGCCTTTCTAAAAATAATCAGTAGTGTTAGTGTCACTAATCCCATTTAGGCATATCTCAAAACACCAGTACCATGTTTTACAGAAAGCAGGCAATAAATTGCGTTTATCATATGAGTTAATGAATAAATGCACATTTGCCTTACTGTTAATCAGGTGAAAACCAAGATATAAATTCAAAAGCATCTAATATCCATTCTCATGCTCAGCCACCAGACCCTACAATATCGAAAGAAATAACCATATTGAAAACTAAATTTGAATATATAAACATGTTTGACAAATGCCTAGCTTGAAATCAATTTAAAAAGTATTTTAGGTATGAATCATATGTTAGCAAATTTTTTAAATATTCACTTCTCTGAAACTACCCTCTGCAATACCAACTAGTAGGACTCTTTGTACCCAGCAGGCACTCAATAAATATCTAAATAAAAAGTGTTCTTGAGACCACTTATCTCTGCTCCCTCCCAAAGCCTTATTAAAATTATGGTAAAGGAATAAAAATCTATGACCCAAACCAGGCAAGTGGGCTCACACCTGTAATCCCAGCACTGTGGAAGGCTGAAGTGGGAGGATTGTGTGAGGACAGGAGTTCAAAACTGGCCTGAGCAACGTAAGGAGACAGCTATCTCTATAAAAAAATTTTAAAATTAGCCGGGAATGGTGATGCATGCCCGTGGTCCCAGCTACTCCAGAGGCTGAAGCAGGAGGATCGATTGAGCCCAAGAAGTCAGGGCTGCAGTGAGCTTTGATGGCACCAACGCATTCCAGCCTGGGCAAAAGGGTGAGACCCTGTTTCCAAACAAACACAGAAAGAAAAGAAAAGAAAAGAAAAGAAAAAAAAAGAAAAGAAAAGAAAAGAAAAGAAAAGAAAAGAAAAGAAAAGAGAAGAAAAGACCGAGCGAGCCCGGCGCGGTAGCTCACGCCTGTAATCCCACCACTTTAGGAGGCCAAGGCAGGCAGATCACTTGAGGTCAGGAGCTCAAGACCAGCCCGACCAACATGGAGAAACCTCGTTCTACTTTAAAAAAAAAAAAAAAAAAACAAAATTAGCCGGGTGTGGAGGTGCATGCCTGTAATGTCAGCTACTTGGGAGGCTGAGGCAGGAGAATCACTCGAACTTGGGAGGCGGAGGTTGTGGTGAACTGAGATTGTGCCATTGCACCCTAGCCTGGGTAACAAGAGTGAAGCTCTGTCTCAAAAAAAGAAAGAAAGAAAGACAGAGAGAAAGAGAGAGAAGGAGAGAGAGAGAGAGAGAGAGAGAGAGAGAGAGAGAGAGAGAGAGAGAGAGAGAGAGAGAGAAGAGAGCCGAGAAAGCAAGACAAGAAAGAAAGAAAGAAAGAAAGAAAGAAAGAAAGAAAGAAAGAAAGAGAAAGAGAGAGAAAGGAAGAAAAAGGAAGGTGGGAGAGAGGGAGGAAGTAAGGGAGGGAGGGAGGGAAAGAAAGAAAAAGAACGAACGAAAGAAAGAAAGAGAAGAAGAAGGAAGGAAGGAAGGGAGGGAGGGAGGGAAAGAAAGAAAAAGAAAAAAGAAAGGAAGGAAGGAAGGAGGGAAGGAAGAAAGGAAGGAAGGAAGAAAGAAAAAATAAAGAAACAAGGAAGGAAGGAAGGAAAGAAAGAAAGAAGAAGAAGAAGGAAGGAAGGAAGGAAGGAAAGAAGGAAGGACGGAAGGAAGGAAGGAAGGAAATTGACACATGGGAAGCAAATGGATAAACACCAGTTGACTTCAAGAAAGCCAAAAGCAAAGAAAACCAAAAATAAAGAAAACCAACACCTACAGGTAAAGAAGTCAATAAGAAGCAGAGGCCAGGCACGGTGGCTCATGCCTATAATCCCAGCACTTTGGGAGGCTGAGGCAGGTGGATCACTTGAGGTCAGGAGTTCAAGACCAGCCTGGCCAACATGGTGAAACCCTGTCTCTACCAAAAATAAAAATAAAATACAAAAATTAGCCGGGTGTGGTGGCATATGCCTGTAGTCCCAGCTACTCAGGAGGCTGAGGTGGGAGAATTGCTTGAACCCAGGAGGTGGAGGTTGCAGTGAGCTGAAATTGTGCCACTGTACTCCAGCCTGGGTGACAGTCAAGTCAGACTTATTTTGTCTCAAAAGAAAACCAAAAAACAAAAGAAGAGGCCAGGCGCGGGGGCTAACGCCTGTAATCCCAGCACTTTGGGAGGCCAAGGTGGGCAGATCACGCGGTCAAGAAATCAAACCATCCTGGCCAACATGATGAAACACTGTCTGTACTAAAAATAGAAAAATTAGCTTGGCATGGTGGCGCATGCCTGTAGTCCTAGCAACTCGGGAGACTGAGACAGGAGAATCGCTTGAACCCAGGAGGCAGAGGTTGCAGTGAGCCAAGATCATGCCACTGTACTCCCACCTGGTGACAGAGCAAAACTCCATCTCAGGAAAAAAAAAAAAAAAGAAAGAAAGAAAGAAAAAGAAAAGAAGAAGGAAAAAGAGAAAACATATATCTATGGCAGAACCCTAGAAAGTTACAGAAATGAGGACACCAGGTTCCTCTGCAGTCATCAGGCACCTCCAAGGGCAGAAGTGAGGTATAAAGAACATGCTGAACAGAGTATTTCAGATTCCCTCCCCTTCTCTAATTAAGTTACAATTCCTCCCCTACCCAGGCAGAAGACTGGACTACCAGGACTACCTGAAGAAAGGGATAATTCAGTGGAAGCCTATATACTGAAGAGGGAGGTGAAACCCCACCTTCCATTCCCTGCCTTCACCCCCATAAAGTCTTCCTCTGTTCCCTCCAACATTGCTGGCATCCAAACTTATTTTGCCCTTATTCCCTGAAGGAGAGCATAGAAATTGAAGGCCTCAGAAAAAAGACCTACACATAACTGACATTTGGCATCCCCCAATGAAAAGGGCCCTGGTACCTGATCATCCTAAAGAAAAACTGTCGTTATGAGACAAGTCTCCTCTAAAACACACAAATTCTAATTAACTTTTAGGTGTCTCATTCTTCTTTTTTTTTTTTTTTTTTTAGACAGGGTCTCCATGTGTTGCCTAGGTTAGAGTGCAGTGGTGTGATCACGGTTCACTGCAGCCTCAACCTGCTGGTCCCAAGTGATCTTCCCACTTTAGCCCTCTAGGTAGCTGGGACCACCAGCACTTGCCACCATGCCCAGTTCATTTTGCTTATTTTTTGTTGAGATGAGGTCTCACTATGTTGCCCAGGCTGGTCTCAAACTCCTGGACTTAAGCGACCCTCCCACTTCTGACACAGGGGTGGTGCCACCATGCCCAGCTAACTTTGTATTTTTAGTAGACACAGGGTTTCACCACATTGCCCAGGCTGGTCTCGACCTCTGGCCTCAAGCACTCCATCTGCCTCGGCCTCCCAAAGTGTTGGCATTAGAGGTGTGAGCCACCATGCCCAGCCTAGGTGTCTCATTCTTAAAAATAAATGGACAACCATGTATCACTGACTTTTGAGGAAAATATCCCACATGAAAGACAAAACCACAAATTTAAAAATATAAAAAGGAACATAAGGGGAAACAGACAAAATGTTAGAAGAAAAAGAGGTCAGGCGCGGTGGCTCATGGCTGTAATCCCAGCACTTTGGAAAGCCGAGGCGGGTGCATCATGAGGTCAGGAGTTCAAGACCAGCCTGGCCAAGATGGTGAAACCCCGTCTCTACTAAAAATACAAAAAAATTAGCAGAGCGTGGTGGCACACGCCTGTAATCCCAGCTACTATGGAGGCTGAGGCAGAGAATTGCTTAAACCTGGAGGGCCAGAGGTTGCAGTGAGCCAAGATCACGCCACTGCACTCCAGCCTGGGCGACAGAGGGAGACTCTGTCTGAAAAAAAAAAAAAAAAGAAGAAGAAGAAGAAAGGAAGGAAGAAAGCAGGGAGGGAGGGAAGGAAACAAAGAGAAGGGAGGAAGGAAACAAAAGAAAGAAAAAGGGAAAGAAAGAAAAAGAAAGGCAGGCAGGCAGGAAGGAGAGGAAATTCTCCTCAGAGAGACAAAATAAACCATGACATCTTGCAAGAACAAGATACAGTGAAAAAGGAACATTCAGCCATTAATAAAAAACATACCTGGGATGGGGGCGGTGGCTCACGCCTGTAATCCCAACACCTCGGGAGGCCCGGGCAGGTGGATCATGAGGTCAAGCGTTCGAGATCAGCCTGATCAACATGGTTAAACCTCCATCTCTACTAAAAATACAAAAATTAGTCGGGCATGGTGGCATGTGCCTGGAGTCCCAGCTACTCGGGAGGCTGAGGCAGGAGAATCGCTGGAACCAGGAGGCAGAGGTTGCAGTGAGCCAAGATCGTGCCATTGCATTCCAGCCTGGGTGACAGAGTGAGACTTCATCTAACAAAAAAAAAAAAAAAAAAAACTATACCTGCAGGCTGAGTGCCATGGCTCATGCCTATAATCCCAGCACTTTAGAAGGCCAAGGTGGTGGATGGGGAAAGATCACTCGAGGCCAGGGGTTTGAAACCAGCCTGTGCAACATAGTGAGATCTGTCTCTACAAAAAATAAAAAGTTTAACCAGGTGAGGTGGTGCACACTTGTAGTCCCAGCAACTTGGGAGGCTGAGGTGAGAGGATCATTTATGCCCAAGAATTCAAGGCTGCAATGAGCTAAATCATGCCAATGCACTCCAGCCTGGGAGAGACTGTCAGTTTCTAAAAAAGAAAGAAAGAAAGTAACTGGGGCCTGGGGTGGAGGCTCATGCCTGTAATCCCAGCACTTTGGGAGGCCGAGGCAGGCAGATCAACTGAGGTTGGGAGTTTAAGACCAGCCTGGCCAAAATGGAGAAACCCTATCTCTACTAAAAATACAAAATTAGCCAGGCGTGGTGGCGGGCGCCTGTAGTCCCAGCTACTCGGGAGGCTGAGGCAGGAGATTCACTTGAACCCAGGAGGCGGAGGTTGCAGTGAGCTGAGATCACACCATTGCACTCTAGCCTGGGCATCAAGAGCAAAGCTCCATCTCAAAAAAAAAGAGTATAAACATGTTATTTTGAAGAAGCTGCTAGAAGTCGAAGTAGTTGCTTCTGGGGAGCTGTAATTAATTAAGGGTCAGGTGAGGTGAAGCAGGAGACTCTTTTCTCAGTTTTTGTTGAACTATTATAATTTTAAATGATGTGCTATTACTTTGTTAAAAATTAAAATTGAAAATATGTGTAAATAAATAATTTGAAACAACGAAAATAAACCAAATACAAAGAAAATATTCAGAAAATCTCAATACAGTAGATGATGTAGGTGATCAGAGTGTCTTGTGGACGTGCAGCCCTCTTTATATCTAACACACTGGATCACATTCCCTTCTCCAGCTTCTCCAGATCCCTACTCAGCACAGTTCCTTGCACATAGACCCCAAGAGATCAAACCATCAGTGTGCATACCTAAATATTGCTCTTAGCACCATCTAGGGACTAAAACAAAAAATAAGGCTTGGGTTCCTGTCTTGCTTTCAAGTTTCAAGAAATTTATATTATCTATTACATGCAAGCAACAGATAACAATATAATTAATCCAATTAAATACTAAATATACGGTATAGACTATATGGAGTTGTGAGACGTCAGATTAGGGAGAATGTGGCTGGAGCACTGAGAGGCAACACAGAAAATGGAGAGGAAGAGCATGGAGGCAGAGGTTGGGCTTTATTGCAGTGCTTTGTAGGTCTTGTCAAGATTTGGAGGGTTTATCACAAGTGTAATGGAAAGCCATTAAAAGGACCCCATTAAAAGAGTGGCACTATTTTAAGGAAATCACCCTGATTGTTGGATGAAGAATGGACTAGAGAGAGGCAAAAACCAGTGGGAAATAGCTAAGATGCTATTAATGTGGTTCCAGTGAGAGAGTATGGAGGTTCAGATCAGGAGGTGGATGTGAAGATATGGATTATTAAAGATACATTATAGAAGTAGAATCAATAAAATTTGCTGATGTCTTCCTCTCGTAGAGGACAGAGGGGGAGGGACTAGGAGAAAGAAAGAGCTAAGGATGACCCCCAGAATTCTGATTTCAGCAATCAGATGAATGGTAGTTTCATTGGGGTGGTTTCCCCAATGGAGAGACTGGGAAAGGTACAGGTTTTAGAGAGGACAGTAAAATGTGAAGCATTAAGCCAGACACAATGGCTCATGCCTGTAATCCCAGCACTTTGGGAGGCCAAGGCAGGTGGATCACTTGAGCCCAGGAGTTTGAGACCAGCCCAGGCAACACGGTGAAACTCTCTACAAAAATACAAAATTCAACCGAGTGTGGTGGTACATGCCTGTGGTTCCAGCGTATTGGGAAGTTGAGGTGGGGGAATCACTTGAGCCCAGGAGACTGAGGTTGCAGTAAGCTGAGATCACACCACTGCATTCCAGCCTGGGTGACAGAATGAGACCCTGTTGAAGAAAAGAAGAAAAAGGAGAAGGAGAAAAGGAAAAGGAGAAGGAGGAGAACAAGTAGTTGTTAAACAAGTTAAGATGCAAGGCATAGTGGCTCATGCCTATTAATTCCAGCACTTTGGGAGGCCGAAGTAGGAGGATCACTTGAGCCTAGGAGTTCAAGATCAGCCTAGGCAACATGGCAAAACCCATCTCTACTAAATATACAGAAAAATTAGCCGGGCATAGTGGTGCATGCCTGTAGTTCCTGCTACTTGAAAGGTTGGGGCAGGAGGATCCCTTGAGCAGGTTGAGACTGCAGTGAGCCGTGATCGCACCACTGCACTCCAGCCTGAGTGAAAGAGTGAAACCCTGTCTCAAACAAACACACACACACACACACACACACACACACACACACACACACAAACACACACAGTGCAGACAATGCAGATACTTGCAACACCCCAGTGGATATGTCAAGTAATCAGTTGATCCATTGTCCTCTCCACATTTTATCTTCTGGGTCATGGGTCTGGGGCTTAACGAAGAAGTCCAGTCGAGGTAGTCTGGGGGAGTTTTTGGCATATAGATAGTATTGGAAGTTTGGCCGAGCACGGTGGCTCACGCTTGTAATCTCAGCACTTTGGGAGGCCAAGGCAGGTGGATCATCTGAGGTCAGGAGTTCGAGACCTGCCTGACCAACATGGAGAAACTCCATTTCTACTGAAACAAACAAACAAACAAACAACAACAACAACAAAAAAATAGCTGGGTGTGGTAGCACATGCCTGTAATCCCAGCTGGGAGGCTGAGGCAGGAGAATCGCTTGAACCCGGGAGGCAGAGGTTGTGGTGAGCCGAGATCACACCATTGCACTTCAGCCTGGGCAACAAAAGCAAAAGTCTGTCAAAAAAAAAAAAAAAAAAAGAAGAAGAAGAAGAAGAGGGAGAAGAAGGGGAAGAAGATGAAGAAGAGGAGTAGGAGTAGGAGGAGGAGGAGGAGGAGGAGGAAGAAGAAGTTGGCTGGGCATAGTGGCTCATGCCTGAAATCTTAGCACTTTGGGAGGCCAAGGGGGGCAGATTGCCTGAGCTCAAAATTTTGAGACCAACCTGGGCAACATGGTGAAACCCCGTCTCCACTAAAAATACAAAAAATTAGCTGGGCATGGTGGCGCGTACCTGTAGTCCCAGCTACTCGGGAAGCTGAGGCAGGAGAATCACTTGAACCCGGGAGGTGGAGGCTGCAGTGAGCTGAGATCATGCTACTACACTTCAGCCTGGCAAGACTCTGTCTCCAAAAAGATAAATTTATAAAAGATAGTACTAGAAGCCGTGAAAATATATGAGAAAGTTTACGGCTGTGTTTTTCAAATGTGCAGTTCGTGCTTAAAGTGCAAGTTTCAAGAAACCATCCCAAGGGGTTTCTGATTTAGTGTCTTGGTGAGGCCCAAGAATCTGCTCTAATAAAGGGTAACCCAGAAGATTCTGAGGCAGATAGTTCATGCTCAGATTGAAATAGGCTTAAGTACAATCCGGAGGTAAGGAAGTAGCAACAACATGTGTAGCCAACCCTTTCTAGAAGGTGGAGAGAAATAAACAGAGGTTGGTAACTGTAGAGGGGTATGAAGCAAAACAGAGGGTTACCTTTTTGTGTATTATTAGTTTTTAAAAGGTAGGAGATACTAGAGCTCTGGTTCATAACCTTGGCTACACACGGTAATCACCTGTTGAGCTTTCTAAAAATACTGACGCATAGGGCTCATCCCAAGCCAGTAATTCTGAACCTCTGGGAATGAGATCCAGGTAGATGTATTTTTTAACTTTAATTTTATTTTTCCTTACCTCCGCCCCCACATTGTTTTTATCTCCCCAGTGCCTGGCAGACAAGTGTGTCCTCAATTCATGTTCATCGCTGTGGAAAGAATTGCTGGCCAGTAGCAGATGATACAGACCACGGGAAACCACTTAATGTATGTTATAACTCATATAATCTTCGTGTGAAAAAGATTACAGTCCAATTCCTTGACTTTCAAATGGAGAAACTGAAGCCCAAGAAGGGAATTAAATGCCTAAGATCTCTCGCCTTAGTAATGGTAAATCAAGATCAGAAGCCAATATTCTAACTCACTCCCAGGTCAATGATTTACTGCCTTTCAACAATCTAATTTTGACCACGCCCCAAATCCATTCACCCAATCAAGATCCAGCGTCTAATAACACTCAATACCTCATTTCCTCAATCAGGAACCGACCCTGCCGTCCCTTTCATCCGACCCGTTATCACCCCCAAACCCGCCTGCGTCTCATTTATTTTTCCCCCGTTCACGGCTGCAAACCAGGGATTTAACCACAGGGACTAAGCGCCTCTCACTGCGTTTGAGCTGCTCTAGTAGCAGACTCTGTCGCCATAGCAACCGGAGACTCGGAATCGGCCTGCAGCAACAGGAGGTGTTCTTGATATAAGTATTTTTTATATATGCGTTCCTTACCGCTTCCCGCGCCTGATGCGTGAATTTGAGGGTCTGGTAGGAAAGCTCCATTAGACACTGTGCTAGGACCCGAGAGAAGGGAGAAGAGGAGTCAGTTACTGGGCTGACCTGTGGATCTAAGGAACCTGACGCTTAACCAGCCCGCCCCTTTCCGGATTGGCTAGAGCCTAGACACGCCCGCCAATCGCTGGCCACAGACGGATTCTTCAACATGCCAATCAATGTTAGACCATGCATGTTTAATCCAGAGTGTTTGCGTGACGCTGGCCAATGAAGAGATCGAGGAGGGAAGATTGGTAGAGCATGGGGCGGGCTTTGCAATTGTTTTGGTTTTCTTAATTCGTTTCTAAAATACAAGTTGACCCAGGGCTACATACCATAATATTTGTCCTTGATTTCAGCAGTTGTTCAGGCCTTTGCGACCCAATGCTTCCATACTCAAGACCATATTTTGACGTCCCGTCTTCTCCTCCCTGGATTATGGTAAAGGTTTGGAAATCCCTTCTGCTTTTCTTTGAAATTCTCTATGCATGGTCTACCTAGACTGGACGAATCTGCTGTGGACACTTTGGTTGTCAAGAGCCTTCTGGGATGCATACTGTGCATCATCAAACCTTCCCTTCTCCTCCAACTCCCTTCACATCAGACCTGTTCTCATTAGAGTTGAAAAACATGGACGTGTTTTCCTCTGCTCCATTTTCTTCATGTGTTAACTAGTCTGTTTCTGCAATGTCTTTCCCTTCTGTCTCTCTTGCTGTGAATCCTATTCCAAATCATTCCTTCATTATCTTCGGTCTTCTTCATCCATTTCTCTCTGCAGGATACAAAAATATTCAAGTCTCCTCAATCTACAAAAAAGATTCTCATAAGTGTTGAACTGAATCACCTCTCTCCCATTCAGGGCAAGGTTTCTGAAAGGACTAGCTATCCGCTTCCTCATTTCCTCACCTTCCGTCCATTTCTCAACACATTCTGGTCCTGCTCCTTTGAAGCAGTTCTTGCCAGAGTCGTCAATAACTTCCTGATTGGGAAATCCGATTACAGATTATTTAATATTATTTATCTTATTCCAACATGGCACCATGTGAAATTGTTGACCACTTTCTAATTAATAATTATAACTGTAATTTATTAAACATCTACAGCACCAATGTACTATGTGATTTACTTGGCTATCTAATATAATCCTAACACAACATGGAGAAGTTATTAATGCCCCAATTTACGTTATGCAAACAGGCTCAAAAAGCCAAATTATTAATAAGTAGCTCTAGGTAGAGTTAGGATGCAAATCTGTTTCCTGACTGAAGCCAGTGCTCTTTTCACTATGCCTTGCTTCTACCCTTCCTGTCTAGGCTCACCTCTAATTCCCACCTGGATACAGGCAACCCCACTCTAACACAAGCGAACTGCTTACAATGCTTGTGAATGACTGATGAGTAGTTCTTTGGCTTGAAGGACCACTCTCATCCCTGCTGCATAAGAAAAAGTCTATATCGGCTGGGCCCAGTGGCTCACGCCTGTAATCCCAGCACTTTGGGAGGCCTAGGTGGGCAGATCACCAGGTCAGGAAATCGAGACCATCCTGGTTAACACGGTGAAACCCCGTCTCTGCTAAAAAATACACACACACACACAAAATTAGCCGGGGCGTGGTGGCGGGCACCTGTAGTACCAGCTACTCGGGAGGCTGAGGCAGGAGAATGGCGTGAATCCGGGAGGCAGAGCTTGCAGTGAGCCAAGATCTCGCCACTGCACTCCAGCCTGCGCGACAAAGCAAGACTGTCTCAAAAAAAAAAAAAAAAAAGAAAAGGAAAGAAAAAGAAAAATGTATTGCCTGCTAAGACAGTTCAAAAATCACCTTCTTGGATAATTCAATGGCATTTTCTCCTAACAATCAACTATACTTATCTTAGGTGAAGCTTAGGCAGAGAACAAATTAGTTCCTGATTCCACAACATACTTTCATATTGCACTTATCACATTGTTTTTGGACATATGGCTTTCAAAAAGTGAAAAGTGTGATTCTTTGATATGAATGAACACCTGTGAATGATTTTGCCTAACTCATTAATGAGGGAGCCAATAAGATGGTAAAGCTGGTTTAAAGAATATTATAAGGAACTGAATATTTACAGACATTTTTAGAAAACAATGTTAGTATAGTATCCCTTAGCATCTACTGGAAACTGGTTCTACGGTTCCCACTGATACCAAAATTGGGGATGCTTATGTTCCTTATATGAAATGTCATACTACTTGCATATAAGTACGCACATCTTCCTGTATACTTTATGCATTTATTTATTTTTTATTTTTTATTTTTTTTAAACAGAGTGGCCGGGCGCGGTGGCTCAAGCCTGTAATCCCAGCACTTTGGGAGGCCGAGACGGGCGGATCACAAGGTCAGGAGATCGAGACCATCCTGGCTAACATGGTGAAACCCCGTCTCTACTAAAAAATACAAAAAACTAGCCGGGCGAGGTGGTGGGCGCCTATAGTCCCAGCTACTTGGGAGGCTGAGGCAGGAGAATGGCGTAAACCCGGGAGGCGGAGCTTGCAGTGAGCGGAGATCCAGCCACTGCACTCCAGCCTGGGTGACAGAGCAAGACTCCGTCTCAAAAAAAAATAAAAATAAAAATAAAAAAATAAATAAAAAAATAAACAGAGTCTTGCTCTGTCACCCAGGCTGGAGTGTAGTGGCACAATCTTGGTTCACTGCAACCTCTGCCTCCTGGGTTCAAGCAATTCTCCTGCGTCCGTCTCCTGAGTAGCTGGGGTTACAGGCACATGCCACCAGGCCCAGCTAATTTCCATATACTTTATTTTTTATTTTTATTTATTTATTTATTTTGAGACAAAGTCTCACTCTGTTGCTCAGCCTGGAGTGCAGTGACGTGATCTCAGCTCACTGCAACCTCCGCCTTCCTAGTTCAAGTGATTCTCCTGCCTCAGCCTCCTGAGTAGCTGGGATTACAGGCACCCACCACCACATCCAGCTAATTGTTGTATTTTTAGTATAGATGGGGTTTCACCATGTTGGCCAGGCTGGTCTCGAACTCCTGACCTCAAGTGATCCACCCCCCCCCTTGACCTCCCAAAGTGCCAGGATTACAGGTGTGAACCACTGGTCTCGAACTCCTGACCTCAAGTGATCCACCCCCCTTGACCTCCCAAAGTGCTGGGATTACAGGTGTGAACCACTGCTTCCAACCCATCCCGTATACTTGAAAACATCTCTATATTACTTAATACATAATACAATGTAAATTCTGTGTTAATAGTCACTCTCCTGCATTTTTATTTGTATTAATTTTTATTGTTGTACTATTTATTTTTATTTTAATATTTTCAATTCTTAGTTGGTTGAATCCCCAGATGCCAAACCCGTGGATACAGAGGGCCAACTTTATAAGACTGCTAGATTAGATACAAAACCTGTTAATGTCTTACAAGGCAATGAAACTATAACCTTTGAAATTGTCTTTTCTGAGGGACACAAATCTGTTAGTCAACATTATTCGACTAAGTCAGAGTCCTTAATTAAGAGTAAGTCTCGAAGTCAAATAAAGATACATTCCTCTACTTTTGCCCACTTTCATTTAAATTTTAACAAATTAAATACAATCAAAAATCCAATTCCTCCGTTACCCTAGACACATTTCAAGTATTCAATTGTCACATGTATCTAGTGCTACTGTACTGAACAGCACAGATATAAAACATTTCCATCACTGCAAGTCCTATTGGATGGTGGTGCTGTAGATAATCAAATAATACTTGATTGGAACTTTTTTTTTTTTTGAGATGGAGTCTCCTCGCCCAGGCTGGAGTGCCATGGCATGATCTTGGCTCACTGCAACTTCTACCTTCCGGGTTCAAGCAATTCTCTGCATCAGCCTGCTGAATATCTGGGATTACAGGCGTCCACCACCACGCCTGGCTAATTTTTGTATTTTTAGTAGAGACGGGGTTTCACCATGTTGGCCATGCTGGTCTTGAACTCCTGACCTCAGGTGATCCACTTGCCTCAGCCTCCCAAGTGTTGGGATAAGAGGCGTGTCACCCAGTGCGCCCAGTGACTGGAACTCTTAAATGATGCTTGATCCTTGACTGGGTTTCACCATGTTGGCCATGCTGGTCTTGAACTCCTGACCTCAGGTGATCCACTTGCCTCAGCCTCCCAAGTGTTGGGATAAGAGGCGTGTCACCCAGTGCGCCCAGTGACTGGAACTCTTAAATGATGCTTGATCCTTGACTGGGCTTCCTAAACAGTAGAACACTGAAGAAACATGCTGTGTTCCTTTTTGCCTTATTTCCAAAATTAAGATAGTTTTTCTAGAGAATCTCCTCCACGTGATCATTAGCTTTCAAACTTTTCTAAGCAAGAAGCATATTAAGAAATATATTTTAGCCAGGTGCGGTGGCTCACACCTGTAATCCCAGCAATTTAGAAGGCTGAGGGAGGAGGATCACTTCAGCCCAGGAATTTGAGGCCAGCCAGGACAACAGTATGTTGTAGTAGAGACAGGGTTTGTCCCTGTCTCTACTAAAATTTAAAAAATCAGCCAGGCATGGTGGCACGCCTGTAGTCTCAGTTACTTGAGCGCCAGAGGACAAGGCTACAGTGAGCCGTGGTCATGCCACCGCACTCCAGCCTGGGTGACAGAGCAAGACCCTGTCTCAAAAACAAACAAACAAAAATACAAAACAAAAACAAAGCCAGGCAGGGTGGCTCACACCTATAATCTCAGCCCTTTGAGAGGCCAAGGCAAGCAGATCACTTCAGGTCAAGAGTTTAAGACCAGCCTGGCCAACATGGTGAAACCTCATCTCTACTGGAAATACAAAAATTAACCAGGGGTGGTGGCACATGCCTGTATTACCTGCTACTCAGCAGGCTAAGGCAAGAGGATCTCTTGAACATGGGAGGCAGAGGTTGCAGTGAGCCAAGATCACACCACTGTAGTCCAGCCTGGGTGACAGAGTGAGACTCTGTCTCAATTTATAAAAAAAAAAAAAGTAACACAATAAGAAATACATTTCACAGCTGGGCACGATGGCTCCCGCCTATAATCCCAGCACTTTGGGAGGCCAAGGAAGGCAGACAGGCAGATCAAGAGGTCAGGAGTTCGAGACCATGCTGGCCGATATAGTGAAATCCCATCTCTACTAAAAATACAAAAATTAGCCAGGTGTGGTGGCATTAACCTGTAGTCTCAGCTACTCGGGAGGCTGAGGCAGAAGAATCACTTGAACTGGGGGTGCAAAGGTTGCAGTGAGCCGAGATCATGACACTGCACTCCAGCCTGAGCAACAGAGTGAGACTCTGTCTCAAAAAAAAAAAAAAAAAGAAATACATTTTACATGAGGACCTAGGATATAGGTATATAACAAATTGAACTCAAGTTTATTGAAATACTTACGCTTACTATTGTGATGCCCTTTGATATTCTCTGCTTCTCTTCTTTAAAATGCTCATTGTTATGTAATAATCCTCTAGTGTTCACAAACTGAAGTTTGAAAAACAGTACTAGACTGAAAATTCCTTGAGGGCACTTTTTAAAAACTTATTATTTCATCATGCTTAGTATAGCTAATGGAATCAGGAAATATTTATTGAACAAAAAACTGATTCTCTTTTTCACTCCTTATTCTGTAAGATTTCATTTTGAAGAAAGAAATTTGCTACAGAAATGTTTTCTTTTTTTTTTTTTTTTTTTTTTTTTTGAGACGGAGTCTCGCTCTGTCACCCAGGCTGGAGTGCAGTGGCCGGATCTCAGCTCACTGCAAGCTCCGCCTCCCAGGTTTACGCCATTCTCCTGCCTCAGCCTCCCAAGTAGCTGGGGCTACAGGCGCCCGCCACCTCGCCCGGCTAGTTTTTTTGTATTTTTTAGTAGAGACGGGGTTTCACCGTGTTAGCCAGGATGGTCTCGATCTCCTGACCTCGTGATCCGCCCGTCTCGGCCTCCCAAAGTGCTGGGATTACAGGCTTGAGCCACCGCGCCCGGCCCAGAAATGTTTTCAAAGAGCTTCTTCCTCTGGCCATATCAAATAACTAGTACTGGACTGGATCTGCTACTCAAAACAACTAGAAAACTAGACCATTACACAACAAACTAAACAAGATAAATAGTTTTCGCAAAGAAGACAATAGGCATCACAGAAATGAGATACAAGAGGGAAGAAAAACAACTAAGGTGAGCCCTGCAATCATGCTAGATTTCTGTGTGGAAGTACTTTTTAGACGTTAGTACAGGATGAAGGAACAAAAATAGAGCATGTTAGCTTCACTAAGTTGAGAGATAGAAGTTTGGGGATGCTGAATCAGGTTAAACTTGCAGGACAAATTGTTAACAGAAAGCAGTCCTGATACAGACCTGATACAAAAAAGGGTTCTTAAATCTTGCACAAGAAAAAATTCAGGGTGACTCCATAAAGTGAAAGCAAGTTTATTAGGAAAGTAAAGGAATGGCTCCTCTGTAGGCATGGCAGCGCTGAGGGCTGCTGGCTGCCCATTTTTTGGTTATTTATTGATTATATGCTAAACAAGGAGTGGATTATTCTTGCCTCCCCTTTTTAGACCATATAGGGTAACTTCCTAACATTGCCATGGCACTTGTAAACTGTTATGGTGCTGGTGGGAGTGTAGCAGTGAGGACGACCAGGGGTCACTCTCATTGCCATCTTTGTTTTGGTGGATTTTGGCCAGCTTTTCTACTGCAACCTGTTTTATCAGCAACGTCTTTATGACCTGTATCTTGTGCTGACCTCCTATCTCATCCTGTGACTTAGAATGCCTTAACCCTCTAGTAATGCAGCCCAGTAGATCTCAGCCTCATTTTACCCAACTCCTATTCAAGATTGAGTTGCTGTAGTTCAAATGCCTGACAAAATTACTGGAAAAGAATGAGTACACAGAAAAAGACTTCTAGAAATTTGTATAGGAGTCTCCTTGGGTCTTTGGATGAATTCTAACTTGTGTGTGCAAAGGATGAGAGTCCATGAGACCATACATATCAAAAAACGTGGAAAGAACAACTTCCAGAGAGCTGCAAGTAGAAAAATTAGCATTACTCACACAGGCCTGAGAGAAATTCATAGTTGGAGTAGTCAGAGTACTATTCCAAATCCTGTTGACCAAACCCTGACAAGGTTTAAAACAAGCCTCAAAAGGATAGAGTTAATCTGCAAGCAACTTATCTGCCTAACAAAAGAAAACCCAGCATTCTTTAAAGGAAGAAAACAAAATTTAGGTACTCAACAACATCTTATTCACAACAATAAGATCCAACATCCAACAATATCCAACCAATGAACAGGAGAAAAATAAATCATTAGAAACATATCCAGGAATTACCGAGATGATAGAACAGCAGACAAGGACTTTAAAATAACTATTTGGGAGGCCGAGACGGGCGGATCACGAGGTCAGGAGATCGAGACCATCCTGGCTAACATGGTGAAACCCCGTCTCTACTAAAAAATACAAAAACTAGCCGGGCAAGGTGGCGGGCGCCTGTAGTCCCAGCTACTCGGGAGGCTGAGGCAGGAGAATGGCATAAACCCGGGAGGCAGAGCTTGCAGTGAGCTGAGATCCGGCCACTGCACTCCAGCCTGGGCGACAGAGTGAGACTCCATCTCAAAAAAAATAAATAAATAAATAAATAAAATAACTATTATTGTGGTCAAGAAAGGAAAACTATGAGCATAATGAGGAGACATAGAAGATATTATAATGGAACAAAATGAACTTGTTTGTTTGAGACGGTGTCCTGCTCTGTCATCAGGCTGGAGTCTGGAGTGCAGTGGTGCAATCTCAGCTCACTGCAACCTCCACCTCCCGGGTTTAAGCGATTCCCCTGCCTCAGCCTCGCAAGTAGCTGGGATTACAGGCACACGCCACCACGCCTGGCTAAATTTTGTATTTTAGTAGAGACGGGATTTCACCACGATGGCCAAGATGGTCTCAATCTCCTGACCTCGTGATCCGCCTGCCTCGGCCTCCCACAGTGTTGGGATTACAGGTGTGAGCCACTGCGCCCGACCCAAAATGAACTTCTGAAATTAAAAATTTATGGGGTGAGCTTAATAGCAGATTAGAATTGCAGAAAAAGGATCAGTGAACTTGGTGATGTAACAGTAGAAACTATCCAAGATGAAATATATGGAGAACAAAAGGGTGTGTTAGATATGAGTTCTAAATTTCTTTTCAAAGAATTAATACGTTAGTATGTTCAATTGTTTGCCTTCTACTTTTAAACTTAACTTCCTCGTAAAGCAATGTTTTTCAATTACCTACTCCACCCTAACTCATTCAGATTACCCCCTACCTGCTCTGCCCTGACTCCCGCCAAATGACTCACCCTGTCATTCTCTTTAAATTAGCCAATCGGAATTAGTTAAGCCTGTGCGGTCTAACCCAAGACAATAGGGGAAGGACACAGCAGCAGGGGTCACATGCATCTGGTATAAGAACCCCTTCCCCTCCCTTGTCCAAGCGTGCGCTCACCATTGCTCCACCTGTAAGGGTAGGCACTCTTCTATAGAAGTAACTTGACTTGCTGAGAATTAAAAAGAAAATTTTATATTCGAGTGCTATTCCTTTTGTCACACCAAAACTTTAGATGTGACAGCTGGAAAACAAAAATAAAGAGTCTTTTTAGGGTAACATTAGGCATTCTAATGTGTGCAAAATTGACTCCAAAATGGAAGAAAGCAGAACTTTTTTTGAAGAAATTATTTACACACCTGTAGTCCCAATAACTCAATAGGAGTGAGACTTGTCTCAAAAAAAAGAAACAAAAGTATACTATTTGGTGGATATGAAAATAGAGCTCAAGCCTATTTTCCCCATGTGCCTATGTTTCCCAAGGCACATTATTTTTATTTTCATTTTTTGCTTTTCCTCCCCACCCTTCCCCACCTCCAAGGCACATTATTTTTTAAAGTATTGAAAAAATACAATCCAATTTTAGTTGGAGAAAACCAATTATTCCACTTATCATTTCTGTGACAGCAAGGATGTTTTGTAAGGTGATTTCTGAATGGGTGTTGTTGTTGTTGTTGTTGTTTTGAGATGGAATCTGGCTTTGTTGCTCAGGCTGGAGTGCAGTGGCAGGATCTCGGCTCAGTGCAACCCCCACCTCCTGGGATCAAGCGATCCTCCTGCCTCAGTAGACCCACCATCCCTACCCCCAGTAGCTGGGTTTACAGGTGCTTGCCACCACACCTGGCTAATTTTTGTATTTTTATTAGAGATGAGGTTTCGCCATGTTGGCCAGGCTGGTTTCAGACTCCTGACCTCAGGTGATCCACCCACCTTGCATCCCAAAATGCTGGAATTCTGAGTGTTTTTAAATAACTTTGTTTTTGGAGACAAGGTCTTGCTCTTTCAGGCTGGAGTACAGTAGCACCATCATAATAGCTCATTGCAGCCTGGAACTCCTGGGTTCAAGTGATCCTCCCACCTCAGCCTCCCAACTTTCTGGGACTATAGGAGTGTGCCACCATACACAGGTAATTTTTAAATTTTTTTGTAGAGCAGGAGTCCCGCTATGTTAGCCAGGCTGGTCTCAAACTCCTGGCCTCAAGTGATTGTCCCAACTCGGCCTCCCAAAATGCTGGGATTATGGCTAATCATAAGCTTTTTGTTTTATTAACTCTCTTCAAATCATACGCTAATTCATCAAACCCTTTCTCTCCTCGTCCCCTCCCTACCTTGGAATTCAGTATTCACAGCCTCATTTATGTCAAACTGTCTTCAGCAGAGCTTCTCTAGGCATGCAAGAATGAGAGGGAGTTTTCAAGAACGACAAGAAATGTGCCTGCCTAACTGCAAACCTTGTGATACTCAACTACAAGCCATCTCTGAATATATATTGTTAAAACTCCATTTTTTTTATGTTTCTAAAAAATGTATCCTGTCATTCTTTAAACACTGACAACTCTGTCAAAGAGAGAGAGAGCGTTTTAATCACACCGACATTCTGTGTTGGTATATATCCTCTCTGCCAAAGATTGTTGGAATATAAGACTAAAGAGCTTTTATTGGATCTTATCCACAGATAGAGTGAAATCTGGTTTTTGCCCCATCACTGTGTTATTTTCTAATTTACCCTGAATGGTATCACAATGTTGGCCCTGTCTTCCCAACTTCATCTCCACTGCAGTCCTATTACCGGCCTTCCTGTAGCCCCACATAACAGTTCAGAGCTCTGCTCTGAAGTCATACAGGCCAGGGCTGGAATCTTGCCCCATCACTAACTCCTGATTTTAGGAAAGGTATTGGATCTGTTCAAACCTTGTTTCTTCATATGCAAAATGGGAACAGTAATAATCTCTCATAATGTGGTAGGGATTAAATGAGACAATGAGTGGAAAGGACTGCCTTACTCAAGTTTCCTTGATTTAGAGATCGTTTGCTTTTTTTCTTTTTAAGAGAATGAATAATTAACAAAACAAAGAGACTTAGCTCTGTTAGTTTTAAAAATGAAGGGGGTGTATTTCACTGGAAGGATAGCAGGGTAACCTATGTCATTAAGCCAAGGAAACACTGAGCAACAGGCTTCAGAAAGGGCAGAGACCAGTGTAGCTTCAGGGGCCTCAGCAGCTGTTCCCTTCACTCAAAAGTGTCCTGCCATTAGTATGACTCATCTTCAAACTTCTTTAGCCTACACATCAATCAGCTCAAACTTGCAAGGAAAAGAATGTTGTCTCTGGCTAACGGATGGACTTTTCTCAATCAGTGTTGCTTTCAAATCAGATCAATTGTGGCTAGCATGCAGGATCTCAGATATGAATAAGTCCGCAGGGCCTATAAGAAGGAAAATGAAGTTGATATGCACTCCAAAAAGTATGTGATTCCAGTGCTTGGAAATGCCTGGCACATGATGAATACTTTATGGGTTTTGGCTATTAGTGTTGTTACTGTTAATAGAATACCCTGTAATTTTCAACCTCTATACATTTGATTCTGCCATATTTTACCACGAGATGACTTCCCTTCTCTTTTTGAATGAAAATAAATCTTTCTTTTCTTTTCCTTCCTTTTTTTTTTTTTTTTTTTTTTTGACGGAGTCTCATTCTGCCACCCAGGCTGGAGTGCAGTGGTGCAATCTTGGCTCACTGCAACCTCCGCCTCCCGGGTTCAACAATTCTCCTGCCTCAGCCTCCCAAGGAGCTGGGACTACAGGTGGGAGCCACCACACTTGGCTAATTTTTGTCTTTCTAGTAGAGACAGGGTTTCACCATGTTGGCCAGGATGGTTTTGATCTCCTGACCTTGTGATCCACCTGCCTCGGCCTCCCAAAGTGCTGGGATTACAGGCATGAGCCACCATGCCTGGCCTCATTTCTTCATTTGTTCTGAAAATACTTATTTCATACTTGATGTGAGTCAAACAATGTTCTTGGCAATGGGGATAGAGTAGAGAATAAAGTCCCTGCCTTCATGGAACTTATATGCTAGTGAAGGACTGGGGGTGCAGGAATTTATCATCCCCATAATACATGAATTAATATAATTTGAGGTAGTGACATATTCCATAAAGAAAATCAAGCAGTTTGAGAGGATAGATAATGATACTGGAGGAAGGATAGTGATACTAAGTGAACCAGGGACAAAGGGAGTTGAAACAATGGACTGCAAAATGTGATAAGGCATTTGATTCTTATTTTTAAGAGTAATGTCAACCCATTGAAATTTTGTGAATAGGAGGATGGTGAGATCTAATTTATATTTATAAAACATTATTCTGGATGTTATATGGAATGAGAGAGAAAGCAAGGAGATAAGATAGATGGCTACTGCAAGTTATCCAGGTGAAATGGTGGCAGCAGCAGTGGAAGTATTGAAGAATGATCAGAGTTAGGATATATTTTGTATATATTTTGTTATAAAATATCTTAAGCATACAAGTGTAGAGAATAATACATTGGTATATTCACCTTCCAGGTCTATCAAATCCTAACATTTTGCTATATTTGCTTCAGATCTTTTTTTTTTTAAAGGAAGAAAACTGTGTAAGTATAGCGGAATCCCCAAAATAGCCTTTACAGATCCTACTCCCATCCCCCAGAGGTACCAGATGTCCTGGTTTTGATAGTCACCATTCACATGTAAGGTTTTGAATTTTTATCACATATGTATATATCCATGAATATACAGCATTTGTTTTTTGAAAAATGTATATAAAGAGTAGATAACTTTTTCCAACTTGATCTTTTCATTTAATATTGTTTTTGTTTTTGAGATTGCCCATGCTTTTATATGTAGCTCTAGTTTATTCATTTTTTTCTTATTCTACACAAAGCATTTTTATAAATTTTTTGAGACAGTCTTGCTCTGTCACCCAGGAGTGCAGTGGCACAAACATGGCTCACTGCAGCCTCAACTTTCCAGGCCCAAGTGATCCTCCCACCTCAGCCTCCCAATTACCTGGGACTACAGGTGTGCACCACCATGCACAGCTAATTTTTGTATGAAGCGGGGTCTCCCTATGTTGCCCCAGCTAGTTTCTAACTCCTGGGCTTAAGTAACCCTCCTGCCTCGGCTTCCCAGAGTGCTAGGATTACAGGTGCAAGCCACCAAGCCTGGCCCACATAGCATTCTTTTGCAGGAATATATCACAATATCTACTGTCATGTTGATGGACAGGTTCAGTTATCATTTTTTCATGATTACAAACAGTGACACAATAAATATCCTTGTACATGTCTCCTAGTGCACATGTACATGTATAAGAGTTTCTCTAGGTTAGTGCTTCCTAAACTTTTTCAGGTCATAGAACTCAGAAATGATAAAATTTGTGTTACATTGGTAAGCTGGAGGGAATCTAGAAGCATCTATATATGCGGCTTGGTGAAAAAGATCACACAAACATTGATACATTATCATTAACTAAAGCCCATACTTTATTCAGATTTCTTTAGTTTGTACCTAGTGTTCTTTTCTGTTTCAGGATCCCAGCCAGGATACCATACAACATTTATCTAATAAAAAATAAAAATAAATAGAAAATAATAAAAATAAAAATTTTAAAAAACAAAAAACATTTAGCTATTACATCTCCTTAGTGTCCTCTAGGCTGTGACAGTTTCTCTGACTTTGTTTTTGATGACCTTTACACTTTTAGGAGTACTGGACAGGTATTTTGTAGAATGCCTCTCAATTGAAATTTGTCTATGGTTTTCTCAAGAAAAACTGGGGTTATGCGATTTAGGAAGATCACAGAGGTAAAGTACCATTCTCATCAGACCATATCCAGAATTCATACTCTTAGAGTGGCTTCTCACACCTCATCAGAACCTGGAAAGTGATGAAAAACTGCCTCAGGACAGCCTTTCTGATAGAGAGGTGAGTGAAACACAGATTTTTAGCAGTTCCTCACAAACCTCCCACGTTGGTTTATAGTCACTTAATATTGTTTTATGGCATATCTAGTAATTTTTTTTTAGAAGAATTTTTGCTCTGTTGCCCAGGCTGGAGTGGAATGGCATGATCTCGTCTCACTGCAACCTCTGCCTACCAGGTTCAAGCGAATCTCCTGCCTAAGCCTCCTGAGTAGCTGGGATTACAGGCACCCGCCACCACACCCAGCCAATTAAATATTTTTAGTAGAGATGGGGTTTCACCATGTTGGCCAGGCTGGTCTCAAACTCCTCACCTCAAGTGATCCACCTGCCTCGGCCTCCCAAAGTGCTGGGATTACAGGCATGAGCCACTGTGTCTGGCCCATAAATTTGGATATGTAGTATTTTCATCATCATTCAGGTAAACAGTTTTAAATTTTTCATTGTGATTTCTCTTTTGACCCCTAGATTATTTATTTGAGATGGAATCTCACTGTGTTGCCCAAGCTGGTCTCAAACTTATGGGCTCAATTGATCTCCCTACCTAAGCCTCTTGAATAGCTGAGAATACAGGTGCATACCACCATGTCCAACACCCCTAGGTTATGTAGAAAAGTATTTCTTAATTTTTAAATATAAAAATTAAGATTTTCTGGTAATTATTCATTATTGATTTCTAGCTTAATTGTACACAGACCATACTCTATATGATTTCAATTCTTTAAAATTTATGGGCACTTGCTCTATTGTCAGAGTATATTCAACTTTTACAAACAGTCCATGTGCATTTGAAATAACACATTTGTGAACATTAATATATAAATTGGGTTAATCATGTTACTTCAAAAATCTATATCTTTAATGATGTTGTTTGATTTTGGGGCTCAGTTACTGAGCTAGGTATGGTAAAATGTTCCATCACAGAAAAGCGGATTTTGTCTGTTTCTCATTGTGGTTCTGTATGATACACTGAGGCCATGTTATTAGGTGCATACAAACTTGAAATTGTTATATTTTACTGGTAAATTTAAGTCACTCAAGGAAGAAGTCTCAACTATGGCATCCTCAACAGATATTTATAGTTCATTTAGTTCCTCCTGGTCCAGAGGGTCTTTTTTTTTTTTTTTTTTTTTTGAGATGGAGTCTTGCTCTGTTGCCCAGGCTGGAGTGCAGTGGTGCGATCTTGGCTCACTGCAACCTCTGCTTCCCGGCTTCAAGCGATTCTCCTGCCTCAGCCTCCTGAGTAGCTGGGATGACAGACACACACCACCATGCCTGGCTAATTTTTGTATTTTTAGTAGAGATGGGGTTTCACCATGTTGGTCAGGCTGGCCTCGAACTGCTGACTTCGTGATCCACCTGCCTCGGTCTCCCAAAGTGCTGAGATTACAGGTGTGAGCCACTGTGCCCGGCCGGCCTCTTTTTTTCCTTTTTCAGTGTAAATTTATTTAAATACATAAAACTAGCCTGTTGCAGTGGCACATGCCTGTAGTACGAGCTACTCTGGAGGCTGAGGCAGAAGTCTTGCTTGAGCCCAGGAGTATGAGTCCAGCTTGGACAATATAGTCCATTTAGCCTTTGAAGGCTCCAGAAGAGATATTTTTGCTGCCCCAAAGAGGTGGCGGCAGCTCTTTAAAATACCTGTGCTGGCTGGGTCACCTTGTCAGCAGCTTCCTCAGGAAAATATGGCCGCAGGGCTCACTTCCTGCTGGGCTTCCTGTGCCTTCATCTCTCCTCCTACGTGACAGGCAGTCAGTGGGTGTTGCGGCCCTAAGTAGTCTTGTAGCATGTATTCTGGTTACTAATGATCTTAAACTGTGTGCAATATGCTATTAAATCTACACACTGAGTTCTTAAACCTATTAATTCTAGAGTTTCTATTAGGTTATTTTTTTCAAGCATGTGCATGTGTAAGCATACTCTCATTGCAGTCTTTTTCTGGTTGCTCTGGTAGGTTTCTTTTTGTTTGGTATTTCTATTAGTTCTCACTCAAAATGTTTGTTTCCATGTATGGTCTGCTAATTTTTTACTAAATACTGGTCATTTTTTGAGCAAATTATTTATAAGTTATTTTGACATTTAGGCTGATGATACCTTCTTATGGAGATAATTTTTGTTTGTTTATGCCCGGTACCTATGGATTGCCAGTCTAGGACTAGTTTATTCAACACTCTGGGTTTCAGATTTCCTGATTGGTATAAAACCAGACTGCAATTTGTGAAAGTGCTGATTTACCTCTGATTTACTTTTACCCTATGGGGCCTCATATTAAATATGAAGCATGTTTATTAACCTCTTCATCTCCTATGGGCACTAGATTTAGATTTCTTTTTCTCTTGCCCCATAATCTTGCAAAAACTCACAACTCAGTTTGTCAATTTTGCCTTTGCATTGGTAAATTCCTTCAGAAAAAATGCTTGGCTCAACTTCCTTGAATATCATCATCTAGATTTTGGCCAGATAATTCCTTATATTAGATATTTGCTTCTACTTTTTTTTAATCCAGCTTTTTTGGTTGTCCTCAGATGGTGAGTTGGATCAAATTACCAAGTTATATAACACATATGTTAACATGAGATCATCCTTCCATTCCTGAAGTAAATTTGTAGTTTATAAGTGAGATTTTAAAAACTACCTTGGCTGGGCGCAGTGGCTAATGCCCGTAATCCTAGCACTTTGGGAGGCCAAGGCGGACGGATCACCTGAGGTCAGGAGTTCAAGACCAGCCTGGCCAAAGTGGTGAAACCCCGTCTCTACCAAAAATACAAAAATTAGTGGGTGTGGTGGCAGGCACCTGTAATCCCAGCTACTTGAGAGGCTGAGGCAGAATTGCTTGAAACCGGGATGTGGAGGTTTCAGTGAGCTGAGATCACGCCACTCCAGCCTTGGCAACAGAGACTCCATCTCAGAAAAAAAAAATAATAATAATAATTAAATAAATAAATAAATAAATAAAATAGCTAGGCATGGTGACATGCACCTGTAGTCTTAGCTACTTGGGAGGCTGAGGCAGAAGAATCGTTTGAACCCAGGAAGCAGAGGTTGCACTGAGCCGAGATCACACCACTGCACTCCAGCCTGGGCAACAGAGGGAGATTCCATCTCAAAATAAATTAAAAAACAAATCGAAATAAAATAAACATTTTTAAAAAATAAATAGAATTCAAAATTTTAAAAGGCAGGGTGCGGTGGCTCACACCTGTAATCCTAGCACTTCGGGAGGCTGAGGTGGGCGGATCACCTGAGGTCAGGAGTTCAAGACCAGCCTGGCCAACATGGTGAAACCCCCCATCTACTAAAAATACAAAAAATTAGATGGGTGTGGTCGTGCACACCTGTGGTCAAAGCTACACAGGAGGCTGAGGCAGGAGAATCACTTGAACTCTTGCAGTGAGTCAAAATCATACCGCTGCACTCCAGCCTGGGTAACAGAGCAAGACTTTGTCAAGAAAGGAAAGAAAGAAAGAAAGAAAGAAAGAAAGAGAGAGAGAGAGAGAGAGGGAGGGAGGCAAGGGAGGGAGGGAGGGAGGAAGGGAGGGAGGGAGGGAATAAAGGTAGAATAAAAGAAATAAAGATAGCAGTAGAAAATAATTAAATGGAAAAAACAATAAAATAGAGAAAAAAATAGTTTAAATGTTGCTCTTTGAAAGCAATTATAAAATAGACAAATCTCTACCAAGAATTTTCAAGAAAAACATTAGAAGACAAGAACAAAATGTACATTTAGGAGCCCACCATAATTATAGATTCTGCAGAAATTTTAAAATAAAAGAATAGTTTCCTCCCAATAAATATGAGAACACAGAAGAAATGTATACAAACTACTAAAATAAATTAAAAAATGAAAGGGCTGGGCAAGGTGGCTCACACCTATAATTCCAGTACTTTAGGAGGCCAAGGAGGGTGGATTACCTGAGGTCAGGAGTTTGAGACCAGCCTGGCCAATGTGGTGAAACACTGTCTGTAATAAAAATAAAAAAACTAACTGGGCATGGTGATGCACGCCTGTATGCACCGCCACTCAGGAGGCTGAGGCATGAGAATCACTTGAACCCAGGAGGCAGAGGCTGTAGTGAGCCGAGATTGCGCCACTGCACTCTAGCTTCGGCAACAGAGCAAGACCCTGTCTCAAAAAAAAAAAAAAAAAAAAAGCATTCTTCACTCATTTCACAAGACTGTTATAACTTTGATGCCAGAATCAGGCAAAGGTAGTTTTTTTGTTTGTTTGTTTGTTTGTTTGTTTTCAGATGGAGTCTTGCTCTGTTGCCCAGGCTAGAGTGCAATGGCACGATCTCAGCTCACTGCAACCTCTGTCTTCCAGGTTGAAGCGATTCTCCTGCCTCAGCCTCCTGAGTAACTGGGATTACAGGTGCGTGCTACCATGTCCCACTAATTTTTGTGTTTTTAGTAGAGACGGGCTTTCACCCTGCTGGCCAGACTGGTCTCGAACTCCTGACCTCAGGAGATCTGCCCGCCTCGGCCTCCCATAACGCTGGGATTACAGGTGTGAGCCATTGCACCTGGCCTGCTTTTCTTTTTCTAACTTCATTCACCGGACATAAATTTCCTCTAAAAGCAGATTTATCTTCATCCTACTAGTGTATGTTATGAATCTATGTCAAACAGATATCTTGAAGAAGGTTCTGTTCTGGAATCTAGGTCATTTAACTCATAGTCTATAAATTTTAACAGTAGTGACAAATTATGAGAATAGAAGATATTTGAAACTGAAAACATTAGTGATATGTAAAAAGAAGCATATAGAGATAATTTGGCAAAATAGAAAGAAGACAACAGAGTTCTATCATGAAATCAAGAAGAGGCATTTCAAAGAAGGGCTGATATTCAATATTATCAAATAATTTCAAGGTTAAAGAAAATGTTAAGCAAAAATATTTGATCATTGAAAAGTTATTAACCATATACATTGCTGGTGAGAATATGAAAAGTTGGATAAATATTTGACAGTTTAGTAAAAAGTCAAGGACCAGGTGCGGTGACTCCTGCCTGTAATCCCAGCACTTTGGGAGTTGACAAGGGCATATCACCTGAGGTCAGGAGTTCAAGACCAGCCTGGCCAACATGGTGAAACACTGTCTCTACTAAAACTACAAAAATTAGCCGGGCGTGGTGGCATGCACCTGTAATCCGACCTACTCGGGAGACTGAGACAGGAGAATCACTCAAACCTGGGAGGCGGAAGTTGCAATAAGCTGAGATCGCATCACTGTACTCTAGCCTGGGTGATAAGACTGAAACTCTAAAAAGTTAAACATACATCTTCCCTATGTTCCAGCAATTCCATTCTTAAATATTTATTTTAGAGAAATACAATCATTTATCTATAAAATGTGCCGTATAAGAAAGTTGATAGCATTTATTTATAATAATCAAAACCTGGAAACAACATAAATGTCCATCAACAAGAGAAAGGATAAGTTGGGGTCTATTCGTACAATAGACTACCACTCAGCAATAAAAGGAAATGAATTGTGGCCAAGTGTGATAGCCCACACCTATAATCCCAGCACTTGGGGAGGCTGAGGCAGGTGGATCACCTGAGGCCAGGAGTTTGAGACCAGCCTGGCTAACATGGTGAAACTCCGTCTCTACTAAAAATACAAGAATTAGCTGGGCATAGTGGCACACACCGGTAGGCCCAGCTACTTGGGAGGTTGAGGCAGGAGAATCACTTGAACCCAGAAGGCGGAGGTTGCAGTGAGCTGAGGTCACGTCATTGCACTCCAGCCTGGGCAACAGAGTGAGACTCTGTCTCAAAAAAAAAAAAAAAGAATTGAAATACGCAACATGTCAACCTCATATAATTAATGCTGAATTTAAAAAGCCAAGCAGAAGAGCATATGCTGTATGATTCCACTTATATGTAATGTTAAAATATAAAAAAGTAAATTTTAGTATTAGAAATCTGATCAAGGCCAGGCACAGTGTCTCACACCTGTAATCCCAGCACTTTGGGAGGCTGAGGTGGGTGAATCACAAGGTCAGGAGTTCAAGACCAGCCTGGCTAACATGGTGAAACCCCTGAAAGTACAAAAAAAATTAGCCAAGCATGGTGGCACATGCCTGTAATCTCAGCTACTCGGGAGGCTGAGGCAGAAGAATTGCTTGAACCCAGGAGGTAGAGGATGCAGTGAGCCGAGATTGCACCATTGCACTCCAGCCTGGGCAACAGAGTGAGACTCCATCTCAAAAAAAAAAAAAAAGAAATCAGATCAAAAGTTGTTTCTGGTGGGAGGTTTGACTGGGAAGGGGGAATAGGGATCTTTCTGGGGACTGATGAAAATGTTTTGTATCTTGATAAGAATTTTTTTATATGGATTGAAGTGTTTACTTCAGACATAAGGATTTAACTATATGTAAATTATAAATTTTATACAGGTGACCATTCTGCTATGCTTTCGAAGTTCATGTTTCAACTTTTTATTATTTATCTGTTTTTGAGATGGAGTTTCACTTTTGTTGCCCACGCTGGAATGCAATGGCGTGATCTCCACTCACTGCAACCTCTGCCTCCTGAGTTCAAGCGATTCTCCTGCTTCAGCCTCCCAAGTTGCTAGGATTACAGGCATGTGCTACCACACCTGGCTCATTTTGTTTCTTTAGTAGAGATGGGGTTTCACCGTGCTGGTCAGGCTGATCTCAAACTCCCGACCTCGGGTGATCCACCCACCTCAGCCTCCCAAAGTGCTGGGAATATAGGCGTGAGCCACCACGGCCAGCCTCAACTTTTTATTTTTTAATTATTATTATTATTTTTTTTAAAGGCTAGTCAAGTGATGCAGTGAAAGTGGAGAAGAAACAAATTTGTGATTAAGGTTTTCAGAATAAAAAGTTGAGGCCGGGAGCGGTGGCTCACGCCAGTAATCCTAACACTTTGGGAGGCCAAGGTGGGAGGATCACTTAAATCCAGGAGTTTGAAACAGCCTGGGAGACATGGTGAAATCCTGTCTCTACAAAAGATACAAAAATTAGCCAGAGGTAGTGGTGTGCCCATGGTCCCAGCTACTTGGAAGGCTGAGGTAGGGAGATTGTTTGAGTTGGGAGGTGAAGGTTGCAGTGAGCTGTGATCATGCCACCGAGCTCTACTAGCCTGGGCAACACAGTGAGAACCTGTCTCAAAAAAAAAGCAAGGAAAAAAAATTTAATTCATTGTTCAGTTTCCTTGATATTAGTTTGGTACAGTCTAAGACTAAGACAGTATTGGCAAAGTGTATAGGAGTTAGAAAATGTGATATAAATAGATATATGCTTAGCAAAAGAAGAAAAGTGGCTTGGAAAACATCTGGGAGGCCTGAGCACTGTTATAGGGAGAGAGGAAGTAATCAGTTGGAAGGAAAAGAAAGATATTAAAATCGGTAAAGTCTAATGGGTTCAGAGATAGGATGTGAAAGGATTAAGAAGACAGGTGCTTGGAACTAAACTCAATGTTACAAGGTTGGTCCAACCAGGTTGGAATACTCTTTGCTAAAATTACTAGGATATATCATGTGGTTCTTAATTATGTTTCTTAATGAAGTGCTTTTTTTGGGGGGGGTATGTGTTTATCAGCTGTTTAGATTCAAAATCAGCTTAGTCAGCTGTTTAGATACAGAAAATTTACCATCTTTCACTTTATAAGTTTACAAAGTACACTCATATACCTGATCTATCAGATCAGGTATCTCGTCCTGAGATAGGTGTAGTCATTTTTCTTTTCCAGATGAGAAAAATTAAGTTGAGACTTGGCTAAAGTTACACAGCTAGTAAATGGAAAAGCTACTGCTGAGATTTTTGACTTCATATATTAAAATCTTACGACACTTTATGCCGGGCGCAGTAGCTCACGCCTGTAATCCCAGCACTTTGGGAGGCCAAGGCAGGTGGATCACGAGGTCAGGAGTTCAAGACTAGCCTGGCCAAGATGGTGAAACCCTATCTCTACTAAAAATTCAAAAATTAGCCAGGCATGGTGGTGTGCGCCTGTAATCCCAGTTACTTGGGAGGCTGAGACAGATAATTGCTTAAATTCGGGGGCAGAGGTTGCAGTGAGCCAAGATCATGCCACTGCACTCCAGACTGGGCAACAGAGCAAGACTCTGTCTCAAAAAACAAACAAAACAACTTAGGACACTTTAATCACAGTACTTATAATGAGTCTTCTAATTGGAGCCATTTTAAGGGGGTGGCCTAGCCAGGTAATTGCCTGGAAGTTCAGTCCATAAAGAGCACTATAACATTTTTCATTGGGAATGTAACAAAGAAAAAGGATATATTTAATACAATTCCTCTGGTAGAAGAGTTCAGCATGTGGCTGGAACTGGTACTTTGATATGTGGCCTTTTGTGAGTGATTACTATACCTCCCTCCTTCTCCACTCCCCTCTAAGGGTATACAACATTACCACATTATAAGGAAGTTGGATTCAAGTAAGTGCAGGGATTTCTTTTTAATGAGGATATATAAAGCTAGACAAGAGCAGAAATGATCACAACAGTGAAGAGAGACATGCCCTTTCTACCCTTTACTACTCAGCCGTTCCTTTGAACATATATTGAATGATTATTAGGGAGTATAGATTAGAAAAAATGCCAAATTAATCATCTGGTCTGGTAAGACAAAGTAGCACCCTATTTCAGAATTCTTTCCATTGCAACTAATAGAAATCTCAAGTCAAACAACCTAAAACCTTACAAGAAAGGCATTGGCTCAAGAAAACTGGCCAGTACAGGGGAAGGGTAAGTATCAAAGTCAATGCTGAGATTTTGTGTGTGTGATCTTTCTGCTCACGAGAAGGGTTGGTTCTCAGGTTGGCTCTTCACTGTAGCAAAACGGCGAGTGTTCCACATGCCAGAAAGTCTTATCTCTAATCAGTGAATAAATGTCCTAGGCTTCCCTCTGATTGGCCTACCTTAGGGCATGGGTCCACACTTGATCTACTTGGCAAAGCCTATAAATGCTCAGTACTAATTAGATTTATATGCCCAGGTGTGATCTAATACTGTGGCCAGAATGACTTTAACAGTCCTTAATGGTTCAGGCCAGTCTAGGGCAGCACCTAGAACTCTTTGCAGTCAAACCTACCCAACCCACCCAGGAGCTGCTACACACTGAGGAAGGGGCAGAATGAATGCTGAGAAGCAACTGCAACGAACACTGCAGGTAAGTTTCAGTGGGGCTTTGCTTTGCTCCTCTTACTGTTTTGTGTTTATGCTGGTCCCCTTTACGAGTGTAAGCTCCTCCGTGGCAGGGCTATATTGTACTCTATTCATCTATTCCCTGAAAACTCCTCGCACAGTGACATTCACTTAATGTCTACTAAACAATGTTAAATTCTACTGAGGTGTAAATCAAGGTCTACGACGAATAAATCAAGAGTAAGAATAAGCCAAGCTAAGCTCACAAAGTTAATGGTGGACAGATTTAGAACCTGGACATCGTTCATTCCTTCCTTTATTCATTAAACAAATACAAGGCCAACTATTTGTCAGGCATTTATCAGCCATTATAGTCTAGTGGGTTTACAATTTTTTAATAAAAGAATTTAAAACAATTATTTATCTCTATTTTTTGAGACAAAGTTCCACTCTTGTTGCCCAAGCTGGAGAGCAATGGCGCCATCTCAGCTCACTGCAACCTCCGCCTCCTGGGTTCAAGCAGTTCTCCTTATCTCAGCCTCCCGAGTAGCTGGGATTATAGGCATGTGCCACCACACCCGGCTAATTTTTTTTTTTTGAGATGGAGTTTGGCTCTTGTTGCCCAGACTGGAGTGCAATGGCACTATCTCCGCTCCCTGCAACCTCTGCCTCCCGGGTTGAAGCAGTTCTCCTGCCTTAGCCTCCCGAGTAGCTGGATCACAGGCAAGCACCACTAGGCCTGGCTAATTTTGTATTTTTAGTGGAGACCGGTTTTCTCCATGTTGGTCAGGTTGGTCTCCAACTCCTGACCTCAGATGATCCGCCTGCCTCGGCCTCCCAAAGTGCTGGAATTTCGGGCATTAGCCACCGCTCCTGGCCTAATTTTTGCATTTTTAGTAGAGATGGGGGTTTCACCATATTGGCCAGGCTGGTCTCCAACTCCCGACCTCAAGTGATCCGCCTGCCTCGGCTTCCTAAAGTGCTGGGATTACAGGCATGAGCCACTGCACCCGGCCAAAACAATATATGTGTATGTGTGTATATATATACACATATATATATCAAATAAACAATCACACAAATACCTACATAATTACCATGGAGACATCTCAGGAAGAAAAAGTTCAGGTTCCTAGGAGAGCTCATAACAGGGGAATCTGAATTAAAATGTGGGATGTGAGTGAGGATGGTCTTCCTGAGGAAGTGACACTTAAAGTGAAACCTGAAGGATGAATAGGAGTTAGGAACAGAGTGGGAAATTATTCTTGGTTCAAGGATCAACATTTAGAGGCCTTAAAACTTGACGGGAGGCCAGGTGCGGTGGCTCACTCCTGTAATTCGAGCACTTTGGGAGGCCAAGGCGGGTGGATCACCTGAGGTCGGGAGTTCGAGACCAGCCTGACCAACAAGGAGAAACCCCATTTCTACCAAAAGTACACTCCCAGCTACTCGGGAGGCTGAGGTAGGAGAATCGCTTGAATCCGGGAGGCAGACATTGCGCCGTGATCGTGCCATTGCACTCTAGCCTGGGCAACAAGAGAAAAATTCCGTCTCAACAAAACAAAACAAAACTTGTGGGGTACGGGGGCAGGGCAGTGGAAGGAAGACCTGGAAGTGCAGTGCGGATGAAACGAGGGGTAGTGGGAAGAAGCAGTAGGTACGAAGCTGATTAAATAGGGCCTTAAAAGTTACATTGTTTTAAAGACCTTTCGTGGGTGGGTTCCATCCAATTCTTCAAGGAAATTGAACCCTGGACACCATCCAGCGATTTTTCTGACAGTCTTGAATCAGCATCTTCCCTCATCCTTTATCTGCACATTACGGGGGGGCCATCAAGCTTCTATCTACTTACTCTGCCTTGGTGTTTGACTCCTTCCTAGCTATCAGATTTCCCTGACTTTTTAGCATGGCCCTTCTGAGCGCTCTTATTTCATTTCTCCAACCCTAACTCTCCCAACTCTGCAGTCCGTGACCTTCAGGTGTCCTTGAAAGTCAGAAAAACTCGGCAAGGTTGGTACTTGGAGGACATTAGCAATTCAAAAAGGTGTCACACAACCTCACCATTAGATGGGAACAATAGCTTACCGATATTTAGATAATTCCGCCACAACTACTCTGGGGGATGGTTTTATTTGAGGCGGCTTTTCCGTCCACAGCCACCGCGAGAAGGGTAACGTAAGAATCTTCCTGAATGCTCCTGACACGCGTCCCGGCCGCCTCTTTTTCCTCCCCGCCACTTCCCCAGTCCAGGCCCGCGGATAACGCCTCAGTTGCGACCCAGCTCTAGGCAGTCCGCAGGGTCCTCCGCCGGGGAGGGAAGGCAAGACGCGGGGCCAGGCCGCTGGGCAGCACGCCGGGGTAGCCGCGGGCGGGAGCCGTCGCCTGGCGGACGGAAGGCGCGGGCGGAAGGCGGTCGCGCGGGTGGGCAGGGGGCACCGCTGGGGGCGGGGCTTCGGCGCGTCGGGGGGCGGGGCTCCCGCGCCGTTCACGTGACTGGCCCGGCGGTAGCGGCGGCGGCCGCGGCGTCTTAAGCGGCGCCCAGTGCAGGATGGTGGTGGAGGTGGCGGCGGCCGTGGTGGCGGCGGCGTCGTTGGCGGCAGCGGGAGTGGGTGCGGCGGCAGCGGCGGCGGCGCCCGCGGGTGGTATAAAATGGCGGATTTCGAAGAGTTGAGGGTAAGCGGGGGCGCGGGAGTGGAGAGCGGAGGCCGCGGGGGAGGGGATGGGAGAGGAGGTGGGGAAACCGCAACGTCGCCGGCCGCAGCCTGCTCGTGCCTCCGGGGCCGGTTGGCGGAGCCCTGAGCCCCGGCCCGCGGACGAACGGGCGCCGAGCGCGCGGGGGAGGGGAGCGGTCCGGCGGAGGGCGCGCGGGCGATGCGGGGGCGGCGGGCCTGGCCCGCGGCGAGCCGGCCCCTGAGTGCTGCCCGTGGTCCGCACACCTGGCGCGGGGGACCGGGGAGCCCTCCGGGAGGGTCACATGGGGACCCGACATCCCGGTTCGCAGTGAGGGCCGAGGTGGGAAGCAACGTTTGATCTCCCACCTTCACCGGGGTGTACGTGTCTGTGGCGATTCGCAAGTCTGCATGCTACTCACTTGGTGGAGGACTGTTTTCTGAAAGGTAAAGTTGCGTTTAGGAATCTCTCTTCTTATGGCTGATGCTACTGTTTAGTCAGGTCTGTCACGAGAAAAGGCCCCTTCTCCCACCCATGCCTCCTAACATCTTCGAGAGGAGCCTGGTGTTTGGGGAATCCTGCCTTCAATAATCGGCCTTAAACCTCGATGTTTTCTTAGTGCTGTAGTAAGAAATCTGCAAAGTCTATGTTGTGAGGTTTGTGCACCCCTTTTACTCCTGAGGAAAAATGTTTTTTTCTTCTTAGCCTTAAAACAAGATAACTTTATTGTTGATAACCTTTGTATAGCAGAGGTTTGGAATAGGGCTGTGACGGGGGTAGAAGAGAAAAGACTTCCCCCCCAGACTGATAACCTTCAAAGTCCTTAACTAAAACAAAACTGTGACGAATGAGATGGATTTATTTTGTGTGTATCGCTGAATTACTGGCGACATTAAATGAGACGTTTACAGACGGAAACCCTGATTTTTTTAAAAAAATGTATTTTACAGTAGAGGTGAGTGTAAACTTGAAATTAAATTTACTACAACTCGTTTGTGTAACACTTACGATGTTACGATTTCTTTTTCAAATAAGGAAGAGGAATCCGGTAAAAGGTTCAGTTTTGTATATTTATTGTTTTCCGCAAAGGGATGGGATGGGGGAAGGATGTTGGCTGGTTACCTGCTTAGTGGACATGAGCAAAAGAATGTATGTTATGCTCTAAACGGAGATTGTTGGAGTTTGCACAGTGCCTGCCATATTCCCTCCTATTTCAAAAATAATTATTAAGTTCCCAGTAAACACATATTAATACATGTTATGCCCCGTAGTAGTTTATGCAGAGAACCATGATTAGGTAAAGGGTGTTCATATTTGATAAGTGTAAGGGTTTTAGTGGCTCAGAAACCCAGCTGTAGAGCTTTTAACACCTGTGGAGCTTTTGAAACAAGGAACCCTGAGCCTCACCTCTGTAAATTCATGCGTTAGATTTAGGATGGGTTGAGAAGACTGAACTCTGAAGTTATATTCATTTTTACCTGCCATCTAGTTTTAATTTTTGTGTAGTAACAGATGTGTACAAGTTTTCTAAGTTTTTTTTTGTTGTTGTTAATGAAAACTTTCCAGGATTTTTATTAGACTTTTGTGAATGTTATTGGCCAAAGCTTAATGTAAAGCGGAGAATTTACTCGCTCTTTATAGAGCAGAGTAAAAGCAGTCAGTGCTCAGATTGGAGTGCAACTAGCAACTGGAAAGTGGTAGAAACCAAAGAAGCTTTTTTTCTCTTCCTTTGTCTTCCTCTCTCTTGTTTTGTGGATCAGCTTCATCCTCTCTTCCTGTAAATCAGCTGTCTTTACTTCTTGCATTTGTTAGAAGATGGCCCCTCTCCCACAATTCCTATGAAGTGCCCAACAGAGACTAACTGGGGAGAATTTTCAGAGGAGGGAGGGGTACAGGCTGGGCACATGCAGTAAGCATCATCTGCTTTTCTTTGCCTTAACTGCTGTGTGCAGACCCATGTTACCCTACACTTGAATATGAACTGTATCCCGCCCCTACATCCCATTACAGACCATAATGATGATGATGGTGTATACCCATTTTAATATAGTGGTTATTCCATGCCTGGTTTTGGTCTAAGCATTTTTTCTATACTTAATTCTCACAATTTTTTGAAGAAAACAAATCACAGAGAAGTTAACCTGACTTAAATCACACAGCTTGAGACTTGAAAAGCTGAGATTTTTAATCTTAGACATGTAGCTTTAGAGTCTGGGCTTTTCAGAGCCCGAGCTACATTGCTTTGTTCTGGTACCTTGGGCTCTAGGTGGAGCTTCTAGCCATCATCCTGTGATTGATCCTAAATTAAATGATTGGTAACATCCTTCTTGTGTGACATAATAAAGGAAGAAAAACAGACTGAAAAACTGAATAGAAAGAAAAGGGGAAGAAAGAAATCTTGGATTCTCAGAATGATGGTCCTTGGTTCAAAATATATTTATTAGTGATGGTCAAGTAAATTATAGGACCAGGAAAAATTATGGGCATTAGTTTGTTGGCTAACTTCTTGGCAGTAGAGAAATTGGTCAGCCGATCTGGATGCCACATATTTGGCTGCTGATATGCCACAGAGAAGATTTCCATTACCCTTCCAAAAACCACTCATTTTGGACAAGTATAATCAGAGCAGTTCACATCCTGGCTAGTGCTGCATCTATACTGGAGGCAGGGAATTTTGGGAAAGGTCATCCTCAGTGTGGTTTGGTGACCCTTGTGCCTTTGCTTTTTAAACTTGTATGTGTGTGTGTGGCGGGGATGGAGGTGGGTTGGTTAATAGATGAGGCAACTGTTAGGGGGTCAGTTTTGGAGACTGCTATGTGAGCTGGTACCAGAGATCTTGGCTGGTCATAGCAGAATATGGCAGCTCTATACCTTGTTGCCTTTCAGTCCAGGTGACCAGAATACCAGCCTACCTCTCTTCCAGTTCTTCTGGGAGAGAGAATCTGATTGGCTGAGTTTAGGTCAGGCTCTACTTCTGTTCTAATCATCTATAGCCAGGGACTTAGAGTCAGAGCACACAAACCTAATCAACAGATTATCCTGATGGATTGAAGGAAAGGAAGTGGGGAAGTTCTCTGAAAAGGGAAAATATGGCCTGTGTAGTCAAAGATGATTACAATAACGTGTTATATATTAGAAACTTTCAAGGTACCAGAGAAGAAATTACTCAATTCGGCCGGGTGCAGTGGCTCTCGCCTGTAATCCCAGCACTTTTGGAGGCCGAGGCAGGCGGATCACAAGGTCAGGAGATCGAGACCATCCTGGCCAACATGGTGAAACCCCATCTCTACTAAAAATACAAAAAATTAGCCGGGTGGGGTGGCGGGTGCCTGTAGTCCCAGCTACTCGGGAGGCTGAGGCAGGAGAATGGCATGAACCCGGTAGGCAGAACTTGCAGTGAGCGGAGATTGCACCACTGCACTCCAGCCTGGCGACAGTGAGACTCCATCTCAAAAAAAAAAAGAAAAATTAGTTCGCCAGTTGCTTATTTATGGCGTCTATGTTGTTAGGAGTTGAAGGAGTGATTAGTTTGTGAATGAACAGATTTTGAATTAGTGAATGAACAGATTTTGGGTTAATGAGTTGTGAATTAATATGGGACAAGATGATAAGATTTGAGGCCTGAACTTCTGTCACTGCCGCCTTGCTTCCTCCTTCAAAAATGGTCTGGAGGGCAGGGTGTGGTAGCTCACACCTATAATTCCAGCGCTTTGGGAGGCAGGATGATGGCTTGAGGCCAGGAGTTCTGGGTTACAGCTAGCTCTGATCCTGCCTCTGCACTCCAGCCTGAGCGACAGAGGGAGACCCTGTCTCAAACAAGTCTGTAGAAGAGCTAAGCGCAGGGATGGAGGAGAGCAGGAGTTGAGTTCCTGGAATCACTTACCTCTTCTTTAACCAGAGCAGCTTTTTCTTTACCCTTATAGTTCCCTTCCAGTTGCATATTTCCAATACTGTGATCTGCTGGTGGCAGTCATTCACAAAAAGGTCCCTGCTACACTTTAACCTGGTTAATCTACTTTCCCTACTTCTCATCACTCAGTGGAGAGGAGGGGGATCTGTTGTAGTGAATGTTCTTTTAAAGGATCTCCCTTCTGTATTCTTCATCCCCTTCTTTTCATGCATTGAGAATTTATTCTGTGTGTGTCTCAGAATGAGAGTGAATGTGCATGTGAGAATCTGGTTGTACATTTGGCCTGAGAGCCGGCGATAACTTTATCAATAGATACTGGGTAAACCAGAACATTTACCAAACTGGGTAAATTTTTTTGTGTCATAATTTGAAGATCAGATTTGGGTCTTTCATGCTAAGAAGCTTAAGTAATTCTGTAACAGAAGGTTTTCTGTCTGGAAGGCTTAAATGTTTGGTTACCTTACACCTACCAGGAGTCACCATCCTGATAACTTCAAGTGCTGTTAGGATGCAGAGGGAGAATGGGAAGTTAATGGGGGATTTGAGGTTAGAGGTCCTCATCATGCTCCTCTCCCCATTTATTGGGCAGGGATATAAACTAGTAGATATGATAGATATAACAGAATCTTCCATATGATTCAAAGCTATTATGGGACGCAACAAAAATTTCCAAGGCTTCCCCTGAGATCATGTCTATGAAAGCACGTTCGAAACAAAATATATTTAATTTAAAGTGAAATAGGCTGGGCACAGTGGCTCAAGGCTGTAATCCCAGCGTTTTGGGAGGCTGAGGCGGGTGGATCACCTGATGTCACATTTTTTATTCTCTCATTTCCATTTCTCATGTTTTTTAAATGAAAGCAATATTTGTGCAGACAGTACTGAAAAAATTCAAAATAGTGAAAATCTTCCCTTTTCCATTAAGTTCCACTCCCGTTATGCTTTTAACCATTTTTTGTTTTGTTTTTAGTATTTCATTGTTGTTCCAAAAGTCTAAAAATATTATACCATGCCTTTCTCTCTCTATTTTTTTCAACTCAAAAAAAATGTTTCTTAACTCTTTGGTAGATAAGAAATTTAGGTCATTTTTCCACCTGTCCTAGACCTTGATTTCTACCAGTTACATTTTTGTTCCTAATTTTGCTGTTATTTTTAACTTTTTATTATAAATTTCTGTTTATTGACCTATCGCTTTTAGACAGTACATTTGGCCCTTCATGTCTGTGGATGACTTATCTTTGGTTTCAACCAACCTTGGATCAAAAATATTCAGGAAAAAAGGATGGTTACATCTGTACTGAACATGTACAGACTTTTTTCCTTGTCAGTATTTCCCTAACATTATAATATAACAGCTATTTCATAGCATTTGCAGTATATTAGGTATTGTAAGTAATCTAGAAATGATTTAAAGTACATAGGAATATGTGTATAGATTATATGCAAATACTATGCTGTTTTATATAAGAGACTTAAGCATTCTTGGTTTTTGGTATCTGCAGGGAACCCTGGTACCAACCCCCTACAGATACTGAGAGACAACTATATTTCCTCACTTCCTGGTCTTTCAGAAAAGGATATAACACCCATCCCTTTCCTTTTGGGATTTAAAAGCCAAACCTTGCCTTTGTTTTTCCCTCCTCCCCTCCTAGCCTTTGTTTTCTTTTTTCCTTTTTTCTTGAGACGGGATTTTGCTTTTGTTGCCCAGGCTGGAGTGCAGTGGCGCCATCTTGACTCATTGCAACCTCCGCCTCCTGGGTTCAAGCGGTTCTCCTGCCTCAGCCTCGTGATTAGCTGGGATTACAGGCACCTGCAACCATGCCTGGCTAATTTTTGTATTTTTAATAGAGACAGGGTTTCACCATGTTGGTCAGGCTGGTCTCAAACTCCTGACCTCAGGTGATCCACCCCCCCTTGGCTTCCCAAAGTGATGGGATTACAGGCATCAGCCACTGCACCTGGCCCCAGACTTTGTTTTTTGTTAGTACTATTACATTGTCAAGATTTACAGCGTTTATATAATGTTTTGTAACTCTTCTAAAGTTTTCTGTGCCTCTACAGGAAAATTCTAGAAATTAAGTACTAATGGCCACTCTTGTCATCATGTCAACATATGTATGTTGACATGAGTATTGGTTACTGTAGAACCAAGTACTGTGGAGCCATAGAGGAACTTTACTTCTGTTAAACCTGTGATCCTTAAAAAATAAATATAACAAAATCAGCCAGGCACAGTGGCTCATGTCTGTAATCCCAACGCTTTGAGAGGCCGAGGTGGGCGGATCACCTGAGGTCAGGAGTTTGAGACCAGCCTGGCCAACGTGGTGAAACCCTGTCTCTACTAAAAATGCAAAAATCAGCCAGACGTGATGGTGGGCACCTGCAATCCCAGCTACTCAGGAGGCTGAGGCAGGAGAATTGCTTGAACCTGGGAGACGGAGATTGCAGTGAGCCAAGATCATGCCACTGCACTCCAGCCTGGGCGACAGAGCGAGGCTTCGTCTCAAAAAAAGAAAAAGAAATATAACAAAGTCCTGCTTGAATGAGGAAGGCTCACTGAAGTTATTTTTAAAATTTAGTATTATAATGGATTCTCATCTTGTAACCATTCAGCTTTTCTTGGTAGACTTTTTGGAGTCTTGGCTTGCCTGTTCTAATTTTGGAAGCTTTGTAGACCTGTTACCCAGCTGTCATCCAGGGATTACTTCACATTGTTCTCCTGGGTTAGATCTATTGTTATTTGGATCCCATGTTTTTCTCTTTTAGATACCTTTTTTATTTTACAGGAATGCAGTCTTCAATAGTTGTTTCTGGAAGGATATGCTGGTGATAAACTTTCTAAGTTCTTGAATGTTGAAAATGGCTTGTCTTTGTTCCTGATTGAAAGTTTACATGTGTAATTATAAATTCCTCAGAGCTTTGAAAGCTTTGCTGTGGAAATTTAAAATACTTGGTGTGCTAATGAGAGGTCCATTGCAGATCCAATGGTTATTCCCTTGTAGAAGATTGTAATCTACAATTGTAGTCAACAATCTATGGCATTTGTTTACATTCTGGAAGGTTTCTTTGATTCTGTCTTTGAACTTTTCTGTACAATTTATTTCAGTAGTTATCTTTAATTTATAAGAGCTCTTCTGTCATCTTTTTCATTTGTCTTTTTAAATAGCAACCTGTCCTTGATTTATGGGAAAATACCTTGAGTTTCTCTGATGCTAATTTTTCTAGAGTTCTTGAGACACTTCTCTGAATTGGTGACTCTAATAGTGGGTTTGTATTTAGGTATACTATACTAATTTTTGTCTTTTAAATATTTAAGTTATTTGATAAGTACAAAAGTTTGTAACAGGTAAGGTGTCTGTAAACAAACATACATGTAATTACTAGCCAGTTTACTAGTTCATTAGTGTAACTTTAGCACAGTGCCCTTTCTTGATCATATCCGCTGCAGCCATGCCCGCCTTCACCAGTGAGAGTAGCTACTGTGCTGAGTTTTGTATTCGTCTTTCCTTGTCTGTCTTTATACTTTCAATATATATGCATATGTAAAATTTATTTATGTTTTATTTTTTTTTTTGAGATGGAGTTTCGCTCTTCTTACCCAGGCTGGAGTGCAATGGTGTGATCTTGACTCACCGCAGCCTCCTTCTCCCAGGTTCAAGCAATTTTACTGGCTCAGCCTCCCGAGTAGCTGGGATTACAGGCATGCACCACTATGCCCGGCTAATTTTTTTGTATTATTAGTAGAGATGGGTTTTCACCATATTGGCCAGGCTGGTCTTGAACTCCTGACTTCAGGTGATCCATCCGCCTCGGCCTCCCAAAGTGCTGGGATTACACGTGTGAGCCACCATGCCCGGCCATCCATATTTCTTAAATCCAAATGTTTGAAAATGAAGAAAAAAAAATTGTAAATTTTCGCCAAACTTATCTTGCGGAAAAACCTTGACCTGCACTGATATTGTAATCTTTGTTGATCTCACTTAATGTGAATATTTCTATGTTTCACTGTAGAGATTCTAGGAATAGAATTGCTGGTATTTAATAAGAATATGTGCACATTCACCAGTATTGGATCATGTCAGATTATCTTCCAAAGAAGGTGGTGTCAGTGTTTGTTCTCTCCAGCAATGCAGGAGGTTTCATTACTCAGCTTTCTTGCTAACATCTACTTTTGTCACACTTCAAAAGGTTTTATTGGCTGGGCATGGTAGCTTACGCCTGTAATCCTAGCACTTTGGGAGGCCACGGTGGGTGGATGGCTTGAGACCAGGAGTTTGAGACCAGCCTGGGTAAAATGTTGAAACACCATTTCTAACAAAACAAAACAAAATTAGCTGGGCATAGTGGCCCACACCTGTAGTCCCAGCTACTTGGCAGGCTGAGGTGGGAAGGATCACCTGAAGCTGGGAAGTCAAGGCTTCAGTGAGCTGTGATCATGCCATTGCACACCAGCTTGGGCAACAGAGTGAGACCCTGTCTCAAAAAAAAATGTTTTTACCCATAAGTATAAAATACCACCTTTTAGTTTTCATTTTCTTTTGCTAATGAGTTTGAGCATCTTTTACTATACTGATTAGCCATTCTTCCCTTTTCTCAGATTCATATTCATGTCTTTTGCCCATGTTTGTACTAGATTTTTAAAAAAAATTATCTTACTGATTTTTAATAGTTTTATTAAACTATTTTTAATAGTTTTATTTTTAATTAGCATATTTATTTATATTTAATTATTTTTAATAGTTTTATTGAAACTATTTATTAATAGTCTTATTAATAGTTGGATGTATGTGGTGCAAATTTCTCCTTTCAATTGGGCTCACTTTTAAATCATTTTTATTTTTATTTTTTGAGATGGACTCTCACTGTTTCCCTGGCTGGAGAGGAGCGGTATGATCTCAGCTTACTGCACCTTCCGCCCCCAAGGTTCAAGAGAGTCTCCTGTCTCAGACTCCTGAGTAGCTGGGATTACAGGTACCTGCCACCACGTCTGGCTAATTTTTGTATTTTTAGTGGAGACGGTGTTTCACCATGTTGGTCAGGCTGGTCTCGAACTCCTGACCTTAGGTGATCTACCTGCCTCGGCCTCCCAAAGTGCTGGGATTACAGACATGAGCCACTGCACCCAGCTTTATGCATTTTTTGATGAGTAGAAGTTCTTAATTTTTATGTGATTGCATTTATCAGGCTTTTCTTTATGGATAATGCTTTTGAACCTTGTTGAAGAAATTTTTCAACAGAGTTCTTGAAGATATTTTCTGTTATTGTAAAAGTGTAAGGCATAGTTTTTTTGTTTTTTTGTTTTTTTAACTTTTCTCATTTAAGGTTTTAATACGCCTGGAGTTGATTTTGTATACAGTGTGAAGTGGTGACCAAGATGCATGGTTTTTCTTCAAAGAATGATAAATTGTTCCATCACCTTTCGTGCAAATTTTTTTCTTCACTGGTTTGGATGCCATCATTCATCTGTGCTTGGGTTCTGGACTCCGGGCCGTTAGTCTGTTTTTATAGAAATTGTTAAAAAGTTACAGTGACTAAAACAAGATGATTATGCTGCTAGCACAAACAAACTTCTTGCCTGGTGAGGTGGCTCAAGGCTGTAATCCCAGCACTTTGGGAGGCCATGGTGGGAGCATCACTTGTGCCAGGAGTTCAAGACCAGCCTGGGCAACATGGTGAGACCCCATCTCTGTGTAAGATAATATTTTTTATAATAAAAAACCAAACTTCTTTTGATATATAGCATACACATAGAAAGTATACAGATCATGAAATTATAACTGGATGAAATTTCTCAAAATAATCATCAGGCAGGTCAAGAAAGAGAACATTACCAGCACTCTAAATATTCCCCTCCCCAGTAGCTAACCTCATTCTTCCAGAAACGACCTACTACCCTAACTTTAACAGATTAGTATTGCCTGTTTTTGAACTTTATATAAATGGAACCTGTACAGTATATATACAGTCGCCCCTTGGTATACCTGGGGGCTTGGTTCTAGGACCCACCCTCCCAATACTAAAATCATGTGTAGTCAAGTCCTGAAGTTGGCCCTGCAGAACCCATGTATAGGAAAAGTGGGCCCTCTATATATGTTGGTTTCACATCCTGCAAATACTGTATTTTTTATCTGCATTTGGTTGAAAAAAAATGTGTATAGGTGGACCTACGCAGTTCAAACCAGTTGACAGGATACAGTTGACCCTTGAATAACACAGGTTATTGTTATTGGATAATGGTCAAAGGTCAACTGTATTCTGTTTCTGTATATGTGTTCTGTTGTTTCTGCCTTTCTTTCGTGTTTCATTTGCAAGATTCATCCCTAGTGGTGTCTGTAGTTGTAGTTGGTTCATTCCTTTTTGCTAGTGATATAGTAGAGTTCCAGTTGCTCCATATCCTTGTCCACCCTTTTGATTTTAGACAGTGTGGTGAATGTGTAGTGGTTTTAATTTGCATCTCCCTAATAAGTAATAATGTCAAGCTCCTTTGAATGTGCTCATTGGCCATTTGGATTTCTTTTGTATAGTGGCTTGCCAAGTCTTTTACTCATTTTTATATTGGGACATCTGTCTTTTCCATACTGATTCATAGGAGTTCATTATACATCTTGGAAAAACCATCTCTTGCTGGTTATGTTTTGTAAATACCTTCTCTTTTTTCCCCTGCCTTTTGAGTCTTTTCAGAGTTCTGCTGGACTTTTAACCTCTCCATTGTCCTTTCCCATTGGCAAATATCTCCAGGGAAGGCATCAGGAAACTCAGCTTTGCAAGCTCTCCTTCTTTTCAGAGTCTTGATGTCTCAGGTCCTTACTGCCTTTGTAGTGCTTCCTGCATTCAAACAGATTTTTGTTTTTTAATATTATATTCGGTTGTTAAGCTCTCACAGGAAGAGTTGGTCTGAAACAGTCTAGTCAGTCATTGAGGGACACAGAAGTAGCATAAGTCCTCCTGGCTTGTGGTTGTTCAAGGAACTTCTTGATTGTTTGCTTCTCCACATAATTTTAGAATCATATTTTCATGTTATATACCTCCCTCCCATACACATACGTCTTGTTGGTATTTTGATGGGAAATGCATTGAATCTGTACATTAGTTTGGAGAGAATTACATTTTGCTGCTAAGTTTTCTTAACCAGGATCATTGTAATCTCCATTTCTTTAAGGTTTTTTACAACGTCTTTCAGTAAAATTTTGTTAGTTTCAGTTAAAGTACTGCAAATATTTTGTTAGATTTATTTCTGACAACATTATTTTTATAGCAAATCATAAATATTAACTTTTTATAATTATACTTTGCTGTGTATAGAAGTACAGTTTGGCTTTGCATAACAACCTTGCTATACTCCTAATTGTGATAAAGTATCTTTAGATTTCTTTTGGATTTTTCTATGCAGACAGTCCTATCTGTGAATAATGACCTCTTTGTTTCCTCCTTTCCAATTCTTATGCCTTTTTTTTTCTTTCTTTTTCTTGTCTTAATGTGCTGGCTAGGATCTCCAGTACAATGTTGAATAGAAGCTGTGATGGGGGCATCCTGATCTTGTTCCTGATTTTAAAGGGAATGCTTTCAAAGTTTCACAGTTAAGTATAATGCTTGCTGTAGGTTTATTATAGATAATCTTTTCAGGTTAAGGATGTTCCCTTTCTTAGTTTGCTAATTTAAAAAAATCATGAATTTTATCAGAAGCTTTTTCTGCATCTTTTGAGAAAATTATGTATTTCTCTTTTGTAATCTGTTAACATGCTGAGTTATATTAATTTTTTCCCAATATTTAAACAAACTTTGTGTTGCAGATATAAATTCAACCCTGATCTATCTGTTCCTTTTTTTCATTGGACTCAGTTTGGAGATATTTAATTTAGGATTTTTGTCTCTCATAATGAGTACAACTAGCCTATAATTAAAAAATATACCTTTCCTCTTCTGGAAGAGTTTATGTAACATTAGAAAGATCTGTTTCTTAAATATTTAGTAGAACTTGCTCATAAAATTATTACTATTGTTTTCTTTGAGGAATGCTTCAATTGCTTTGGTTGTAGGACTGTTCATATTTTCAAGTTTCAAACCTGTTTTAGTAGTTCATACTTTTATAGCAAGTTCATTTCGTCCACATTCTTGAATTTGTAGCATTTAGATGTTAATCTCCTATTTTCAGGTACTTGTAGTTAATATCCCCTTGTCTTTTTTTCAAATGCCTTCTTTTCTTCTTGATAATTTTTGGCCAAAATTTTGCCAGTTTTTAAAGATTTTTCGGAGAATCAAGTTTTTGATATTGTTTATGCTCTTTAGTGTATCCTTCCCCTGTTTCATTAATTTTTGCTCTTCTTTTCTTTTCTTGTATTTCCTTTGGAGTTCTGTTCTTTTATTCTAATTTCTTAAGTTGGATGCCTGTCATTAATTTTCAGCATTTTAACCTAGATGTTTAAGATCATAAAATGTCTGTGTATTGCCTCCTTGTTATATGTTTTGGTGTGTAATATTTCCGTTATTTTTACTTGTGTTTTTCTGTTTTCCACTGTGAATTCTTTAACTTATGAGCTATTTAAAAATTTAATTTCCAAACATATGAGAGTTCCTGTAGTTGATTTGGCTATTGATTTGTAATTGCATTTTGGTTAGGCAGCATGTTTGTGTGTGATGCCAGTTGGTGTGTATAATGCCAATTCTTTGAAATATGTTTAGACTATTAAAAATGTGATCCATTTGAATAATTTTTATTTGTACATGAAGAGAATATTGCCTGGTTTTTGGTACAGTTTTATATATGTCCAGTATGTAGGCTTGTTAATTATGTTGTTCAAATCTCTTATCTTTATTTTTTATTAAGAGCAGAGTTAATTTTTTACTAGAATTTTGTTTTATTTTTCATTTTTCTTTGTAGTTCTATTGATTTTTAAACCGTATTTTAACATTATTACTAGCACATGAAAGAACCATAATCCTGTAATCTTAGCACCTTGGGAGGTTGAGGTGGACCACGAGCATCACTTGAGTCCGACAGTTTGAGACCAGCCTGGGTACCATAGTGAGACCCCCATCTCTTTTTTTTTTTTTTGAGACGGATGGAGTCTTGCTCTGTCACCCAGGCTGGAGTGCAGTGGTGCAACCTCGACTCACGGCAACCTCCGCCTGCCGGGTTCAAGCGATTCTCCTGTCTCAGCCTCCTGAGTAGCTGGGACTACAGGTGCCCGCCACCATGCCCGGCTAATTTTTGTATTTTTAGTATAGATGGGGTTTCATCATGTTGGCCAGGCTGGTCTTGAACTCCTGATCTCAGGTGATCTGCCCACCTTGGCCTCCCTAAGTGTTGGGATTACAGGCGTGAGCCACTGCGTCTGGCCTTCTAGATTATTTTTGTTTTTGTCAGTTTTGCCTAATTTAAAAAATTTTGCCTCACCCTTACATTTTTGTGTCCTTTTATTTCAGTTTTATCTCTTTCGAATATAATGCCATTGAATTTTAAGAAAATTAAAAATCTAGTCTGATAGTCTTACTCCTTATAGTTTTTAAATTAAACTTTTAATTAAGATGATTGTCAGTTCACTTGCATTTCTAGGAAATAATACAGAGACATTCCGTGTACTCTTTCTCTAGTTTTTGTCAGAGTTAACTTCTTAAAGACCTTAGTACAGTATCACAACCAGGATATTGACATTAACACAATCAAGATATAGACCATTTTATCACCACAAGGATCCCTCCCTCCAAAGTATTGTCATTTTATAGTCACACTTGTTCCTGTCTCATCCAGTTCCCTCACTCTCTGGCGCTCACTCATCTTTTTCATTTCTATGATTTTTATCTTTTCAAAAATATTACATAAATAGAATCACACAGTATGTAACCTTTTGGGTCTGGCTTTTTCATTCAGCATAGTTCTGGAAGTTCATCCAAGTTGTTGTGTATAAACAGCTCATCCCTTTTTGTTGCTGAATAGCTTTCCACGATATGATTTCACTATAGTTTGTTTAACCATTCACCTGTTGAGGGACATCTAGGTTGTTTACAGTTTTTTGATAATTATGAATAAAAGTGCTATAAAGATTTGTGCATAGGTTTTTTTGGTAAACTTATGCACACATCTTTCTCGGAGATAAATGCCCAGGAGTGCAGTTGCTGGGTTGTGTGGTCATTGTATGTATAGTTTTTAAAGAACTTGCTAAATTGTTTTCCAGAGTGGCTGTACCATTTTACATCCCTACCAGCAATGTATGGAGTGATCCAGTTTCTCTGCATCCTCGCCAGCATTTGGTGTTATCAGTGTTTTTCATTTTAGCCATTCTGGTAGGTATCTAGTGATATCTCAGTGAGGTTTTTATTTGCATTTCCCCAATGGCTAATGATGCTAAACATATTTTTGTGTGCTTATTTGCCATCTGTAATATCCCCATCCATGACATGTCTCTTTGTGTCTTTTGTCCTTTTTCTAATTGAATTCTTTTTCTTTTCCTGTTGCGTTTTGAGAGTTCTAAGTATATCCTGGATAGTAGTCCTTTGTCAGATACGTGTTTGCAAATGTTAATATTTTCTTTGCATCTGTTGATTGTCTTTTTATACTTTTAAAGGAGTCTTTTCAGTAACACAAGTTTTAGTTTGCGTGAAGTGTGGTGTGTCATACTTCCTTTTATGGATCTTGCTTTTAGTTTCAAATCTAAGAACTCTGCCTAGTCTTAGATCCTGAAGATTTTCCTGCTTATTAAAAAAAAGTTTTGTGGTTTTATTTTTACATTAGACTCTGTGATCCATTTGGAGTTACTTTTGTATAAGGTATGAGACTTAAGTGGAAGTTCATTTTTCTGTCTATGGGTGTCCAGTTGATCCAGCACCATATATTGAAAGACTGTCTTTCTTCCACTGAGTTAATTTTACACCTTTATCAACAATTATTTGGATATATATGTGTATGTCTATTTCTAGGTTCTGTATTCTGTTCGCTTCATCTGTGTGTCTACCTGCCCACTAATAACCACGCAGTCTGTCAATCCTAGCTAAGTTGTAACATGGAATAGATTGATTCATCTCCCTCTGTCCTTTTTAAAAATTGTTTTGCCTCTTCTATTAATATTTCTTTTGCCTTTTCATACACATTTTAGAATAAGCTCATCTGTATCTACAAAAATCTTGCTGGAATTTGGATACTAATTATATTAAACCTATATATCGGTTTGGGGAAAGTTGACGTCTTTACTGTGTTGAGTTTTCCAGTCTGTGAAGAATTTATTTATTTAGATTTTCTTTTCTCCTCTTTTTTTTTGTTTTGAGACAGAGTTTCGCTTTTGTTGCCCAAGCTGGAGTGCAATGGCACGATCTCGGCTCACTGCACCCTCTGCCTCCCAGGTTCAAGCGATTCTCCTACCTCAGCCTCCCAAGTAGCTGGGATTACAGGCATGTGTCACCATGCACGGCTAATTTTTTTTGTATCTTTAGTAGAGACGGGGTTTCTCCATGTTGGTCAGACTGGTCTGGAACTCCTGGCTTCAGTGATCCGCCCACCTCAGCCTCCCAAAGTGCTGGTGGGATTACAGGCGTGAGCCATTGTGCCCAGCTTTTAGATTTTCTTAGATTTTTTTTATTCAGTGTTTTGTAGTTTTCAGCATATAAGTCTTGTACATGTTTGTTACGTTTTTACATATGTATTTTAATTTTCTTTGGAGTGTTATAAATGGTGATGTTTTTAACTTGTTTTCACATGTTGATTTTTAGTGTATAAAAATGGGATTGGTTTTTGTGTGTTGATTTTATATCCTGGGACCTTGCTGAACTCACAAGTTCTAGGAGTTGTTTTGTAAATTTGTTGAGATTTTCTATGTAAACAATCATTCTATCTACAAATATAGTTTTATTTTTTTCTTTCAACTCTTATTCCTTTTATTTCCATTTCTTATTCTGCTAACTAGAACTTTTAGTACTATGTTGAATGAGTGGTGATAGTAGGCATCTTTGCCTCAGTTCCAATTATTAGAGGGAAAGCAGTCTTTCACCCCTGAGTATAATATTGGCTTAATTTTTTTTTTGGTAGACCTGTTTATCAAATTGAGGAAGCTCTCCTCTGTTCTTATTTTTGTGGGTTTTTAACTCATGAACAGGTGTTGAATTTGTGAAATGCTTTTTTCACATTGATTGATTTGATAATATGATTTGTTTTTTTGTAACTGTTAATATGATGTATTCTATAGATCTCAAAACAAATAGATAAGACAGTGAAAATGCTGAGCAGCAGTGGCATATAATGAACCAGCCTTGCATACTGGAATAAACTCCACTTGGTCATGGTGCATAATGACCATGGTATTTAATTCTTTTTATATGTTGCTGAATTTTATTGGCTCATATTTTCTTAAGGATTTTAACGTCTATATTCATGATGAATATTGGTTTGTAGTTTAATTTTTTTTTTTTTTTTTTTTTTTGAGACAGTTTCGCTCTTGTTGCCCAGGCTAGAGCGTGATGGCATGATCTTGGCTCACCACAACCTCCGCCTCCCAGGTTCAAGCGATTCTCCTGCCTCAGCCTCCCAAGTAGCTGGGAGTACAGGCATGTGCCATGGCTAATTTTGTATTTTTCTTAGGGATGGGGTTCTCCTTGTTGGTCAGGTTGACCTCGAACTCCTGGCCACAGGTGATCCGCCCACCTCAGCCTCCCAAAGTGCTGGGATTACAGGCATGAGCCACTGCACCCAGCCTGTAGTTTAATTTTTTGTGTTGTCTTTGTTTTGGTATCATGGTAATATTAGTTTCATGAAATGAATTTGGGAATGTTCTCTCATATTCTGTTTTCTGGAAGAAATTATATTGAATTGTTGTTAGTTCTTCTTTATTATTTTTTTTTTCTATTATTTGAGACAGAGTTTTGTTCTTATCACCCAGGCTGGAGTACAATGGTGCGACCTTGGCTCACCGCAGCCTCTGCCTCTAAGGTTCAAGCAGTTCTGCCTCAGCCTCCTGAGCAGCTGGGATTGCAGGTGCCTGCCACCAGGCCCAGCTAATTTTTGTATTTTTAGTAGAGATGGAGTTTCACCATCTTGGCCAGGCTGGTCTCGAACTCCTGACCTCGCGATTCACCCGCCTCGGCCTCCCAAGTACTGGGATTACAGGTGTGAGCCACTGTGCCCAGCCTCTATTATGTATTTTTTAGATGAGGTCTTACTCTGTCACCCAGGCTGGGAACACTGGCATGATTATAGCTCACCGCAGCCTCAAACTCCTGGACCCAGGGTATCCTCCTGTCTCAGCCTCCTAAATAATCAAGACTACAGGTGAGCACCACCAAGCCGTGGTAATTAAAAACATTATTTTGTTTGTTTGTTTTGGCAGAAGCTGGGTCTCACTTGTTGCCCAGGCTGGTCTTGAACTCCTGGCCCAAGTGATCCTCCTCCCGCAGCCTCCCAAATAGCTGGGATTACCAGGTTGGAGCTACTGTGCCTTGCCTATATTATCTTTTTTTTTTAAAGATGGAGTCTTGCTCTGTCACCCAGGCTGGAGTGCAGTGGCGCAATCTCGGCTTACTGCAACCTCCACCTCCTGGGTTCAAGCGATTCTCCTGTCTCAGCCTCTGAGTAGCTGGGATTACAGGCTCCCACCACCACACCCAACTAATTTTTGTATTTTTTGTAGAGACTGTGTTTTACCGTGTTGGCCAGGCTGGTCACAAACTCCTGACCTCAAGTGATCCGCCTGCCTCAGCCTCCCAAAGTGCTGGGATTTCAGGTGTGAGCCACCATGCCCCCCCAATTTTTGTGTTTTTTAGTAGAGTTGGTGTTGGACCATGCTGACCAGACTGATCTCAAACTTCTGACTTCAAGTGATCTGTCCACTTGGCCTCCCAAAGTACACCCTTGCACCCTACTACCAATTTATATGCCTTAATTGCTCAGCGTTTTCATTCTGTCTTACTTATTTTTATATTTTTCCTGATGCTCTCAGGATGAGATCTGTGTTTTCTTAACCTCACAAATTTGATACTGTTACTTCATATAGTAAAGGTTTGTTTAGTTGACTACGTCCCTCCCCACATTTGTTTTCTGTGAAAAACGAACATCATTCTGTGGTCTTAATACTCATTCTGGGCCCAGCATGGTGGCTTATGCACTTTGGGAGGCCAAGGCAGAAGCATCACTTGAGCCCAGGAGTTTGAGACCAGCGTGCAAAACATAATGAAATCTCATCTTTACTAAAAATAAAAAAATTAGCAGGCATGGTGGTGTATGCTTGTAGTCCCAGTGACGCTGGAGGCTGAGGCAGGAAGATCACTTGAGCTTAGGAGGTTGAGGCTGCAGTGAGCGGTGTTTGCACCACTGCACTCTGGGCAGCTGAGCCAAGACCCTGTCTCGAATAACGACAAATGCTCATTCCTCGAGATTACTCTGGTTCAGCAGTGGTGCGCTTTTTGCATTTCACTTTCATTGAATGTGTCAGGCCTGCTTTTGTCTTCAGGACTTTTGCATTTGCTATGGAATGCCTTGGAATGCTTTTCCTCAGATATCCATAGAGTGCTTTCCTCCTGCTTCAGTTACTTATTCAATTACTATTTCAGTGAGGCCTTCCCCCTTTAAAATGGCAAATCCTCTATTTCTTCACTTTTTGTTTCCCTTACCCCTTTGTTTTTGTTCATTTTATTCATCTGCCATATCATCTGTTTTATTTAATTTTTTATTAAGGTTTTGGTCTGTTAAACTCTCCAACTCATTAACCAGTCATTGGAGTTTTTTTATGTTTATAACTTGGAAACAATTGATACCTTTTCAGTGTTGAGTATTTTTAGTAACATGTGTGATGCAGTCTCTTTAATTTATTCAAAGCTTTTTTTTTCTTTTTTTTTTTTGAAATGGAGTGTCACTCTGTCACCCAGGCTGGAGAGCAGTGGTGTAATCTCGGCTAACTGCAACCTCCACCTCCCAGATACAAGCGATTCTCCTGCCTCAGCCTCCCAAGTAGCTGGGATTACAGGCACCCTCCCACCACGCCCGGCTAATATTCGTATTTTTAGTAGAGATGGGGTTTCACTGTGTTGTCCATGCTGGTCTCGAACTTCTGACCTCAGGTGATCCACCTGCCTCAGCCTCCCAAAGAGATTACAGGCGTGAGCCACCACACCCGGCCTCAAAGCTGCTTTTATTCTGTAGTTTAATGTACCTCTTGCAAAATTTAAAAATTTATTCTTTTGCATTTTATGTTTTTGTGTTACTTAGGTTTTTTCAGTAGTCTTTTTCAGTCACTTGAAAATGTATTTGATATACGGAAAATTCAATGTTTTGCCTTGATATTGTTGGGTTGAATTTTTCAGTGGATTCTCTTATATTTCTAATATAGAGAGTCTTGTCATTTGTGAATAGTAAATGTTACTTTTAAAAAATTTGTATTGCCTTGCTGGGCATAGTGGCTCACGCCTGTAATCCCAGCACTTTGGGAAGCTGAGGTGGGTGAATCACTTGAGGCCAGGAGTTTAAGACTAACTTGGCAAACCCTGTCTCTACTAAAAATACAAAATTTAGTTGGGTGTGGTGGTCTGTGCCTGTAATCCCAACTATTTGGGAGGCTGAGGCACAGGAATCCCAGAGGCAGAGGTTGCAGTGAGCCAAGATAGTGCCATTGCAACTCCAGCCTGGGTGACAGAGTGATATTCTCTCTCTCAAAAAAAAAAAAAAAAATTACGTTGCCTTGGTATAGTAGCTCACACGTATAATTCCAGCACTTTGGGAGGTCAAGGTGGAAGGATCACTTGGACCCAGAAGTTTAAGACCAGCCTGCACAACATAGGGAGACTCCGTCTACAAAAAGTAAAAATTAGCTGGGCTGACCTCCCAGCTACTGTGGAGGCTGAGGTGGGAGGATCACTTGAGCCTGGGAGGTTGAGGCTGCAGAGAGCCAAGGTTGTGTCGCTACACTCCAGCTTGGGCAATAAAGTAAGATCCTGTCTCAAAATAACCCCCTCAAATTATATTGCCTTGTATTATCTAGAATTTTTGGAATACTGTCAAATGACAGAACATAGTATACGTTTTAGAAGTCTTAGCTTTGTGATTTAGTGTTTCATTTTTAGCATATTAGCTATTGCTTTCTGACAGATACCAGTTATTGTGATAACAGAATTTCCTTCTATTCTTGTTTATTGAGAGATTTCATCAGGAATGAATAGAATTTTATCAAACGCTCTTCTAGCATTTAGCCCGTTAATCATATGGCTTTTCTACTCAAACCAAAAATCTTTTTGCATTGTCTCTATCAGTTTTCAGAATAATGATGAATTTTTCCCTTAACATCCTTTAACGGAGATCAGTGATTTTTAAAGTATTGTTATGAATAAAATGAAACATTACTATATTTAATCGGTTTGAATCCAATGCAGTTGTAACTCTTTTTGGTGCTCTAATTTTCTCATCTTAGGCTACTAGGAGCCCATTCTGGATGCTTTCTTTGCCCTTCTGACAAGTCCCCTGTGGTCTTTGATAGCTTCTCTGTTTTCTGGTACGATAAAATGTTCTAGGCTCATCTTGTGCATTTTCTGCCCCAGACCTGCAATCACCCATTTCCCCAAAGAGTCTGGGTTCCTTTTATGGAAAATAGTATTTATACCATAATCACTGTTTTACTTTACCTTCAAACAGACTAACAGTTTTTGTTTAATGAAATCTAGAGTACTTTTAGATTTACAGAAAACTTAGGAAGATAGTAGAGTCCCCATGTGCCCCACACCCAGTTTCCCCTGTTCAAGCAAACTTTTAAGTTATCGGAACATTCTTAAATTTACAATGATAGAAAATTCTTCGTGTCCCCAGTACACAGCTTCAGAAGTTGTCAACTCCAATCTTTTGTCGTATATGTCCCCACCTACTTTCCTCAAATTATTTGAAAGGAAACTCCATATACTGTATAATTTTATACATAAATATTCAATCTTGTGACTGTAAGGATAGAAATCATCTTAACCAAGTAATTTACTTAATTTATATTAAACCATTCTTATATTGGTAGATTAAACTGTATTGGGTACATTGAGGACTTTTGTGCCTACACTCACAGGAAATATTGATGTGTTAATATTGGTTTATAAATTGTGTTACACAAAGACTTCTTATGGTCCATGTTGAGAAATGAGAAAGAATGGATGGTATACTAGGCCCACCGTTTAATAGGCTTTTGCCTAAAAGTTTGGTTGGATAGGGTGGTCTTCTCCTGCTGAAGTTTGAAAACCAATAATTTGCGTGTTTTTTGAATTTTGTGTTTTGTGTTCAGCATTTTTCTATATTTGTCTTCTAACATGTATGTATTTGACTCCCTGGCTTTTATTCTCTTGAACAGTTTAAGGAACAGAATTCCATCCTTTCCTTGAAAGCTTGGTGGAATTTATTCATGAAGCTGTCCTGTTTGGGTAGATGTTTTTGGATGTGGAGGGAGGGCAAGACAATATACCTCTTCTTGAATCAGATGGAGTAATTTATATTTTTCTAGGAAACCACTTTTGTCTGTATTTAAGTTATTAGAATATATACTTGTATGTGCTATTTTCTTGGTTTAAATAAATTTGTTTAGTTTTTTGGTCTTTTTTTTTTTTTTCGTTTATAAGACCATACATTTGTTTACTTTCCCTTTTGTGCGTCTAACTTCACTGCATTTTGTTTTCTAATTAATTTTTGTTTTTGTTTTTGTTTTTACCCTGTAACTCTTCCCCAGCCCTTTCGGTTTATTTTATTGTTACTTTTTTGCTTCCTTAATTGATTACTTTATTTTAAATCTTTGTTGTATAATAATAGGAACATTTAGGGAGATGTTTTCCCTGAATTTGGAATGTTGCATTTTCTTTATTTCTTTTAATAGTTGATTTTCAATTTGATTTCTTTTTTTTTTTTTTTTTTTTTTGAGACGGAGTCTCGCTCTGTCCCTCGGGCTGGAGTGCAGTGGCCGGATCTCAGCTCACTGCAAGCTCCGCCTCCCGGGTTTACGCCATTCTCCTGCCTCAGCCTCCCGAGTAGCTGGGACTACAGGCGCCCGCCACCTCGCCCAGCTAGTTTTTTTTTTTTTTTTTGTATTTTTTAGTAGAGACGGGGTTTCACAGTGTTAGCCAGGATGGTCTCGATCTCCTGACCTCGTGATCCGCCCGTCTCGGCCTCCCAAAGTGCTGGGATTACAGGCTTGAGCCACCGCGCCCGGCCCTCAATTTGATTTCTTTAGCTTAGGTGTTATTGTAATCATTCTCTTGTAAGGGAGAAATCCATTAGTCTCTGAAATAAAAGTGGATTTAATTATAGGCATTACATGATTTCACCAGGAATACAGGACCAGGAACTGGGGCCTGCAGTGCTTTGAAAAGAGTAAGTAGTTAGGAACTGAGGTATCTTTCTGGCTTGCCACATAGTTCCCCTTATGTATGGCATTAGCTTGGTCACTCTTTTTTGAGGGATTATGTTAATCTGGTAGTTTTTCTTTATTCCTACTTATAAATGAAGATGTAGATGATGATGATTATTTTTTGAGATGGAGTCTCGCTCTGTCACCCAGTCTGAAGTACAGTAGTGTGATCTCCGCTCACTGCAACCGCCACCTCCCAGGTTCAAGCATTTCTCCTGCCTCAGCCTCCCTAGTGGCTGGGACTACAGGTGCGAGCCACCATGCCTGGCTAATTTTTGTATTTTTAGTAGAGACGGGGTTTTGCTATGTTGGCCAGGCTGTTCTTGAACTCCTGACCTCAGATGATCCACCCTATTCGGCCTCCCAAAGTGCTGGGATTATAGGTGTGAGCCACTGTGTCCGGCCTGAGGTAGATTATTTTAATATTTTAACTGGAGTAGGCAGTATTAATAATGCAATTTGTCAGTTGCCCTCAGCAGCTTCTCGTCTCCTCCTGTATTATATACATCATAGCAGATGGGGAATCTACAGAGCTCATATTGACCTTTACCGTGATTTCTAACCTTATTAGCACTTCCCCAAATTCTAGGCTGTTTTGCAGTTTCTATCTCATGTTTTAGAATTGAAGAGCAATCTCAGGGAAATCTTTTTATTCACTGGTGATTACATGTAACTATCATGTATATCTGTTTGATGAGATTTTTTGTGTTTTTTTTTTTCAAGATGGAGTTTCCCTCTTGCTGCCTAGGCTGGAGTGCAATGGCATGGTCTCGACTCACTGCAACCTCCGCCTCCTGGTTTCAAGTGATTCTCCTGCCTCATCCTCTTGGGTAGCTGGGATTACAGGCACCTGCCACCATGGTGGGACCTGGCTAATTTTTTTGTATTTTTGGTAGAGATGGAGTTTCACCATGTTGGTCAGGCTGGTCTCAAACTCCTGACCTCAAGTGATCCACCCACCTCAGCCTCTCAAAGTGCTGGGATTACAGGTATGAGCCACCGTGCCCAGCTTAATGAGTATTTTCTACCTAATGAGGTAGCACCTTCAGCTTGTGTGTAGTGTTTCAATTATATAATATCCCAGCTTTAAAATTTTTAATAATTCTGTGTTTATTTTCATTTGATAAAGGAACAAGGTTGATATAAAACTCTGGTCTTAATTTATGTTAGTTTTTGTTTACAATTTAGATTATGTATCTTTTTACACAATTCATTATGCCAACACATTTCTCTTGTAGGGAAATTCCTCTGTAGAACACATAGCAGTTTTAACTGAAGTGGGCTGACTCGGGAGCCTTTGAGAGGCAGCACAGTGGAGTGGAAAAACCACTTGGAAAAAATTAGACTAAAGATACCGACATCAGAGGTTGATGGAGAAAAACAACTGAAATCCGTTCTTGGTAGTGTCAGCAGACTAACCTTAACCCCCATGAGGGCTCTGGCAACCCTCTCTGCTCACCACACCCAGTCACTGGAGGAAGGGCCCGAAACTTGGTGGAAGACTAAGTTAAGAAAAAATAGGTATTACTTCTAGAGGAAGTGGGATCCAGTAAGGTTTGCCAAACAACATATTCATAGAATTTTACTTGGTAAGCTGCTTTGAGATTATTTTATCAGTAAGTGCTAAATAAAGGAGAGGGATTTTTGTTTTTTGTTTTTTGAGATGGGGTCTCATTCTGTCGTCCAGGATGGAGTGCAGTGGCTCCATCTCGGCTCACTGCAACCTCCGCCTCCTGGTTTCGAGAAATTCTCCTGCCTCAGCCTCCCGAGTAGGAGGGACTGCAGGCGTATACCACCACGCCCGGCTAATTTTTGTATTTTGAGTAGAGACGGGGTTTCACCATGTTGGCCAGGTTGGTCTTGAACTCCTGACTTCAAATGATCCACCCACCTTGCCTCCCAGAGTGCTGAGATTATAGGTGTGAGTCACCATGCCCGGCCAAGGAGAGGGATTTTTTTTGGATGCTGGTTATTTTAAAATAGAAATTGATGACCAGAGGGAGGAAATGACTTTCCCAGGGTCCAAAGTCTTAGTACTTGGGCTTGAACAATTGCTGATTGCTGGCTTGAAGTTTTTCACAGGGGCCTGTTGACTTCATTACCTTTGGCTGTGTCTCCAGCAGTACTTTATCTTTGCAGCATTTTGTAATGCAAAGACTGTTCCATCTGCTGTTCAGAATTCTGTGATTCCACATTCATAGTCTAAGCCCTTATCTCTTACTTTTTGTCTGTTTATAGTAGTCGATAGAGCCAGTTGCATTAACATCCTTTGTCAAATAATGTTATCACTAGAAATATGAGATATGAGACCTCCTAGAAATTCCTTTTGAGAGTCAAGCTTAGGTAGGGTGACTTTGTGCTTTATTTTGTCATTTCTGTAAAACAGCTTCCCTTAAAATGAAGAATATCTGACAGTAAGTATAAGGAGTGAAGCAAAGTAATGAATTCTGAGTTAGAAAAAATCATAGTTATATTGTATCTGTGTGATTGCCTTTTTTATTGTTAGTGTTCCACAATCAGTTGAAGTATTTACTAAGATTGAGGGAAAGATGCATCGTATTACTCGCTTGGGTAAACCCTTCCCAAGAAGCTGTTGTCTTCCATTTAATGCATGAGATGTTGAGTAAGCTGTGACTGGTTTGTTATGAGATAGGCCAAAAGTTTTCTTGTTTTCATTCTTTGTTGTCTGCACTGTAGAGGTAAGATGAATAAAATCTTCATCTTGCATGTGGAGGAAATAAAGCAAATTGAAATACAGTGACCATGGCATTGTGGTATGTGTTGCTAGTTAGAGTATGACTTAGAGCTGCCCTGTCCAGTGTGTGGTAGCTAGTGACCACATGTGGCTCTTAAGCACTCGAAGTGTGGTTAATCCAAATTGAGATGTATTGTCAGTGTAAAATATACACCAGATATTGAAGACTTAGTATGAAAAACTATACCACTGACACTTTAAAAAATGATTATTTTTAAATTACAAAAATTGATTGCATGTTGAGATGAAAAGATAGGTTTGATACATTGGGTTAACTGTGTTAATGTAAATTATCATTATTATTTTTGAGACAGTCTTAATGTTGCCCAGGCTGGAGTATGGTGGCGTGATCACAGTTCACTGTAGCCTTGAATTCCTGGGTTCAGGTGATCCTCTCACCTCAGTCTCCTGAGTGGCTCGGACCACAGGCACACTGACCACCACGGCTGGCTAATTTTTAAATTTTTGTAGAGACAGGATGTTACTATGTTGTCCAGTGTGGTGTCAAACTCCTGGGCTCAAGTGATCCTCTTGTGTTGTCCTCCAAAGGCACTGGGATTACAGGTGTGAGCCACTGTTCTGGCCTCAGTTTTTTAAATGTGACTACCAGAAGGTTTAATGTGTGTCTTCTATTAGTTTGTGTTGGACAGCACTGAATTAGAGTATAAAATGGCCTGCCAGGATTACAATTTAATATCCTCTCACTTGTACAATATGAAATATGGAGACATATATAGTACACAAAGTACAGTTATGACAGTGTATATGGATTACTTTGGTATATTTAAATCTGTTTGCATTTTAGTAAACTAGCAAGTATTTATACCAACAAGTATTTAAAAACCATATAGAGTTTTAAACAATTGCTTCTGGGCTGTCCCTGAGACTTAAAAGTACAGAGAAACTGCCCCACATTTCCACTATACTGATGAGACAAACAGGTTGAAAAGGAATCCTAAGTGACTGTGGAGTGTGTAGCACGGGCCGGGTTGGAGGAGTGATGAGGGTGGGATGGGACACCAAACCACAGGTAGGTCTCCTGGGTACGTTTCTGACGGCTTTGGTCAGCTCCAGGTGTTCTTCCTCTTTCTTGCTAGATGGTGCATGTGTGGTATCTGACCCAAGTGTGACTTGCCTCTGAGTTCAGAATTGACTGGAAATCACTAAGTAGGTGGATTCCTGAGGCTGCAAGGAATTAAAAATATTCATTAAGTTTTGCTGAAAAAATAGAAGGTGTGATATGAAGCTGAAAGAAACTGCTTATAACCTTTGTTTTACACCCAAGCACAAGCCAGTAGAGTAGCGTGGAGGAAATGTTGCTCTTTAAGATTGATGACTGCTCATTTCCTTGCTCTTCAAAGGTGTTTTTGTCATTTGGATACCCAGCTGGGAATTTCAATCGTTTTAGAAGTTTGACTGACTGCTATATAAGATGTATGTGATTTTTAGCTTTAATATTTTAAAATATTTTCATTATGTTGTTTGTTCCTTAATGTTTGAGTTGGGGTAAAAAATTCATTGCATTTTGGATCAGAGTTCTGACTTGATTTTTATAGATTTACTACTCAGCATCAAAAGTTATACATCTAACATTGTGATTTTTTATTTGGTTAATTGGTGATAATTCTGTAACAAACATTACATTACATTGCATATTGGGAGGGGTTGGTTTTGAAAATGAGTATATTCATTGGTGATAGATTTTATAGTCATAAAGCAAATATCTGTTTACATTAGAGCATAATCAGATAATGAAGTGGTTAGTAGAAAACAATAGACTATAGATTACAAAATTAAGATCTCATACAATAAAATATAATTAACACCATAACTTGAATGTAATTTTTACGGGATTATCTTATGAATGGTAATGATTCTAAGTGGTATGTGAAATGCTGTTACTAGCACATGCCAGTTGATAGAATGCTGGAAAAATCACATTTTACATTATATTTTAGATAGGATTTTTGTATGCTTGAGGGTGACTTGGCTTATGTTTTTTTTCTTTCCTTTTAGAATATGGTTTCTAGTTTTAGGGTTTCTGAACTGCAAGTATTACTAGGCTTTGCTGGACGGAATAAAAGTGGACGCAAGCATGACCTCCTGATGAGGGCGCTGCATTTATTGAAGAGTGGCTGCAGCCCTGCGGTTCAGATTAAAATCCGAGAATTGTATAGACGCCGATATCCACGAACTCTTGAAGGACTTTCTGATTTATCCACAATCAAATCATCGGTTTTCAGTTTGGATGGTAGCTCATCACCTGTAGAACCTGACTTGGCCGTGGCTGGAATCCACTCTTTGCCTTCCACTTCAGTTACACCTCACTCACCATCCTCTCCTGTTGGTTCTGTGCTGCTTCAAGATACTAAGCCCACATTTGAGATGCAGCAGCCATCTCCCCCAATTCCTCCTGTCCATCCTGATGTGCAGTTAAAAAATCTGCCCTTTTATGATGTCCTTGATGTTCTCATCAAGCCCACGAGTTTAGGTAAGTGTTAGAGAATTCAGTTTCTTCTGAACAAGAGAGTAAATGAAATGAGAGACCTTCAACTATTGATTAATGATGTGCTGTTAATATAATAAAATTGAGACATCAATGCCCAGTGTTTGAATTTAGAGATAAAAATTCTGCAACCATGACTGAAATCTAACAGAAAATTTATTTCATATCATTTGAGCTTTCTTCTTTTCCAATTCTTTTATTATGGTAAAATACACATAATATAAAATCTATCATCTTCAACATTTTGAAGTGTACAGTTGAGTGGTGTTAAATATGTTGGTAATGTTGTGCAACCATCACTGCCATCCATCTCCAGAACTCTTTTCATCTTCTGAAACTGAAACTCTGTACCCATTAAACAATAGCTTTCCTTTCCTCCCCTCCCACTAGCCCCTGGCAGTTACTATTCTGCTTCCACTGTCTGTGATTTTGACTATTCCAAGTACCTCATATCATTGGAATCATACAGTATTTCTCTTGTGACTGGCTTATTTCACTAAACTTAATGTCTTCAAGGTTCTAACATGCTGTAGTTTATGTTAGAATTTTCTGCCCTTTAAAGGCTAAATAATACAATAGTATACACTTTTAAAGAAAAATAGTAATCTTTTACTCACTGCACCCCTCAGTCTCACTTTCAAGAGGCAACAACCTTAATTATTTTAGCCGTTTCTTCTGGTTTTACTTCTATATTTCCGTGTTATAGGATACCACATTTTGCTAATCCATTGATGGACACTTGGGTTGCTTCCACATCTTAGCTATTGTGAATAATTCTGTGGACATGGGTATACAAGTATCTCTTTGAGACCCTGCTTTTCAATTCTTCTGGCTGTATACTCACAAGTGGAATTGCTGGATAACATGGTCATTCTGTTGTTAGCATTTTCAGGTATCACTGTACTGTTTTCCATGGCAGCTGCACCATTTTACATTCTCTTCAACAGTGCACAAGGGTTCCAATTTCTCCACATCCTTAACAACACTTTTATTTTCCCCTTTTTTTTTTTTTTAAATAGTGGCCATTCTAATGAAGTGTCTAATGAGTGTCAGGTGGTATCTTATTGCAGCTTTGATTTGCATTTCTGTAATGATGGTGATGTTGTACATTTTCATGTGCTTTTTGGCCATTTATGTATCTTTCAGGAATGTATAGCCAAGTCTCTTGCCCATTTTTGAATTGGTTTGTTTTATTATTGTTGAGTTTTAGGAGTTCTCTATATATTATGGATATAATCCCTTATCAGATATATGAATTTGCAAATATTTTCTCCCATTCTGTGGCTTGCTGTTTTTACTCTGTTGATAGTGTCTTTTGATGTACAACTTAAAATTTTTTCATGAAATTCCAATTTGTTGATTTTTTATTGTTGTTTCCAATGCCTTTGGTGTCATATCCAAGAAATCATTGCTAAACTTCATGCTGTGAAGGTTTTGCCCTGTGTTTTCCTCTTAAGAGTTTTATAGTTTTAGGTCTTACATTTAAGCCTGATCTCTTTTGAGTTAATTTTTGTATATGGTATTAGGTGAGTGTCCAGCTTTGTTCTTTTGTTTGTGGATATCCAGTTTTTCCCCACCATTTGTTGAAAAGCCTGTCCTTTCCCTCACTTGTCAAAAAGTATTTGTGTATGTGAAGTTTTATTTCCAGGTTAGCTGTTCCAAGGTCCCCAACCCTCAGGCCATCGACTGGCACCAGTCCACAGCCTGTTAGAAACCAGGTTGCACAGCAGGAGGTGAACAGCAAGAGAACGAGCATTACAGCCTGAGCTCCACCTCCTGTCAGATCAGCAGCGGCATTAGATTCTCATAGGTGCAGGAACCCTATCGTGAACTGTTTGTGTAAGGGATCTAGATTGCATGCTCCTTATGAGAATCTAATGCCTTATGATCTGAGGTGAAACAGTTTCATCCAGAAACCATTTCCCTGGTCTGTGGGAAAATTGTCTGCCATGAAACTGGTCCTGGTGCCAAAAAGGTTTTGGACTGTTGATTTATTCCACTGGTCTAGATGTCTGTCTTTATGCCAGTACCACAGTTTTGATTACCGTAGCTATGTGATATGTCTTGGAATCAGGAAGAGTGAATTCTCCAGCTTTAATTGTTTTGTAAGATTGTTTTGGTTGTTTGGGACCCTTGAGATTCCACATGAATTTTAGAATGAGTTTTTCTATTTCTGAGGAATTGCAGTGAATCTGTTAATTGGTTTGGGTGGTACTGATATCTTAACAATATTAAGTCTTTCTTTTCCCACACAGACTGATGGGGAAAAAAAAATTAAGTCTTCCAGTACATGAAAATGAGCTGTGTTTCTATTTATTTATGTGTTCTTTAATATCTTTAAGCAATGTTTTGTAGTTTTTATTGTACAGGTTTTCATTTTCTTTGTTAATTTTGAAATATTTTATCTTTTTGATTCTATTGTAAAAACTGCATAATTTCTTTTTCATCTTATTTATTATTAGTTTATAAAAATGCAATTGATTTTTGCATGTTGACTTTGTATTCTGCTACTTTACTGAATTCATTTATTCTAATATGTTTTTTGTGTGGAATCTTTAAGGTTTACTGTGTATAAGAGCCTACCATCTGTGAACAGGAATAATTTTGCTTCTTTCTTTTCTGTTTGTATGCCTTTTATTTCTTTTTCTTGCTTAGTTGCTCTGGCTAGAACTTACCTCAAGCATTCTTACGGTGTAGAACTCAGATTGCTTCTGTGTGAATGGGAATAGACACAAGTCTTATTTATTGATCCTGATTTTGTGTTTTGATACTTTTAATATTTTTTAGGGGATTTATTTTCCATTTAATGTAGCTTTTAAACTGATTTTCTAAGAAATAAACTTTTTATATTTAATTTTATTCCCTTTTTTTTTTTTTTGAGACAGAGTCTGGCTCTTTCGCCCAGGCTGGAGTGCAGTGGCCAGATCTTAGCTCACTGCAAGCCCTGCCTCCTAGGTGTTCGCCATTCTCCTGCCTCAGCCTCCCGTGTAGCTGGGACTACAGGTGCCCGCCACCTCGCCCAGCTAGTTTTTTGTATTTTTTAGTAGAGACGATTTCACCGTGTTAGCCAGGATAGTCTCCATCTCCTGACCTCGATCCGCCCGTCTCCGCCTCCCAAAGTGCTGGGATTACAGGCTTGAGCCACCACGCCCGGCCATATTTAATTTTATTTCTAAAGTGGCACAGGGAGTTTGACATGTATTTTTTTAGCTTTTGTTTAATGCCCATCAATTTGCCTACAATGTGACTAATAAATTTTTACTTTGCTGTGTTATAATTCTTACTGCCTAATGAAATTGTTTACAGATATATTTGGATTTCTTTATGAAATAAATGGAGAAGTAATATTTCATAGTCAATCTGGAAGATTACTTTCTTTCTTGGGAAAACCCTTTTTATTTTCAGTCATGTGAAAACTCTTAAACGTATCAGTGTGCTTTTTCCCTGTCTTACAGGATTGTACTGCAGTCTGTCTTGGTTAAGTCAGAAGGTTGTAAGGGGTAGAGCTAGTAAATGGGTTAGTGTGGCCTGACTAGGGGCAGGCAAGGTGGCTATTTTTTTTTTTTTTTCAGTTTTTTGCTTTTTGCTTTATTTGTGTGAGTAAAACTGGTGATCCAAGCAAGTGGAGTATTGCATTTTATCTCTTTATTACATTCACTTTGAAATAAGGATTGAGTGTTTGTTCACATTTTATTATTTGTACAAAGTCCTCTGAGTAGAATGATTGGATCAAGTAATAAGAACATTTTAGACTCTTGAAAACATATTGCCAAATTATTTTAGTGCCAGTTTAAATTCCACAAGCAAAGTGAGAGAATGCCTGTCATATCTCGTTACTTTTTGCCTTTATTGGGTGCTATTAAAAACAGATCTTTGTGATTTTTAGATGAAAACTTGTATCTTGCTTAAATTTTTATTTTTAAAATTAGTAGCAGGAGCAAGTATTTTATTCTATATTATCTTACTTGTTTTGTTTTTTTTTTTTTTTGAGACAAAGTCTTGTTCTGTCGCCCAGGCTGAAGGGCATTGGTGCCGTCTCAGCTCACTGCAGCCTCCACTTCCCAGGTTCAAGCAGTTCTCCTGCTCAGTCTCCTGAGTAGCTGAGGCTGCAGGCACATGCCACCACACCCAATTAATTTTGTATTTTTAGTAGAGATGGGGTTTCACCATGTTGGCCAGACTGGTCTTGAACTCTTGACCTCAGGTGATCTACCCGCCTTGGCCTCCCAAAGTACTGGAATTACAGGCATGAGCCACCATACCTGGCCAACAAGAGCAAGTATTTTAAATGCTTATTACCCAGTTGTCTGTCTTTTATGATTCTACTTTCATCTTTAGCCTTGTTTTTAAAGAGTTGATTTATCTAGTTAAAATATTTCCCTAATTTGTTTTGTAATTCCTCCTTTATCATGGTATTGGACAGTATCATGCACAATGTTGTGGCTCATTTATATGTTCTGCCCCAGCAGTTAATTGTAAATTTATTACTTAAAAAAATTGTTTTTCCTTATTTATGTTGAAGGACTAGCAAATTTATTACTTTCTATTATTCTGAGAAAGATTCAGACTAGTGATATGCTTAAGTAGCCCTACTTCATGAGGCTCCTCAGGAATATGGCTAAGCACAGGACAGAGAGGATAAGAGGGTCTGCAGGGTAGTGGTTACAGTGGAATGTGTTTTAGAGATATGGACAGAAGACTGAGGACTAAGTAAGTGAAGATGCTTGTAGTAGGCTTTTGCTCAGTGGTACTCCAAGAGGGAGACATGGGAGAGGCCTTGTCCTTTTCTCTTTCCTTGCCTTCCTACTTTGTTCACAAATAGAAATAGAAATTTTCTTACTTTGCTCTGTTCATCACAGAATTTCTCTTTTATTAACCTCAGTAAAATTAAATAGTATGCTCATTATAAATTTACTAAAATAAAACTTTTCATGTTTGGTGTTCAAAACTATCTCATTTGGCTTAGATAAAATAATGCCAGAGATATTTTGTTTTGAAGAGTAACTAAACTCCCTGCATTTTGCTTATAGCTTCAGCTAGAATGCCAGAAATACACATAGCCTCATGGCTTATACACTTTCTACCCTTTTACTAAAAACTAATAATGTTTTTCAGGAATCCTACCTATCACTGTTTTTTTTTTTTTTTTTGAGATGGAGTCTCACTCTGCTGCCCAGGCTGGAGTGCAGTGGCACGATCTCGGCTCACCGCAAGCTCCGCCTCGCAGGTTCACGCCATTCTCCTGCCTCAGCCTCCCAAGTAACTGGGACTACAGGCGCCCGCCACCATGCCCAGCTAATTTTTTGTATTTTTAGTAGAGACGGGGTTTCACCATGTTAGCCAGGTTGGTCTCGATCTCCTGACCTCATAATGCACCCGCCTCGACCTCCCAAAGTGCTGGGATTATTACAGTTGTGAGTCACCGCGCCCGTCCCCTATCACTGTCTTTATAAACATTTTCTTATCTTGTCTTCCCAAAAGAGAAAAAAAAGTGATTTTCATAAGGTATAATCTTAAGATGTCAGATTGATGAAACAATTGGATATAATAAATTATCTCATAGACTTTAGGTAGAAAGTTAAAATGTCAGTAAAATACCATATAGTTTACCAAATAAAAGTGGAAAAAATTTAATCATTTCTCATGATGACCTTTAATTGAATATTTTTAGAGCCACAGCATCTAGGGCAATGGCATTGCATTCAGAAGTTGGTTACTTTTTGAATGGTTAGGTTTTATGATGAAACTACTTAGAAAAATTGGCCGGGCGCGGTGGCTCAAGCTTGTAACCCCCAGCACTTTGGGAGGCCGAGACGGGCGGATCACGAGGTCAGGAGATCGAGACTATCCTGGCTAACACAGTGAAACCCCGTCTGTACTAAAAAATACAAAAAAACTAGCCGGACGAGGTGGCGGGCGCCTGTAGTCCCAGCTACTCGGGAGGCTGAGGCAGGAGAATGGCGTGAACCCGGGAGGCAGAGTTTGCAGTGAGCTGAGATCCGGCCACTGCACTCCAGCCTGGGCGACAGAGCGCGACTCCGTCTCAAAAAAAAAAAAAAGAAACTACTTAGAAAAATAAAAGTTTAGTGAAAATCACATATTTAGAATAATGCTATGGAGAAACTTGTTTACTTTTGGGAACTGAGAATTAAAAATCGTCAGAAGTCAAAAGAGATACAATCATATCTATGTATCAGACCACATATTCCTAATGTTCTAAGGCAAGGCTGTGTATTTTAATTTATAGACAGTTGATTAAATGATTTCTAAGCCATCAACATATTGTTGAGTAGAAATTAGTTAACAACAAGGGAGAGACTGGAAGACCTATGGCAGGAAAAATAGACATGAGGTCAAAAATGTCATTACAGAACTTCTTGGGATTTTGAAACCAGTAGCCCTATGTCAAAAAACCATAATGACTATGTACTTTTTTTTTTTTTTTTTTGGAGATGGAGTGTTGCACTGTCACCTGGGCTGGAGTGCAGTGGCTTGATTTTGGCTCGCTGCAACCTCCGCCTCCCAAGTTCAAGCAATTCTCCTTACCTCAGCCTCTCAAGTCTGCTGGGATTACAGGCACCCGCCACCATGCCCAGCTATTTTTTTTGTATTTTTAGTGGAGACAGGGTTTCACTATGTTGGCCAGACTCATCTCGAGCTCCTGACCTCATGATCTACCCGCCTCAGCCTCCCAGACTGCTGGGATTACTGGCATGAGCCACTGCCCGTGGCCCATAGTGAGTATATTCTATTTAAGAAGATACATTAGTATATAGTTTTGCAGCTTGGGATTATTTCTATTCAAAAGGATTGATATAAAAAATTTTTTATCACTTGAAGTGAAAAATTGTGGTATCTTGAAAACATGAGTATATACAATAATATTAAACAAAGTACTCTGTAGCTAAGGTTCTACTGTTAACAAAATGGATAATGCCCTAATCTAAAAACAAACTAGCAAAAATTTCCATTTTCTTTCCTTAAATAACTGTCCTCATGTGCTCTCATGGGCAGTCTTGTTTTCCTCTTCAATTTTTTAAGGTTTTTGGTTTTTTTTTTTTTTTTTTGAGACAGAGATTTGCTCTTGTTGCCCAGGCTGAAGTGTAATGGCACGGTCTCAACTCACTGCAACCTCTGCCTCCCGGGTTCAAGCGATTCTTCTGCCTCCGCCTCCCGAGTAGCTGGGATTACAGGCATGTGCCACCACACCTGGCTAATTTTTGTATTTTTAGTAGAGACAGAGTTTCACCATGTTGGCCAGGCTGGTCTCTTCTCTTTCATTTTAAAACCTTTTCCAACTGCACAGAGTCTGGTTGAGGGAGTGGGGACACTGTTCTGTTTGTAGTATCTGTGAATAGTATTCCCTAGAGTTTTGCACCATGACAATCTTTCTTAACAGAATTTCCTGAAAATTTATTACAGCAGATTTATTGTAGTAGTTGTATTATCTTATAAATGTACCATAACTTACCCAGTACTCTTTTGATGTACATCTTCAATGGCTTTCACTGTTTAAATTATTCATTCAGAAGTGTTTTTGTGTATAGCATGTATCAGGCATTGTTCTTGCAGTTTTACAGTCATTGCAGCTATGAACAACTTTTGCGTATGTTTCTGAATACTTGTACACATATATACAAAGGATAAATGCCCGGATGTGAAGTTGTTGGGTCAAAATATGAATATTTAATATTTTGATATTCACCGTTAGAGAGAAATTCGACAGTAGCTTCCACAGCATTGCACCAATTTGTACTCCATTTGTGTGTGTGGAGGTAGTTTTCCCTATACCCTCATCAGCATTGAATTGTTGGTCTTTTAATTTTTGCTAATTTGAAAGGTGAAAAATTAATTAGGATCAATCTGTTTTTATCCTTAAATTTCTGAAGAACATTAGGACACACTCATTAAGCTTCTGGATATGATTAAACAGCATTCAAATGATATGCACATTAATGTTAAAGCTATTAAAATAGAATATTCTAATTTATATATTATTTTTATTAACTCAGGTAACAAGTATATAATAAGGACTTAATTTGGATATGGCTGTGTAGCCTTTCCCCTCTCCACTGAGACAGAGTCTCGTTCTGTCGCCCAGGCTGGAGTGCAATGGTGGGATCTTGGCTCACTGCAACCTCCGCCTTCTCTGTTCAAGCGATTATCCTGCCTCAGCCTCCCAAGTAGCTGGGATTACAGGCATGTGCCACCAAGCCCAGCTAATTTTTGTCTTCTTAGTAGAGACAGGGTTTCACCATGTTGGCCAGGCTAGTCTCGATCTCTTGACCTCATGATCCGCCCGCCTTGACCTCCCAAAGTGTTGGAATTACAGGCGTGAGCCACCGTGCCCAGCAGCTATGTAGTCTTAATTGTGGAGAAGCCAGAAGTGTGAGATAGGCTTTAAGGTGTTTGTTACCCAGTTAGGGAGATAATGTTCACATTCAAAATAAGTAGCAAGTAGATATGTGTTTGCATGATAAAGCACTATCAGTTGTACATCTAAAGGTCAGTTACTGCATTGGCCTAATGAATGGGGAATTCAGTCAAGGCTGCTTGTAGTGAGACTTGAGGGAGCTTTGAAGGATGAATGCACCTACTTTGGATTGGCAGAATTTATAGGAGAAGAAATGCCAAGAAAGGGGAGAACTGTGAGTGGTCACAGAAGTAGAAAATAAAATGGTTTATTTTAGAAATAAATAGAATAAAATACAATTGCATCTATATAGCAATATTCAATTGTTTACAAATACAGTTTTCACGACACTGCTTTAAATTATTATCCCATTACATCAAAATTTTTCTAATTTAATCAGATTTAATTATTTAATCAGAATAAAATAGAAAATAAAGTGGTACACACCCACAGGTAAAGTAAGCCGTTTGAACCGCGTAAGCCCTGGAGGGGGCTTGAGGAAATGTAGCTTTGCTAGGAAAGAGCCTGGGGTCGCTCAGAGATCGGAGACTGGTAAGTATTTTTGGGCAGAGGAAGGGGGTTGAAAGTGATAAGGTGGACTAACTCCTCACTGATGGGAGACTGGCAGGAGTTGGGGCTGCTGTTTCATTTGTAGAAGGTTATAATAGGCTTTCGATAGGGTGGTGGTAGTAAAAATGGAGAGGAAGCATCACTGGTGATTATTAATAAAATGATAATTTCTGTATAGATAAATCACCTACACATAACTAAGGTTTGCTGTGTTCTATTTAAATCTGGTTAAATTCGAAAAACTTTGGTGTATATAATGGTATTATAATTTAAAGCAGTGTTCAGTGAAAACTGTGTAAACAGTTGAATATTGCTATATAGATGCAGTTGTAAAGTGTTTCTTGAAAGCATTGTGTGTGCCTGTTGGTTCCAACATGTTAAGAAACATGTTATCAAAAATGAGCTAGTTTGCTAATATAGAAGAGAGCCTATATTGACTTTATATATTTCTTCTGTTACAACTGTATGATAATGTTCTTTTTGTGTGTGTATTTTTATTTCTACATATTTGAGGGTCAGCCCCTCTTTATTTTTAAACAAATTTAAATTTTTTGTCCCAAGTTTTAAAAATTATTTTTTACTTTTTTGGTAGATGGGGGTCTCACTATATTGCCCAGGCTGGAGTGCAGTGGTTATTCACAGGCATGATTATTGTGCACTGCATCCTTAAACTCTTGGCCTCAAGTGAACCTCCTGCCTCAGCCTCCTGAGTAGCTGGGACTATAGGTGTGTGTCACTGTAGGTGTGTGTCACTGTGCCCTGCCCTGCCCAGTTGTTTTGTTTTGTTTTGTTTCGTTTTGTTTTGTTTTGTTTTGTTTTGTTGAGACAGGGTCTCTCTGTCTCTCACCCAGGCAGGGTACAGTTGTGAGATCACAGTTCACTCTAGCCTAACCTGTGCTGAAGTGATCCTCCCAAGCAGCTGGGACCACAGGTGTGCACCACCATACCCAGCTAATTTTTACGTTTTTTTTTTTTTGTAGAGACCAGGTCTTGCCGTGTTCCCTAGGCTGGTCTTGAACTCCTGCGCTCAAGTGATCATCCCTTCTCAGCCTTCCAAAGTGCTGGGATTATAGGCATGAACCACCGTGCCCATTCCCAATTTTTTGTTTACTGTGGTAAAGTACATACTGTCTTGACCATTTTAAAATCCAGTGGCATGAAATATATTAATATTGTGCAACCATCCCTGCCGTCTATCTCTAGAACCCTTTTCATCTTGCAAAACTGAAACTCTATACCCATTTAACAGTAATTCACTATTCCCTCTTCCCCAGCTCCTGGCAACCACCATCCTGCTTTCTAAGATTCTGACTACTCTAGATTTCTCATATAAGTAGAATCATACTTATATCTCTTATTATTTGATTTACATGTCATATTATTTGTCTTCTTCTGACTGGCTTATTTCTCTAAACGTAATGTCCTCAAGGTTTGTCCATGTTATAACATGTCAGATTTTTTTTTTTTCCTTTTTAAGGCATAGTAATATTCTATTGTATGTGTATACTATGTTTTATTCATTTATTCTCAAATGGACACTTGACTTGCTTCCACAATTTAGGTATTGTGAATGATACTGCTATGACTGTGGGTATACAAACATCTCTTCAAGATTCTGTTTTTTAATTCTTATGAGTATACACCCAGAAGTGGGATACGTGATCATATGGTAATTCTATTTTTAATTATTTGAGGAACCACTAAACTGGGTTTTCCACAGCAGCTGCACCATTTTACATTCCCCACCAGCAGTGCACAGGGGTTCCATTTTCTCCCTGTCCTCATCAGCACTTATTTTTTTTTTTTTTTTGATAGTGGCCATCCTAATGGGTGTGAGGTGGCATTGCATTGTAGTTTTGATTTGCATTTCTCTAATGATTAGTGATGTTGAGCATGTTTTCATGTGCATATTTGCCATTTGTATGTACTTGGAGAAATGTCTGTCCAAGTCCTTTGTCCCTTTTTAAACTGAGTTGTTTTCAGTTGTTGAGTTTTAGAAGTCCTGCTCCTACCCTACCCCCTTTTATTTTAGTGCAGCATTGCTGGTGGTAGAAGACATTCTTTTGTTGGTGATGATACAGTAGCTGGTAGGTGATGAGAACCAGATAGCTCAGGATCTTAGGAAATGCAGAGTAATTAAACTGATTCGTTCATTGTTACTTTATGAATTATTTTACTGTTAGATTGGCTAGACTGAGCCATTTTAATCCACAAAGCTACCTATAAAACCTCTTGGTTTATCTTTTCCCTGTGTTAGCCATATTATGAGCCCCTGTTAACCTGGGCAGTAACTGCTAGGAAGCATTCTTGTTTTTGTTTTTGTTTTTTATAGATGGAATCTTGCTCTGGTCACCCAGGCTGGAGTGCGGTGGTGTGATCTCGGCTCACTGCAAACTCCACCTCCCGGGTTGTAGTGATTCTGCTACCTCAGTCTCCTGAGTAGCTGGGCTTACAGGCATGGGCCGCCATATATGGCTAATTTTGTATTTTTGGTAGAGATGGGGTTTCGCCATGTTGGCCAGGCTGGTCCAAACTCCTGACCTCAGGTGATCCTCCCACCTTGACCTTCCAAAGTGCTGGGATTACAGGAGTGACCCACTGCACCTAGCCTAGGAAGCATTTTTACTGAAATATAAACCAGTTTATTAAAAGGTGTCAATATATTACTTGCAGGGGGTGATAGTGGGGGATGACTTGGCAGGTTTTATATTAAGTATATTTAACATTTAGGCGCATTAAAATATTAATTTTTGACCTAAATGTCTTATCAAGATAAAGTCATTGTTACGAAATAGGTAACAAATATATCTGTTGAACTGCTTGTTTTTTTCTGAAATTTTGGTATCTTTTAAAAAGCATAGACTTTTGATGAGGACTTCCAGAAGTGAAAATATATTACATGTGTAGTATCTTAACTGTTTTCAGAATGCGTTCACATGTTACTGCATTGAGTCCACAAAACAATCTTAAGGCAGATGAGAAAAGTGTTACTCCCATTTGAAATGAGGAGTAGAGAGACTTGTAAATTTCCTAAATAACTTTGATAGTAACCAGTAGGGGTAAGGCTAGGATATAGGACTGTTACATTCTGGTCTAGTTAAGTTTAAAAATTTATAAAGAGGAAAAAAGGATCCATAGATTTAGAGCAGTCATAACTATTATATCATACTAGTAGCCTACTCATGTAGTAATTAAAAATGAATCTGAATATAATATTTGGAATTGATAAGATTATGCCAAAATTCATGAAATTGTGGCATTATTTCATTTACTGTTGCTATATAATATACTTTCCAAAACATAGTGGTGAAAGCAGTTATTTTATTATGCTTCTTAGAAACAAGAACTCGGAGTTACAAGGAAAATGAGCACTCAAACAAAGGATTTCTCAGCAAGGCAAATTTACTTCTGCAAAAGGGTGCTGCTTGCACTTCTGGCCACTGCGAGAGCACACCAAACAAAGGAGGGAAGGGGTTTTTATCCCTAACACGGTTAATCCCTGGTTCTGTGTCCTGTCCCCATTAGCTGGAGTCAGACCGCACAATCTACACTGACCCGATTGGCTACTGTTTAAAATTGAATATGGCTAATTAGGTGGGAAGGGAGAGGCTGTTTGTTACAGTACAAGGCATGTTCCCGCATGTGTGGGAAGGGTAGTTCTGATGGGGAGAGCTGTTTCGGCGGTAGGGGCAGTTTACAGGATGGGTAGCCAGGAGTGAAGAGGATGCTTTCCAAATAAGGAAGAGATGTCAGTTACAGATTGGGACTGGTGGGAGAAGTTGTTAACAGAGCAGATAGTTTAGGAGAAGAGACAAGGAAGTTGATCTCGAGAACAAAGAAAAAGGAAGTCACAAATTAAACCTTTGAAGAGCAACTTACCATACTTGACAGTTCCCTTCTTTTGATTTTTATATTTCTTCCTCTTCAAATATTTTTAACATTTCTTGACTCTCTTGTTCTGTCTGGATTTCTAAAAGTAAGAGCTTATCTGAATAAGGTGGTGGGGGGATTGAAAAAGGTTTTAGTGAGAGTTGTTTCAATAAGCCTTTGTGCTAGGCTTTGGGCACAGGGTATGATATAACATCCTACAAGAATAAGCACACCTATTACAATGGCAAGAGAAGTAAGGATTGAGGACATAAGTCCTTTCCATTTGCCGAACCATTTTTCCATTAAATTAGTGAAGGGGGCCGGGCGCTGTGGTTCACGCCTGTAATCCCAGCACTTTGGGAGGCCAGGGCAGGCAGATCACGAGGTCAGGAGATCGAGACCATCCTGGCTAACATGGTGAAACCCCGCTCTACTAAAAATACAGAAAAAAAATTAACTGGGCTTGGTGGCAGTCGCCTGTAGTCCCAGCTACTTGGGAGGCTGAGGCAGGAGAATGGCGTGAACCCGGAAGGCACAGCTTGCAGTGAACCGAGATAGCACCGCTGCACTCCAGGCTGGGCAACAGAGCAAGACTCCATCACCCCAAAAAAAAAAAAAAAAATGAGTGAAGGGATCGTTTATTCCTGAATTTTTAGCTAGTTCATTGGATAAAGCAGTAAGACCTTGTAATGCTTTTGTTATGGTTCCATCGGGAGCAGTGTTATTAGGTATAAAAGCACAACATTGAGTTCCAATGATGACGCAAACTCCACCTTTCTCTGCTAGTGTCATGTCTAATGCTATTCTATTTTCCCAAGCCATTTGGCTGGTGTTTAGCTATCCCTTTAATAGTATCTCTAGTATAGTTAACAAATCGTTGCTGGTTGTAATAGATGTAATTTATCTAATCTACATTTTTATTTACAGTTAACCACCAGAATAGTATGGACTCAAACCCTGCACTATCTGATTTTGCACCTTAAATTCATCTGGCACTCCTCTCGGGACTCATGTGGCATCTATATTAGCATGAGGCTCAAAGGACCCATGAGGGCCATTTCTTGTTTTATGATGCTTTGTCTTTATCCTTTTTGGTTGATGAAATTCTAGGGTGAACGGGATGGCCAATTGGATCAGAGCACAAGTGCCACTCTAGTTACTTGGCAGAGTATCCAGTAATGGTCTGCCGCAATACCACCATACATCCACTTGGGGATGGATCAGGGCAGACTGATGGGTCAGCTCTCAGAATGGCTTAAGCTCACTGCATCTCTTTAGGTCTCCAAGAAATGCTAAGTTTTCCCCTTGTTGTGAGAGACATGAGGTAAAATTGACATGGGGAGACAGAAGCTGAATGGCCCTCAGGGGCTGACCCATAGGGTGCCGAACTTCAGGGAATAGCCGAGAGAGAGCTCAGCATAATTCATTACCCCAGGCTGTGGGGCATTGGAAGAGAGCTACCTTACAGTTCATGCCTGGTCGGCTATAGGACCATCTGAGTGGAAAGGGGATGATCTGGGCCTCTGGCCTGCAGTGCGCACAAGCATAACAATCTCTTTTGTTTAGAGTGCGGATGGAATATTTAATCCATTTCAGCCAGGTATTTGCGTCTTTGTATCCCGTCTCTAGAGCTATAGTCTGCCTTAAGTCTTTTACCTTCACAGCCGTTACCTTAGTTGGGTGGTTCTGGAGATGGGAGGAGAATGCTGGGCATGATATGTTTGGGGAAAGTGTTAGGTCCCATACATTCTCCGGACTCTGGGTCTGGATTTCTTTATTGTTTTTAACTGATGGTCTAGCCAGCCTTAGAGAGAAGATTCCTACAGGGTCCTGTCCTGTAACATGTGCTCCTAACCCATACCATTCGAATATGGAGGGTTCTTGGGCCACTGTTTGGGGATTATCTATAATTAGCAATAAGGGGTTACACTGCAGTGACTTACAATTTGGTGGGGTGGGACCATGAATAAGTTGGAGTTTCTGTTTCAGTCCTTGCAACTTGTTTGAAGAAGGGGGCCTGGCTGTCCATCCTCCATATTGGATGGTCCACCAAACATTTGTCCAGTCACCACAGGAACTTTTTAAGGATCCATATTTATACTTTGTTGACTCACTACAGTATGGACATAGATACTTATCTACGTTTGATAGCTGCCTTTGAGCTCGTTCATCTCCACATGAGATGACTGAATGAGGGTCGAACTGAAGGATTAAGGGATGGTTAGTTTGAGTCACGTAGATGACAAGGTAACCTTCTGTTGGAAAGAAAAGGGAAAATAATATTAAGCCCTTTTTAGAGTTAATTTGGTGGGGGTGGGCCCTGGGGTGACAGCTCATTTTTCTCTGGCCGTGGAAGCCACTCCTTTCACTCACATGTGGTGTGTCCATCCCCTTTTGGCCATGCAGACAGTGGTTTCTGTAGTTAGCACTAGATAGGGTCCTTCCCAAGCTGGTTCGTGTTTTCCTTCCTTCCAGCTTTTGATGAGAACGTGATCCTCAGGCTGACGCTGACATCCTGGGAACTCCAAGGGTGGCATCTCTGCAAAAGGCCTTTAGTTTTGAGGGAGGAGAAAGTGGAAGACAGACCAAGTATATAGCTCCTGAAAAACGGACCTTTAGTTTCAAACGTAGGAATGTCAGCAGTGGAGTGTAAATAAGGCAACCCATATAGCATTTCATAAGAAGATAAGCCAGTATCTTTCTGAGGGGCAATTTGGACCCTCAGTAAGGCAATAAGAAGGCATTTGGTCCGTGGTAGTCGAGTCTCTAAGGTTAATTTGGTTAGGTGGCTTTTTAGGGTTTGGTTTATTCTTTCTACTTTTCCTAATGAAGATGAGTGCCAAGGGGTATGGTATTCCCATCTTTTTTCTAATACCTGGGCTAGCTTGTTAATGACATATGCAGTCAAATGGGTTCTATTATCTGAATCAATATTTTCTAGTAATCCAAACCTAGGTATAATATTTTTGATTAATGCCTTAACTACATTACTGATAGCTGCACTTGAAAAGGGAATAGCTTCTACCCAGTGAGTAAGGTGATCCAGTATTACTAGTAGATACTTCAGGTGACCTATTGGGGGCATTTCGGTGTAATCTATTTGGATGCTTTGGAATGGCCCTAAACCAGGGTTTCTTCCTCTGAGGGGTTTTCTTAGGGTTTGCTTATTAGTTTTTTTGCATATTAGACAATTATCTGTTACTTGTTTTGCTAAATTCCTGTACATCCATAGACTCCAAGAACTGCATCATGCATAGCTTGAGGTCCCCAATGGGTTCCCTGATGCAACTGAGATAAAACCTCCCTCATGAGAGATTTAGATAGCATTTCTCTTTGATCTGGTAACACCCATTTCCCTTCTAAGTTTTCCTTGGCTCCTATTTTTATTAATGTCTCCTTTTCAGCAGGGGAGAAGATGGGAATGGCAGTAGGGGGAGAAAGGCAAGGAGTGAGGTGAAAAACAGGCGTTTCAGAGGAAACGGCAGCTTGTTTGGCTATTTGGTCTGAAGGTTATTCCCTTGGCTTTCAAAAGAAAGATTTTTCTGGTGTCCTGGAACATGGACAATAGCTATTTCTTCTGGCAACTGAAGGTTATCTAATGCCTGGGTGATTAATTCTTTGTGGGCAAGGTCTTGGTCTTTGCTATTAATGAGACCTTGTTGAGTCCAAATTTTTCCAAAGGTATGGGCTACCCTGAAGACATATTTAGAATCAGTATAAATAGTCCCTTCTTGGTTTTGTAAATGTTTTAAAGCCTGATTTAATGCAAACGGCTCACATGTTTGCTCCGACCAGTTATTGGGCAATCTTCCTGACTCTACTTCTGCAAGAACTTCTCCATCAACCACCGCATACCGGTTATGCCTTTGTCCCCCAGTTACCCTAGAGGGGCCATCTATGAATAGATGTCCTATTTTGAAAAGGGTCTCTCTTAAATCGGCCTTGACTTTTGTGTGATAATCAATTAAATCTAAACATTTATGCTCAGGTCCTTTTAGATTTGGGTTCCCTGTCAGGAAACCTGCTGGGTTAAGTGAATTATCAGTGGTTAATATTAAGTCATCTATTTCTAGTAAGATAGCATCATACTTTAAAATCCTTGAGTCGGTGAGCCATCTTCCTGCCTTTTAAGATTGTCCTAACCTGATGGGGTGTGGTCAGCACCAAGTTTCCCCCAAAGGTTAGCTTCCTGCTTTCTTTAGTTAACAAGACGGTAGCCGTGATCAATTGAATACATTTGGGCCACCCACAGGTTACTGGGTCTAAAACTTTTGATAGAAAGGCCACAGGTTGTCAGTGGCCCCCATGCTCTTGAGTAAGCACCCCTAAAGCTGTCCCCTTGTTTGTGTTAATGAAAAGGTGAAATGGTTTTTCTAGGGAAGGAAGGGCTAAGACAGTGGCAGTGATGAGTAGGTGTTTTAGCTCCTCAACCTGGTGGATTTCATCAGAAGTCCATAGGAGAAGGTCAGGCTTTTCCTGGGTGAGCTTCAGGTATAAGGGTTTCATCTTTAGGGCATATTAATCCATGGTCAGCAATACCCAACTAATCCCAAAAATTTTCTGAGCTCTTGCTTGGTTTTAGGCAAAGGTAAGGACGTGATTCCTTCGACCTGTTCGGACCTTATCTTTGACTTGCCTTTACTTATTAAGTGTCCTAAATATTTAACCTTGGGTTCCACAGATTGGAGCCTTCCTTTTGAAACTCGTAACCCCTTCCCTTGTAAGTAGTTAAGAAAGTGTGTGGAGAAGACAGCCACCTGTTCTATAGCTTCACCAGATATAAGCAGGTCATCCACGTATTGGAGTAAGCATATGTGTTTTGGGGTACAAATTTGTTCTCGAATCTGTTCTAGGACTTGACCAAAGAGGTTAGGTGAATCTGTAAACCCTTGGGGCAAGGACTGTCCATTGGTATTATTGCTTTTGCCCAGAATGAGGATCTTCCCATTTGAAAGCAAATATGTCCCTGCTGTCCTCAGCCAAGGGGCATGCCCAGAAGGTGTCTTTTAAGTCTATCTCTGTAAGCCATTGATGGTCATATGGTATTTTGCTAAGTATAGTCTAAGGGTTGGGAACAACAGAGTGGGTAGTCTGGACTATTTGGTTAATAGCTCTGGGGCTTTGCACTAGTCAGTATGACCCGTCTGATTTCTTTACAGGCTATATTGGAGTGTTATAAGGAGACATACAAGGTTCAAGGAGCTTATCTTGAATGAGACCTTCGACTACAGGTTTTAGGCCTATCCTGCCCTCTAGGGGAGTGGGATATTGCTTTCTTCTTACTATTTCCTCTGGGGATTTTAACTTTATATGTATTGGAGCGGCTTGAAGTCTTCCTCGATTTCCTTCTCTCATGCATACATCAGGATGAATATATTTTTCATTTGCAGTGGTAAGTAGATTTAATGAGGTGAGAAATCCGTTTGGACTGACACGTAGGCCTATACCTACTTTTAGCATTAAATCTCTTCCTAATAGGTTAGTTCCTGCCTCAGGGATTAACAGAAATGGAACGCGGACTGATGAGTTTTTATATTTGACCTCTGTGTCTTCTAAGATTCTTGCTTTAAACCTTTCTCCTTTGACCCCCAAGACAAAAAGTTCTTCTGAGGAGCAAGGGACATTAGATAAAGGGAAACAAACAGGAGCGAGCTGCTCCTGAATCTGTTAAAAGGGTTATAAACTTTTCATGTTTGGGTCCCACCTCTAAATTTATTAAGGGCTCTTGGTAGGATTCAAGATAAAAAGAATACAGCTCCTGACTCCCTATTCTTCTTCAAAGGCCTTAAATGGAATGACTTCTTTCTCCTTCTCCCATTCAGGACATTCTCTCTTAAAATGACTACTCCTCCACATTTGAAGCATGTATTTTGTCCTCCCTCCCTTCCTGTTCCGAGGTTACCTGGTCTCGTCTCTCTATGTCCTTTATATGGTTTAGCATGTGAGGACTTAAACCCTTTGTAAGTTTTGGCTTCCTGTAGGCCTTGTTTAGGGTGGAGTCCCTAGGTAACAGAGAGTAGTATCTGTGGGCCTTGTCTTTTGGAACCGCTGTTGGAAGGTGGGTAACATAATTTTTCCTTTTTGTTTCTGCTTTTCTTCATCTCTTCTCACATACACTTTTTGAGCTACTCTTAAAAGCTCTTTGAGAGTCCGGTCTTTCCAATTCTCTATCTTTTGTAATTTCTTAGCAATATCTGGCCGTTTATAACAAAATGTAACCTGAGTATTCCCTGCCCAAGAGGGTCTTCTAAATCTAGGCCTGCATATTGTCTCATTTGCTCTTTCAGCCTCTCTAGGAATTCCATAGGTCCTTCATCCTTTCTTTGTTGTATATTGAACGCTCAGGAAATATTTTGGGTCTGAGGTACTGATTCCCGAATTCCTTTTATTACCACTTCCCTGAGGTCTTTCATATTCTCTTGGTGAGCTTCATTGTTATTGTCCCATTGAGGGTCTCGGGCTGGAAATTTTTGGTCTGCCATAGGAACGTTCCCAGACTACCATAGCAGCCCTATGGATCATGCTTCTTTCTTCCCCTGAAAAGAGGATGCCCAGGATGGTCATTAACTCCTCCCAACTATACAGCTGTGGCCCTAAGAGTTGATCAATTTGATCTGCTACCCGACATGGGTCATCTAATAATGACTTGAGTTCCTTTTTTTTTTTTTTTTTTTTTTTTTGAGACAGAGTCTCGCTCTCTCGCCCAGGCTGGAGTGCAGTGGCCGGATCTCAGCTCACTGCAAGCTCCGCCACCCGGGTTTGCGCCATTCTCCTGCCTCAGCCTCCCAAGTAGCTGGGACTACAGGCGCCCGCCAACACGCCCGGCTAGTTTTTTTGTATTTTTTTAGTAGAGACAGGGTTTCACCGTGTTAGCCAGGATGGTCTCGATCTCCTGACCTCGTGATCCGCCCATCTCGGCTTCCCAAAGTGCTGGGATTACAGGCTTGAGCCACCGCGCCCGGCCTTGAGTTCCTTTTTAAATTTCAAACTTCTGAGCTCGTTAAGGGAGCATTTACGAAGCTGATTCCTCCTCCTTCAAGGGGCACTTCCCTTAAGGGGAAAAGAGTTGGGGCTGATTCCTTAGAGGCAGAGGGGAAAGGGAAGTTCTGAATATCCTTTTTACACTGTTCTGTCTCACACTAGAGCCTTCCTAGAGGAGGCGTAGACTCAGACGTGTGGTTAGGGAGGGCATGGGGCATTGGGGCAGACATTGACTCAGGGTTATACGGAGGAGGAATTGAGTGAAGGGGGTCCTGTGCACCCGCTTGGGGTAGGGGATTTGGTGGAAGTAGGTGGTCTAGTGGGTCTCATGCATTGGTGGATTGTTTTGAGGTAGAGGTCTTACTTTCCTCAGAGGAAATGATTTCTAGCTTACTTCCTATAGCTTTTAGGAGGTAAAGAAGGATGGGTCCCTACTGCCAACACAGGGCATAATCTGTTTCCTCTTGGGAGATGGGACTCTTGTCATTGACATAGTCTATTAGAACGTGACAAATCCAAACATTTGACCGAAACTTTGGCCAGAAAGCTGAGGGTTTGAGGATGAGCTCTGTGGTCCAAATGAAACAACATTTTATCATTTGTTGTTTTTTCTTATGTTTAGTCCTTTCACTATCCCTCCAAAATTTTAACATGAGACCTAAGGGACTACCAGAGGGAATGTTATTTTCATCACTAGCTTTATCTCTTTTATTTCTTGTCTTACTTGGGGTGTTTCCCATCCTGGAGGTTTGGTGTGAGGCTCTCAATGCCTCGTATTAGAGATTTTTTGCCTTCTCTCTCTAGAGGTTTGCTGAGGCTGTCCCTCCTCAGATATTTCTTGCCTTCCCTTCTCTAGAGGTTTGCTGAGGCTCAATCTCTCCTTGTGTTAGAGATTTCTTGCCTTCCCTTCTCTAAAGATTTGCTGAGGCTCAGTTCCTCCTCATATTAGAGATTTCTTGCCTTCCTTTCTCCAGAGGCTTAATCCCCCTGCCCCCACAACTGGCGGTGTCTTGCACTCCTCTCCTTTCGCTTTGTCCTTCTCTGGCTGCTTCCGTCGTGGGAATTTAAGTCCCTCTTAGCATCAGTGTGTCAGCATAAGCCCTACGACCGGAATCTGCCATAAGCCGTGTGAGGTGACCACGTAACTGCAGATCCAGACTCTGCACTTGCTCTGTGCTTAATTATACATTTCATTCACACACATTCAACCTCCAAGATGTCCCAACTACCAAGGAAATACTTTGTTGCCCCTGTGACTTTTCTTACCTTGGTTTGTGCACAGAGTTACCTGGTCGCCACGGTATGTGAGGATCCTTTTCACCCGCATTGCTGAGAGTCCAGGTTTATTCGTCATGCTGGGGGAGGTCCTGATCCCTCATCCCTGAGGACACCACGATGAGACAGTGGGATGCATCTCCTCATGAGAGATGGTCAGGGACCTCTTCCCGGATGAGAAAGGCAATCACGGATGAGCCCCCAAGTTGTTAGAAACAAGGGCTTGGAGTGACAAGGAAAACAAGCACCCAAACGAAGCATTTCTCAGCAAAGCAAATTTACTTCTGCAGAAGGGTGCTGATTGCACTTCTGGCAGCAGTAAGAGCACACCAAACAAAGGAGAGAAGGGGTTTTTATCCCTAACACGGTTAATCCCTGGTTCTGTGTCCTGTCCCCATTGGCTGGACTCGGACTGCACAATCTACACTGACCCTATTGGCTACCATTTAACACTGAATATGGCTAAGTAGGCGGGAAGGGAGAGGCTTTCTGTTACAGTACAAGGCATGTTTGGGCATGTCAGGGTGCGGCAAAGGTGGGAAGGGTAGTTTTCGACAGGGAGAGCTATTTCAGCAGTAGGGGTTGCTGACAGAATGGGTAGCCAGGAGTAAAGAGGACTCTTTCCAAATAAGAAAGAGATGTGAGTTACAGATTGGCACTGGCAGGAGAAGTTGTTTACAGAGCAGATAGCTTAGGAGAAGAGACAAGGAAGTAGAGCTCAAGAACAAAGAATAGAGAAGTCAGAAATTAAACCTTTGAAGAGGAACTTACTGTATCTGACAAGCTCGTGGATTCCTTAGGTCAGGAATTGGAAGGGCAGTGTGTGGGTGGCTTGCTTCTTATCCCAAGATGTGTGGGGCCTTAGCTGAGAGGACATATGCTTGAGGTGCACTTGGCTAGAAGCTCACATCACTTGGAGGCATCTTCCCTGACACGTTTGGCAACTATGCCACCTGATGACTTGGACTTAACTTGGCTGTTGGCTGGAATACCCGTATGTGGCTTCTTCATGTGGTCTAATTTGGGCTATTTTATAGCATGAGAGTTAGGTTCCAAGAACGAGTGTCCCCACAGAGCAAGGAAGATGTGCGTGGTATTTTTATGGTTCAGGCTTGGAGCTCTATAGCATCACTTAAACTGTACACTGTTGGTTGATGCTATTACAAAAGACCATTCAGATTCAAAGGGAGGGTGATAAAGACACCACTACTCAATTGGAAGAATGTCAAGTTTACATAAAAAGGAGGACACATGGGAGATAATGTGGTTATATTTGGCAAATAGAATCTACATTATGAAGAGTTGTTGCAAAAGGAAAGGTTTTGAATAAAGCCATATTTAATTCATGCCCTTGAGCCATGATCTTTTTTCCTTTCATTTGCTCTTAACATAAAGGCATTCATGGGATCTGCAGAATTGGTTTTCTGATTCCCAAATTGTAGACAATGGGGAGAAAATAAACTGCAAAACCTGCATACTTTACTTTGCATCCTGCATTCTTTCTCATGATTTATGTTAAAATGACCATTTAGTTAACAAATTTACTTTATGGAAAGTTTGGTATGCTTTTGGCTGCTGTTCTATCATAAAATTGACTTACCTAAAAACTGTCAATGTTAATACACATTAGATTTGTATTAGCATATACGCTATTTTTTGTTGCTGTAAGTTCCTGGAGTCTAGTTATAGTATATAGCAATGACACAAATCCATTTTTCTGTAGATACAGGGTGGTTATTTGAGATTATAATCTGGATTGAAAATTCAACAGCAAATATAGGTAAAGTCAAAGATATATCAGAAAAATAAAAGGCACACCAAGAATATGTCTATTATGACACAGACTACTAACATTAAGCTGCCAGTTCTCTAAATTGTACATATATATTGCATATGTGCAACATGTAAGTACAATTTGATATAAAAGTACATGTCGAGCATACATGTACAGCATGACTATGGAACCATTCTCATTCCAAATGTTAAGGTTCATGGTTTTTGGAAACTTTTAAGGATAGGTTGACTCCAGTCATTCAGACAGAGCCTCAAATACTGGCATTTATCCTGATGAATTCACAGAGGGTCTTGTGCCCAACTTTACAGGTATAGATACCTGCTGCTTTTGGCACGCTAAGAGTGGATTGGTCTTCAGGGAGATTTAGTTAATCAGGTTTATCAGAAAAAAGCAGGAAATACAATTGTTGGAGAGATAATTTCCTTTATCTACCCCCTCCATTCTTTTTGCTGTTCTCGTATTTCCTCCCTGTGTTAGAAATCCTGCCTTTCAATGCCATCACTTTAGCTTTCAACAGTCTTTTGAAGGAAATTACAAAAAGAAAATACAGCATACTGTTTTACATTTTACACTTATTTACTGTCAGATTTTCATTCCCAGACATCCAGTTTTGAATTTATATGTTTTTAAATAATCCTGGTAATTTTGTATTACATTTCTTGTAATGCATGTCTGCTGTCAACAAATTCTTATATCTTCTGTTTATCTGAAAAGTTATTCTTCCACTCTGCTTTTGAAGGGTATTGAATTTTCAGTTGAGTTTGTTCTTTCACCACTTTAAAGATACCTTCTGGCCTATATTGCTTCTGATGAGAAGTGGCCTTGGTTTGTATTGTTCCCTTGTTTCTTTTTTCTTTCGTTCCTTTCAAGATTTTATAGTTGTTGGTTTTCAGTAGTTTGATTATGATGTGACTAGGTAGTTCGTTGTATTATTTTACATGGAATTTGATTTGTAAATCCTTTTTTCACCTCCATCAAAGGTAGGATTATTGATTCATTATTTCTGCAAGTAGTTTTATTTTTTAATGCCTCATTTTGAACTCTCTTCTTTTAATTCTCCATTTGTACTTACGTTAGACCTTTTGAGGTTTCTGGCTCAAGAGACTGGATGCTCATGTCATTAATTAAGATTAAAATGCAGCAAGTTTACTTGTAATCTCAAAATATAGGTTGTTACATTTGGCAATTAAGGGGTCATTGGTGATCTTAGCCACAGATAGAGAATGAAAAGTGGAGTCTGAACAAGAAAAAAAGGGTTGAGGAGTAAATAGAAACTGGAGAAATGAAGAGGCTTACTTATGTTTCTGTGTTTGATGCTCCATAATTATGTTTGTAATCCAAAGTTTTATTTTACTTTTTGGCCTTCATCATAAACGGCATCTCCCTCTTCCCTCCTTTTTAAAGTGTCCTGAAAAAATATGAACCATTTTGTGACATGATTTCTAGGAGAATAATTGATACAATAAACTGCCTGTGCTTAAAGAAAAGAATATCTTAGCTAGGGAATTAATATTTTTCTGACTTGATGTGACTTGTGGTTGAACCTCTTTGACATTGGATATTCAATTGGCATATTTTTTATATTCATGTAGCAGGAAAACTGGACAGTATTATACACAAGGACCATTTTGCCTTTTTTTTTTTTTGAAGACAGGGTCTCCCTCATCACCCAGGGTGGAGTGCAATGGTGCGATCTCAGCTCACTGCAACCTCCACCTCCCAGGTTGAAGTGATTCTCCTGCCTCAGCCTCTGGAGTAGCTGGGATTACAGGCACATGCCACCATGCCTGGCTAATTTTTGTGTTTTTAGTAGAGATGGGGTTTCACCATGTTAGCTAGACTGGTCTTCAACACTTGACCTCAGGTGATCCATGTGCCTTGGCCTCCCAAAGTGCTGGGATTACAGGCGTGAGCCACTGTGCCTGTCCCCATTTTGCCTTTACTTGGGTGATGTTGTAATTGTTAGGAAGCAAAAGACTTGAGGCCTCTATATATATATATTAAATTTTATGTTTGTTTTAATGGACACTAGAACATTATTGAATAATTCATTATTAACCTATTATAGGCTTTTGTGAAGTCATAAATACATTTCAGGTAATATACATAAGGATGACTTCATTAAGTAATATTTTTTAACTGGGCAGACTTTCATATGCAAATTATTATGTATCTTAATAACTTCAAAACTTAAAAGTTTTGACATTCAAAATTTTCTCATATGAGTGTTTTGTGTGGTAAATATAGGGCACCAAAAGCAAAATACAACAAAGAAAAATAAAAAGCATTTAATTATTGGATCGAGTTCTCCTGGGGAGCATTTTTACTTCCTTTCATTAGATAATATTATAGTTAAGAATGAAATGTAATATTGAAGGGTTTTGTTACATTTTTACTGTACATTAGTTGTTTTTTTGTGGGTTTTTTTTTTTTTTTTTTTTTTGAGATGGAGTTTCACTCTTGTTGCCTAGACTGGAGTGCAATGGTGCAATCTTGGCTCACTGCAACTTCTGCCTCCTGGGTTCAAGCGATTCTCCTGCCTCAGCCTCCCATGTAGCTGGGATTACAGGCACACACCACCACGCCCAGCTAATTTTATATTTTTAGTAGAGACGGGGTTTCTCCACGTTGGTCAGGCTGGTCTTGAACTCCTGACCTCAGGTGATCCACCCACCTCGGCTTTCCAAAGTGCTGGGATTACAGGCATAAGCCACTGCGCCCAGCCTGCATTAGTATTTTAGAATAAAGAATGAGGTTACATACTTAACGTTAAAGAAATCCCTTTGTAGTGACTTTACTCATGATTCCAAGATGAATGCAGTTTAGTACTTCTTGATTTTGGAGTGTTTTAACCATAACGTTTCAGAATTAGGCAGGTGCTTCATAAAAAAATGCCTGGTTATTGCAGGTGGTTGTAGTGTTGGATTTGTTATTGAAATATTATCTTTCTTTTTTTTTCTTCCCAGTTCAAAGCAGTATTCAGCGATTTCAAGAGAAGTTTTTTATTTTTGCTTTGACACCTCAACAAGTTAGAGAGATATGCATATCCAGGTAAGAGGAATATTTGGAATGTATTTCTCATGAATATTGGTTTATTCACCTGTAGGGCTTCCATAACAAAATTTCACAGACTGAGAACAGTGTAAGCAACAGACTGTTATTTCTCAAAATGCTGGAGGCTTCTGTCCAAGATCAAGGTTTTGGCAGGTTTGATTTCTCCTGAAGCCTTTCTCCTTGGCTTGCACATCTCGGATGGCCTTTTCTCTGTAATAGTGCATCTCTGATGTGTTTCTTTTCTTGTAAGGACACAGTCATATTGGATTAGGGACCTACCCTGTGGCTTTATTTAACCTTAATTTCCTCCTTACAGGCCTTGTCTCCAAATACAGTCACATTGGGGGTTAAGACTTCAATATATGTTTGGGGATACACAATTCAGTCCATAACAGTTGACCTGTTTCTTTTATGAAAGGGTAGTATACTTTGACTAAAGTCAGCCAAATATTAAGTAAATACTGTGTATTAGAAAAAATTTTTAACCTTTGAATAAAACCTCAATGTCTTTTAGATTACTTTTTGTTACATTTGACAATAATTTTTTAAATGAAAAATTTATTCCTGGGCTGGACGTGGTGGCTCATGCCTGTAATCCTAGCACTTTGAGAGGTGACAGTATCACTTGAGCCCAGGAGTTCAGACCAGCTTGGGCAACATGGTGAAACCCTGTCTCTACAAGAAATACAGAAATTAACATCACCTACTCAGAAGGCTGAGGTGGGAGAATCATTTGAGCCTGGGAGGTCGAGGCTGCAGTGAGCTGTTGTGATCGTGCTGCAGCACTCCAGACTGGGCAACAAAGTGAGACCCCGACTGAAAAAAAAAAAAATTAGGTAAAACAATATAAAAAGAATTTATAATAGCCCAAAGACAGGGTGACCATAAGCTTTATCATTCCAAACTGGGGCATTTTTGAGAGTGAAAGTAAACATTACTAATAATTATTCTGAAATAAGAACATAAACTGAGGCAATTATGGGTAAAGTGAGCTGTATAGTCATCCTGACCAAAAAATTACTAGATATATGAAAAGTATTGGTAGACCCATTTGTAAAGAGCAGATGAACTAAGAGATGTTGGAAGAAAGAAAAGGAAATCTGTAGAATTTAATTTTCCAATTAAAAATGTTTTTTAAAAGGCCAGGCACAGTGGCTCATGCTTATAATCCCAGCACTTTGGGAAGCTGAGGTAGGTAGATTATCTGAGTTCAGGAGTTCAAGACCGGCCTGGCCAACATGACGAAACCCATCTCTACTAAAAATACAACAAATTAGCCAGGCGTAGTGGCGGGCACCTGTAATCCCTGCTACTCAGGAAGCTGAGGCAAGAGAATCACATTAACCTAGGAGGCAGAGGTTGCAGTGAGCCGAGATCACACCACTGCACTCCAGCCTAGGCAACAAGAGCGAAACTCTGTCTCAAAAAAATATATATATATGTATATACACACACACACACACACACACACACACACACACACACACCTTTAGTGTTAACAAAATATTATTTATATGACTCTTTAAAGTTGCATTCTTAAAAGATTCAGCATAATGAAACTAAGGCTTCTGGAGGTTAATGATTTTTTGGGACTGTAATGTTAAAAGCAGAACAAGGAATTGAGTAAATTCAAGTTGTTTACTTCCTTTTCAACTATTCATTAGAACACTCTTTGAGATGATAATAGGAGTTTTTCAAAAATAAGATTGTTTCAGTTAAGTAAGTTTGGGAAATTCTGTGCTTAATGACATAATTTTTTTTTTTTTTGAGACAGAGTCTCGCCCTGTCATCCAGGCTGGAGTGAGTGTAGTAGCATGATCTCGGCTCATTGCAGCCTCTGCCTCCTGGGTTCAAGCGATTCTCCTGTCTCAGCCTCTTGAGTAGCTGTGACTACAGGCAGGCGCCACCATACCTGGCTAAATTTTGTGTTTTTAGTAGAGACGGGGTTTCGCCATGTTGGTCAGGGTGGTCTTGAACTCCTGGCCCCAAGTGATCCACCTGTCTCTTAAAGTGCTGGGATTACAGGCGTGAGCCACCATGCCCAGCATAAAAACTTTGCATTTTGTAGTAATTTTTATTTAGATAAAAATTACAGAAATAGGACGTATATTCTTTATCCCAGTTTCCCTTAATATTAAATCTTATATCACCATAGTACAGTGATCAAAACCAAGAAATCAACATTGGTACAGTACTATTAACTACAGACTTTATTCAGATTTCACCAGTTTTTTGGCCAACGAACGTCTTCTGTTCCTAGATACAATCCCAAATCACGTTTAATTGTTGAGTCATCCTACTCTACTTCAATCTGCTACAGTTTCTTAGTTTTGTTTTGTTTTGTCTTTCACAACTGGTCAGGTGTTTTGTAGACTCTTTCTCATTTGGGGATATGGCTGATACTTTTTCATGATTAGATGGAGGTTGTGCATTTTTGGCAAGAATACCTCAAGTTATGTGCCCTTCTCAGGGTATCATATCAGGCAACATAATACTGATATCTTATTTTTGGTGATGTTAACCTTGATCTCTTGGCTGATACCAGCTGCCAGGTATCTGCACTGTAAAGTTACTGTTTGTTCCTTTGTTAATGATAAATATTTTGCGTAGATAACTTTGAATCTAGGCACATAGTATTCTGTTTTTCCTCAAACTTTTGCAGATTAATTTAGTGTTCACTTGTGAATCTTGGCTTTAGCAGTTACTTTAGCAGAAACATTCTTGTGTTCCAGTGATGATTTTCAATTGTCCTTAATCTTTTTTACGGGGTTATTTTATTTTTACGAGGAGGAGCTGTCTTCTTTTCTTTCTTTCATTTATTGTTTTGTTTATTTTTTGTTTGTTTATTTTTTGAGACAAAGTCTCGCTCCGTTGCGCAGACTGGAGTACAGTGGCACAATCTGGGCTCACAGTAACCTCTGCCTCCCAGGTTGAAGCGATTCTTCACCATGCCTGACTAATTGTTGTATTTTTAGTAGAGAAGGGGTTTCACCATGTTGGTCAGACTGGTCTTGAACTCTTGACCTAGGTGATCCGCCCGCATCGGCCTCCCAAAGTGTTGGGATTACAAGTGTGAGCCACTGCACCCAGCCTTTTTTTTTTTTTTTTTTTTTTTGAGACGGTATTGCTCTTGCCCAAACTGGAGTGCAGTGGTGGTGATCATGGCTTGTTGCACCCTTGACCTCCTGGGGTCAAACGATCCTCCCATCTCAGTTCCAGAAGAAGCTAGGACTACAGGTGCACAACACCACACCTGGCTAATTTTTATGTTTTTTGTAGGGATGAGGTCTCACTGTATTGCACAGGCTAGTCTCAGACACCTGTGCTCAAGTGAGCTTCCCTTCTCTGTCTCCCAAACTATTGGGTTTACAGGTGTGGGTTTACAGATGTGAGCCACCATTCCCAGCCCATTTATTCATTTATAACAGTGTGGACTCATGGGTGCTCTATGGGTTATATTCCAATGTTACAATAATTTATATTGCTCAAATTGTTCTTTGTCTATTAGAAGTTCTTTGAGGTTGGCTCCTATGCCCTATTGATATACCTCTCTCCCTGAAACCCACTTTGAGCACTCTTTAATTTCTTGCACCAAAAATGCTCCAGGCTTATCTTGTATTTTCTCTGCCACAACTGTGGAATTGATCAGTTCTCCAAGGAGCCCTGGTTTCTCTCATTAGACTTTATTTTATAACACTACTTTTCAGAAAAAGTGATTTATTTGTCTCTAGCATATTTTACATTCTGGATTCGGATGATGCTTCTCGTGTCATTTAACTACTTCTCTCCGCATGTTTCTCAAACTTTGCTGCATATTAGCATCAGCTGGGGAGATTTAGGAACTTCACATACCAAGGTTTTATCCCACATCAGTTAAATTAGAATCTCAAGATTGAACCCAAACATCAGGGGTTTTTAAAGTTTCCCAGGTTCTGGTATGCAGCCAACTTGAAAACCACAGCTGTGTTTCTAGCTCCTTCCCCTTTGCCTGTAGTGGTAGTGAGATCTAGACTAGAGGCTTGAATACATTCTTGTCTAAGTTTTTTCTTTCTGTTACATATTGCGAAGACTGAACATTGGATTCAGTTCTCTTCTTGGCTTTAGCGCTGCTCCTTCCATTTGGTGCTAGTATATTTTTAACCATGCTCTCTCAGTTCCTCACACTGGCTTCTTGTACCCATTTTCAGGAATCAATCTGGGATTCTCTTCTTGGTACTCTATGATAATATTCATTAATGTGTTTTATTATTTTTATATTGGTGGCTGCGAAATTACCAACACCTCCCTCCAGACACCTTTTTCAGTGCCTCTCCTTTGACCTACAAGGACATCAAGCACAACACATCTAAAATTGAACTGGCCTTCCATCAAACCTGCTTGTCTTTTGTTCTTTTATTCATTCATTCAGCACACATTTATTAACTGTCCACCATGGACCAGACAATATTCCAGGCACCAAAGATGCAAAGTTGAAAAACAAACTGGCCTCAAGGAGATTTTTGCTTAGTATATTTCCTTCTGCATTACTCATTTCATTAATGGCATTTGAATCTGCCTGGACAGAGGGCTCTTTGTGATAGGCCACTCTTCATTTACAACATCCTCTCAGTTTGCTGCACTTCATTGATTTTTTTTTTTTTTTGAGACGGAGTCTCACGCTGTGGCCCAGGCTGGAGTGCAGTGTCGTGATCTTGGCTCACTGCAAGCTCCGCCTCCCAGGCTCACGCCATTCTCCTGCCGCGTAGCTGGGACTACAGGCACCTGCCACCACGCCTGGCTAATTTTTTGTATTTTTAGTAGAGACAGAGTTTCACCGTGTTAGCCAGGATGTTCTCAATCTCCTGACCTCGTGATCCACCGGCCTCACCGCGCCCAGCCCTTCATTGATTCTTTTATGTCTTTCTGAATATTTAAAACTTAGCAAGGCAACTCTGCCTTTGAGGGAGCTAGTATGGTCTTTAGAGTAATACTAAGTAGAGAGTGAATTCTGAGCCAACCACTTAGGTCTGTATGCCCCTAAACAGGTGACTAAACCTCACTTTTTCAGCATGTAAAATTGGAATAATGATCACCACCTCTCTGGGTGGTTTGGAAGATTGATGCTGTAACTTGCTCTGCCTCTTCTTGTCCTGGTGAGTAGCATGGCCATCTCTTCAGTTGCAGCATTCCAAAACCCGGATACCCTCCTAGAAACTTCCCTTCCTTTATCCTGCCTTCTCACATCTAGTCATTCATCAAGTCTTACCATTATTTTTTATTTGTTTGTTTTTGAGACGGAGTCTTTGCTCTGTGGCCCAGGCTGGAGTGCAGTGGCACGATCTCGGCTCACTGCAAGCTCCGCCTCCTGGGTTCTCGCCATTCTCCTGCCTCAGCCTCCCGAGTAGCTGGGACTACAGGCGCCTGCCACCATGCCCGGCTAATTTTTTGTATCTTTAGTAGAGACGAGGTTCCACCGTGTTAGCCAGGATGGTCTCGATCTCCTGACCCTGTGATATGCCCGCCTCGGCCTCCCAAAGTGCTGGGATTACAGGCATGAGCCCATTCAGTTTTTTTCCCTTTGATGCTTTAAACACACTCTAATGGTACCTCATAAAGTCCACACTCCATTGCCTGGCAGTTGTTTTCAGCATCTTGCTCTGCTTTTTTGTTGTTTTGTTTTGTTTTTAATCATCTTACCTCCTGTTACGCTTTTCTAACAACCTGTGCTCTGACTAGGCTTTCCCGTTTGTGTTTCCTAGGCTAACCGTAGTGTTCACATCTTTGCACTTTTGCCGTCTTCTTTCTCTCTACTCTGCCTGGCAAACCTCTTGAGCCATGTGTCAAGGGCCACTTCAGGTCATACGTCCCCTGTGGTGCCTTTCCAGATTTGCTTTAATGTTTCCTTTGTTTCTCACTTTGCCATGTACTTATTTTCTGTTAAGGCATCATTGCATTTATTTCATTGCTTGCATTTGCAGCCTTCTTAATGAAAGCAGCATCTTTTACTCATTTTTATCATCTCAAAACCCATTACAGTACTTAGCATATAGTAAATGCTTCTTTTATATCTGATGAACCAATATGTAAAAGTTCCTAGAACAATGATGGGCAGAAAATGAATGTCAGAAAATGCCTTGGTCATTACTCATAATGTTTGTGAAGATATTTAGCACATTGTATTTTCCAGTTTTTGTTAATTTCCCTTGCCAGAATAAAGTATAACTCCTTAGTGAGCTGTTCAAAACCCTTTATGCTTCCATCCATCTTTCTAGGCTCATCTCTTGTCATTTCTCTTTCTTCACATCATATTTCCCAGCTAACAAGTTTCTGATCTGTATCTCTGGCCTTTCTATTTTGCTGGAAATTACTGTACTAGATACCCACAGTTACTCATGTGCCTAGTAGAGCCACTAAGCAGAAGTAGGCAGAACCACTGCTGAAAAAACTCTGTTTTCTAGTTAGATTGGACTAATTATGATAACGACCTTGAACTTTCAAGACAAAAATTTTCCCTTTTTCTATAGCACTTACTTTTCATAATGTACTGTACCACTTACCATATTTTATTTTACGTGTTGTATGTCTTACCTGCTTAGCATATAAATCCTTTGAAGCAAATACTGTGTTATGTTTATCTTTGAAGCTCCAGCGCCCAGAATATGAAATGTTTCTTGATTTGCATAAGTGGAGTGATATGGGTTGCTCAGAAGAGGTCAGTATTGTCAAGGATATGGGGATGTTTTGAATAGCCATTTGAGATAGCTGCTCTTGGTAAGAACAGTGGGAGCAGTGGAAACAGTCAGAGCAGCCAGCTGCTTCCATGTGTTGAGCACATCTTATATTTAGGCACTTGACATGTGTTGTTAGCATGTTTAATTGTCACATCAACTTGATGAGGTTGGTGCAGTAATTTTCCATCTTTAACAGATGTAGAAACTGACGCACAGAATGGTTAAGTGATTTGCACGATGTTGTACAGCTTGGGACTGTAGAACTTAAGGTGGTTGTCACTGCTGTGCTTTAATGCCTTCCAGTGGAGCTCGAGGATTGGGAACAGTGAAAAGACTGGCCCAGTTAGAGCACCATGAGGGCTCAGTGTACTCCAGTCTTCTCAAGAAAGGACTATACTCTAGTGATCTTCTCTCTGACAGAGTCCAAGATTTATGACAATGGCTGAGGATAATAACTCTTAAAACTGTAATGTGTATGCATGTCACCTGAGGATCTTGTTAACATGCAGATTCTAATTCTATAGGTCTAGGATGGGGCCTGAGAGTCTGCATTTCCAACAAGCTCCTAAGGAATAACAGTGCTGCTTCCCTGTGGACTCCATGTTGCGTGGCAAGAGTTTGGAGGGTTCAGTACGAAATATATTTTACATGGGACCATTAGATTCTCATCTAGAAATTGTAAGAGGTTCTGTATCTTTAATTGGATACGTAATTATGAAGTTGCATGGTATGGAGATGCTGAGACTCTAGGCACTAATTCTTTATCTTGGGTCTATATTAGTATCCCCCTAGTAACTATAAAAACTAATGCTTAGGCTGTACTTGACATCAATAAGAATATCCAGTGAATAGGTCTTTATATTTAAAAAAAAGTCTTCAGCTGGGCGCAGTGGCTCACGTCTGTAATCCCAGCGCTTTGGGAGGCCGAGGCAGGCGGATCACAAGTTCAGGAGATCGAGACCATCCTGGCTAACACAGTGAAACCCTGTCTCTACTAAAAATACAAAAAAATTAGCTGGGCGTGGTGGCAGGCGTTGTAGTCCCAGCTACTCGGGAGGCTGAGGCAGGAGAATGTCGTGAACCTGGGAGGCGGAGCTTGCAGTCAGCTGAGATTGCACCACTGCACTCCAGCCTGGGTGACAGGGCGAGACTCTGTCTCAAGAAGAAAAGAAAAAAAAGTCTTCAAGTGATTAGAATGCTCTAAGCAAATAGATTTGTTGATTAAAACTCTCTGAACTTAGTCTGCTTCCTTGCATGTTACCAAGTTTGATGTTTATTGAAATAAATTTTGCATCATCAAAGTTCCTGTGCATTGAAACTACCTTAAAATTGCCATAAAGACATGGCTAGAAGTTAAGCAAATCAGGTTTATCATCATTACAGTGTTTTGATTAAGGCTTGTATTATTGGCAGTCTATTGTTCACCTTTCAGGGAATAAGAAAAATACAAATAATGCTTTTCCTTTTTTTCCTCCTGGTGAGACTGTTCTGAGAATTCTTATTGTGCTTTTTTAACCCATTTTCTTTCTCTTTCCAACAGGGATTTTTTGCCAGGTGGTAGGAGAGATTATACAGTCCAAGTTCAGTTGAGGTGAGTTTGAAATTTTCTGTTATCTTAGTTTTATACTTGCTTACTATATGCATGTAGTTCTGAATTTTAAAACATGAGAATGTTTGAGCACGCTATTTAAGAATACTTTTTTCTTTTATTAATGCAGACTTTGCCTGGCAGAGACAAGTTGCCCTCAAGAAGATAACTATCCAAATAGTCTATGTATAAAAGTAAATGGGAAGCTATTTCCTTTGCCTGTAAGTTGCTTTTTATTCACCAGATTTGCATATAAGTTTAATATAAACACTGACAAGGCCTAGAAACAGTGACAACTGAATACGAGTGAACAGTTTTAGCATCTAGATTAAATACTATTTTCCACTAGAGTAACCCATGCCACCTTGGATAAATAATAAATGGCTTATTTCAGATCGGAAGGAGATGGAAAAGATGAGCCTGGAATATCTTTTTTTTTTTTTTTTTTAAAGAGACAGGGTTCTGCTATGTTCCCTAGGCTTGACTTGAACTTATGGGCTCCAGCAGTCCTCCCACCTCAGCGTCTTAAGTAGTGGGGACTACACTTGTGCACCACTGCTCCTGGCTAAAGCCTGGAGCATCTTACTTAAGAAATCAAGGATGCTGTGAAATACTCTTGGGATCATATCAAACAGCATGGTTGAAGGGAAGGACTTGGGCACTTTCATGTATAGGACAGCATGTGTGGGATGTCTAGATTAGCTGGGCCTGCCTGTGGATGGCTTGCGGAAAAGCAGAAGCTGCTGAGAGTGGCTAACTACAGAGATCAAGAATTCCCAGCTTGGGCCTTGATGATGCATTCACTTGTGGTGGGTGGGTGCAATGATAGTTGGTTGACAACACATTTAAGCAGTGAGAGAGTACATGGGCTTCAGCACCTAGGATGTATACAATGTAAATGCATACAACCTGTCTCTGGCCTAATAGATGGCTTTTGACTGTTCAAATCCTGATAGTCAAGTCTTAAAATAATAAAATAAAAAACGTAGAACTGGACTATGTATTGGTTTCCATTTTGGATACATTACTAAATTGGTACCATTCCTTAAGAAGGCCAGCAAAACCATAATCAAAAAAATAGCACAACATGGCATGTTCGTCAAGCATTATAAAACTGGAGGTGTGTTTACTGTAAGTGAATCCCTAAGAGAGCAGTGACTCATGACTAGCCCCAGTTGTCATTTCACCAGAGCTGACACTCTGCAACTATTGAGGAAATGAGGAAGCTGTGTAATATCCCTGCTGAACACGAGACTGGGCTCTGGACTAAATATGTGAGCAGTACTCATGAGTAGCCAAGCAAGTCAGACAATATGATCTAGGACTCTGGGCTCTACAGAGCCAAGTGCTAAGAATTGAGCCCCAAAGTGAAGAAAGTCCATGACTGAAACTGACCGTGGTCTTGTAGACAGAGGCATCTGACTTCTCGTGGTTGTCAGGAGGCTCATTTGTCACATACACAGCCTGTGGACTTAGAGACCTGAGAAATACTTGTTTTGTGAATTTTGAAGGGCTTGAGCAACACTGCGTCACTGACTGACTCTTTATGAAAGATGCGTATGAGACTGAAATCCATTGAGACAGTCCTGGGAGTGAAGGGGAATTGCAGAGGCTGAGTAGATATGGTCAGGGAGGATTGCTTACATGGCCCATACATGATTCCCCAGGTGGGACATTTATTTTGTCAGGTTTCCGGCTACTAGCAACCAGATTCTCAGAAGCTATCTTCTTTTTTCCGCTCCCCTCCCACCCCCACCCAAGGTAAGAGTCTTGCTGTGTCACCCAGGCTGGAGTGCGGTGGCGCAATCTCAGCTCACTGCAACCTCTGCCTCCCAGGTTCAGGCAGTTCTCCAGCCTCAGCCTTCCGAGTAGCTGGGATTACAGGTGCCCACCACCACACCTGGCTGATTTTTGTAATTTTGGTAGAGGCAGGGTTTCACCATGTTGGCTGGCTGGTCTCGAACTCCTGACCTTGTGATCTGCCTGCCTCGGCCTCCCAAAGTGCTGGGATTACAGGCATGAGCCACCGTGCCTGGCCATTATCTTTTATTTGGCTGGTTTGCACAAAGATCTGAACCAAGGGAAGAAGCAGCCCTACTTAGAGCTGAAAGAAAATGTGGTACATATACACCATGGAATACTATGCAGCCATAAAAAAGGATGAGTTCATGTCCTTTGTAGGGACATGGATGCAACTGGAAACCATCATTCTCAGCAAACTATCGCAAGAACAGAAAACCAAACACCGCATGTTCTCACTCATAGGTGAGAATTGAACAGTGAGAACACTTGGACACAGGAAGGGGAACATCACACACCAGGGCCTGTTGTGGGGTAGCAGGAGCGGGAAGGGATAGCATTAGGAGAAATACCTAATGTAAATGGATGACGAGTTAATGGGTGCAGCACACGAACGTGGCACATGTATACATATGTAACAAACCTGCACATTGTGCACATGTACCCTAGAATATAAAGTAAAATTTTAAAAATGTGAAAAAAATGAAATAAAAAAAAAAAGATACTACATGTATGGCAAAGAAAGCCTGGCAAAACAGATTAAAACACATCCCTGTGCACCTGTCCCATGACCTTTTCATATCCATTTTTCTTTGCCCTGGATGTGCTAAGATTTCATTTTTTCTATTCTTTAATTAAAAAAAAAAAAAAGAATGCTCTCAGGTCTGTTGCCCAGTCTGGAGTGCATTAGTGTAGTCTCGGCTCACTCTGTACTCTTAGCCTCTTAGAGGCTCAAGCGATTCTCCCATCTCACTCTCCTTAGTAGCTGGGACTACAAGCATGCGCTGCCATGCCTGGCAAATTTTTGTATTTTTTGTAGAGACAGGGCTTCGCCATGTTTCCCAGGCTGATCTTGAACTCCTGGGCTCAAGCAATCCACCTGTGTTGGCCTCCCAAGGTGTTGGGATTACAGGTGTGAGCCACTGCGCCTGGCTCTTAAGATTTCTTTGACCTTTGACTCTCATTGCTATTTGCCCCTCCCATTATCTGTGATGAAAAATAAGGCAACGGAGGGCTTCTTGGTATCTTTGGACTCACCTTGAAGACTTACCCGGTATCATCATGTGACTGTGCCAGTGATGGGAGCTGCATCTGAATTGTGTGAGGTTGTGCCTAAACTCTGTGGCATTGCTCTGGAAAATATGGTGGCTACAGATGTGTAAACATAGAAGTTACCAGAATTTCTAGATGGACCAGTCATTGTCACATTTTGGGATGATACCTTTCTGTAGGTCTACAGCACCACTGAGGATGGCTTGGAGTTTGTTACTCTTCCAGTTCTTTTGAGGGAGAAGAAATTAGGCAGTTGAGTACTTCCTCTGGGGGCATTGTTACTTAATTACTGCTGATTTCTGCCCCAAAGCACCCACTAACCCTTGATTACTTCTATTAGCCTATTTATGAACATATTGACTACTACACAAAACACCCTTTGTCTAATGAGTCTGACATGCCTGGAGCTAGGGGCCTGCAGCAGCTCCATGGGCAGTTGTGAAGGAGGAGAAGAAATGAAACATTGAGAGAACTGCAAAGACATATCTCAAAAACAGAAGGCAATGGGGAGGACTTGCCCAGACCCTTATAGGGCCATCCCAAAGAAAATCAAATGCCTGCCTTTCCCAAAGAGTCTTTTTACCCTAGCTCCGTAAAGTCCTGTAGAACAACTGACAGAAATTCACATGTGCATCTGATGGAAAACATCTTAAACCACCACTTGATCCACAATTGCTATTGATTGGGATAATGAAATATGGAGTCTTTTAATGTAAAACAAGATTCTGCAGTTTTTAAGAATTACATGAGTATGCTGCAGCCTCAGAAGAAGAAAGCTGCTGTGGCCCTATAGGAGTTATATTGAGCTCTTGCACCATGGAGAGCCTCAGGGACTTTGTTCCAGTTTTAAGAAGCATCAACAAACCACAAAAGAAGTTTGATAGGTGGTCCTTGCCAGTGATCCTGGTGTATTGAACCATGAATCCTGGAGGGAAAAGCTTGACACAGTCATGAATTGCCCATTAGAGCTCTGAATATGGTTGCATTTGTCTATGTCCTGGAGGAAGTCCTTATGTGTATGATCTTACGGTAACATCCAGTGTTTATGGACCCGTGGCAGTTGACCACTGTACTGCATGTACAAAGTAAACATAGGAATGGGAAATGGTATTACTTTGAAAATGGCAACGTGTCCCTAGACTGTTAAGGATCAAATAGTGATACAAGCAGCATATGTGCTTTTTAACCTACATCAAGATGCTGAGTTTTACAAAACACCTTCAGGCATTCATTTTCCAGGTTCCCTTGGTGCAAGGAAGACAGCAGCTCATAGTAGGGCTTGTGGGATGGGGACATGCAGTGTGGACAGACAAGAACCTGCTGCAGAGACCATCTCCCATCTTTGACTCCAAGGGCTGCCATTCTACAGACTGACAGCCAGATGAGAACATTCCATGTTTTTAATGGGCAGAAGAAAGAAAAAGGCCCTCTTTGCTTAGGAGTTATTTTAAGAAGCTGAATTATTTTTCTTCTAAACGATTTGTGAGAAATGTCTGTAAAACTTGTGTAGCTCTAAGGTTGAAGGAAGGAAGAAGAGTTGACAAGAATATTTCTTTGAAAGACCCAAAGAGTGTAGAGAGGATATGTGCTGTAATTCAGCTGGCAACAATCTCCAAGTAGTTCCTTTTGGTGCAGCCAGAAGACTTATCAGTACTGGCCCCCTTCACCTTATAAATTCTATTTCTGAGCTCATGGATTTATGTTTCCTGATGCTGTGTGTTAGTCACCCTGATGGCCTGCCTCACAGTGAATCAGGACTGACATAAACTCAACATTTCTTCTTTTAAAACACATACTTGTGTGCACTCACCCCAATTTGAAGAGGCACCTCCTTACCTGAGAAGTGATAATTTTGACATGTGAAAGAATAATGATTATAGTAGACTCAAAACTATCAAATATGTAAGTGTGTTTATAATAATTATACTAAAATAAGCCACTGGAGGTTGCACTAACAGACTGCTCTGAAGATTAAGAAAGAGAATCATTTATTTCAAGGTGACCAGCTGTTGATTTGGTCAAGCTCTTTATGGAAACATTTTGGCTAATACAATCAAACGGGTAATAGAATTAGAAAATCATTATTCCACAATTCATAATCATGTAATGGGTCTAGGTAGCTATCGTCAATGGATGCCAAAAGTTGACGGGGAACTTTATAGTGGAGGGATCAGGCTGACATCCCCTGAACTCCTGATCAGTCTTGACACTACTGAAAACAGGGCAAACAACCTTCTGTGCCTTATGATGTGGCACCATATGAAGTATGCAACATTTTCTGTGAAGTTTTTTGTTTCTAAAATTTTGACCCCAAGTTTAATCAAGCTTATACAACTAATTACTGGTTTTAAAAATATATGGGAGGTAGAGCAACAAATCTCATACTTCGAGGAAGCAAAATACCTAATCTAAAATGCAAAGTCATTCTTCAGGTCAAAAGTCCTGGTTTCTTCAGTAGAACAACAGCATTGGGGAAAAAGTGTGTTTGGAGACGGCAGGGGTTGTGTTTATAGAATAAAGGAGACTTCAGAGACATAACTGTGGTGTGGGGCTCTAGTTTTTAATTCTGATTCAAGCTGTAAAAGGACTATACTAAACTACATATGGAGAAAATAGAAAATATATCTGAGATTTGCTTTAAAATAATCTGGAGTGGGGGTTGGGTAAAGATTGTTCATGGGTAAGTAAATTACTGAACTGATAGATATATATGTGTTATACTTTTTTCTCTATTTTTGTATATGTTTAAAATTTTCAATAATAAAAGGATAAAAGGAAAATAAATTTTGAGGCACCTGGGAAATCTGAATCGAAAGACAAGGTATTAGGTGATTTTTAAAAACTGTGGTTATTTTTGTGGGGTTGTAATACTGTGGGTTTTTAAAGTCTTATTAGAGATCCATGTTGAATATCTGGGTTAAATGGCATGTCTAGAATTTGAGTTTAATACTCAAGGGCAAAAAGAAATGTGTATGTTTGTGGCGTGTGTGTTTTAGGGCAGATTAGCTTTGGGGCCAAAAGCATTTGAAACAAGATTGGCAACATGTTGGTAATTATTGAACCTGGTTGGTGGGTCCCTGCTGTTTGTTCCTTTCTTGTGTATGTTTGAAAATTTCCATAAGGTTAAAAAGTAAATCTGTGTTAGAAGTATTCAAGTAGTAGTAATTAGAAAATTTGGAGGAAAATGTTAAAGTAGAATAATTGTGGACAACTTTTGTCACAGTTGCAAGTAGGGTAGGGTGTCATCAGAGCATGAAACATAAAAAATTACTTGAGTGTGTCACAGGACCATCACAAAGTCTTCTGCTGGTGCTGTCCAGCAGCCTTTGCTTAGAAAGCTTACAGATTTGCCCCACTGGTTCCCTGTCACATGAACTTGACTTTATTTTTGCTTTAAATATGGAAAATTGTTAGAAATATGTGTGAAGGCTAAACTTTATATTTTATAAAATTCCAACTATTAATATATTCTCAATAACCAGGAAATTGATGGTTGGGTGGGGGTGGTGCTGATGGTTAGAGGTAGAATACAGGTTATCAGATAACTCAGAATTACCAGTAAAGTCACACTACTCAAATGGGATATAGAATAGATTGAAAACGCTCTACACTGAGCGAGACTAAGATGATTCTGAGTTTGCTGACACTTCATTCTTACATGTGTGTTACTCTCCCTGCTTCTGTTGCCCTTTTCTACTGTGTCAGACTGTGTTATGTCTTACATTCTAATTTCCAGAGTGCACATTTTAGTTCATGAGTTATTTTTATCCTCCTGACAGACCCTGTATCATTTTTATTTGGTTAACCTACTAGTGGACATACCAGCAGACAGAATTATCTTCCAGGCCCAAAACAGGCAAAACCAAAGTTTCGTTCAGAATTAGCTAGATACTGGTATTGATAATCCTTGTACTTGTTACTCATTGAATCAACTTTTTGAGTCTTTTTAAGAGGACTTTTCTTAGGAGTTTTTTTTTTTTTTTTTCTGAGCAACTTTTTTTTTTCCGCTTGAGCAGCTTGAGATGGGCATAACCTTCCTACACTCTCTCTCTCTCGCTCTCTCACACACACACACACTCACACACACTGTCTCTCTCTTTCATTTCCGTATTCTAGTGCAAGTTATTTAAGTTCTTCTCTTTGTCTTTTACTCCCCTGCTCAAACGTTTTTAATTATTTTCAAAAATTTTTTGCAAGTTATAGATTGCACATTACCATGTGGACTACCATTTAATAATTACTGTCCTGCCCCTTATGAGACAGTTCCCACGTTGTGGTAGACAGGGTGTGGTCCTCTTTGCCGTGTGATACTACCAGTACTAGTTTTCATTGTTCCTAAGGTGCATATTTTAGCATTGCTGAAATCCAGAAGTGTCTTAAAATTGCTGGTGACCAGGTGTCAGCTGTGATGTGTTATCATTGCCTACACTTGTACAACTTTGATGTTATTGCCATGGCGTGACTAGTTAGCTGTACTCCTGGCTTTTCAGTTAACAAATAATTTAAGGACATTTTGAGAAAGAAGCATGAATCCTGGCTGTTGTCTGAAAACTTTTCATTGATGGATTCTCATAAGATCCAGTTAATGGTGTCAGTGACTTGCAGAGAAATCTGAGACATTAGTGGAATGAAGTACAGTTTTAAAAGATACTTTTTTCTCTAAAATTCCTACTTGTGCATAGGAGAGTGTTATGTGGAAAAATGTATGGATTAATGATGGAGTGAAAAGTGATTCAGAAGATCCTTATGTCCAAAAGGGAATATGTTAATTCATTTTGCTTCCATTTCTTTGCTATATATACACATAGTATTTTCTCTTTCTCAATAGTATATAATTAAATTACATCAATGACATCCTAGTGTTAGTGAAATATGGTATCTACTTTTCAATATGTAGATTTTTTGCAGCTAAGACATTTTAATTTTCTAAAAAATACATTATTTTGGCTCTGAAAAATCAGAGTGAAGTCTTGTGGTAATTGGGAATTGGATACACTGCGAATCAGAAATGAGTATACTTGCTATTTAAAACAAATGATTGATGACTAGATAAAAGTAGATTAAAGCATAAATAGCAGTATTATCTGATAGCCATCAAGTTCATTTAATGACAGTTGAAATGCTGATTATCCTTGACCTGGGTTAAAAGATTACCATTTCTGTTCCACCCAGAGACAATGCAGTGGAAAGTATTTTTATCACTCACCAAAGTTTAAAAATGAAATTTGTTAGTTTGTTCTTTCTTTCCCCTCAATTCCCAGTTCGCTTTCTTTCTTTCCCACCCCCAATATATGCGTGTATTTGAAATGGGGATTGCTAAGGATGAATCATTATAAAAAGTTGTGACTTTATCTGTAAAGCTTGGTGTCCCATAAAAAAGGAAAACTATTCATAGCCAGTGTGGCAAAATGTCAGCATCTTTAATTTTAATGATGGAACATGGATTTTTTTCCTACCTTTCTGGACTTGTGAAATATTTTGTAACTTTTTTTCAAAGATTATTTTCCTGTTTTGGGTTGATAATGATAATAAGGGCTGTATGATTTTTAGGCTAAAATAAAAATAGTGTAACCGCAATTGGGCAGGATCCTGTATCTATCTTGGAGAAAATGTTTAATCTTCCTGCAGATAATTTGAAATAATTTTTCTTTCTTATGGTTATAGGGCTACGCACCACCACCTAAAAATGGGATTGAACAGAAGCGCCCTGGACGCCCCTTGAATATTACATCTTTAGTTAGGTTATCTTCAGCTGTGCCAAACCAAATTTCCATTTCTTGGGCATCAGAAATTGGGAAGGTAAAAGCTCTCCGTTTTGGGTAGCAGGACAGTGACCCCACCCACTGTGTTTTTTCTTAAGCTGTTGGCTTCAGCTCTTTTTGTTTGTGGATTGTAATCTCTAAAAAGCAGTAATTTTCAGTTCAGAGGCGGCAGTATGGAGATTCTTTTTTTTTTTTTTTTTTTTTTTTTTGAGACGGAGTCTCGCTCTGTCACCCAGGCTGGACCGGACCTCAGCTCACTGCAAGCTCCGCCTCCTGGGTTTATGCCATTCTCCTGCCTCAGCCTCCGAAGTAGCTGGGACTACAGGCGCCCGCCACCTCGCCCGGCTAGTTTTTTGTATTTTTAGTAGAGACGGGGTTTCATCATGTTAGCCAGGATGGTCTCGATCTCCTGACTTCGTGATCCACCCGTCTCGGCCTCCCAAAGTGCTGGGATTACAGGCTTGAGCCACCGCGCCCGGCCAGTATGGAGATTCTTAAAGTTAAAAACTTTAATTCTGAGTTTTCTTGAATATTGTCTCTTTATTTTCCTGGAAAGAAAATATACATATTTATATTTCTTAAGGTAATGGTTTAACCACAATTGTATGTAATGTTGTGTTGAGTATTTTAATAAACTAGAAGCTTTGGATGATAGATATTTATGAAGAGGAACAAAGAAAGTTTTATCAGTTTGGGGGAGAAATGGTTAAATGTACACATGTTGTGATTAGAAATAATCTGTTCTAGCCTTTATATAAACAACTGATATTTCAGATAATCTGTGAACATTTGTATAAAAAGATTTATTTGGAATTATAATATTTTCTCTACACCTTCAAGTTGATGAACTTGACTTTCGGCTGATTTTTGGTCTTATAATGAATTATGTCAATTATGAGATACCAGTTAATACAACAAGGAATTTACATTTTAGAATTGCTTGTTTATATAACTGAAATAATGAATGGAAAGGAGACTTCAGTTAATTTCTCACCATCAGCTTCAGTGTTAATATTACATGAAGCATCAATTTCAGTGTTCCTATTACATGTTCCTCAACAGAATAATAGTCCTGTTTTATGGATGGAGAAATTGAGGCATTATTTATAGCAAGAATTTTTTGTTTTACCACCAAGGTAATTGCAGAGCTGGGAGTAACTTTACAGACATTGGAACAAATGATTGTAGACATTGAAAACTTTTGCCATGTAATGGGGATAATACTCTTTCCTTATAATTAAAATGATTAATTGACCTAAAATTTACACCATAAGTTGGATATTTAGATATTTAAAAGAACATTAAAAGATACTTAAAATACTTGGTTTGGCAACTATTGAGAGTATTATGTTTATTGTAGAATCAATTGAATGAATATATTTAATAAAATGGGAAGATAGGGTTTTTTTTTAGCATTTATGTGAAATTATATGTTATCTCTTCATAGCCCTATAAATAGCTAATGAAGGTTCCTTTGTGCCAGATCTAACAGGTATGGGATTGGACACTGTTGTTTTCTGGCATTGACTTTTTAATTTTTATCATATCTTCATGTGTCTTACATACTATAGTAGCTGCTGCTTGTCAGTAAAATACCCATTTGGGGTACAGGAGTTAATTTATCAAAGCTTTTCTCAGAAGAAAGCTGCTAACTGGTTCATTTGAGTGATTTACTCAAAGGCCATGTAGCAGGTGATCTCTTCTGCCAGAATTAGAACTTTGGAACTCTGGGTTTGCAGTGTTAATTCAGACCACTGGCATTTGAAATTTGTTTCTACAGTGGAACTCCTCTTTTAAGTGAAAATATGAGAGCCCCATTACATAAAGTCAATAAAAGCAGAATGATTTTGGTTAGCAAGATTCTGGTTAGTCATAGGAGGGTACATTTTCAGGGTGTCCCCTAAGGTACCAGGTTTGCTAAGTAAGAACCATAGTTTGGAAACCATTGACCCAACCTATGTTCCCATAGCAGCGAATGTTTTAAAGTGATAAATGATCAAGAAATATTTTTAAATGATTGAGCTTTTATTTTCGCTGAAATAGCCTGGTGAATTTTGTCCCCTTTGCAGTCATTGACCATTCCATGAAAGTTATTTTGAATATTATTTTTAGAAACCAGAGTTTCTTAAATAAGTATTTCATGTAAACAAAGAGAATATTATCTCTCATCTTTAATGCAGGGTTTTTTTTGTTTGTTTGTAGAATTACTCCATGTCTGTATATCTTGTACGGCAGCTTACATCAGCCATGTTATTACAGAGATTAAAAATGAAAGGTATTAGAAACCCTGATCATTCCAGAGCACTAAGTAAGTAACGTTTGTAAGACCAAGCATTTAAAAAAAAAAAAAGATCGAGCATATGAGATGCTTTAATGCTTTAAATATTGCTCACATCAATATATTATATATTTGTTAGCTTGTGTATATACTAATTTATATACATTACTGGTGAGTAAAATTGTAGACATTACCACATAGTAGTTTTTAATTATCAAAGGAAGTATAAGAATATTTTTATATTTTCTGTTTACAAATTTAGTAACTGTTGGAAACAAACAATAGTGCATAATAAAAACTGTGATGAATGTGTGTTGGAAAAGCTGGGGCTCGGGGTACTGCTGCATTCCAGCTTCCTCTCCTAATTGTTGTTTTGTTCTTAAGTCTTACACAGCTTTCTATTTTGAAAGTCTTACTTACCAGCAGTTTTACTTTTAAAAAGAAATTTTAAGAATTTAAACAAAGAATTTGCATGTTCATACTTATTTAACTTATATTGGGAGTGTGATTGGGTTTTCAATACATTAATATTTAACATTTTGTTTTAAGATGCTGTATGTTTCTATAATTCCATTTCTTTGTCACCCTTAATTTTTTTTAATTTTTTTTTTTTCTCTTCTCTTTAAAGTTAAAGAAAAACTTACTGCAGATCCTGATAGTGAAATTGCTACAACTAGCCTTCGGGTATCCTTGATGTGCCCTGTAAGTAAAGCAACAAAACATTCTGGGGAATTTGACTTTTTATAAATGATTATCTTTCCTATAAAAGTAAGTGTGGGAATAAATGATATATTATGATAGAATTCTGAACTTTTGTCTTTTCCCATTAAGGAATCTTCATGATTAAGTCACAATTCTTTGTATTATTTGGGCATGCAAAGAATACAAAGAAGAGGGAAGATAGCTTTAGGCTTAGAATAATCTGTTATAATTAATGTTGTAGATAATACACAGCTATTAATAAAAATATTTTAAGAGCTGACTCTTTTTATAAGAATATAAATGATACTGAAAAATAAAGTGACTAGGGCCTGATAAATGCTAATTGATGCTCTTGGTTTAGTGAGTTAGGATGTGTAGGATGTCCTTGTAATGGTCTTTTAAATTGCACAATAGGCCGGGTGCGATGACTCAAGCCTGTAATCCCAGCACTTTGGGAGGCCGAGACGGGCAGATCACGAGGTCAGGAGATCAAGACCATCCTGGGTAACCCGGTGAAACCCCGTCTCTACTATAAAATACAAAAAACTAGCCGGGCGAGGTGGCAAGCGCTTGTAGTCCCAGCTACTCGGGAGGCTGAGGCAGGAGAATGGCGTAAACCTGGGAGGCGGAGCTTGCAGTGAGCTGAGATCCGGCCACTGCATTCCAGGCTGGGCGACAGAGCGAGACTCTGTCTCAAAAAAAAAAAAAAAAATTGCACAATAATTTTTCTTTTATATCTCCTTACATAGAAAGTATGAGGGAGAAATCAGTTAGCAACTCTCACATCCTTCTGTTTACTTGCCACTGAGCTAAATGTGGGAGAAAATATTGAGGCTTGCTTAGAATGTTAATAATTCAGTTTGAAAAATAAAACCAACTCCCATAAAAATGGAGCAGATTCATTTACAGTTAGGCTGTTATACTACCAAGAGGAGATGGGAGGATCAGGAACATTGAATGAATTGGAGGGGAACCCTTTCCAGTTAAGAAGAACTTGGTGAGAAAAGTCATGGAATCAGGAATTTATAATGTAGTTTTGTGGGTGTTTGATTACTACCCACCATTTTGAGAAATGTACAGTTTTTTAAATGGGGAGAAATTGTGTCAGAAAGAAAAGAGAATAATTTGTTGAGTTTCTACTGTATGTTCTTTATTTAACTATCTTACCAAACCTGTGTGGAGGAGTTGTCTTCATTTTGTAGATGAAGAAACAGACTGAACGAGGTTGGCTAACCCAGATTACAGTTAGTGGTAGAACAAGGATAAAGATTCTAGTGCTCTGACATTCCTATTCTTTTTCCAATATACCATGCTGCCAGATTGGGCTAAAATATACATGTCCTGATTACAAGTACGTCTCTTTTATTCTGGAAAGTGGTATTTGCAAATCTTTTTTTGAGGCATCACTCTTTTAATCTTCATTAACTTAAAAATATGAGCTTGCCTTCATTGAAATAGAATTTTTTGATATCAGGATTGCTTGGATACTCAGAATGTGCTCTTATCAAATGCAGGGAAGAGGTGTGCAGTTCCAGTAGGGTAGGACCTGAAAGCCCTGAAGGTGGTGGCAGAGGCTCTAGGAGGCATGCGGAAGGACCCACGACTTCCTCTGAGCGCAAGTTCTATGCAAACCTTCAGGCTTGAGGTCTTTTCAGTGTCTTCAGGTTATTCTCTTTTTCTTCGCTCTCATGTTAAAATTAATAGTAGATTGAAAGAAGTGAAATTACCTTTTTGTTGGTTAAAAAAATGGTTGGATATTGACCATTTTTTATTATGTAACCCTAGTATATTCAGCAAACATTAATTGCCAGCTGTATTCCACATATAGTCACCATAAGGGGAGGAAACTCATGTCACCATTATGTTTTAGATGTCAAACTATTGTATCAGGAAGAAAGTCTTCTACACAACTTACCTAAGGAGTTTTACAGTTATGCAGTGCCATTTTCTTAGAATCTTTTAAATATTTTTCTTCATACAGACTGCCATTCTACATGAGAGCAACCAAAACCAAGTGCAATGGCCAAACATACTAACGGATTCTCAGGCTTTTTAAGTTTTTTTGAGACAGGGTCTCTGTCACCGTGCTGGAACGTAGTGGCATGATCACGGCTCACTGCAACTTCGACCTCCTGGGTTCCAGTGATCTTCCCATCTCATCCTCCTGAGTACCAGGGACTACCGCCACATACCACCACACCTGGCTAGTTTTGGTGTCTTTTGTAGAGATCTTTCACCATGTTGCCCAGGCTGGTCTCAAACTCCTGACCTCAAGTGATCTGCCCACCATGACCTCCCAAAGTGCTGGGATTACAGGCATAAGCCATCTCATGAGCCAAACTTTCAATAATAGTGAAAGCAGCGTATCAGAGAGGTTAGGATTCCTTCTGTGTAAGAATAGGGAGCAGTTCCTTTCAAACATTACCAATTTTAAGAAAATTAACTTTTCAGTTACTTGAAGAAATGAAGTAACAGATCAAATAGGTTTTTGAAATCTTGTTTTAAGTTTCTTAAGTGTTTTTTTCTCTCTGCTCAGAAGTGACAACAGGTCTATTTGTGAGACTGTCTTTTGAGCTTTTCCTTGGGGTTCGTCGATCTTTTCAGAGCACTTTCTACGAAAAGAATGAATGGTACTCTTTGGGCTATAGTAGTAGTGTTAACATAAAGTTGGGTAGCTAAACTGTAATATGTGGTATATATTAATTAGAATACCAGACACAGGTGTGTTGATTAGATTTGGTGGATGGATGACAGAAGTTAGATGATGAAAGCAGTGTTTGAGAAAGAGTCAGTCCTATTATCAGTTGGAGAAAGCAGAATGGAGTCCAGCCGGCTAACAATGGAGATAACATGGGATCTGGTGCAGTAATGGGAAATGGAGAAGGAAAAAAATAAACCCCAGGCACTTGGATAAGAAGTGAACGCTGGGTTATTTGGCAAAAACAAGAGAAAATAATAATGTAGGGTTATAGAATAAGTGTTTATTACATTTCACAGTATTTTCGTAAGGTGATTTGCAGTAGAAGTGAGTCTGAATAGTGGGAGCAAATTCTAAAACCTCTGTCTTTGGGACTAAAGGAAGGTAATGTCACAGTAGTTATTGAAGAGGATCTAATTGAGTGTGCATAATTATATTTCTGAACACAATATCTGAATTTTACATAGGAGTTTCACTTTGGTGATTTCAGCTAGTGATTTTCTCTCTGTCCTGCGGAGGTGGGCTAAGTAGCTGGGGGAGAGAAAAAGCAAGCTAGGTTTGATTTTATCTCTTGAGATTCTAATATGTTTTAAACAAAAAAGTCCTGCTGAAAATAGTTGGAAACCACCGGTTTGGGCCTTTTCAACTTAAAGACTCTTTTACTTTAGATTGGTAGTAATTAGTCTACAGTGAATAGAATTTGGATAATGCCAGCTTAACATTTTATAGGAAAAAAGTGTTGCATTACTTAGATGCCACGTCATTCATAAAAATAATAAATTTCAAAAAAGCACCTTCATCTGATTAAATTAGAATTAGAATTTATTTTGATGGCACATTAAGGTCCCTTTTAATAACATTCCATAGTCACTAGGAAATTGACAAAATTTTGCTAGCCAGTAACAAATGCCTTCTTAGGAAATGCTCATTAGTTCTTATAAGACAACTAGAGTAGGATTAAATTTAGGTTCAGCAACTTTTATAGTCCTGGATATTCTCATTTCTGTATGCTGTGGAAATTTTAAAGCTGTGACAGGAGAGATGGAAACGGCACAGAAGAAAACGACAAAAACAATCCCTAAACAGCGGTTTGCAAAATGTGGCCCATGGATACCTGAAGGTCCCTGACACTCTTTGAAGAGGACTACAAAGTTAAAACTTTTTATAATAATATTGACACATAATTTTGGCTTTTTGTGTTCTTTCTCTCTTATGAGCATAAAGTGATGTTTAATGTGAGTTACCTATAGATGATGATGATGTCATTGCTCTGATGGCTAATGGAATGTGTACTTGTGTACTCTTGTCTTTTAAAAATATGTTTTAATTTCTAATATACAGATATTGATAACTATAGCCCACATACATAAAATGTCTTTGAGGTCTTAATTTTTTTTTCTTTCTCTTTTTTTCTTTTTTCTTTTTTTTTTGAGACGGAGTCTTGCTCTGTCTCCCAGGCTGAAGTGCAGTGGCACCATCTCAGCTCACTGCCACTTCCACCTCCCGGGTTTAAGCAGTTCTCCCTCAGCCTCCCAAGCTGGGATTACAGGCGCCTGCCACCATGCTCGGCTAATTTTTGTATTGTTAGTAGAGACGGGGTTTCACCATGTTGGCCAGGCTGGTCTCGAACTTTTGACCTCGTGATCCACCCTCTTCGGCTTCCCAAAATGCTGGAATTACAGGCGTGAACCCCTGCGCCCGGCCGTTTTTGGTTTTTTTTGAGACAGAGTTTCGCTCTTGTCGCTCAGGCTGGAGTGCAGTGGCGTGATCTCAGCTTACTGCAACCTCTGCCTCCCAGGTTCAAGCAATTCTCCTGCCTCAGTCTCCTGAGTAGCTGGGATTACAGGGGCCCACCACCACGTCCAGCTAATTTTTGTATTTTTAGTAGAGATTGGGTTTCACCATGTTGACTGGGCTGGTATCGAGCTCCTGACCTCAGGTGATCCACCCGCCTCGGCCTACCACAGTGCTAGGATTACAGGGGTGAGCCACTGTGCCTGGCCAAGGTCTTAATTTTTTTTTTTTTTTTTGAGATGGAGTCTTGCTCTGTCGCCCAAACTGGAGTGCAGTGGCCGGATCTCAGCTCACTGCAAGCTCCGCCTTTCAGGTTTACGCCATTCTCCTGCCTCAGCCTCCCAAGTAGCTGGGACTACAGGCGCCCGCTACCTTGCCCGGCTAGTTTTTTGTATTTTTTAGTAGAGACGGGGTTTCACCAGGTTAGCCAGGATGGTCTCGATCTCCTGACCTTGTGATCCGCCCGTCTCGGCCTCCCAAAGTGCTGGGATTACAGGCTTGACAAGGTCTTAATTTTTAAGAGTCTAAAGGGGTTTTGAAACCAAATGAGAACAGATAACTGTTAAAACCGTGGTAGGCTGAGTTAGAACGTTATTTTAAAGAAAAAATTATAAAAATTGACAAATAATACCTACTTTTAAATTATTCAAATACAGCCGAAAAGTAAAAATGATAATTTTAAATTTGCAAGGTCTATTCAGAAGTAACATTACTAGTAGCATGATAGATTTTTCTAGATTTAATTCTCTATATAATTATATATATGTTTATTGGAAAATATATACTGTCGTATGGCTTGCTGTTTTTTAATTAACAGTGTATCTTAAGTATATTAGTATGTGTAGATTGGTCTTATTTAATCATTGTGGTCATTTTGTTGAATAGGTATAGTGTAATTTAATAACGAGTTTAGTGATTGAGTTGTTTCCACACAGTGATTGTGTAAAAAAGCCAACTCACTTACATTGGTGAAAACTTTCTAAATAACTAGCCAATGTTTATGTTGGTACTATTTAAAAAGAATAACATGTGATTTAAAAAAAGGATAATGGGAAAATCTGTTAAAGTTACTCATCTTATCATTGAAAGGATTTTAAAAACCTGTTATCTCATTGGGTGCTGAATAGGTATTTAGTCAACATTCATTTTTAATAGAACAAAAACTTAGCAAAAGAGGAAAAGGAGGGTAATTAAATTAAAAAACTAACACCATTTGTAATGTTATAAAACTGGGATGTCTCTGGGATGTGAGGATCATTTGTGATATAGCTCCATCAGCTGTGTCTCAGTGAGTGTGTGGTTTTAACCTTTTGTAGCTTCAGCATCTTCATTTCAGAAATAGAAATATAAATACCAGCTTTTCTGGAGTCATAGAGTTACGAAGATTTTATGAGATTTATTTAAAAGCCTTGGGCATACTGTAAGAGTCTAAGAAATAATTTGTTTTTAAAGGCAGGAAAAATATAGAAATATGTATCATAAGAAGAGAAACTGCCTCAGGTTTTATTCCGACTTTTTTCTGTTCTAAGTGATGAGTTATATTGTGCCAAATACCTTGATCGAATCACAGAAATTTTGAGGATCCCTTTTAGAACTCTGGTTAGACACTTAGGTAGAGACAGTATAGCAGTGATGAGAGTGTGGACTCTGCAGGGCTGGAGCTTCCCAGGTCAGACCTGCTCTGCCATTTTCTAACTTTGTAGTGTTAGATTACTTAGCTTCTTTGTGCCTTAGTTTCCTTATTTATAAAATGGGGATGATAATGATACCATCCTTTTAGTATAATTGTTACGTAATTGTAAAAGTGTTTTTGAGATTAATGTGAAGTAGTCAACACTGTACCTTGCACGTAGGTGGAACTAGATAAACGTTACTTCTGTGTTGATGATTGAGCTAAATTGTTTTCTTTTTAAATTACCACATTACCAGGTGTTCATTTTAGAGGAATTAGAAATTACAGATGAACCAAAAGATAAAGAACATCCTAAAAAGCCTGCCTCTCAGGCAGAGCTAAGAATGTTTTAATTTTGCCATGAATTCTTTTAAACTTTATAGCATAAAAGAAGGTCCATCTTCTTCATTTCCTGTTTGTTCTTTTCCCCATTTCTGGTCCATCTCCATTCATTCTCCTATCTGGTCAACAAATACTGAGCACATACTATGAGCTAGTATTGTGCTAGGACAGTGGCATTCAGTGGTGAGCAGAGATCTAGACCATCTTTTTGGAGCTTAAGATCTAGTGGGAGAAACAAATTTTCAATCAAAATAGCAGGACTGGTTATAAATAGTGATATTTTCTGTAAGGGAAATATATGGGGAGGTTTGAAGGATTATGTAGGAAAACCTGATCTGACCAAATCTGGGTGTTGTGTACGTCTTGGTGCCAGTGGACCACTACTATTTGCAGTATGAATTTAACAGCAGTAGAGTTAATCAAAAGTATATTAAAAAATTAACACTGTTGATTATATAAAAATAAATTTTCATAAATGAAAAATATATTTGCAGTTCATATTACACACATGGCTGATTTCTTATCTAGAGTGCCTACAAATAGGTAAAAGATTAATAACTAAATGGGAAATGAGAAAAGGTTATAGGTAGAAACTTAGAAACACAAGTGACTCTTAGAAGTAAAAGAAGAGGCTCAACTACCACTTATAATAAGAGAAATGTAGTTCACAACTATAATGGGATATTTGTCACCTTCCAGATTGGCAGAGATCGAATAATTTAATAACACTATATTGGAAAGGTTGAGTGGAACAAAGCACGTTAATACACTTGTATACATAACCCAGTAGGTACTTTTTGTGGAAGATAATGTGTTAATGTGAGAAAAATTACAAATGTCCTTTTCTTTCCACCCAAAAGTTTCACTTCTAGAAATTATAAATATTATAAATATAGGAATCTTAGAAATACTCATTACAGCATTGTAGTGATAAAAGATTGGAAACAATTTAAATGTCAGTCATTAGTGTACTGGTTAAATAAATTATGATACCTTCATATAATGGTAGTTTTTTATATACCAATTTGTGTGCTGCAGTAGTCACCAAGTTATATGACAGAAGTGAGTTGGAAAACAGTGTGTATTGTATACTGTAATTCCTGGGAACATACTTTAAATACACACTTGGTTTATGCTTAGAACATCTATGGAAGGACATGCAAAAGATGGATAACAGTGGTTCTCTAAATAGGGAAACTGGGGACCAGGTAAGGAGGAGTCATATTTTCAGTGTATATGAATCTGGATTTACATGTTACCTGTTTTGAAAAAGTGAAATAGTTTTCCAAAAATCATAGGGCAATCAATGAATAAAAATATATTCTAATCTCCCTGGGAATACATTCTGGTTTGGATTTCTTTTTCATTTTTATCATCATCTTGTATGACATCTTCAGACTTTTACAACTGACCACTTTCCCTCTGAGCTCGTTCTCCTTTCTGAACTAGTTTTCCTTGTGTTTCCTGTCCTGTAGTTAGGAAAAATGAGACTGACAATCCCATGCCGTGCAGTGACTTGTACACATCTGCAGTGTTTTGATGCTGCCCTTTATCTACAAATGAATGAGAAGAAGCCCACCTGGATTTGTCCTGTGTGTGACAAAAAAGCTGCCTATGAAAGTCTAATATTAGATGGGTAAGCATATCCCTTTTAACAGCTGATATGGACTAATACAACAGCTGTTGGCAGTGCCTTTGTTCAGTACAACTTACTGAACTAAATTCTAAATAAATTCTACTCTAGTATAAATCCAGATATTTGTGTGTTTTCTGTCTTGTACATAATTACACTCAATCTTATTTTTTAAACTGTGGTTAGTGGCTTTTTTTTTTTTTTGAGACAGAGTCTCTGTCGCCCAGGCTGGAGTGCCATGGCTTGATCTCGGCTCACTGCAAGCTCCGCCTGCCGGGTTCATGCCATTCTACTGCCTCAGCCTCCCAAGTAGCTGGGACTACAGGCGCCCGCCACCGCACCAGGCTAAGTTTTGTATTTTTAGTAGAGATGGGGTTTCACCGTAGTCTCGATCTCCTGACCTCATGATCCGCCTGCCTCAGCCTCCTAAAGTGCTGGGATTGCAGGCCTGAGCCACCGCACCCGGCTGGTTAGTGGCATTTTTATCTCTAGAATATGATTTGTGTTGAGGGCAATGTTTTTGCTTTCCAAGATTATATTTTATAAAACCTGCAGGAAATAGGGAAAAGTTTGCTTTGTGATGTGATGTCATTTTGCTTACCTAGAATTTCTTGAAGTAGCAATTAGGGTCTATGCAAAAAACCAGAGGAAGTGATAGGGTAAATACAGACACGTTATATAGCTCTTAAGTTCAAAACTGGAATTCGTGCCCAGGTATTTCTGACTGGAGTCCAAACTCTAAGCATCATCTCTCATATCATATTGCATGTCAGAATTTGGAAAATGGCATAAACTAATTTTTAGTACCTTTTTTCAAATAATACTTTCTTAAAAATTGCACATGTCATCCATATACCATGTAAGATTTAGAAAATACAGTTAATGAAAAGATGAAAATAAAATTAGCAGGACCATCCTATGGTGATGACTTTGTTATTGACATATTAAAAAAGACTGAAATGATACTTTATGTAATGATTTATATTAATATATACATATGATTTTTACTCAATATATAGTGAAAAGTATCCTAGATTTTTAAAGATACTTGTGCAACTTGAAAACGTTTTAAGCCAGGCACAGTGGTACATGCCTGTAGTTCCAGCTACACAGGAAAGTGAGGTGGGAGGATCACTTGAGCCCAGGAGTTCAAGGTGAGCCTGGGCAACATAGTGAGTTGCATCTCTAAAATAAACAACAAAAGTTTTACAAGAGTATTATCTGTGGAGAGGAATGGGGAATGAAGAGTGAATGGGACTTTAACATTCCTTTCTGAATGTTTTCGTTTGCTGAGTTTTTATTTTTAGCTTATTTTGAAAAAATTTCAACCCTACAGAGGTGTTGAAACAGTAGCACAAAGTACCTCCCATGTAACCTTGACCCAGAAGCTTCAGTTGTTAACATTCTACTGCAGTTGTTGTATCACTTTCTCCCTTAATATGTGTGCATATACACATTTTTGGTGTATGCATTTGCGAATGTAGAGAGAGATGATTATTACTATTTTTAGAATTCTTTTGAACCATTTGAGAGTTACATATGTCATGCCCCTTTGCACATTAATATTTTGTGATGTGTTTACTAAATTCTCGATATTCCGTATTTGTTTCTACTTTTTCAATTTAAAATTGCCCTGTGATGTTAACATTTTTGAAGATGGCATTTTGTATATATGTCTGTGGAGTTTTCTTCAAGTTCTTAGAAATATTCAAAGGGAATGTATAACTTTAAGACTTTTACTATTTATTATCAAGATGCCTCCCAGGAGGAGTAAGCTATTTTTCTCTCCTAGTAAATCATCTCACTCTCATGCCAACAGGCGTAACATCGTCCACTTCTCAGCTCTCTTAGCAGCCTTACATATTAAATCTTACTTTAAAAATGTCTACTCTTGGGTGTGGTGGCTCACACGTGTCATCCTTCCCCTACCCCATTATCCTTTTTTCTCAAAGTTAAAGTTTATAAATTATTTTACTATATAGTAACCTTTGTCTGCTTGTGTTTGTTTTGCGTGCTGTGTTAGAGGCTGTTCTTACTGCCAGCCTCAGCTAGGAGGCTGCAGGTATCTACTAATCTCTAGCCATTGATACTCACTGAGTTACACAGGTGATGCTCAGTAAGTTGCTTAACTATTATGTCACCTGTTACAGATTTAAAACAGGACAAAGGGGGTGTAATAATTGTTGTAAAGTATAAAAGTATTGCATTACCAAAAGAAAAGGGGGTCAGCTAGCATTACTTACCTTTTCAAGGTAATGTGTGTTACTTTCTTATTTCCTCTTTAGGCAAAGCTGTTGATTACATGTGTGTACTTCTTAATTGTTTTTAGGCTTTTTATGGAAATTCTCAATGACTGTTCTGATGTGGATGAGATCAAATTCCAGGAAGATGGTTCTTGGTGTCCAATGAGACCGAAGAAAGAAGCTATGAAAGTATCCAGCCAACCGTGTACAAAAATAGAAAGTATGTGTAGAACAGCAGCAGAGAGCAAAGCAGTGAGACTCATGTAACATTATCATTAATCTTGGCCCCTAGAACTATACGTTTGGAATTCAGCTTGTTGACTCAATCTTTTGATTATATATAATTTCCCCCAAATGATTTTTATTCTTTCCTGAAGAAATGTGCTGAAGTTTATATTGTCTTATCAACTGTTTCATAGTATATTTTTCCTATGTAGAATAAAGGAAACATTCATCTAAAATCATTTTAAAATATGATGTTTGTTATAAAACGAAGTCACAAATGAATTTATGTGGACAGTTTTTCAGAATTGTTTTTAGAGTATCTGTAGGTGGAACCCTAAGTGGAGGTGAGGTTAGAGGGCTACATCATTGATTAATGGCCTTGGTGGTTTGGGGATGGTCACAGGTTAATTGCTCAGAAAGTAAACAAATTGTTTCCTTCCATTTCTTTGTGGGGAGGAATATTAACATTGCCTTGATTACCTAGAATGTGTACTTATCCATCAGCTGCCTGCATCTATCCACACTAAGTAGGGAAACTGAGGGCATTTTGAGTAATTGAAACCCACAAGTGAACTTAGAGTTTCTTTTTACCTAACAATCTCATTGAAACCCACACGTGAACTTAGAGTTTCTTTTTATCTAACAGTCTATTCACTGCATTTCAGTTTTGTTCTGATTACATTTGAAGTTCTAACAAACAGTGTAATGAATGGAGTAAGAAGAAAGGGGAAGAAAAGAATTTATGCCATTATTAATTATTCGTCTGTGATTGGTACTGAACCTGAGTGCAGTGACCAAGATTTCTGTCGTCTTTGAGAAAAATGGGGAATGATTTAGTTGATAAATTTGTATTGCTTTTCCATTATCAACTATCTTTCATTTTTAATAAATACATTACAGATAATAACATACTTTTCTATGAAAATGTGAGTTAACATGTGTGGTATGTGAGACTATCTTTGTGGGTAGTCTATGGACCTATGTGATCAGTAGATAATTCATAAGAAAAGTTTAAATGTCTGAGTAAATTAAGTGAGAGGTTTGGGTTTTTTCAACTTATCAAGGTGAAAGTTTTTATCAGTTCTGGCTTATGGTGAAAAGTTTGTACTTTCTTTGATATGATGAGCATGATTGCTAGAATGGAAATATCTGTTTCTGAGCTAACTGTGCCACATGTCTGTGAGAATACATAGCTGGTGAACTCACTCATTTTTGTCCCATGGCCTGAGACCAGTTCCCTAACTCTCCGTATCTTTCTGTAAAATGACTGCTGACCTGCAGAAACAGGATGAGCATTAGGAGCTGCACAAATCCTTCAGTGGTATTGGAGGCATAACTAAGAACATTCTGTCTGAATGAGACTTTGAGACTTCTGACCTTCTGTCAAGGAATAGTGCTCACCTGTCTCCCTAGGTGAACAACCATTTTACAGACAGAGGTCTGGAGTTAGGGAGTTGGTATCTGTCCATGGGTTGGAGTAGGTGGCTCCACTGGCTATGTGTTGTCAGGATATACTATACTGAATATACTAGACTCTACCCCTAGAGTTTATTTGTGTTATACCTTTGATTTTTTTTTCCTTTTGTTTCCTTACATGCAGGTTCAAGCGTCCTCAGTAAGCCTTGTTCAGTGACTGTAGCCAGTGAGGCAAGCAAGAAGAAAGTAGATGTTATTGATCTTACAATAGAAAGCTCTTCTGATGAAGAAGAAGACCCTCCTGCCAAAAGGAAATGCATCTTTATGTCAGAAACACAAAGCAGCCCAACCAAAGGGTTTGTTAATTTATAGTTCACTATTGTTCATTACACTCGCAACTAATTGCTCTTGGGGTAGATTTATAAATGTCTCTTTGGGAAATGGCGTAACTGTAGAAATCTATTTTAGTTTGCCTTTGTTGAGTTGGAATATTTTCAAGTAAGCACATTGTTTGTAGGAAGCACATTTTGATGGAGAAAATATTTACATCTTTGGAAAGTGAGCGTGTGAGGTATTTATTTCCTACCTGAGACTTTTTGTTATTTTCTTGAACCTGTTTGTAAGGAAATTTGGCATCTCAGACCAAATGAGAAAGTCTGGTGTAATGGAGTGCGGAACTGGGAATCTGACAAGTATGGATTCCAATTATGGCACACCATCGCTTACTTGTTCTGTGATCTTAGATGAAATACTTAATTTGATTGAGCCTCTTTTTTGTGTTCTGTTAAATGGAGCTAAATAATGCCTCTATTACAGGATTATTTTCAGATTTTAATGAGATGAAAGAAAGCCTCAGTGTCAGGCATGTGGTAACTTCTCAATAAAAATTGATTCCTTTCCCTTCTCACCCTCTCCAGGGCAAACTATGGATGGGTAAGATAGCATTCTACCTGAATTTTAGCATGGATTCTCTATAAGTTATCTGGCAGAAACCATTACTGACCTGCATTTAAAATCAGATTTGGGTATTTAGCAATAGTTGCTTTTTCAGAGAGGTTTTGGACCATACAAGGAGATAACAGGAGAGTTCTCCTGACCGTCCACGAACACATTCTTTCAGACTTGGGAGTGCTAGTGTCATCTTTTTAGCCTCTCGGTCCACTTTGTTTTCTAATAGCTTTACTGAGGTATAATTTACATAGCATAAAATGTACCCATCTTAAGTATGTAACTGCACAATTCAGCGATATTTTAGAAAATACATAGAGCTGTGCAATCATCACCATGATTCAGTAGTAGAATATTTTCAACACCCAAAAAAACTTTCTTCATGTTCTTTTGTAGTTTATTCCTATTTACACCCCAAATCTAGGCAGTCATTTTTTTGTCTCTGTAATGCCTGTTCTAGACATTTTATATAAAATGTCTCCTTTTGCAACATTGTTTATTTTTATAATTTTATGAATTAAACCTTTTCAGCTGTCTTCTTTACTGTTAAAACACTTAATATTTCCAGGCATATATTTACTTCTACCTATTTAATTAGAATGAGGTGGGGTTTTTGTGTGTGTGGAACAAAATGAGGAAGTGTTTCAAGTGGATTTTTTTCCTGTTGTGCCAATCATTTATTGCACCTTTGAGACAAATTGGCTGGTACCTCTATAATTTAAATAATACACAAAAAATGAAGATTTAATTGTGAAATGGTTACTGGGGTGGAGTATCAGGGGAATGAATGCTTAGATGTGATGTTTCTGGATTTTACTCTGTAATGATATCCTTTAGAATATAGTGGAAAAACATGAGTTGCAAATACTGTAGTTGGCTGAATTCGTGCCAGGTTGAGAGGTCATGCATAGTGATGCTGACTCATGAGTCGTTGTGATCTTGGAGCATGTCTCTGGTAGCATGCCACAAGGGTCTACCCTCTGTCCTTTACCACATTTTTATCTATGTTTGATGAGTCCATGAAACAGGAGGGATGGCACATACACAGTGGGCGACAAAATCTGAAATGACCTCAGTATGCAGAGGAATAAGGATCGTTTACATCTGTGGTCAGCTACTATAGAGATAAATGTTAAGGTTTCTCATCTAGGCTGAAAAGAAAACAAAAACTAACATTGGTAAGTATAAGGTAGAAATTTGTAACTAGACCAGCAACACTTGAAGGTTTATTTTAGAAGTCTGTATAAAGTGCAGCTACCTAGTTCATTCCATGAAGCTGATGTAGCCCTTAATACCCAACCTAGACATACATACACATTAATACTCACACGGAAGAACTCTTAAGAAACAGACTCACGTAGAAAGATAAATGAAAATTCTGAATTCAGTCTTAGGAAATCACTTAAGTATATATTAAAATGACATGTGACAAAGTAGTTTATCCTAGGAGTGCTTTAATATTAGGAAATACATTGATAAGATGTATCTTGTCATAAGGACAACTATGTAGTCATCTTCATGGATGTTGGAAAGGCCTTCAGTAAATTAATTGCCATTTCTGATAGAAACTCTTCAAATGTCAGGTTTCAATTAATGGTTTGAAGGGTTCACCACTAAAACCAATTTGTTCTTAGCATTAATAAAATAAGCATAGTGTTCAAGATCCATACCATGCCAGTTTTGTTCCATTTTAGGCTATACGACCCTCAGAGAATTTCAGTCAGTGCTGATCATTAAGAATGGTATTAACAAATAAGTATGGCCAGAGCAGGGGAACAGGAAGGTGAATAGTGGAATCTGGAGCAAGATGGATGACTGGGTCTTAAGGACTGAAGCTGTTAAACCAGGAGAAGAAATTATGTGACAGCCACCTTGTAGTTCTTAAAAGGGAGACATTGACTAGCTGGATTAAGTTTGTGCTTTATTACCAGATTTAGGTCCAGTGAACTAAAGATACATGGACAGACTTTCTGTTGGAGCTTTCTGAATACTAGGAAATTTAATCTTTTGTCCCGAAATCATATTTTCTGTTTTACAGTGGCTGCCACCTGCCACAGTGTCATAGTGGAGGCTCATGCTATGGTTATATCATCTCTGTGATTCCCTCCTACTCTTAGACCTTTGTGGCTTTGTTCTTGGTTGTCCTTTTCATATCCTTTCTTGTAGTTCAGTATCTAGAATTTTTATGGTTTTCCTATGCTGTGTAAGTTTGTCAGAGGATTTTTTGGCCGTCAAAGATAGTAAGCAAATGAGAAAGAATAGAGAATTAGAAATCAGGAAAACTTACTCTAATTTACGGCCCCAAAATTATGTGAACAGCTATTTTTTCATTTCTTTTTCTTTTTTTTTTTTTTTTTAATTTTTTTTAAGACAGGGTCTCAGTTTGTGACCCAGGCTAGAATGCTGTGATGTGATCGCAGCTCATTGCAGTCTTGACCTCCTGGGTTCAAGCGATCCTCCTGCCTCAGCCCTCCAAGTAGCTGGAACTACCACCCCCAGCTAATTTTTTTGTATTTTTTTTTTTGTAAACATGGGGTTTCACCATGTTGCCCAGGCTGGTCTCGAACTCCTGAGCTCAAGCCATCCACTTGTCTTGGCCTCCCAAAGTGCTAGAATTACAAAGTGCGTAAGCCACCACGCCTGCCTGTAAGCAGCTATCTTTTTTTTTTTTTTTTTTTTTTTTTTTGAGACTGAGTCTTGCTCTGTCGCCCGGGCTGGAGTGCAGTTGCCGATCTCAGCTCACTGCAAACTCCGCCTCCCGGGTTTACGCCATTCTCCTGCCTCAGCCTCTGGAGTAGCTGGGACTACAGGCGCCCGCCACCTCGCCCGGCTAGTTTTTTTGTATTTTTAGTAGAGACGAGGTTTCACAGTGTTAGCCAGGATGGTCTTGATCTCCTGACCTCGTGATCCGCCCGTCTCGGCCTCCCAAAGTGCTGGGATTACAGGCTTGAGCCACCGCACCCGGCAGCAGCTATCTTTTAAGAGGTATATTATTTTAGTAAAAATTATTCTTATAAACAATTTTACAAAGCACCAAGAAGAAAGCAAAAAGTATCTCACCTAGAGAGAATCATTGCCATTTTGATGGCAGTCCTATTCCCTTTCTCTGCATACCAACTGGAGTCTTTAAATGCAGTCTTATAATAATACCTGTCAGAAGAAACTTGTATGTTAATCTTAAGACATTTAGAAAACCTCTGATGTTTTTCCATATGAAAAGATAATTTTGCATATTATGCCCCTTCTGGAAAATGAGTGGTTGCTTTGCCTTAATAAGAAGGTATTCTAAAGACAGGAAACATAAAAAGGATAAATCGGTATGTCTGCAGATTAATAATCACTAGGAATTGGTAGCAAAATTGAATCTTTGTTATACTTTTATGCAAAAGTGGGAGCATACAGTGAACTTCAGGGTTATAAATAAAAATTGTCAACCTATTTTCAGACATCCAAGTCTGAGCCAAATGTGAGTTTCATGCAATTCTCTGATCCAGCATATAATCCAAAATACTAATATTTGCTATATAGCAGCATTCTAGCGATTCACTTTTGTGCTGTGATATTATGGATAAAGTTACAAATGTTTAAAATATAAATGTACACTTGCATAATGTATACACATATCTGTATGTGTTTACCAATCCTATGAAGAGGTAGTAACAAATTTTAGAAGCTTTAAATCTTTTTATTACCATATAGCATCACATTTTTACATCCATCATTTCACCATCCATAGCCATTTACATTTTTTCATGGAATCTGTTACTCATATCTGTTTTTTGCATAGGCTTTAGAATCGTTTTGTTTCTGAATGTGGTCCTTGTGAAGATTCTGATAACAAAAAACCTGCTACCAGTATGTAATTTGATAATCCTAATTAATGACTACTTTAAGCCATTCTATGTAAAGTTGAATTTGTATTAATGTTTGCAACATTCAGGTAATGGGAATTAACCAACGCTAAATAGTTAGCTTTTCATATGTTTGCTGAGGTTTTAGATGTTGATTTACTAATTTTTACCCCATTGGATTTTCACATTTCACATGTTTTGACAGTCAGCCTTTTGGTATTGCCTAAGTAAGGAGTAGCTATTTAATCATGTAAAGTTTCATGTTGCTAAGTGACAGGACACGTACAGTTATTAGGTGTTACTGTGACAGACAAGTGTATAGGGACATTCTCTTGACTCCTCTGTAGATGGAAGTCAAGGGGTCAGAGAAGGAAAGGGAGCTCTGTTATTGTTGTTACATGTAAGTCTATTTCAAGTTGAAGGGTCAATCAGGATCAAAATAAAAGAATCTCCAGTGTGAAATAGCAAAGGATGAGAAGGGGGAGTGGGAGAATGTTTCACGGTTTTCAGACCTCCAAAAAAGACAAGCTTTAGATACAATATAACTTATTTTATCTCCTCCCAAATTCTCTTTTTCCTCCAGAGTCTGCCTTTTCTAACATTCTTTTCTAACTTTCATTGTTTTTTTCTTGTACCAGAAAGTCTTTTAGTTTCTTTCAGTGGCAGAGAAAAAAAAAAAACACGATAGGTTAAATGTACTTTTTTTTGAGACAGGGTCTTGCTCTGTTGTCCAGGCTAGAGTGCAGTGGAGCATTCATGGCTCACTGCAGCCTCTACCTCCTGCACTCAAGCAGTCTCAGCTTCAGCCTTCCAAGTAGCTAGGACCTTAGGCATGCTTCAGCACGTGTGGCTTTTTTTTTTTTTTTTTTTTTTTTTTTTTTTTTTTTTTTTTTTTTTTTTGTAGATACAAGGTCTCCCTGTGTTGCCTAGTCTGGTCTCAAACTTCTGGCTCAAGCAATCCTCCTGCCTTGGCCTCCCAAAGTCCTGAGATTACAGGTGTGAACCGCCTTGCCTGGCTCTAAATGTGCTTTTAAGTAGAAACTTTTTAAATTAAATGAAACTTTATATATATTTGGTCTTCAAAAGCCTTCCTGTTAACATTTTAACAACAATAAGATATTAATACTTTGAGACAGCCAGAATAATCAGAGCCACTTCTTTAGTCCCCTCCCCAGCACTCATATATACTCCAGTCTCTCTCTCCTCCTTACCCACTGTGTTCTTCCTCCAATTTCTCGTAAAAACTCTTGTGTGTGAGAGGTGGTCTCATGTTATTTGAAAAACTTGTGATGATGTCCTGTTCTTCTCCTTTGATCCCTGTGAAGGACCACTGTTTTTAAACCTCCAAAAAAGACGAGCTTTAGATACAATATAACTTCTTTTATCTGCTCCCAACTTCTCTTTTTCCTCCAGAGTGTGCCTTTTCTAACATAGCTCACATACTGCTTGTGGTTTTAGGTCTTCGAATAGCACTGGAGGCCAAGAAATCTCCGATTCTAACCTACAGACACGTGATTGAATTTTCTAAGATAACTTCCTTCTATCTTTATCTACCTCAGGAAAATGTATTTTCAAATACCAGGCTATGTTATTGCCTCAAGAATATTATATATCATAAGCTTCCTAAATGGATCAGTTTTTAAAGATTTCTAAACTCTGACCTGTGTTATTTATTCACTTTTCTGAGACTAACATAGTTGCCCACTCAACCATATATGTATCCTCAAGATGACTGTTTTCCACATTGTAGTGATATCCATATTTAAGTGGTTTGACATTTAAATTGAGGTTATGAAATAGCTTGTCAGAGTACAAAGAATGTCACGCAATTTGTCATCATTTCTTATTACTGATATTTAATAATCAGCAATAACAGGAAAGGGAAATTATGCCCAGAGGTTATCCCAGTCTAGCTTTGTGACCATGGTTCTACTTTAAGTTTTTGAGACATTTTCTTCGTCTTCATAATGGTCTTTTCCAGCTACAGAATTCTGTATCTTCGTCATTAAGCTTACGGTAGTTGACTGGCAGTGCTTTGGGATACTAACCTTAATGTTTTACCCCTTGTTTTCAAGTTTCCCACCATCAACCATAAGACCAGTAACGATGCTCAGTTTCCTGCATACATTCAAGGATGTCTTTCTTGTGAAGTTGTAGTTGTTTACCCTGGGCTAAGAGAAAATGCAGGTTAAATAGAAAGAATGCAAAAAAATCTCTGTTTAAGCTTGAACTTTTTCAAAATATGTTTAGTTATACTGCTTCTTGAAATTATAAAGTAATTCTATAGTATATGTATATATTTTTATATAATACCAGTTGTGAAGTATTTATTACATATGTTTAATTTGTATTTTTGGTAGCATGAACAGCTAATTTTAAAATCATAAATTATCTTGGGATTTCACCTACCTGGTAGGTGGTATCTTGGTAGCCAGCATTTTTATTTCTGGATATTATATTTTAAATCCTGAATACTCATCCTCATTTCTGATTGTGGCCTATTGCCATCAAGTTGGCCGGCCGCAAGACTGGGTAATTTTGCTCAGATGATTCCCAGAAAAGATTGCAAATAATTAATACAATTCAAGTTAGACTTGAAGAAATTTGGGTTGTGCTATAGTAAGTAGCTTCACTTCTAAAGGTTCCCTGATTTAAATCAAACCTTAGGGATCTTCTATGTTAGTTTTAAATTTATTTAAAGATAAAATCACTGGTACCCATATACTTATGACATACACATTAATAAAAGTGATGTCTGTTTCTGTTTGTGGATGAAAGTGTTATATCTCACTCCAGCACTGTACATTGTGTTTGAATGTCAACTTGCTCTTATGTCGCAGTTGCTGTTGAGAGCCAAGGTACGTTCATGTTAAAATGAAGACTATTGTGGGAGAGGAGAGGAGAGTGGAGTGCTGTGTAGTGAGTAGCTGCCATGTAGTCGTGCTGAAACTAGTGAACAAACGACTGAGAATGCCCAGTGGTGCAGCTCTTCTCTCCTGTGAACTAACAGCCAGATTGTTTGTAATTTCCCATGCTATTTAAAACAGGGTTCTCATGTATCAGCCATCTTCTGTAAGGGTGCCCAGTGTGACTTCGGTTGATCCTGCTGCTATTCCGCCTTCATTAACAGACTACTCAGTACCATTCCACCACACGCCAATATCAAGCATGTCATCAGATTTGCCAGGTATGTGGAGTGTTTTTGTTTTCTTTTGTTTTTTTTATCAGTTTATTATTTTTAATCTTAATCTGTAAAGCCAATATAGTTTTGAAATTTTCAATAGAAGTGCTAAGGAAATTTGAAGGCTTCATGTAAAGGTCTTACCTGTTTTTATATACCACATCCAGTTGTTATTTTAACTACAGAGCAATCTATAGATTCCTGGTGATAAGAAATATAGTAGAATAGTAAATGTTAGAGATTTTATTCTCACTTTTGGAGAATTTGTACTTAGAGACTTTTTCTTCATTTACCTATTGTAGAACCTCACAGGTGAAGGGAGCATATTTTCTCATACTCTTCTTGATAGCTCATCAAAACTTCAGAATATACTGATGTTGTTTGGGGCTGATTTTTCCTATGAGCTGTGGATTTTATTCTTACAAAGATAGGGTCTACCATCTGTTTCCCTAAAGCAGGGCTTAATACTTGGGATATCTTTTATATGTACAGTAGTTTCCCCTTATCCATGGGGGATAAGTTCCAGGACCCCCAGTAAATATCTGAAACCACAGATATTACAGAACCCTATATATACTGTTCTTTTCTATAAAGATATATTCATGATAAAGTTGAATTTTTAAATTAGGCATAGTAAGAGATGAACAGCAATAACTAATAAAATAGAACAATTATAACAATATGCTAGCATCACTACTCTTGCACTTTGTTGCCATTATTAAGTTAAAATAAGGGTTACTTGAACACAAGCACTGTGTACTGAGATAGTTAATCTGATAACTTAGATGGCTACTGAGTGACAAAGCTGGGAGCCACTGGACAGAGGAATAGTTCATGTCCTGGGTGGGATGGAGCATGATGAAGCCAGAACAGCATGAGATTTCATCAGACTATTCAGAGCAGTGTGTAATTTAAAACCTATGAATTGTTTATTTCTGGAATTTTCCATGTGATACTTTATGATTGCAGTTGACCACAGGTAACTGCAATCACAGAAGGCAAAACATAAGGGGGAATCTACTGTAAAATATCAAGGTTGCTTGAATTACCTTAGTATCAGGACTTCTGCAACCAAGGCCGTATTACAAAATTTAAACTTCCCTCCTTTACTCTTCTTCCCTCTCTCCATAGCCATTGCTTTTGCAGACATTTCTGTCAGTTATATTTGAGCAAGTTAGAACCAGTACATTCATGACTTCCCTTCTCTCGGAAGGCCCTTTTAGTGGAATACAATTCTCTCCTGTTACTAATTTTCTTCTCTAGATTTATGAAGTTAATTTTGACCTATGATTTATTTTTTTTCTCCCCTTAGTGAGGTCTTTATTTTTAAGCACAATGCTTATCCTCTTGGTGAAAATTTGTGTTACTGAAAACAATTGATGATTGGCTCAGTATGATTTTGCTTCTTGAAATTTGTTTAGATTATGTGAATAAAATTTAGTGGAAAAGAATAGACATTTTATAGTACCCATCGGAAAAAATGGCTTTTAAAGTTATTTTTTGCTTCTTAAATATATTTACTCCATATGTAATTTGGGAGTTGGTATTTTAAGAAGTTCTTTGTAGACCCAGCTAGCACAAATTGTAAAGTATTTGTAAAGTATATACAAAGTCTGATGCTAAGGTACATGTGAGGTTTCATGTCAGGGACAAAGATGGAAATGCAGAGATTCGTAATTCCTAACTGCCTTTTATGGCTGTAACATTGGCTAGTTGGAAGAGTGTCTACATGTCATCTCAGTATGTGTTATAAGCAAGCATTCCGAAAGGATTTGTTTCCTAAAGACCTTGAATTAAAAATTAATCCTGAAAAAAGATAATGAGCATTTCTGTTCATTAAAGAGATCCTACCGTTTAGCAATAGTATAGACACACTTTACAAATCACTTGCCTTGTTAGTTTTTCAGTTCTGTGAACCTAGATGAATTTTTAATTGGGGGAAATTTACATTATTTCAAAAATTGGGCATAAAGTAAGACTTTATTTCTTTTTAGGAATGTGAAACTTGAGAAAAATGCAGTAAAATATGTCTAAACTGGGTATTTGGTAAAAATGCGTTTCAAGACTGGTATTGAGCAAACAAGACTAATATCCAAGGCTGATATTTAGCCAATATTAACAATTATGGTGATACTGGTTGTTATTATTGAAAAGCTTTCTTACCAATTGATAACTGAATAGAATAGGATCTATTGTTCTTTAGAAGAATTGCTAGTTTATCATCATGTATTAATTATGTAGCAGTTACTATATCTAAATAGTTTAGTTTTACTTTGATTTTATTGTTAATGTGCTCTTTTGTGATTAGTAATTTGGTTTTATTTTTATGCATAATTTTTATGTAATTAGTCATACTGTGAAGAATTTTAGTATTGATAAACTTAATAATTTATAATAAAATATTAAATAGAACACCAAGAATGGAGAGATAACAAAGTTTTAATACATTTCTTAACATTCCTTTTAAACATAAACATGAATCTTCTGAATCTGCAGGAGAACAAAGAAGAAATGATATTAATAATGAACTGAAGCTTGGAACATCTTCTGATACTGTGCAACAGTGAATACAAAATAAAACAAATAATTTGTATTTATGGAGTGGAAAACAGCTTGATTATTTCAAGGAAAAATATGACTGCCTTATTATTGCTAGTACCATATTGTCAGGTGCGAATGGTGCTCAAAAGTTGTATCATTAAAATTTGAAAGTGCTAAACATTTACGTATTTAATCATGTAGCAGTTATGTTTTGTTAAAGTTTATGACTCAAGGAAAATGTGTTGTCATCAATAAGGGAAAAAGTCTAATGAGTCAATTTCACAGTGAAACACTTAAAATTTTAAAATTAAAATTTTATCAGTGTTAATAAAATAGTGTTAACACTACCTGCTTTTTAGTTAAAAGTGATTGACCATTTTCAACCATGAAATACTTAGGAGGGCATAAAAATGTATCAATATGACATGCTGCAATTGAAACTTACGGTGAAATAAGAACTGCATTTTGCTAATAAACTTATGAAACAAGGCAGTAACATTTTAATCACTACTGATGAAACTTTATTTCATATAAAAGTTTTAATATTCTGCTTAAAATGTAAAATGCAAGAAGACTTAGATGATTTCGTTTTTTTGTTAGGAAGAATAGCATCTAAAATACTATACCAAACTTCACTGTTAGTACTTGAGAAAAAAATGGTTTCAGTGAGAGAAATATTTACATTAAACAGATTTTATATAGACAGCACCCTTGTAATGCTTGGTAAACAATCTAGAATTCCAACCAAAATTTTAGAAAAATTTCTAGGTATTTTATTACGGTGTTGTATAAGTCACCACATTCAATTTTCCGTGGATGAGGTATCAAGATACAGATAAGTAAATCTCTTAATTCTTTTCTAAATAAACTTTATATTTACTGCACACATGAAATCATCAAAGAGAATTACAGTACATCTGAAGAACTGGAATGGAAATAATGAAAATAGGATCCTCAGTGAGCTTCAATTTTTAATTTCAATTAAAATAAATACACAGGCTTGATATGATTTTCAAACTGTTTTATATCAAGCTTGCATATTTATTTTAACTGAAATTATGAAATGGAAATAGTTGAACGTCTAGAAAATGAGCATTTTTGAGTGGTTTGGCGTCGGTACACAATATTCCAACACCATCGTCAATACTTCAGTGTTATAAAAAGGTTTCAGTTACATGAACTGAGAGATACAACAAATATTAAAGGTGATTGAATGTATGAAACTGAAAAACTATAAAAAGGTAGAAGCTATTATAAATATGAGGAAAACCGAAAACTAAAAAGATAGAAGGTACTGTAAAAAGAAAATGGTTATACCATTTGAAGCAGAACAAAATAAATAACATTCCAATAAACTTTTTTTACTTAATAATAGAAATTGAAAATGTAAAACTCTGAAGGTATTACAAGGGCTAGACAAATTTTGAGTTCTTTGGCAGAAGCAGAGAGATGATTTACTGAATAGTATCAATATGAAGACAAAGTCTGCTTATTGAGATATCTCACCTATTATTTTAATAGAGAAGTCATTGAAAAAGTTTGTTGTAATTCTCTTTGGTTTAGTATTGGCTCAAACCATCGTATCATAAAGCTAGTGACAGACATATGAAATGAAAACCTACAGCAAGCTGGGTGCGGTGGCTTGTGTCTGTAATCCCAGTACTTGGTGAGGCTGAGATGGGAGGATCGCTTGAGCTCTGGAGTTCAAAATCAACCTGGGCAGCATAGTGAGACCCTCTCTCTAAAAACAACAAAAAAAATAGTAATAATAATTAGCTGAACATGGTCACACACGCCTGTAGCCCCTACTTTTTGTGAGGCTGAGGCCAGGAGGTAACAGCTGCAGTGACCTATGATTGTACCTCTGCATCCCAGCCTGGGCAACAGAGCAGACTCAGTGTCTCCCGAAAAAGAAAAAAAAAAAAATCTGTAGCAACAATTTTCAGAAAGGCTTTAGAAATCATTGGAATGATTTCTTTCAAATGATTGGTGCTATAGCTTGTATCATTTGATAAGCATTTTTGTAATACCATTATTTGGAGATCATAAGATAATATATTTAAATTTTTTGAGTTATAAATTCATACTGGTTAGTAAATATTTTAAATGTCCCCACTGATATTGTCTATTTTGCATAAAAGCATAATGTCAGACTTTCTCTGTGTGGTGATTATATTCAGAGTGTCTCTGAATGCCAGCATAAAAATCGTGGAATTGAATAGAAATTGGCCTGTCTTAATGACGTATGGTTTCTTTTTTAAAGTTTTGAAATAATTAAAGAGAATTTAGTCACACAGGGAGGTCTAGGTGAACAGACATTGAAGTTTATTACTAGACTTTTCAGACCTAAAAATTGTATTTATTATTATTATTTGAATATGTCAGAATTATATTACTGGACAATCTTTTACACATTCCTCTTTCTAAAACCTCATTGAACAATTACAGTTCTGTGGTTCAGAAAATTACGTTAGCTCAGAACCCAGTAACCCTTGATAACCGTGTTAGCGCAGCAATTCCTGAGTGTGTGCTTTGTGCAGAGCGTTGGACTATGTACTGCTCTTGATGTGGGGACCGCTGGGACAGAGAGCTATCATTGAAATAGACATCTGTTTAAGAAGTGATACTTAGATGAACCTCTGTATTTCTGAAAAATAAATGTGAAATATCTTAAGAGCTTAAGTATGTTTTTTTTTTTTCTTTTTTTAAAGGTTCAAATCCAGATCATTAGCTCATCATTTTTATTGCTTCTCATTCTCTTAAGTGGCAAAGGGGGAAACATTTGTTTTGACTAGTCCTTCTCTGAAAAGTTTTGTACTTCTTTGAGTCTCTGGGAGCTAGTTTTTTTTTTTTTTTTTTTTTTTTTTTTTATCAGAGAATATATTCATCTTTGGGTTTTAAACACTTCAAATGTCACTAATCATGGTATAGAACTTCCCTGTGGCAGAGTGGTAAGCACTTACCACAAATGTTTTGTGATTTGTGATAAAAATGATTTAGGGAAATAATTCTGGTCTCCTAAAATATGAGACAACTATTAACAAAGCATTTTTGTTTTAGGTTTGGATTTTCTTTCCCTTATTCCAGTTGATCCCCAGGTATGTATCCTGAATTTAAGCAACTAATTTGTATTTGATTGTTGGTTATGTCATACTAACTAAAAATGACCAGTTGCATAAAATCAGGACAGTCAACTCTGAATTACTTACATTGATGGAAAGGAAGTACTGTGCAAATATTTCACAGTTTATTTGAAGGAATAAAGTTGTTTCAGTTTATCATTTTGGTCTTTAATATCTAAATTTTAAATTCTGTTTTATTTAGCTTAATCAGTTGGCATCTCTTACAAGCATTTGAATGATTAGAATGAATGGAAACAGTTCTGGGTGGCTGCAAGTTAAAATTTTACAAATACAGTTTTATTTTTTAGCTAAAACATTCTGTACATAGAAAATCAACAGCTAAACCTGATTAGACAGACTTGACTCATTAGCTTGATTCTTCATTGTTTTTAAGGATATTCAAATTTGGACTTTGGGGAGGCCCCAGTTTAAAGTTGCTATATGTCAATCATCCCTGTTTTCTCTGTCGAAGATGAGAAACCCTAGTAGCCCAGAGTCCCAACATGAAGACCTTACAGTGAGCATGGATTGCACAGACAGACTTATAGCAGAGGCAGAGCAGAGGAGGAGAGGTCCTGTATCAGCCTCCTGTTTCAGTACTCTATCAGATTACATGAACAGCACCAGAAATTTATGTGCAGACTGAGGAATTTCTTGTCATTCAGTGTTGACCTCCTTCTGGCAGTATATATAACAGAGGTACCTAGCAAAGGTATCTGTGTATTTTTCTAGGAAATGGATTCTTCAGATGTAAGGATTGCTAATTTTTATGTGACCAGTTCTTTTACAAAAAATTATCTTGGAACCTAGAGGTTTTTATTTCATAGCTCTATTTTGTATATTTAGCAGTGGTCTAACTTATTTGGTGAGTCCGTAGTAGAAGGGTGAGGTGGGGCCTTCAGTTTGCCATAGAATCCTTAGGTTTTACTACTTGACCTCCATATTATCCCTTAATTCTTGTCATTGTATCTACAATAAGGGATGCAGGGTTAGAACTTAAGTGGCTGCAGTCTGAATACTTCTAAGAATTCAATGCAGAGCCTGTTGATGGCAGGACTGTAGCATCTAGGACTACTTTCATAAATGAGTATCTTTTTCTTGAGGCAATCAAAAACTGCCTGAGAGGTAGCAGGAATAAAATGTAAGTTTCTTGGCTTTATTCTAGATTTACCCCCCAATTTTAATGGAAAGTTAGAAATTGATTTGATTTTAGAAAAGAGTTTTAATACCTGACAATTCAACTATCTTTAGAGCTTCTTGGAAGCTCTTTAAGAACTATTCTTCTCCCTGTAACTAATGTCCCTTGACTCTGTGTGTGGCATTCATTTTATTGATGAACCAAAACAGTTATCTATCCAAAGCGTTGAATAACTTGTTCTTTTGAAGGGTAGTCTGAATTTTACTTGTTGTCGTCCCTCTGACTGGCAACTTAAACCTGGGACTATTGTTTCTGTTTTATTCACCAGCCTTGGAAATCATGTAGTCTAAACAACTTGACTTTTAAATTCCTCTTCCGTAATCCAGTGTCTCTAATGATAAGCTGCATAATCTTGAGAATGGGGAATGTGAGTCAGATATCCTTACTGATCTTTCATACAGTTGAACTAATGACAAACTTAAAACATCTCTTGCAGGATATCACTAAGACCTCTTGTTTTGCTAAAGTCAGTGCAGTCATTTCTCACATAAAATATTCTATACTGATATAATGCTTTTGGCTCATCTCTCTTCACTCCTCTGTTAATATTAGAGTAGTACACTCAGGTTTGTACTTGTTTGGATCAGTGATGGGATCAGTAACCAGGATTGTAAGGGAACTTGTGAAATATGAGCACTAGGAAAGGGGTGTTAAACAGGCATCATGAGAAGATTAGATTAGATCTTCTTTAACATTTATTGCAAAACTTTGTGATTACCTGAGATAATTTTCTGTCCTGAGGATCCTGTGATAGTTAGCTACCGTCTAGTCTGTGTTTTAGAATGAATGTTGTAATTCTGATGACACAGGTATTTTATGTTTATGTACAAAGGAGTCCAACGCCATCATTCAGCTGGTCAGCCTTAACCTTCATAAAGGGTCTGTTTGATACTTAATTCACACCGGGAAAGGCTAACAAATACTTTTTAAAATGTTATTAAGCAAAAATGCCGGTGTAAGCTCAACAGTTCTTTCAAAATTGACACCCAACTAAATACAGTTAGGTAACAAATTCTTTCTGAGATTAAGTATGGGTTGTCATTGGAGGGCCAATATTTAGTATTAAATGACTTCAGTTATTGTTGACATTATACTTTTACCTTTGTATGCGGTCAGCAAACAAGTTCCTCAAGTTTAGAGAGAATCAGGAATATATGCTGCATTCTCTAAATAATGTAAAATAGCTGAATTCATGCCACCTTCCACCCAAAGATGTGAAGTTTTGAGCAATTTTTAAATCCCAGCGGGATTTAAATATGTGAATATTGCTTGTGCATTTCTAATAATTTGTAGTCTCTTTATTTAAAATCAAGTAGCCTCTTCCTCATTGGCATCATTGTTTGTTTCAAGCAGTACTGTCCTCCTATGTTTTTGGATAGTCTCACCTCACCCTTAACAGCAAGCAGTACGTCTGTCACCACCACCAGCTCCCATGAAAGCAGTACTCACGTTAGTTCATCCAGCAGCAGGAGTGAGACAGGGGTCATAACCAGCAGTGGAAGTAACATTCCTGACATCATCTCATTGGACTAAAGGAGGACTCACTTGATTCTGGGAATCATTCATCAGAACTGCTTTTTCTTGGATCTCTAGTCTGTGGAAACTTTTTTTTTTTTTTTAACAATTTGGTATTTATTGAAAGTCAAATGGATTCTTTTGCTTTCTGAGAGGTGAACACAGAAGACTGCAACAAGAACCAAATGACATGCAAGGATTTTTCTTAATTATGCTGTATCTCAGCATCAGATACATTCAGCCATAACTGTATCTTCCTGAGAGATGGATTTCACTTTCATACGTTAATGGATGGAGTCTACAAATCAATGAAAAAAGTTTTTGTTAAAGAGCAATAAAATTATGTAAATATTCAAGTAACCTTTTTTCTAATTAAAAAAAATTGTAATCAGTGATTCTAGAATGACAGCAACTTCTGTTTAACCTACGTGAAGGAAAGAAAAATATATGGAAAGAAATTAATGTTTACTGAATGAGTCCTTTCCATGGAGATTTGTTCTGTTTCATTGAAGTAATGAAGTTTCAGTACGTGGCCAAAGCTTGGATTCCACTTTTCGTCCTGCAGTTCCACTTTTCTTCATGATCCCATCAAAGAAAAACGGCATTTGTGTTACTTGGCTTTTTTCCTGCTTATCATTTACACTTTGACGTTGTTTGCTAATGAATGCTGTGTGAAGTTCTGGGATTTGGCTACTCTTCATTGGTGATTATGTTTAAGAGCACTATGCAGATTCTGCCCTTGACATAATGTGTGTTATTATGTTTTTAGTAATTGTACATTCTTCATTCTAGAGTTTTCTATAAATTTGAGGCTTGCCTTCTCAAAAAAGAAACCCTATGCAGCCATTGAATGAAATGTCTTTGGGGTACGGTGTGACTGAAATGTTTGTTAGAAATTTGTTCACACTATCAAATATTGATATCTTGGAGCCAGCAGAAGAGCAAATTTTGGGAGGTGGTAATAACAAAATTTAATTTCTTCCCAAGAACTTAATTTTCTCATTTATTTTACAGAATAGTAGTGAAATACTTGATGAAACTTTGTATTTTGGTAGCACTGACATAGAAAATGTGTTTTAGATTTATGATGATCATATTTCTCACCAATGTAATTTCAGTCTCAGCAGTGATTTTCAAACTTAGAAAAAGGGACAGCATTAGATTTTTTTTTTCATTTTTTAAAAACAAAATCTTACCTGAAACTACAAAAGACAAAAGAGAATTACAAATGTTTGAATTAAAGTGAAGAAGGGTTGGGGAAGATAAGCCTGAACCCACTTCCTGTCTCAATCCATGCTACCCCAAACACTCCAGGGTATCTCTGAGGTTATATTGGGTGCACTTTGAAAATTTTCTTCTGTAGTGTGTTGCTTTGATTTTAAATCACACAGAAAACTGGGTTTTACTCTTAGAGAAACATTTTCATCCAAGTTTTATAGTTTGCTTCATTTGACTTCCTGAATCATTTTTGAGTTCACAAGGATTTAGTACTTTTCTGTTTAGCTTTCTCTCTCTAAGGTTTACCTTAAAAACGAAGTCCTTATTTTAATGGCCAGTCCAACCAATTGATTTCTCAAACTGAAGTGCCCAGGTGAGGACTTATCAATTTCAGTTAGAATAGGGATGTACTACTTAAGAGTTGGTGCAGCTCCAAGGAGCTTACTTGTACTTGCTTGGGTTTTGTTTTTTTTGTTTTGTTTTGTTTTGTTTTGTTTTGTTTTGTTTTTGTTGTAACTTTCTCAAGTTTCCATGGCCTTTGTGTATTCTTTTTATGTTGATTTAATTTCATGTGGTTTCCCATATCATCCCTTCTTTGGCTACATCATCTCCTTATTCAAGAGATTATCCCTTTGTGGGGGCTGCTTATTTTAAAGATGTGGGGGGAAAAAACCCGAATCTATGAGCAGTAGTTGCACATAGTTGCCAGTTTTATCTTCTTAGTCATTAGATTTCCAAACCATGTTGTAGTTTTTTGGTCCAGATATAATATTTCTTTCTCATAAAGTTTTATGTTGCTGCTCTAAATACAGATGCAATTTTTATTGACTCTGTAATCAGATAGAAAAAATTTAACTTGATTTGTGTGGCATAATTAATAAAGAAATTATGTATATTTGTTATTTTGTTACCCTTTAGATTGTCAGAGACTCCCCAATTTAATCAACAAAGTTTTATAAAGTAAATGAAAATATTAGTAGAAATTAGTTTATTTACTTGGTTCTTATAACTGATACCTCTGTGCTTTTGTAATTGTGATTTTTTTTTCTGTTTTCTGTGGACAGTTTTAATGTTCAGTTTGGTGTTTTACACTGAAATTACATATAAATTTTTAATTTATTTCATACAGGCAACTTGCATTTTAAAAAATACACTTTGAAGTTTATCATCTTGAAGTTGGGGCTTGCATTGTGTATCTGTCTTTGAGCATTAGTACTTTATGATTTTGGCCTTATGGCAGCATCATGATTACTGAGCCATCAGACTTTAATATGGTCATTGTTTCTTATCCAGACCCTAACTTTCTAGTAGTTTATTTTGCTATCCCAGATTTCTGCTTAACCAGATACAAGGGATTTTCAGTGGGGTTGTCTTAGCTGTCACCTAGATTATCTTAGGAAATGAACTGTAATTGTCAGTCTCCTAAAATCAAATTTTATTATTATTATTATTATTATTATTATTATTATTTTGAGGCTGAATCTTACTCTTGTTGCCCAGGATGGAGTATAATGGTGCAATCTTGGCTCATTGCAACCTCCGCCTCCAGGGTTCAAGCGATTCTCCTGCCTCAGCCTCCCAAGTAGCTGGGATTACAGGCATGAACCACCACGCCCAGCTAATTTTGTATTTTTAGTAGAGACGGGGTTTCTCCATTTTGGTCAGGCTGGTCTCGAACTCCCGACCTCAGGTGATCCGCCTGCCTTGGCCTCCCAAAGTGCTGGGATTTACAGGCATGAGCCACCGTGCCCGGCCAAAATAAAATGTTTTTATCTTTCTTCACTGAGAACTATGAAGGGCTTTTCTTGCTCTGGTAATCCCCCACAGTGTAATTGGTGCTGAAAATAGCTTTGTGCCTGAGGTCTGTTTTCACTCACTCACTTTCTGACCATTAGGTGAGCCACTTCAGGATTTTCTAGCCTGAAGTTATAAAAACTTGGCATCTGTCCTTAGATAATTGTAAAGGCAAAACGAAAGCATTGAGGTGAATTTAGGTTATATGGCATTTATCTGGTAATGTGTTTCAGAAAAGCTAGAATGAAAATATGATGTAAGGGATAGCGAGGATAGGTTGATTCATAATTCTTGGTATAAAACCAAGTTTTCCTTAGTCTTGAGGAATTTGAAGAAAGGTAAAATGTTGGATTTTAAGCAAAGTAGGATTGACCAGAGACTGTTCTGACTTTGACATTCAGACCTTTCAGATGTTCTTCCTTCAGACCAGTCCAAGACACTCACCATTTCCAACCAAGTTGTCTTTTTTTTCTGCCAATAAAGTATTCATTAGTTGACATTTGTTTGTATTTTAGGTAAAGTCAATTTTTTAAAAACATTAATTTAATTCATAGGTATGCCTTTCATTTCTCTGGCCTTCAGTTGGTTTAAAAAAAAAAAAAAGCACTTAGCCAGACCATTCTTTATTTAGTAAACATTTTTATTTTCTTAATTTTTCCTGCAAGATTTTCTCCATTTTCATGGAATGTCATAATGACATTACCATTATTTTCTAGCTCTTTTCATCATAGAAAAATGTAGAGCAGTGCACCGTTTAAACATGTCTGACATTAGATTTAGTGGTCCTGGCTTCATGTGATTTGGGAGCTTTAAGTTGTCATTTAGATTGATGATTCAACCTGATTCACCATCTTTTTTACTACAATTCTACATGAATGTGGTGAAACAGGTAGAAGAAAATTAAGCATTTCTCTGCTTTTGGAATCTAATGTTCCTGCCAAGTGACTGGTTTGTAACACCCCCTCACCCCCACTTTGTTAGGAACCTGCAATTCCTAAAAGAAATAAATAAAGCTGTATACAATGTCCATTCGTTAATGCTTGCCTGGTTGAATAATGTTTGTTTTTTCTGTTTATGTAAGTAGTACATGCTTATTGTGGAAAATTTAGACAATACAGAAAAGTATAACAATTGCTTATAATTCTGTCACCAGAAAAAAAATCACTTGATATTTTTGCATATTCCTTGCCAGTGTCTTTGCTACTTCTGTATATTTTTACATAGTTTCATCATTCTCAGTGTAATTTGTATCTTGGGGTTTTCCCCCTCAATCTACAAGCATTATTCCATGTCATTAAAAACTGTGTCAACTATTATTAATTTTATGGTACTCCGTTGTTATGGATGTACCATGATTCATAAAACCTTTCCTTATTTTGAACAGTTTAGATTGTATCTCATAATGCCATGGTGAATGTCTTTGTGCATAAATTATTTTCTTAGGATAAATACTGGAAGTGGAATTTCTGGTCAAGGGTATATGAACACTTTTGTAGTTGTTGATTCATATCACTTTTCCACATGGGTATGCTAATTTATACTGCAGCTGGATGGTATGAGAAGAGTGGTCTAGCCATATTTTCCAAGAACATGAAATATTTTATCTTTATGCAGGCATCTGCACTAAGACACTCTGCCCTTCTGACCCTATGGAACGGGGTTAACTGATTTGAAGATCTTTGGCAGAGATTTTCCCAGGCTTTCTTAGTTTTAAATATATCTGACATGGGCTGGGAGCGGAGGCTCACGCCTATAATCCCAGCACTTTGGGAGGCCGAGGCGAGCGGATCACCTGAAGTCAGGAGACCAGCCCGGCTAACATGGTGAAACCCCATCTCTAGCAAAAATACATAAATTAGCTGGGTGTGATGGCAGGGCGCCTGTAGTCCCAGCTACTTGGGATACCGAGGCAGGAGAATCGCTTGAACCTGGGAGGCAGAGATTTCGGTGATCTGAGATTGTGCCACTACACTTCAGCCTGGGTAACAAAGCAAGACTCTGTCTCCAAAAAAAATTATACACACTCACACACACACACATATACATAATCTGACATGTTCCAGAAACACCTGCATATGGCTATCCAGGCTTTTCACGTGATTTTACTTGCACTGTAAAGTTGCACAAATATTGTCAGACTACATTTTCCATTTTTAGTTCAAAAGTGTCACTTTTTTTAAAAAAGCCACTTGTACCTAAGGTCTGCCCTTAGAGGTCAGCTCTTTTTCCTCTTCCTGTAGGCCCGATTATGGCCTTTCTGAGGTCCCCAAAGCCAGTAGAGTCTACTGAGCCAAAGGCATTCTGTCCCCGAACTGAAAAGTGGTAAGGCTAAAAACTATAAAAACAGGCAAACATTGCCTATTTTCACTTTCTATTCCCTTATGTTTCCAATAAGGGTAGCTGTGGGGAAAGGAAAAACAGATTGCTATCTTCAGATGTTTGAGGTACAACATTTTCTTGATTGGCAAATGCCATCATTTCCCAAACCTTCCTATTTCTGAATGGCTTTTTAAAAAAGCTTTATTTTGTGTTCTCAAAGCGTAATTCTTTTAAGTGACGAAGAGTGTTACCCTGTTGTAAAACAGGGTAAAAGAATGTCTCGTTCTTGGAATAGCTCCTCAGAGGAAAGTGGTGTTATTCCCCATTTTACAAATGAAACAGGTTTAGATAGGTTTTCCAAGGTCACAGTGAAGGTCACAGTGAATGAGTAGTGGACTTGGGAGTCTGACCTAGAATTACCCCAAAAGCTTTCTGCCTGAACTGAAGTGACATTAATTAGCTGTGCTACCTAGGAGACTGGTATGGTAATCTAGACTTAAAATCATGAGAACTGGTTTCAGATGATAGCCAGAGGAATAAGGAAGGAGTGGATGCTGAAGCCATTTCAGAGGAAGACTCAAGATTCAGTGACTGGATATATGAGTAAGGATTGAGTCCATTTTTCATCCATTTTTCAAGCCTGGGTAACTTAGATGTTAATGGCACTATTTACAGAGACAGGAGGCAGTTTAGAGTGAAGATGAATCAGGTATGGGAGACAGTGATGAATATTAAGCATGGGGTTTCAGAAAGGAAGCATCCACGAGGCTCATTCCTGGTTTTTCTGCAGTCTTTTAAATAAAAGTACAAACCTCCCTTGTCATCCATTTTTGTCTTCACTTATCTCCATTCTATATTATGTTCTAGTCGCTGATCGCTTCCTAGGCCATTCTTGGCTACATCTTAGCGTTTTCTTTTGATTTTTCTCTTCACTGCCTTGCCCATAACAAATTTGGCTGCCACCTGAGGCCCTGCCGTCCCCTACAGCTCACACCAGCGTGGGCTGTGTTCACATTCTACATATCTCAAGATACAGTGGTTACTGTCCTTCCCCCCGACTCCATCGTTAACGCCTCTCAAAAATCTCTGCCTCTGAAGCTCATGCTAAGAGGTTATACTATCAACTGCCTCTAGTCTTATAACTGCCTGATCATTCCCCTTGATTTGCTGGAGGCTTTGGCTCACAGCGTTCCTTGCCATCCTTGATTCTGTTCATTATTCTCAGTATCTTCAGCATTCTATAGGTGATTTATCCAAGTTGGTCTGTGAGGTTTTGGTTACTTTACCTCCAACATTTTCTTCTACTGAACCACACCTTCTGTTTTCCTCTTTGCTACTTGTCCAGCTTAGACTGCTGTCATTATTGCAGCCTTGAACAAATCTCAGTCTCCTATCCATCCTCTGACATGACTTAGCATAGTTTCTTTGCCCATTCTTATCAGCTATAACAAATGTTATTGCTCTCTTTTCAGACCACTTCCTTGTCAGAAGATGGCTTTGCTGCTTAATTCAAACAAGGGACAGTCCATCAGCATGATTTCTTCCCCACCTATGACCACCTCCATCTTTTTTTATTTCCAGTCTCAGAATGAGGTCGGCCTTTAAGGTCAACCCAGCCACATGGGCCTTTGACTCTGGTCTCCTGTTGTCATCTTCAAGACCTTACCCTGTCAGACTTCCCCTCTCATCTCCATGTCTCTCACCTCTCTACTGCTGCTTTTCTTGGCTTACAAATGGCCTCAGTCATCAAGTATTTGAGATTATATTAGGTGCCAGGCATTGTATCAGGCACTTGGAACACAAGACAGGTTCCTGCCCCCACCAAAGTTGTGCTCCAGTAGCATCAACAGAGGTGTGAAATAGGGAGATTACAATGTTAATGGTAAAAGGCAAAGTATAGGGTGCTACAAGAGCATGTAAATGAGGCACCTCAATGATTTGATAGAAGTAATGTGGAGAAATGTGAATTGATTAAAAGCTTGTCCAAAAAGAGGGCTGAAAATGTTTAGAATTGCTGGAAGTTTGCTAAGGAATATTGAGAAATATGCATAGATAGATCGTGAAGGGCCTTGCAAAACAGTGATGAGGCATTGAAGAGTTTTCATGATCATTAGTAGTAATGAGAATTTGTTGAGTTTGGTATGATTATCTCCATATTACAAATGTGGAAACAGATTCTGAGCAGATGAGTGACTGACTTGTCCAAGGTCGTGCAGCTGGTAATTGAGGAGTCAGACTTCAAATCCAGTTTTTAACTACTTTCTCAAAGGCCTTTCTTGATCATTCTATCTAAAAAGCAAGTATTTCCTATTATCACAGTACCCTGTTCATACACTATTAATATGTAAAATAATCCCTGCATACTGTCTGTTTCCCCAGCTAGATTGTAAGCTCCATGAGGGCAGGGGTGATAACTTTTAACTTGCATCCCAGAGCCTAACATGATATGTGGTGCATAGAAAGTACCCAGTAAATATTGGTGGATGAAGAAATGGTGGATAATCATTTGCACTTGACTTATGCTGACTGGAAATTCGATACCTTTGGAATATATAATACCTCAGCAGTAAGCATTCACCAAGAGAGAAAAACAGAAAGAGGTGCATGTTTAGGGTGGTTGGTACAGGAGATGGATACTGAGGTGTTGGAAGGCAGCATACTCACCTTCTGAACTCCAAAAACTTACAGGGGCAAGGGCCATTAACAAGGGGTGGGTAGAGCAGTGCACAGTGGGGATAATAATGTGGGAATAGGTGTTGTATTAAACCTGAAAGTGTAAGCAACTCCTTGTAGACCCACCCTACTGTGTATAAAAGGCTGGAGAAATTCTTCATATGTTCTACTCTAGATTAGGTATTCAGGACCACCTTATCTGGGTCAGGTACCCCACACTGATACAATATAATTGTAAATATAATTTATCCTCAGTCTCTTATGGCTAGCCACCTGACCCAAATCATTATTAGACTCAACACTTTGGAACTGGAACAAAAATCAGTTGACCTGATTTCTGAAAGACATGCCCACCTGCTATTTGACAAGCTATAGACATACCCCACAATTGATGGGTAGTAGCACTGAAACTATCAAAGTGGATGAATTCATCCAGAGGAGTTGATGAGTGAGAAAGAAGACTGGAAAAGGAACACAAGGAGATCAAGAAGGATCAGCTGAGACTGAAGGAAAATAATGTATTACAGAGGCCAAAAAGTAGAGTATTTCAAGAAGCAAGTGGTTAGTGGAGTTAAAAGCTGCTGATACAACCTAAAAAGGTAAGTGTCCATTTTTTAAAAAAGCTTTCATTTAAAACAACACCATATTTGATTGAATCTAAGTACCTGATTGTAAGACATTAAAGAAAAATGCTAATTAAACTATCACCCATTGCTTTCATTGGTCAATGAAAGTACTTCAATATGTATCCTATTAAAATGTTGAGGGATGAATATGCATCTTACAAGTGAGGAATTATGATAATTTTTGTATTCCTTTGGCTTTCTTAACCAGGCCGTATCTGTTAATTTCATCAAGAACAATTTCAGTGGTATCCAGATCAAAGGCAGATGAAGGGATGGGTGTGGACATAGGCATGTGTGTCATTTGAACGGCAGAGTTAAAAGAGTTACTTAGTGGTTTGACTTTCATGTCTGAGAACCATGTGATTGATGTGATTGGTTCCAGAAACAAGGAGGAGGTAAGGATGATGTATGAGGATAACAACCAGTTTCAAATAGCAATCCTGGAGAATCAGAGAATGGACTAGAGGTGAGTTGGACACTGTAGACTTACAATGATAGCTAAATGGTAGAGCTTTCTTCAGTAATGCCCCTTGTTGAAGCCATAGTTGTGGAAGAAGTCAGAGGCTGGATTTATTCAAGGTTGGGGTTTTGTCACATTGGTGCAGCAGAGTGGCAGGGGTAATCTCCTAAAGTTGCTGGCAAGTAGTTTACGTGCTAGAATCTCAGCTGCCATCACACTCCTGGAATTAATTTGTGTTGAAGTCAAATGTGCTCCTAATTGCCAGGTCTCTTGGACTTGATTTTTACTAGCTTCAACATCTGCAGTTGACACAGTGTCTTCCATTTCTTGGTTATTGTGCCAACACGTCTTTTTCTATCTTCGGGAACCCATTTTCTTCTCTCTGCCCTGGAAATGTAGCTATAATCTTGCCGGTCAGTGGCATTTCCCCCAGCCACTTGACCTACATTCCTTGATTTGCTCAACTCTTAATATTCCACTAGAATGTAAGTTCTGTGAGGGCTGTGATTTTTTGTTTTGCTAATCAGGTGTCTGGAACAGTTTTTACTTGCAACTTAACTATTCCATTGTATTTGAAGTGGCTTTCTTATAAGTTGTTTATGTGTGTGTATATGTATATATTCATGTTCCTTTGTGTGTTTATGCATATATATGTAAAGTACATTTGTGTATAGCTATACATACGTATGTATACATGTATATATGTGCATATATACACAGTATGTGGATTGCTGTGTATGTGTGTATATATACACACACGTAAAGCTTTACATATATAGCTTTACATATATACTGGGGCTGCCTTTACAAAGCTCCACAAATAGGGTGTCTTAACAGAAATGTGTTGTCTCAGGATCTGCAGGCTACAAGTGTGAAATGAAAGTGTCAGCAGGGTTGTTTCCTTCTAAGGACTCATAGGGAAGAATGTCTTCCAGGTTTTCTCACTGGCTTGTAGGTGGCAGTCTTCTCCTTGTGTCTCTTTATATAGTCTTCCTTCTGTGCATGTTTGTCTGTGTCCAAATTTCCCCTGTTTGTTAGGGCAAGAGTCATACTGGATTAGGATCCACCTTAATGACCTCATTTAATTAGATTACCCCTATGAAGACCTTATTGCCAAGTAAGGTCACATTCTGAGGAATGAAGGGTCAGGATTCAAACATACATACATATATATGTATGTATATTTTCCCCCCTAATGGTGTGACACATTTCAACTCCCTAACACATGAAGTTCACCCATTTAAAGTGTACGATTTAGAGTTGGGAGCAAGATGCCTGAATAGGAACAGCTCCAGCCTCCAGCTCCCAGCGCGAGTGACACAGAAGACGGGTGATTTCTGCATTTTCAACTGAGGTGCAGACCGACACCTCACACCTCACACAGCGGGGTACACCCCTGAGATGAAGCTTCAAGAGCAAGAATCAGACAGCAGCACTCGCTGTTCAGCAATATTCTATCTTCTGGAGCCTGTGCTGCTGATACCCAGGAAACAGGGTCTGGAGTGAACCTCAAGGAATCTCCAACAGACCTACAGCTGACTATTAGAAGGAAAACTAACAAACAGAAAGGACACCCACACCAAAACCCCATCAGTACGTCACCAGCATCAAAGACCAAAGGCAGATAAAACCACAAAGATGGGGAAAAAGCAGGGCAGAAAAGCTAGAAATTCAAAAAATAAGAACACATCTCCCCTTACAAAGGAACGCACCTCATCGCCAGCAACGGATCAAAGCTGGATGGAGAATGACTTTGACAAGTTGAGAGGAGAAGGCTTCAGTCGATCAAACTTCTCAGAGCTAAAGGAGGAACTATGTACCCAGCGCAATCTTGAAAAAAGAATGGAAGAATGGATAACTAGAATAATCAATGCAGAGAAGGCCATAAACGAACTGACAGAGATAAAAACCATGACACGAGATACGTGACAAATGTACAGGCTTCAGTAACCGACTCGATCAACTAGAAGAAAGAGTATCAGTGATAGAGGATCAAATGAATGAAATGAAGTGAGAAGTCTAGAGAAAAAAAAAAGGAAAAAGAAATGAACAAAGCCTCCAAGAAATATGGGACTATGTGAAAAGACCAAATCTACGTCTGATTGGGGTGCCTGAAAGTGAGGGGGGAAATGGAACCAAGTTGGAAAACACTCTTCAGCATATCATCCAGGAGAACTTCCCCAACCTAGTAAGGCAGGCCAATATTCAAATTCAGGAAATACAAAGAACGCACAAAGATACTCCTCGAGAAGAGCAACTCCAAGACACATAATTGTCAGATTCACCAAAGTTGAAATGAAGGAAAAAATGTTAAGGGCAGCCAGAGAGAAAGGTCGGGTTACCCACAAAGGGAAGCCCATCAGACTAACAGCAGATCTCTCGGCAGAAACTACAAGCCAGAAGAGAGTGGGGGCCAAATATTCAACATTCTTAAAGAAAAGAATTTTCAACCCAGAATTTCGTATCCAGCCAAACTAAGTTTCATAAGTGAAGGAGAAATAAAATCCTTTACAGACAAGCAAATGCTTAGAGATTTTGTTACCACCAGGCCTGCCCTACAAGAGGTCCTGAAGGAAGCACTAAACATGGAAAGGAACAACCGGTGCCAGCCATTGCAAAAACATGCCAAAATGTAAAGACCATCGATGCTAGGAAGAAACTGCATCAACTGACGAGCAAAATAACCAGCTAATATCACAATGACAGGATCAAGTTCACACATAACAATATTAACCTTAAATGTAAATGGACTAAATGGTCCAATTAAAAGACACAGACTGGCAAATTGGATAAAGAGTCAAGACCCATCAGTTTGCTGTATTCAGGAGACCCATCTCACATGCAGAGACACACATAGGCTCAAAATAAAGGGATAGAGGAAGATCTGCCAAGCAAATGGAGAACAAAAAGCAGGGGTTGCAATCCTAATCTCTGATAAAACAGACTTTAAACCATCAAAGATCAAAAGAGACACAGAAGGCCATTACATAATGGTAAAGGGATCATTTCAACAGGAAGAGCTAACTGTCCTAAATATATATGCACCCAATACAGGAGCACCCAGATTCATAAAGCAAGTCCTTAGAGACTTACAAAGAGACTTAGACTCCCATACAATAATAATGGGAGACTTCACCCCACTGTCAACATTAGACAGATCAACAAGACAGAAAGTTAACAAGGATATCCAGGAATTGAACTCAACTGCACCAAGGGGACCTAATAGACATCTACAGAACTCCACACCCCAAATCAACAGAATATACATTCTTCTCAGCACCATGTCGCACTTATTCTGAAATTGACCACATAGTTGGAAGTAAAGCACTCCTCAGCAAATGTAAAATAACAGAAATTATAACAAACTGTCTCTCAGACCACAGTGCAATCAAACTACAACTCAGGACTAAGAAAATCAATCAAAACCGCTCAACTACATGGAAAGTGAACAACCTGCTCCTGAATGACTACTGGGTACATAACGAAATGAAGGCACAAATAAAGATGTTCTTTGAAACCAATGAGAACAAAGATACAACATATCATAATCTCTGGGACACTTTTAAAGCAGTGTGCAGAGGGAAATTTATAGCACTAAATGCCCACAAGAGAAAGCTGGGAAGATCTAAAATTGACACCATAACATCACAATTAAAAGAACTAGAGAAGCAAGAGCAAACACATTCAAAAGCTAGCAGAAGGCAAGAAATAACTTAAGATTGGAGCAGAACTGAAGGAGATAGAGACACAAAAAACCCTCCAAAAAAATCAATGAATCCAGGAGCTGGTTTTTTGAAAAGATCAACAAAATTGATAGACCGCTAGCAAGACTAACAAAGAAGAAAAGAGAGAAGAATCAAATAGATGCAATAAAAAAATGATAAAAGGGATATCACCACTGACCCCACAGAAATACAAACTACCGTCAGATAATACTATAAACACCTTCACGCAAATCAACTAGAAAATCTAGAAGAAATGGATAATTTCCTGGACACTTACACTCTCCCAAGACTAAACCAGGAAGAAGTTCAATCACTGAATAGACCAATAGCAGGCTCTGAAATTGAGGTAATAATTAATAGCCTACCAACCAAAAAAAGTCCGGGACCAGACGGATTCACAGCCGAATTCTACCAGAGGTACAAGGAGGAGCTGGTATCGTTCTTTCTGAAAATATTCCTATCAATAGAAAATGAGGGAATCCTCCCTAACTCGTTTTTTGAGGCCAGCATCATCCTGATACCAAAGCCTGGCAGAGACACAACAAAAAAAGAGAATTTTAGACCAATATCCCTGATGAACATCAGTGCAGAAATCCTCAACAAAACACTGGCAAACCGTATCCATCAGCACATCAAAAAGCTTATCTACCATGATCAAGTGGGCTTCATCCCTGGGATGCAAGGCTGGTTCAACATATGCAATTCAATAAACACAATCCAGCATATAAACACAACCAAAGACAAAAACCACATGATTATCTCAATAGATGCAGAAAAGGCCTTTGACAAAATTCAACAGCCCTTCATGCTAAAAACACTCAATAAATTCGGTATTGATGGAACGTATCTCAAAATAATAAGAACTATTTATGACAAACCCACAGCCAATATCATACTGAATGGGCAAAAACTGGAAGCATTCCCTTTGAAAACTGGCACAAGACAGGGATGCCCTCTCTCACCACTCCTGTTCAACATTGTGTTGGAAATTCTGGCTAGGGCAATCAGGCAAGAGAAAGAAATAAAGGGTATTCAGTTAGGAAAAGAAGAAGTCAAATTGTCCCTGTTTGCAGATGACATGATTGTATATTTAGAAAACCCCATCATGTCAGCCCAAAATCTCCTTAAACTGATAAGCAACTTCAGCAAAGTCTCAGGATACAAAATGAATGTGCAGAAATCACAAGCATTCTTATACACCGGTAACAGACAAACAGCCAAATCATGAATGAACTCCCATTCACAATTGCTTCAAAGAGAATAAAATACCTAGGAATCCAACTTACAAGGAATGTAAAGGACCTCTTCCAGAAGAACTACAAACCACTTCTCAGTGAAATAAAAGAGGACACACACAAATGGAAGAACATACCATGCTCATGGATAGGAAGAATCAATATCGTGAAAATGGCCATACTGCCGAAAGTAATTTTATAGATTCAATGCCATTTCCATCAAGCTACGAATGACTTTCTTCACAGAATTGGAAAAAAAGTGCTTTGAAGTTCATATGGAACCAAAAAAGAGCCCGCATTGCCAAGACAATCCTAAGTCAAAAGAATAAAGCTGGAGGCATCACGCTACCTGACTTCAAGCTATACTACAAGGCTACAGTAACCAAAACAGCATGGTACTGGTACCAAAACAGAGATATAGACCAATGGAACAGAACAGAGCCCTCAGAAATAATACCACCCATCTACAGCCATCTGATCTTTGACAAACCTGAGAAAAACAAATGGGGAAAGGATTCCCTATTTAATAAATGGTGCTGGGAAAATTGGCTAGCCATAAGTAGAAAGCTGAAACTGGATCCTTTCCTTACTCCTTATATGAAAATTAATTCAAGATGGATTAGAGACTTAAATATTAGACCTAATACCATAAAAACCCTAGAAGAAAACCAGGAGATAGGCGTGGGCAAGGACTTCATGTCTAAAACACCAAAAGCAATGGCAACAAAAGCCAAAATTGACAAATAGGATGTAATTAAAGAGCTTCTGCACAGCAAAAGAAACTACCATCAGAGTGAACAGGCAACCTACAGAATGGGAGAAAATTTTTGCAATCTACTCATCTGACAAAGGGCTAATATCCAGAACCTACAAAAAAAACTCAAACAAATTTACGAGAAAAAACAACCCCATCAAAAAGTGGGCAAAGGATATGAACAGACATTTCTCAAAAGAAGACATGCGTACAGCCAACAGATACATGAAAAAATGCTCATCATCCCTGGCCATCAGAGAAATGCAAATCAAAACCACAATGAGATACCATCTGACACCAGTTAGAATGGTGATCATTAAAAAGTCAGGAAACAACAGGTGCTGGAGAGGATGTGGAGAAATAGGAACACTTTTACACTGTTGGTGGGATTGTAAACCGGTTCAACTATTGTGGAAAACAGTATGGCTATTCCTCAAGGACCTAGAACTAGAAATGCCATATGACCCAGCCATCCCATTACTGGGTATATACCCAAAGGATTATAAATCATGCTGCTATAAAGACACATGCGCACGTATGTTTATTGCGGCACTATTCACAATATCAAAGACTTGGAATCAACCCAGATGTCCACTGTGACAGACTGGATTAAGAAAATATGGCACATATGCACCATGGAATACTGTGCAGCCATAAGAAAGGATGAGTTCGTGTCCTTTGTAGGGACATGGATGCAGCTGGAAACCATCATTCTCAGCAAACTATCGCAAGAACAGAAAACCAAACACTGCATGTTCTCACTCATAGGTGGAAATTGAACAATGACATCACTTAGACTCTGGAAGGGGAACATCACACACCGGGGCCTATTATGGGGAAGGGGGAGGGGTGAGGGATGGCATTGGGAGTTATACCTGATGTAAATGATGAGTTGATGGTTGCTGACGAGTTGGTGGGTGCAGCACACCAACATGGCACAAGTATGTATATGTAACAAACCTGCACATTGTGCACATGTACCCTAGAACTTAAAGTGTAATAAAAAATAAATAAAAATAAAGTGTACGGTTTATTGCTTTTTTAGTATTTTTCACAGCATTGTGTTATCATCACCATGATCAATTTTAGTACATTATTCTTACCCTAAAAAGAAACTACATACCCATTAGCAGTCACTCCCCATTCATTGAACTACACTTCCCAACACTAGGCAACCACTAATCTACTTTCTGTTTGTAGGTATTTGCTTGTTCTGAACACTACATATGGAATCATATATGTGGTCTTGTGACTGGCTTTATTCAATTAGCCTAGTGTTTTCAAAGTTTATCCGTGCTGTAGATCTATCAGTGTTTTATTCCATTTTATGGCTGAATAACAACAACATTGAATGGATATACCATGCTTTGTTTATTCATTGACTAGTTGATAGACTTTTGGATTGTTTCCACGGTTTGGCTATTATAAGTGATGCTGCTGTGAACATTCATATACATGTGCTTTTACATGTGCTTGTATCCATAGGTTTTCATTTCTGTGGGGTATATATCTAGGAGTAGAATTGTTGGGTTATATATATTCCATGTTTAACATTTTGAGGAACTGCCAGGCTTTTCCAAAGTGACTGTTCACTGTTGTAAATTCCCCCCTGCAATGTGTGATGGTTCCAATTTCTTCAGTTCTCACCATTTGTTACTACTATTTCCTATTACAGCCAGCCTAGTGGGTTGGAAGTATTATCTGATTATGGTTTTGATTTGTGTTTCTCTAATGATCATTTATCAAATGATGTTGAAATTTTTTTTCATATGTTTATTGATCATTTGTATTTGTTCTTTCTTTTTTTAGAGACAGGGTCTCACTCTTTCACCCAGGCTGGAGTGCAGTTGCATGATCTCAATCACTGTAACCTCCACCTCCTGAGTTCAAGTGATCCTCCCACCTCAGCCTCCTGAGTAGATGGAACTACAGGTGTACACCACCACACCTGGGTAATTTTTTTTTTTCCACCATGCCCAGCTAATTTTTTTTTTAATTTTTTGGTACAGATGGTTGCCCAGGGTGGTCTCAAACTCCTGGGCTCAAGTGATCCGCCCATCTCAGCCTCCAGAAGTGCTGGGATTACAGGTGTGAGCCACTGTGCCCGGCGTGGTCATTTGTATATTTCTTTGGAGAAATATCTATTCAGATCCTTTGCCTATGTTTTAATTGGGCTATCTGACTTTATTAGTTGTAAGAGTATTTCATATATTGTAGATAAAGGCCTTCATTAAGAAATACGTAGTTGCAAACATTTTCTCCCATTTTCTGGATCGTCTTTTCACTTTCTTGACACTATCCTTTGAAGCACAGATAAATTTTGATGAAATCTCCAAATCTGCCTTTTTCTTTTTGTTGTTCATGCTTTTGGTTTTATATCTAAAAATCCACTGCCAACCAAATTCGAGGTCATGAAGACTTACCCTCATTGTTTCTTCCAAGAGTTTTATAGTTTTTAACTCTTACATTTAGGACTTTGATCCAATTTGAGTTAATTTTTGTGTAGAGTATGAAGTCTGTAGATTTATTTTTTTACATGTGGATTTCCGGTTCCAGCAGCATTTAGAAAAAAGATATCTTTTTACCATTGCCTTGTTCCTTAGTCAGAAATCAGGGCCGGGCACAGTGGCCCGTGCCTGTAATCCCAGAACCTTACGCTGATGTGGGCGCATCACTTGACATCAGTAGTTCGAGACAAGCCTGGCCAACATGGTGAAACCCCATCCCTATTAAAAATACAAAACTTAGCCAGGTGTCGTGGTGTGTGTGCCTGTAGGCCCAGTTACTCAGGAGGCAGAGGCAGGAGAATCACTTGAACCTGGGAGGTGGAGATTGCAGTGACTCGAGATCATGCCCCCACACTCCAGCCTGGGCAACAGAGCGAGACTCCATCTCAAAAAAAAAAAAAAAAAAAAAAAAATGGAAACAAAACTAGTTGACTGTATTTATGGGGGTCTGTTTCTGAGCTCTCTTTTGTATTCCATTGATCTGTTTGTCTCTCCTTTTGCCAGTACTACACTGTTTTGTTTACTGTAGCTTTACGGTTAGTCATGAAGTTATGTAGAGTCAGTCCTCAGACATTGTTCTTCATTGTTGTGTTTGTAGGAATCCACAAAATCACTTGCTGAGATTTTGACTGGAACTGTTGATTCTATAGATCAAGTTGGGAAGAACTGACATCTTGATCATACTGTCTTCTTATTCATAGACATGGAATATCTCTCTACTTATTTAGTCCTTTGATTTCTTTCATCGGGGTCATATAATTTTCCTCATGTAGATCTTGTATATATTGTGTTAGGTTTATACTTAAGTATTGCATTTGGTAATGAAATACTAATGTAAAATAGGCCAGTGTAAATGATACTGTGTTTTTATTTCAAATTCCAACTGTTCATTTCTTATATATAAGAAAACAATGGACTTCTGTATATCAGCTTTGTATTCTTCAAGTTTGCTGTAATCATTTATCAGTTCCAGAAGTTTCCCCATCAATTGTTTTGGATTTTCTTCATAATCATAATAATCATCCCATCTGTAAAGAAAGTTTTCTTTCCTCCCAGTCTGCATACCTTGTCTTGTCTTACTACATTAGCTAAGACTTCTGGTATGATGTTTAAATATGTTACTCCTTTTTTATTGCTTACGTGGTTTCTGAAGAGAAGTACAAAGTAATTTTTATTTATGCTCCTGTATAGGTAGAGTGTTTCGTTCTTCTGGATTCTTTGAAGATTTTCTCTTTGATTTTTTTGCAGTTTGAATATCATATGCCTACGTGTAGACTTTTTTGGTATTTACCCTTTTTTGGTGTTCTCAGAATTTCTTGGACCTGTGGTGTGGTGTCTATCACTAATGTTGGGAAATTCTCTGTTATTCACATATTTCTTCTGTTCCCTTTCTTCTCCCTCTAGTATTCCCATTTGTGAATTACACCTTTTTGTAACTGTCCCATAGCTCTTGAATATTTTGTTGTGCATTTTTTCATTTTTCCTCTTTGCATTTCAGTTTTGACAGTTTTTACTGACATTTCTTCAAGTCCATCAGCTCTTTACTCAGCTAGGTCCAGTCTGTTGAGATCATTAATGGGATTCTTCATTTCTGTGATGGTGTTTTGATTTCTAGCTTTTGCCTTTGACTCTTTTCTAGTTTTCATCTGTCCTTGCATGTTGACCACTTTTACACTAAGTGAAAATAGACTAAATGCTCCAGTTATGAGACAAAGATGATCAAATATTAAATAATATGCTGTTTATAAAAGACATAAAACATAGAGTAATAAATGTTGAAATTTAAAAGATAGCAAAAGCTACACTGAGCAAATTGTAATCTAGAGAATTCTGATGCAGTTATATTAGTATCAAACAAAACAGCCACAGAATTATTACTAGATAAACTATCTTAAAGTTTGAGACCAGCCTGGGCAACATGGCGAAACCCTGTCTACAAAAAAATGCAAAAATTAGCCGGGTGTGGTGGCATGTGCCTGTAGTCCCAGCTACTCAGGAGGCTGAGGTGGGAGGATGGTTTGAGCTTGAGGTTGGAGGTTGCAGTGAGCTAAGATTGTGCCACTTCACTGCAGCCTGAGTGACAGAGCCAGACTGTGTCTCAAAATAAATAAATAACATATTATACACACCTAGTAATAATACCCCAAAAGATGTAGTGTAGAAAATGTCAGAACTGCATGGAGAATAAAAATTCCAGTCATTGCAGGAAATAGTAACACACTTCCCATTGTAATAGATAGAACAAGCATATAAAAAATTAATGTATAGATGAATTGAACATTATCAAGCTTGATTTAGTGAACATGTGGAACATTATATCGAATAACTGTAGAATACACATTTTGAGTACAGGTGGGACATTTATTAAATACTAGGCCATAAATTTCAGATTTCAGAGACTGGAAATACAGAAGCATGTTCTCTCACCACGGTGGAATTAAGCTAAAGTTCAGTGGTAAAATGATCATTTGAAAAATGTCATGTCTGGTACTTAAGGAACGTGGTTCTAAGTAACTCATAACCTTAAGAGGAAGATATATTGGAAATGGAAAATATTTATAATTGAATGACAGTGAAAACACGATGTATCAAAACTTTGGTGGGGGGGGCAGCTAGAGTATTATTTAGAGGGAAGTTCATAACCTCAAGTGTATTAATATGTGTTAGAAAATCTAGGCTGAAAATGGATGAGACAAACATCTGTATTGTTAGAATAAGAGTACCACAGTAAGTTTTTAAAATGAAAAAATAAGAGTATGAATAAATGAAACAAATAATACTTAAAAGTGGTTTTTTGGAAAGATTAATAAAAATACAAACTGGTGAAACCGATCAAGAAAAGGAACAAATATTAACTATCAGTAATCAAAACCGAAACATAATTAGAGATGCTGTAGCCATTAAAGACACAAAGATATGTACAAGTTTATGCCAATAAAGTCAAAAATGTAGTTGGAGTGAATGTAATAGAAAAGTATAATTTACCCAAAATTGACTCAAGAGATTGAAAATCTAAATTGTCTTATAGTCATGTAAAGAGTGAGTTCTTCATACATTCAAAGAGAATAACTGCTGTTTTACCACAAGCCGTTTGTGAGTGGGAAGGTGGTTCAGGGGAGGAAGGTGGGGAATACTCCCTCGCTCATTTTAAGAAGAAGAAAAAAAATGGAATGCTCTCCAGCTCATAACCTTGACACCAAACTCAATAAGGATAGTATGAAAAAGAAAAAATGTAAGCTAGTGTCACTGATATTACAGTTATAAAAATTTGAAATACTTGCAAACTGAATATGAAGTTATAAAAATGGTAACAAAATATTGATTTGTTGGATTTATCCCAGAAATTTGATGATGGTTTTACATCAGAAAAACTGCAGGCTGGACATCATGGCCTGTCTCCAAATAAATAAATAAATAAATAAAAATAACTGTGAATGCAATGTTTTGTTAACAGATTAATGTAGTTAAGAGATAACCCTCATCAGGTAAGACAATTCACTCCTATTCCTAGAAAAATGGTTTTTTCTAAATTACATCAAATGCTTTTTCTGCGTTAATTTTATGATTTTACTCTGTTAAAGACTGCCTCCTGGCCGGGCGCGGTGGCTCAAGCCTGTAATCCCAGCACTTTGGGAGGCCGAGACGGGCGGATCACGAGGTCAGGAGATCGAGACCATCCTGGCTAATACGGTGAAACCCCGTCTCTACTAAAAATACAAAAACTAGCCAGGCGAGGTGGCGGGCGCCTGTAGTCCCAGCTACTTGGGAGGCTGAGGCAGGAGAATGGCGTAAATCCGGGAGGCGGAGCTTGCAGTAAGCTGAGATCCGGCCACTGCACTCCAGCCTGGGTGACAGAGCGAGACTCCGCCTCAAAAAAAAAAAAAAAAAAAAAAAAGACTGCCTCCTACTTTGGGTGAGGTAGCTCACACCTGTAATCCCAGCATTTTGAGAGGCCAAGGCAAGAGGATCACTTGAACCCAGGAGTTCGAGACTATCCTGGGTAACATAGGGATACCCTGTCTCTACAAAGTTTAAAAATTAGTTGGGCATGGTGGCATATGCCTGTGGTACCAGCTACTTGGGAGGCTGAGGTGGGAGGATCACTTGGGCTGGGTAAGTTGAGGCTGCAGTGAGCTGTGATCAGGCCACTGCACTCCAGCCTGGTTGACAGGGAGACCCTGTTTAAAAAAAAAAAAAAATTGCCAGGCGCGGTGGCTCAAGCCTGTAATCCCAGCACTTTGGGAGGCCGAGACGGGCGGATCACGAGGTCAGGAGATCAAGACCATCCTGGCTAACACGGTGAAACCCCATCTCTACTAAAAAATACAAAACTAGCCCGGCGAGGTGGCAGGCGCCTGTAGTCCCAGCTACTCGGGAGGCTGAGGCAGGAGAATGGCGTAAACCCGGGAGGCGGAGCTTGCAGTGAGCTGAGATCCGGCCACTGCACTCCAGCCTGGGTGACAGAGCAAGACTCCGTCTCAAAAAAAAAAAAAAATTCCTCTAAAGATACCAGAAAGAGTGAAAAGGCTTATTATATGCTGTGAGGAGATACTTGGCAACATTCATCATACAAAGGACTAGAATTCAGAAAATGCAAAATTTTCCTGTGAATTAAGAGACAGACTATAAAAATTTTTAAATATATGTATTTTTGAGATGGAGTCTCATTGTCATCCAGGCTGGAGTGCAGTGTCGCAATCTCGGCTCACTGCAGCCTCCCACCTCAACCCCCCAAGTAGTTCAGACCACAGACACGCACCACCACACCCGGCTAAGTTTTTGTATTTTTGGTAGAGACAGGGTTTCACCGTGTTGCCCAGGCTGGCCTCAAACTCCTGAGCTCAAGCGATCTGCCCACCTCGGATTCCCAAAGTGCTGGGATTACAGGAGTGAGCCACTGCACCCAGCCAGGCTGTGAAATGTTAAATGGATGAAAGACTGAATAGGCAATTCACATAGGAGGTATCTGAAAATTTTCATAAACGTAAAACAGTGTTTAATCTCAGTAATCAGGGGAAAACAAATGCCATTCCACACTTTTATGTCTGAATTGTATGACACATAAAATTTACCACCAACCATTTTAAAGTGTACATTTCAGTCATTACACACTTTTAATTGAGATATGAAAGCACTGAGAATGTGGGGCAAAGGGAACTTTAATTCACTATGCTAGAATAAGCTATTCTGGAAAAGTTTGTCATGATCTAGTAAATTTATGCATGTGCACACCCAGTAGACCCAGCAGTTTCATCAGGAGAAATAGATACAGGTTTTGCATCTATAAAATAAAGCTACATGCTGATTTTAAAAAAATTGGAGATAGTGGTTGCTTCTGGGGCAGGGAAGAGGAGGAGCCACAGAGGAAGACTTCAAGGTCCTGGCAACATTCTCCTTACCTTGATGGTGATTATAAAGATGTTTTCCCTTATTCTTCAATATGTACATGCTTATGTACATAGTTTATATGAATGAACTACTTTTTACTTTAAAAATAACCCTATTATCATCTGAACCCTCCATCAATACCTCCTTGTCCTCATCTTTTAACATTCTCCCTTTATTCCAGGCACCCTAGCTTCCTTGCTGTTCCTCAAATACTCTGAGTATGACCCCACATCAGGAGCTTTTACCCTTGTTGTTTTTTCCTCCTGGAATGCTTTTTCCTCCAGATATCTACATGCTTTGCTCCCTTATTTCTTTTCGGGCTCTACTTAAAAGCCATTGAACTAGTATTAGGTTCCGCCACAAATACCAAGACAACCCAAGTTGTCAGTGGCTTAAATAATCTAGACATGTATTTGCTATCCAGGACTGGTAAACAGGCTCTGCTCCATTGTCTTTCAGGACCATGGTTCCTTTTGGCTTACTGCTCTGCCAGTCCCGGGACATGTTCTTTGTCCTTATGGTCTAAGTTAGCAGCATTCACAAACCAAGCAGCAGGATGGAGGAAGGGAGGAAAAGGAGGGACAAAGGGCTAATCGTCCTCAGAAAGGTTCCTGTGAGTTCCAAATTAATGCCTACATCTCATTGGTAGTAACTTAGCCCTGTGGTCTCAGAGCTGTAAGGGAGGCTGGGAGATGTAGTCTAATTCTGGGTTGCCATGTGCCCTGCTCACATTCTGCTTTGTAAGATGGGAAAAAGGAATATTGTAGGACAAGCATCAGTCTGCCATAGTTGTCTTCACAGAGAGCTCTTGCCTGACTCAAAGAGCCTCCTACACTCCTTTTTCCCCCCCTCACATTGGGGGGAAAAGTGTGAGGGGGGAAAAAGGAGTGTAGGAGGCTCTTCAATGAATTTGTCACTTTCAGATAATGTCTGTTGTCTGTGTTGCTGGACAGGTAAGCTGAGAGAGGGACTTTGCTGTGTTCCTTCCAGGAGTCCTAGCATCTAGAGCAGCACCTAGCATGTAGCTGGTGCTTGAGGATCGTTGAATATGTTTTCATCCCATTATCCACATCCTTCAGCTTGCCACGTCTTACCTTTCAGATTCCAATTTGGCTATCCTTTCCTCTAGGACAGTGGTTCTCATTAATTGTGCACCCTGGCAACCAGTCAGAAATGCATATTTTTGGTCCCCACCACAGTCGTACGGAACTAGAACCTCTGGGGGTGACCTAGCAGTCTGGGTCTCAGTACGCTTTATATACAACGATCTGTATTTTAAGCAACCCTGAAAAGATTCTGATGCCTGTTTAAGCTTCAGAACCACTGCTCAGACTTTAGTTTGCATTGAAATTCCCTTGAGGGCTGGTTTAGTAGATATGGCATGGGATTTCTAACAGATTCCCAGGGCGTGCTAATGCTGCTCTTCGGGGATCACTGCTTTAGGGCATGAGAGGTTCTAATGTAATAAGACTGGTTTGTGGTCTGGGGTTGGCAATCTTTTAAAGTCTCTCCAAATGTTTCTAATACATGCCCAAGGTTAAGAGCCACCTCTCCAGGAACACTTTCCCATCAGTCCTGCCCTCCCCAGCTCCCGGTCCTTTCCTCTGTCAGGAGCTGTCTTAGTAGCATGTGCTTCCCTCCACTGTAGCAATTATCTCACTGCCTGGCAGAGGCAGCTTATCTGTCTCATTCACTAGGCGATAAACTTTCTCTGGGCAAGGAAGGACTTTGGATTCTTTGCTCCCTTACCTCAGTGTTTTGATAGGTGCTCAATATTTGTTGATTGGATTAATCTAATACATGGAACGCCTCCAAATCTTAGAAGCAAATGTAAACAGGATCAGTTAATATGCTCACCAGATAGAGGACGATATTCTCCTTTGATACTGACAGAAGTGCAAGGAAAGCCAAGTGTTCTATGGTTTGGGATGATGTTTCTGGAAGGAGAATAGAATGGAAGCTGAACCAGATGTTCCACCTCACTTGGAATTGAAATTAAGATTTTTGAGCAGGGTCTAGCCAGGATAGTGAGGTCATTGTTAAGAGCATGGGCTCCGTGCCATACTGCCTGAGTTTGAATTCTGCCGCCTTCTCTGTTGCTTGTATGATCTTGGCAAAGTTACTTAATTATTCTGTATTCCAATTTCCTATTGTGTAAAATGAGGTTAATTGGAGTGTTTTCCTTTTGGGTTTGTCAGTTTTGAGGATTAGAATATATGTAAAGCTATCAGAGTAATACTGAGCACTTACTAAGTGCTATTATACTACCTTTTAATTAATGGAAATGGATAGAAATTATCTAATTATTAAATCTTAGGTTGACATAAATGGTTCTCAATTTCCTAGCCCCTACTTAAGCCCAAATACGAACATTTCCCCTCCTCAGTAGGACCATGAATGCAACTAAAAATGTAAAAAGCAGTGAAACAATGCAAGCTGATAAAATTATGAGACCAACGGCATTAAAGTAATTGCCAGCATGAGCTCATTCATACATTTCACTCAGTTTGAATTTCTAGTTTGAAATCAACCTGGTTTTAAACTGCTCATTAGTATATTTTGTAATTGAATGTATTTTGTATATGATAAACTTACTATATTTTACTTTTTTTGTGACTAGTGCCAGGTTACATTTTAATTGCTCTTATTAACTTGGCAATATCATCACCAATTTGTTTCCTTTGAAGGTCTCAGAGCTGAAAGGGGATAGTGTTTTAAGCTTTAAAGAGAGGTAAAGGTATTCAAACGTACTGTTTGTATTAGGGTGCTGACTTTTTTAGGGATATTAAAACATCTTTTATATAACTTTTTCCCCAAAAACCTACATTCCAGAATCCCCTGAGGAATATAGGGCAGAAATCTTTTCACCTCCTAACTTCTTATTTTTTAAAGGGAAATCAGGCCACAGACTGTTCACTAAAAATCAAATAATTAAGACTCCAAACTGACTCAACCCAAGACGTTTCCCATCAGGCCCTGCCATCTCTTGGAAGAACAGTAACTAGACTACACTGCCAGGTTACATTTTAATTGCTCTTATTAATGTGGCAATACCATCACCAATTTATTTCCTTTGAAGGTCTAAGGGCTGAAAGGGGATAGTGTTTTAAGCTCTAAAGAGAGGTAAAGGTATTCAAACGTACTGTTTGTATTATTGCATTTCTTGAGTGTGTCTTCATATTTTGAAATATTTTCTATAGTGACAACAAAAGATAATTCATTTTTCTAGAATAGTTGATAAGAACTTAAAGAGCATGCAGTTTCACAAATCTGCTGTTTGTGGTACTGTTACCAGTGGAGGGTGTCCAGGTTCCTGGCATCTTGAAGAAAGAATTGGACAAAATACAGAAAGCAAGGAAAGAATGAAGCAACAAAAGCAGAGATTTATTGAAAATGAAAGGACACACCACAGGGTGGGAGCGGGCCCGGGCATAGGGTCTCAAGAGCCCCGTTACAGAATTGTCTGGGGTTTAAATACCCTCTAGAGGTTTCCATTGGTTACTTGGTGTACACACTATGTAAATGAAGATGACAGAGTCATTTGTTTAGTGTATGCCCTATGTAAATGGAGAAGCTATTTCCTGTTATAGCTGAAGTATTTCCATTTGATTTAGTTCTAGGAAGTCAGCATGAACTGGCCTTATGTTCCCTGCCTCCAGACCCCATTCTCCTGCCTCAATACCACTACAGGTTTGTGCCTGGAAAACACAGGCATTCCGATAAATTGTTTTTCACAATTCCTATGAAAAAATAATAGCGCATTTGTTTATAATTGTATATGCTGCATTATCTACAATTATCTGTATTTGTATACACATGACCAGGTAAACACATTGCTAGAGTTTTCCTGGGGCCTTTGAAGGGGCTGTAGAGCTTAGACTTCTTCAGCTTAATGGTAAAGCCTCCTTTGAGTTCAAGAATTTTTTTTTTTTCTTCAAGATGGAGTCTTGCTGTGTTGCCCAGGCTGGAGTGCAGTAGCTCAATCTCAGCTCACTGCAACCCCCACCTCCTGAGTTCAAGCAATCCTCCTGCCTCAGCCTCCCGAGTAGCTGGGACTACAGGTGTGTGCCACCAGGCCTGGCTAATTTTTGTATTTTTCGTTGAGATAGGGTTTCACCATGTTGGCAGTCTGGTCTTGAACTCCTGACCTTGTGATCCACCCACCTTGGCCTCCCAAAGTGCTGGGATTACAGGTGTGAGCCACCGCGCTTGGCCTGCAAGAATTATTTACTAATACCCTATCCTATACTTAGCATGGTGCTGAATTTTCATAGGAGCATCTGAGAACTGTACCGATCCCTGCTTATAAGTGTACATAGTCCTGTTAGGGAGAAACAAAATATAAAATTGCACAAGTAAAATACATATATATGACCTCAAAATGGACTTCTAGACCCTGGGAGAACCTAAGAGGTCTGCAAAACTTTCTTCTTGAGGCCCCTTGCCCCATTTCCTCTTCTAATCCTTTAGGATTTGAAGGCAAATTAGAGGATAACTGAAATTTATAAATCAGGAGCTTTTCTTACTACTAGAATAAATTTTGTAAAACTCAAACCTGAATTCCTTCTTCTGCAGCACATGATGGTTTTTCAATAAAACTTTATACTAAGCAAGATATAAATTTATAAAATTCAGTGTATATTATTATTATTATTATTTTTTTTTTTTTTTTTTTTTTTTTTTTTTTTTTTTTGAGGCGGAGTCTCGCTCTGTCGCCCGGGCTGGAGTGCAGTGGCCGGATCTCAGCTCACTGCAAGCTCCGCCTCCCGGGTTTACGCCATTCTCCTGCCTCAGCCTCCCGAGTAGCTGGGACTACAGGCGCCCGCCACCTCGCCCGGCTAGATTTTTTGTATTTTTAGTAGAGACGGGGTTTCACCGTGTTAGCCAGGATGGTCTCGATCTCCTGACCTCGTGATCCGCCCGTCTCGGCCTCCCAAAGTGCTGGGATTACAGGCTTGAGCCACCGCGCCCGGCCAATATTATTTTTTAATGTGTAAATGAAACTGGATACTAAAGGCTAGTACAGGTAACTTAAAAACCACTGATGTGAACTGATGAATTAAAATAAGTGTGACACATTTTGAAATAACTGAGGTTTAGATTAAAAGTTAAATACAAAGTGTAGAAATTTAAAAATATTACAAAGTTAGCTACAAAAATATTTTTAAAAGGTGACCCACAAGGGATTGTGAACAGGTTAGCATGCTTTTACATTAAGATACAGAAACAGAATGCATGACTGCTCAAAGAGAGTATCTTTTTGTGCTTTCTTGTGGGAGAGGGTTGTGGAGGGGAAGCCCTCCAACTCCAGCTGGCTAACAGGGACACTTCCTTATGAAATGTGCTCACCTAAGAATACCAGTGAGAGACCATCAGCACTTTCTGTAATTTGCAGCAATAGAGCTGTTAGAAGAAACATGAAGGAGATAGATGGATCTGAAATCAACATTTGGAACAAAAGGCCTCACCGTGTTCCCTAGCACCAATGTGCTGCTGATTAGCAGCTAAAATGTGAGCATCCCTCCTCAAATTCACCCTGTTCTCGCCACTCTGAAGGTTGTGATGTTAATGCATAACACTGTAGCTTATAAATGCTTTTACTTAACATTCTTTTATTCATACATCATCAGAGAATGATTTACCAAAATTCATGGAGAGAAAGAGCTAAAAATGTAAAGTGGCTGCTCTCAATCTTAGCTACATATTAGAACAACCTGGTGAGTTTTTAAATTCTGTGATAACCACACCACCCTCAGAACAATCTGAATTCTGGGGCTTAAATTCAGGTGGAGTGCTAGCCACATGTAGAGCAGCTTTCTGCTTTCATATATATCTGGACTTAGGCCTTGATCAGGGTTGGGAAGAGCCTGTGGCCTCTGAAGAGCCTTTACATTACAGTCCAGGAACAACTGGCCCACAGCAGGAGAGATGCAGAGCCTGAGGCTGAGTGCCAGACCTGGGGAGGAGGGGGTGCTTTGAAGAGCTTGGTGGTGAATGGAGGCTTAATGAAGCAGAAACTCTACTGCTGTCCAGCTGCCCCAAATTACCTGAATTTAGAAAGGAACACAAAGTTACAGTGAGTGCATTTTATTTTAGCTCAGGCAAATCCAACACCATGGATAGAAAGAGAGAAAGTAAAGATTCCATTCAGAGCCTTCCTCCTCCAAGAATTTGGGGGGCTTTCTCATTTTTCTCCCTGTAAAGGATCACTTCATAATTCAGCTCTTTTTCTTTTATAAGGCACTTTTAAAACCCACATTCCTGTGTGTATTTATATCTACTTCCATGCTTTCTATTCTGTTCTATTAGTAATCTGTCCATTTAAGTGTCAATACCATGCTATTTTAATTATGGAGGCTTTATACGGTGTTTTAATAACTGGTCAAGCTGTGTCCCTTACTGTGCTGCTTTTTTCAGAGTTGAAAAAGATTTAGTAAAATCACAAATTTGATTTTAGTTAATCCTTCATGTAAACAATATACAAATTATTTTCCTCCTTGCCTCTGGTTCCTATTCTTTTTAAATCATCTTTGGTGAAATTTTTTCTTTCATATAAGATCTTATGAGTAGATAGAGGAGTGGCCTAGGTGAAAGGAAGTGGGGTTCTGGAGCCTGTCACCTCAAGCATTGCCATAGAAACCTATGGTTATGAAGAAAGGTCTGAAAGTCATTGATGCACATACTTATTTTGTTGCATGCTAATTTTCTTGAAATGGCAAGCAGTTTTTAATAACTGCAATTAATATTTTCATATTGACGTCTCATTAAATTGTTTTCTCACTGTGTAGACACTCTTGTTGTTGTTGTTGTTGTTGAGACAGAGTCTTGCTCTGTCACCCTGGCTGAAGTGCAGTGGTACGATCATGGCTCACTGCAGCCTCGACTTCCTGGTTGCCCAGGCTGGTCTTGAACTCCTGAGCTCAAGTAATCCTCCTGCTGTGGTCTCCCAAAGTGCTGGGATTACAGGCATGAGCTACTCCACCTGGCCTCTATTGACCTTTTTTTTTTTTTTTTTTGAGACATGCTCTCCTTCTGTCACCCAGGCTACAGTACACTGGAATAAGGGTCACTGCAACCTCCGCCTCCTGCGCTCAAACAGTCCTCCCACCTCAGCCCCCCATGTAGCCGGGATCACAGGTGCCGTGCCACCACACTGGGATAATTTTTGTATTTTTTTAGTAGGGACGGGGTTTTGCCGTATTGGCCAGGCTGGTCTCAAACTCCTGGCCTCAAGTGATCTGCCCACCTTTGCCTCTCAAAGTGCTGGGATTACAGGCATGAGCTACCCCACCTGGCCACCCTGTTGATTCTTAATAGTAATTCCTTCCTGACGTTTCTCTAATTTCTTGATTTCTCTCTCTGTCACACACACATACCCGTCAGAGAACAGACCCAAACCTTGCCCCGTGCTCCCAGCGTGCCTAGTGTTAGGCATGGCATGATTTTAAAAAGAGCAAGATTCCTTTAAGACTTTCCCCATATACTTACTAATGCCCTTCACTTCATTTACAAGAGAAAAGTTCTTTCATGACATAGTAAGAAACTGGCCACCTGTAGTGTAAATAAGCTTTACACCAAGTGTATATGAATCCTTTTTTCTATAGACAGCTACCAACCAAAAATATGAGGAAACAAAGGTCACTGAAGGGGTCAAAGTCAGAGGAAAGTAAGAGTGGGTATATGGAAGACTGCAGAGTTCACAGTTTTGTAGTGGTCTTGTTATCAGTATCTTTCTCCCTGTGTGTACGGGGAGAACTGTGGGCCAAAGTGAGCTGGGGCCCAAAAGATGTAGTATAGCCTCTGATCATGGAATTTTCTTTCTTTCTTTTTTTTAAATGGGTAAACAGGCCTGTTCAGCCTTCTTTTCTTTTTTTTTTTTTTTTTGAGATGGGAGTTTCACTCTTGTTGCCCAGGTTGGAGTGCAGTGGCATGATCTCAGCTTGCTGCAACCACCTCCTGGGCTCAAGCAATTCTCCTGCCTCTGCCTCCCAGGTAGCTGGGATTACAGGCATGGACCACCACACCCAGCTGATTTTGTGGATTTTTTTTAGTAGAGACAGGGTTTCATCATGTTGGTTAGGCTTGTTTCGAACTCCTCACCTCAAGTCGTCCACCCGCCTTGGCCTCCCAAAGTGCTGGGATTACAGGCATGAGCCACTGCGCCCGGCCTCAGCCATTATTTTGTTGTACCTCTATTGTATGTAAGGTGCTGTAGCATAATATAGAGATTTTAAAAAGATGTTTCACTCAGTTTTTATAATCTCGTGTGGAAATAGACAACAACATCACCAAGATAGAAGTGAATGAGAAGCTCACTACTGAAGCTGACTTTCAGGTGCTACTGGAATTTGCAGGTAGCAGAGAAGATATAAAATTACTGGTTATATTTTAGTAAACTAAGGATACATACTACAGTATCAAAGGTAAGCACTAAAAATGTGTAACTAAAAAGCTAATAAACTGTACCTACTTTAAATATAAAAGGACTAAGCAATTCAACTAAAATATTATCACACTGGAAAAAACAATATACTGCTTTTCAAAAACCACTCTAAATATAAGGACAGGAAAACAGTTGAAAGTAAAGTTCCACAGTAGGCTTTGAGACAAAAAGCATTATTACAAAAAAAAGGGACATTTCAAAAATGATGTAAGGAAGATATAACAATCATAAATTTACATGTACCAAGCTAGAAATAAAGCAGAAGTTCCACTTTTGGTTAGCTACAGAAAGTTGCTGAAGACCATTACTTCTACCATAATAATGAAAAAATACTGGATAAATTAAAAGATCATATTTGGCTTGAAAGTCATTCTTAGTTGAATTGACTAATGACTGCTGTCATTTTGGAATGGAAATAGCCTGTTATAGGGGAGAAAATTTTGTAGTAACAGCTACACAAGGAATATCTTGGCATATTGGGGCCTGGATGAGTCCCAAATACAGAATTAATTTTCCCCACATATCAGTTTCTTTTCAGTGGAACTTTTCTGAATAAGCAATGGCATAGGAAGCTAGGGGCTGGGGTGTGAAACCAGGCAAAGTCTTGTAGCCTCATGGTGATGAAATCACAAAACCTGACTCGAGAAAGGAGCTTGATCCCTCTTTCAAACTTGGACGCTAGAGGTAATGCAAAACTAACAGAAGTAGCAACTCAGAACCCTTGCAGGTAAATCTGTAATAAATAAAATAACTCACCCTCATTCTTGCTGCAAGACAGGGGAAAAGGGCATGTTCTTTCTGAGAAAATTATTTAGGCTCTATTGATCTTTTGTACACAGTTGTCTGATATAAAAAACATAATGGAAGAAGCAGGAAAATGTGATCCTTACATGACAAAGTCAATAGAAGCAGATCACAGACAACCCAGATACTAGTATTTTAGTAAACAAAAACTTTAAGAACACGTTACAAATGTGTCAGAATTTAGAAGGAAAGATAAAATCAATGAAACTGGAGAATTTCAGCAAAATACTTGAAACTCAAAAAACTAAATGGAAATTTTAGAACTAAAATATATAATAGAAATAATTCATTGGATGGGCTTAACAAAAAACCAGATATAGCAGAAAAAAGATTAGTGGATTCAGAGATAGATTGAAATTATCAAAACAAGCAAAAAGGGGAAAAAGATTTTCACACTGAATTGTCATTTAAAAAATAATGTATAAAATTTGGACAATAATAAAAATGTAATCTACATTTATGGGATCTTCAACAACTGCAGAATATACATTATTTTCAAGTAAACATGAAATTTTTACCAATGTAGATCCTATACTGGGCTACAAAACAATTCTTAGTATATTTCAAAAGCTTGACTTCACCCAGAGTTTTTATCACAATGGAATTAAATTTAAAAATCAATAGTAGTATAACTAGAAAGTCCCAATATTATAAATCAACACAGTTTGCAAGTAAGTTTGGGTCAAAAAAAAATCACAAAGCTGGGTGTGGAGGCATGCATCTCTAGTTCCAGCTACTTGGGAGACTGAGGCAGGAGGGTTGCCTGAGCCCAGGAGTTTGAGGCCAACCTGGGCAATATATCAAGACCTTGTTTGTAAGAGAGAGAGAAAAAGTGTTTTCTGTCCATAAAAGTCAGACATGCACATTTAAAATAATTGGCAAGATATATATTTTAAAAATCACAGTGGATACTCAAATAATGGTAATGAAAACGCAGTATGTGAAAATTTGTCAGATGCAAATAAATCAGGGCTTAGATTAAAAAGTATATCTTTAAACACATGTATTTAAAAAGGTGAAAGGCTTAAAATCAGTGAATAAGCTTTCATCTCAAGAAACTAGAAAAAGCAAATGAAACGCAGAGGAAATAGAGGAAGGTAGTAAACATAAGAGCAACATTAAATAAAATTGAAAGCAGATAAGCAATAGAGAAAATGAGGACAAAAGTTTCTTGTTTAAAATGATTAATAAAATTGATTAATCAATTTTATTAAGCTCCTAGGAAGCTGATCAGGAAAAAAGAAAACACAAATTACTAATACTAGAAATTAAAGAGGGCCGGACGCAGTGGCTCACGCCTGTAATCCCAGCACTTTGGGAGACTGAGGTGGGTGAATCACTTGAGGTCAGGAGTTTGAGACCAGCCTGACCAACATGGTAAAACCCTGTCTCTGATAAAAATACAAAATCAGCTGGGCGTGGTGGTGCACTCCTGTAATCCTAGCTACTTGGGAGGCTAAGGCAGGAGAATTGCTTGAACCCAGGAGGCAGAGGTTGCAGTGAGCTGAAGTCACGCCAATGCACTCCAGCCTGGGTGGGCAATAAGAGCGAAACTCCGTCTCAAAAAAAAAAAAAAAAAATTGCAGATAGTAAATTAGCAAATAAATATATTATGGACAACATTATGCCAATAAATTTGACAACTGAAAAAAGACAAATGTATTGCCAAAGTTGATAAGGGGAGAAGTAAAAGATATTAATATCCCAAACTCATTTTAAGAAATTGAATTTGCAGTTTAAAACTTTTACGTAGAGCATCAGACCTCACAGTCTTCACTGGCAAAGTCTACTAAACATTTAGGGAGGAATAATACCAATATTACACAAATTATTTCAGAAAACAGAAGAGAAAATGTATTTCAATTCATTTTATAAGGTTTCCATGCCCCTAATTTTAAAACCATATCAAAACATTACAAGAAAATTACCAGTATTTCTTGGGCTGGGCACAGTGGCTCATGCCTCTAATCCCAGCACTTTGGGAGGCCAAGGCAGGCGGGTCACCTGAGGTCAGGAGTTTGAGAACAGCCTGGCCAACCTGGTGAAACCCCGTCTCTACTAAAAATTCACAAATTAGCCAGACGAGGTGGCAGGCACCTGTAATCCCAGCTACTCGGGAGGCTGAGGCAGGAGAATCGCTTGAACCTGGGAGGTGGAGGTTGCAGTGAGCCGAGATCACGCCATTGCACTCCAGCCTGGGTGATGAGCAAAGCTCCATCTCAAAATAAATAAATAAATAAAATTACCAGTATTTCTCATGAACATTGATGCAAACATTCTTAACAAAATTCGGCAAGTTGACTGGGCACAGAGGCTCAGGCCTGTGATCCCAGCACTATAGGAGGGTCCCTTGAGTCCACAAGTTCAAGACCATCCTGGGCAATATGGTGAGACCTCGACTTTACAAAAAAATTAAAATATTAGCCAAGCATGGTGGTGTATGCCTGTAGTTCTGGCTACTCCGAAGGCTGAGGTGGGAGGATTACTTGAGCCCGGAAGGCAGGAGGCAGAGGTTGCAGTGAGCCGAAATCATGCCACTTCACTCTAGCCTGGGCAACAGAGTGAGACCCTTTCTCAAAACACAAAAACAAAACAAAGCAACTTGGATCCAGCAGTATGTATTTTTAAAAATAGTACAGTATGACCACGTGGGACTTATTCCAAGAATGTATACTTAGTTTAACATTAAAACCATATTAACAAATATATATGGGCATTTGGAGTTTTTACAAAGGTGCAGAGGCATTTCAATGGAAAATGGATGGTATTTTCAAGAAATGGTAATTGAAGTCAGGCATAAATGGTGAATGCTTGTAATCTCAGCTATTTGCGAGGCTGAGATTGGAGGATTCCTTGAGCCCAGGAGTTCAAGGCCAGCCTGAGCAACATAGAGAGACCCTGTCTTAAAAAATAATAATAAAAAAAGAAAAGCTTAAAAAATAGAAATGGTACTTAAATAGTTGGACTTCCATATGGGAAAAAAATGATTATTGACCCATATCCCTCAGTGTATTTAAAAATGAGCTAAAATGGATCATAGACAATCTGAAGAGGCCTATATTTGTTAAATAAATTGAATCAATAATTAATAACACTCCAAAACAGAAAGCACCAGGCCCAGAAGGGCTCACTGGTGTATTCTTCCAAACATTTAAGGAAGAAATTGTAAGCAGAGGAAATATATTCTAACACATTTCATTAAGCCAGCATTACCATAATACCAAAGCCAGACAAAGACTACAAAGAAAACTATAATATCTCTCCTAAACATTGGTGTAAAAATCCTCAACAAAATATTAGCATATTGAATTCAAAGGTGTATAAAAAGAATTACATACTATGACTATGTACAGTTTGTCCCAGGTAAGGCTGGGACAATTGAAAATCAGTTAATGTAACCCATCACATCAAGTAGCTAACAAAAATCACATGATCATATCAACAGATGCAGAAAAGGCATTTTTCTAAATTCAACACCAATTCATTATAAGAACTCTTAGCAAACTAGGAATAGAGGGGAACTTGATATAGAACATCAAGGAAAATGATACATAGATCAGAAAGGAAAAAAAACTTCCTTTGTTCATAGATGACATTGTTTAGGTAGAAGATCCATAATAATTGACAAAAAACTCTTAGAACTAATAAGCAATTATAGGAAGGTTGCAGGATGCAAGGTTAATATACAAAATTTGTCACTTTTCTATATATTAACCCTGAACAAATGGAATTTGAAACTGTAAATACAATACCATTTACATTAGCACTCCCCAAAATGAAATTATCATGTAAAAATCTAACAAAGTATGTACAAGACCTGTTTGAGGAAAACAAGACTGATGAATGAAATCAAAGGACTAAATAAATGGAGGGATATTCCATGTTCATGGATAGCAAGACTCAAAATTGTCAAGATGCTAATTCTTCCCTGCTTGGTCTATGGATTCAACACAATGCTAATGAAAAAACCCAGGAAGTTATTTTGGGGATATCAACAAAATGATTTTTATTTTTTATTTTATTTTATTTTATTTTGAGACAGAGTCTCGCTCTGTCACCCAGGCTGGAGTGCAGTGGCCGGATCTCAGCTCACTGCAAGCTCCGTCTCCCGGGTTCACGCCATTCTCCTGCCTCAGCCTCCCGAGTAGCTGGGACTACAAGCGCCCGCCACCTCGCCCGGCTAGTTTTTTATATTTTTTTAGTAGAGACGGGGTTTCACCGGGTTAGCCAGGATGGTCTCGATCTCCTGACGTTGTGATCTGCCCGTCTCGGCCTCCCAGAGTGCTGGGATTACAGGCTTGAGCCACCGCGCCCGGCCAACAAAATGATTTTTAAATTTGTATGGAGAGACAAAAGAGAATAGCCAATGCAATACTGAAGACAAGCAAAGTGCAAGGACTGATTCTTTCTGACTTCTATAGGCCAGGTGTCGTGGCTCACGTCTGTAATCCCAACACTTTGGGAGGCCGAGGCAGGTGGATCACCTGAGATCAGGAGTTCAAGACCAGCCTGACCAACAAGGCAAAACCCTGTCTGTACTAAAAATACAAAAAATTAGCCGGCCATGGTGGCAGGTGCCTGTAATCCCAGCTACTCGGGAGGCTGAGACAGGAGAATCACTTGAACTTGGGAGGCAGAGGTTGCAGTGAGCCGAGACTGTACCATTGCACTCCAGCCTGGGCAACAAGAGTGAAACTCCATCTCAAAAAGAAAAAAAAAAAAAAAATTACTATAAAGCTACAGTAATCAAGACAATGTGATATTGTCAAAAGGATAGACAAGTAGATTAATGGAACAGAATAGAGAGCCCAGAAATAAGCTTACATAAATACAGTCAGCTATCTTTGACTAAGGAACAAAGACAATGCAATGGAGAAACTATGTTTTTTCACCAAATAGTGCTGGAAAAATGACATCCACATGAGAAAAACAAAAACAAAACACAGACCTTACATCTTTCACAAAAAAGTCAAAATGGACCATAGATTGAAATGTAAAACACAAAACTATAAAACTCCTAGAAGCTAATATAGGTGAAAATCTAAATGACCTTGGATATGGGTATGGCTTTTTATATACAACAGTAAAGGCATGATTCATGAATGAAAGAATTGATAAAATGGATTCATTAAAAAAAAAACTTACGCTCTGTGAAAGAGACTTGCCAAGAGAATGAGAAGACAAACCAAATTGAGATAAAATATTTGCTAATGACATATCTGATAAAGGACTATGGTCCAGGCTGGGCACAGTGGCTCACGCTTGTAATCCCAGCACTTTGGGAGGCCAAGGCAGGCGGATCATGAGGCCAGGAGTTCGAGACCAGCCTGGCCAACATGGCGAACCCTGTCTCTACTAAAAAGTACAAAAATTAGCCAGGAGTGGTGGTGGGTGCCTATAATCCTAGCTACTCGGGAGGCTGAGGCAGGAGAATTGCTTGAACCTGGGAGGTGGAGGTTGCAGTGAGCCGAGATCGTGCCATTGCACTCCAGCCTGGGTGACGAGCAAGACTCCATCTAAAAAAAAAAAAGAAATGTCCAAAATATATAAAGAGCTGTTAAAACTCAATAGGGAAATGAACGACTTGATTTTTTTAAATTTAGATTTATTTTTTATATTTTGTATTTAAGTTCTGGGATACATGTGCTAGATATACAAGTTTCTTACATAGGTAAATGTGTGCCATGGTGGTTCACTGCACCTATCAACCCATCGCCTAGGTATTAAGCCTGTGTGCGTTAATTATTTCCTAATAATCCTGATACTCTCCCTCCCCCGATCTTCCCCCGATCTTCCCCCGACAGGCCTCACTGTGTTTTGTTCCCCTCCCTCTGTCCGTGTGTTGTTGTTCAGCTCCCACTTGTAAGTGAGAATATGCAGTGTTTGGTTTTCTGTTTCTATGTTAGTTTGCTAAGGATAATAGCTTCCAGCTCAATCCATGTCCCTGCAAAGGACATGATCTCATTCCTTTTTATGGCTGCATAGTATTCCACAGTGTATATGTACCACATTTTCTTTATCCAGTCTATTATTGATGGGTATTTGGGTTGATTCCATGTCTTTGTTATTGTAAATAGTGCAATGAATATATGTATGCATGTATCTTTATAATAGAGTAATTTATATTCCTTTGGGTATATACCCAGTAATCAGATTGCTGGGTCAAATGGTATTTCTGGTTCTAGGTCTCTGAGGAATCGCCATACTGTCTACCACAATGGTTGACCTAATTTACATTCCTGCCAACATTGTAAAAGTGTTCCTATTTCCCCACAGTCTCACCAGCATCTGTTGTTTCTTGACCTTTTAATAATCACCACTCTGACTTGGATGAAATGGTGTCTCATTGTGGTTTTGATTTGCATTTCTCTAATGATCAGTGATGTTGAGCTTTTTTTCATATGTTTGTTGGCTTCATAAATGTCTTCTTTTGAGAAGCGTCTGTTCATGTCCTTTGCCCACTTTTTCATGGGTTGTTCATTGGTTTGTTTTTTCTTGTAAATTTAAGTTCCATGTACATCCTGGATATTAACCCTTTGTCAGATGGTTAGATTGCAAAAATTTTCTCCCATTATCTGTCCACTCTGATGATAGTTTCTTTTGCTCTGCAGAAGCTCTTTAATTAGATCCCATTTGTCAATTTTTAATTTTGCTACAATTGCTTTTGGTGTTTTTGTCATGATATCTCTGCCTGTGCCTATGTCCTGAATGGTATTGCCTAAAGTTTCTTCTAGGGTTTTTATAGTTTTGGGCTTTACATTTAAGTCCTTAATCCATCTTGAGTTACTTTTTGTATAAGGTGTAAGGAAGGGGTTCAGTTTCAGTTTTCTGCATATGGCCAGCCAGTTTTCTGAGCACCATTTATTAAATAGGGAATCCTTTCCACATTGCTTGTTTTTGTCAGGTTTGTCAAAGATCAGATGGTTATAGATGTGCCATCTTATTTCTGAGATCTCTGTTCTGTTCCATTGGTCTATGTGTCTGTTTTTGTACCAGTACTATGCTGTTTTGGAACAACCTAATTGTAAAATGGGCAAAAGGCATGAACAGACACCTTACCAGAGGAGATGTACAGATGGCAAATAAACATGAAAAGAGGTTCATCCTGTTCATTAGACAAATGCAAATCAAAACTACAATGAGATATCATCTCACACCAGTCAGAATGACTATTATTAAAAAGCATCCCCCCCAAAAACAAACAAACAAACAAACAAACAAAAACACATACTGGCAAGATTGTGGAGCAAAGGGAACCTTTATACATTGTTGGTGAGAGTGTACATTAGTTCAACTCTTGTGGGAGGCAGTATGGCAACTAAAAGCAGAACTACCTTTCATCTCAGCAATCCCATTACTGGGTATATACCCAGAGGAGTATAAAGCATTCTACCCTAAAGACACATGCACATGAATGTTATTTGCAGCACCATTCACAATAGCACAGACTTGGAATCAACTTAAATGCCCATCAGTGACAGACTAGATAAAGAAAATGTGGTACATATGCACTGTGGAATATTATGCAGCCATAAAAAGGAACAAGATCATGCCTTTTATGGGAACATGGATGGAGCTGGAGGCTATCACCCTTAGCAAACTAATGCAGGAACAGAAAACCAAATTCTGCATGTTCTGACATATAAGTGGAAGCTAAATGATAAGAACTTAGGAACACTAAGAATGAAACACAGATACTGGGGTCTACTTGAAGGGGGAGGGTGGGAGGAGGGAGAGGAGCAGAAAAGATGACTATTGGGTACTCAGCTTAATACTTGGGTGATGTCATAATATGTGCAGCAAACCCCCATGACACATGTTTATCTATGTAACAAACCTTCACATGTGCCTCCAAACCTAAAATAATTTTTTGATTTTTTTTTTTTTTTGAAACAGAGTCTCGGTCTGTTGCCCAGGTTGGAGTGCAGTTGTGCAGTCTTGGCTCACTGCATCCTCCATCTACTGGGTTCAAACAATTCTCCCTGCCTCAGCCTCCCAAGTAGCTAGGATTACAGGCATGTGCCACCACACCTGGCTAATTTTTTTATTTAGGAGAGATGGGGTTTCACCATGTTGGCCAGGCTGGTCTTGAACTCCTGACCTCAAGTGATCTGCCCACCTCAGCCTTTCAAAATGCAAGGATTACAGGCGTGAGCCACCCAAGGAGACTGAATTAAAAAAAAAGAAAAGAAAGAAAAGAAAAAAATGTGGCGAGGTTTATCATATGTCATCATGGAATTGTAAATGAAAACACCAGTGAGATACACACCTATTAGAATGGCCACAGTCCTAAAGACTGACAGCAACAAATGCTTATGAGGATGTGGAGCAACGGGAACACTCGTTCATTGCTGGTAGTAATGCAAAATGGTACAGCCACTGTATTAGTTTGTTCTCACACTGCTACAGAGAAATACCTGAGACTGGGTAATTTATAAAGAAAAGAGGTGTAATTGGCTCATAGTTCTGCAGGCTCTACAGGAAGCATAGCAGCATCCACTTCTGGGAAGACCTCAGGGAGATTTTACTCATGGCAGAAGGCAAAGTGGGAGCAGGCATGTTCACATAGAGCAGGAAGAAGAGAGAGCAAGGAGAGGAGGTGCTACACACGTTTAAACGACCAAATCTCACAAGAACGGACTCAATATTACCACACAGTACCAAGGGGAAAGTCCACCCCCATGATTAAATCACCTCCCACCAGGCCTAACCCCCAACACTGAGGGTGACAAACATGAGATTTCGGTGGGGACACAGATCCAAATCATAGCCACTTTGGAAGACAGTACGGAAGTTTCTCTTAAAACTGAATGTAGTCTTACCATATGATCCAGTAATGATACTCCTTGGTATTTACCCAAATGAGTTGAAAACTTAACACACACACACACAAAATGAACCCGCACCTGGATATTTTTAGGAGTTTCATTCATAATTGCCAAAATTTGAAAGCAACCAAGATGTCTTTCAGTAGGTGAATGGAAAAATAAACTGTGGTATATCCAGACAGTGGAATATTTTTCAGTGTTAAAAAAAAATGAGCAGGCCAGGCGCGGTGGCTCATGCCTGTAATCCCAGCACTTTGGGAGTCCAAGGTGGGTGGATTGCCTAAAGTCAGGAGTTCGAGACTAGCCTGACCAACATGGTTGAAACCCCGTCTCTACTAAAAATACAAAAACTATCTGGGCATGGTGGTGGGTGCCTGTAGTCCCAGCTACTCAGTAGGCTGAGGCAGGAGAATCTCTTGAACCCGGGAGGTGGAGGTTGCAGTGAGCAGAGATCACGCCGTTGCACTCCAGCCTGGGCAATAAGAGTGAAACTCCATCTCAGGAAAAAAAAAAAAAAGAAAGAAAGAAATGAGCTATCAACCATGAAAAGACATGAAGGAACGTTAGATGCATGTTATTAAGTGAAGGAAGCCAATCTGAAAAGGCTATATAATGCATTATTTCAACTATATGACATTCAGGAAGAAGTAAAAAAAAGACAGTAAAAAGATCAGTGGTTCCAGGGGTTAGGGAAGAAGGAGGGATGAACAGGCAAGGCACAGGATCTTTACAGCAGTTAAACTATTCTAAATGATGATGGAGGCATTTCATTATAAATTTATCAAAATCAATAAAATGTATAACACAAAGAGTGAGCCCTAGCATAAACTATGAACTTCAGGTCATAATATTTTTTCAATGTAAGTTCATTGACTATAAACAAATGTGCAGCATTTGTGGGATGTTGACAGTGGCAGAGGTTGTGCATGTGTGGGTGTAGGAGGTGTATGGGAACTCTCTGTACTTTCCCCGAATTTGCTAAGAACCTAAAACTGGTGTAAAAAACTAAAGTCTATCTTTTTTAAAAAAGTGTACACAAGCAAACAGTTTGTAAACTTCATTTGCTTAAAAATTACATAAAATATGTCAATAATTAACAGTGAGTTGACTCTAAATGAACGTATTATTAAGAAAAACTAGATTATATGCCAAAAATAATTCCTAAAACTGAAAAATATAGAAGAAAACAGGAAAACATCTTTATGCTCTTGTGTTAGGCAAAGGTTTCTTAGATTACCCCCATAAACATCCATCTTTAAAAAGATACACAGACCCGGCGCAGTGGCTCATGCCTGTAATCCCAGCACTTTAGGAGGCCGAGGCAGGTGGATTACCTGAGGTCAGGAGTTCGAGACCAGCCTGGCCAGCGTGGTGAAACCCTGTCTCTACTAAAAATACAAAAATTAGCCAGGTATGGTGGTGTGTGCCTGTAATCCCAGTTACTCAGAAGGCTGAGGCGTGATGGCGGGCGCCTGTAGTCCCAGCTACTCGGGAGGCCGAGGCAGGAGAATGGCGTGAACCCGGGAGGCAGAGCTTGCAGTGAGCTGAGTTCGCGCCACTGGACTCCTGTCTGGGTGACAGAGCGAGACTCCGTCTCAAACAAAAATAAATAAATAGAGGAGAAAAATAACGTAATCATCTCAATGGATTCAGAAAAATGCATTTGAAAAACTTGTTAAAAAATCATAACAAAAATAAATAAAAATTATATCAACACCCATTCATGATAAGTGCTCTTGACAAACTAGGAATGGAAGGGATTTTCCTCAGCCTGATAAATCATACCTATGAAAAATTTATAGATAGTATCATTATTAATGGTGAGATAGGCACTTTTCCTTTAAAATGTTAATAACAAAGCAAGAATGGCCACTTTCTCCATTTCTATTCAATATTGTTATGGAGGCCCTAGCAAATATAAGATAAAATAATAGATTTACAAAGGAAAAATAACTGTGTATGCACAGACAAAATGATTATGTATGCAAAAAACCCAAAGGAATCTATGAAAAAATGTCTAGAACTAATAAGTGATTCACACTATGGGATACAAGGTTGTATTAGGGTTCTTTAGAGGGACAGAACTAATAGGAGATATATATATATATATATATATATATATAAAGGGGAGTTTATTAAGTATTAACTTACATGATCACAAGATCCCACAATAGGCTGTCTGCAAGCTTGAGGAACAAGGAGAGCCAGTCCCAGTCTCGAAACTGTGTAACTTGGAGTGCAGTGTTTGAGGGCAGGAAGCGTCCAGCACCAGAGAAAGATATGGGCTGAGAAGCTAGGCCAGTCTCAACTTTTCATGTTTTTCTGCCTGCTTTGTATTTGCTGGAAGTTGATTAGATAGTGCCCACCCAATTAAGGGGGGGGTCTGCCTTTCCCAGCCCACTGACTCAAATGTTAATCTCCTTTGGCAAAACCCTCACAGACACACCCAGGATCAGTACTTTGTATCCTTCAATCCAATCAAGTTGACAATATTAGCCATCACAAGTCCACTTTTTGTCAACTTGAACCCATACACATCTCCTGAGATCATACATAATCTTCAAATAAACAATAATAAGGTCATAATTATACCTAACATAATACAACTATTCTTCATATAACCAGAAACGCACCAATCCCCTACCCAAATACTATTACATAATGTTAACAATACTTAAATGCTGATATCAAGTCATTAAATCTTATGTCACATGGCAAAGGAAAAAGGAAATAAAATGAAGATATTTTCTTACTATAAGTGTATACATGCACAAACATGTTTTTAACAAAAGAAGGAAGAAATAATACTCGTGACAATTACAGTCCCTGGTTCTGCAGCTGGTCATGTGGTCATAGCTGGTATTGATGACTAACTTCTCTTTTTTTTTTTTTTTTTTTTTTTTTTTGATACGGAGTCTTGCTCTGCCGCCCAAGCTGGAGTGCAGTGGCCGGCTCTCAGCTCACTGCAAGCTCCGCCTCCCGGGTTCAAGCCATTCTCCTGTCTCAGCCTCCCGAGTAGCTGGGACTACAGGCGCCCGCCTTGTCGCCCGGCTAGTTTTTTGTATTTTTTAGTAGAGACGGGGTTTCACCATATTAGCCAGGATGGTCTCGATCTCCTGACCTCGTGATCCGCCCGTCTCGGCCTCCCAAAGTGCTGGGATTACAGACTTGAGCCACCGCGCCCGGCCAATGACTAACTTCTCTATTACCCATTCTGTATTCCCTTTGCCTTTAGCCAGCACCTCAGCAGGTCATGGTTTTTTTCCTGGTGGAGTGACTCAAACCTTCATTCCTGAAGGGTCTGGGCCATTTGTAGTCCTGACTGGATTGGGCTGTTGTAGTTTCCCATTGATCTTAATCACAGGGCATGGTAGTAGTAAGAGACGCCCTAATGGATCTCCTGTATTCCATGCATACTATTCCTTACCTCCGTTGTGGAGTAGTGGACTGCTTTCATCTTGATAGTCCGGGTCAATCACCCCAGCCAACACTGAACTCCCTTCTTAGCCTGTTGACTTAAAGGTAGGAGGAGCCCAAAGTGTCCAGGTGGCAATGTTAACCTCCAGTTTAATGGGATTGTTGTGTCTTCTGGTGGCAATGCCCTTCCCGCTCTAACTAAGACCTCTAGGCCAGAAGAATGTAATGTCACGGGAACAGGAAGCAAAAATTTTGTTAGTGTATCACTAGGGGTAATGAGTGGTGCCACTCCCACTTTCACCCCTTGATTCCTGGACCTGTGAATCCTGGCTATGGGAGAAACAGTACCATATATTGGATACTGATTCAGAGCATACATGGCCTTCTGGAGCATACAGGGCCTTCTGCAGGCCCTGGCCTTGCAAAGTATTGTTACCTAGTTGGCATTGTAATTGTGACTTCAAAAGACTATTCCACTGTTCTATTATTCCAGCTGCTTCAGGATGATGGGGATCATGGTAAGACCAGTGAATTCCATGAGCATGAGCCCACTGCTGCACTTCCTTAGCCATAAAGTGAGTGCCTTGGTCAGAGGCAATGCTAATGTGGAATACCATGGTGGTGGGTAAGGCATTCCGTGAGTCCACGGATAGTAGCCTTGGCAGAAGCATTGTATGCAGGGTAGGCAAACTCATATCCAGAATAAGTGTCTATTCCAGTGGGGACAAACCTCTGCCCTTTCCATAATGGAAGAGGTCCAGTATAATCAACCTGCCACCAGGTAGCTGACTGATCACCCTGAGAAACGCTGCCATATCAAGGGCTCAGTGTTAGTCTCTGCTGCTGGCAAACTGGTCATTCAGCAGTGGCCATAGCCAGGTCAGCCTTGGTGAGTGGAAGTTCATTTTGCTGAGCCCATGCGTAACCTCCATCCCTGCCACCATGGCCACTTTGTTCATGAGCCCATTGGGCAATAACAGGGGTGGCTGAGGAAAGAGGCTGAGTGGTGTCCACAGAATGGGTCATCCTATCCACTTGATTATTAAAATCCTCCTCTGCTGAAGTCACCCATTGGTGAGCACTCACATGGGATACAAATATCTTCACGGTTTTTGACGACTCAGAGAGGTCCATCCATATACCTCTTCCCCAAATTTCTTTGTCACCAATTTTCTAATCGTGCTTCTTCTAAGTCCCTGACCATCCAGCCAAACCATTGGCTACAGCCCATGAATGAGTGTATAATCACACATCTGGCCATTTCTCCTTCCATGCAAAGTGCACAACCAGGTGTACTGCTCAAAGTTCTGCCCACTGGGAGGATTTCCCTTCACCACTATCCTTCAGGGATGTCCTAGAAAGTGGCTGTAGTGGTACTGCTGTCCACTTTTGGATGGTGCCTGCATATCGTGCAGAACCATCTCTGAACCAAGTCCTAGCCTTCTCTTCCTATCAGCTGTTCATAGGGAACTCTCCATGAGGCCATCAGTGCAGGCTGAGGGAGAGAAGGCAGGGTGGGAGGAGTGGAGACTGTGGGTATTTGAGCCACTTCCTCACGTAACTTACTTGTGCCTTCAGGACCTACTTGAGCCTGATCACATATATACCACTTCCATTTGATGATGGAATGCTGCTGTGCACAACCCACTTTATGGCTAGATGAGCCAGAAAGCACCCAGTTCGTGATTGGCAGTTCAGGTTGCATAGTGACTTGATGACCCATGGTCAAACGTTCAGTTTCCACCAAAGCCCAGTAACAGGTCAAGAGCTGTCTCTCAAAAGGAGAGTAGTTATCTGGAGAAGATGGCAGGGCCTTGCTCCAAAATCCTAGACACCTCTGCTGTGATTCGCCTGTGGGGGCCTGCCAAAGGCTCCAAACAGCATTCCTCTCTGCCACTGACACCTCAAGCACCATTGGATCTGCTGGGTCACATGGCCTAAGTGGCAGAGCAGCTTGCACTGCTGCCTGGACTCCACATGGGCCAGAATAACACACCCAAATGAGAAATGTGTTGCCTCTGAAATCCAAATAGGTCCATTGGCGTTGTGCCTTTCTTGGTTGTAGGATGGACCAAATGCAGCAATTTATCCTTCACCTTAGAAGGAGTATCTTGAGAGTCTCCACACCACTGGACCCCTAGAAATTTTACTGAGGTAGAAGGTCCCTGAATTTTAGTTGTATTTATTTCCCATCCCCTGGCACACAAATATCTTACCAATAAGTCCAGTGTGTTTGCTACTTCTTGCCCACTGGATCCAATCAGCATAATGTCATCAATGTAATGGACCAGTGTGATATCTTGTGGAAGGGAAAAGCGATCAAGATCTCTCCGAATAAGATTATGACACAAACTTGGAGAGTTGATATACCCTTGAGGTAGGACAGTAAAGGTATATTGCTGGCCTTGCCAGCTGAAGATAAATTGTTTCTTGTGGGCCTTATGGACAGAAATGGAGAAAAAGGCATTTGCCTAGTAAATGGCTGCATACCAGGTACCAGGAGATGTGTTAATTTGCTCAAGCAATGAAACCACATCTGGTACAGCAGCTGCAACTGGAGTCACCACTTGGTTAAGCTTACGAGAATCCAGTGTCATTCTGCAAGATCCACCTGTCTTCTGCACAGGCCAAATGGGAGAGCTGAATGGGGATGTGGTGTGAATCACACCAAGTCTTTGATGTTGGCAGTCATCTCCACAATCCCTCCAGGGATGCAGTATTGTTTTTGATTTACTATTTTTCTAGGTAGAGGCATCTCTAATGGCTTCCACGTGGCCTTTCCTACCATAATGGTCCTCACCTTACCAGTCAGGTAGCCAATGTGGGGTTTCTGCCAGCTGCGAGGTATATTTATGCCAATTATGCATTCTGACACTGGGGACGTGACCACAGCATGAGCCTGGGGACCCACTGGACCCACTGTAAGTTGGACCTGAGCTAAAACTCCATTAATTACCTGACCTCCATAAGCCCCTACTTTAGTGGAGGACCACAATGATGTTTTGGGTCTTCTGGAATCAACGTCAGCTCAGAGCCAGTGTCCAGTAGTCCTGGAAATGTCTGATCATTTCCCTTTCTCCAGTGCACAGTTACCCTGATTAAAGACTAGAGGTTTCCTTAGGGAAGGATGGGAGAAAGATTCACTGCATAAATTATCGGTAGTGTAGTGGGGTCCTTCCTCAGGGGGACCTGGCCTCCCCTTCTTTCAAGAGATTTTGGGTCTGTAAATTGGCTTAAGTCTAGAAATTGATTGACAGGCCGTGATTTTCTGTTTTTGTAATTCAAATTGGTCTTCTATCCATTTGACCTGGAGGTTTTCTGCTTATATAAATTAAGCAGGAATGCAGTAGGCTTCCTATCAACTTCATTTCTAGGAACACCATGACTAATTAGCCAATGCCAGAGCTCTACATGAGTCAGAGTATTCTGATTGCTGCTTTGCCTCTCTTGTTCATTACACTAGCTATGCCCACCTTGCCTTTGATGGTTGAGTGCCCGGCCCCTGCCACCTCGGGATCCAACTATTTCCGTTTTATTTAAGGTTTATAGTTGAGTGACTGTGATTCCCTCCCTTAGATCTGGCATACAGAGAAAGGCACTTACAGGGCTCTCCAAAAATGCAGGTGCTGCCCTCACAAATCTATTTCACAAGGCAGTGGTCAAGGGTATATCTTCTGGATCCTCCCAGCTAGGATGAGTAGGTCTGAAGTGACTAATCCACTCCACCATCCCGATCTCCCTAAGCCGTTGGATCCCTTCCTCTACATTAAAGCAAGGGAGATCAGGAATTTCCAGCTCTCTCACAGTGGGCTCTATTTTAATCCATATTTCAGCTAACTAAGCAAATAAACTATTAGAACCTTTTTAAACTCCCAGAGGTGCAACATTAAAAGCAGAGTCCCTACTTAGTGGACCCAAATCAATAAATTCAGCCTGATCCAGCACTATATTCCTCCCACCATTATCCCATACCCTTAATATCCATTCCCATGCCTGTTTTCCAGATTTCTGTTTATATATATTAGAGAACTCAAACAGTTCTTTTCGAGTGTAGTGCACCTTCTTATGGGTCATACTCTCAACCTCACCTCTAGGGGCCCGCTGGGACTTTAGTTACAGGTCTAGAAGCGAACAGGGGTATTGGGGGTGCGTCCTGAGGAGAGTCAACATTATTTTACCTAGCAACTGCCTCAGAGGAGGCCATCACTGTTGCCTCAGGCAGCACGGAATTTATCTCCTCAGTCAAAGGTGGAAAGGCTGATGGCAGCATGGGTCTGGGAGGGGATGTTGCAACTCCTGGGGGTGGGGAAGTTGTTCCTTCTGGTAAAAAAGTTTTATCAGAGTTTACAAACTCAGTGTCCCCAGCTTCATCAAGGTCCTCCCACATGTCCCCATTCCAAGTTGCAGGGTCCCATTCTTTTCCAATCAACGCCCTCACTTTAACAGTAGATGGCTGGGTGCAGTGGCTCATGCCTGTAATCCCAACACTTTGGGGGGCCAAGGTGGGCAGACCATGAGGTCAGGAGTTCAAGACCAACCTGGTCAACGTGGTGAAACCCTGTCTCTACTAAAAATACAAATAGCTGGGCACGGTGGTGCACGTCTGTAATCCCAGCTACTTGGGAGGCTGAGGTAGGAGAATCACTTGAACCCAGGAGGCGGAGGTTGCAGTGAGCTGAGATCATGTCATGAACTCTAGCCTGGGCAATAAAGGAAGACTCCGTCTCAAAAAAAAAAAAAAAAAAAAAAAGTAGGAACAGTAGACATCTGGCGAGGCTGTGCATGCACCTTTTATTGCAGGTCAGCCACTCACATGATAAGAGCTTGTGTCTGTTTTTCCACAATTTCAGCTCTTTCTCTACAGGAGATAAGACTCTCACTCAGGGCAATCTTAGCAGATTTGAGGCCCAGTATCTGCTTCTGAAGCCAGGAGACAGAATCCCTGAGTTCATCATTTTATTTCATCACTTTGTGCAGTGAACTTAGGAGCAACCAACCAGCTTCATTATGTTCCTTGGTTCTCCACATATGGTCAAAGGTATTTATGTATAGAGTCACTAAACTCCTTGCCTCTCATGAGCGGTGACTCAGAAGTGTCAAATGCATTTGTTTTGCATAACTCTCTTAAACAGTTTGTGCTGGCTGGGCGCGGTGGCTCAACCCTGTAATCCCAGCACTTTGGGAGGCCGAGACGGGCGGATCACGAGGTCAGGAGATCGAGACCATCCTGGCTAACATGGTGAAACCCCGTCTCTACTAAAAACTACAAAAAAACTAGCCAGGCGAGGTGGCAGCGCCTGTAGTCCCAGCTACTCGGGAGGCTGAGGCAGGAGAATGGCCTGAACCCGGGAGGCGGAGCTTGCAGTGAGCTGAGATCCGGCCACAGCACTCCAGCCTGGGTGACAGAGCGAGACTCCGTCTCAAAAAAAAAAAAAAAAAAAAAAAAAAAACAGTTTGTGCTAAGGACTGTCAGTGTTCTCCATACTATTAGAAGTAGAGTCCTCAGCATTTTGGGGTCTAATCATGTTAAGCCACCAACTCCAGAAACCCCAAAACCAACGAAAGAACTCCATCCTTAATATTCTGCTCTTCTAGAACCACCCCTGGTGCCAAAATCTTTATTAGTCAGGGTTCTCTAGAGGGACAGAACTAATAGGATAGAACTAATAGGATAGCCTTTCTATATATATAAAGAGGAGTTTTTTAAGTATTAACTTACATGATCACAAGTTTCTACAATAGGCTGTCTGCAAGCTTGAGGAACAAGGAGAGTCAGTCCCAGCCTCAAAACTGTAGAACTTGGAGTCCAATGTTTGAGGGCAGGAAGCATCCAGCATCGGAGAAAGATATAGGCTGGTGGGCTGGGCCAGTCTCAACTTTTCACGCTTTTCTGCCTGCTTTATATTTGCTGACAGCTGATTAAATGGTGCCACCCAATTAAGGGTGGGTCTGCCTTTCCCAGCCCACTGACTCAAGTGTTAATCTTTGGCAAAACCCTCACACACACACCCTGGATCAATACTTTGTATCCTTCAATCAAGTTGACACTCAGTATTAACCATCACAGAGGTAAATGTTTAAAAATTATTTCTATTTCTATATGCTAGTGACAAACATTTGGAAAATCAGATTTAAAAGATGCTAGGCCAGGTGTGGTGGCTCATGCCTATAATGCCAGCACTTTGGGGGTCTGAGACAGGAGAACTGCTTGAGGCAGTGGTTTGACACTAGCCTGGGCAACATAGCAAGACCCACCTCTACAAAACAAAAAAAAAATAGCCAGGTGTGGTGGCACTCTCCTGTCATTCTAGGTACTCAGAAGGCTAAGGCTTGAGGATCACTTGAGCCTAGAAGTTTGAGGTTGCAGTGAGCTATTATTCTGCCAGTGTACTCCAGCCTGGGTGACAGAGGGAGACTCTGTCTATAAAATAAAAATAAAAATTAAAAAATGAATAAATATATAAAAATGTCATTTTTATGCAGCAACTCCTCAGTAACAATGAGCATACCTAGTTGCCAGATCTTGGTTTCTAAAACCATTCTCAAACAAAAGGAACTAAGGCTCCTTGGAGATATGGTGGAGATATGGTTGATTCTAAGACTGGGGCATAACATAGATGAGCCTGGAGCATCTTGTAGTGTCAGAATGTTAGGGAGTGATAAAGAAACAAACAAAAGAAAAAAATCACTGATGGAGGTATGTCAGAGGGACATAGAAGCCTGCTGAAAGATGTCCTAAAGACCAAAGTTGGAAAAATTTGTGCAGCAAAATAGTATTAGACTATAACCCAGATTTATGGTAAATATCCAAGTGTCCATACTGATATAAACAAATGATTGAGTAAATAAATTCATGAATAAGAGAAAATTCTATGCAGAAGAATTCCAAATAATTTATGTAGATACACTACCCTAAAAGAAATGGAGCATAACTCTCTACTGCTTAAGTGTGGCTATGCAGTGACTTGATTCCAATGAGTATAGTATGGAAAGGGGAAACAAAGTAACTTTACAGTGCAAAACCTGACAAACACTGCCTCAGCCAGATAATCAACGTCAAAATCAACAGTGATAACTTATGTTGATAGTATGTCCCTGTCTTAGTCTTTTTAAATTTTTTTTTTTTTTTTTTTTTTTTTTTGAGACGAAGTCTCGCTCTGTCGCCCAGGCTGGAGTGCAGTGGCCAGATCTCAGCTCACTGCAAGCTCCGCCTCCCAGGTTTACGCCATTCTCCTGCCTCAGCCTCTCGAGTAGCTGGGACTACAGGCACCCGCCGCCACGCCCAGCTAGTTTTTTTTGTATTTTTTTAATAGAGATGAGGTTTCACAGTGTTAGCCAGGATGGTCTCGATCTCCTGACCTCATGATCCGCCCGTCTCAGCCTCCCAAAGTGCTGGGATTACAGGCTTGAGCCACCGTGCCCGGCCAAAATTTTACTATTATTATTATTATTATTATTATTTTGAGATGGAGTTTCACTCTTGTTGCCCAGGCTGGAGTGCAATGGCGTTGTCTTGGCTCTCTGCAACCTCTGCCTCCTAGATTCAAGTGATTCTTCTGCCTCAGCCTCCCAGTAGCTGAGATTACAGGCGCCCACCACCATGCTTGCCTAATTTTTTTGGATTTTTAGTAGAGACGGGGTTTTACCACGTTGGCCAGGCTGGCCTTGAACTCCTGACCTCAGGTGATCTGCCCACCTCGACCTCCAAAGTGCTGGGATTACAGACGTGAGCCACGGTGCCCGGCCCTTGTCTTAGTCTTTTTTGTGCTATAACAGAATACCACAGACAGGGTAATTTACAAAGAAAAGAAATTTATTCTTCACAGTGTTGGAGGCTGGAAAATCCAAGAGCATGGTGCTAGCATCTGGCAAAAGCCTTGTGCTGCATTTTCCCATGATGGAAGAACAAGAGACAGATAGAGGAAATCTGGCCAAACTCATCCTTTTTTTCAGGAACCTACTCCTGTGATAATGACATTAATCCATTCATTAGGGCAGAGCCCTTATAACCTAATCACCTCTTAAAGGCACCACTACCCAGTATCATTACATTGGCAATTAAATTTCAACATGAGTTTTGGAGGTGACATTCAAATCATAGCAGTACCCTTGATATGATGAAAATGGCAATTTATTTCTGTGGTCTCCCTGCCAAAAACCCATAACCCCAGTCTTATGAGAAAAACAGTTCCCAATTGAGGGACATTCTACACAATACCTGACCAGTACTTCTCTCACCTGCCAAGATCATCACAAACAAGAAAAGTTTGAGAAACTGTCACAGTCAAGAGGAACCTAAGGAGACACGATGACTAAAAATAATGTGATATCCTGGATGGGATCCTAGGACAGAGAAGGGACTGTGGGTAAAAACTAAGGAAATCTGAATAAACTCTGGAGTCTGGTGAGTAATAATGTATCAATATTGGTTCATTAGTTGTGACAAATGTACCATACATTATAATGTAAGTTGTTGACAATAGGGGAAACTGACTTTGGAGTATGTGGGAACTCTGTTCCTTACAATTTTTCTTTAAAATTATTCTAAAAATAGAGTTTATTTTAAAAATACCATTTACAGGCCGGGCGCGGTGGCTCAAGCCTGTAATCCCAGCACTTTGGGAGGCCGAGGCGGGTGGATCACGAGGTCAGGAGATCGAGACCCTCCTGACTAACACGGTGAAACCCCGTCTCTACTAAAAATACAAAAAACTAGCCGGGCGCGGTGGCGGGCGCCTGTAGTCCCAGCTACTCGGAGGCTGAGGCGGGAGAATGGCGGGAACCCGGGAGGCGGAGCTTGCAGTGAGCCGAGATCGCGCCACTGCACTCCAGCCTGGGCGACACAGCGAGACTCCGTCTCAAAAAAAAAAAAAAAAAAATACCATTTACAGAGCATCAAAAAGCATAAAATACTTAGGAAGAAATATAACAAAAGATGTGGAAGACCACTATGCTGAAACTATAAAACACTGCTGGGAGAAACTCAAGAAGATATAAATAAATGTAGATCTGTGTTCATAGACTGGAAGAGTTGATGTAGTTAAGATGTAATATTGTGAAATGACATCCTAGTTTTAATCCCATCAGACTTTTTGTAAAAATTGATAAGCTAATTCTAAAATTTGTATGACATTTCAAAAGGACCTATAATAAGCAAAACAGTCTCAAAGATTGAGGTTGGATGATTTATACTGTCAGATTTCAGGATATACTATAAAGCTATAATAGTTAAGACAATATGTTATTGCATATGGATAATTAGGTAGATCAATGGAATAGAAGATCAAGTTCAGAAGTAAACTGATACATATTTTGTAACTTGATTTTCAACAAAAACACCAGTGCATTTCAATGGGGGAAAGGAATCTTTTCTGTAAATGGTATTGGAATAACTGAATGTCCTTATGATACAGAAAAGGACCTCGACCTCTACTTCATAGCATACACAAAAATTAATATGAGATGGATCACAAATTTAAACTTGAAAGGTAAGTCTAAAAGTCTTTCAGAAGAAAACAGGCCAAGCATGGTGGCTCGCGCCTGTAATCCTAGCACTTTGGGAAGCCAAGGCAGGCAGATCACGAGGTCAGGAGTTCAAGACCAGCCTGGCCAACATACCGAAACCTTACTAAAAATACAAAAATTAGTCAGGTGTGGTGGCATGCGCCTGTAGTCCCAGCTACTCGGGAAGCTGAGGCAGGAGAATCTCTTGAACCCGGGAAGGGGAGGTTGCAGTGAGCAGAGACCACACCATTGCACTCCAGCCTGGGTGACAGAGTGAGACTTCATTTCAAAAAAAAAGAAAACACAGGAAAATATCTTTTCAACTTTGGGGTAGGAAAAGATTTCTTAGGACACAAAAATCCCTAAGCATAAAAAAAAATAAATTTGGCTTCACCAAAATCAAAACTTTCTGCGGCAAATGACAATGTTAAGAAACGAGAACACAAGCCACATTGTCAGGGGGAAATGTTCACAACATATAGAGACAGAGATAGATCTCCTACAAATCAATAATAAGAGAGAAAAAGCAGCATTATGGCTCTTCACAGAGGAAGGTATAAAAATGGTTAATAAGCATATGAAAAAGCTATCCACTTCTCTTCCTCCTACACCTTCTTTAGCCACAGGTATCAGATAAGTGTGGGGGGAGGGTGAAGAGAAGGGGAAGGACTGAATTACTTAGTGTATTAGTTGGGTTTCTCTAGAAACATGGAACCAATAGGGGTGTGTGTGTGTGTGTGTGTATGTGTGTGTGTGTGTGTCTGTGTGTCTGTGTGTGTAGACAGAGGGAGGAAGAGATTATTTATTTTAGAGAATTGGCTCATATGATTGTGGAGGCTAGCAAGTCCGAGATCTGTAGGGTACAGCTGGCATACTGGAGCTCGAGGGAAGAGTTGATGTTGCAGTTTAAGTCTGAAGGCACCCTGGAGGCAGAATTCCCTCTTCTTTTGGGGACCTCAGTCTTTTTTTTGTCTTAAGACCTTCTACTGATTGGATGAGGCCTACCCACATTTTGAAGGGTAATCTGCTTTACTCAAAATCTACTGATTTAAATGTTAATGTTAACTTCATCTAAAAAATATCTTCACTAAAAGATGTAGAATAGTGTATAACCAAATATCGAGGTACCTTGGCCCAGCCAAGTTGACATGTAAAATTAACCATTCTACTCAGCAAACATAAACTGAAGCCACCTTCCCTAGGTGTGTCCATTGATGAGACAGCAGGGAAGGAGGGAAAGGTTCCTGCTTCTGCTGTGTTACAGTCTGGTCAGCTGTAGCAGATTGCACACCGAGGAGGCAGTGATCTTGCCCCGCAGGAATGCATAACGGAGTGAAGTGAAAGAAGGCTTTCTAGGAGAGGTGACAATTGAACTGAGTCTTGAAGGCTTATTGATGTATCCTGAGCTCCTAGAACAGTGCTTGACACATAGGAGGTGCTCAATAAATATTCGTGAATGAAGTCAGAAGCTATAATGAGAGAGGTAGAGTGAGATGGTGGCTGAGAGGTTGGATGCAATGAAAAGCAACAAATAGATTTTAAACGGAACATTAGATCAGCATTGAGGAGTGGTCCAGGGGCAGGGTGGAAAACAAATCGCAGGAGGTTAACCCTGGAGGCTGGAAGAACAGTCCAGAGTCTACTACATTAGACCAGACGTGTTCATAAATAGGCAGCTAACTAAGGCACTGGAGAGCCTAACTGGTGAGAGATGGAGAGGAGGGAGATCTAGGAGGTGGGACTGAATGTGGGAGAGGCTCCAGGCATGGACACAGCACTGGAAGGGCCTTCTTACACCCTTATTTTACAGATGAGTCTGAGACCCAGAGAGGGGAAGCAACTTGTTCATGGCCACACAGCATGCTGACAGTGTACACTGAACCAAAAATCAAGGTCCTGTCTCTGGTCACATGCTCTTTTCATGCTAAATGGCCTGTGCTCTCTCTTGCTCTCCTAGCCAAGCTTGTCCTTGGAGTTACCAGTGTTACCCAGGTAGGGTCCTGGGGCCTCCTCACACAGCGCCACCTCTGACTATTGTTAAGAGTCCTGAGAGTCAGGACAGTGATTAAGCCTCACCTGAAGGTTCTTCTGGGCTCAGTCCTTGTCCTGGAGCCGCTGCCTGCTATGCATGGCTGTGAGGCTGACCCCAAGTGGTAGTTGTTATTTTAAGTAATTCACGTTGGAGGGAGGAAGTGACTGAGGAAAATGTGAAAATGAGTAGCTATTGCAAGATGTGTGTGATAAATGAAACAGGGAACATAAAGACAGACGAAGAGGCACATCTGTTATTTTTGCTCCTTTTTATAGCAACCTCTAAGTTTGACTTTTCACACTAAGTAGGAACCCTTTAGTTCCTGAGCATTTTCCTGACCCAAGCCCTCATTAGCTCAGTGGGAGCAGAGGAGGATGGAGGAGGCCAGAGTCCTGAGAGCCAATGTGAGTCCCTAGAAAAGAGTCCCCCACCCCAGTCCTCCAGGTTCTCTAAGTGTGGCAGGAATCGGAGGCTTTCTGCAGACGGGGTTTGGTGGGCTGAGAATTCCCGCTCTTCTCTGGCTTCTGCTTCCCCTCCCTTTACTGAAGGATGGTGTGGCTGACCTCAGTCAGTCCCGAAACCCAGGACATCTGTACCCAGGCTGTTCCTAGGAAAGCAGCCTGGTTGCAAAGGAGATGCTTTCTATAAGAATATGGACACTTTCTCTTTAACATGGGACAATACTGGCATTCTCTTCTGAGTCATTTTTCCTCTTTTTGGAGGTGGACAGTATGCCCGGTACCCATGTGCTGGTAGGGCCTGAGGATGGGGACTGGCTGAAGTCATAGAGGGGAAGGGATGATGGTGTCACATGATTCTGGGCTTTTTCCGGGGGGAACTGTTCTCCATTTGGAGTTCCATCTGCTGCTGTGAGGAAGGGTTTGAGGGCTGCTAGGGGCAGGGGACCACTGTCCCTAAAATAACCCCAAGTCAGCCTGCTTGGGCCCTTTGATTCCCCCTGAGGTACCTCCTTTGGAGTGGAGCACTGAAGGCTCTGGTTAAAAACCAGATCATCGTGGGAGAGTGTACAGATTAAGTTGTTTAGTTATTCACACCTCAGCTCTCATCAGCTTGTTTCTGTTGATTGTATGTTCAGGTCTGTGCTAAGTCTCACCATTTGGTTCAGGGGGAAGAGAAGGCCCACTCTTGCCAAGGAGGAAGTCACCCCCTGGGTGGAGCTGGAGCAGCTTCAGAGGAATGAAAGGGATGTCTGAAGGCTGATGAGAGGGAGGATGGAGGCAAGACTCCTGCCAAGAGCAAGGGGTGGGAAGAGGGATTCAGGAAAGTGATTGAATACTTGGAATAATTGCCATGAAGCATGCAAAAGAGAGGAAAATGGCTTTTTCTAGGAGTGTGGGGGGCTTGGTTGGGCTGGAAGCCAGGAGTCTGCAGAGCTGCCTGTCAGCTCAATTATGTTATTTTCTCCAGTACTGGGGACAGCTTGGAAGCAGAAGTGGATGACGAAGTCATCACTGGCTGTAGATTGACCAGGAAGCAGGTACGGCAGTAGAACCAACCTTCCCTTTTCTCCTTTTATTTGGGACAGCAAGTAAGCAGCAACTAGGTGTGGCTATGGAACTGAGTTCTCACCAAGGAGATATGAGAGGAGGGCACAGGATGAAAAGGCTCCGGAGAAGGAGGATAGACTGCAGGGGCACTCCATTTTGTTCTTCCTTCCTCTTGCTTCCTCATTGCGCTGTCTGGAATGTGGACATCATGGCAGGAGCTCAAGCAGCTATCCTGGACTACAAGACAGTGTGCTAAGAATGGGCGAACAGTGAGAGAGGAGGAGCAAGGGTTCCTCAGGCACATAGAGTCTCTATGTTATCTCTGGGCTAACCACCTCTGGATTTCTTTGAGAGAGAGATAAACTCATGATTTTAAGAACTGTTATTTTGGGTTTTCTGTCATATGTCATGAACCTAATCCTAATAGAAACAGACCATATGTGAGGGAACCATGGGTATTATATGAAAGTAAGTTAAGTGATTGACCATGGGGTCTTAGCAAAGGAGAAAGGATGAAAAACCAGGAGATGGCCGGAATGCTGGAGAATGGAGACCCAGCCCTTGGGCTACTAATGCAGCAGAGTAGCTAGTAGGGGTAGAAGGTCTTGAAAAGTGGAGAACAGGAAGTTGTGGTTAGAAGGTGGAATATCTGATTTTACGATTTCAGACATTTGACTAAATATGGAATATTAGATAAGTGCTAATATTCCCCAAATACTTCCTATGCAGCCAGCTCCCTTTGAAGTAATTAGCAGGCCTAATCTCACTCCTGGTATAACTCTGAAGGTAGTTGTTTCTTTTTTATTGGCCTATCTCATAAATAGGGAAACTGAGGCTCACGGAGGTCAAGAAACCTATCTGAGGGAACAAAACTGGCATTGGGCTGGGTTGGCATTGGAACCCCAGCAGTGTGACTCCAGAGCCCAAGCTCTTAACCACACCCGCTCCTCTGCCCTGTACCTCCCTGGGGACTGCCCGGTGGACAGGAGAGTGGGCAGCAAGCAAGGTCAGAGGAGGTGGAGGCCTGTGAGGCTGGCTGCTGGCCACAGCTCTGGATAGATGTTCAAATCCCCAGAATGGGGGCAGGAGGTGAGGTGGCGAGTTATACCAGACATTGAGGATACAGGCCAGGGCAAGGAATGGCATGGTGCAGCTGGGCGACCAGAGCCTTGACAGGGCATGAAAGAGCAGAGATCTGGCCCCCAGGAGTGCACCAACCCTGCCTCTGGCCCTGGGGTTCTGAGGGCTTGGAAGCGTCGGCAGGAGTCTAGGGAACCAGCACCCTGCACTGATGATTTTGATGGAAGCAAAAGAAGGGTGGGCTCTGGGAACAGACAGCCTGGGTTCGGGTCCCATTTCCACCTCCTCTTGGCTGTGTCACGTTGGACAGTTACTTAACCTTTTGTGCCTCAGTTTTCTCATGTGTATGGGCATCATAATGGTTCCTACCTCATAAGATCATGAAGACTAAATGCACTAACACCAGGGAAGCACTTACAACAGTGCCTAGCACCCAACAAGAACCCAGTGATGCTGTTGTAGCTGTTGTTGCTTTTCAGAGCTTTGTGGACAACATGAGGAGCAGGGGCAGGGTGGAACATGGTGAGGACAGACAATGAGGGGAGGCTCTGAGTGGACCAGGAGAGACCACAGGCTATGCCTCTCTTCCTGTAGCCAAAGTCCCTATCAAGGAAGGCTCTGACTTCTGTACGTCACTCTGGACAGGCCCTTGGCCTCCTCTCCTAGGATTATTGGCATGGTAGTTTTATGTTTCCAATGTAAGGAAAGGCTCTGTCCCTTCTAGATAAATGTCTGAACATCTTGGGAAAGATGAGGAGTTTTCCTCTGAACCCCCAAGCTCCACATGCCCACATATCACCCAGCACCCACACTAGGGTCACTGTCCTGTAGTACTTGTTGGTTGATGGCATGGACTGCCTCAGCTTTGCTTACGTTGCCAGGATGGGGCCTGCTCTCCTTGTCCTGCCAGGTGCCCCGTCACTGTCCCTAGGCCCTGGGTGCACACGCTGCCTTTGGCACTAACTGCTCCATATTCTATCTGGCTCTGGAGGGTCCCACACACTCTGTGTGGGCAGCTGTTTACTCATCCACTTCTGTAGCTGCTATTAGGCACCACGGGAACCCAGTCCTACTGAAGGGGTTTATTTTTATTAGCAAGTGTCATAAAGTTGGCATTTGTGTGTCTGTTTAGGAAACATTCTGGGAAGACTGAAATAAATATTGGTGAGGACAACAGTGAATCTTTTAGAGAACCAGGCACCCCTGGGCCAAACAAGAGTCTAAACAGCCACAGGACTGTGGCAGGTCTGGGTCCAGAGGGTCCTGTGCTACTGCAGCCTCAAAGCCCAGGGTCCAGGCTTTGCTCTGCTCTGCTCTTGCCCCACTGTGTGATGCTGGGCAAGTCATTTCACCTCTGCAGGCATCATCGTACCAATCTGTGAAACGGAAACAATGAGCATCCCTCGGGAGCTTTCAGAGACCCAAGCAAAGGCATAGAAATGAAAATGCAATGGGTGTATTTGAGCCCCATATTGAGCAGCAGGCACTCTGTAGACACTCTGGGAAGTACCCAGTCAGCACCTGTGATCCCAGGACAGTGCCTAGGGAGCTGAGAGGGGTTAGGTCTCTTGCTTGGATTCACAAAGCTTGTGAGTAGGTGGGCTGAGATCTAGATCTTGGAGAGCCTGGCTCCAGAGCACATGCTATTTCCACTGCGCCAAAAGGCAAACCAGCCTCAATAAAGCCCACCTCTGCCCGGGGTCTCGGGGAGACCTGGGAAGCGAGGTGGGCAGAAGAGAAGGGGGGCAAAGACAGACCTGAGGAGAAAAGCAGAGAAAAGGAAAGCATTCCGGATGGGCACATGAAACTGGGAGGAGCACAGGGTGGGTTCTGGGGTATGATGGTTTCTCTCTTTTTTTCTTAGTGGCAATTACATGGGTGTCTTCACTCTGTGATAATATATGGAGAGCTGTATGTTATGATTTGAGCACTTTTCTGTACATATGTTTCACCTTTTTGAAAAGGTTAAAAAGATGGTGATTTTGTAGCATGCGGTTTTGAATCCTAATGTATTTTTAAAGTTCATACTCAATTACTTATACAGCTCTCCTCTGCATCCATTCAAATGACATTAAAAATTCTGTTTAAGAATCTGAAATTATCCAGGTAAAATTCCCAAGAGGCTGGGTCAACGGACAGATTTCAGAACTGAAATTCTGGGAATTTCTGACCTTTCCTTGTGGCTGGCAAGCCCCTAGCATGGAACCCGCCACTGTCCCTAGGTCCTCCTTCCTTTCCTTCTGCTGCCCAGCAAGATGACTGTCTTCTTCAGCCTCCGTGCACCCAGGCTGACCACCTGACTCATGTTAGCCAATGAGATGTGAGCAGAAGAGTTATGTGAGACTTTGGAGAATGTCCTTCTTTATCTCTTCCTTCATCTTGTTAACTAGACTAAAACAGGAATTAAAAGAAATTTTAAAATGTGTAAGCAAAAACTCAGTTGTATGTAAAAAACCTCATTCCCCCTGAGGAAAAGAGGTGGAGTCCTTTAAAAATTAACTGCCTGTTTTTCTGTCTGTGGCTAGTGAGCCTTATCTCTCCCTTTCCAGGCATTGTGAAGACCCTGTTTCCCCAGCTGTGCAGTTGCAAGGTCACTAGACAGACAAACTCAAGTCATAAAACATGTTTTTCCTTGAAAAGTAAGAAATAATGTAATGCATGTCTCAATTGAATAACTGTCTTTGTTTCTGGATTCTGTAATATGCTTCCCCCTGCAGAGATCTCCCACGGCCCCACGAAATGCTTAAAAGGTAACCTGTTTGTTCAGGGCTCAGTCTTTTAGATGTTAATCTGACTGGGCCGGTGCACCTAAATAATAAATAATAAGTATCCTCCTCAACCCCTCAGTCTCTCTGATTCCTAAATTATCCCACTGCAGGACCTTGGATGTGATGGCTAGAGCTTTAGTGTCCACCTTGGAACATGAGGACAGGGATACATCTTTGGGATATTAGTGAGCTAAACAGGCCTGGATCATCAAAGACTTTTTAAATGGAGCCTCTCTCCCAGCCTTGGATTTCTTACCCCTGAACACCTGTCACATGGTAAAGAAAAAACAACAACACATGTGTATCTTTATATTAAGTCTTGTCATTTTGGAGATTTCTGTCCCTCAAAGCTGAACCTGATTTTAGCTCATGCATGCCCCATGAAAGACATAAAAGCCTTTCCTTGACCTCCTTGGGCCACATGGTCAAGCAAGGATCTGATAGGAACCTACTCATTGATGTGCCCAATATTGGGAAACCAGGAGGTCATTCACCACCCTGAAAATGCCATTCACCACCTCAAGCGATTAAGCCCTATATGATTGGTGGATAACCCAAGTGGTGTGATTTTAGGAAACCTAGGGAGTCTCCCAACTACCTCTTTGACATACATGGTACCCAAAATTCCATCTTTATATATTAACTGATAAGATTATACAACTAGGAGGATTCTTACTCAAATACAAGTGATTCTAGGTAGTGATACTGTATCATCACGTCTCACATTAGCATGAAGCCATTTCTGTTAGAATGAGAGACTAAGAACATTTTCTAGATGAATGAGAACTTGGGGGACCATTTAGCCTAGTTGTTTTCAAACTTTGCTGCAGCAAGCCCTTGCATTCTTTGATGGTACCCCTGGGGCTGCCATTTATGAGAAAGGGAATGAGGGCAAGAGGAAGGTCACAGAGTCGGGGTTTGAGGCCAATATTTTAGTGTTACAAAGTTTTAGAAACTGTAGCTCTTTTTTATTTTATAGGCTGAAAATCCAAGGTTGCCAATAGGTTAATGAAGCCTGAATTCAGACAGCCAGTTAGTGGCAGAGCCAGACCTAGAATTCAGGTTTCTGACTTTGGGGCCTGTGCTCTTTCCACAATCCCAGGCTTCCTTAGCATTAGTTTCAGACCTGTATTAAGAAGATGAGATAGTGAGACTCCGAACAGGTGAGTCTTGGTGGGCAGAGAGTGTAGGGGGCGGATCCTGGTCTGGGCTTCATTGGGGAGAGTCATGGTCAGCAGACAATCCTGGGTACTTGGACTAGTCAAGTGTTGAGGTGAGGAATGGGAGACCACTGAAGATGCCTGACCAAATTAACAAATTTGTTGAGACTCAACATTTGTGAAATTTCATCTATCTAATGTCATAGTAATAATGCTGTTTACCTTAGGACTGCATAGCTTCACAGTTTTCAAAATGCCCCTACATTTTTACTTTGACCCTCACAAACTCCTACTTTGAGGGATAGGTATTATTTTTCCAGTTTACAGGTGAGAAAACCAGTGCATTAGGGAAGGTAAGTGTCTTTCCTGAGCTCACAGAGTTGTGACATAAAGCATGTCTGCTCCTGACACCCCATTCTGAGCTCTTTCCCCCATCCTACAGCACCTCTCACATTCTAGGACATTGCCAGCCACTTTCTCCAGCCTTCTCACCTCCTTGCAGGTGAACACCAAGGTATTTAGGCAACAAACATAATCTGTTTTCACACTTGTAAGTTGGCTGACCTGTTGCCTGGCTTCTTGCTTTTCCTATGAGCTTCACGATTGTAGTCATAGGTGCTAGCACCAGTAAAAGAGAGAGAGAGAAAGTGTGTGTGTGTGTGTGTGTGTGTGTGTGTGTGTGTGTGTGTGTGTGTGTGTGTGTGAGGGATGGGCAGGAGACTGCCACAATTCTGCATATGGTTCCAAAAAAACATTTCTGGGATGTTGGAGGAGGACATGTCACCATCCTCTTGTTTTTCTGCCATCAGCACTACTCCTAATCACAGCAACCGTGTTCCATTGAAAGGAGGAAAGGGGAAAATAAGTAGAAGAAAGTGCCGTTCTGGATCATAGAGGACATGCGGGTTGAATCCAACATCCATTGCATCTCCGTCCAAGTAGCAGCACTATGGTTCTGGACTTGACCCCAGCTCCTGGGGAGGGCTCTTAGCCAACTAAGCCAACTATGATGCTATCATCCCCTTGTCAGTGATTGGTTCAGGAACCGAGGCATAAGCCAACCACTGCATGGCATCCCTCTGGTGATTATTATTGGTCTCAGGCTGGAAGAGAATCTTCCCTCCCCTCCTCTCCCCTCCCCTCTGCTCTCTTCTCTCTCTTCTCTCCTGCTATTGTCCCAGTTATAGCTGGCCCTTATACCCTGACCATGAGGACAGCTCCTCTTAGGTAGAAGCCTATATTGTAGATGGTAGAGCAAAGGAAGGAAAGAAGCTGGGGTCATAGGATACTGATCAGTCAATTGTGGAACCCACCCCTCCTCTAGATTTCCTGATATGTGAGATAATAAATGTCTCTATGGTTCCCGTTACTTTTGTGAAAAGACCTTAACTGACACGCTGACTTTTAGGACATAAGAATTTATTGTCTTCATAAGTGGAGGTGAAATCTCACCAAGCAACCCATATATTTGTTCAGTTGTCCATGGTGACCCGGGACGTGTATTTATGAGACTGCCAGTCAAAGTTAGAGTAGAGTGTATGCATAGAAAGGTCATCCTGTGATCTCCAGGTTCACTTCAAGGATAAATAAAACTGTGCTAACATGTTGATGGTGGATAATAGATTAACATGTTATTTATTAGGCCTTTGTAAATATGACATCTAAACATGGAATGCCTTTTATGGTGACTCTTCAGGGCAATGAGGTGGGACTTCTTGCACGGGCTCTGCATATCACAAAATGTGGAGCAGGAGTTAGCAAGCCTGTGGAGCAACTCTGGCCATTCACATTCATTCTCAATTGACTATGTTTTCACACTACAGTGGTAGAGTTGGGAGTTGCAACAGAACCTGTCTGGGCCACAAAGTTTATGATATTTCTCATCTGGCTCTTTCAGAAAAAGTTGGCTAGTTTCTGGCATTCACCACGGTCTACTTGGCCTGTAAGTGATGGCAATCCAGGCAAACTCACAGCACAGCAAGACTAGGCTGTTACATTGGTAACTACACTTGTGGACAATGATCTCTTTTCAGGGCTTTCAGGCAGTATACATCAATCTTGTTGTAGCTATTCTTGTAGTTCATATATAAATATTGACATATTAATAGAGGGCAAGACATTTTCTATAAAACAAATCATATTTACATTTATTTCTGTTATAAAATCAGATATGTATTATTTCAGAAAATCATTCTACACTAGATTGCGTTAAAAACGTTTGAGGATGTGGTTAAGGTGATGGCTACTTATATAATTCTTTACAGTGCTCTGAGTGCAGTTCTAACAGGACACCACCTTTATTACAGTCAGAGAGGATGCTTCAGGTTAAATTTCTCCCATCAGGAACACTAATATTTAAGAGAAAGCTATCAAAGCCTTTCCCAAGAGCAGAGGTTCCAAAAGGGAGGGGAAGAGAGTGTTATTATACCAGGAACCTATGGAGCAGAGGAGGCTGCAGAGTAACAAAAGGGTATATGTACCAAAAACAAACTCTGCTAACTGCACAGTTTTGCAGTGGACCGGCCTCAACCAAGCTTAACCTGTTTCCATGCATCTCAGGTGAATTGAATGATGAAGCACTTAATATGGTGACAGCTTCTATAAAGCAGTAATCATGTTTCTCTACTCTTTTCCTGCTACCCTGGAAGGAGGTAGAGAACTAATTCTCAAGTTGGTACAATAATGTGAGCTCAATAGTAGGGGTGCCTGCCAATGAGGTATGTGGTGGGAAGGGGAGGCCAAGGGAAGGGGTCTGGTCTAATCAGGGAAAACAAAAACAAGCCGGCATCTCCATGCCTTTTCAGTCTTTGCACCTTCAAACTGTGCTCCACTAGCCTGCAGCTTGATTATCTAAAATGCAAATCTGATATCATTCCCCTACTTAAAATCTTGCAATGGTTTCATGGATAAAATCCCAACTCTCTGTGCTCTGTCTCCCACTCACCCACCTAGCCTAATCTCTCCAACTGTGTTGAGCCGACTGTACCCCATCACCCACTGCCAGCCTCCACCTACAGTACCTCGTCTCACCTTCTTTACCTGGCTGAACGTCCTCACCCATCACAATTCAGGTCAAACACTACCTCCTCTGGAAACCTTCCTTGCCATTCTGCCTCCTGCCTACTGCCCTCTCGGTCACTATCAATTTGGGTTAGACAGATCTTTATCCTACTATAGGGCACTGTCTGTCTTCCTCATGGGAATTTAAACTCCTTTCTAGGCACAGACTGTGTTCTCGTTTCCCTAGCGAGTCACACAATGTCTAGACATAGTGTCCATTCTAGCCATGTCTATCCAATGTATGGAGCTTTTAGGATTTAGGATGGTGGTTAAATGACACATACTTTGCTGTGGTCATGGTGTTAGGATTTGAAACATCCCTTGGTGCTTCAGAAGTAGATGATCACAGTGGAACACTCATCCCTTTTCTCTTCTCAGGTACCCAAGGAACATTAAACATTTTTAAGCAGCTGTATTTATAGGGCATTCCTTTGAAAGCCTCAGCATTATACAGACCACCAACAAAACACGTCTAGGGGCCTGCACTGGCTTGGAAATTAAAAAATATATTTTCTTAGCTGAATTCATCAAAGGGCAGAACCTGACACAAGTGTTTCTACCCCACAGCCCGGCCTTTAAGGTAAGAAAAGGAGATTCTAGGTCCATTGTGTCCAGCATGTCATCTGAAAGTGACCTGATTCCAGTGATGCTGTTTCTGGCTAGTACAGGAACATACTGTAGGAGTGTGACGTGCCTGAGGTGCAACAGAATCTTTCTGTATTATGATGCATCAGGTGGCTTATGGATTAATAATAATAATATCTCTACCCTTTGAAACAAACTGGAACAAATGCAAGAGAAGAATATCTGGGAGTGATGCTGAGACAGCAGGAGGATGCTTCTCAGCTTGGAGATATGAAGGCTGAAAGGTGGCTTCATCTCCAGGTTCAAGATTATAAATGATTTTTCATAAATTATATTGGATACAATTTGTACTTCATAAGGGGACAGAACGAGGGTTTAAATCATTGTTCTGTTATATAATTTATTATAAACAAGACTGATGAAGTAGAGTCTTGTGTCTGCAGTTGACCATGTAATGGCAAAACCCTGGCTCTCTGATTACAAGGTTATAACTGGGGCATTTCTGCACACCTGGCAGCAAGATGCCCTCATCAGAGAAAAAGTGTCCCAGAGCCAGGAATCAGCCTCTTGAAGGCCTGGCTTGTTAACATAAATGTAAAGAGGCACAAAAACAGCATGTACTTATCACATACTCCTCGAACACATGGGTGAAATGTCACTTACATAATCTGACAGGTTGCAGTTGTGCTGTATGATATAAAAAGTGGCTTTTTAAAACTGGTAGAAACCTCTAACTTTTTGAAAAAGTCTTTCCATTTTATATTTCAGACAATGCTCCCAGCATGAGTAATGCCCATCAGTTATCAGTAATTTAGCAGATGGTGCCAGTGTTGACATTTGTTCTGGCTTAATTGTGCATGAGTGTGTGTTTTAAACAATGATGCAGCTGTCCCCATTCCTGGCAATTAGAATATAAAAATGGTGTTCACTGAATCTGGCATAGTGATCATTTATCCATGTGTTTACTCTTTTGTTTGCAAGGCCTTCTGAGTGTTTGCTGCAATTCTACAATCAGAATATAAATTTGGCTTAAAATGGAACCTAGCTCCATACTGATAGGAACAAAAGGGACTTCAGATCTTCATGTTTTGAGATCTTAGGCCTCCAGCTCCACTACAGATGCTTGTGAAGTGTTTGTGTGTGTGTTAAAGATACCTCTGATATGAAGATAGAATTAAAATGCCTTTAGGATTAGAAGACCAGTGTCAGCAGAGACCACTGGCCTATTGCTGATCATGTGCAGAGGATCAAGTGACCAAAATCTATTGTACATAGAGTCTTGCTGCACAGTTCCAGCCATTCCGAATGCCAGCATCAATCTCATTCACTGCTAATTCATGCAGGAGACCTAACTGTTGTTATCCTTCAACTATCTTGGCTCTTGGCTGGGTGGGCTTTTTGCTATTAGGTTAGCCAGTTAGTTTTAGTGTGGGGACAAATTCCTTGTTAGGTCATGGCAAATCTGCATAAAATATCTATTAAAAATAATTTATCTTCTGGAAAAACTTTGGCAGTAATTGCTAAAGCTGAACATATGTACACTCTCTGACCTTGCAATTTTACTTCTAGAAGTAGATACCAGCAGATATGCATGCATGTTTTCACCCAAAAAACCATGCACCTGAAGGCTGATGGCAGCAACTACCCAGATGTCCATCAGCTGTAGAATGGATAAGTTGTGCCACAGTCATTTGATGGCATACTATATAGCAATAAGATTGAACAAACTATAACTGCACACAAACGTATTAGTTTTATATTGCACTGAAACATTTTACCACAAACTTAACAGCTTAAAGCAACACACACTTACAGGCTCACAGTTGTATAGGTCTTAAATCTGGGCACAGCATAGCTGGGTTCTCTGCTGAGGGTCCCAACAGCTGAAATCAAGGTGTAGGTGGCTGGAGCTTAGAATCCTCCTTGAAGTGTATTCAGGTTGTTAGCAGAAGTCAGTGTCTGCTTCGTGATTGGAGGACTGAGGTCCCCATTTCCTTGCTAGCTGTCAACCAGGAGCCAGTCGCAGCTCCTAGAGGCTGTCTGCATCCTTTGCCTTGTGGACCCCTTCTGTCTTTGAAGGAGAGAGCAAAGAATTTCCTTCGTATCAGCCACTCTCGTGATTCAAATCTCTTTCACCAGAAAGAGCACAGTTCCTTGTAAGGGCTCCATATGGCCATGCCCACTGAGGACAATTTCCTGATATTACAGCCAACTGATTTAGGTCAATTACATCTGCAAATTCCCTTCACAGCAGTGTCTAGATCAATACCTAGGGGAATGTGTGTACAAGAAGGGGTGAGGAATCTTGGGGGACATCTTGTAATTCTGCCCACCACATGCAACAACATAGATAAATCTCATAGTAACGTTAAGCAAAAGAAGGCAGACACAAAATAGTATATAATGTATAATTGTATTTATATAAAACACAAGAATAGGAAGCACTGATCTTTGGGGTTAGGAGTCAGAACAGTGGTTACTCTTGAGTACACAGTAACCGAAAAGGAACATGAGGGGATTCCTGGAGGCTGATAATTGATCTGTGTGCTGGTTACAGGGGTATGTTCAGCTTGTGAAAACCCATTGAGCTGAACATTTATGATTTGTGTACTTTTCTGTAAATGCATTATATTGCAATTAAAAAGTTCTTAGGATAATTTGGATTCATTACTTGAAAATAGATTTGTTTTGTTTTTCCAAGAAAGCATGCACTCAAAGACAGGCATCAGAGCGAGCACCTGATGGGGTGGAGAATAAGTAGGAATACAAAGGAAATGACAGTGCCTTGCCTGGAGTGGAGATGACAGTACCCCTCAAACTCTACACTTGAGCACCAAGTAGAGAAAAATTAGTACTGTCAACTTGGAGCCTGTGTGTAGGACCTACCTCATAATTTGGCCCAGTGCAAAGTGAAATGCAAACCCCCTTGTTCAAAAATTGGAAGACAGCAAGAGTGGAGCATTCAGTCAAAATCAATGGTGGTGGTAGGGACAAATGAACAAGTCCCACTCCCAAGAAACCAGCCTGCCTGTGTGTGTGGGAGAAAGCCTCATCTCAGAATCCCAAGACTTGTTGCTAGGTGAGTTACTTTGGGCAAGTATTGCTTTAGCCCCTTCAGCTGTAAAATTGGTTAGCCAGGGGCTAGGAGGTGAAAATTCATTAATGCATGCAAGTGAAGCACGTTTTTATGTGCCAGAAAGCAAACAAATACAGGAATTATTATAATAATGGGGCCCTCTAAATGTTGGAGTTTTTCTTTAATTGGTTAAAAAGCCTACCTGTGATCTTGCAGAGAAATACAGAAACTCTTCATGGATAGCACAGGGGCCACTTCTGCCTTATGAACTAACACAAATCCCGAATTCTTGGTGGTAGCCTTATCATGAGATTTTACTGTGCATTCCTTGATCTTACCAGTTCAAAGAAGAAACTACTAAATGCCAAGGTCTAGAGGGTATTGGAGTCTGGGCACTTCCCCCATCGAAGTTCTTGTGCTGAGGTTTGAGTTTCCGTCAGGTTCCCGGTTGAATCCCTGATCTGACTCTAGAACCTCCCGGAGTGCCTGCTGGAGCCTGGGAAGAGGCACCCTAGAATCTTCCAACCGGCCTCAGTGGCGAGCGCTGCGGGCACGCGACTCCCAGCGCTTGGAGCCTCTGCGGTGTCAGGATGCCAGGACTGTCGCCTGGCCGGGTTGGGGGGTGGGGACGGTATTTCAGGCTAAGAATTTCTGAAGAGGCACGACGTTCTCATTGCGTTTCTGTGACTATTCTTCCTGACTTGCATTCTGAAGCACGAATCTTTCCGGATGTAGTAACTGACTTCCTAAAGCTTTGGGGGGACTGTGGTCCCCGAAGGCTGCCGGCTGCCTGACCTAAGATTTACGAGTGGTTTCGAGGATGAGACAAGGTCCCAGTGTCTCGGTGACAACAGGGTCTTTGACGAACGGCCGCCGAGTTGCGGCTGGGGAGGGGGAAGAGGCCTGTGGCGGGGTCGGGCAGCCCCTGAATTTCTTCCCTGCAGGAGCTGGGCGCCGGGGGGCGGGCAGGTAGCCCCGCAGGCCATCAGCATGCAGGAGCGGCGCGCGCCGTCCTTGAAGGGCTGCCCGGCTGACCTTGCTCCGCTTTCTCCGGAGAAATCGCTAGAAGAGCGCGAGGACGCGGCCACGGCGGTGACTCAGTGCCCTGCGCGCCGCACGCAAATGCTCCCTTCCATCAAGTCCAGCTCCGCAGAGGCTGTTTCCTCTTCCTGCCCTCCTTTTTTTTTTTTTTTTTTTTTTTTTTGAGACGGAGTCTCGCTCTGTCGCCCAGGCTGGAGTGCAGTGGCGCGACCCGGCTCACTGCAACCTCCGTCCCCCGGTTCAAGCGATTCTTCTGCCTCAGCCTCCGCAGTAGCTGGGACTACAGGCGCGTGCCACCACGCCCGGCTAATTTTGTTTTTTGTATTTTTAGTAGAGACGGGGTTTCGCCATTTGGCCAGGCTGGTCTCGAACTCCTGACCTTGTGATCCGCCCGCCTCGGCCTCCCAAAGTGCTGGGATTACGGGAGTGAGCCGCCGCCCAGCCCCAGGCCTCTTTTTAATTCCAAGATTCAAACCCGGCGTTTTCCGCTCCGCCCCTCCCCCTCCCCACGGCCCGCCTATCATTAGCCAGACTGCACGGGTGTTTTGTACCCTCCCTCCCCCGTCCCTATCGGCAGAACCGAAGGCCAACCTTCGCGATCCCTCGCTGCGGGCCCGGGGATCAGACGTGGCCAGCCCCTGGCAGGGCACCGCGCGCTGGGCAACCGCGATCCGGAGCCGGACTGGAGCGGGCGGTGCGCGGTGCGCTAGGGCGCACAGGGGACGGAGCCCGGGCCCCGCTCCCCATTGGCCACCACCTCGGCGGGAGGGGCCGCCTCCGGCTTGTGGCACCTGGAGTCGCCCCTCCGCGGGGAAATCGGCAGCTGCCAGGCACGGGCCCCTGGAGGTAAAGGTACCCGGGGGTGGGGAAGGCTCCGGGCCGCGGCAGAGCTCCCTGCCAGTGGCCCTGTCCTGTCTGCCGCCCCAGCGCCTGCGAAGCTTGGATGTCCCCAGGTCCGGCCGCGCCAGCCAGAAACTTTGCCTGACCGCACCGTGAGGCGCCACGTCGGCCGCGCGCCCTCCGGGGCCCCGGGACCCCGCGAGTCATTGCCTGGCCGCCCCATACCCCGCGCCCGCGGCGCCGGGTCGCCAGGATGCGCTACGCGGACCCCTCGGCCAACCGGGATTTGTTGGGGAACCGAACTTTGCTCTTCATCTTCATCTGCGCCTTCGCCTTGGTGACCTTGCTGCAACAGATCCTGTATGGCAGGAACTACATTAAGAGGTAAGAAAGTCCGTGAGAGGGCGGGATGCACGGAGCCGGCCGACGAGCCCCCGGGTGCCAGTGGCAGCGGCAGCTTCCGTCACAGCGCCCCGGGGTAAGTGACCGTGGGGTCCGCTCCTAGCCCCGAGCATGGCCGCTTAAGCTTGGGTCACCGCGTTTCCAAGAGCATCCTTGCTCCCAGCTCCCTGCCCAGCGCTAGCTGGAGGGCCCAGGCAACTTTTTTCCACTATGAAAAATGAAGGACAGGATAGAATTCCAGGCAACCAGGCTGACGATAAATCCATTTAATACCGGAGAGACCGCATGGATCAGAGCGGTGTCCTCCAAACCCACAGTTCTATGGCCATTTGTTTGGACTCCGGGGTCGAGGGCTCAAAATTGTATAGATTATTTATTTATTTATTTATTTATTACCTCTCGAGTCCTGAACTTTCGTAAGGACCCTTGGGAAAAAAAAGCATTTTCCCCTCCAGGAGCTTCGGGTTAGGTGGGGGTGGTAGTGGGCTGTGGCGATGCGACAGGGATAGTGATAATGAAGTCTTATAATCCCATAGCCACTGGATCTGTGAAACTCAACAACGTGATTCCTTCTGAAACAGATGGCTTTTTTTTTTTTTTTTTTTTTTTTTTCCTCATCCTCAGCGCAAAAGGTCAGAGCTGCAGTAGAAGTTAACCCCTCGTTGGGCTCTCCCCCTACTCCACCCGAATCCACAGTTAAACTCCAAGAGAAAGAGCAGCAGGAGGTGTTACTCAGAAATTCAATTCGGGCACAGCCTCAGTCTCTCTGTTTGCAGAAGATACACTGAAATGCCAGCCACTTCCTTCTGCCGGCTCTTCTGGCTTAAGGGAAACACTTGGGGTTTCTCTGCCTGGTTTGGGGGATTAGGGGAGGTTCCTGCTCTAGGATACACCCATATCAGAGCCTCTCTTAGAAAGAGCGCTCTCTCCCAGCTGCTGGGGTGTTTTTTTCTTTGCTGCTAGTGCCTCCCTACTCACTCCGCCCATCCCCCAGGTTGATAGGAAAATAAATGTCTCTCTAGCTAAGTAAGCATCCCACCTTCTTCTCTAAACTTCCCCATAACAAAACAGCCCTCTTCTCATTCTTTGGGTTCTACATCAGGTATGGGTGCTCCCAATCTGGGCTGCCCACGAGGATGGGCAGGTGAGGATCGCTGCTGGGTGTGGCTCTACAGTGGAAAAGCTGGGCACTTAAGCTGTTTCCCCTCCTTGTAACTCCCCCAGAGCTGGGGAGTAATGAGGCACCTTTTTCTGAACATTTGTTTAAGGCCAGTCGCTGCTCCAAACCTTCCCAGGGAGCGTTCCCTGGTTGGTGGCAGCTCCTGAGTGCTGTCTGGCACTGGTGGCTTTAAAGGCCATCTTCGGAGCCTCCTGGCTTCTTGGATCTGATTGGGCCTGCCTCTTCTTTCGGTTACTGCTGCCCCTGAGATGATCCTGTGCAAGGACAACTGGGTCCCCCACGGCTTGCTGCAGCCCTGCAGGCCGATTGCCTGCTGCCATCTTGGCCCTTGCTCTTCAGCAGGGCAGCTCTGGATTCCTGCCCCCTGCGGGCACCTCCCCAAAGTTGCTGGGGCTGCTGGGATTCCTTCTGCCCTGTCAACGGGGGGAAAGTATAACCACCTATGGCAATGCCAACCAAACTACTACCTGCTTGCTCTGGCAAGTCCTCCCCGGTCTTGGGTGGGTGGGCTAGCTGCCAGGAGTTCAGCAGGCACACAAGGTGCTTCCCTTCCTCCCTCACAGAGACCCTGATTCCCTAAATTTCATAGATGCTATCTTGCAGGCCTCATTCTAGAGACTCAACCCAGTCAACCAAGCAAAACCTGTATAGGCCTGATCCTGGAAGCGTGCCTGTAGATAAGGGTCTGTAAAGAAGGAGATAATGTGGTCTTGGTGCTCAGAGGACTCGAAGTCTATTTGGGGCAACAAAATAGCCACAAATGAAATAGAAAGTGAATGTTAAACTGTCTGAGAAGAGAGGCACTGATAGGCTGGAGAAGTTAGGCAAGACTGTGCCCAGAGGAAGTTGAACTTGAGTGGGCCTTGAAGGAAGGGTAAGATTTGAGGGTGGGGGCAGGGGGCATGCACATCCAAAAAGTGGGCAGGAGCAAAGATGCAGAGATGCAAGTGTGTCACACTTTCCTCCCGTCTCTCCCACACCTGGCCCTACCTACACTGCAGAACTTGACTTAATCATTGATTAGTCCTGATCTTGAATTGGGTGTGGCTGCCACATCAGTGTCACCCCTAGCACCTGCTTACCTATCTTCTTTCCTCCATATATCATGATTGTAATGAGCTGGCCTGATGTGATTATCAGCAGCCTGTCTCCTGTCTACAAACACTTAACCAGTGTTCGTCAAGCAGAGGATCTGGGAGGGCCTGAATCAGAACCAACTGGAGGACCACTGAAATGCAGACTCCTGAGCCCCTGAATCTGACTGTCTAGGGGAGGGATCTACTAACCTGCCTTTGTAGCAAGCTCCCCAGGCAATCTGCAAGCTGCAACAAGCTCCTCCTGCTGCTCTAGACCAGTGGTTCTCAATCCCCTATTCTCCACAGCAGTGTTTGGAGACTTCTGTGGTGTTCACACTGGGGAGAGGAGAGTGCTGCTGCATGCACTGGGACGAGACCAAAGGTGTTGTAAAGATCCTATAATGCATAGTTTGCCGCCCACAACAAAGAATTTTCCAGCCCCAAACCTCAGTACTAGCTGAGGTTGAGAAACTCTGCTCCAGACCAAAAGTTCCATGAGGTGGGGATTTGCTCTTTTTTTTGTTTTTGTTTTTGAGACGGAGTTTCTCTGTGTCACCCAGGCTGGAGTGCAGTGATTTCGGCTTACTGCAAGCTCCGCCTCTCTAGTTCACGCCATTCTCCTGCCTCAGTCTTGCGAGTAGCTGGGACTACAGGCGCCTGCCACCACGCCCGGCTAATTTATTTGTATTTTTTTAGTAGAGACAGGGTTTCATCTTGTTAGCCAGGATGGTCTGGATTTCCTGACCTCGTGATCCACCCACCTCGGCCTCCCAAAGTGCTGGGATTACAGGCGTGAGCCACCGCGCCCGGCCGATTTGCTCTGTTTTGTTCCCAGCTGCACTGTGAACACCAAATGTGTCCAGCACATAAGAAGTTCTCAATAAATATTGGATAATGAATAAATAATTGAAGGTAGGACTATGTGTGTGTACACAGGGATTGTAACTGGAAGAGACACAATGAAGAAATGGATACAACTGATGTGAGGGAAGGAAGGGACGAAGGGGGCAGATGTAACAGTGGGTCACTAGCCTCAGCAAAGTGTTTTGAAGATTGAGAAGAACAATTTGCATTTGGTTCATTGGGCCATTGGGAGCAGTGTTTGGCCCTCGAGTAGGGTAATGGCAGGATAAAAGTCCCTAGGAAGGACATTAGCTGGGCCTTCCACAGGAAGAGTTAAAGAGGTGGAAAGGCTGGGAGGTACTGTCATAGCCCATTGAAAGGGAGAAGAACTTGTTGCAGGGAGCAGGTCCACTTCAGAGGCAGGGGATTCCTGAAGGCTGCCATTGTTTGCTTCTGTGCTGAGCTGGTGCAATGCCACCTCACAAAGAGTTCAGGGATACAGCAATGGCAGGCTCTTTCAGGGAGAATTCAGTGACAGCCCACAGCAAATGGCAGTGGGGCTGTGAGTCGATGTGTGCTTACTTCTTTGGACCCTGGGCGCTCCCTGTGCTCTGCAACCAGAGCTTTTGGGAGGACCCTACTGAGAGCAGTCAGAACTCTGGGGGGCCATTTGCAGCACCTACCTTGGTCAGGAAGGGAGAAGGCGGGGCAGTGCAGGTGGCTTAGTGGGCTCAGTGTCTCTAATGGAGAAAACATGCACTATGTGAATGAGGAGAAAAAGACAAGAAACAAAGTTGTGAACATTCCTCTTGATGCTCTTGGGTTCTCCATGTCTGTTTTTGATTGATTGAACAAATACTTCATGCAGATTTACTCTTTACGTGCTGAGGATACAACGGTGTGCAAGTCAGGCACAGTCCTGGGTCTCCAAGGAGCCCATGGCATTGGGAAGACAGAAGGGCATGCAACTGATACATGAGCCATGCCTAGAGGAATGGATGAGGGCCTCTAAAAACAAGGAAGAGGGAACCAGAGCAAATCACTGTGTTTCAAGGTACATGGAGGCATTTGAAGGGGTCTTCAAGAAAGGGGAGTGATCCACAGGCACAGGCAGAGGTGAAAGGAAGGGGAATGAAATCGAGTTTGAGCAAGGATTGACAAGTGCTGGCAAGAGTTGAGTGAATCTGCATGACTCAGGGGTTAGAGCTATATTGCTGGGGGCAGAGTGAGGCAGGCAGGGCCCAATTCCTGAGAAGAAAGTAGGGAGGAGGACATGTCTCGGGGAGGGACCGGGGAGGGTGACAGCTGTGGGTCTGGATCCTCGTGCGTGGAGCTACCCAGAACTGTGCAGGGAAGAGCCAGACTCGTAATGTAGATTTAGAGTCACCAACCACTGATATCAGTGTTTTTCAAACTTTTATGATTGGAAAGCACAGTATGGTATATGTTATAGCCGGGGACCTTGAACACAGCTATGTACACACTCAACTGAAACATTTTGTGAAACAACACTTGGCCTTATTACAAGAAATGCACTCTAATATTTTCTATTTTACTTCATTTAAAAAATCCATTCGCCATGTGCGGTGGCTCACGCCTGTAATCCCAGCACTTTGAGAGGACTAGGTGGGTGGATCACGAGGTCAGGAGTTTGAGGCCAGCCTGACCAATATGGTGAAACCCTATCTCTACTAAAAATACAAAAATTAGCTGGGTGTGGTGGCACGCACCTGTAATCCCAGCTACTCAGGAGGTGAGGCACAAGAATCATTTGAAACTGGGAGGCGGAGGTTGCATTGAGCCAAGATGGCACCATTGCACTCCAGCCTGGGCGATAGAGCGAGACTCCATCTCAAAAAAATAAATAAATAAAATAAAATAAATTAAATAAATCCATTCTATTTCATTAAAAAATACAATGGAATATTGGCCTTAAAAAGAAAGGAAGTTCTGAAATGTGCTACAACATGGATGAACACAACCATTTCACTTGTGTTAAGTGAAATAAGCCAGGCACAAAAGGACAAATACTCTATGATTCCAATTATATGAGAGACCTAGAGTAGTCAAATTCATAAAGACAGAAAGTAGAATGGCGGTTCCTGGGGTCTGGGGTCTGGGTGTGGAATGGGGAGTCATCTTTTAATGGGTATGGAGTTTCAGTTTGGAAAGATGAGAAAGTGTTGGAGATGGATGGCGGTGATGGTAGCACAGCAAGGTGAATGTACTTAATTACATTCAACTGTAGACTTAAAAATGGTTAAAATGGTAAATTTTGTTATTGTGTATTTTACAATCCATTGGGTTGAAACCCTTAATCAGAAAAATACTGGTGTGAGCACTGGGATTGAATGAGTCACCAAAGACAGAGCAGAGTGGAAAATGACAATGGGTCTGGGTGCAAAGGAGAGCCTTGAAGGATGTCTGCACCTATAAGGGGTCAAGAGAGGACAGCTGGCTCTGGAAACCGAGGCTGGAGAGAGGTGGAAGGGAACGAGGAGAGGGAGGTGTTAAGGAAACCAAGGGATGAGGGTGTCAGAGTGAGAGTGGCCAGCTGTGGCATGCTGGGAAGAGGGCTCGGGTGGGATAGGATTGAGGTGTCTGCTGGGTTGGCAGTAGAGGCAAAGACAGTTTGGGAGAGAAGAGTGGGGATAGGATCCTGTTTCAGTGGGCAGGGAGTGAGTGGGGAAAGAGAATGTAGAGACAGGGAGTGCAGATTACCCTTTCTAGGTGTCAATGCTGAGAACAGAAAGCGTTAAAAGAAAGATTTTCCACAGTGAGGGGCATGGAAATTGTCTCCTCTTCTTTTAAGTACCGCACTGACCCCAATCCCCTTTGTTAGTGCTAAAATCTTCATATAAGCTCACAGCCCTAGAGTATTATGACTTCAGGTGTTTTTAATAAAGGGACAGTAAAGGGCAATGTTTATTTAATAGTAGAAAGAAAGGACATGGTAGATTTTAATAATCTGGTCTCAGTCCATCTTTTAAACTTAATCCCAGGAAAACCAGATAACCATGGGCCTTGAATGTCTTCCCGTGTCTTTCAGTGGAGTTTTATAATTCTCCATAAAAAGTTTGAATGTTTTCTGTTAGATTTATGTCTTAGTTTGTTTGGGCTTCTATAACAAATTACCATAGATTGGGTAGCTTAAGTAACAAATGTTTGTTTCTCACTGTTCAAGAGGCTGAAAGTTCAAGATCAAGGTGCTAGCATGGTTGGGTTCTGGTGAGGGCCCTCCCGCAGGTTGCACACTTCTTGTTTCCTCATGTGGGGATGAAAGAGAGGGAGCTAAGTCTCTGGCCTTGTCTTAGGTGGGCACCAATCCCATTCGCGACTGCTCCACTCTCTGACCTAATCATCCCCCCAAAACTCCACCTCCAAATACCATTGCCTTGGGATTCGATTTCAACATAGGAATTTTGGGGGGACACAAACAATTATTTAGTCCATAACAATTCATGTCTAGCTACATAGTTTTTAACTATTTAAAAACTATATAAAGTGTTTGCTATTGTACAGATTATCTTTAAAAATGTTATATTTTCTAACCGTTTATAGCTGCTATATAGAAATAAATTTGATTTTTTGTGTATTAATTTTATAATCAGCAACTTTGATTATGCACATACTGATAATAGTTTGTCTGTAGATTATCTGGGGATTTCTATGTAGACATTTTTCTTTCTTTCATTACTACCATTACACCTTAATATATAGTTCTTGTTTTACTGTAGTGGCTAGGACCTTCGACATAATATTCAATAAAAGTGTCATAGTGAACATCCTCGTCTTAGTCCTCACCGTTTTCTTCTTTCTTTTTTTGACAGCTTTATTGAAATAAAATTTACCCACTTCAAGTGTACAGTTAAATGGCTTTTAATATATTCATACAGTTGCACATCTACCACCACAGTCAATTTTAGGACGTTTTTATTACTCTACAAAAGAAATCCTGTACCCCTTACCCATCACTTCCCAGACCCCCATCCCTCCTGGTCCTAGGAATGAAAAAACACACTAACCTGTTTTCTGTCTCTCTAGATTTTCCTGTTTTGAGCATTTAATATAAATGGAATCATATGCTACGTTGTCCTATATGATTGACATCTTGCACTAAGCAGAATGTTTTCAAGGTTCATCCATGTCATATCATGTATCAGTACTTCATTTATTCTTATTGCAGAATAATATTTCATTGTATGGATAGACTAAATTCTGTTTCTCTGTTCTTCAACTCATAGACATTTGAATTGTTTTCACCATTATGTTAAGTTGTTGTGTGGACATAGATTTTCATTTCTCTTGGGTTTATACCTGTGAGTAAAATAGATGGTAACTCTGTGTTTGCCATTTGATGAACTGCCAGCGTTCTCTGAGGTGGCTGTATCATTTTACATTTTCTCCAGCATTGTATGAGGGTTCCAATTTCTCTACATCCATGGCAACACTTTTATTATCTTTTTTTGGATTATAGCCATCTCAGTGGTTTTGAGGTGATGTCTCACTGTGGTTTTGATTTTGCATTTCTCTGATGACTAATGATGTGGAGCATCTTTTTATGTGCTTATTAGCTATTTGTATATCTTCTTTGGAGAAATATCTATGTAGATTCTTTGCCTTTTTGTTTGTTTGTTTGTTTTTTGTTTTTTTAGAGTGAGTTTTGCCCAGGCTGGAGTGCAATGGCGTGATCTCAGCTCACTGCAACCTCTGCCTCCCGATTTCAAGTGATCCTCCCACCTCAGCCTCCTGAGTAGCTGGGATTACAGGCATGCACCACCATGCCTGGCTAATTTTTGTATTTTTAGTAGAGACAGGGTTTCACCATGTTGGCCAGGCTGGTCTTGAACTCCTAATCTCAGGTGATCTGCCCTTCCCGGCCTCCCAAAGTGCTGGGATTACAGGAATGAGCCACCACGCCCAGTCAGCCACCGTGCCCAGCCCTGTTGCCTATTTTTATTTTTATTTATTTATTTATAAATTATACTTTTAAGTTCTAGGGTACATGTGCACAACGTGCAGGTTTGTTACATAGGTATACGTGTGCCATGTTGGTGTGCTGCACCCATCAACCCATCATTTACTTTAGGTATTTCTCGTAACGCTATCCCTTCCCCAGCCCCCAACCCCCTGACAGGTCCCGGTGTGTGATGGTCCCTGCCCTGTGTCCAGGTGATCTCACTGATCAATTCCCACCTATGAGTGAGAACATGTGGTGTTTGGTTTTCTGTCTTTGTGATAGTTTGCTTAGAATGATGGTTTCCAGCTTCATCCATGTCCCTGCAAAGGACATGAATTCATCCTTTCTTATGGCTGCATAGTATTCTATGGTGTATATGTGCCACAATTTCTTAATCTAGTCTATCATTGATGGACATTTGGGTTGGTTCCAAGTCTTTGCTACTGTGAATAGTGCCACAATAAACATACGTGTGCATGTGTCTTTATAGTAGCATGATTTATAATCCTTTGGGTATATACCCAGTAATAGGATCTCTGGGTCAAATGGTATTTCTAGTTCTAGATCCTTGAGGAATCACCACACTGTCTTCCACAATGGTTGAACTAATTTACACTCCCACCAACAGTGTAAAAGTGTTCCTATTTCTCCACATCCTCTCCAGCATCTGTTGTTTCCTGACTTTTTAATGATCGCCATTCTAACTGGTGTGAGATGGTATCTCATTGTGGTTTTGATCCGGATTTCTTTTTTTTGTTGTTTGAGATGGAGTCTCACTGTGTCGCCCAGGCTGGAGAGCAGTGGCATGCTCTCAGCTCACTACAAGCTCCGCCTCCCAGGTTCATACCATTCTCCTGCCTCAGCCTCCCAAGTAGCTGGGACTACAGGCACCTGCCACCATGCCTGGCTAATTTTTTGTATTTTTAGTAGAGACGGGGTTTCACCATGTTAGCCAGGATGGTCTTGATCTCCTGACCTCGTGATCCGCCTGCGTCAGATTCCCAAAGTGCTGGGATTACAGGTGTGAGCCACCGCACCTGGCCCTTGATCTGGATTTCTCTGATGACTAGTGGTGATGAGCATTTTTTCATGTGCCTGTTGGCTGCATAAATGTCTTCTTTTGAGAAGTGTCTGTTCATATCCTTTGCCCACTTTTTGATTGGATTGTTTGTTTTTTTCTTGTAAATTTGTTTAAGTTCTTTGTGGATTCTGGATATTAGCCCTTTGTCAGATGGGTAGATTGCAAAAATTTTCTCCCATTCTGTAGGTTGCTAGTGCACTCTGATGGTAGTTTACTTTGCCGTGCAGAAGCTCTTTAGTTTAATTAGATTCCATTTGTCTATTTTGGCTTTTGTTGCCATTGCTTTTGGTGTTTTAGTCATGAAGTCCTTGCCCATGCCTATGTCCTGAATAGTATTGCCTAGGTTTTCTTCTAGGGGTTATATGGTTTTAGGCCTAACATTTAAGTCTTTAATCCATCTTGAATTAATTTTTGTATAAGGTGTAAGGAAGGGATCCAGTTTCAGTTTCCTACATATGCCTAGCCAGTTTTCCCAGCACCATTTATTAAATAGGGAATCCTTTCCCGATTTCTTGTTTTTGTCAGGTTTGTCAAAGATTAGATGGTTGTAGATGTGTGGTGTTATTTCTGAGGCCTCTGTTCTGTTCCGTTGGTTTATATATCTGTTTTGGTACCATGCTGTTTTGGTTACTGTAGCCTTGTAGTATAGTTCGAAGTCAGGTAGCATAGTTCCTCCAGCTTTGTTCTTTTGTCTTAGGATTGTCTTGGCAATGCAGGCTCTTTTTTGGTTCCATATGAACTTTAAAGTCGTTTTTTTCCAATTCTGTGAAGGAAGTTGTTGGTAGCTTGATGGAGATGGCATTGAATCTATAAATTACTTTGGACAGTATGGCCATTTTCACGATATTGATTCTTCCTATCCATGAGCATGAAATGTTCTTCCATTTGTCTGTGTCTTTTTTTATTTCGTTGAACGGTGGTTTGTATTTCCCCTTGAAGAGGTCCTTCACATCCCTTGTAAGTTGGATTCCTAGGTATTTTATTCTCTTTGAAGCAATCGTGAATGGGAGTTCATTCGTGATTTGGCTCTCTGTTTGTCTGTAATTGGTGTATAAGAATGCCTGTGATTTTTGCCCATTGATTTTGTATCCTGAGAGTTTGCTGAAGTTGCTTATCAGCTTAAGGAGATTTTGGGCTGAGACGATGGGGTTTTCTAAATACACAATCATGTCATCTGCAAATCGGGACAATTTGGCTTCCTCTTTTCCTAATTGAATACCCTTTATTTCTTTCTCTTGCCTGAATGCCCTGGCCAGAACTTCCAACACTATGTTGAACAGGAGTGGTGAGAGAGGGCATCCTTGTCTTGTGCCGATTTTCCAAGGGAATGCTTTGCCGAGACCAGCTCGGTCAGGGAGACCTTAATCTAGCGGCGCTAGAGGAATTAAAGACACACACACAGAAATATAGAGGTGTGAAGTGGGGAATCAGGGGTCTCACAGCCTTCAGAGCTGAGAGCCCCAAACAGAGATTTACCCACATATTGATTAACAGCAAACCAGTCATTAGCTTTGTTTCTGTAGATATTAAATTAACTAAAAGTATCCTTTATGGGAAACCAAGGGATGGGCCGAATTAACTGTAGCAGGAACATGCCCTTAAGACACAGATCGCTCATCCTAATTGTTTGTGGCTTAAGAATACCTTTAAGTGGTTTTCCACCCTGGGCGGGCCAGGTATTCCTTGCCCTCACTCCTGTGAATCCACAACCTTCCAGCTTGGGCGTTAGGGCCATTATGGACATATCACAGTGCTGCAGAGATTTTATTTATGGCCAGTTTTGGGGCCAGTTTATGGCCAGATTTTGGGAGGCTTGCCCCCAACAATGCTTCCAGTTTTTGCCCATTCAGTATGATATTGGCTGTGGGTTTGTCATAAATAGCTCTTATTATTTTCAGATACGTTCCATCAATACCTAGTTTATTGAGAGTGTTTAGCATGAAAAGCTGTTTATGTGATGGATTATGTTTATTGATTTGCATATGTTGAACCAGCCTTGCATCCCAGGGATGAAGACCACTTGATCATGGTGGATAAGCTTTTTGATGTGCTTGCTGCTGGATACTGGTTTGCCAGTATTTTGTTGAGGATTTTTGCATCGATGTTCATCAGGGATATTGGTCTAAAATTCTCTTTTTTTGTTGTGTCTCTGCCAGGCTTTGGTATCAGGATGATGCTGGCCTCATAAAATGAGTTAGGGAGGATTCCCTCTTTTTCTATTGATTGGAGTAGTTTCAGAAGGAATGGTACCAGCTCCTCCTTGTACCTCTGGTAGAATTTGGCTGTGAATCTGTCTGGTCCTGGACTTTTTTTGGTTGGTGGGCTATTAATTATTGCCTCAATTTCAGAGCCTGTTATTGGTCTATTCAGAGATTCAGCTTCTTCCTGGTTTAGTCTTGGGAGGGTGTATGTGTCCAGGAATTTTTTCATTTCTTCTAGATTTTCTAGTTTATTTGCGTAGAGGTATTTATAGTATTCTCTGATGGTAGGTAGTATTTCTGTGGGATTGGTGATGATATCCCCTTTATCATATTTTGTTGCATCTATTTGATTCTTCTCTCTTTTTTTCTTTATTAGTCTTGCTAGCTGTCTATCAATTTTGTTGATCTTTTCAAAAAACCAGCTCCTGGATTCATTGATTTTTTGAAGGGTTTTTTGTGTCTCTGTCTCCTTCAGTTCTGCTCTGATCTTAGTTATTTCTTGCCTTCTGCTAGCTTTTGAATGTGTTTGCTCTTGCTTCTCTAGTTCTTTTAATTGTGGTGTTAGGGTGTCGATTTTATATCTTTCCTGCTTTCTCTTGTAGGTATTTAGTGCTATAAATTTCCTTCTACACATTGCTTTAAATGTGTCCCAGAGATTCTGTTACATTGTGTCTTTGTTCTCATTGGTTTCAAAGAACATCTTTATTTCTGCCTTCATTTCATTATGTACCCAGTAGTCATTCAGGTGCAGGTTGTTCAGTTTCCATGTAGTTGTGCAGTTTTGGGTGAGTTTCTTAATCCTGAGTTCTAATTTGATTGCACTGTGGTCTGAGAGACAGTTTGTTGTGATTTCTGTTCTTTCACATTTGCTGAGGAGCACTTTATTTTCAACCTATGTAGTCAATTTTAGAATAAGTGCAATGTGGTGCTGAGAAAAATGTATATTCTGTTGATTTGGGGTGGAGAGTTCTGTGGATGTCTATTAGGTCTGCTTGGTGCAGAGCTGAGTTCAATTCCTGGATATCCTTGTTAACCTTCTGTCTTGTTGATTTGTCTAATGTTGACAGTGGGGTGTTAAAGTCTCCCATTATTATTGTGTGGGAGTCTAAGTCTCTTTGTGGGTCTCTAAGGACTTGCTTTATGAATCTGGGTGCTCCTGTATTGGGTGCATATATATTTAGGATAGTTAACTCTTCTTGTTGAATTGATCCCTTTACCATTGTGAAATGGCTCTTTTGATCATTGATGGTTTAAAGTCTGTTTTATCAGAGACTAGGATTGCAACCCCTGCTTTTTTTTGTTTTTGCTTTCCATTTGCTTGGTAGATCTTCCTCCATCTCTTTATTTTGAGCCTATGTGTGTTTCTGCATGTGAGATGGGTCTCCTGAATACAGCACACTGATGGGTCTTGACTCTATCCAATTTGCCAGTCTATGTCTTTTAATCGGGGCATTTAGTCCATTTACATTTAAGGTTAATATTGTTATGTGTGAATGTGATCCTGTCATTATGATGTTAGGTGGTTATTTTGCCCGTTAATTGATGCAGGTTTCTTCCTAGCATCAATGGTCTTTACAATTTGGCATGTTTTTGCAATGACTGGTACCAGTTGTTCCTTTCCATGTTCAGTGCTTCCTTCAGGAGCTCTTGTAAGGCAGGCCTGGTGGTGACAAAATCTCTGAGCATTTGCTTATCTGTAAAGAATTTTATTTCTCCTTCACTTATGAAGCTTAGTTTGGCTGGATATGAAATTCTGGATTGAAAATTCTTTTCTTTAAGAATGTTGAATATTGTCCCCAACTCTCTTCTGGCTTGCTTGTAGGGTTTCTACTGAGAGATCCGCTGTTAGTCTGATGGGCTTCCCTTTGTGGGTAACCTGACCTTTCTCTCTGGCTGCCCTTAACATTTTTCCCTTCATTTCAACCTTGGTGAATCTGACAATTATGTGTCTTGGGGTTGCTCTTCTCTAGGAGTATCTTTTTGGTGTTCTCTGTATTTCCTGAATTTGAATGTTGGCCTGCCTTACTAGGTTGGGGAAGTTCTCCTGGATAATATACTGCAGAGTATTTTGCAGCTTGGTTCCATTCTCCCCCTCACTTTCAGGTACACCAATCAGACGTAGATTTGGTCTTTTCACATAGTCCCATATTTCTTGGAGGCTTTGTTCATTTCTTTTTACTCTTTTTTTCTCTAAACTTGTCTTCTCACTTTATTTCATTAATTTGATCTTCAATCACTGATACCTTTTCTTCCACTTGATCGAATTGGCTATTGAAGTTTGTGCATGTGTCACGAAGTTCTCGTACCATGGTTTTCAGCTCCATTAGGTCATTTAAGGTCTCTCTACACTGTTTATTCTAGTTAGCCATTTGTCTAATGTTTTTTCAAGGTTTTTAGCTTCCTTGCGATGGGTTAGAACACGCTCCTTTAGCTTGGAGAAGTTTGTTATTACCAACCTTCTGAAGCCTGCTTCTGTCAACTCATCGAAGTCATTCTCCGTCCAGCTTTGTTCCGTTGCTGGCGAGAAGCTATGATCCTTTGGAGGAGAAGAGGTGCTCTGGTTTTTAGAATTTTCAGCTTTTCTGCTCTGGCTTCTCTTCATCTTTGTGGTTTTATCTTTGGTCTTTGATGTTGGTGACCTACAGATGGGTGAAGATGTCCCTTTTGTTGATGTTGATGCTAGTCCTATCTGTTTGTTAGTTTTTCTTCTCACAGGTCCCTCAGCTGCAGGTCTATTGGAGTTTGCTGGAAGTCCACTCCAGACACTGTTTGCCTGGGTATCACCAGCAGAGGCTGCAGAACAGCAAATATTGCTGCCTGATCCTTTCTCTGGAAGCTTCGTCCCAGAGGGGCACCTGCCTGTATGAGGGGTCTGTCGGCCCATACTGGTAGGTGTCTCCTAGTCAGGCTACATGGGAGTCAGGGACCTGCTTGAGGAGGCAGTCTGTCCGTTCTCAGAGATCAAAGCTGGGAGAACCACTGCTCTCTTCAGAGTTGTCAGACAGGGACGTTTAAGTCTGCAGAAGTTTCTGCTTCCTTTTTTTCAGCTATGCCTTGCCCACAGAGGTCCCTTTGCCTATTTTTAAAGTGGATTATTTTACTTTTTCTTATTGAATTGTAAGAGTTCTTTATTTATTTCAAGTATAAGTCACTTATCAGGTACGTGATTTGCAAAAAAAGTGTCTTTTTACTTTTTTGGTGGTCCTTTGAAGCACAGAAGTTTTACATTTTGATGAAGTCCAATTTTTCTTTTTTTTGTTGTTGTTGATTACTTGTGCTTTAGGTGTCATATCTAAGGAACCATTGCCTAATCCAACATCACAAAGATTTACACTTAAACTTTTTTCTAAGTGTTATATAGTTTTAGCTCTGCCATTGAGATCTTTGACCCATTTTTAGTTAATTTTTGCATATGCTATGATTAATCCTAATTGTAAAGGGAATGTTAAAAAAGTGTCATCATTGAATATGTTTGCTTATTTTTTTAAGATATCTTCTAATAGGTAAAGTTCCATACATTTGTAGAATGTGTTAAAAGTTTTTTTTTTTTAATTTTGAAATTTTATTTATTTATTTATTTATTTACTTTTGACATGGAGTCTTGCTCTGGCACCCAGGCTGGAGTGCAGTGGCTCGATCTCAGCTCACTGCAACCTCTGCCTCCTGGATTCAAGCAATTCTCGTGCCTCAGCCTCCCAAGAAGCTGGGATTACAGGCATGCACCACCATGCCCAGCTACTTTTTGGGTTTTTAGTAGAAATGACGTTTCATGATGGTGCTCAGGCTGGTCTGGAACTCCTGATCTCAGATGATTCATTCTCCTTAGCCTCCCATAGTGCTGGGATTACAGGTGTGAGCCACTGCATCCAGCTAAAAATTGTATTTAGATATTAATTGTATAAGTACTTTTTCTACATCTATTGAACGGTGTGTAGTTTTTCCCCTTTAATCTTTTGATGTGGTAAGTTACATTAATAGATGTTCACGTTATAATTTTAGGGGTAAACTCAGCTTGTTTATGGTCTATTATTTGTTTTATATGATGTGAGATTTTGTTTGCTGTTATTTTTATTCAGGATGATCTGTTCCTTTTCTTGAATGCTATTGGCATGTAATTTTCTCTTATCGTACTGTCTGCCTGGTTTTAAAATCAGTCTTGCAAATGAGTTAAGAATGTTAATACTTAATTCTGTGTAATGACTTATGCACGTTTTTGAGATTCATCTGTTCTTTAAATGTTTGGTAGACCTCACCTATATAACCATCTGCACCTCATGTTTTCCATATGGGAAGACTTTACTAATCCATTAAGTCTTACTATTAAGACTTACTAATGAAATTACTCATCCATTTCTTTAGTGATTGTAAGAGTATTTAAGTTTTCTATTTCTTCAATTTTGGTAAATTATATTTTTCTAGAAATTAAAAAACATCAAGTTTATTGGCAAAATTTATAATATGCTGTATTTCATCTCTGTCATATCCATCGTTTTGCCCCTTTTTATTCTTAACAACATTTGCTTGTTTCTTTTTCTATTTTTTACATTGTCTCTGTAAAATGATCAGATTTTGGCGTTGCTGATTTTCTCTTGGATATTTGCTATTTTATTATTTTTATGCTTTGATTTTATTCTGTCATTTTTCTAACTTCCTAAGTTGGGTGCTTATATCTTCAATTATCCATCTTTCTATTTTCCAATGTAAACTTTTAAAGTTATACAATCTCCTCTAAATATTTCTTTTATTAAATTCCTTCAATTTGGGGATGATGATGATAACAAGAACTCAGAATGACATTGCATTTACTATGTTCTAGATACTAGCCCAAGTGCTTTATGTGTTAACATACTGAATCCATATAACACAAGTGATAGATACTGTTACCATGCTTATTTTATAGATGAGGAAACTGAGCCACAGTGAGGTTAAGAAATTTGTTCAGGGTCATACAGCTAGTAAATACCAGAGGTATTTTCATTATCTTGAATTGTAATTATTTTCTAATTTCTATCATAATTTACTCACTCATGAAGATAGAAGTGCTTTAAATGTCCAGAAACTTCAAGTTTTTCCTTATCTTTTTGATGTTTTTAACTCAATGGTATTGTGGTGAGAGAACATTATATTTATCATGTTGCTTCCTTTATTAAAAATTTTGCATATCTTTCATTCTGTCTATTGTAACTAGCACATACTTACAGTTTTTAATACCTAGTCTGACAATCTCTGTCTTCTGCCTAGAAAGTTTAGTATATTTACATTTATTGTGATTACTAATGACTAAGGATTTATTTCTGCATCATATTTTTTGTGTTTCGCATACCTTGCCTTTTCTCCTTTCTTTTCTTTTGCATAATTTGTGTTTTCTTGGCTTTAGGAGGAGGTTCCTAGTGTGACCTGTGCCTTGGGAGGGCCCTTTGGCCATTACAAGGGAAGCATGAATCACTGAGATTGACTGAGGAATGCATCTACTACTTCTTTTCTTGCCAGACTATTCATCCATTTAATAAGGCATTTAAAATACATTTTAATTGTTATTTTAGTGTTTTGTAGTGGGAGGATGTTGCAGATTGGGTTCCCTGGAAAGCAGACTCTGAGCCAGAGATTAGAGTGTAGGATGTTTATTGAGAAGAGCTCTTGGGATCAATATCTGAGAAAGAGAGAAGGAAATATGACTGGTCACAGGGAGAAATTGAGCAGCAATAGAGTTCCAGAGAAAGCCTCAGTGGACCCCATAGGCAGCCCTGGAGCTGGGCTGTCTCTTAAGACTTGCCCAGAGTTGGGGTGAGGGTGACTGACCTTTACACCTGGAAGAGATATATGACCTGGAAGAGGACATAACCTTGAGTAAGTTGGCTCTGCTCACCTGCAGCAATTCTCAAGGAGGAATGAGAGCTGAGGGCTATTGGCTCATGGCACCCCCAACAGGTGGGGAGAAGTCCTTCATTCCTGAAGGTGATGTGGGGGGGTATGTCACAGCACCTGCCCCAGAGGGCTTCTCAGTCGGCCATTTTGTTAGAAATAGAAGTCTTCGAATGTCTCTGTTCCCCAAACAAAAATCTCACCCCAATTGTCAGTCTGTGCTGAAGCCCACTCTGAAAGTTGAATGCTTCTCCCTGTCAGCCAAGGATCTATTTTTTTGGGATGGAGTCTCGCCCTGTTACTCATGCTGGAGTACAGTGGTGCGATCTCAGCTCACTGCAACCTCCGCCTCACAGGTTCAAGCAATTCTCCTGTCTTAGCTTCCTGAGTAGCTGGGATTACAGGCTTGTGCCACCACGCCCAGCTAATTTTTGTATTTTTAGTAGAGACAGGGTTTCGCTATGTTGGCTAGGCTGGTCTTGAACTCCTGACCTCAGGTGATCCACCTGCCTCAGCCTCCCAAAGTGCTGGGATTACAGGCATGAGCCACCGCGCCTGACCAGTGAAGGGTCTTTTACACATGTCACATCTGTCCTAACTCTGGGCCTTCACCCACGCTGCCTCCCCACCTGCTGTCCCCTCCCAGCTGTCTTTCAGTCCAAATCCTGCTTCTCTTTCTGGTCTCAGCCCACGGTGTTCTTTCTTTCCTTTGAATTCACAGCACGATGGTGTCTCTACTTAGCACATCCTGCTCAGCACTGTCCCATTGCTTTCCTATGTGATTGTGCAATGGAACTGAGGCCAGGAGTTTTATCCTGCCTCAAGTACAGAGGACCCTCCTATGCTTTGTCTTACCTCCAGCCTTCCTCTCTCCTGCACCTTCAGAGCACAAAGCTGGGCTGCCTGCATGTGGCTGGTGCAGACCTGAGACTTGAGGATGCGAAACTGGGTCAAGGAGAAGTACAGCCTGACTTTGTGCTGCCTACATGTGTATATTCGAAAGCCCTCATCACTGAGCCAACTCTCCCCCGACCCAGGGGACAAAGCCTTCTGTTCGACTGCCCCGAGAAGCAGGCACAGCCCCAGGAGATTGGTACCATAGGGACTGGAGGATCTATCCGGAGTGTGGTTCTCGAGGGAGAGGGTGCCCTAGAAAGAAGGGATGCTATCTGACTGCAGCCTGGGTGTGCAGTGGGTCAGCAGAGTGACTTTCCAGTTTTACTGGTCAGAGCAAGTTTCTCTTGAGCACTTGCTGCAAAACTGAGATGAGGTGAGGCCAGCAAGTGATCCAGGGAACAAAATTTAAGGTGGCTCCTACTCTCAGGTGTCAGCATTGTACTTACATGAGCCTGAGAACGAGGACCTCTTTAAATGTTCTGTACTGGGTGCCCTGCTGGCTTTCTTCTAATCCTAGCTCTGACCTGCCATATGCCCAGCCCTGCACCAGGTGCTGGATGTGAGTTTCCTGCACCTTCCTCAGATATCCCTCAGGAGCACAGTGATACCCTCTCACTCCCGGATTCTGTCTCTTCTTCCTTGCCTCCCCCCTCTTTTTTTTTTTTTTTTTTTTTTTGACATTTCTATTTTCCAGTGATTTACCTCTTAGAGGATTTAATTTCTCCTTTTTGATGTATCCAGGTCATTCATTTCTTATCTAATAATTCTCTTAATTTAGCTCTTAACCATACCTATTATCCTAGGGACACACCTCCTCCCCACAGGTGAAGGATTCATCAGGTAATAATATTAACTATTGGCCAGGAGTGTTGTCTCACACCTGTAATCCCAGCACTTTGAGAGGTTGAGGTGGGCAGATTACCTGAGGTCAGGAGTTTGAGACCAGCCTGGCCAGTGTGGCGAAATCCCATCTCTACTAAAAATACAACAATTAGTCGGGCGTGGTGGTGCATGCCTGTAATTTCAGCTCCTCAGGAGGCTGAGGCAGGAGAATCGCTTGAACCTGGGAGGTGGAGGTTGTAGTGAGCCAAGATTATGCCACTGCACTCCAGCCTGGGCAACAGAGTGAGACTCTGTCTCAAAAAAAAAAAATTAATTATTAACATTCACTAAGGGATCATGAGGCAGGTTCTAACCTAAGAAGCTAATCCTCAGTGAGGATTATTTCATTTAATTCTCTCCATAGTCCTATTAAATAGATAGTCTTCCTTATTTCATATTCATGCAGAGAGGGGAGGTAACATGTGTAAAGTCACACAGGTGGTAAGACCCTTGTAAGAAATGCTTTGTTCACCTCTGAATTCTCAGGTCGTAGCGCAGTGCCTGACACTAATTGTTCAATGGATGGATTCATACAAAGGGAATCCTGAAACTTTATCCTAACAATCAAGAAACATTCATTAAACACCCCCTCAGCTTTGCAATGGGGGAGGGGGATGCTACTAAAGAATTATTTGGTATGATTCATGTCCTTAAGAAACTTACAGAACACTTAAAGAGACAAACATGAAAAATTATGTAAGACAGTGTATAAATAAACTCGCAGTTTTGTGGCATAGACTATAAATCTTGTAGGTTTCAGAGGAGACAGCAACGAGGGTGGTGGGAGTAGCCCGGTGGGACCTGACAGAGGCTTTGAAGAACTGATGGGTCTCAGAGACTGGATGTGGGGGGATCTGGGGACAGGCTGAGGTGTTGAGGTAGGAGGAGCGGGTGATGGAAGCTATCAAAGATTTGAAAGTTTCTTTTTAGACACCAGTGCTCTGTGAAGCTGACTGACGGCCTGTCTGGTCTCTGTTTAGCCTCATGCAGTGTGAGTGGGTGGACAAGATGGCTTCCTGTCTTCCAGCTCTGGTGACGTGGGGCACAAGGGACTGGTCCTTCAGAAGAACGGCTCAGGCTGGGCTTTGCCGGCTCCTTCTAGGAGGCCCACAGGTCCTGCAGAGCCCCTGGACTGGGTGGGTGGAGGGAATGGAAATAAGGCAGGTAAGCCAGGATATGTGTGTGGGATGCTGCACTGTGGGGGTTCTGGGGGTTTAATGCCACACTGAGGGGCAGAGGGGCAGGTCCTGGGAGAATAAAATGCATCCACACTCACTCCAACCTGAGATCCCATCTGATTTTGTGCTGCATTTGCCGAGTCTCTGGGCAAAGGAAGGCCAAACCTCCCTCCCCTCACTCTTCCAGCCTGCCAACTCCCCATTCTTCCTCAGCAGATGAAAGGATCAATACTTCCTAAGACCACCATTGCCACACCCACAGCTCCCGAAAGGAGGCTTAAAGGAGGCAAGAATTCCCAAGTGCTTTCTCTTTCTTCCATGGTAGGCTGGGCTGTTGTCCTCCTTCTAATCCTAGTTCACTTTTGGGGGTTCTCTTTCCACCCAGCAGTGCCTGCAGAGCCAACGTCCCCACACCTATGTGCCCCTATCCCCACCCGTTGCCCTTCTGCTGGTGAGGTGTTATTCTGCAGGCCCAGTTTCAGGCCCCTCTTAGTTCAGGTTGGTTAATTGGTTCATTCATCATTCATGTGAAAAGCATCCATTGAGTGCCCTTTGTATACTAGCCCTGCACTGTCCACTAGCCACTAGCCCCATGTGACTACTGAGCACTGGAAGTGTGGTCTGACTTGAGACATGCTGTCTGTACATATACAATACACGTTAGATTTCAAAGACATAATACAAAAAAGGGATGTGACATATCTCCTTAATTTTTTTATATTGTTTGTGTGTTGAAATGATAATATTCAAATATATTAGGTTAAATTAAGTATGTAATCGAAGTTAATTTTACCTGTTTCTTTTCACTTTCAAAAAATCTTTTTGGGAATTATAGATTCATACACAGCTGTAACAAATAACACGGAGAGAACCTGTATCTACTTCCCCTAATTTCCTCCAAAGATAACGTCTTTCAAAACAATATAGTACAATATCATGACCAGACATGGTGGCTCATGTCTGTAATCCTAGCACTTTGGGAGCCAAGGTGGGAGATCACTTGACCCCAGGAGTTTGAGACTAGCTTGGGCAACAGAGTGATACCCTGTCTCTCCAAAAAAAAATAAAATAAAATAAAATCCAAGTGTGGTGGCGCATGCCTGTAGTTCTGGCTACTCAGGAGGCTGACGTGGGAGGATTCCTTGGACCCAGGAAGTTGAGGCTCCAGTCAGCTATGACAGCACCACTACATTCCAGCCTGGGTAACAGAGCAAGACCCTGTCTCAAAAAACAAAACACCCCAAACAATATAGTACAGTATCACAACCAGGAAATTCACATTGATACAATCCGTCAATTCTCACTTTACCAATTTTGTATGCACTCATTTGTGAGTCTGTGTATTTAGTTCTAAGCAATTTTATTACATGAATTTTTACTTTTTGTAATGTAGCTACCAGAAAATTTAAAATTATATATATGACTCCTGGTATATTTCTATTGGTGCTGCTATAAACATTGGTTACTGTATTAGTCAGGGTTCTCTAGAGGCACAGAACTAATACATAAAGGGCAGTTTATTAAGGAGTATTGACTCACATGATCACAAAGCCAAGTCCCACAATAGGCCGTCTACAAGCTGAGGAGCAAGGAAGCCAGTCCAATTCCCCAAACCTCAAAAGTAGGGAAGCCAACAGAACAGTCCTCAGTCTGTGGCCGAAGACCTGACAGCCCATGGCAAACCACTGGTGTTAAGTCCAAGAGTCCAAAAGCTGAAGAACTTGGAGTCCGATGTTCCAGGGCAGGAAGCATCCAGCACGGAGAAAGATGAAGGCCAGGAGACTCAGTAAGCCTGTTTTATTCTAGCCACATTGACAGTTGATTAGATGGTGCCCACCCACATTGAGGGTGGGTCTGCCTCTCCCAGTCCTCTGACTCAAATGTTCATCTCCTTTGGCAACACCCTCACAGACACACTCAGGAACAATATTTTGTATCCTTCAATCTAATCAAGTTGACACTTAAAATTAACCATCACACTTAAACAAGATGGATAAAACAGGGTACTCTCCTGGGGTAGGGCAGGGAGGGCTCAAACACAGATGAAGAGTTTACAACTATCTTTTATGCTAAGTGCCAAGTGGATGGTGCAAACTCTTGTTCATTGCTGCTGGAGTCAGAGGGCAGAGAGACCTGTCTGGCCAAGGGCTGTGTAGGAGCCCATGCTCACCTTAGAAGGAAGGATGCTTTGCTTGAAACAGGATGGGGGCTCCAGTCCTGCCCACCTAGTTCACTCATTCCCAACCCTACCTCCACCATTTTCCCTCCTCTCCTCTGCAGAGGCTCAAAGGGTGTCCCAGTGTTCCACAGAGTCAATTTGGGAACCACTGGACAAGATTCAGGCTCTGAGTGAAGCCTGGAAAAGGAAGAGTAAGATTTCTGCCCAAAGGATTAGAGAGGCAACCCCAGGTGTACTACCGGGGTTGCTGTACCAAGGACCACACACTGGAGGGCTGAAACCACAGAGAGTTACTGTCCCACAGTTCTGGAGGCTAGAAGTCTGATTATCAAGATTGGTTCCTTCCAAGGCTGCAAGGAAGAATCTATTCTTTGCCTCTTCCCTACTTCTAGTGTTTAGCCTCATGCAGTGTGAGTGGGTGGACAAGATAATCTTGCAGGTAATCTTCAGTGTTCCTTGGCTTGTAGATCTCTGCCTTCATCTTCACCTAGTGGTCTCCTTTGTGGTCTGTATGTCCAAATTTCCCCTTTTCAAAAGGACACCAGTCATATTGGATTAGGGCCAACCCTGTTCCAGTATGACATCAACTTGCTGAACTAATTGCATCTGCGAGGACCCCGTTTCCAGCTAAGGTCGAAATCACCGGCGCTGGGGTTGGGTGTGGGTAGGACTTCAGCTATGAATTCTGGGGGGACACAATCCAACCCATAACAAGGAAACTTGTAGAAGCAAACAGCCAGGTGCAGGAATGAAATGGTTGGTTAGGTTCAGCGGGACTGGGTTCCATAGGCTTGGGAGAGAGTATGGGCGCTAATCTCGGAGGCTTGCACACACAGGTGCACACACACATGCATGCACACGTGTGCACACACACAGGGAATCCAGGCATGTCATACGATGAATAAAACATTATTTGTGGGAGCTCTTGACAGACAGAGTGGTTGGGATGAATGCTTGGTTGAGCGTTTGAGGGGACCGTCACCCACCATGTCCACATCTCTCCTCGGCCCCCCCAAGGAGAAGGGAGGGGTCTGCAGTGTACTCATTGTGGCATGCTGTTTAGGGCCTGAATGCAGAGGAGAGCTGCAAGACTGGTGCACAACTCTTCCCCCCACCTGTTTACCTCTTGTAGGAGCCCTTCCTTTAAATGAAATATCGACAAAGAGCAGTTGGAAGGGGCGTGACATTGTTGGATGGCCCCGGGTGCCCGCTTGTGTGGGTATCTTCCTGAGGTGAGCAGTGGAGACAATCAGGGAGGGGGTGGGCTGGCAGTGGGGGCCTGGGACACTAGGCTGGGGAGCAGAAACGCACTGAGTTTGGCCTTGGGGGCCTAGGCTCAGGCCATTGCAGCATGAAGACTGGAGGCCGTCCCAGGGCTCTACCTGGAGCTTGTTCTGTTTCTCTCTCCGGACCCCTCCTATGGCTGGGTGCCCTGGTGTGCACTCCCCCCTCCCCTTGCCTTGGCACTATAAGTGCTTGCACTCCCCTGCGCCTGCAGAGCCTTGATGGCTTTAGAATCCAGGATGCTCACCTGCTCATCAGGACCCCAGGACACAGGACCAAGGGTCCCAAGGAGGCCCTCCTGCTGCCACCCGCAGAGCCCCATCTGCCCCAGTGTCTGTCATAGCTTCACCACTTTCCTCCTTTCCCTTCTAGGGTGGAGACTGGGGGTGGGGGGAGGTGGGGGATGGCCTAGGGGTTGGGGGTCTCTCCGCTCCTCTCCTCTCTCCAGACACTCTTGCCCTGCAGCATCTTTTCTTGTGCCGCCAATGAAAGGCCCCCCAGGTGGACCCTGGTGAATGAAACCCCTTCCTTTTTCCAATGAGGAAATTGTTACCCTCTGGAGAATCACAGGAAAGTAACATGAGTCACAGAGTGAATCAGGAGCATGGACAGGCAAGGGAGGGCAGAGCCTGGTCATTGCACCCATTCATCCTGCTGAGAACGCTGTGCAACCGGCAGCATCTCTGCTTTGATCTAGGTGGGAAGGTCCTGGCACCTTCTCTGAGAGGCCTATCTCCTTACTTAGACCTGGGGATGGTGGAGGGCTTTGGGGGGCGGGTGGGGAAAGGGCGGTCAGAGCCCCCTAGGGGCAGGGAAAGGCCCACATTCTGGGCCCATCCCACAGAGACTCCTGGCTGAGTTCTTGGCTCCTCTAGAGATGAAATTGGGCCCACCTTCCTCTCACATGGCTTTGAGGGACCCCAGAAAGGCAGTGTTCCTTTCTTCCATGAACTGATGCTCCATCACTGGCCATCCTGCCCCTGGCTCACTCAGCCCCAGTGAAAGCTCATCCTCCCCTCGCTTCTACCTCTGCAGGGGACAGGCCTTGCCTAGCGCATCCACCTGGGCTGGCCCCTCATCGCCCACTTCCTGTCCTGCTCACGTGTCCCCTTCCCAGAGAGGCCTCCCCGACTGCCCTGTGTGGAATAATATTCCTCCCTGACCCCAAGCCCCTTATCCCACTTTCTTCCCTTTATTTCTTCCACAACACCTTTCACCCTTTAGCATATGATGCATTTTGTCGCCTATTAGTTTACTGTCATCATATCTGTCTCCCTCTGATGGAAATTAAGAGTTGCTGGGGCAAGGCTTTGGTGGCTTGCTTGCTGTTGAGCCTCAGTATGTAGCCTGGGATGGCTGTTGGACCAATATAGAATAATATAATAAAATAAATATTATGCATATATAACAAGATAAAAATAGAATGAATGGGAAAAGGAAAGGTACGCTCAATACACTGTGAGGTCCAATGCAAGTGATTTGCTAATTAACAATAGAAAAGCAATTATACATTTTATTTCACAAGCTTGGCTTGCTGTGAAAGAAATGGCTCATTTTTAAACTTTCTTTTCATTAAAAACATGACCAAATCTTACCCACCAGTTTATGAGAAATTGAATCCACCAGTGTTGAGGTGCCTTCGGGGTCTTCCCCCTCCTAGGATTGTGTGAAGACCCTGGGGGTCTTGTGTGGAACAGAACAGTGCTGTGGGCCCCCTGGGCTGTGCTGGCCTCGCTGATCTGCTCACTGCTTTCTGGAGGCTTCTGGAGCCCTGGGTCCAGCCTCCCAAGCTGCCCTTTTCTGAGGTCCTACTATCCCTTGTGAGGGATGTGGAGAGAGGGACCTTAAGCTGCTAGCACAGGCTTCCTGGTTTGGGCCATGGTCTCACCACTTCCACCACAGCCCTCTCCAGACCCAGAGGCACTGGCCCCCCTCCTCCCCCAGGACTCTCTTACACAGTTTCTTCACAGCACAATTTCTTGAGCACTGAAATCTTTCAGCCCCCACAACCCAGTTGGCCCTGGGTTGAAGATGAAAAAACCGAGCTACCTTTCTGGAATGGAGGAAGGAAAATACAAATGAATAATTCTGTAGATTATCCTCCCACAAAAGTTAAATAGCACCGTTTGTGAATGATATACTTCTTTTATTGTTTTTTTATGAATAGCACCTACTCAAGGTTATCCCTGTAATGATAGGGAGTACAGTCATTCTCATTCCTATTGTATGCCTGTCAAGAGGGCGGGGGTGGTGACAGGCAGGGCCCTGGAATGCGCTCACCTGGGCCAGTGTGAGGATGGTAGCAAAGCTGAACAGGTGTGTTGTGCATGAGGCCAGAAGGCTGAGGTCACTGACCCAGCACCCCAATATGGGAAGACCCCAAGGTATGCTGTGTGCAACTGACTCCCAGGACAGGATCCAGACCTTGGGTGCTGAGAGGACTGAACTGGGAGTCAGGACTCCTGGGTTCCAGGCCTATCTTTGCCCCCAGGTGGCTTGAGCTAACTTCCCACTCTATGCCCGTTTCCTCAGCTGTGATGGCTGACGGTGTACTCTGCCTCCCTCCCTCACAGGACTGGGGTCAGGATAGAGCAAGATGCGCAACTCAGGAACTGTCAATGGTCAGTCCGCAGCCTACAGCATGTCCTATTTGGTCTGCACAGTGTTTCAAGTTCGGATTCATTGGCAACCTTTAAGAACTGGGAAATGGGCCGGGTGCGGTGGCTCAAGCCTGTAATCCCAGCACTTTGGGAGGCCGAGACGGGCGGATCACGAGGTCAGGAGATCGAAACCATCCTGGCTAACACGGTGAAACCCCGTCTCTACTAAAAAAAATACAAAAAAATTAGCCGGGTGAGGTGGTGGGCGCCTGTAGTCCCAGCTACTCGGGAGGCTGAGGCAGGAGAATGGCCTGAACCCGGGAGGCGGAGCTTGCAGTGAGCTGAGATCGCGCCACTGCACTCCAGCCTGGGGGCAGAGCGAGACTCTGTCTCAAAAAAAAAAAAAAAAAAAAAAAAAAAAAAAGAACTGGGAAATGAAAAATAAAAGCCTGGACTTCCTGCACCTCTTGGACAAATAAGCAAAGTGGCAACCCGAGGCCTGTCTTCCCGTATCTCAGGCAGCGCGGACACCCTTCCCCGTTCTTCTTGCCTTCGCTTTGCTCGTTCTCTGTCCAGCCCCCTCATGCCCAGGTTTGAATTTGCTCCCTGGTAGAAGTGAAGCACTTTGTGGAAATATAAATGATTAATGTGCGGTTGTACTTTTATTGGCTGTTTTACCCAGGGTGCGTGATGCTCTAAAAGGTCCAAGAAGAGCACAGACGAGCTCTCTAAGGAGAGCTTCTTGAGCAAAAGTGTGAATGTTATGGTGCCATCCCTAACTTTAGAGATGACGGTCATAGGATGAGCAGGGCCCTCCCCTGGCCAGGATGGGATCCATCAGGAAGGTAAGGGCATCTGTTCTGGGGTGGCTGCTGGCTTGAGACTGAGCTTGTCTAAGGAGAAGAAGAGGATTTGGCTTTGTTCTTGGTCAAGACTTGGGTCAGGAAGGGCTTTCAGATCAGTGGCTCCAGCCACTCTGGCTGCTGATCCTTGGGGTCCTTGCCTTCCACAGGGGCCTGGACTTTCGTGCTGGGGCAAGAGGGAGGTGAAGGGGCCCTGAGCCCGGTGATCGGTGACCTCTAGTTCCCCGACGGGTATGGGTAGTAGCAGTTACTCAGGAGAAAGGCATGACATTTTCAGCATGAAACAACTGCCCCTGTTTTGTTTTCCTCATTTTTCATTTTTGTGTTAATACCGGCCATCATCGTCATTACCATTCCTCCTGTTTGTGCAACGCCGAAAGGTTACCAAAAGGCTTTTTCTTTTTCTTTTGGTAGAGAAAGAAAATATTTGTATTATTGAATAAGCATTAAATCAGAATATAGTGCTCATCACAAGCAATCTGCTAAGAGACTGCAAAGACAGAAAGAAATCTCCCCCTTGACATAGCCAGGCAGCTACAACCGCTACCCGCATCTTCTCTGGATAAACAACTAGCCCTCCTGTAGTTGACAGAGCCATTGGTCACACACAGTTCGTCTTCACTTCACCTGGTAGTTGGGGTGACCATCCGTGTTAGCTAATTGGCTTTATCCAGAGGAGAAACAAACTTCTCATATCTTTTTGACAGGAGACAGTTTTGCAAGCCGGAGCAAGACACCCACTGAAGTGAGATTCCTACCCTCCTGCAGAAACTTGGAAATAGGAGTACTGTCTTCCTTGATTTTTACATTTCAAAGAGATGGTTCCCAGGTTTTTGAGAAGGAAGGCCCTGGGTCATAAAACTGAAGAAAAACCTGTTTAATTTTTTTTTTTTTGAGACAGAGTCTCACTCTGTCACCCAGGCTGGAGTGCAGTGGCGTGATCTCGGTTCACTGCAACCTCTGCCTCTCGGATTCAAGCAATTCTCCTGCCTCAGCTTCCCAAGTAGCTGGGATTACAGGCTTGTGCCACCACGCCTGGCTGATTTTTTTTGTATTTTTAGTAGGGATGGGGGTTTCACCATATTGGCCAAGCTGGTCTCAAACTCCTGAACTTGTGGTCCACCCACTTTGACCTCCCAAAGTGCTGGGATTGCAGGCGTGAGCCACCACGCCCGGCCACAAACCTGTTTAATTTTGAAAATGATTTATCTACACATTTTAAAGAAGAGACAGTACTTACAAGTTTGCTAATGTAATACTCTAAGAAAAAGGAGAGGAGTAGAAAGAAGGCTCCTTCTCTTATTTGAGACAGTCCCAGAATAATTTATTGAGGACCTACTGTGTGCCTCCAAGCAACCTAGAAAGTTGTCTAGGATTATTATTTTATTATTACTATTATTGTTTTGAGTTTACATTGTTCCCACTTTTTAATGTGGTTATAAAAATAATACATTGTTCGTCGTAAAGCTTTCAGAGCCAAAAAGTAGGAAGAAGCAGGAAAAAAAAATTTCACGTTATCCTACCACTCAGAGACATCAGAACTTTTTGACTTGTTTTCTTTCAGGTTTTCCACTAAGCACTTTTTAAAAAGATGTATGAAATAATAGTGAATTTACACATATATTCTGACTTTTTTTGCTTAAATTTAATGGTTTCCCTATGTCATTTAAAACATCTTTATATATATGATGTTTTGGTGGTTACATGGCCATCCATGTGGTTTTTTTTTTTCTTTGTTTTTTTTGAGACAGGGTCTGCCTGGAGTGCAGTGGCACAGTCGGGTCTCACTGTAGCCTCACTCTCCCAAACTCAAGTGATCCTCCTGCCTCAGCCTCCCAAATAGCTGGGACTATAGGTGTGCTACTATGCCCGGCCAGTTACAAAAAAATTAGTAGAGATGGAGTCTCACTATATTGCCCAAGCTGGTCTAGAACTCCTGGGCTCAAGCAATTCTCCTGCCTCATCCTCCCCAAGTGCTGGGATTACAAGTGTGAGCCACCATGCCAGCCCTCCCATCATTCTGAAGCACTGACAGTCCCCAGCCTTTTCCTAATGGTGCCTATTTAGGTTGCCTGATTAATAAGACTTGAGACAACAGTCTGTCTGGTTCAAACCCTCTTTGTGATTTTGATAATTTCCTGAGGATAAAATCCTGAAAGGGGTATCACTGGGACCAAAGGTATAAGCATTATTAAACCTTTTGATAGATATTTCCAAATCCTCTTTCAGAAAGTTGATACCAAAGACCAGCCTTGAGTATTTTTTTTTTTTTTTTTTTTTTTTTGAGACGGAGTCTTGCTCTGCCGCCCAGGCTGGAGTGCAGTGGCCGGCTCTCAGCTCACTGCAAGCTCCGTCTCCCGGCTTCACGCCATTCTCCTGTCTCAGCCTCCTGAGTAGCTGGGACTACAGGCGCCCGCCTCGTCGCCCGGCTAGTTTTTTGTATTTTTTAGTAGAGACGGGGTTTCACCATATTAGCCAGGATGGTCTCGATCTCCTGACCTCATGATCTGCCCGTCTCGGCCTCCCAAAGTGCTGGGATTACAGGCTTGAGCCACCGCGCCCGGCCTAGCCTTGAGTATTAACATTACATATATTTTACCAATTTGATAGGTTAAAAATAAGATTGTATTATTTTCATTTGCATGTCTTTGGTTACTAGTCAGGTTAAATCCACACCAAAATTTAATTTTGTTTAATTTTTGTAAATTTTTGTTGTTGTTTCTTTTTTCTTTTTTAGACACAGGGTGTTGCTCTGTCATCCAGGCTGTAGTGCAGTAGCACAATCATAGCTCAGTGCAGCCTTGAACTCCGGGTCTCTCCTCCCACTTCAGCCTCCCAAAGCACTGGAAGTACAGGCATTAGCCACTGTGCCCAGTCTACTTTTGCTTATTTACTTTTATTTTTATTTTTTGAGACAGCATCTAGCCCCATCACCCAGGCTGGAGTGCAGTGGTGTGATCATGACTAGTTGCAGCCTCAACCTCCTGTGCTCAAATGATCTTCCTGCCGCAGCCTCCCAAGCTCTAATTTTTTGATTTTTTTTTTTTTTTGGTAGAGACAGAGTCTCACTATGTTGCCCAGGCTGGTCTCAAACTCCTGAGTTCAAGCTATCCCCCTGCCTTGGCCTCTCAAAGTGCCAGGCCTACTTTTATTTATTTTTTGAAAAAGTAATGCAAGCATATATAAAATCAGAAGTTACAAAAGTGTGTACAAATGGAAAGGAAGATTTCTCACCTTGTCCATCAACCACTCCATTATCTTTTCTGGATGCAAACATTGGGTTAAATACATTTTAATTGTGTATTGTTAGATATAAAAGGCTTTATATGCATGTTAGCATTTATATGTCTGCTTTTGTAGACTGTTTATATCCTTAGGTTGAGGATTATTCATCCCCTTTGACAGATGAGAAAACTGAGACTTAAAGAGGTTCAGTGCTGAGAGTTTCAGTGCTGAGAATCACACTGCTGGTAAATGGTGGAATGTGAGCCCCTCTATCCAAGAATCTCTAGAGGCAGGCATTGCCCAGAGGTGAGTCATCTGTTTGGATGGCTATTGAAGCTCTGAAGAAAGTGCCACCTATGGGGCTGGTGTTAACACCTTTAAAGGAACATGGCAGCTGCAGGTGTGTGAGTGATGGAGAGGCACTGATAACACCTTCTTATCCAGAACCTTCTCTCTCATCAAACTGGCACTTCTGCCTAAAATCCTGGGAAAGGCTGTTTAGCAATTGGAGCTATTTGCCCCTCACTGAGAACTAGCAGTTTCTGGGATTAGTGCTGCAGTTCCTAGCAGAACCCTGGCCTGGCCTTCTCCAGCTTGCTGCTTTTTCTGTCCTCTCACTAACCCCCAACCTCCGGACTCTTCCCAGGACCCCACCTGTGCAAGGTGGTCATTTCCCAATTAATGGTTAAAACCAGACTGTCAGTTCTTGAGGGCAGCAGCAGTATCTCCTAACATTGAAGAAGTCCATTTGTAATTGTAGGCCGCAACACTGTCATTCTTTTGGAGTCTGAGTGACAGGTTAATGGGTGAGATACTTTAGGGACAGGGGACAGCCCCTGTGGCCCTTCAACTCACACCCCTCCCTGCCTGGTGCCCCTTACTAGCTCTGGATGATCCACTGTACACCTTGTCTCTTGGGTGGAAGTTTGCCTGGTGGCACCTCTAACATCTCTACGGCTGCAGCCCCTTTGCCTGCCCCCGGAGGGCTGAACTCAACAAGCAGTCTGGCATGTGTTTTTGGCTGGCCTCCCCTCCCTCTGTTTCTTCCTCTTTCCCAGGACTGTTAAGACTCTCCTGTTCCAATTTTCTTTAAAAGGGGCCTCTGGGGAGGGTGGAGTTCAGGATCTCATAGTTCTAGAACCTCAAGGCACCCACCCCTGGTTCAGGATCCCATAGTTCTAGAACCTCAAGGCACCCACCCCTAGCCCCCTTTCCCCACTCTGATTGCTTAAGGACCTTGAGAAAGACAATTTGAGGCTCAGGTTTAGATATAAAGTCTAGTTTCTTCCCTAGGAAGGACCATAATTATGTAGGGGTGACAGAACTCACAGATAGACAGGTAGAAGTGACTGCTGAGTCAGGCAGGATGAGAAGATGTAGGGGGTTTGAGAGTAAGTGCTGACTTGGTTCCAAGGTGGGACGGCCCGGTAGGCTGGGCCAGAGTGGTCAAGAAGGGCCTCAGGGAAGTGGTGGTGCTTGAGCTGGACATTGAAGGTTGAGGGACATTGAGGCAGGTGGGGCGCAGGATGAGTGTGGGAGCACAATGGTGGCTTAAAAAGATGAGGTTTGCAGAGGGGTGCAAGTGAAACTGTAGGACCACTGCTGGGGAACTGAGTTTAGGGTCTGGAATCCTGTCCTTTGGGTCATGGGGAGTCTTGGAAGGTTCTGGAACAGACAAGTGGTGCTATTGGGATACTCCTTAGGAAGCTCACTCTGATGGCAGTGTTTAGGACATTGGACAGGGAAGGTATGAAGACCTAGGAGACCATCCAGGAAGCAGCTGCCTTCCTGTCCTCTACTGACCTGAAAAACAGAGCATAGCAATGACAGTGGCTTCAGTTTCACCCTCCAGAGCCTGTGGGAGCCTCAGCCTGAAGCAGGAGGCTCTTGGAGGTGGTTTGCAAGGATGGGTTCGGTTGCATTTTGTCTTGAGCACATGACCAGTCTTTTGGTGACCTGGGCTGCACGCTGTGCCCCACTGGGTTGAGCAGTCAGCACGTGGGGTCCTGGGCTCTGGCGTCAGGTGTGGGGCTTCTGTGGGGAACCCAAGTCCATGGTGCCAAGTGCTCTGTGCCCCATAGATTCATCCTCTTTTGGTTCAGCCACCCTGGAGATTCCAGCATCTGAGTGGGCACTCGCACACGCTTGGCCCCAGGCCTACCATATGCAAAGGCAGATTGTGCAGGAGCCCACACACTGTGAATGGAGAGCTACACATGTGCCACTTCCTCCCCTTCCTGTGTCCCCCACAAAATTGCCTCCACTGGCCTCCTCCAGTGCCAGGAATTCTGTGACTTTGGCTCTTCAATCAAAATGGAAAAGGATCTCAGAGATGACTTGGTTCAGCCTCTTCATTTTATAATATTCTATGGTTATTATTATTATTATTTTTGAGACAGAGTCTCACTCCATCACCAGGCTGGAGTGCAGTGATGCTATCTCAGCTCACTGCAACCTCCGCTCCTGGGTTCAAGCGATTCTCCTGCCTCAGCCTCCCGAGTAGCTGGGACTGCAGGCACATGCCACCACACCCAGCTAATTTTTATGTTTTTAGTAGAGACAGGGTTTCACCATGTTGACCTCTTGACCTTGTGATCTGCCTGCCTCAGCCTCCCAAAATGCTGGGATTACAGGCATGAGCCACCACGCCCAGTCATGGTTTGTTTTATATGGACTTCATCATTAAACAGTCCACAGCAATGGCAGCAGCCCGAACAATATTAAAAATATTGGACAATGGAAAAGTATTTTTATCCCCAAAAAAGAGCATGAGAACATGGGGTTAAAGGAGAGAAGGAAGAAACATGGGCATTGGCGTTGGGCTTGGGCTTGAATACTTCCTCTGCTTTTCACAGTATCTGGGCAGGTTGTAACTCTAATCTCCCTAGGTTCAGTTTCCTCATCTGTGAAATGGCGTACTAATGCCCACCTATAGGCTTTTGGGAGGATTTGAAATAACATGTAAATCTGTCACAGTGCCTGGAACATATATATTTTTTAATCCATTGGCAAAAATTTTAATAAGATAATGTCTTACAATATTTGGAGGGTATTATCAATGGAGGTAGTTCCACCTGTTTTTAAATTGCTTCCCTAAGATGTGATTTTTGCCTTCTGTCCTGAAATTCCCCTAGTAGTTGGCTCAGGGAAGCATGGGCAGCTTTCCCCACCCTCTGATGGCTGTAGTATTCATTGCCATGAGAGCAAGGGGCTAAGTTACATGGCTGTGGGTTACACAACCGGGGACCTGGCTGAGCCAGGTTGTCAGCAATAACCACACGACAGAGAAAAGCTGAGCCTCCATAAACATATCCCGGATTTCATAATCAGAAAATCCAGACAGAGCTATTTTTATTTTAACAGGCACATAACTTTTGAGTAAGTATGGGCGTCAGGTGGCACCACACACTTTTCAGTGCTTGGGGCCTCTAAATATCTGAATCCAGTCTTGAATAAATCAGTTTACATAATTCTTTATATGTTCTATTTCCTTAGGTTCAAGGCTGTGTTCAAGCCTAGCTTAACCTGCAAGGTGCAAAGATTCTGCAAGGCTGACTGAGTCCAGGAAGCTGACTTTGGCTACTCCAAGGCCTTGTTAGTGATTACGAGTTTAGCACAGTTAAGCACTTGTTTTTTTGTTGTTTGTTTGTTTGTTTTTTGAGATGAAGTCTCGCTGTGTCACCCAGGCTGGAATGCAGTGGCGTGATCTTGACTCACTGCAACCTCCGCCTCCTGGGTTCAAGCAATTCTCTGCCTCAGCCTCCCTAACAGCTGAGATTACAGGTGTGCACCACCACATCCGGCTAATTTTTTTGTATTTTTAGTAGAGACGGGATTCCACCATCTTGGCCAGGTTGGTCATGAACTCCTGACCTCATGATCCCCCTTACCTTGGCTTCCCAAAGTGCTGGTCTTACAGGCACGAGTCACCGTGCCCGGACTTAAAACTTATTTTAACATGTAGTTTTATTGTAGAAATATAGACTACAAAGGAGTGTGGAGAACAATATAACAAACATTCATGCAGTCATGACTGAGAATAAGGAGTGTTAACAAATGTTAACATCCTGTCATATTCACTTCAAATATATTCCTCCTGAAAAAATAAATTAGACATAAAAAACCAGTTACAGCATTCTGTTTAAGCACTTGATTTTGTCCTCTCTTGTTTGCTAATATTTCCATGTGTGTTAGTGTACTTATCTCAATTTTATGGTGAGCATTTTGGAAACAAGAGTTTGCTCTTTGCTGTTACTTGGCCCAGCAACTACCAGTTCCTGATGCATAGTAGATGCTCAATAAATGTTGTATAAATGAATGAGTGAATAAAATGTTTTATTTTTTAACGTTTTTTAAAATTTTGTTTTATTTAATTATTATTTTTGAGACAGAGTCTCACTCAGTCACCTAGACTGGAGTGCAGTGGTGCAACCTCACCTCACTGCAGCCTCTGCCTCCCAGGTTCTCAGCCTCCCAAGTAGCTGGGACTACAGGTGCTCACCACCATGCTTGGATAAAATTTTTTTTTTTTTTTTTAAGTAGAGACAGGGTTTCACCATGTTGGTCAGGCTGGTCTCAAACTCCTGACCTCAAGTGATCCTCCCACCATGGCCTCCCAAAGTACTGGCATTACAGGAGTGAGCCACCGTGCCCAGCCATGAAATGTTTTTCCTTTTGTCCATCTTCCTTTATACCTCCACACACCTTCCTCATTAGGTTTCTTTGACTAATAATAGATCCTATCCTTAGTTCAGGAATGGAATTTAAATTATATAATACATTGGTTTTGAAAATTATGCAATTAGGTTTTTTTGAGATAAATGAGTAAACATTGCTAAACCAAAAGAAAGAATAAACTTTAATTCCAGCTACAAAAGTAACCAGCTTTCTGGTATAAAACCTTACATAAATAGAACTACTACTGTGTATCTCCTCTTGTAGCTTGTTTTTTCCCCCCATTTAATAATGAGTGTCTTTCTAAGTCATCATATTTTCTGCTCAGTAGTCCCTCACCTCTATAGTCCTGGGAGGGGACTGCCATGTGAAGGGACATGGGGTCTCACCATGGGTAGGAGGACGACAGTGTGGTTGGCTAGCTGACCCTTCATGCATTCCGTGGGAAGAAGTCTAGCTGGTTAGACTATTTTTTAAGGACCCGTGAGTCTCATAGCAGACTCCTGGGCTGGACATTGATTTGATATGTTTGTGAACTAGCTAGTTTGCAAAATCTCGGGTGGAAATATTACTGTTTTCTTGGCCTCTAGGCTGTTTGGTAAAGGCTTTTAGGAGTAGAAGCATTTAGAGTTAGCCCTTGGTTTAAATCTTAGCTTGGCTACTTGTTACTTGGGCAAGCTGCTAAACCTCTCTGAGCTGCATATTTTATCAGCTGTAAATGGAGATAATGAGATTTTCCTTCTTCCTTCCTTCCTTCCTTCCTTCCTTCCTTCCTTCCTTCCTTCCTTCCTTCCTTCCTTCCTTCCTTCCTTCCTTTCTTCCTTCCTTCCTTCCCTCCTTCCTTCCTTCCTCTCTTCCTCTCTTCCTCTCTTTCTTTCTTTCATCTTGCTCTGTCACCCAGGCTGGAGTGCAGTGACATGATCTCTCCTCACTGCAACCTCGGCCTCCTGGGTTCAAGTGATTCTCATGCCTCAGCCTCCCAGAGTAGCTGTGATTACAGGCATGTGCCACCATGCCCAGCTAATTTTTGTATATTTAGTAGACACGGGGTTTCACCATGTTGGCTAGGCTGGTCTCGAACTCCTGACCTCAAGTGATCCACCCGTCTCGGTTTCCCAAAGTTCTGGGATTACAGGTGTGAGCCACCATGCTTGGCCCAATCATGAGATTTTCTGTGTGAGGCATTTGTAGGAATTGAGACCATTTATGTAAAGGGCTGGGTTCGTAATAGGTGCTCAAAGTGTCTCTCTTCTGAATAAACCAAGCCCAAATTTTCTCCAAGAAATACCTTGGTGATCTCTTTGAAAGGAAACAACCACTTCAATAAATAAATAAGTGGATAAATGAATAACTATTGAATCAGAAGCATACCGGAGCACTTCTGTTTTTTGAATGGACTAAGAACTGGACAAGCATTTTGTTTGGCTTCGGCCTCTGTCCTGTGAGTTGTACATTTTGCTCTGAGCTCCCCACTGCTGTGGAGCCTGGAGAGTATGAGAATGGGGTCTACTGTGACTCAGCAAAGCATCGCTGGAGCACCTCATGTGTGCAGCTCTCTGCTAGCAGGGCCCCAAGGAGCCTCCTCAGCCTAGGGTCTGGCTGAGAGACCAAGCTGATACACACGTAGGAGTTGAGCTAGACTTCTGAAGAGGGGGATGCGTGGGCATCATAGAAGAAGGCTCAGATCTATGATACTTGCAGTCAAGGACTTTGAAGGCAACTGAGATAGTCATCTTTAAAGAGGCCTCAAGAGGTGCAGAGACTCAGGCACTTAACCTATTATTGGAGATATGGATGGATCAGTTCCCAGCTCCAGTGACCATCTGCTGCCCGATTCCCTTAGCTTAGAGGCTATTTATTATTAAGGGTTTTACTGAAAAAAAAAATTCTGCTTTTTTTTTTTTTTTTTTTTTGAGATAGAGTTTCACTCTTGTCACCCAGGCTGGAGTGCAATGGCATGATCTCAGCTCACTGCAACCTCCACCTCCCAGGTTCAAGCGATTCTCCTGCCTCAGCCTCCCGAGTAGCTGGGATTACAGGCACCTGCCACCATGCCCAGCTAATTTTTGTATTTTTAGTAGAGACAGGGTTTCACCATGCTGGCCAGGCTGGTCTCGAACTCCCGACCTCAGGCAATCCGCCTGCTTCGGCCTTCCAAAGTGCTGGGATTACAGGCATGAGCCACTACGCTCCGCCTTCTTTTTTCTTTTGTCTTTTTCTCCCTGCATTCTTTTTATAAGTGTTTCACTATTTACTTATTTATTCATTCATTCATTCATTCATTCAAGACAGGGTCTCACTCTCTTGCTCAGGCTGGAGTGCAGTGGTGTGATCTCGGCTCACTTCAACCTCCACCTCCCAGGATCAAAGGATTCTCCTGCCTTAGCCTCCCAAGGCGAGTGTCACCATGCCCAGCTAATTTTTGTATTTTTTGTAGAGATGGGCTTTCACCATGTTGTCTAGTCTGGTCTCAAACTCCTGAGCTCAGGTGATCCACTCACCTCGGCCTCCCGAAGTGCTGGGATTATAGGCATGAGCCACCAAGCCTGGCCTCACTATTTATTTATAGAAATATTTCACATCCATGATTCTGTCCAGTCAAAAGTTCTTTCTGAGGTGATGCTATTGGCTTTGGCCAGTCGGAGAATGGAATCATTTGACTCACTCATCCTGCAAATGGCCCTCTGGATAACATAGGTTTTAAACTGGTCGTTAAACCTGCCTGTAACCTTGTCAATTTCGCCCACGTCCCTTTACGTGGACACATGGTCCTTGGCACCGATGACGTGGTTGCTGGCGAAGCATTTCCTTGGGAGGTACGGGTTTATGAATTCACTGGAATCGTTCTGCATATTGAGACCACACTGGTCATGAGCAGAGAAAGCTATTTTGTTTTATTTTGTTTTGTTTTGTTCTCTGACCGTTAAAGTTTTCTTCACATGCTGATGGTCCTAATAGCCTGTTTATATTTAAGGGCCAGCCAGTCACTAGAAAGTTTCTTGGAAGCTCTGTGGATTGTTATAGACAGCGATTCTCAACTGGGGCAATTTTGTCCCCAGGAGACACTGGCAATGTCTGGAGACATTTTTGATTGCCACAACAGAAGGGTCCGGGGTACAATGCTGCTGGCATCTAGTGGTAGAGAGCAGGGATGTTGCTCAGCATCCTTTAATGCACAGGACAGTCCCACAACAAAGAAGTAACCAGCCCCAGATGCCATAGTGCCAGGCTGAGAAAGCCTGCCCTGGGGCGATGAAGCAGGCACTAACCCTTTCCTCCATATCTGTTTCTTTTGAGCAGGTCAGTTTCCCTCCTGAGAAACCCATCCCTCAACAAACCTGGAAGGCAGGTGTGTGGCCCAAGCATTCAGAAGCCAGGTGCACTCAGTAAGCAGACTTTCAGGCACACCTGCTGTTTTCAGTGCAGAGTCTCTGATATAAGAAAACAGCACAGAACTTCTGTGAGTCAGTTTCCCCAGAAAGCAATCTCCTGACATCTGTGAGGTGGGCAGGTGGAGTGGCCAGGCTGCCTGGACTTGGGAAGAGGGCCTGGTATGGGAATTCACAGGGCACTGGGGAGAGGGTTGTCTAACTGCTTTTTGTGCAGACTTCAAACAATCCTGCTCTTAGCTCCATTTTGCACTCCCACCTTTGCTGGCCCTGGGGACCTTCCATTCCTGAGCCTTCCTGAGTTGTTCACTGTGAGTAGATCTGCTTTTTGCAGGCAGTCAGGTGTCCACTCTCTGGTGGAGGTCTGTGACCTTGTGCTTTTCATCATCCAGCATGTTATTGCTGGCCCCTTCTATGGCCTTCTCCCCACATGCATGTCTGTATTTATCCCTTTGCTGTCATTTTAGTGAGGGTTGGGGAAGGAGTGGAGATAAACCTGTGTTGAGTGCACATCTTGAACCAAAAATGGTATCCTTGTGTGCTGGAATACTGTAGATTTTATTAAAAGCCCTGAAGTGTGTCTGGCTTTTGAGGAGGACAAAATGCTGGTGCTGGCGCTGGCGCTCTTTTGGTTTAACTGGAGGCAGGAATTGAGGGATAGCACAGTATAGGAGGTAGAAGAGCTCTGTGACCTTTGTCTCACGAAGTCTCAATGTCCCTGTATGTGAAATGCGTGCTCTCAGCCCTGCTGGTACAGATGGAATGAGGGGATGAGTGCAGAACAGCAGAGAGCACTGCAGAGTGCTGTGGTTTATGATCGCCATCCTCATGGTTGGAGTCAGTACCATCACCTCCTTTAACTGCATGACCAAGGCGATGTGTCACTTGGGCACAGCGACAGAATGTGGCTCTCTGGTAGGCAGGCTTAACCCAGCAAATGAGCATGAGTACCGACTGCCTCGTTTTCTTGCCAGAGGCCTCCAGTTTGGTTGGCAGAGTGGTGACCAGCTGTCCAATTGGACGGGGCTCTTTAATGTCACGGATGATCCAGCAGTGCAGAGCGGCAGTGACTCCAGCTCCAGGTACAGACCCCGGCAAAAGGCCAGGGAGGGGGGAAGCCTGACCCAGGGTGGCCCTGCAGCCCCTGCCACATTGTCCACTTCCTAGGGTGGAAGAAGCAGGCTCGTTCCAGTGGCTCAAAACTCCTTGCACTTTAGTATCCCACCTGGTTCCTTTAACCTGAGGGTGAATGAGTTTGAAGGATGAGGCATAGGACCCAACCACAACCGAGCAGGGATTCACTGGCCCCTTCTATCCGGTGGGTAGGGTGGGGAGTCTTGGTCTCAAACCTCCATTTAGGGGTGGGGGCCGAAGCTCTGTCCCTGCTGCAGGGATTTCAGATATCAGCCAGCAAGTGTGTGTAGGTGTGTATGGGTGGGTGGCATCAAGAAGCGGGTGTCAGGTGGGTGTTCCCTGCTTCTCTGAAGTCCCCTGCCCAGGTACTCCCTGCCCTGCCCACAGGGGAGGTTGCCCTTGGCTGGAGCAGAACCATTTCCATCAAGATGGTGTTGAGATTTGCTATACGCCCCATCATGTGGCTATTTCCTCTTGATCAGTAATATTTGTTGAATGAATAAAAATGGAATATTCTGAGGCTGGGCACACTCATTGCAGGGAGGGTATTGTGGAGAATTTTTGCAGAGGAGGCAGGATACTGTCTCTGCTGGGAGCTGGGTGTGACTGGAACCTGCCAGCTAAGCATTCCCAGGGGCTGATTAAGCTGTTTGGTTTCTTAATTTTTGTATTTCTAAGGAGGGGGTAACTCTCACGTCCGTTTCCCTGAGAGAGAGGCTTACATTTTTGTTGCTGGTGATTTTGACACACAAACATTAAATTGACCCTGCAGAGGAAAAGTAATGGGTTTTTCAAGGACCCCTGATATGTATGTTTTTATTCAATGCTTTGAGAAAGATGAGTCTCTGGTGTCAGAAAACAGTTGAGCAAATGTCCACAGATGTGCACGAGGGTGTGGGGATGGCCACACATGGTGTCCTGGGCTGGAGGGTCTTATGCTGGCCTTTGGGACCACAGTTCTTTCCATGGAAGTGCAGAGGGAGCTCTGGACATCACAGGTGAGGTGGGGGCCCATGCTTATCCTAGGAAGCTGAGCCTCCCATGCTGGCCTGTCTGCTGAGTGGCCCTGCCTCCCAGGTGGTGAGCAGTTTAGGTAAGTCAGCAAGTGTGTACCTCCCTACTGAACTCCTGGGAGAGTTCTTCAAGAGGTTTGGGGTAGAAAATGCTAGTCAAGGCCAGGCATGGTGGCTCATGCCTGTAATCCCAGCACTTTGGGAGGTCGAGGCAGGCGTATCACTTGAGGTCAGGAGTTCGAGACCAGCCTGGCCAACATGGTGAAACCCCATTTCCACTAAAAATACAAAAATTAGCTGAGGTGGTGGCACATGCCTATAATCCTAGCTACTTGGGAAGCTGAGGCGGGAGAACAGCTTGAACCTGGGAGGCGGAGGCTGCAGTGAGCTGAGATTGTGCCACTGCACTCCAGCCTGAGTGACAGTGAAACCCTGTCAAGAAAGAAAGAGAGAGAGAGAGAGAGAGAGGAAGGAAGGAAGGAAAAGAAAGAGAAAAGAGAAAGAGAAAGAGAAGGAAAGAAAGAGAAAGAAAGAAGAAAAGAGAAGAGAGAAAAGAAAAGAAAAGCGAGTCAAGTGAGCAAGGCAGACAGATGGGCCCCTGGGAAGCTGTTTCTGGGCAGATGTCTCCAGGCAGTGGCTGAAACCATTGCCATTGTGTGGGCTCCATTCCTAACTTTTCCTGCTGCCAGCATCTTTTGTCTTTCCTTCCTCTTTCCACGGTTTCACCTGTAACTTCTCTTACCCCTCACTGCACCTGTGTTCTCCTCTGCCTTTCTTCCTGTTACCTGTTCTTGGCCCTCCTTCCTTTCTCCCTCCCCATTGCCTCCCTCTCTCCTCCACGTCCTTGCTTCCCTACTGCCTTTCTCACTCCCCTTGCCCTTTATTTTCTCTGCCCCTCTCTCCATGATCTGGGCCAGCTTCCTTTTTCCTATCAGCTGGGAGCCCACAGGGTCAGAAACACAGCTGACCTCTGTCAAGTTGGTTTTGGAATTCAGGTGCCTTTGATGCAATGTTGTTATCAGCTGAGTTGACTTGCTTCTGGAGCGCTCCCATCTGAGCAAGAATTTCCTTAGTCACAGAATAAATGGCATGACCACACCTTTCACATTTTCCTGGGACAATTCCAATTTCAAATATCCATTTCTAGTTGACCCCAAAGTACCCACCTAGTTGAAGGACTGCAGTATGTAGAGTCCCCACATGTGGGAAATAGTGGTTAACGTAGTTAGAATGGAACTGGATATTGAAGAGTTTTTACCCTGGTGTGTGAGCAGCTTCTGCCTTCTCTAAAATGGGCAGGACAGCTCCTGGCAGCAGATGTGCAGAGCTTGGGGGAGGACCTAACGAGGACACCATGTACATTGTCCCAATTAACAACTCTCCAAATCTGGAAGATGGGATGAGCTTCATGGTATTATTCACCTATTGAATAATTCAGTGCATGCCATGTTTTGCTATCTATATTTGTGTGGTGTTGAAGTGTGTTACAACCTGTTATTTATTATTAACAGTTTGGAAAGGAAGTCAGGAAGTACCAAATATAACCAGAGGATGAAGAGGGACAAAAAAGCAAATGACTCATACATTGTGTATACTCAAGCAGGAGCCACAGGGAGAAGGAGCCAGTCCAAATGATTAGTCTGGAAAACTCCAAACAGCACCACAAAGCAAATTCAAGCCAGATAGTGCTCATAAAAGGAAGTCCAGGCTGAACTAGAAAGGTGCGAGCTATAAGATATACATTGACATATAGCTTTATTAATTTCAAGTCTAGGTCTATAATGTGTTGTCCAATAAGCATCCTTAGGGGAACTGATTTAATGAGCATATAAGAATAATTTTCTTTTTCTTTTTCTTTTTTTCTTTCTTTTTTTTTTGAGACAGAGTTTCACTCCATCGCTCAGGCTGGAATGCAGTGGTGCAATCTTGATTCACTGCAACCTCCGCCTCCCGGGTGCAAGCAATTCTCCTCCCTCAGCCTACTGAGTAGCTGGGACTACAGGCACCTGCCACCAGGGCCAGCTAACTTTTGTATCTTTTAGTAGAGATGGGGTTTCACTCTGTTGGCCAGGCTGGGTCTTGAACTCCTGACCTCAAGTGATCCACCTGCCTCGGCCTCCCAATGCTGGGATTACAGGCGTGAGCCATGGCACCCAGCTGGAATAATTTTCAGTCTGCAAATGTTTCTATTTAAGTGGGTGTTTTGCACAAGTAGGAAGGCCTGTGAAGACCTTTCTCATGTGTTTATGCTTCCATCTTCTCAGCAAGACAGTGGTTGTGCATCTTCAGTTTTGAATTCCCAGCACCTAGTGTGGCACCTGTTATGTAGTAGGTGCTCAATAAATGTGAATTATGTAAAAAAAAATGAATTACGCAAGGAAATAGTAAAGGCTATTGGTAAGAAAGCAAACTTTGATTTCAATGTTCTGAGTCTTCCCTTAGAAATTTATTCCTTTGGATTTAACCTTGTCTCCTGCCATTGTCTTTGAAAAGTTGTCTCCTTTCTGGAAACACATTAGAATCAGAAACTCATTCACAGGCTGGAATTGCCAGAGAATTCGCTCTTGAAAAGAGCTGATAGTAGGGCAGGCTGACATTTGTGGGCTTCTGGGTGGGAAAGGAAGACTGACAGTTGGTGGGGGTGGGGTATAAAAAGTAGAGAGGGTGGAGAAGCCCTGTCTCTACTAAAAATACAAAATTAGCCAGGCGTGATGGCACATGTCTGTAATCCCAGCTTCTCGGGAGGCTGAGACAGGAGAATCGCTTGAACTCAGGAGGTGGAGATTGTGGTGAGCTGAGATCGTGCCATTGCACTCTAGCCTGGGCAACAAGAGCAAAACTCCATTTAAAATTAAAAAAAACGTAGAGAGGGGGCAGTGAAAGCAGATGACATACTCCTGTGCTAACTGACTAGACCTCCTCCTGATCACCTCTCACCGAGCATGGCCCCTCTGGGGAGGTGGAGGAGGATAGTGGGTACTTGTCCTCCACGGTCAGCTCCAACCCTGATCCCTCTGGACTGGCCTAGCTACCTGTCTGCCTGGCAACTGCTCAGAGAGCAGGGGGAGGCAGCAGTGCCCCCATGGTCATGGCCTCTGTCCTGCAAGGTGGGCAGTGTTGCATGCACTGCCTCAGGAAAACATCCCCCGCTTCAGTCACAGGGACAGAGGAGAACTGAGGCAGGAGTCCCCCAGGCACTGTCCCAGCAGAGTTGACTGTCAGACTGGCCCATGGCCACAGCACAAAGGGCTTCACTCAGCTTCTGCCAACTGGGTCTGGCTCCACATCCAAGTCCTTGTACTCCCTGCCAGTATCCACTTCCTCCTTGAAGCCTTCCCTGCTAGCCCCAGCCCAACTGAAACCCCTTTAACTCTGCCTTCTGTAGATACGTCTGCTTCTGTCATTGCACACACAGAGGACCCTCTGGCGAGTGCACATAATCCTTCTGTGTTTGCTCACATATTCCCCAAATCCCGCGGAGCCTCTGGCTTTGGAGAACTGGGCTGGACCACCTGTGTGAGCATCTCCAGGGCCCTCTGGATCCTCTAGATCCAGGCACAGCCACAGGCTCCTTGGCTGGCCTCACTGGCCCCCTTTCCATACTCCACACCAGTCTTGGCCCTCCTGGTCTTACCACTGTAATGGGCTGGCAAAGAGGAGGTGTGGAAGGCAACTCAGGAGACACTTGTCTCTGAGGTCCGGAGCAGGGCTGGCCCAGGCTGCCTGTGGGTGGGACAGCCTTCTCCCTGCACCCTTCTTCCTGGGCTTCTGGGATGGAGTGTGGAAGACTTCCCAAGGCCAGGGTAGCACCAGCTATAGGAAAAAAGAGCAAGCCCCAAATAGATGACACAAGAGGGCCCTCTTGGCAGAAAAGCGAGCCAAGTGAGTGTCTGGGGCCAGGCACTATGCTGGGTGCCTTACATGTATTATCCCATTGAGTCCTTACCCTCAAACCTTTGAGGTGGGTGTATTCATTACCCTCCATTTTACAGATGAGGAAACTGAGTCACCAAAGGTTAGGTCACTTCCAAGTGGTGGGTGGATCTGGAGCACCATATCTCCTGTGTGACTACAGAGTCCCAGCACTCATGGGAGGGGTTAGAGGGCTCTTCCTTCTGGGCTGTGGACAGCTCATGCAGGGCTGGGTGAGTATCCTTGTCTTTTCTTTCCAAGTCCTCTCAGGTCTTCTATTTCTGCCTTCAGCTCCTGGCTGTTAGATCATAAAAAAAGGCCATATTGATTTAAGTAGATCACTTCTGGTCAGGCACAGTTGCTCATGCCTATAATCCCAGAACTTTTAAGAGGCTGAGGTGGGAGGATCACTTGAGGCTAGGAGTTCAAGACCAGCCTGGTCTACATAACAAGACCCCATCTCTATCAAAAATTAAGAAAAAAAAAAAGCTAGACATGGTGGTGCACACTTGTAGTCCTAGCTACTTAGGAGGCTGAGGTCAGAAGATGACTTGAGCCCAGAAGTTCGAGGCTGCAGTGAGGTAAGATCATGCCTCTGCACTCCAGCCTGGGTGACAGAGTAGGACCGTATCTAAAAAAAAAAAAAAAAAAAAAAAAAAAAAAATAGTAGATCGCTTCTTTGCAACTGTTGTAAAAGCTGCAGGGTTGATCTCAGACAAGATGATCTTTAGGGTCTCTCATCTCCTCCTTCCCTGTCTCTTCCACCTTCTATCTTCTGTGTCCTTCTCCCTCCCGCCTTCCCAAGTGTACTTAGTGTTTTTCTGATTGTTGCCTCTGAAAAATGTGTCCCTCCACCTGCTCCTGGCAATTATACATTTCAAAGAGGAGCCCTTGGGGGCAGTGTGACCCCTGCAGTCCCGAATGCCATCGTGGCCATCTGAGGGCAGGACAGTGGAGAAGGCACACTCCTGCATGGCAGGTGCAGCTGGCTCGCTTAAGCCTTCCTGGTCAATGTTCTCTTCTGCAGAAAAGGAGGGAAAAAGGGCCGGAGCTCTTGGGCTTCACCCAACTAGGAAGGATTTGGGAGATGCAGGTTTGGTGGAATGTTCTGGACTGGGTGCTGGAAAAACAAAAAGCAAAACAAACATGGCAGCTTCTCCCGTTGGTCCCACATACCTGATGTGGGCTTCTTGGGGCCTGGCAGAACCCAGGCTGCAGCAGGCTGAGGCTGCTGGTGGAAGTGGAGTTGGTTGGCACTGGGAGACTCCTCCTCCTCAAGTCAGAGTTGCTCCAGGAGTGCTCTGAACCCAAAGCTTTGTGGCTTTTGAGTCTCTGTGGAGTCTCCTGGGCAAATAACCACTTACATGAATATTTCTGTGCCTCAATTACACCATCTGCAAAACTGAGGTCATTAACCCAACTCGGGGTGATACAAAGGAGGTCATGGGCTCTGTAACTCCCTGAGTGCTCCAAGGTTAAAGCACCTCACAGGTCCCTGTAGGGCTCCGTGGAGGTGGAGTAAGGGGGTCTCTTCCCCGCTCAGGTTCGCCCAGACTCACAGCATTTCCATGGGGGGATAGCACTCGCTCCCTGGGCCTTGTCTGCTTCCCTGTAAACTGAGGAGGCCGGATCAGATGGGTGCAGTGCCTGTCAGGGCCTCACCCCTTCTTCACCCCAGGTCAGCTCCCCAAACTCTGTTCCTTCCTTCAGCTTCCACCACCCATTCTCCCTCTTCTCCTTCTTCACGCTCCTATGCTTCCTCCCTTGTAGACCATCTTTCAGAATTTTATGCCAATCACTTGGCAAAGGCAGGAGGCTAGGGGAAGGCATGAGAATGGGAAGGAAGGAAAGAAAGGGGTCGGGCTGGAAGGACCAAGGATCTACCCACCCATTAGATTAGGGAATGCTCACAAGGTTAGGGCAGGTAGAGGCTCTTCCAGCTTTCCACCACATGTCACCATTTATAGCCCGGCATCCCCCTGACTTGATGGCCACCAAGACCTTGTGGAGCTAGTAAGTGATAGCAGGTCATGAAGCTCGCAAAGAGGCCATCCTTCCCCATGCGAACCTCCTAGTTTGAAGTCCTTCCTCTGGCTGATTGTAAATCTTTCCTCCCTGAGTCTCAGTGGGGGCTCTTAGGCTTGCCTTTTGGAGGCTCACAGAACACTGAAGTCTGTCTTTTCTTCCTCCAGCCATCCCTTCACACTTTGGGAGACATCCCATCCTCTCCACTTTTCCCAGGACCAGGTCTTCAGACACTCACTCAGCCCTCCTTCACCTGCAGACTTCCATGGCACCATCTCCAACATCTCCCACTCCTGGCCTTGCTTCTACCTATGCCAGAGGGGCATCTGATCCCTGCTCCCTTGATCTTCTCTTGTCAAGGTCATTGATGACCTCCTGGTTGCTAGATCAGTGGTGCCTTCTCTGTCCTCCTCTTCTTTGACCCCCATTTCCAGGGCAGATGGGTCAATACTGGAGTTGACCATCTGTCCTGGAAATGCTCTCTCCTCTTAGCTTCCACGTCCCTGAGCTCTGTGTCTGGGTTTTCTTCCACCTGCAGACCTTCCTTCTCAGTGTCCTTTGCTGCCATCTGAATGTGGGAGCTAACCTCAGGCCTGTCCTTGGCCTTCTTCCTTCTCTCTGTGCTCTCTCCCAGTGTCTCCTCAAGTCCCTTGTCCTTTGACTCTGGAATGTGCATCCCCAGCCCTGACCTCTGCACTGGGCCTCAGCCATGTGCATCTGACTGCCTACCTGTGATCTCCTCTAGATGTCTGAGGGCACAGCAAGCTTTACATGGCCCAAGAATCTTTCCATCCACACCCCAAACCTGTTCATCTCTCTTACCCTTAAATGGCTACGTCATCCCTCCCACTAGTTGTTCAAGTCCTAGGAGTTACTATTGATTTATCTCTCTCTCTCACTTTCTAATTTTTTTTTTTTTTTGTACTTTAAGTTCTAGGGTACATGTGCACAATGTGCAGGTTTGTTACATATGTATACATTTGCCATGTTGGTGTGCTGCACCCATTAACTCATCATTTACATTAGGTATATCTCCTAATGCTATCCCTCCCCCTCCCTCCACGCCACAAGAGGCCCCAGTGTGTGATGTTCCCCGCCCTGTGTCCAAGTGTTCTCATTGTTCAATTACCACCTATGAGTGAGAACATGAGGTGTTTGGTTTTTTGTCCTTGTGATAGTTTGCTGAAAATGATGGTTCCCAGCTTCATCCATGTCCCTACAAAGGACATGAACTTATCCTTTTTTATGGCTGCATAGTATTCCATGGTGTATATGTGCCACATTTTCCTAATCCAGTCTATCATTGATGGACATTTGGGTTGGTTCCAAGTCTTTGCTATTGTGAATAGTGTCACAATAAACATATGTGTGCATGTGTCTTTATTAGCAGCATGATTTATAATCCTTTGGGTATATACCCAGTAATGGAATGGCTGGGCAAATGGTATTTCTAGTTCTAGATCCTTGAGGAATTGCCACATTGTCTTCCACAATGGTTGAACTAGTTTACAGTCTCACCAACAGTGTAAAAGTTTTCCTATTTCTCTACATCCTCTCCAGCACCTATTGTTTCCTGACTTTTTTTTTTTTTTTTTTTTTTTTTTGTGAGACGGAGTCTCACTCTGTCGCCCAGGCTGGAGTGCAGTGGTGCAATCTTGGCTCACTGCAAGCTCTGCCTCCCGGGTTCAAGCCATTCTCCTGCCTCAGCCTCCCAAGTAGTGGGACTACAGGCACCCACCACCACGCCCAGCTAATTTTTTGTATTTTTAGTAGAGATGCGGTTTCACTGTGTTAGCCAGGATGGTCTCGATCTCCTGACCTCGTGATCCACCCATCTCGGCCTCCCAAAGTGCTGGGATTACAGCCATGAGCCACTGTGCCCGGCCTGTTTCCTGACTTTTTAATGATCACCATTCTAACTGGTGTGAGATGGTATCTCCTTGTGGTTTTGATTTGCATTTCTCTGATTGCCAGTGATGATGAGCATGTTTTCATGTGCCTGTTGGCTGCATAAATGTCTTCTTTTGAGAAGTGTCTGTTCATATCCTTTGCCCACTTTTTGATGGAGTTGTTTGTTTTTTTCTTGTAAATTTGTTTGAGTTCTTTGTAGATTCTGGATATTAGCCCTTTGTCAGATGAGTAGATTGCAAAAATTTTCTCCGATTCTGTAGGTTGCCTGTTCACTCTAATGATAGTTTCTTTTGCTGTGCAGAAGCTCTTTAGTTTAATTGGATCCCATTTGTCAATTTTGACTTTTGTTGCCATTGCTTTTGGTGTTTTAAACATGAAGTTCTTGCCCATGACTATGTCCTGAATGGTATTGCCTAGGTTTTCTTCTAGGGTTTTTATGGTTTCAGGTCTAACTTTTAAGTCTTTAATCCATCTTGAATTAATTTTTGTATAAGGTGTAAGAAAGGGATCCAGTTTCAGCTTTCTACATATGGCTAGCCAGTTTTCCCAGCACCATTTATCAAATAGGAAATCCTTTCCCGATTTCTTGTTTTTGTCAGGTTTGTCAAAGATCAGATGGTTGTAGATGTGTGGTATTATTTCTGAGGGCTCTGTTTGGTTCCATTTGTCTATATCTCTGTTTTGATACCAGTACCATGCTGTTTTGGTTACTGTAGCCTTGTAGTATAGTTTGAAGTCAGGTAGCGTGATGCCTCCAGCTTTGTTCTTTTGGCTTAGGATTGATGTGGCAATGTAGGCTCTTTTTTGGTTCCATATGAACTTTAAAGTAGTTTTTTCCAGTTCTGTGAAGAAAGTCATTGGTAGCTTGATGGGGATGGCATTGAATCTATAAATTACTTCGGGCAATATGGCCGTTTTCATGATATTGATTCTTCCTATCCATGAGCATGGAATGTTCTTCCATTTGTTTGTGTCCTCTTTTATTTCGTTGAGCAGTGATTTGTAGTCCTCCTTGAAGAGGTCCTTCACGTCCTTTGTAAGTTGGATTCCTAGGTATATTATTCTTTTTTGTTGTTGTTGTTTTTGAGACAGAGTCTCGCTCTGTCGCCCAGGCTGGAGTGCAGTGGCCGGATCTCAGCTCACTGCGAGTTCCACCTCCCGGGTTTACACCATTCTCCTGCCTCAGCCTCCCAAGTAGCTGGGACTACAGGCACCCACCACCACGCCCGGCTAGTTTTTTGTATTTTTTAGTAGAGATGGGGTTTCACCATGTTAGCCAGGATGGTCTCGATCTTCTGACCTCACGATCCGCCCGTCTCGGCCTCCCAAAGTGCTGGGATTACAGGCTTGAGCCACAGCGCCCGGCCTTATTATTCTTTTTGAAGCAATCGTGAATGGGAGTTCACTCATGATTTGGCTCTCTGTTTGTCTGTTATTGGTGTATAAGAATGCTTGTGATTTTTGCCCATTGATTTTGTATCCTGAGACTTTGCTGAAGTTGCTTATCAGCTTCAGGAGATTTTGGGCTGAGATGATGGGGTTTTCTAAATATGCAATCATGTCACCTGCAAACAGGATCAGTTTGACTTCCTCTTTTCCTAACTAAATACCCTTTATTTCTTTCTCTTGCCTGATTGCCCTGGCCAGAACTTCCAACACTATGTTGAACAGGAGTGGTGAGAGAGGGCATCCCTGTCTTGTGCCAGTTTTCAAAGGGAATGCTTCCAGTTTTTGCCCATTCAGTATGATATTGGCTGTGGGTTTGTCATAAATAGCTCTTATTATTTTGAAATACATCCAATCAATACTGAATTTATTAAGAATTTTTAGCATGAAGGGCTGTTGAATTTTGTCAAAGGCCTTTTCTGCATCTATTGAGATAATCATGTGGTTTTTGTCTTTGGTTCTGTTTATATGCTGGATTATGTTTATTGAATTGCATATGTTGAACCAGCCTTGCATCCCAGGGATGAAGCCCACTTGATCATGGTGGATAATCTTTTTGATGTGCTGCTGGATTCAGTTTGCTAGTATTTTATTGAGGACTTCTGCACTGATGTTCATCAGAGATATTGGTCCAAAATTCTCTTTTTTTGTTGTGTCTCTGCCAGGCTTTGGTATCAGGATGATGCTGGCCTCATAAAATGAGTTAGGGAGGATTCCCTCTTTTTCTATTGATTGGAATAGTTTCAGAATGAATGGGAGCAACTCCTCCTTGTACCTCTGGTAGAATTTGGCTGTGAATCCATCTGGTCCTGGACTTTTTTTGGTTGGTGGGCTATTAATTATTGCCTCAATTTCAGAGCCTGTAATTGGTCTATCCAGGGATTCAACTTTTTACTGATTTAGTCTTGGGAGGGTGTATATGTCCAGGAATTTATCCATTTCTTCTAGATTTTCTAGTTTATTTGTGTAGAGGTGTTTATAGTATTCTCTGATGGTAGTTTGTATTTCTGTGGGATTGGTGGTGATATCCCCTTTATCATTTTTTATTGCATCTATTTGATTCTTCTCTCTTTTCTTCTTTATTAGTCTTGTTAGCGGTCTATCAGTTTTGTTGATCTTTTCAAAAAACAAGCTCCTGGATTCATTGATTTTTTGAAGGGATGTTTGTGTCTCTATCTCCTTCAGTTCTGCTCTGATCTCAGTTATTTCTTGCCTTCTGCTAGCTTTTGAATATGTTTGCTCTTGGTTTTCTAGTTCTTTTAGTTGTGATGTTAGGGTGTCAATTTTAGATCTTTCCTGCTTTCTCTTGTAGGCATTTAGTGCTATAAATTTCCCTCTACACACTGCTTTAAATATCTCCCAGAGATTCTGGTATGTTGTATCTTTGTTCTCATTGGTTTCAAAGAACATCTTTCTTTCTGCCTTCAATATCATGAAAATAAAGAACATCTTTATTTCTGCCATGTAGTTGTGCAGTTCTGAGTGAGTTTCTTAATCCTGAGTTCTAGTTTAATTGCACTGTGGTCTGAGAGACAGTTTGCTATAATTTCTGTTCTTTTACATTTGCTGAGGTATGCTTTACTTCCAACCATGTGGTCAATTTTGGAATCAGTGCATTGCGGTGCTGAGAAGAATGTATAATCTGTTGATTTGGGGTGGAGAGTTCTGTAGATGTCTATTAGGTCTGCTTGGTGCAGAGCTGAGTTCAATTCCTGGATATCCTAGTTATCTTTCTGTCTCATTGATTTGTCTAATGTTGTGTGTGTTAAAGTCTCCCATTATTATTGTGTGGGAGTCTAAGTCTCTTTGTAGGTCTCTAAGGACTTACTTTATGAATCTGGGTGCTCTTGTATTGGGTGCATATATATTTAGGATAGTTAGCTCTTCTTGTTGAATTGATCCCTTTACCTTTATGTAATGGCCTTCCTTGTCTCTTTTGATCTTTGTTGGTTTAAAGTCTGTTTTTTCATAGACTAGGATTCCAACTCCTGCCTTTTTTTTGCTTTCCATTTGCTTGGTAGCTCTTCCTCCATTCCTTTATTTTGAGCCTATGTGTGTCTCTGCACGTGAGGGTCTCCTGAATACAGCACACTGATGGGTCTTGACTCTTTATCCAATTTGCCAATCTGTGTCTTTTAATTGGAGCATTTAGCCCATTTACATTTATTATTATTGTTATGTGTGAATTTGATCCTGTCATTATGATGTTAGCTGGTTCTTTTGCTCGTTAGTTGATGCAGTTTCTTCCTAGCGTTGATGATCTTTACAATTTGGCATGTTTTTGCAGTGGCTGGTACCGGTTGTTCCTTTCCATGTTTAGTGCTTCCTTCAGGAGCTGTTGTAGGGCAGGCCTGATGGTGACAAAATCTCTCAGCATTTGCTTGTCTGCAAAGGATTTTATTTCTCCTTCACTTATGAAGCTTAGTTTGGCTGCATATGAAATTCTGCGTTGAAAATTATTTTCTTTAAGAATGTTGAATATTGGCCCCCACTCTCTTCTGGCTTGTAGAGTTTCTGCCGAGAGATTTGCTGTTAGACTGGTGGGCTTCCCTTTGTGGGTAACCCAACCTTTCTCTCTGGCTGCCCTTAACATTTTTTCCTTCATTTCAACTTTGGTGAATCTGACAATTATGTGTCTTGGAGTTGCTTTTCTCAAGGAGTATCTTTGTGGTGTTCTCTGTATTTCCTGAATTTGAATGTTGTCCTGCCTTGCTAGGTTGGGGAAGTTCTTCTGGATAATATCCTGCAGAGTGTTTTCCAACTTGGTTTCATTCTCCCCGTCACTTTCAGGTATACCAATCAGATGTAGATTTGTTCTTTTCACATAGTCCCATATTTCTTGGAGGCTTTGTTCACTTCTTTTTACTCCTTTTCTCTAAACTTCTCTTCTCACTTCATTTCATTCATTTGATCTTCAATCACTGATATCCTTTCTTCCAGTTGATTGAATCAGCTACTGAAGCTTGTGCATTTGTCACATAGTTCTCGTGCCATGGTTTTCAGCTCCAGCAGGTCGTTTAAGGACTTCTCTACACTGATTATTCTAGTTAGCCATTTGTCTAATGTTTTTTCAACGTTTTTAGCTTCTTTGCGATGGGTTCAAACTTCCTCCTTTAGCTTGGAGAAGTTTGATCGTCTGAAGCCTTCTTCTCTCAACTCATCAAAGTCATTCTCCATCCAGTTTTGTTCCATTGCTGGTGAGGAGCTGCGTTCCTTTGGACGGGGAGAGGCGCTCTGATTTTTAGAATTTTCAGCTTTTCTGATCTGTTTTTTCCCCATCTTTGTGGTTTTATCTACCTTTGGTCTTTGATGATGGTGATGTACAGATGGAGTTTTGGTGTGGATGTCCTTTCTGTTTGTTAGTTTTCCTTCTAACAGTCAGAACCCACAGCTGCAGGTCTGTTGGAATTTGCTGGAGGTCTACTCCAGACCCTGTTTGCCTGGGTATCAGCAGCAGAGGCTGCAGAACAGTGAACATTGCTGAACAGCAAATGTTGCTGCCTGATCATTCCTCTGGAAGCTTTGTCTCAGAGGTGTACCCGGCCATGCGAGGTGTCAGTCTGCCCCTACTGGGGGGTACCTCCCAGTTAGGCTACTCAGGGGTCAGGGACCCACTTGAGGAGGCAGTCTGTTGGTTCTGAGATCTCAAACTCCATGCTGGGAGAACCACTACTCTCTTTAAAGCTGTCAGACAGGGACATTTCTTCACTTTCTAAATTATCAGCGCATCCTGCTGGTTTCATTCCTAAACTATTTTTTGGGTCTGTCTCCTTCTCCCCACTTCCTTTGCCATCCCTTGGTGCAATCGACTGTCTTCTCATGCTGCAATAGCCCGCCCTCTCTCCTTTTACAATCCCTTATCCCCACATCAGATCATGTTGTTCCTCTGCTGAGTCCCCATGATACTGGGTGGCCCACAGGCCCAGCTAGACCTGGCTCTGCTCACCTGTCTGACCTCCACAGCCCTGCCTAGCCACATTGGCAGCTGCTGCTGCGGAGTAAGTGATTGTATTTACTCACTGGTCTTTCTCTGGGAAGCTCTTCCCGCACATCCACATAGGGCTCCATACCTCTATTCATATCCCCTGTCCAGAGTGGCCTTCCTGGGCCCCCCACTATCCTTCCAGGAACCCTCCAATTCCTTGTCCTACTTTTTTTGGAAGAGTTACGGCTACTTGGCATTATATTGAATGAATCATTTATTGTCACCCCCATGGAAGTGCCATGAGGGCAGGGACTCTGGCTAGTTCATCAGTACATTCTGGCCTGAAACAGTGCCTGGCACACAGTAGAGGGTCCATAAATCTTCGTTGAGTAAAAGAGGAGAAAAGCCCTTCTCACACATCAACAGTACAGGCAGGCCATGGAGGAGCTGTGTGTAATTCCACATAATAAGAGCTGGACTGGAGGGGTGCCCAGGGGCTGCAGGCATAGAGGGAGGAGGGCCACGAATGGAGCCAGTGGAAGCTGACCCCTGGGCTGATTCTGTTGGATGAGTAGGCAGGGACTAGCAAGACAACAACAAAGGTTATTCCAGACAGGGGGACTCCTCCAGCAGGGAGAAGACCGAATCCTGTCCCTGGCACTGGGGTGGAGACAAGGACTAGGAGGAGAAGTGGTGAGAGTTGGTGGAAGATGAAGGAAGGAGAAGGAGGCAGCTAGGATGTAGCTCTTGGCTAGGGCACCTGTGGGGATGGTGGTCAAAGTCCACCAGCAGCAGTAGGGATACTGGCCAGTGCTAGCATTCACACACTGAGGCGTTCCTGGCTGTTGAGCTGAATTTTACAAAGGGAAGTCTTTCGGAGCCCCCTAATCTGGCCTGGAAAATAAGGTCATCACATACATACTCTCACAGGGAATGTGCTAGACACTGGATCTGGGGCCCTGCAGAACTCCTGGGTGGGGAAGGAGGAATGAATCTAGACACCGGGCTTTGCCCCGATATCCCCAACCCCTACCCTGTGCCAGAAATGACCCTCAGGCTTGGTGTGAGGTGCACACCTGGGGAAGATTAATCCCAGGACTATTTAGGGTTGCACTGAGAACATCAGGCTTTTTAGCATCCAGTTCTGATACCTCAAAACAGCTCTGATAATTCCTGGGGACAGATGAGTGAACTGTGGCCCAAAGAGGGCAGGTGAGGTTCAAGGCTGCTGAGCTGGCCTGTGGACCAGCCAGGGGTCGGAGCCAGGGCTCTCCACTGCCATGGAGTGTCTCCTGATAGTTGTGACCTGCAGTTGTTAACAGCTGAGCCTTTCTTGCCCCTCTCCTACCTATCTGGGAAGACACTTCAGTCCTTTGAATTGTCAGGCTGCAATTTTGAGACTCTGATTTCTGTGCGTTTGCTGTGACGGGTCGTGTGCTATCTCGAGACAGCAGCTGTTCTGGCTCTAGAAATAGTGCTGAGCTCACTGAAGGGCTGTTGCCCTTGGGAGGGGGAAGGGCTGCTGACTGAGAAAACCCCCAGAGAACGGTGGCTGTCAGAGTCAGGGAGAGGAAGTGCAGTGACATTATTAAGAGCAGGGGTTCCAGGCTCTCACAGTCCTCGGGTTTTTTTCCAGTGCCACCATTTACTAGCTGAATGACCTTGGGCAAGTTACTTTACCTCTTGTAGTTTGCGTCTCAGATATAAAATGGGGGGAAATTATGCTTGCCTCATAGGGTTATTGGGAGGATTGAATGAGACCAAGTTAAAGAGTCTGGTATCAGGCTGCACAGTTGTGCAAGGTGGGCACTGCACAAAGATGCTCAGGCAAGGAGTCAAGTGGGGCTGAAGTACAGCTTACTCTCTTGACCAGCCATGCACCTAGTGCATGTGGCTTAATTTGTCTGAAGAAAATGGTGCTTTTTCCTGATTTGCACAGAGGTGCCATATGGGCTAGTGGTGTCTCTAACCAGTGTGGAATAAGTAAACAACTCCATGGTTCTCTGAGACTCTGCACCGAGCTCAACAGGAGTCTAGGTGTTCAGATTACTGAGCTGAGGTAGCTTCCCTGTTCACCTAGGGCTAGTGGAGGTTTAACAGGTATTTGTGCATGACACAGGGACCCCCCCGGGTTCCTATTCTCTGGAATACCATCGGTGTCTGAGGGTGGGGATGGAGAAGTGTTAGATAGAAAGCTGAATGCATGGACCTCATCTTATAGCAGCCAGTGGTTGCTGGGACCCAGAGTACTTTGGCCCCCAAGAAAGGAACCATGGCCCTGGAGAAGCTCTGGAAAGGGAATCAGGCCAACAGGGGAGCCTCTGTGGGGCAGGCTCTTGGGGAAGGGCTCAAAGGAATTACAGACCCAGGCTCTCAGAGGGCCAAACCCTGGGCATGCTGAAAGGAGGCCCCCTCAGGAGAATCGCTTGAACCCGGGAGGCAGAGGTTGCAGTGAGCCGAAATTGTGCCACTGCACTCCAGCCTGGGAGACAGAGCGAGACTCCGTCTCAAAAAAAAAAAAAAGAAAGAAAGAAAGAAAGGAGATCTCCTTAGCTCCTTAGCCCACAAAGCTGCAGCCCAGTCTGGGCAGAGGGAGGAGAACTCATGTCCAGGGCCACTGTGTTCACCTCTTTCTGGCCTTCTGCATTTGTCTTCTCACTTAGCAGAGGGCAGAGAGATGGGGCAGAGCAGATGCAGCCTGGCGCCAGCATCATATTTGGCTGCTGGAAACTGAGTGGCATTTGAGAGGAGTTGGGCTCCTGATATGACCCACTGGGACTATTTATACCTGTGAGATGCCCTACATGGTGCCAGGGTCCCCTCCCCTTTGAGGCGGGTAAAGATAGTCTTTCTAGCATTGAAAGAAGAGACAGTGATGAAGTCACTTTGAGAGGCTAGTGAAGTTTAAGAAGGTTGGAGAAAATGCTTCCCTCAATCTTCTAACAGGGTAAGGGGAAGCTTGAGATATTTAGAAGAAGGTCTGGGACTTAAAAAGACATTTATTAGTGATTTCCAATAATAAAAGAATCATAACACCATTGCAGAAAACTTATAAAAACACAGAAAAGTATTTTAAAAATAACCCATCATCCCATTTATTCTGATTTATCCCTATTAATATTGTGTTACAATTCTTCACTTTGCCTACGCATTCACATACGTATATATAATTCTTTTTGGAGACCACAGTTTTGTAACTTGCATTTTTTTACCCAACATTGTTATGTGAGCATCTTCTTATGTCATTAGACAAAAAAATTTAAGCAACATTTTTGATGTCTGTATATCTGTATCCAGACCAAATGGGAATTTTCATGAATTTCCATGATACCCTCTAAAATGCAGTCCTTGAGCATCCTGTTAGAAGCAGAATATGGGGCAGTGCTTCTCAAAATCTCGTTTCCTATCTTAGTTCTTTTGGGCTGCCATAAGAAAATAGCTTAGACTGGGTCATTTATTATTGTAACAGGAGAAATTTATTTCTCACAGTTCTGGGGGCTGGGAAGTCCAAGATCAAGGTGGCAGAAGATTTGGTGTCTGGTGAGGGCCCGTTCCTCATAGATGGCAGCTTCTTGCTGCATCCTCACACGGTGGAAAGGCAAAAGGCTCTTTGAAGCCTCTTTTATCAGGGCCTAATCCCATCCTTGAGGTCAGAGACCTCATAACCTAATCACCCCCCAAAGGCCCAGCCTCTTAATACCATCACATTGGGGATTAAGTTTAAACACTAAACTTAATGTTTGTATTGGGGATACAGACATTTAGACCATAGCAACCTCAAGTCAATCATCTTTAGAGACTGAGCTAGAGCAGTACGGACCAAAAAAGCAAAGCGCAGGTAGGATAGAGAAAGAAGCCAGGGCTATTAGCTACATTTTCCAGATGGGAAAACTGAGGCTTTAGACTCGGGCATGGAATAGTTTTGATGACTTGGCTGAGGTACTACATGGAGTGTTTTCAGGATACCTGCCTGGGATTTGTTTTAATCGGATATGGTAAGACATGAAAATATGGAAATGACTGTCATGAAGGAAGAGGTTTTGGTACTCACAGATCCCTAGAAACAGGAGGCCCTGCAAGACCATGGGAAGAAGCGCCTGAATCAGTAAGGAGGCAGAGGCAGCGAGGGGGAAGTGTGGGCAAGAACCATCATTGGGATTTCCATGGAAAGGAACTGGTGAGGCAGGGTTTGCAGGTATAGGATTGGTTGATCTGAGTAATTTCAGTGGGTTCTGGGGTGTAGGGGCTATCCCCAGTTGCCTGGGACCTGGCCCTGGGGTGAGTGGGGCAGGAGCTATTCCAGTGTCCAAGAATATGGGAGCCTGATAGGGGCATGGGCTCTGGATTGGTTTGCAAATGAAAGGTGCACTCACAGGCTAGTCCTTCACTGTCTCCAGCAATTGGCTAGCCCTGGAAGAAGCAGTCCCTCCAAGGTCAGCAAGGCCCCAGGTGTCAAAGCATCAGAAGCACATGGTTAATGAGTGGATCCTCCAGCAGAGATGAGGTGATCAAGCAGGTCCATGTCCAAGCAGGACTTAGTGTGGGCTTTATCCACAGGGTGTCAGGGGAGAGGTTTACTAATCACAGCAGAAGGAGAATGTCACCAGTACACACAGTGAGAAGCTTCGAGTTGTTCATCCCTGACTCAGCCCTGCCACCAACCAGCTTATGGTCAGAGACTGTCTCTGACTCCCTGTGGCATCCACTGGTATCACGTGTTCTTTAGTGGCGGGACAAAGGGGACAGAGGGGAATGAGCATTTTTGGGGTAGTTCCTGTGTGCTAGTGGTTTCCATGAAATGCTCATCAGTGTTTTTTTCTCAGCCCTGTTGCACATGCGCTGCATTGTTTTTGCTGATTTGCAGATGAGAAAACAAAGGAGCAGAAAAGTGCCAGGCCTAATGTGGCTGTCAGAATACCATAGACAGAGTGACTTAGCTTATAAACAACAGAAATGTATTGCTCACAGTTCTGGAGGCTGAGAAGTCCAAGATCAAGGCAGATTAAGTTTCAGGTGGGGCCCCACTTCCTTGTTCATCAACAGCATCTCCTTGCTGTATCCTTACATAGTAAAAGGGAAGAGGCATCTCACTTGGGCCTCTTTTATAAGGGCAATAATCCCATTCATGAGGGCTCTGCCTGCAGTACCTCCCAGAGGCCCCACCTCCTAATACCATTACCTTGCAGGTTAGGATCTCAACATATGAACTGTGGGGGCAACACAAACATTCAGACCATACAGAGGCTAATGAGGGGTGGAGGGGTGTGAACCCAGTTCTGAAAGCCTCTCTAAGTATCACCAAGCCCACAGCACAAGGTCATTTGGAATCATGATGCTGCCTAGTTGGGTATATGAGTGATGTTGAGGATGCAGGAGAAAGAGGAACCAAGAAAGAGGCAAGGCAGGAATGGCTTTGTCAAGGAAATGGTAGGGCTGGCTGATTGAAGAGAAGATGCTACCCTAGTTCAAACAGATTGTTTTAAAGAGGACAAAAAAGAGATGCAGAGAGGGGAAGTGTTTTACCCAAAGTCACACAGCTGTTTTGTAGCCATATCTGAGATGTGTCTGCAAGTCTCCAATTTCCCAAGAACTCTAGGATAAGTCTCAACCTAATGATTTCCTGCACCATTTGAATCTGGACCTTTTCTTAGCAGCAACCTAGGACCACGGCTTTACCTGACTCAGTGGATTCCAAAAGGCTTAGTTACACCAGGTCAGGTTGCCAACAGTGATCTTTGTGATAGGACACCAGAGCTTACTGTTGTGTGACTGGAAAATTAGGTGAGTCAGAGCCAAGGTCATGGGCTCGTTTTGTGGCCCCAGGCTGACCCCTTGTTCTTATTTGCAGATAACAGAATCTGCATTAGCTAGTTAAAGCAGAAAAGGATTTATTAAGGGCACAGCTAGCTCAGATTCATGGGAAAAGCTGAAGAAATGGCTGAACTCCCAGGACTTCCTCCCCAAACTGCAGTGAAATGAGGCCACCGTGAAAACTGCTGCCTCTGATATAATCATGAAGGTGTTACCACTATTGCAATTTCCAAGAGCCATGACACCTCTGCCACATTCTGCACCAGCAAAACCGTGTCTTGAGGCTTGCCATTCTTCCCCTATAACAGGTCTGAATTCATCTCATGCAAATGCTTCTAACTGGCTGAACCTAAATTGCATCCAGAACCCTACCTGCAAAGGAGTCTGGGAAATGTCATTTTTAGCTTTCCTGCCTCTGTAGTACAGAAGATATAGAGATAACAAAGACACTGTCTGTGTGATTCAGATGCTCATGGTTTGGAAAGAAACGCAATTACATAAACACACAATTGTACTATTATGTAGGTGCAAAAGTAATTGCGGTTTTTGCCATTACTTAAAAAAAAAAAAAAAAAGGCAAAAACTGCAATTGCTTTTGCACCAACCCAATACAATGTTATTTGCTCTAACTAAGAGACAGTGAGCAGGGGGAGTCCAGGGTCAGGATCAGAGGAGGCTTCCCAGCAGCATGGCTACTCGAGCCGGGTACTGAAAAATCCATTTGAGTTTGCCAGATGAGAAAGACAGAAAAGGAGTTGTAAGACACAAAGGTGTTTGATATTTGGGGGATCTTCAGTACCTACTTCTTATTAACTTGGCCTGAATTCTTTTATGACATGAGAACAAAGAGCCAATTTATTTTGTAAATAGGGACCAATTTGTTGTGGAAAATATTTTAATATCTTAAAATATTATGTAAAATTATTTAAATATGTAATTATAGTACTTAAAACTATTAAATTATATTTAAATTATTCAGGACAAATATTTATAAATATAACTTTTAAAGTATCACAGTATTACTTTAATGACAAAATGACAATACAAATACAATGATGATAATAATAATAATAAAACTACCAATATTTTTAAAAGAAACCAATATATTGGGTAAAATGTTTCAGGATTTCTAAAGCAGCACATGCATAAGTTTGTCCAGTGTGTAAGGGTATGTGGGAAATGACCATTGCTGCGTGTAGTGGTTTCTGGGAGATGCTTGAGCGATGCCTGATTTCCAATCCTTGGCCCTGGGGAGCCCCTCTCACCTCTGATTCTTGCAGACTACCTGTTGCAAGGCCACTGATCCCATATTTACAGTGGTTTGGCCCTGCAGGCTTCTGGATTCATGATGTTAAAGCTGTCCTGGGATCCAAACCTCCCAGCTCCATCCACCCCTGCCTCTGAACAACCGCCAGGAAGAGAGGGGCCATGAGGAGAGGGCTCACTGGGCCTCTGCCACAGGAGGCCAGAGGGCCCTTTCCAGGGGACACCAGCCATGCTCATAGCCAAGTGGCAGAAAGAGCAGCCTTGAGTCAGCATGCAGGTTCCCAACTTGGCTCTGCCACCTTCCAGCTCCGGGATCTGGGCACCTTAGTTAATTCCCAGAGCCTATTCAGGATGCTTGTGTCACTTTCCTCATAGGCTGATTAGAAAGATTAAAAGTGAATGCATCCATCCACATCAAATACTTGGCCTGGCGCTTAGCCTATAGTAAGGGCTTAGTAAGTGTTGGCTGAAATTGGCATTGATGTTCTGCATGAAGCTGGCAGAGGGACTCTGAGGTGGCTGTGACATGCCTGGAGCCAGCTAGTGCTGGAAGGGGCTTGATCTCTTCTGCAGGTAGACCTAGACCAAGCCCTGGTCCTGCCCTATATGGACAGTGTGACCTGAAGCTCTGTCTGATTAGCCTCAGTATTCTCAGCTGCCAAATGGGGAGAAAGGCACATCAGTCTCAGCTATGTCACAGTATGGTCACGAGGATCAAGTGGGCAAGGGGCAGGGAATGGAAGGGCAAGCTGGAGGCCTGAAGGCTCACTGTCAGACTCCCAGTGCTGTGCCAGAATGACTCTGGTCTCTCTGCTTTCTCTGATCACAGTACACACAGCATCCCTCCTCCTCCCCTCTCCTTCCCAGCCACAAACTTGGAACCAAACCTGTTTCTGAATTTCCCTGTTTGCTGAAATCGGTTTATGCTTCTGTAAATGCTTACACTCCCAGGGGAGTGGGGCGCTGAGAGTAATTGACCACCCAGTGATCAAGCCAGAGGGCCCCGTGGTCTGCCTGAAGCCCCTAATGGGTCATCTGCTGGGATGGGGATGGTTGGCTTTATTCATTTCACTGGGACAGACACTCCACCCTGCAACAAGAGCTCCTGCAGGCCCTGGACATCCTGACCTGCTTCTCTGTTTAACCTGTCTCTGTTGGTCCCCAGGTACTTTGAATTTTACGAGGGGCCTTTTGAATATAACTCCACAAGATGCCTGGAGCTGAGGCACGAAATATTGGAAGTGAAGGTGCTGTCCATGTGAGTGTGGCCATTTGTGGTGGGTGCAGGGAGCATGTGGAGGTGGGGCAGGGGTTAGGGGTGGGTGGGGGGGCAAGCGTGGAAAGAAACAGGAAACATGTGGTAGGTTCCTATAGAGCGTAAAGTAGGTCTCCTTCCCCAGAACCACTGGCATTTGGAAAGCCCTGGAGGGCTGGAACACAGTGATGATTGTGCCTGTTTTATGACAAAAGGCCAAGTTTGCAAGGTCACCTCTGGTGACTCGGTGTTAAAGTCCCCGCCTCAATTACGGGTCTCTTTGATTATCATCGCTGGCTCCTCTTGTGTAGAAACTGAAGAGGGCACAGGACTTTCTTGCCTGAAATTCAGTACGTTGCATCGCAGGGTTAAGCGTTGCCCTCTTGCTATCACCTTTGATGGTTTTAATTTTATTAAAAGTTTTGATTTTTAAATTATTTAAATAATACAAAATTTGTGCGGTACAGATGGTTATTCAATGAAGAGCCACCGAGTTCTCCCCAGGGGTGACGATGTGGCTTTGGGTATCCTTGCAGAGTCAATGCATGAGTAAGAATCTGTGTATGGAGATTTAAAAAGTTTTTTTTTTTTTTTTGCACAAATGGTAAAAGAGCTATGCTCCCCACTCCCCGCTTAACAGTACATCACCTATGACTCTTCAACCCACAGGAGGGAAAACACATTACATGCTGAACATTTTAGCATGCATGTGCCCACCTGGGTTTCCGCCCTTCACAGAACTGCCATGAATTCAGCAAACCCATTAGAGGAATTGGTACTGTATTAGTCATGACAGAATCTGTATTTATTTGGAAACAGTTATATCTGGATGTGGAAAAAATATAGTTTATTCAGAGGCAGGCAATGTTGGGTGCTCAGATGGACTCATGGGCCCCTGACATAACCCCAGGGGCATCTGGGGTCCCTGGCCCTCAGGCAGGGACCGTTATTCCTTTACCCATCTGACGTGATTCCAGCTAGTGTGCATCGGGGGAGAGCATGGGTCTTGGGGTGGGCTGACCTGATATCCAAAGCTGACTCTGGGCCTTAGCAGATCTCAATCTTTCTGCAAATGTCTTAACTTCTCTGAGCCTTTCCTTACCTATGAAAATGGGGACACTATTACCTACCCTTTAAGGGTTGCTATAGACTAGCTGAAATAAGGCATGTGAAAGTAGATAGCCCAGGATCACGAGGTCAGGAGATCGAGACCATCCTGGCTAACATGGTGAAACCCCGTCTCCACTAAAAAAAATACAAAAAGTTAGCCGGGCGTGGTGGCGGGCGCCTGTAGTTCCAGCTACTCTGGAGGCTGAGGCAGGAGAATGGTGTGAACCCGGGAGGCGGAGCTTGCAGTGAGCCGAGATCACGTCACTGCCCTCCAGCTTGAGCAACAGAGTGAGACTCCTTTTCAAAATAAATAAATAAAAAAAAATAAAAAAAGAAAGTAGATAGCCCAGCAGCCTGCATGCTCAGTAGCGCACATCATAGGCGTTCAATAAATGTCAGCATCCATCTCTCTCTTTCCTTCCTTCCTTTTCTTTTTGGAACTAGTAGCAGCAGCTTTTCTGGGCTGTCATGCACAGCGATTCCTGGAAAGCTCCAAGGGTGAGACCAGCATCCAGCTGGGATTAGCTGCATTGTTTATGGCCCCTGTCCTAACCCATGGTCTCTGTACCCTCTCTAGAGAAGGTGGGTTACAGACGCCACTCATCAGTTTCACTGAGCCCTGGGCTGAACACATACCACTGTGGTGCCCGCCCTTGTAGAACTCACAGCCACTGAGGGAGACAGACATTAAATAACCAGTTACCATAAGAAGCCAGGGTAGTGACAGGGAACCCGACCCAGGCTGGGGCTAGGGGGAGGTTGTCAGGCAACGCTTCCCTGAGGAAGGGACACTGGAGCTCCAGTCTGAAGGGTGACAGGAGCTAACTAGGCCAGGAGGGCTCCAGGTGGAGGGAACAGTTTGTACAAAGGCCCTGTGCCAGGAAGGAGCCGGCTGTGTCCTGGACTCTGAAGGATGAGGCAGCTCGAATGCCAGCGTGAGGGGAAGACACAGAAGCTGCATTGCTAGAGGGTCAGGTAGGGCCAGACCATGTGGAGCTTCATGGTACAGACCCAGGTTTGGGTTTTACCTTTATCCAAGGGCCATGAGAGCCACAGGAAAGGTTTTAAGCAAGGCCTGGGGCATGTGAGCTGGTTGGTATTTTAAACATGCCTCCAAGGAGTTTTGATTTAGTGGCAAAAATGGCTGTCGGAGCCAAGTTCAGAAGCTGGTAGCAGAGAGTCTGTCTTCTCAGAATTCAAAGCTTTCAGGCCCTTCCATGTTTTACTGTGCAAATCCAGAGCACTGTGGTTGAGAGCACACCTTCAAGATTTCAGAGAATAAATGACTCATTTCTTTTCTTTTCTTTTCTTTTTTTTTTTTTTTGAGACAAAGTCTTACTCTGTCACCCAGGCTGGAATGCAGTGGCGCAATCTTGGCTCACTGCAACCTCTGTCGCCCGGGTTCAAGCAATTCTCCTGCCTCAGCCTCCCGAGTAGCTGGGATTACAGGTGCCTGCCACCATGCCAGGCTAATTTTTATATTTTTAGTAAATTCGGGGTTTCACCATCTTGGTCAGGCTGGTCTTGAACTCCTGACCTCATGATCCACCCGCCTTGGCCTCCCAAAGTGTTGGGATTACAGGTGTGAGCCACCACACCCAGCTGACTAATTTCTTTAAATTATAAAATGTATAGTTTCTTCATGGTTACTTCAAGGTCTGGACAGGAAGATGTAAGAAATCTTGTGAATGGGTCATCCTTCTGGGGAACTTCCCATCCCTCTACGCGTGTTTTTTCTGTATGTTGGTGTTAGGTCCTATATCAGTTTGCTGTAACAAGGTACACAAAACTTAATTCTTCCACAATTCTGGAGCCCAGGGGTCTGAGATGAAGATACTGCAGGGTTGGCTTCTTCTGAGGCCTCTCTCCTTGGCTTGCCAATGGCCTTCTTCTCGCTGCGTCCCTATATGGTTACCCCCGGTCTGAGTCTTTTCTGTGCCCTAATCTCTCTTTGTAAAGGCATCGGTCATATTGGATCAGGGCTCACTCTAATGCCTCATTTTAACTTCATTACCTCTTTAAAGGCCCTATCCCCACAGTAGCCCATGCCTGTAATCCCAGCACTTTGGGAGGCTGAGGCGAGTGGATCACCTGAGGTCAGGAGTTTGAGACCAGCCTGAGCAACATGGTGAAACTCTGTCTCTACTAAAAATACAAAAATTAACTGGGCATGTGTTGCACGCACCTGTAATCCCAGCTACTCGGGAGGCTGAGGCAGGAGAATTGCTTGAACCCAGGAAGTGGAGGTTGCAGTGAGCCGAGATTGTGCCATTGCACTCCAGCCTAGGTGACAGAGCAAGACTCCATCTCAAAAATAAACAAACAAAAAAAGGCCCTATCTCCAAATACGGTTTCATTCTATGGTCCTGGTGGTTAGGACCTCAGCATATGAATTTTGGGGAGACACAGTTCAGCCCACAACAGCCCCTGTCACAGCTTCCATTTAGGGCTAGATTAGAAATTACCCAGGGCCATTGTTTTGAGCTCAAAACACAAACACTGTTCAGTGTGATGGACGACCTCGTATGTCCCCAAGGTCTGACTGCACTCTCTTTAGAGAGGAACATTAGAGACAGTCACCTTCCATTGATTCCACTTGCCATTCCTTGTCCCTGTTATGGACTCCCATTGGTGGTGTTTGGGCCTCTCCACATCTGGCTTTGGTTCTCATCTCTGCCTCGGGGTACCCTCTCTGTCCCCAGGGGCTGGGCTCCTGGGGTGAGCAGCCATCCTAGCTGGGGCTCCTGGCTGAGCTGGGCTTTGCATGCCCTACCTCTTCTACAGCAGTTGCCCCTCTGTGGCCCCAAGCCCTGGGGATCTGAGAGGGAAGGAGAGGCTGGGCTGTTCATGGGGCACAAGTGTGTGTACCTCCTTTCCTGAGTCTAGGCTGAAGGTCAGTAGGTCCTCCAGGGCTGAAATCGGAGAGCCGCAGAGGCCCGCCTCTGATCCGAGTGGTTCTGACATTATCTGGGGACCCGGGGGCTTCACTGTGTTCCAGTCCAGCGCCATGAGAAGGACTCATAGAGGGTCTGACCCTGAGTCCTCGGGAAAAGGTTAAAGCCCACCTGTGAATGGAGGGTCTGATGGATGCGCTCTGTCCCTTCGGGCTCGCAGAATGTCGGCTGGTGTTTTGTTTGAGGAGACAAGGAGGTGTGTGATTCATCTGGGAACGATTCTGATCCACAATTGCTGAAATCAGTGGCAAAAATCAGTCAGCCAGAAAATCCCCACATGGAAAATTCTTCCCTCCCTGACAGTGTCAGATACATGAAGAACGACTCCATGATGATTTGTTATGAAAACGCATTGTCATAATTCTTATTAAAATTATTTACACCTGTCATCTAGAGCTCCTTTATTTTAAAATAAGAATCTTCAGTTGCTGCCTATACTCACACCCAGACGGGGGTCGTGCAGGATAATTCCCCAGGCCAGCGTCTCCCATCACCCTTCCCCATTTTTCTGCCACTGGAAACTCTGTGCTGAGCCCAGTACTGAGACCAAGGAATAAGCTGGGAGCAAAGGCCAGCTGGGCAAATGCCCACTCTCTGGACTGGGAGTCCCTTTTGTGCCACTGCAGTGTTCACAAGTCTGTGTCCTCTGCCAGGCAGAGGTTCCTGGAGGGCCAGGACCCAGGCTTAGGCATCTCTGAGTCTGGCCCTGTGCCAGCTCAGTACTCATGTGTTAAATGAATGAGTGGGTAGAGGGAGTGGATGAGACCTGGGTGCAAACAGGAGGCCATGGAAGAAAAGAGGGAGAAAGAAGAGTAAAGAAAGAATCACTCTCATTTCATTACAATTAGTGCCCAGCTCCCTCCCACATTTCCCCAGTTGAGGGGTATTACTATTTTCAGTCTGTCTATAGATTATCTAAGTAATCAATTTCTTGTTCTACCAAATATCAACAGTATCTCTTGATCCTGCACTGTGTAAGATAAGGATATTTAAATTATTCCTACTCTGCAGTTCCCCCTCCAGCCTATGGCTTCAGTCATGCATGGGTTGACTTTTAAAATGACAAAGCCGATAACATTTGTCTTCTATTTGTAAACCATACCAAGCCCTTTTTGAGACTTTTTCTAGAGATTGACTCTAAAATTTGAAGAATAGCAAATAGTGTTTTCCATTACTGGGATGATGTAGATATTGTTCACTGAAGGCCAGGGAGGCACCAGGCCTCCATCAACTTTCATGACCCTCTTGCTGGGTCATGTGGCTGTTGTTTTGGGGCTTCCTTTCTCTGCCTTCTGAGGTAGGATTCACCTTTGCTTAGAACCTATAGCTTCTTTTGTGTTTACTTCTTCCTTTTACTTCCACCCATTCTCAAGTAAATACCAAGAAGTGACAGGTGGGAGGTAAGGTTTTGAGTTCTTTTGTGTCTAAATGACTGGATTCTTCCCTTTTACCTGATTGTTGGTGTGTTGGGTTGTTAGGTTGTTTGGATTGTTGGTGTGGTGGGTTGTTGGGTTGTTGGCTTGTTTGGCTTGTTGGTGTGGTGGGTTGTTGGATCATTGGTTTAATTGTTGGTGTGGTGGGTTGTGGGATTGTTGTTTTAATCATTGTCGTAGTGGGTTGTTGGGTTGTTGGTGTGGTGGATTATTGGGTTGTTGGTTTGATTGGTGTTATGTATTGTTGGGTTGTTTGGATTGTTGGTGTGGTGGGTTGTTGGGTTGTTTTGATTGTTGGTGTGATGAGTTATTGGATTATTGTTTTGATTGTTGGTATGGTAGATTGTTGGGTTGTTTTGATTGTTGGTGTGGTGGGTTGTTGGGTTGTTGGTTTGATTGGTGTTGTGTATTGTTGGGTTGTTGTTTTGATTGTTGGTGTGATGAGTTATTGGATTATTGTTTTGATTGTTGGTGTGGTGGGTTGTTGGGTTGTTGGTTTGATTGTTGGTGTGGTGGGTTGTGGGATTGTTGGTTTGATTGTCTGGTGGGTTGGTATTTTAGGTGAAAATCATTTTCTCTTAGGATGTTGAAGACCTTCTCTACCATCTTTTAGCATCCAGGGATACATGAGAAGCGTGAGAATGGCCATTTCTTCGGAAGTATCTGTTTTTTTTTCTCTGGAATCTTTACAGTTCTGAAATGTGGAAACTTTTCATTTGGAGTTTGTGTCCAGACTCTTCAACTTTCTCTCAAATCTTTTTATATTCCTTCTTCTCTATTTTTCTCTACAATCTAAGAATCCTATACTTCTGGACTGTACCTCTAGTACTCATATCTTTTTATTGTTGTTGAGATAAGGTCTTGCTCTGTCAACCAGGCTGGAGTGCAGTGGTGTGATCATAGCTCACTGCAGCCTTGACCTCCTGGTCTCAAACAATCCTCCTGCCTCAGCCTCCTGAGTAGCTGGGACTATAGGCACATGAAACCACACCTGGCTAATGTTTTTCAAACATTTGTTTGTAGAGATAAGATCTTGTTACATTGCTCAGGCTGGTCATATCTTTTAATTTTATCTTTTTTCACTCCTCTTTTTGCTTCCACATACTAGGAAAATCCCTTGACTTCATCTTCCAGCTCTTCTGGTGAACCCCTCCCCCACAAGAGTTCTTTCTTTGTACCCTAAGTAGAATATTTTTAAGTTCTATTTTGTTCCTTCAATAGTTGTCTTTGTGGTCATTTTATCTGATGGATTATCTTGGTCTTACTTCAGGTTGACCAGGTGACCCTTGGCTATCTATCCATATTTAACCTTGAAATGAAAACTGATAGGAGTTCTGTGTCTGAAGTTGTTCACGATGCTCCTGGCCCTTTTGTTGCTAGAACAGCCAGATCTTTTAACTGCAAATGATAACTTTTTTTTTTTTTTTTTTTTTTTTAACAGAGGAACGCATAGTCTGATTCCATCTCTCCTCCCCCTCTGCTGGACATTAAGCATTTGGCTACCATGGTTTTTGGTGGGGTAGGGGGAGTGTAGGCTTGATGGCTCTGCTTACAGACTCACAACTGAGTCTCATTTTTAGGGCCATGCTCCCTCCCCATCCTCCACCCACCTCTTAGAATTTTCCATGTGCAGATTGGCTCTAGGTACTTTGGGCTGTGTCATCCTATCCTTGTGCCACTCCCTCGTACTTCCATACACTTGTTGAAATTTCTCTTCCACTGAGATGCCCTTCCCTGTCATTCTATTCATCTGTGAGCTTGTACCTTTTTTTATTCCTCTTCTGGAATGTTAGTGGTGTCTTGGGAGAAAGGAGAGAAGTGCCTGGGGTCAACCTTTCATCTTTAAAGTAAAGATGATCTCTGCATTTGTAAAGCAATTTGTAAAATCTTTTTACACGTATTATTCCGTTTGAGCTCTCTGACAACCTTTGAGATTGGAAGGGCAGCAGCCAGCCGTTATATCCATCTTACAGAAAAAACAGCTGAGTCTCAGAGAAATTAAATGACTTGCCCGAGGTTACATTGCAAGATTGGGATGGAGCCAGGATTCAAGACTGGGTGTCCAGGCCCTGACCTTGGTCCAGGGTGTGATGAGGGCATTGGAGGCAGAGAGAGTAGGGCCCAGACACTGGTAGCAGTAAAACTTGGAACCCTGCCTAGAGTGTTGCCAGGGCTGTGTTTCCAGAAGGCATTTGAAGCAGTGGCCATATAGGGGGCTGCTCTAGGGGCCTGTGGGTTGCAGAGAGTGGGGAGAGGCAGGGGGCAGTGGGTGAGCCAGGGTGTTGCTATATGATGGCACCACTCCCTCATACCCTGTGAGCTCCTGAGAGGGGAGGTTTGGGAAAGCTAGAAGGAAGGTTTGCCTTCTGTCAGCCAGGGTGGGAGGAGGAAAGCTGCCAGGCTGGTTCCTGTACCAGGGCCTTTGCACTCACTATTCTCTCTGCCTGGAATACACTTTTCCCAGATATTTGCACAGCTCGCTCCTGTGTCATTTCAGGTCTCTGTGCAAGGTTCTCCTCCTCAGGAAAGCCTTCCCTGATCACTCAATCTGAAACAGTCACTTCCCCGTCCATTTACCTTGCTTCACTTTCCTTCCCGGCACTTGCGACTTCCTGGCAAGGCATTATTTATTTATTTTCCATTTTCCTTCCCAACTGGTATGTAAGCTCCATGGAACCAAGGGGTTGTTTTGTTCACTACTGTATTTCTAGTTCCTGCCATATGGAGATACTCAACAAATAGTGAGACTTGATTTGAACTCAGATGTTTCAATTAATTCATTAACTTATTGGTATACTCAACAAATATTTACCATGCATCTGCTATGTGCCTTAGCACTTGAGTTACAGTGATGAGTGCAGGCTTGATCCCCTGCCCCCATGGTATTTACTGTCTAGTGGGGAAGATCAGCAGTCATGATAGTTCATGGATTTTACAAAAGTGCAAAGTATAGGGGGCTGTGAGTGAGCACAGTCAAGGCAGTTCAGTTTAACAATACTAATAACTTATACTTACTGGATGCTTTCTGTGTGTCAGGTGCCATGCCTAGTCTTTTATCACATCATCTTATTTAATTATTTTAACAAATCTGGGAGGGCAAGAGACTATTATTACACCCATTTTATAAATGAGAAAACTGAGGCTCAGAGAGGTTAAATAACCAGCCTGAGGCCTCATAGTTAGCAGGTATCTGAACTAAGACTTCGCTCTTAGCCCAAGTCCCACTAGTTCCAAAATCCATGTATTTAGTTACTATTTTCCATGACTTTTCCTGCAATCACCCCTGCCCCACCAGCCACTGATTCTTCCCGTAGGGGAGGCTTGCCTTGTTTGAAGACACCTCTGATTAAACGCAGGGACTCGCCTCTGCAAAATGAACCCTTTTTTAAAAAGGGCTTTTGTTTTTTCTTTTGAGATGGAGTCTTGCTCTGTCACCCAAGCTGGAGTGCAATAGCGCAATCTCGGCTCACTGCAACCTCCGCCTCCTGGGTTCAAGCGATTCTTCTGCCTCAGCCTCCTGACTAGCTGGGATTATAGGCGCGCACTGCCATGCCCGGCTAATTTTTGTATTTTTAGTGGAGACAGGGTTTCACCATGTTGGCCAGGCTGGTCTCAAACTCCTGACCTCAGGTGATCCGCCTGCCTCGGCCTCCCAAAATGCTGGGATTACAGGTGTGAGCCACTGCTCCCAGCCTAAAAAGAGTTTTTAAAGTGGGTATTTGCTTTTTTTTTTTTTTTTTTTTAAATAATGGACCCCTGTAGGAACCTGAAGAAAGCTTCAGATTCTCCCCAAAGATATGCACATGGGTGGATAGACGTGGATTTTGCCTATAACAAAATCAGGGAGTACAGGCACTTTCTTTAGCCCTTCATTACACCCCAGGGTAAGAGCCATAGTGATAGTAGTTTCTTGGTAACACTCAGCTCCTGAAGGCTGAGTGTTCCCATTTATGATAAAACCAGGACAGCTTCCTTTGAAGGGCTCCTCTCTACACCAGCACCCAAGACTAACGAGCTTCTTAGTGGTCCACAGCCAGGTGACCCCAAACAACTACAGAATGCCTGGCCCTGAAGTGGTGACTGTGCATGATCAAGAGAGATAAATCATGGTGCTGTCTTTAAGGAGTGTATGATCTGTCTACTTTTCACAGTTTTACTGTAGAATTACAATCTTTCGAACTACTCAATGGAAAAAGGATCCCATGATCCAATACTTTTCTTGGAAATTCACAATATATGAGAACATATTAAGGTATCTGAGATGTCTTGCAGTAAAGAAAAGCATTTAACTTTATTTAGCTCAGCTTTCCCCAACTGTATTTGACCATAGGATCCCCTTAAAAAAAAAAAAAAAAAAAGGTGCATAATTCTTTGCCGAAGATCTAGAGTTCATCAGGAAGGGCTCGCCCAATTGTATAATGGGTCTTGTGATCCATTACTTAAGAAGGAGTGGGTGCTGGCCTGGCTTGGGGAGCTTCCTGGATATTTCTGGATCTCACGACTCTCACCAGGCCAGAGCCTCACTGGAATCTTCAATGGCAGGGATCCTAGAGAATTCTGGACATTTCTGTAGAATAGGAGAATTACCCGCAAAACCAATAGTGAGTTAAAGGAGGAAGGAATTGGGTAGGATGCAAGGAACAATTTCTTAATTGAAATGGGGAAGGGGTAACTAAACATAGGGATAGGTAACAGAGATGCTAAAGCGTATCTGTGGCAGAGAGGGCTTGGGAATGTGGACATAGCTCTGAGATTAGGCATTGCTGAAAGAGCAGAGAAACCGATAAGAAGGGTGAGCGACTATTTGAGGTTAATGTGCATGAGGATCTCATATTGGTTACTTAGTGTTTGTGGAAATTTGTATTTTTGATTTGGCTCAGTCGTTCACTTAATAAATATTTATTGAGTATATTTTGCTAAGCACTGTTCTAGAAGCTGGGGATACAGCACTGAAACAATTATATGTATGCATAATTATAAATTAGTCAATGTAAATGTGTAAATTAAAAAGGAGTTCTTTTTGCAGGTTTCGGTCAAAGGGAGAATAATTTAGACATTCCCTTTCCTGAGAGTGCTTTAGAAAGTCATGGTGCTGAGATGTTTAAGTGCCAATCAGCATAAAGCCTGGCGGAGGGTTGTTCAGGGAGAAGGGGCAGTCTCAGGTTTCTCATCTCATCTTTTCTGTCATTTGGAAACCGTGATCTGCCCTTGAGAAGGGAGAAAGAGAAGGGCATACCCTGCTCATGAGCCCTACTGAGTGCTGAACTGTGTGGGTGTTTGATGGATGTTCCACTGGGGTCTAACTCCCTTTATAGACAGATGTTCCCAAGAGAACTATGCAGGCCCTCGGGGGTGGGCATGTGAGGAAGAAGGTTTCAAAGTTTCTGAGATTTGTTTTAATCAGTTATGGTAGGACACACGGACATGAAAATGACCATCATGAAGTAAGACGTTGTACTCACAGAGCCATAGAAACAGGAGGCACACCCTGCAGGGCAGCCCCAGGGCCAGTCAGGAGGCAGCAGTGAGGGCAAAGCGTGGGTGAGACTATTGAGGTTTTCGCGGGAAGGAATGGACAAGGCAGGGTCGGCAGGGTAGCCAGGTTTAGGATTGGCTAGTGTGAATAATTCTGGCAGGCTCTGAGGCATAGGGACTGCCTCTGGATGTCCCATACCTGGCCCTGGGATGGTTAGGATAGGGGGTGGGAGGAGGGGGATGGTGTCCTGTCAATGAGGAGGTTGAGGGTGTGGGCTCTGATTGGTTGGTTTGCACATGAAAGGCATGCTTGCAGGACAGTTGTTTGCTGACTAGGAATTAGCCAGGCACCAGGTGCCAGAGCATCAGAAATATAGAAAATAAGAAAATACCAGCTGGGCACGGTGGCTCACACCTGTAATCCCAGCACTTTGGGAGACCGAGGCGGGAGGATCCCTTGAGGTCAGGAGTTCGAAACCAGCCTGGCCAACATGGTGAAACCCCATTGCTACCAGAAAGTACAAAAATTAGCTACGCATGGTGGCGCACCTGTAGTCCCAGCTACTTGGTAGGCTGAGGCACGAGAATCACTTGAACCCCAGAGGTGGAGGTTGCAGTGAGCTGAGATTGCATGATTGCCCTCTGGCCTGAATGACAGAGTGAGACCCTGTCTCAAAAAAAAGAAAAAAGAGGCCGGGCGCAGTGGCTCACGCCTGTAATCCCAGCACTTTGGGAGGCCGAGACGGGCGGATCACGAGGTCAGGAGATCGAGACCATCCTGGCAAACACGGTGAAACTCCGTCTCTACTAAAAAAATACAAAAAACTAGCCAGGCGAGGTGGCGGGCGCCTGTAGTCCCAGCTACTTGGGAGGCTGAGGCAGGAGAATGGCGTAAACCCGGGAGGCGGAGCTTGCAGTGAGCCGATATCGCGCCACTGCACTCCAGCCTGGGCAACAGAGCAAGACTCCGTCTAAAAAAAAAAAAAAAAAGAAAAAAGAAAAGAAAAGAAAACATGGTCAATGCCAAGGGCCAGCCCTGGAACTGGACTCGGCTGTGGGAGATCAGGAGGGAGCATTTCTGGGAATGATCGCACTCTGTCCTACCTGCCCCACTCATGTACTCTTCTGTCCTCTACTCCCAAGGGTGAAGCAGTCAGAGCTGTTCGACAGATGGAAGAGCCTCCAGATGTGCAAATGGGCGATGAACATCTCTGAGGCCAACCAGTTCAAGTATCTATGATTCGTCTGTCCTCCCTTCTCCTTGTGTGGTTCTCCTCACCGCCACTTCTTCCAGTCTCCGTCATCCTGCAAGGCCCAGCTCTCAGTGGGCATCTTCCCTAGAGCAGGCCCTGACTGGGCTGAGGAATCTGGGCAGTGTGGGGGACTGATTCAACATGCAGGTTGAGGCGGGCACCTTGCCCAGGTGCCGTCTTCCACCTTCTCTCCCTCAGTCCTTGCAGCAGCCTTGCGAGGTTGGTGGTGCCATCTCCAGTACACAGCTGAGGTTCACTGAGGCTATTAGCAGGGAAGCATGTGCCAGTGGTCTCTAGCAGGCCTGTGTGAAGGCGCATTACGCATTCTCTATGGCCTCCTAGTCCTCACCTCCCCTGTCCTGGGGCAGCCACTCTGACCCAGTGACTTCTCTCCTTCTCAGAGCGCTTGAGTTCTTCCAGCCTCCATGAGACATATGAGCCCTGCTGCAGATTATTTTATAAATGCTGTCTAACCAAAATGAGCAGATCATAAACTCCCAGAGAGGTAAGAGCTGGATCTTAAAGTTCTCCTGTGGGAACTCAGCACATAATAGATGTCCAAAAATTCTTTTTGATGGATAGTAAACTTTAGGGTCTTCTCCATCTCTAAAATTCTGTGAGCTTATGGGATTATTTTAGTGCAGGTAGACCTTATTTTATGGAGTTGATGTGATCTGGCAATTTGTGTCTATACTGGATTTCAGCACTCAGGTCCAAGTTTAAATGTACTGAGGAGCTCTAAGCATGAAGGAGTCCTGCACGAGAGATTGTGAAAAGCAAAGATGACTAAGCTTTTTCTTTATAAATCGTTTGTTCCAATTTGCTGCAGCTCCAGATGAAATCTAGAGGTAGAGTAGTAGTTTTAAGAGGCGCATTTTCAGAAATGTGAATGTTTAAAGTGATAACACTTGAAGATCAGGTGCCAGAGGCCTCTGGGAGACTACAGAGACCCAGCAAAGGCCTGACAGTAGTTTGCAGAGACTCACCTATCATAAAAAACAGAACATGAGCTTGAGCAAAGTGCTGGGAGAGTAGAGAATAGATCCATAATCTGTGCTGATAATTGGTCCCTTAGAAACGTTACCGTGCACACTGCACAGAGGTGCCCCTGGGGGCGAGTGAGACCTGGCACACTGAGAGTATGGCCGATAAAACACTCAGTCTGGACCAGGTCAGTGAGAGGCAAAAGCCTGTTGTCCAGGCTTAGGACAGAATAGAAGTCTCAGCAGTAGACCAGGCGCGGTGGCTTATGCCTGTGATCCCAGCACTTTGGGAGGCTGAGGTGGGCGGATCACGAAGTCAGGAGTTTGAGATCAGCCTGGCCAACATGGTGAAACCCTGTCTGTACTAAAAATACAAAGAAATTAGCCAGGCGTGGTGGTGCACGCCTGTAGTCCCAGCTACTTGGGAGGCTGAGGCAGGAGAATCGCTTGAACCCGGGAGGTGGAGGTTGCAGTGAGCGGAGATCACACCAATGTACTCCAGCCTGGCCACAGAGCGAGACTCCATCTAAAAAAAAAAAAAGTCTCAGCAGTGGGACTCACATATCTCAGGAAACATGAAGCAACAGGGAAATTATGTGGCAAGAGAAAAACAGGGATGAGTGTGGGAGCCTTTGGCAGGGACAAGACAGCACAGTGCAGGGGTGGAGCTCTGGGCATGAGGGGTGTGGAGCAGTTTCAGGTGTGAGAAACGGCAGTGACATCAGGCTTTGCCATGCTCTAAGTGAGAAAACCTTCCAGGCTGGTCATTGCCTCCCTTTGCTCTCATTTCAAGCTCATGAAACAATGATGAGATGCTTCATTCAGGCTGGCAGGAACCTGGTGCCATGAGGGAGTGGCAGGTGGGTGTTAGAAGGCAGGCATGAGCATTCCAGTTACAGGAAAGGAATCCTGTGACTGAGGCCTTCTCCCACCCTGCTACCTACAAATAGGCATGCTGACATTCTGGTTTGTATATCAGTCGCTCATGAGCTTGGTTAGTGTGAGTCAGTCTCCCTCAATAGGAGTGCTCTTCAGTAGGCTGACAAGACTGAGCTTCTGAACTAGCAAAGCTAAAAGGCCCAGATGCTGGTTTGTAATGCCAACCCATGGCCCTGCCTTGCCAGGCCTTTGGCCTCCTCTCTGGGAAGCCTTAAGTTACATTCTGAAACCCAGCTCTCTACAGGAAATTCTGCTCTCTGTGACTGGGAGCCAGCTGGGCTTCCCAGTGAAGTACCTGCAAGAGATGAAATAATAAAAAAAAAAATTATAGGCTGGGCATGGTGGCTCACACCTGTAATCCCAGCACTTTGGGAGGCTGAGAGGCTGAAGCAGGTAGATCACCTGAGGTTAGGAGTTCGAGACCAGCCTGGCCAACATGGAGAAACCCTGACTTTACTAAAAAAAAAAAAAAAAAAAAAAAATTAGCTGGGCATGGTGGTGCATGCCTGTAATCCCAGCTACTTGGGAGGCTGTGGCAGGAGAATCGCTTGAACCCGGAAAGCGGAGATTGCAGTGAGCAGAGATCGCACCATTGCACTCCAACCTGGGTAACAGAGTAAGACCCTGTCTCAAAAAAAAAAAAAAAAGATTATAAAACCTTCCTGGCTTTGGCAAGCTGCAATCACAAATTACAGAGGATTAGAGGTAGAAGAGCCAAGCCTGCATGAAGAAAGTAGGGCCCAGAGAGAGAGAGACACCTTCCAGTAGCCTCACAACTGGTTGGGGCAGAGCAGAAGCGAGAATCCAGGCCTCTTGACACCAGGACTGCAACCCAAGTTTCTATGCCAGGCCTGGCTTGGAGCTCTTCAGAAAGCTCCTCCTCACCCTCTGTTAGTGGCCAGGACTTGGGCTCCATGGAGGAGTTACGTCAGTGCAGACAGGGGCAGCTGGGTGGGGCTTCATGGAAAGAAACCTGGCCTGGACCCTGAATGAGTGGCAGAAGGCAGGGGCCTTGGGAAAGGCGTTGAAAAGGGAGGGGACAGCATGAGCAGAGGTGCAGGGTGGGTGCGAGCCTGGGAATGAGTGGGCAGGAGAGGCCTCGGCTCCATGCAGGGTGGGGGTGAGCGTGGGGATGGGTGGGCAGGAGAGGCCTCGGCTCCACCCCTCTGTACTTCATGAGGCTGTGCTCTGCCCTGCATCATGTCTTTCCTGCCTGTCTCCCTGCCTGGCAGGTCCACTCTGTCCAGGTGCTGCAACGCCCCTGCCTTTCTCTTCACTACCCAGAAGAACACTCCCCTGGGGACAAAGCTCAAGTATGAGGTGGACACCAGCGGCATCTATCACATCAACCAGGAGATTTTCCGCATGTTTCCCAAGGTGCTGCTTTGGGCAGGGGCGGTCTGGGTGAGGCAAGGGAGCCGGCCCCTATAGCCCTCCGTGGCAATGTCCCTGGGGTTTTTCATGACTCACTCACTGTCCTCTGGACTCAGTCGTCTTGGTCCTGGTTGACCAGTTGTCTGAGGTGCAGTAGCCCACCCTCTGGGTTTCTTTGGGGGTTCTGAGAACCATGAATGCCAACTGGCCATGATTTGAGTGACTTTTGGCGAGAAAGTGACTAGAAAATTCTGGGTATTGCATTACTTGCAGAGGATATCCTGCCGATATGGGAGAGAATGACGACACATTTGTCCCCCACCTGAGGTAGGCACAAGAGCAGAAACACATGCAGAGGTTGTGAGCACAAGAAAGAGCCACCCAGTGCAGATCTAGACTCTGAAAGGTTCAGCTCACTGGATGACCGTGGGCAGATATTTTGTCTTTCAAAACCTCAGTCTTCTTATTTGTAACACTGGGGTTTGGACTATGAATAGATTTGGCTGATTGTAACAGAACATCTAAAATACCAGAGACTTAATCAAGATAGATATTTATTTTTTTCCTTTCACATAAAAGAATTCTGGAGGTAGGCGGTGCAGGGCTGGCACGGTGGCTCCCTGGTCATGGAGGACCACAAAATGAGTGAGCCACAGACCTGAATGGTTTAGTTCACTGACCTTGGCCATTGAGGACCACAGTGAGTGAGCCACAGACGTGAAATGTTCAGATCACCGATGCTGCGCACCTGCAGTCACCTGGGCTGACTGTTGGTGCAGACTCACTGTACTACTCTCAGACAAGGGGCGCTGGAACCTGCACTTTCAGCCAGTTATGGCAATTACCCAGGTGTGGTGGCGTATGGACTCTGAAGAGGAGGAAGGTTGCATGGGTGTGTTCATAACCACATCCAGGAGAGCTCTGGGCCCGGGACAGCACTTAGTGAATGTAGTTTATAGAAATTCTGAGTGGGGGCATGTGGAGGTGTTTTTGGATGAAATCTGAAGGCTTTGGCTGCCTTGCTTCTTGGCTGAGTGTGAGACAAAGCCCAGAGTTCCCTGCATTCTGTGACTGGTACCAGAGTGTATAGGTAAGACTCATGCATTCTGGGGATATAGGGGAGGAGCTGAAGGTGAGCAGGGTCAAATGTGTTCTCACTCACTGTGGCCCTAAGGGAGGATGATCTTGAGCCACCTTTACAAGGTGGGTCTTACAAGGCCTGGAACATGAGGCTGGTGACAGCAGGTGACTTGCATCTCACGCAGGTAATGCCAGTGGGTGTAACACAACTTAGTATGACATACAGATCCAAGGAGAGCCGGGGTATGGACCGCTGAAGCCCAGGGACGGACAGCAGGGCTCGCCAGACAGTCTCCAGAATGCGCCAGACAGTAACTGTTTTAGGATTTGCAGTTCATAGTCTCTCTGTCACTGCTACTCACCTCTATCATTCTAGCACAAAGCAGCCACAGACATGAGTAAACAAATGAGAGTAGCTATGTTCCAGTAACACTTTCAATCTTATTAGATGCCGAGATTCGAATTTTACATAGTTTTCATGTATCACAAAATCGTTTCTTCTTTGGGTTGTTTCCAACCACTTAAAAATATAAAATCCTTTCCTGGCTTGCAAGTTACACAAAAACAGACGGTAAAGCCAGATGTGGCCCACGGGCTGTATGTAGTTCGCTTGTCTCTGAATTAAAGCAATGCGACATAGAATCACATTTCCTGAACTTCCCTAAATATAAGTGTCTCTTTGTGTTTGTAAAAAATTCAGCTTCCCAGCCTCCTATCTGTGAGACTCTGATTCTGTGGTGCTGGGATGGAGCCCAGAAATTTATATTTTCAGAAAGTATCCCAGGTAGTTCTTAACTTACAGAAGTTTAGGAAACACCCATATAGAACATAATAAACTTTTGATGATTTTTCTGAAAATGACTGTTTTTTTTTTTCCTTTCTCTTGTACAAGTCTAATAGTGCAGTTTACTCACCCACTGGCTGTGAGATGCCCCTGTTTTCCTGCTCACTGGGCCTGTCCATCCAGAGAAAATGGACCATGAATAAGGACAGTCTCCCACAGAAGTCCCCCTTAAATTTAGCTTGATTCCTGATGGTCCCAGGGCAGCGTGATTCTCCACGAGACCCCACCTGGCTGCTGGTCCCACCTGAAGCACAGGCTGCAGGCCTGGCCCGTTTCGTGCAGGACTGCCAGTTGCTGTGTGCCAGGAGGAAAGCTGCCCAGCAGGCCCTGGGCATCAGGGATGGGAGTGGCCTTTGGGGCCATCTAATAGTAACAAAGACACTCGATCACTCTTCCCATCTGTAAAGTGGAAAGCCGCTTTCCTCCCACATTCCCCACAAGGCTGCGTCTTGGAGCCAGGAGCTAACAGGGGTAGGTGTGCTTGCAGAGGTGAGAGTCGCAGGTGGAGGCAGGGGGTGGCTTGGCTCTGACAGCTTTGCCTTTGCCTCCCCCAGGACATGCCCTACTACCGATCCCAGTTTAAGAAGTGTGCTGTGGTGGGCAACGGAGGCATCCTGAAGAACAGCCGCTGTGGGAGGGAGATTAACAGCGCCGACTTCGTCTTCCGGTAAAAGAAACCCTGGCACTGCCCTTGCCACTACCCTGTGGCCCTCCTCCTCCATATTCTTCCCCGGTGCCTCAATGCTACCGTTTAAGCAAGTAATCCCCACTCCCCACCCCTACAGACCCTCAGGTCTGGGATATCCCTTCTTCTCTCCAGCCCCAACCCTTTGGGGAAGTTGTTAAACTCCCAGGTCCTCAGTGTCCACATCTGCACAATGGGAGCTATGTTAAGAGCAAAGGGCATCACAAATTTGAAGGCACTGAGGACTCAGGAGCTTGCAGCTGTGTCCGGAGGTCCTCTGGGCGCCATCTTCTTGGGTGAGTGCTACCCTTCCAGAAGCACTGGTGGAACCAGGGCACCCTTGTGGCAGACACCAATATTGGCTTCACCCTGGCTTTAACTAAGCCAGAGACTGGTCCTTGCACTTCTTCCTTACATAAAGCCCCACTCTTATCTCTTAGTGAATCTTCATTTATATCTTTAGCCTGGGTGAAGAAGGTGGGTTGAAAATAAGAGCTTAAAGCAAAGAGACTTGGGTTGAGTCTGCAGTGGGGTCACATGAAGCATGGATCCACAATCATCGGGCCACTCAGTAGGTGTCAGGTTGGGGAGGGTAGAGCAGGTTTGGTGTGATTTGAGGTCCTAAAATAAAGGGACTCCTGCATATTTTGGGTTCTTGGATGTCCAACCCCAGCCTCTGTCTCTAGAAGAAGGAAGACTTGGACACCCTGCGTCACCTGCTGTCACAGGTGGAGTGTGAGAGACACACCTCTCTCTGTGATCTGGAGTCTGCCCACGTGTTCCCTGTGGATGCCTAGTCGAGTCCAGCATTGAAGGTTAAGCTTCCTCCAACACTGAAATCTCTGGCCCTCACTGAATCCTTAGCCCAGCCACATTCCTGCCAGGGCAGGCAGGGAAAGCCTCTTTCAAGATGGTCTTTTGGGGAGAAGCCAAGGTCTATGGGGTCTCCCTGAACTTTGATCCAGGCTCCAGCATTGCTAGGCATATGACCTCAGGAATGTCATGTCATCCTTCTGGGCCTTGTTTTCCTCATCTGCAAAATGGGGATAAGGATAGCAGCTCCATCAGTTTGGGGATTAAATGACATAATGATTGTATAACTCTTAGTACCTCCAGCACTGGACACACCATTAGAGCCCAGTTAATGCCAGCAACTGCCCTCCAGGTCCTGTTCCCTCTGGCTGGAATGCTGTCTCCCCAGCCCCTGCATCCTGCTTTGCCAACTGCCACTTGTCCTTCCAAGCTTAGCTCAAGAATCACCCACTCCTTCCCTGGCTAAACCCACTTGCACCCTCTTCTGGGCTCCCACGGAACCTGGTGTCCACCTCTCATGCGGCCTTTAACACCCAGCCGTATAACCAGGGACCCGCTGAGTGGTCTCACTCTTGCAGATCGGAAACACACAGAGAGCTTCTGTTTACAGTAACTGATATAATTGGCACAACATAACTACTCAGAAAAATGAGTCTTCAATGAAGGAATGAAGGCGTGAATGAAAGAATGGACTTAAGTGATTTTCAGGGCTAAGAAGTGGAGCATATAGTGGTTCTGTCCACAGGCTCTGAAGCTGGGGAGCCTGGTTTGAGTTAGAAAAAGCTGTGTTACTTTGCATAAGTTACCTAGCCGCTACACCTTTATCTCCTAAAATGAAAGATGAGGATGATAATAGTACCTACCCGTTGGGGTCAGTATGAGGAATAAATGAATTAATGTTTAAAATCTTCAAACAATGCGGAACACATACTAAGTTTTATTATAATGAAAATGTTATTTAAAAATATTCCTCTCATTTTACAGATGAAAAACAATTTTTTGGGAGGGGATGATATTCCTTGCTAGGGTCATGGGGCTAGTCATAGCCAGAAATGGGATACAGTTCTGGTCTTGCATTCTTTCTGTGATATCACATCATTTCCCTAGCTCAATCATATGACAGTAAGCATCTCCCTCAAAGGGGCTAGTCTCTTGTCCCACCACCTAAGATCTGTTAAGATCTGTGAGAGCACACAGTTGTGTTTGCTAGTTTTGGAAATGCTGTGGGCCCTTCCGTTCTCATCGTCATCATCGTCAGAGCAGTGCAGCAGCAGCAAAGCCTTGCTGGGTGCTTGTATGTGCATGCCAAGATGCCCTGAGACTCCATCCTGTTCTAGGCATGTCCGTACTGGATGCTATTGTACTGGGAACGAGACCTGGGCTTGGAGTCAGGCCCATCCTCCACCCTGCCTTGACCCTCTGAATGCCTAGTTTCTCATTTGCAACACAGGGAGCCTAATATCTGCCACTTGAGGTTATTGATGTCTCATATAATCCCATGCAAGTTCCTGGCATGCCACAGATGCTCAAAAAAAAATGGCAATTGACTGTAGACACCCCCGACTCCCCCGCTCAATCTTTAGCGATAATGTAAAACCTGCCTTTCATAGTGGTCTGATAGACAGGGGTGTGGTTGGATCATAAAGTAGGTGAAAGTCATGGTCCTGTTATAGAGGGTTATAGAGGGTTATAGAGGGTTATATATAACCCTCTATAGAGGGTTTAGAGGGTTATAGAGGGTTATAGAGGGTTCTTCTGCACAGTTATTCCTTAAACCCATGGCTTCCCCTTGATGAAGGGCCACATTCTTCACATGGCCCACCATCCCTTATAGTCTGGCCCCTTCTTCCCTCTCTGCCCTCAGCTTGTACCATTCCCACCTTGCCTGTGCTCCAGTCACCAGGCCACAGTCACTCCTGGGTGCTTCATGTTCTTATCTACCACAGGACCTTTGCACAGGACCTATGTCTGGAATGCTCATGAGTTCCATGTTCACCCAGCTAACACCTGCTTATTTCAAAATTTATTATTCATCCATTCATTATGTAGTATTTGATGTGAAGAATATTTGCACCACCTAAGTATGAAGCAAAACAATAAAATGAATATTTGTAGAACGACCACTTGATTTTAGAAGTTGAATGTTTATATGGAGCCTTTGTATCAACTGATGTGCTCCTTCTCATTCTACCTCTGTTTTCCCCCAACAGGTGTAGCTACCCTGAATTGAGTACTTAATCATTCCCTCATTGTTAAAAATTGTTTTGTCATATGTAGATGTACCCCTGAACAATGTATTGTTAAACTATGCTTGTTTGGGGCTGTATTCGTTTCCTATTGCTGCTATAAAAAAATACTACCAAATTAGTGGTTTAAACAACACAGATTTTATTATCTTACAGTCTTGGAGGTCAGAAGTCTCACTGGACTAAAATCAAGGTGTCTGCAGAACTGCATTCCCTTCTGGAGGCTCTCAGGGAGAATTTGTTTCCTTTTTCAGCTCCTGGGAGCTCCTTGTATTCCTTGGCTCATGGCAGAGCCCACAGTGGAGTATCTATCTTCCAGTCTCTTTCTCTGACTCCAATTCTGTTGCCACATATTTTCTTCTTCTCCCTGGTTGTCATATCACCTCTTATAAAGACACTTGTGATGACACTGGACTCCCCCAGATAACTCAGGGCAGTGACTCCATCTCAAGATCCTAAACTTAAATGCAGCTGCAGAGTCCCTTCTGCCACGTAAGGCTGCATAGTCACAGGTTCCAGGGATTAGGACGTGGACACCTTTGGGGGCTATTACTCTTCCTACTATGGGGCTTTCTACAAATGGTGGTGACTTGCTTTTGCATGCAATATGTGTTGCATTTCTAAGATGCATCTTTGAATATATCCCATGTTTATTTAGCCCTTCTCCTGCCACAGGACTTTTGCTCACTTCCTCCTTCAGACCTCAGCTCAAGCATTGCTTCCTCAGGGAAGCCTTGGCTCTCTAAAAAAGGAGATGCTCCCCTGCCACCTGTCCTCTGAGAGCCATAATCCCATCCTCCAGAGGTCCAGGGACTATCCAAGCTTGTAACTGCATTTTACATCTGGTGGTTTATCTGCCCCATGTGTCTGGAACTTCAGCAAGGCCTGTTGGCTGTCCCAGTGCCTGATAAGGAGCAGAAGAACGACTGTCTTACCACCTGGCCACAGAGAACCCGCCTAGCTGGTTGCTGTTGCATCCCTCTGCCCATATGATCACCATCCCTCCCTTCCCCTTGGGCCTTCCCCAGCCTGACCTATTGAATGACTGATGACCTTGGGCTGCCTCTTCTCCTCTGCAGGTGCAACCTGCCCCCCATCTCAGAGAAGTATACCATGGATGTGGGGGTGAAGACGGATGTGGTCACTGTGAACCCCAGCATCATCACAGAGAGGTCAGTGGCCCTCTTTCTAGAGCTGCACTGTCCAAAATGGTAGCCAATAGTCACATGCAGCTACTGGGCACTGGAAGTGTGTCTAGTCCAGATGGAGATGTGCTGGCTATGAGTGTAAAACACACACTGGGTTTCAAAGACTTAATACAAAAACAGGATAACGTCTAATTAACTTGTATTAATTACATGTTGAAGTAATAGTATTTTCGAAATAGTGGGTTAAAGAAAATATAAAAACTTCACCCATTTCTATTTTTTCACATGTGCTTACTCGGACATGGTTAAATTCCATATGTGGCCTGCATTATTTCTTTTGGACAGTGCTGGTCTACACTGCCTTCACCTAGAGATGGGCGGGACAGCTTTCCAGGGTGTGACCAGGGCAGGCAGCTCCCTACTTGGCTGTGTCCAGATGGTACTGGGGAGAAGCTCACACTGAGATCTCAGCTCCCCTCCTGGCTCCCCTCTTCTCATCTCCCACTGTCCCCTCCTCTTACATGTCCTCTGACTTGGTTGGTGTGACTATGCCCAGGGCTAGGGTTTCAACACTTCCCCTAAAACCTTCCAGATGAACTTTCACAGATGAACTGCATGCTGCAGGTGTACGAGAATGCATCGGTGCTGCTGCCCACCTTCTACAACACGCGCAACACGGATGTGTCCATCCATGTCAAGTACATGCTGGATGACTTTGAGTCACCCAAGCTGTCTACTACTTCCACCCGCAGTACCTGGTCAGTGTGTTGCGCTACTGGCTTAGCCTGGGGGTGTGCGCCAAGCACATCAGCACTGGCCTCATTCTGGCCACTGCGGCACTGGAGCTCTATAGGGTTCATCTGGACGGTTTTAGGGGAATTGTTGAAATGCTAGCCCTGGGCATAGTCACACCAACCAGGTCAGAGGACATGTAAGAGGAGGGGACAGTGGGAGATGAGAGGAGGGGGTCATTGAATTGGATCAGATGCCCAGGGAACAGCTGTTTAAGGGGTGGGAAGAGACAGAAAGGTCACCGAGTGAAGGAGTGCTCAGCGATGAGAGAGAGGGCCCAAGAGGGAAGGCTGCTTAATGTAAAGAAATGGGGCCAGGCATGGTGGCTCATGCCTATAACCACAGCGCTTTGGGAGGCTGAGGCCAGAGTGTGGCTTGCAGCCAGGAGTTGGAGACCAGCTTGGGCAACATCGCAAGTCCCTGGTCTCTACAAAAAATTAAAATAAAAAAAAAAATAGTCAAGTATTGTGATGCACACCTGTAGTCTCAGCTACTCAGGAGGCTGAGGTGGGGGGATTGTTTGAGCCCAGGATTTCAAGGCTGCAATGAGCTATGCTTGCACCACTGCACTCCAGCCTGCATGACAGAGCAAGACCCTGTGTCTAAAAACAACACACTAGTGTGTGAGAGATAAACGCAGGCTGCAGGAGAAGAAGCTTCTGAGCCAGGACAGGCAGCCGCATTTGGGATTCGTTCCTGGGGATCTTGAGGATGACAGTACAGGTGAATGGAGTGAGGCCTCTAGAGCAAGCCTCCACTCCGGCAACCACTTCCCTGATGAGCCTCCCTTGGGCCACCCTCATCCTTTTGGTTTCAGCATTGCCCTGCTCCCTGCAGCCACACCCTGGATATCTGTCCCTTTGGATCCCAACTGCCCTCTCCTGCACCCACTTACAAAAACTCTGCTGCCCCTGAGAGAGGTCTCATCTTCATCTGCACAGGTGCGTGAGGTGTCAGGAGGCAGGTGGCCTTATAAGTCCCTTCTGTCCTTTGTAAAGCCCCAGGGTGCAAGGAGTGGGGAAGCGAGGGACGTGGGGGCACGAAGGAGTGGGCGCTCACCTCTCACTCGCGCCCTGCGCAGGTTCCACAAGCTGGAGAAGTGGCGGCGGCCGTTCTACCGCGTGCTGCAGGTGTACGAGAACGCGTCGGTGCTGCTGCCCGCCTTCTACAACACGCGCAACACCGACGTGTCCATCCGCGTCAAGTATGTGCTGGACGACTTCGAGTCGCCGCAGGCTGTCTACTACTTCCACCCACAGTACCTGGTCAACGTGTCGCGCTACTGGCTCAGCCTGGGCGTGCGCGCCAAGCGCATCAGCACTGGCCTCATTCTGGCCACCGCGGCGCTGGAGCTCTGTGAGGAGGTGCACCTTTTCGGCTTCTGGGCCTTCCCCATGAACCCCTCGGGCCTCTACATCACTCACCACTACTATGACAACGTCAAGCCGCGTCCCGGCTTCCACGCCATGCCCTCCGAGATCTTCAACTTCCTGCACTTGCACAGCCGAGGCATCCTCCGCGTGCACACGGGCACCTGCAGCTGCTGCTGATGGCGGCTCACCAGGCTGCCCGGCAAGCGGCGCATTCTCTCCTGCTGTCCCTCCCGGTTGAACTGGGAGTCCCGAACCGGGCAGCGTGGGGACCTGGCGTTCAGACTGTCTCTCCCTCCGTAGTTCAGTTCTGTACTTGGATACTGGGGTGGGGAGGCAAGTTTGGGAACCGGGGCAGAGTCAGCTCTGTGCTGAGCCTCCTGGCCCGGCCCCCACCGGTGCATCCGCCCAGTGCCTCCACCTGCCCTGGCTAGCATGCTGCTGGACCACACCCCAAGATCAGGGGCCCTGGGGACTGCAAGTGAATAAAGCACATTTCCACCCAATTTTGTCATCCGAGAGGGAGCACAAACTGCAGACCCTTGTTGCAGCTGAAGGAAGGCCCTACAGAGAATGAAATCCAGGGCAGAGACAGTACACTTCACAGGACACTTGAGCACAGTCAAGATTTTATTCACACTTTTGGTTCCTGAGTTTTATATCGAAGACTCAGCTATGAATTGCTGTTTAAATCTCAGAGCTTAGAGGCCAACCCAGTGACTAGACCTTCCAGTGAAGAAAGTGATCTCAAGAGGTCCAGGGACTTCACAGCCAAGCCACACCACCTGACACGTTCTTCCATGACACAGAGAGATCTAACGCAAGGCCTGGGTTATGTCTTGGTTGAGACATCACCTGAGAAGCACCACATCCTTTCAGACACATCCTCGGACACACACGCAGTCTTGGTGCCCCCAGATTCAATCCTACGTTAGTTCTTTTGATGAGAAGGAAATAAATCAAACCAGCCACTTGCACTATGGCTTCCAAGCCAATGTTATTGACTCAATAAGTGCTTAGCGATTGACTTCCTCTTCTGTCTCCCTATTTTCAGCTCCATTTAAACCAGGAGTTATGTACAAAGACCTCTTCCTCTCATGTCTCTGAATCCTGCAGAATCCTGCTGTATCATGTTCCTCAGTCGGAACCATAGGCTCTGGGCTGGAAAGCACTGACATGTCAGGTGGTGAGCTTAGCAGAGAGAAGCGAGTTGTGGCCTCCGACACCAGCATCACTGAGGCTTCTGCTGGGAAGACGGGACTTCTCACAGCCAAGCCTGGGCTTGGGGCAGTCAGTCGGGCTTAGGCAGAGAGGGGTTCACATGTCATTTCACACATGAAATTAATTCCCTTTGCTTCTCCCTATGGTGTTTCCACCATAAATGGGACGGTGTCTAAGAGACACTTGGTGAACTGCCTTAGAACTTAGCTTTGTGGAACTATAGGATGTGAGTGCTGGGAGGAGGACTTCAGCCCACCTGCCTGGCTACCTGTCTCCCTCCCTCCTTCCTTTCTACCTCCCTCACTTCCTTTTTTCTTCCTCCCCTTAAACATTTCTGGAAAGCCTATTCTGCTGTGGTCTGTGATGGGACTTAGGAAGACATGAAGATAAACAAAGGCATTATCTGTATCTTCTGGGGATGCAGGGCCCAGAGACTATAGGCCCAGTCCCACGTGCTGGGTGCTCTGGGAGGGTTAGGAGCAGTGAGAATATAGCAGGGAGTGGGATCTGCTATCCAATCACCTCATTTGACAGGCCCCTTGGCTGAGCCAGTCAGGGACGAGGAGAGCACAGGCTTTACCCCAGGCCTCCAGGCTCCTGATCCAGGGCTCCATTCTTGGCCAAACCTTTGTGTCTTGGCTTGTGCTTCCTGTGGTGGGTTGTTGTGGAGGCTGTGCCCTGTACACAACACTGTTCTCAACGCTGACTCTCACCTGCATTGTGAGCTCTGGTCCTGGTTGGGAAAACCTCAGGTGGCTCCGAGTCTCAGTCTGTTTAGCCAAGGGGATGAAATGAGCCCAAACACCTGCTAAACCGGGAAGAACTGCAAAGGACAGTGGATGGTTATTAACTTTCTTGAGCTCTGCCTATTTCTCCCAGGGAGGGAATTTCTGGGAAAGATTCCAGTTAACTGAGATTTCTAGCCACTGCATGGTTAATTGAACCCAGTTCTTGAAACCATGGCATATAAAAACTAGAAGGTTCTTAAAGACCATTGTGTTCCACTTAAGGAAGCAGGCCCAGAGCAAATATGTGACCTGGGTCAAGTCACGCCTGGGGCTTTACTGCATGCCTATTGTGGACAGAGCCCTCTACTGGAAGCCCTCTGGGTACTACTTATGTTCCAGATGGGCAGTGTTTGGGGGAGGCTCCCTGGTGACACAGACATCAGGATTCCCACAGCCGAGGGTGCTGCAGGTTGGAATCTTCCCCAGCCAGGGCCCTCGTAGGAGCTGGGGATGAGAGCATCGGGATCCAGCCCACAGAGGAGTTGGGACACCTGGCTGCTGGCCATATTCCTGCCTGTGGGTGTTAGGGCCAGTCCTTCCTCTCCCTCAATGTCTCAGTTGCCTCATCTCTACAACTAGAAGCTTTGTAAAAATCTTCAGGGTCTGTACAATCTCCTTATTTTGGGGGGACATTCATGATGAATGGATCTAAGTCATAAGTAATATTTCTTTTTATAATAGCTAGCATTTATCATGCTCTCATTCTGTGCCAGGCCCTACGTTAAGCACTTTCCCTATATTATCTCCTGTAATCATCATGAGACCCCTTTGGGTAAGGAAGCTTCCATTGTACAGATGAGGAGACCGAAGCTCAGAGCAATTCCGGGACTTGCCCTTGGTCAGGCACCCAATGGAGGAAACTGCACCCACATCTGTAGAGCCCCAAAATCTGTGCTCCAAACCTCTGTCTTAGCTTCCCAGTCAGTGACACCAGAACATGAGGGATCCTGAGCAAGATGCCCCTGCAGGATAGTATGGAGCCCTCCTCCAGGGACAAATGCTCTGGGAGGCTGTCATTGTCTGTGAAGCAATCTGTGCTTATGGGTACCTCTCCCTAACCCTACCCCCTACAGCAGTAGTGACTTATCCACAGTGGCTTTGGAGGGGAACTGAGGCCATCGTCACATTTTTAAGGTGAGGAAAGATGCCCAGAAATAGCACATGTTAAGTGACAACACGAATCATTTGCCTAGGGCTACATGGCCAGTGTTTATAAGAAAAACATTTTTTCAAAGGCTCAGAGAGCCTGGTGTTGACTCTAAAAGCCTTCTGCCATGTTCCGCCACAGCCTTGTCACCACGCCACCATGCAGTGCAGACTACCCATTGAATCATTATTTAAGGGAAGTCGATTCCCTGTAAACAAAACAACCATCATGGCTTCCTTTGTGCTAAACCCACTGCTCCAGACTTGAAAGGCAGCAAAAACAAGTAAATGACTCAGTGCTTAGCCAAGCACAAAGAAAGGTGGCTCAAGGTCAGAGGCAGCCTCTGAGACCATTTCAGAAACGCTGCTGCGGCAGCTCTGCCCACTAATCACCGGGTGCCCAGAGACAGCATGTGCTCATCGCCCTTGACTTTGTTGAGAGCAGGGAGGAAACAGAGCAGTGCTTAGAAACAATTGAGGCAGAGTAGAGTGCTGGCTTCAGACAGTCATTCGCCAATTTAGTGAGTGAATTGGTGAATAAATTATATTTATTGAGTGCTTATGTTGTGCCAGGCATGGTGCCAGGTGCTGGGGAACTAGTGATGAACAAAACGTCATCCTTGCCCTGTGGGAGTTTGTGGTCTGGTGTGTGTGTATGTACAGATGTTAAATGAAGAATCCCACAAACATACGTGGGAGCTGGTTGTGCTGTACACTGTCAAATCCAGTCTCAGGGACAGTTATCTGGGAGAGGAGGAGGGGATAACTAAAGTCAATTCCGAATTCTGAAGGTTGGCAGCATAAAAAAGTGTAACCAGCAAAGCAGCAGATGCTTCTCAGATATCATCCTTGACATCCGTGTAACATTTGACAAGGTTGGCCTCTCTGGTCTTTTTTGTTTGTTTGAGACAGAGTCTCCCTCTGTCACCCAGGCTAGAGTGTGGTGATGTAAATATGGCTCACTGCAGCCTCAACACCTGGGTTCAAATGATCCTCCCACCTCAGCCTCCCAAGTAGCTAGGACCACAGGCATGTGCCATTATTCCCAGCTAATTTTTAATTTTTTTTTTTTTTTTTGTAGAAACAGAGTTTTGCTATGTTGATGAGGCTAGTCTCAAACTCCTGAGCTCAAGCAATCCTCCTGCCTTGGCCTCCCAAAGTGCTGGGATTACAGGTGTGGGCCACTGTGCCCAGTCTCTCTGGTCTTTCTAAAGTCCTCTCCTCTTCTATTTTCTAACTATTCTTCCCTGACTTTCCTCCTGTCTCTCTGAATGCTCCTTCTCAGGTTCCTTTGTGGATTCATCTTCCGTGAAGCTTCCTCAGGGTTCTCTTCTCTTCCTAGGAGCATTCCTGCGGAAATCTCATCTATTCACAGCCTTAAGTATCTCCTGCCCTGGCATCTTAACCCCTCTACCTGCAGGCCAGTCTTCCCTAGGAGCATTGGAAGCATGCTCACTGTGGCCTCCTGCATGTCTGTGTCTGCACAGCATCTCAGACCCCAACATGTCCTCAACTGGTAGAGTTAAAAGAACAATCTGAACTGAGTCTCCTCCCACTACTTCGTAGCTGTGTGAACTTGGGGGAGCACCGGAAGGCCCGGGACTCATCATCTGAAATGAGGACAGGATACCAACCTCAACAGCTGTTGCAAAGCTAAGTGAAATAGTGTGGTACAATGACTAGCACAGTGCCCAGCACAAACTAGACACTAAGCAAGCACAGGTTGCCTTGGCCCAAAACTTGGATCACCCTTGCCTCTTCCTTTTCCTTCACTCTTTATGTGTATTTGTTCACCATATATTGTCAATTCCAACTCATAAACATCCCTTTAAGTCATTCCCTCCTTGCATCCCCTCTGCTACTGCCCTAACCCAGACCCTTCTGATGGATCTTTCTGCTTTCAGAGAATAACCTTCCAAAAATACCTTTTGTGGGGCCTGTACCATAAACTTCAAGTTCTTTACCAAGTCATGCAGGCAGTGTTCCAAGCTGGCTTACTCACCTTCCCAGAGATCTTCCTGCCACCTCCCTGCCCTATCCCATACTATTCCAGGTGCCTTTGCACACTCTGTTGAAACACCTGGAATGGTCCTCACACTCCTAAGTTCCTCTCTCCTTCCTTTTATCTGGCCACTTTTGCAGAAGTCAGGTAATGGTCCCCTGCATCCTCCCCTCTAGAGACCTGGGCTGGGCACTCTCTCCTCTGTGCTTCTGCTGCAACCGTCACCGACTCCATTAGGACATCCTCACAGCACACAGCATAAGGGCCCCTGTGTCCTTGATAGAAGGTTTGCCTTCTCCCCAAGGGAAGACATGATACCTAAGCTCATTTTATATTGCCGGCACTGGCAGGGAAGCACATGCCGTGGCCACTCAACACGTGTTTACTAATGAGGTCTCTGGTTCCTGGGGGAACTCCAGCAGTTCAGGAGACCCCGCTAATAAACCGAGTAACACCTTAGGGAAATTGTCAGCTGAGGAGAGTCCTCTATTGATTTTTTTACCTAGCACATCCCAGGAAGGCAGAGACTCCTCCTGCCTGTCCAGGGGAGCTCGAGGCTCAGGAGGCTGAAGTGTCTGTCTAGTGGGGGCTTGGGGCTCGGCTAGCCTCTTTTTGTTTTCCCTCATTATAATCCTGCTCATCTGCTTTTTGCTGGCTAGCTAATCCTTTTTCCTCTAGTTTAAATGAAAGAAGGGAGAGACGTTTTCTTTGTTTCTTCTCTACTTCTTCCCTTCCTCAAAGCCACACAAACATGTCAGGATCTTACATCCCTGTGGCTGAGGCGCAGCCTGGAAAGCAATGTAAGAGGGATTTATCAATGGTGTTTCAAAAACTAGAGGAGCATGCTGAATGCTTTGGCTGGGAAACAGGTAAGCTGAGCTTTGCAGGATGTCTGCTCTAGATGCCCAGGGGAAGGCCACGAGCATGTTGTTGTTTCCCGGGGGGAGAAAAGGTGCTGCTGCTCTGAGCTCAACATACGCCCTGACCTAGTCTCCTCCCTGTAACCAGGGCACCCTCCGGGAAGAGGCTAACTGTGGCTCAGCGGTGGTCAGATGAGGCCAGGCGAGGGGTGCACCGGTGGCCAGGGTGTGCCTTGTGCTATTGTTTAGAGGTCTAGTCAAACGAGGTCAGTCTGTGGAGGCTGATTCCATCCTACAGGGCATCCTAATAAACCCGTGTGATCGTCAAAGGGTAGACTACAGTAGGATGGCCTTCTGAGGGACTGCATCAGAATCACCTGGGTGCTTGTTAAAACTGAACTGAGAACCTGGGGGAGAGGTGGTGCCTAGGAATCAGCATGTGTGAGGCCCCTATCTGTTCCCTGAGCATACAACTGCTTGTGGTTCAGAAGTTGCCACCAGGTGAGTGGCCATGTATTGCTTGAAATTCAGACTGGAGCCTTGAGTAGGAAAAGAATGAAAAGAAGAATTCGGCACACAACCCAACTTCTGCCTTTTCTGTACATACAAATATAATATATAACCTGCTATGAACCTAGCAACAAAAATCAAGTGCTCGGGAATCTATAACATTTACAAAATTGGTTTTGCTTTAACACGAACAAAGATTTCTTTTTCATTTGTAACTATGGTAAAATACACATAACATAAAATGTATCATCTTAACCATTTTTAAGTATACAGTTCAGTAATGGTAAGTACTTTCACATTGTTGTATATTCTGTCTCTGGAACTCTTCTCGTCTTGCAAAATGAAAACTTTAAACCCATTAAATGACAAGTCTTCACTTCCCCCTTCCCCAGCCCCTGGCAATCACAATTCTACTTTCTTTCTCTATGAATTTTACTGCTCTAGGTCCCTCATATAAGTAGAATCATATAATATTTGTCTTGCTGATGACTGGCTTATTTCACTTAGCATAGTATACCAAAGACTTCTTAAGTATAAAGAATCACTTAAGTGCAAGCAGTTCTCAAATGACATTAACTGTTTTGGGTGTCCCTAAAGCAGAAATCTGATTTTTGTTTTTGTTTTTGCCTTGGGCAGTTGTCCTGGGCTGGTGGTTGGGCCCTGGCTTCCTGAGACCTTGGCCTCTTTGCTGAGGAAGAGTGCAGACCTGGCCTTGCTCTGCCACCTGGGCTCTACTGTCCTGGCCAGCATGTCCTGAGAGACAATAGCCTTGTCGATCATTTAGAAGTCTATAGATATTTTCCCCTGCACAGTCTCTTCTGAGAACCTTTCTTTCTTTTTTTTATTTCAAAGGAAAAAAACCAAAACCAAAAACATACACTTCCATGACTTAGCTATTGACCACAATAGCCAGAAATCAGTGACTCTCTCTTCAGTCGAAGATGGTTCCCGTGGCAACAAATCTCTCATTTCCTTCAACTAAATGATCTGCTCAGCTTTGGGGTAAAAGTTCTGTTTTCTCTAGAATTGCCATTTGCAACCTTGTGTGCACATAGGAATCACCTGGAAGTCTTTATAAAACAATCCCCAAGCCAGGTCCTCAACTTCCTGGAGAATCTGATTCAGCAGGCCTGGGGATAGGGCCTGGTGTCCTTATTTTCAAAGATCTCATTAAGTGGTTCTGTCTCACATGGTTGGGAATCATTACCCTAAGGCAGGCGGTCTATGCCTTGGTGCACGTTGTAGTCATCTGAAGAGCTTTAAGAAACACTCATGGGACCCCACCCCTTGACATTCTGAGTCTGGTGGCCTGAGATGTGACCTGAGTATTAGGATTTCACAAATTCACCAGATGTTTCTAATGTGCAATCAGCCTTAAGAACCACTCTTCTAGGTCAGCAGTTCTCAAATTGGAGCCTGCCTCAGAATCTCTTGGAGAGCTCCTTTATTGTGGGCCCTGCCCCAGGGTCTCCTTTGGTGAGGCCAGGGTGGAGCCTCTCTAACAAGTCCCAAGTGATGCTGATGCCGCTCCAGGAACTGCTCTTGGAAGCTCATAGCTCTAGATGAACCTTTACCGAGGTTGGCGCTGTTCTGCTGCCCTATTCTTTTTCCTGGTTGGGGGTTGGTGGACCCTTCCTTCCCCAAGTCTGATTCAGGCCTGAGACTTCTTAAAGGTATCAGCTTTTCTTTTTCTGAACATTTTAGCATTCAGATAAATACTATGACATATTTTTAAAGCAAAGTAACATAGATTTCTTCTCCCAGGGCTAGGAGCCTCAGAGTCTGAATTAAGAATTTATCTGTGCCTAAGATTAGGATTCATTTTGTGATCTGAGCTAAGGGATTGGTAGGTCTGGAGCAATGGGTTCAGCCTGTGCCTGGGTGAGGGTCGCCTTGTGACTGGTGCTCGGTAGGATCTGAGTGCCACACTTGACCCTCTAGCAGAGGGAGGACCTGTCTGGCCCACCTGAGTGAAAGCCTGGCTTTCTGATGCAGACCCAGACCTCTGCCCACCTCCACATCTGTGCACGAACATGGAAGGTAGGAATGAGGAAACATATCACAGCACCAGGACTGCCGTAAGCCCAGGAGCTAGGGTTCAAGCCTCACTTCTTTATGCATTTCCTTTTCTATCATACTTTGGAACAGGCTTGAGCTGAAACCAGAGAGTTAGTACCTGGTTTCTGCCTCAGTCTATTCTCACTCCTCCAAAGATGCCCCCAGCAACGTGGGCAACTTCAGCCCCCACGAGAGCTCAGAATTCCACATTCAGCCACAAAGTTGACAAGAACCTCTGGAGAGCTCAAAGACTTATTAAAGGTGGAAATGGTTACTATTTTACTGAAGCAGGGTGAAAACACAACTCACTTCTTAGGATCAAACCCAGCAAATTCACTCAGCCCCAAGGTAACCGAGGACTCAGTTGAAGGAAAATAATTTTGAGCCCCTGAAATAGAAGCTATAAAGCTGTGTATCAAGGGCCAACCATTTTGCTAACATCATATATCTCATGGCATTCGCTTTGATTTTAAATTCATTTCTAGCAAACTTGGTACTGGTTTCTAATGACAAAGCAAACTAAGAGAATGATGACAGGTGCTAGATAAAGCAAGAAGTGGCAGCTAATAGCCTAAATTGTGATGGCATTAAGAAGACCAAAACTAGCTTACTTGTTCAATGACAGCTTGTCTTTTTTTTAAAAAAAAAAACTGCATAAAGGATAAGAAAATATGGCCAAGCATGATGGCTCACATCTGTAATCCCAGCATTTTGGGAGGCTGAGGCGGGAGATCACTTGAACTCAAGAGTTGATGACCAGCCTGGGCAACATGGCGAAACCCTGTCTCAACAAAAAATAGAAAAGTACACCTGTAGTCAGTCCCAGCTACTCAAGAGGCTGAGGTGGGAGACTAGCTTGAGCCCAGGAGGCAGAGGTTGCAGTGAGCTGAGATCACACCACTGCACTCCAGCCTGGGTGACAGAGCCAGACCCTGTCTCAAAATAATAATTAAAAAATACCAAAACTAAATACATATCTCAGAAACCATCAAGTAGCCTGAGGTCATTGGTCGTTGAGTGGGGAAGAAAGAGAGAATATGTTATAATAACCCCGAGAGCAACATAGCATTTCAGCTCGGTTCACCCTGTGACATCCAGGACATGCAGAGGTAAAAAAAAAAAAAAAATGAAAACATTCCAACAATGCTCAATACACTGTCAAAGAAGGCAGGGCAGCGTGTTATCCACTTCAGAATTATTTCCATCCCCAAACACTTAAAATGCATTCACAAAAGGCTTGGTGCTTAAAAGATAAACCCTCAGTGACCTGGAAGTTCACATAAATGAAATAGTTCATGATCTGATGATGCAGGATAGGTGAGATGGGTAAACTCACTCTTTCTTTCTTTTTTTTTTTTTTAAAGACGGAGTCTCATTCTGTCTCCCAGGCTGGAATACAGTGGCGTGATCTCAGCTCACTGCAACCTGTCTCTCAGGTTCAAGTGATTCTCCTGCCTCAGCCTCCCAAGTAGCTGGGATTATAGGTGCCTGCCATTATGCCCAGCTAATTTTTTGTACTTTTAGTAGAGAAAGGGCCACCATTTTCACCAGGCTGGTTGTGAACTCCTGACCTCGTGATTTGCCCACCTAGGCCTCCCTAAGTGCTGGGATTATAGGTGTGGGCCACTGCACCCAGCCAAACTCACTCTGTTGAACTTAACATTTTCCCCCTGACATTGGAGACTCTTCTGCTACCTCTCTCCTAAGAAAAAAGGACAGTGGCGAGGACGGGTGGTGGGGGGACAAGCCCCTTCCACCTTGCCACCTCCAAGGGACTTTGCAGTGTGGGTGATTGTGTGGCTGGTCATCCTCTTTCTGCACCTCTGATTCTGCTTGTGTTGTCCTTATTGTGTGGGGCAGGATGGTCAGGACTTCAGCTAGGGCTGTGCAGGCTCTACAGTGACTCAGGCCTGGGTGTTTTTTTGGTGAATTTAAGAATATGACCATTTTTGGGGGGAAAGTGACACTTCTACTCTCTCCACACCTTCACCATCCATTTTCTTACTGGACTTTGCTGCGGTCCTGCAAGGAAGACAGGGCAGAGAGTAGCAACCCTCCTTGCCGAGGCCCAGAAAGATAGCATGGTATGCCCAGGGCACCTGTGGTGGGTGGCGGACGTCTCCTCTTGGGTGCCCAGGCTTCCTCAAGGTGGGAGGGACTGGAGGGCAGGGGATGGTGGCCAGTGTCCCACTGTACCCCTCTAAGGCACCTTTTTCTCCGCTCTGAAGTTGTTAGGCTGATCTGGAGTCTGCTCCAGGCCTGGGCTGCACCCTGGCCTCGTGCCCTGCCCAGCACCTGTGTGGAGGGAACTCTTCATATTCATTCCTGTTTGGGGGCCAAGCTCAGGGCACCCGAACCAGCAGCCTTGGGTGGCTGAACCCAGTGGGACAGAAGGGAGGCAGTTGTATCTGGCAGAGTTACCCAAGGCCACAGGCCTAAGCAAAGCAGGAGAGTGGGGCAAGCTGTGGTCAGGAACCGTGGTGCTGGCCCCCTGCTGCTCTGGCCACGTGGGAGGAAGCTGGGGGTTCCCAAGTGGCAGCTCCTGCCAGCCTACCCTGGACTCCTGAGCCCGTTCTCCTGTACTCTTCTCCAGTGGGACATCTGGCCCTCACTGTGGCTGGCTTCTGGGCAAGTCCCTCTGCTCAAGATCACTTTGTGGGGCAGCTGGTCCCCCCGGGGCTCCCACACTCTGCACATACAATTTAGGGACCTGGCAGGGTCTTGGTGGCCTATAGCTTCCCTTTCTGGACCCGACTAGCCTCCCATTAGAGAGCCATAACTCCTCTTCAATACAGTGTTGTTTGAACTTTGAAATATATGCATTTGTCTATGTATTTTCTTAAAAATTAACACTTTATCTCAATAAGCATACAATGGATTGTTCAGTGGTACAGTTTGGAGCCAATCCCCTGCCACCTCCCTCCCCAAGTAAAGCCAGGACAGACGCTGGAGTCAGCACCGAAGCTGTGGAAACCTTTTGCCCTGGAGCCAGGTGCCTGTGGCTGTGCCTGGGTGTGGCTTCAGCCCAGGCTTGGTGTCAGTTTCCTGGCAGCACTGCCCAGGAGCCCGCATGAAGGCAACCGGATCTTTCCCTGAGTGGCTGGTGCACGGGCTCATTTCTGAGTGACCTCCTGCATGTGAAGAAAAAGTGGCCAAGTGGCATCCCTCCCTTCCTTGGCCGCTTCCCTTCCTTGCTTTCCTTTCAATGAGCCGAGTCACACTGCACCACGCTCTGTGCAGCCTTCCCCGATGGAGAAGAGAAGGGAGGCCCCAGATGTCCTTTGCTGGGATGTGGAGAAACACCATCTATATGAAAAGCCCCTTGCTTGCTCTTCTGATTTTCTCTCTCCCCTGGCCCTGGAGAAAAAGGCTGTGCCATTCAAAGACAGTTTGGGAACATGGGGGCTGCAGGCCTGATCTTATTTTTACACAAATTTTATTCTGGGAGCAGTGGTTTATACAAACTCCTGTCGCATAATTCCAGCTTGTGTGTGGCTGTCTTTGAGTAGTGATTCTGAAGTGATGACTGTGATGCTACACCTAAAAACATCATCAGGGTACTTTGTATCTGTCACTGTGTTTGAATGGCCCTCAGTTTCTATCTAATAAAACTAGTCAAATGGTTCATCTAGCAAAGACTCTTTGGCTGTGGCCGTGTGTGTGTGTGTGTGTGTGTGTGTGTGTGTATGCATGTGTGTTTTTGTGTGTGTTTATGGGTATTGGGCTGCACTGGGCTGACAGCAGCACAGCCCAATGTGGGGAGCTGCCAGGTATTGTGAAGAGCCCATGGCCACCCTGGGCATACCTTTGGGCAGTGTTGGGGGCACATGAGAATCAGGGGACTTGTGGGTGGCTGGCAGGAGTAGCCATCTGACCCAGCGAGTAGGTGGGCTCACAGCAGGGGCTTAGAGCCCAGATCAAGATCAAGTTGAGTGGCATGCTAAATTGACAGTGTACAAAGGTGTACAACGACATGGAGAGAGGATTCTGGAGCATCAGCAGGAGGAGGGAGGGCCCCTGAGGGCTGGAGTTACCTCCCTTGAGGGCTGGAGCTGCCTGGGGCAGGTGAGTTTGAGATGCACTCGTAACTGGAAGCAGATCCCATGGCTATGCAGACCTACCTTTCTGTAAGCAAAGCAGCTCTATCAAGGTCCAAAGTCACACTAAGGGCATCTGAGCACTAATTACCCATTTGTAGAGAGAGAGAAAACAAAACAAAACAAAACAAACAAAAAAAAATCTTCGTTCAATGCCAATCTCCTTGAGTGTATTTAAGACAGAATTATATCAAAAGTTTTTTGCATTTATGTGCAAAATACCTAGTTTGAGCCTATTTGCCCCATGAAGTGTAGTTAACATTGCTTGGAGTCCCCAGATCTGCATCTTGGAAAAGCCCAAAGCCTTCCCCATGATTTCTGTAAATTCCCAGGGACTGGTGTTTCCATGACCCCACTGCCTTCAGACTCCTGCTTTTGGGCATGTTTCTGTTTTGTATTGTTGACCATCCAGATATTAGATGCCGCCCTTTCCTTAATATCTGTGATGGCGTAGTGTGTCCCAGAGTGTGGTGGGAAGCAGTGGGAACGGGATCGAGACCACTTCAAACATCCTGAAAAGGAGACAGCCCAGCCATTGGCCAAGTTTCTGGTGTGGACACTCCTTATGACCTTGGCCTTACCCTACCTCTCTGGCTTCTATCTTCCACCTCTCCCTTCTTGGCCTCCCTTTTCTTATTTCTCCATCTCCCCATTTCTCTCTTTGGAGCTATTGAATCATTCTCTGTTTGCTTGGTCTCCTGCTGAGCCTGGGTCTCTGCTCACCTTCCACCTTCCAAAGATATGTTCTCAAAGAGGAGCATTTCCTGTCTAAGATGAATTTTGGTGACAGCTGTAAGATGTTCAAATGTTGAAATGTTTCATTATGACAACTGTAAAATGTCAGACACTCAAGCAAGCAATGACGGAACCTAAGGATTCTATTGGAGGGTCATCTCTGAGACCTGGGCATTGCCTTTTTTTTTTTTTTTTTTAGATAGGGTCTCGCTCTGATACTGAAGCTGGAATGCAGTGGGACGATCTTGGCTTATTGCAACCTCCGCCTACTGGGCTCAGGTGATCCTCCCACCTCAACCTCCTAAGTAGCTGGGACCATAGGTATGCACCACCATGCCCAGCTAATTTTTCTATTTTCATTAGAGATGGGATTTTGCCATGTTGCCCAGGCTGGTCTCAAACTCTTGGGCTCAAGTCATCCTCCCGCCTTGGCCTCCCAAAATGCTGGGATTATAGGCATGAGCCACTGCACCTGGCCTGTCTTCTGTATATCATAGCAAGAAAAAGAGCTGACAAACAGGGAAGTGGAACTTCAATACATATTTTTGAATGAATGAATGTATGAATGAGCTGAAGATTAAAGGTGATTATAGTTTAATAAATATTTATCAAATACACATTATTTGTCACTTCAGTCATTCAACAAATATGTTTTGAACCCCTGTTTTAGGTCAAGCTACTTGAGTATTTGAGAATACAAGAGTTTGCAAATGCACATTCAATCACTGCGTTCATGGAACATAGTGTCTGACCAGAGAACTACAAGTAATCAAAAAAACCTCATTGCTAAATGTTTTGTTATAAACCATACTACAAAGGAACATGCAAGTGCTATGAGAGGTTCAGACAGGTAGCCCTGAACTGGGATTGAGCACCAAGGGGGGCTTCCCGGGAGAGACAGGGTTAGCTAGGTGGAGTTGTGGGGGATGCAGTTCCAGGCAGGAGAGAGCTTGGGACCCTCATGGAAGGCCAGCGCGCTCCTACCTGGAAAAGGAGGGGGACATGGTGGGAGATAAAGTTGGAGAACTGGACAGAGGTGAGACCCTGTGGGGAAAGGTGGCCCCATAACCGATACTGATTTTGATTTTAAGAGAATCAGCTAGTCCTTGAAGGGTCATAAGGAGGAAGAGGATATGATCAGATTGACACTAAAAAAGCTCACCCTGGCTGCAGCGTGAAATGTGAAACTGCTGGGGCCCAGAGTGCTTTGAAAGGAGGTCATTTAGGAGGCTGCTGCTGGTGGTGAGTACAAGGGCAATGGGTGATGTGGGATGGAGCGAAGGGGATAGGGCTGAGAGCTCCCAAGGAGCCAGATGGATAAGCAGGCCAGTGACAGATGATGATGGGGGTGGGGGAGGAAAGGGCTGTGTCACGGATGACGCTTCTCAGCAGGGCACGGAAGTCTAAGACATCAGTCCCACTTGAGAATGGGATTGCTTACAGGAGGAGAGAGATCAGCAAGTGTAACTAGATACGAAGTGGGGAGTTTCAACCAAGGCATCAAGCTACGATACTGCCGCTCTGTAAGGAGGCCCTAGACCACATACAGAGCTTTCAGACAAACCAGCCGAAAACCAGTTAAACTGTTCTTGGGCCCTTCTCAAAGATTAAAGATATAAAAAGGATGACAGAACGCCGATAGAATCGTTGATTTTTTTTTTTTTTTTTTTTTTTTTGAGACAGGGTCTTGCTCTGTCACCCAGGCTGGAGTGCCATGGCACTGTCATGGCTTACAGTGGCCTTGACCTCCCAGTCTCATGAGAGTCTCCCACCTCAGCCTCCTGAGTAGCTTGGCTAATTTTTTTATTTTTTGTAAAGATAGGGTCTTAGTATGTTTCTCAGGTTGGTCTCAAACTCTTGGGCTCAAGTGATCCTTCCTCTTCTGCCTCCCAAAGTGCTGGGATTATAGGTGTGAGCCACCACACCTGATCCGCATTGATTTTTTAAAATGATTTCATGGAGAAAACTGGGCTAGGAACCCCATCCCCAAGGTAGAGGTTGGGGGGTCAGTGCTTCCGCCTGACTCCAGGCTTAGCGAGAAGGGCTCTCACAGGGCCACCCAGAGAGTTTGCTGTGGATTCCCCCAGGTGGGTCCCAGAGCACCGGAGCCGGCGCCCCACTGTAGCCTGAGGAAGCTGACGGGGCCCACAGCAGCGGAGTTGGGCTATAGAGGGTCAAACCGGGATCAGTCCTGGTGGTGGGGATGTGTGCTCAAAAGTCAGTTAGAGGTCTTTGGAAAGGGTAAGGGGACCTTGGCAGTGGGAGGCTGTAGGGTGTAGTTCTGGAGCAGAAGTGGAGGTGGGATCAGGAGAGGCCCATGTCAGGGGATCCTGGTCAGAGGGGAGCCTGGGAGTAAACCCACAGGACTTCCCACAGAAGAGTTGGCTTTAAACATCCGTGAGGACCACAGGAATACATAGAGTCTTCTCATGAGAGTGACCCAACCCTGCGGTGGGGGTGGCTGGGGCACATGTCAGAACCCGCAACTACCAAGAGCATGAGGAGGTCAGCAGGACAGGAGGTGACTGGCCCCTTCCCTGGACAGCAGCTGAGCTTCCAGGCCTGGCTGAGGAAGAGACATGGAAAAGGCTGAGTTTCATGAACATCCAGTGTGGGCTCCTACAGGCTCTATACAGCTCTAATTGTTGACTTGAGACAATGTTCATCACTTTTAGGGTCTGTAAACCTTTTAAAAGATCTGAAAGTGATCCACCAAACAGTCACAGATCAAGGGAAGGATGGTTCTCACTAAGCAAAAATAAATGTGCTTTTTATCGTATCTGGGAGTCCTGCTTCTTAGAGGTACTGGGTATGGAAGTAATTACAAAATGATGAGCTGTGTGCAACAACTGAGGTATGAGTGAAGGAGAGAGGAACTTGAGGAGCGGAGGAAGGTTTTACAGAAATGACTGCAGACTGGGCCTTGGATTGCATGTTGGAACTTGCCACTGAGGGAAGGCAAGGCATTACAAGCAGATGGATCTGAATCTGAAGGTCAGCAAGAAATGAGTTTGCATGTGGTCACACAGGGTGGGGTGGGGTGCAGAGGACAGAGGCAGCACCAGACTTTGGGGGGACTTTGCAAACAGGGCTAAGGAATTGGTCATTTGTTTCCTGGAAGAGAAGGTAACAAGGAAATAATGTGTCCTCACATCAGTTTTCTGGAGAAATGATTCTTGCAGGTGAACTGTAGGAATTCCAGCCTGAGTGAGGTGGGAGTAATTTGCTGGGTGGCCAGTAGGGGTGTGATCCCAGTGAGAGAGGTGGGAGGAGAGGACTAAGGCAGTGGCACTGGGAAGAGAGAGGAGAGGTCCGATTCCAAAAATGGGGTCTGTCTGCCATTGACAATGAGGGGATTGGGTGTGCTTTTGATCGTGACAGTGAGGCCATCAGAAGAGGAATGGGGTTGGTGGAAATGGGGCAGGTTGGAGCCAGTGTGGTTGGAGAATGGGGTAAGGAGGTGAGAGCCTGCAGGCCTTGGAGACAGGTTACGGTTTTGTCCTAAGGTCAGCGAAAGCCACTGGAGCACATAAGCTGGGGAGCGATATGATCTGATTTATTTTTAATAAAATCTGCTTTGAGCAGAGTGGGTTGGAGGGGGGCAGAAGTGGTTGAAGGCTCACTGTTCCAACACTCTGAGTAGCTGAATCCAGGGAGAAGCCACTTGCCCAAAGTGGCTGTGGGAACTAACATTTCAGTGAACCAGAAAACCACCAACCTCACAACACTGCATCACTCTTCTGCTCCCAGAGGAGGAGATGCCTCATTTTGAGACATCAGATTAGCTGGTTACCTTGAGAAATAAGGGGCACGTAGTCGGTGGGGAGCTGTGGTGGCAGCCGGAGCTGCCCGGACATGCATGTATGTTATTTGCATCGATGTATGCTCACTATCACCACCTTCCCACTACATATTTGTAATTCACTTTTTCATTTACTTTCAAAGGTCACGTTCCTTTTCTGCTAGGCACTGGAGGCACACAGGACTTGCTTAGAAAAACTGAAGTCTGAGGGAAAAAATAGGCAGTTGGGATAGAGTGAATCTTTGGTCTCAATACTTCAACCCTCATTGTGTCCACACCCCCTGCCATGTAACTTTACAGCCCCCAAAATAGAGAGCACTTCCTTGCCTCTTGACTCTGGGCTTAGATGTATGTGTTGATTTGTTTATCCAAAGGGTGTGAGCAGATGTGATGTAACTAAAAGGCCTCCCAGGTGCTTGTATCTCCCTATGTTGCTGCTAGTCCCAAACTCCTGGGCTCAAGCGATCCTCCTGCCTTGGCCTTCCAAAGTGCTGGGTTTACAGGTGTGAGGCACTGCACCCATCAGGCCTGTTTTCTGATCCTATAGTTTTACCTTTTAGAGAATGTTACATCAATGTAATCACACAACATGTGTTTTTTCTGACCACTTTTCTACACTTAGTATAGTGCTTTCCAGATGCATCCATGTTGTAGCATGTTTCCCTACTCCCTTCCTTTCTATTGTTGAGTATTATTGCCTGTACAGACGTACCTCAGTTTGTTTACCCACTGGCCAGGTGATGAACGCCTGAGTTGTGTCCAGTTTTTGGTTATGAATAAAGCTTCTATGAACATTTACATACAGATCTTGTGTGGACATCCTTTTTCATTTCTCTTAGGTAAATACCAAGGAGTGGAATTTCTGGGTTGCATGGGAAGTATTTGCTTTGCTTTATTTTCCAAAGTGGCTGTACCATTTTACACTCCAACTAGCAGTGTGAGAGTTCTGGCTGCTCATGTCCCTATCAACTCTTGGTATTTGTGATGGTTAATTTTTGGTGTCAACATGACTGGATTAAGGATACCTAGAGAGCTGGTAAGGCATGATTTCTGGGTGTGTCCGTGAGGGTGTTTCTAGAGGAGATTGGCATGCGAGTCAGTGAACTGAGTGGGGAATATGTGCCCTCAATGTGGGTGGGCACCATGCAATCGACTGGGGCCCCGACAGAACAAAGAGGCAAAGGAAAGGTGAATGTTTTCTCTCTCTCCTGGAGCTGGGACACCCTTCTTCTCCTGTCCTTGGGCATCAGAACTCTAGGTTCTCCAGTCTTTGGACTCTGGGACTTGCCCCAGCACCCCCTCACCACCAGATTCTCAGGTTTTGGGCCTAGTACTGAGCACTACACCATGGGTTTCCCAGGTTCCCAAGCCTTCTGACTTGGACCCACCACACTACCAGCCTTCCTACGTCTCCAGCATGCAGACTGCCTGTTGTGGGACTTCTCAGCATCCATAATCCAATGGGTTAATGCTCCTAGTAAGCCTTCTTTCATATATCTATTGAACTGTCTACCCTAGTGGTTCTGTCACTCTGGAGAACCTTGAAATAATATAGAAATAATATGGAATTATTTCCCTCACCTCCTAGCCAGTGTGTTCCAGTACCATGGGATTCTCTAAAAATATTTTGATTTCAGCTTTTAAAATTCTAAGAAACAGCCGGGCGCAGTGGCTCATGCCTGTAATCCCAGCACTTTGTGAGGCCAAGGCGGGCAGATCACAAGGTTAGGAGCTCGAGACCAGCCTGACTAACATGGCGAAACCCTGTCTCTACTAAAAATACAAAAATTAGCTGGGCGTGGTGGCGCGTGTTTGTAATTCCAGCTACTCAGGAGGCTGAGGCAGGAGAATCACTTGAACCCGGGAGGCAGAGGTTGCAGTGAGCTGAGATCACACCACTGCACTCCAGCCTGGGCGACAAAGCGAGACTCCGTCTCAAAAAAGAATTCTAAGAAACGTTTTGTTATCTTTTCCCTGAATGGGTACTCGTGTAAAATGAGTTTTCTTAGGAGATTCCTAGTGATCCTTAAAGGAAGGTCTCTTCCTAAAGAATCCAGGTGTGTAAATAGCAGCGGTCAAACCACGTATTGCCAGAAGGGGGCGCGCGTCACCCACCATTAAACTTCACTCCCGGTCCTCAGCAGACTTTGAGTTGCCTCAAGGGCGGCCCCTCAGGTGAATAGGGGGAGGAGGGGAGGTTGATCTTTCCTGGGTGGGAAGGTTCGGGGTTAGAGATGCCTCCCCCTAGTGGAAGATTTGAATGGCTCCAAAGAGCAGGGCAGGACCAAAGCTGCCCCAGGTTGCCGGGGAGGCATGTGAGTGCAGACTGCTGCTCAGGCGTCCCCTCCAAGTCCTCTCCTCCTCTCCACCTGAAATTCCCCTTTAGAGTCACTACTTTGGCTTAGAGGACAAAATCACACGTCTTGCTTGTAGAGGGCTCCTGTCAGCACACCTAACATACCTGGGAAGCGATGCAGGGCCCCTCAACACAGCTGCACATGAAAGTCACCAGGAGCTTTGCAGACTGGAGCCCAGGCTGCGTCCCAAACCAAGCAAATCAGAATCTTTGGGGGTGGGACCCATGCATTAGCATTCAACACCTCTCCGGGGGATTCTGGTGTGCAGCCAGGGCTGTGCGCCCTGGGGTAGGAGCTTGCTGAGACTCTCCTGTGAGTCCAGGTGAGCTGATCGAGTTAGTGAGTTCACCTGGGAAGGCATCAGCTAAGATGATGTTTAAACTTTAGTGCATATAAAGCTCACCTGGCAGGGGCAGTGGGGAGAGTTGTCTGAGTGTCTGTGAGAGGTGCCCTAGCTTTCCTCGTGCCCAGCAGCCACTTCCGGAAGCCCGCAGTTTTGAGGAGATGGAAGCAGAGAGAGAGAACGAGAAGGATCCAGTGAGAACCCCGCCTGCTCCGTAAGGCGATCAGAGGTCATGAATAATGGAGAGAAACGGGGGCCTCTGAGTCCCGGGAGCCTGGCTGATTCCGGGACCCCGCCTTCCTCAGGAGGGTCCCGTGTGGGCTGTGAGGCTTGGGAGATCTCCTGGGTGAGGAGCCCTTACCTGTCCCTGGGGTGGCCTGGAGGGATCCCAGGTGGCCCCCTGGCTGTCAGGCCAGGTGGGAAGTGGACGCCAAGGGCTCCGTGTCACCTGATTCTCCGTAGGGAGGAGAGGGGGCTGGTGGGGAGGGGAGAGGGGAAGGAGGCCAGCCTGCCCTGAACGCCATGAATAAGTGATGAGGCCCAAGGAGAAGCCCCAGGACAGGTACAGAGGAGGAGGTGGCTCACCAGAGGGTGGTGGAAGGGGACAGGGACAGGAGGTTCAGAGATAAGGCACTGAGGTTCAGCTCAGGAGCCAGAGAGGGCAGAGGGAACAGCATCTTGGGCACGGGGAATCCAAGAAAAGGGGGTACTCTGGCCCACCCAGGCCTGAGCTACAGGAGGGCCGTGGGCGCCAGAGCTCAGGGAGGAGGTCTCAGGTTCCCGCAGGTGTGAGGAGGTGGCACAGTGAGCCTGCGAGCGCTGGGAGAAGGCAGCCGACAGAATGATGCCCCAGAAGAAAAAGCGGAGGAAGAAGGACATCGACTTCCTGGCCCTGTACGAAGCAGAGCTGCTGAACTACGCCTCGGAGGACGACGAGGGGGAGCTGGAACACGAGTACTACAAGGCCAAAGGTGCGGGGTCCCAGCCCGGGGGCGTGGGTGGTGCAGCTGACTGCGGTGGGCGGGGGTCTGTTCCTGGCTGTAGGGGAATCATTCTAAGATTTTGGAGCAAACCCTTTCTCACTGATTATCCCGTGTGTCTATCCCACATCCCCTTGGAGTAAGAAGGCAGGCATTATGCAGTGTGGTGGGGTCCCTGTTGTACATACAGGTGGAGCTACTTGCCTTTAGCCCCCGATTCTCAGTGGAACAGAATAGACTAGAGTCGCAGTGCCCCACGGCCCCATGTTCTCCAGCTCCTGAACGTCCCCAAAGCCACGTTCCAGTCTGGTCCCCGAGAATGTGGTCTGCATCAGGCAGAGCACCCTGAACTTCTGGGGCCATGAAGGGATGTCTTGGGGAGGAAGCCTGACCCCTCATCCTACGTCCACGGTGGTTGATGGAAACGGGGAGCCTGGGGCTTTGCAAGGAGATGTCCGTCCCATATGCAGAGGGCAGCCGGTGCTCTGGACCCCAGGGCCTTGTCCTTCTAGTCTCATCTTTCGCTGGGCCACACGAGACCTGCTTGAAATTGCTCTAACTCCTTGCCAGGTAAACCAAAGAAGAGGTGAACTGTGACCCTGGAGCTGGTTTTGGCCTGCAGAGTTTAAGTTGTTTTTTTCCTTTCCTGTGTTTTGAAATCTTTTTGTCTGTGAATGCTGATAGGCTGTGGACATCCAGTTTATCACAGTCTCCACCACTCTCTGTCATCTCATACTAGGTCTGGTTTACTCATCGGTGCTGCCTGCCTGGTCTCTGAAGTCACTTAAATTCTCAGTGCTGACTCCAAAGTGGCTCACTAGTCCCTGTAAGCACCATATTCATCCATACATTCACTCATTCATTCATTCAACAAGTATTTATTGAATGTGTGCCCTGTGCCTGCCCATGGCCTTGTTTGTCTTCCCCTTTCTCCCTCTTCCTGTCCTCACTTTGAAAGCCCAGCTCAGATCCCATCTCTTCCAGGAAGCCCTCCTTGATTCCAGTCCACCACGAGTTCCCTGATTATACCCAATTCATAATTGTTCCATTGTTTCCTGCAAGGCTGGTGTGTCTGGCTTGCAGCCACAGACACCCTAAACTCTGTGAGGGTGGGGCCTTGCTGTACTTAGTTCTCTTTGTTCAGCCCCTGCACAGACCCGGGCTCAGAGGTGGTAGTCTCAGCTGGGGTCAGGAAGGCTGTGGCCCCTTTCCAGGTACAGGATCCTGGGCATCTCCAGGGATAGAAGTGGGGGCTGTAGTAGACGGAAGTGGGCCCAGGACAAAGGAAGCATTGGCCACCTTCTAACAGCACACATGCCTCAAGCTCTGACCCTCTTGTGAGGAGAGGGGCTGGGAGGTGAAACATCGGGGAGGCATCCCCACCATATGTGCTTGGCTTCCCAGGTGACTCTCCCCAGCCACCGTGACTGCTGGTGAGGTCATTCTAGAACCTCTCACAGCCAGCACACTATAGACTTTTGTTTATAGGCTCTGCGTGCCTCAGCGTGGCCACAGTGATCCTTCTTTTTATCCTTTCCGAAGCCCTTTTACTAATGTTCTCATGTTTGATCCTTAAGATCCCTGAGCACAGTCAAGGCAGGCAGATTAGTATACTTCACAAGTTAAAAAAGTGAAGCCCTGAGACATTAAGTGACTTGAGCAAGGTCACAAACAGAATGGACCACAAGGACCTCAAATATCTTTTTCCAGGCAAGTGCCCCATTTCATCTCATGATTCTGCCAAATAGGATCATGCACCATGCGCCAGGCACTGAGCTAAGCACCTTATTCATATTAACCAATTTCATCTTCACGATGACACATTGAGGCAGATATGTTATATCCTTTTTTTTTTTTTCAGTTGAGGAATCTGAAGCACAGAGAGGTTAAGTAACTTGCTCAAGATCACACAGCTAGTAAATAGCAGAGTTAGGATTTACCAGCTCTGGACCAGTCTGGCTGGTCCTTGCTCTTGTACTGCCCAATTTTGACTGCAGTAAAAATAGCTGGAGAAGAGCAAGTGGAGGTGGGTGCCATGCTGACATTTCTAAGGGAACCATGGACTCTCCTGTCTGTTGCAGGGTACTGCCTATAAATGTGGATGATGCTAATGGTGGTCACATGCTGAGCTCCAGCTGTGCTGTCATCGTCATCCTCAGTGCTAAAACAACGGGTCCCCTACTTCCTTTGAACTCTGGGCTCTGGTGTTAGATGGAGAGTCTTGATGAGTGTGATGGGGAGGAAGAAGGAGGGAAGAAAAGCCTAGGTGTTCCTTCTCTCTTCCTTAGGCTGCCTTCTGGCTACCCTGGGATTCCCCAATAACCAGAGGGAGGAGAGCAGCTCCCTCAGTGCTTTGAGGGCAGGCTGAACCAGGCACATTGCTCTGTCTTCTAAGACAGGGCCCATGATGGGAAGAACAACCCATTCCAGAATTGGAGAGTAGAAGGGGCCTCAGAGGCCATCCCGCACAGGCTTCCAGCCCTGGAGGCATCTCCTCTCCTGCATCCTAGACAGAGTCCCCCAGCATCTGTTGGGATATAAATTTTGCAAGGCAGCTTCCTTGGGGATGTTGTCAATGGAAATGATAGCAATGATTTCTCTCTTAGTCCATTGGTGCTGCTATATCAGAATACCTGAGACTGGGTGATTTATAAAGAACATATATATATTTTTTCTTCCTCAAAAGTTCTGGAGGCTGAGAAGTCTATGATCAAGGTGCCAGTATCTGGTGAGAACTTTCTTGCTGTGTTCCCACGTGGCAACACACGTGGCACGTGGCAGAAGGACCAGCCCCTTTATAAGAGCACCTAATCCCTTTCATGAGGGGGAAGCTCTCATGGCCTAATCACCTCTTAAAGGCACCACCCCTTAATACTATCACAATGGCAACACCTGAATTTTGGAGAGGACACATTCAAACTATAGTAATGGTGATGATGATAGTAACTACTTATGAAATGCCTATCTTTTCATGCAACTGTGGAAGAATGTCTATAAGGTAAATTCCCAGAAATGTAAATTCTAGGTCAATGAGTTTAAGCACTGAAAGCTATTTTACTTAATCCTTATCACAGTCCTTCAAGGAGGAATTTATTCCCACTTCAGAGATGAGGAAATTGAAGCTTCGTAAACCATTTGCTTGAAATCACATAGCCAGTAATGGTAGAACTGGGCTTCAAATCCTGGTCAGTTTTGTTCCATATTGATTCATTGATTGTTTCATTCATTCATATGATCATTCATTCATCCAGGTAATTGTTTGAGTACCTCTCATGTGCTGGGCTGTTGCTAAGAGCAACATTCTGTTGCAATTGACAATTCTTTGTGCTGACTAGGAGACTTTATTAGAGGGGGTCTTCCCATCTGGAGTCCAACAGAATTCTGTGTCCTCTACAAGGTATCTGTCTTCTAAAGATAGTTCTTCAGTTATTTGAATTTTTTCTTTAAATTATAATTTTAAAATTGAGCAATAATGTATATACAGTACAAAACTTATGAAGGTACAGTAACACATTTTTACATATGCATACACTGGTGCAACCACTATTCAGATCAGAATATGAAACATTTCCAGCCCCCAGAATGCTCCTTCACACACCTTCTCAGAGGCAACAAATCTCCTGATTCTGTCATCATAGATTAGTCTTTTTCTTGTTCTTAAACTTTTTTTTTTTGTAGATGGAGTCTTGCTCTGTCACCCAGGCTGGAGTGCAGTGGTGCGACCTTGGCTCAGTGCAAACTCCACCTCCCAGGTTCAAGGAATTCTCCTGCCTCAACCTCCTGAGTAGCTGGGATTACAGGTGCGTGCCACCATGCCCAGCTAATTTTTGTATTTTTAGTAGTGACGGGGTTTGACCATGTTGGTCAGGCTGGTCCTGAACTACTGACCTCGTGATCCGCCTGCCTCGGCCTCCCAAAGTGCTGGGATTACAGGTGTGAGCCACCACTCCTGGCCTGTTCTTGACCTTTTAAATGGAATCATACAGTGTATACATTTGTGTGGGTCTAGCTTTTTTTTCAGCATTATATCTGATTTATCCATGTGTGACACATTATATAGTTTGTTCTTTTTTATTGCTGATTACTATTGCATTTGATACATACACCACCGTCTACTTAGCCATTCCATTGTCAATGAACATTTGGGTTATTTCTGGTTTTTGTTTTTTTTTGTTTGTTTTTTGCTATTACAAGTTAAGCTACTACAAATCTGGTACACATATTCTGATGAACACATGTACTTGCTTCTCTTAGATTTATAATTGGAAGTGGAATTGCTGGGTCACAAGTGAGCATATGTTTTGTTACCAGTGCTTGGATCAATTTACATGTATGAGAGTGACAATGGCTCCACATTCTTGCCCATACTTGGTATTGTCAGTCTTCTTATTTTTAGCCATTCTGGTGGGTACATGGCAGTGTCTCATTGTAGTTTTAATTTGCATTTCCCTGATAAATAGGCTGAGAACTTTTCCATATGTCTATTGGCTATGTGGCTATCCTCTTTTGTGGCATGCCTGTTTAAGTCTTTTGTCCATTTTTCAACTTTATTGAGGTATAATTTACTTATAATAAAATGCATCTATTTTAAATGTTCTGTTTGATGAGTGCTACATTCTTGCATCCACTAGGAATTCAATATATGGAACATTTAAATTGGCCCTCAGGGGTTCCCTGTGTTCCTTCCCAGTCAATCCCCCTTACTTCTGACCCCAGGCAACCACTTTTCTGCTTCTTGCTACAATAGATTAGATTGGTCTCTTCTAGAGTTTCATATAAATGACATGATAAAGTATGTCGTGTTTTGCGTCTGACTTCTGCATAAAACGCACGTGAGAGTCATCTGTATTGCACATCAGGAGTTCATTCTGTTTTACTGCTGAGTAGTATTCTGTTGTATGGATGTACCACAGTTCATTTGTCTATGCCCCTATTGATAGACGTTTAGGGTGTTTCCAGTTTGGGTCTATTAGGAATAAAGCTGTTATGAACATTTGTGTGCAGTTCTTTGTGGGGACATGCTTTCATTTCTCTTGGGTAAAGACTTAAAAGTGAAATTTCTGGGTTTTAAGTGTACACTTATCTTCTTTTTTTTTTTTTTTTTTTTGAGATGGAGTCTCGCTGTGTGGCCCAGGCTGGAGTGCAGTGGCCGGATCTCAGCTCACTACAAGCTCCGCCTCCCGGGTTTACGCCATTCTCCTGCCTCGGCCTCCCGAGTAGCTGGGACTACAGGCGCCCGCCACCTCGCCTGGCTAGTTTTTTTTTTCTTGTATTTTTTAGTAGAGATGGGATTTCACCGTGTTAGCCAGGATGGTCTTGATCTCCGACCTCGTGATCCGCCTGTCTCGGCCTCCCAAAGTGCTGGGATTACAGGCTTGAGCCACCGTGCCCAGCCTACACTTATCTTCTTAAAAACTTGTTGCCCATTGAAAAAGTAGTGTGATTTCCTCTTTTTCTTATTGATTGATGTGAATTTTTGGTATCTTCTGGCTCTGAGTACTTTGTTGGATATATGCATTCCAAATACCTTCTCCTAGTCTGTGGCTTGCCTTTCTCTCAATGGTCTCAATTTTAATGAAGTCCAGTTTGTCAGTTTTTTTAGTGGTTTGTGTCTTTTTTTTTTTTTTTTTTTTTTTTTTGAGACAGAGTCTCACTCTGCTGCCCAGGCTGGAGTGCAGTGGCACGATCTCAGCTCACTGTAAGCTCCGCCTCCCGGGTTCACGTCATTCTCCTGCCTCAGCTTCCCGAGTAGCTGGGACTACAGGTGCCTGCCACCATGCCTAGCTAACTTTTTTGTATTTTTAGTAGAGACAGGGTTTCACCATGTCAGCCAGGATGGTCTCGATCTCCTGACCTCGTGATCCGCCCGACTCGGCCTCCCAAAGTGCTGGGATTACAGGTGTGATCCACCATGCCTGGCCTTGTGTCCTGTTTAAGAAGTAGCTGTGTATCCCAGAATCAACTATTGACCTAGTTTTTCATTCCTCTCCTATGCCTCTCCAATGCTCCTTTCCTTTTCTCCAAACTAAGCATTCTCCGGTGTCTACATCTTCTCTCATGTAGTGTGGTTCTAGAATTCCCACCAGGCTGGTCATTCTTCTGCAGGCATTTGGTTTGGGAATGCCTTTATGTACAAGCTGTGTGGGCATCACGTTAGGTCCCAGGTCTGTGCTGAGAGGAGTCAGGAGTGAGCTCCAGGGGCTGATCAGGCTCCCTGTGGTATAGACTATTAAGAGTTAAGGCTTTGCTTATCACAAGAGACAAGGAGTTGTGCAAATATACGGCTGCTTTTCTCTCCCTAAAGGTGCCTCGATGGGAAATTCATCAGAACCAAGGACATCAAAAGGTCCACTCACCCCAAAACACTCCTGCTCCTGGTGCCTCCCAGGCCTGTAAGGACCACATGAGAATGAGAGGTCTCCTGAAGGGCTCCTGGAATAGCAGTGGATTGTGTGCTTGTTAGTTGAGCTACATCTAACCTGCCAAAAGAACAAACTCTTAGCTCTCAGAGTTGAAATGAGCTTTTCAATATGAACAATAGTTTTAAAACCAGGCTACTATTTGTTGAGTTTCTTCTATGTGCCAGAGGCTTTCCATACATCATCTCTAATCCCCAGAATGCCCTGCAAACCAGGTAAGATCGTCCAGGTGTTACAGAGAGGCTGGCACTTGTCCAGGGTCACCTTGCTCAAAGTGGAGGAGCCAGTGGCTGCATCCAGGTCTCTGTGGCACTAGAGTCCAGCACTTTCTACCAGTCCACACTGGCTCTGGGCATGCTGAAGTATGAATGATATCTGTAAAGTACCTGCCAAGGTGCCTAGCACACAACAGCACACTCCACGTTATTTATATTTCTCCTTCCTCCCTGATTCCCCCTTGCACTTGCCACTTGTGCCCTCTGTGGAATGGGCTCTGAATTGACAGGTTTGAATAATGAATGTCTAACTTCAAAATATCCTCCTAACCAGCCTGGCGTCTTTGGGGCAGCTCAAATATACTCAGCATCTGGTTGGGGATCTGCTCTGAGAAGACCGGAAGTAGAAATAATAATAAGTTTGCTGTAAAAATCAGGTACAATCATATACGTAAGCCCTTAGCTCAGGGCATATAGTAAGCAACCACTCAGTGTTGTTTATTACTACAATTATTAAATATTAATACAATCTGGTATTAATACCACTGTAATATTAATATTACAATCCAGTGATGTGGTGGGCATTGATCATATGCCCCAAATATTTAAAACACCCTCCCCAAATTTTGCTGACTCTTCACATTGTAAATTCCATCTTCCCAACGTGGAATTATGATTTTCTCAGCCTTCTGTGGTGCAGATATGTACCTTAGATTTCCAGAACTGTCTGTTCCAGTGCAAGATTTTGATTCAGAAGTGAGCATCATAATGGAATGAGCTGGGGATAAGGAATTATTTTTGAGACATGAGTAGCAGAAGGGCAGGGAGGTGATGGTGGGCTGTGTTCTGCTCTTGGCAGAGGTGATGTGGCTCTGGGGTGGCTGGTAGCAGCAAACTTCCTCAGGTTCTGTGCTGTGATTCCAGGAGTTGCTTCTGGAAATGGGTAAAGGGCACGTGCCTCCAGCCTTTCCAAAACTTCTGTAAGCCTTCTACTATCCCTATTGCATCCTGCTTGCTTCACTTGGCTGGAGTAGATTCTGCTGTCTCTAAGAATCCAGATGCATTCTTGCCTTCTCTCTCCAGGAAGTGGATAGGGCTCCAATTGTACTGATGCCCTGAATAAGAAAGGTGTTGATAGTAAACAGAATAAGCTTCAAGGGATTGAGGAGAGAGAAATCAGAGCCCCTGACAAAGAAGGACCCCCTGCAAAGCTCTGCACACCCAGCCCTGGGACAGCTTATTCTGAGACTGAAATGTCAGTGTCCAGGAGGTCATGGGAGGTGAGAGCTGGCCACAGTCACCTTGTGTAGAGGGCAGAGAGGAAGCTGGGAGCTGGGTGCAGGCTCTGAAGAAGGTCATGTCTAGGAGGGTACCAGTGTGTTGTGCTGGAAAGATTACGGAATGGGCACCTGGAGGCTTTGGGCCGGGCTCTGGTGTTGATACTGTGCAGGGCCTGCCCCCTTGCCCTCAGCCTCCTCGTGTGCAAAATGAATGCATGGTTTAAGTGTGAAGTTTCGGTCTTGCAGCAGGACATATTGTGGGTCTCACCATGGCTCAGAAGCCTACAGGATGCAGCAGGGATTCCCAGAGTCCTTTGTGCTTGGGCCTCCCCAGCAAGGGCTGGCTTCTCCAGGCCCACACAGGATTCCGGTTTTTTTCTGAGCCTGCAATCTGTTTCCTCCTCTCCTCCTCCAGTGTACGAAGTGGTCACAGCCACGGGGGATGTTCGTGGTGCAGGGACGGATGCCAATGTCTTCATCACGCTTTTTGGAGAGAATGGGCTCTCTCCCAAGCTCCAGCTCACCAGCAAGTGAGTACGCACTTGGCCTTGGTGGGATCCTGGGCCATTAGTCTTGTCGATTAAGTTCTGGAACCCAAGGGTGGCCTGCTTCTCTGGGGAGAAGGCACATCTGACCACAGGTATACTGAGTGGTATGAAGCCTCTGCTAATGACAGACCGTGTACCAGCCGGGGATCTCCCGGTGGCCTCCTCTGCACCTCCCCCAGCTCCTCTCTTGATTTTGGTGAACAGTAATGCCTCCTATGGATCTCAGAATTGCCAAGAATCCATATTAGCTATCCCTTAGTTCCATGTGACTTTGGCCCAGTCTCTCTGCACCCAGGGCCTTGGTTTCCTCATATATCATCACACAGATATCAGGAAGACCATGTATGTGAGGGAGCTGTGAGTACAGACTACTGTGCACCGAGGTCTCACCAGGGACCAGTGTTGTGTTAAACCTGCCTGCCAGCCAATGCACCCCCAGCTCGCCGTAGGGATTGCTTGTGTGTGTGCTTGTGCGTGTGTATGCTTTGCGTGTTCTGTTTTATTATAACTAGTGAGAGTTAGGACCGTTGTCTCCTTCGGATCCTTTCCCCCACTGCACGCACGCATACACCAACGAACACGCAAAACCTGAGAACATGTTAGCAGATGAACGGGATTTCAGAGACCTATAGGGCCTCAGGAGTGGTCTGTTCAGCTGGCTTTCAAAAATGTGCTGAATGGAACAGAATTGATCAGCTGGTTCTGGGGCCATGAAACATTTGAAAACTGCGGCTGTATTCTAATCTGCTCGTGGGGAAACCGAAGCCTAGAAAGGCGTGAGTAGCTCAGAGTCATGGAGTTTTTCAATGGTGAAGCTGGTCCTTAAACCCCAAGTTTTTTTTTTTTTTTTTTTTTTTTTTGAGCTGGAGTCTCGCTCTGTCGCCCAGGCTGGAGTGCAGTGATGCAGTCTCGACTGACTGCAACCTCTGCCTCCCAAGTTCAAGCGATTCTCCTGACTCAACCTCCAGAGTAGCTGGGACTACAGGCGTGTGCCACCATAACTGGCTAATTTTTTGTATTTTTAGTAGAGATGGGGTTTCACCATGTTGGCAAGGCTGGTCTTGAACTCCTGGCTTTAAGTTATCTGCCCGTTTCAGCCTCCCGAAATGTTGGGATTACAGGTGTGAGCCACTGTGCCTGGCCTTCAAACCTCACATTCTTGATGTAGACAATTCCCTTGACCACATGGCCCTATGGTCCCAGGGGGTGTGAGGAAGACGCTCCTTAAGACATCCTGGTGCTCCAGATTGTGACTCTGGAGTAAATGGCCTGGCACTTCCAGGGCTGGCAGAGGAAACTGTAGAGGCCAGGAGACCCCTGCACCCTGTACCATGCAGGCTGGCCAGGCCCCATGTGACATGGGCTATAGTGTCCATGCTGCTGCATCAAGGCAGGTGTAACGTCCCATTTTATCCATTTCCGCAGAACAGGGTACCTGCCTTCTTGTACTGCTTACACTGCAGCTTGACTCGCTTGTGGAAGTCTTTCCGTCCGATGATGTGGGCACGGTAAAGAGAATACATGAAACCTCCATCCTCTTTGCCATGTGCTCCCAGGGTACACTGCTGTAGGGAGAAGCCACAAACACTAGGGAGTTGCCCAGTTGGTTTCTGAAGTTCCCAACTTTTCCTTTTAAAACCAAATGAATCCTTTTCTCCTTTGATGGTGGTCTTCACTGTCTTCCCTCCTTTCACACGTTCAGTATCCTCAGATTCTTCCCCTTTTTCATTTGCCAAAACGTCTTCTCAGGAAGGGCCCCTGAGCCACCCTTTATAATGTGGCATGGATTTCCACTGAACCTCCAGTCCCAGGAGTCTGGGTTCCAGCCTTCCCTCTCATGGGGCCTGTAGGGGGTCTAGGACATGAATGAGCTGGCAAGGCTGGGACCTCCTGGCTTTGCTGAGATCCCATGGGGCAGCCCGGGGGATGGGAATCAACCCTCCCCAATTACCCCAGGGGTTGGCCCCAGAGACTGGTGGTGGTCTCTGTCTGTATCTGGGCCATGTTCCAGGTCGGGCAGCAAGAGCATAGGTCTGGCCAAGGCCCCAATCCAGCTGGTCAGGAGTGCTCTAGAGCAGAGTGGGTGGTCTCAGTGACGGGAACACAGTTCGGAGTCCCAGCTGTGGGGCTGGAGAGGCTGGAGAGGAACTTCAAGGAGGGATGGAGGGAGCTGGAGGATGGGCCGGGGGAAGGTCTGCTCTGCGCTGCCAGCATCTCTCCCAGTTCTGTGTATATAGTCAGAGCTCAGCAAAGGCCAGTGGTATAAGTGTGGCTAGAGTGAGACTTTAAAGGGACAGACACTTAATCTGGGTCTTAAGTGGTGAAAATAACTCAGATGAGAGAGAGAGGAAGAAAGAGCGTCCTTTAGACTAAGGGAAACAGATTGCCAAAGTCTGGAGGCAGCAATGAGCCCTGAAGGCTGATAGGGGCAGAGGAGGCCTGTGACTGGGAATGTGGGACCATGTTGATGGGCAGGGAGGAGGCCTGTGACTGGGAATGTGGGACTATGTTATGGGCAGGGAGGGGGAAAGTCAGAAAGGTCTGGAAGGTCAGGCTGAAGAAGGCTTTGCTGGAAAGCTGACCAGTGGAGGTTCAACTTACTGTATCAACAGAGATCATCTGAGCATAGTGAGCAGGAGGAGTGGGGAAGGAGGAGGCCAGAGTCTGTCTATGACAAGAACTGAGAAAAGGCCTTCAAAGAGCATTGAAGACATGGTCCTTGCTATCTAAGATCTTTCCATTCAAGATGGAAACTGCAGGCTGGGGAGGGGCATTGCTTTCTGAGGAATTCCAGGCTGCCCTTGCAACCCAGAACATATGGCAGCTGAGGTTCCCTTGTTCCATGAGGTTTAGATGCAGTTAGCTCAGGCCATCAGCTGCCCCACCCCATCCTGGGATCTGGCTGAGAATGTCCACTTCCCACAGTCTCCTCGCACCTCACTGTCTGCTGCACTTCTGTCCTCTCCACACTGAGCTATCCAAACCCAAACCTACAGGGGCAGCTAGAACCAACTGCCTTTTCCTTGCACACCCATAATACACACACACATGCATATTTGCATGTAACGAACTTCACTGATAGGTCCTGGCACCAGAGAGAGTTCACATTGCAGCAATGCAAACAACTTAAAAAGGAATAATAGAGCCTCAGTCTTACAACTTGGCCATCCTCTTTCGTGGAGTTTCTCCTGACCTGTCCTTTGTGGCCTCTCGCCATGTCTCATCCCACCTCTCCCTCCTGTTTCTCCCACATTCTCTCTCTTCTTTCTCACCCTTCAATTCTTGTCATTCTTGTGCCTTTCCTTCTGTGCCTCAGGACTTCACTTTCACTCCCAAATGCTGTATTAGGATTTTTTTCCCCAGTACAAAATAACTCCTTCTCCAAGAGGAACTTAGTACCAGTGCTGATTGTTTTCACCCTTGTGGCCTGGCGTCTGCATTCCTTGGTATCCACTGGACTTAGATTCCTCCATTAGTGAACCTCTACCCTGACCCCACCCCAGTTAAGCACTCGCAGCAGTGGCTGCCAGAGGAAGGCCCCATCTTCTGGGTTTCCTCGCACCCTTCCCCATTAACCAGGGCCACCTCCAGCCCTGAGTCATGTGTTCGGAATATGGCAAAAGGATGGGATCTCATGTATCATCTGGAACATGGTTATTTGGTTGAAAATTCACCATCTGAGCATGTCAGAGAATGCCTGGCATTTTAGCCTGATGGCTCTGCCTGGCTGATGGCTAAAATGCCCCATGCAGCCTGTAAAGGATCTCCATGTGAGGGTTCCTGCTGAATGGCAGGGGCTGTGCACTGCCTTAGCCTTTATCTGAGAATTGACCAGTGGCATTGGTGAGGCTCCAGCCTTCCGTAAGGAAACAAGAAGATTTCTAAGATTTCCTTTGACCCAAAACCCTCTCTCCTTTGCTATTTCTTTCCTACTCCCAGTTTTCTGAAACCCACAGGCGTTTGCAATCCAGAAGTGAGGATTTCAGAAGCTAATCCTGAGTTGGGGGCTTATTTGGAATGATCCCAGCCCCGACCCTGAGTGAAGGGAATCAGAAGAGCCCTGTCACTGCCACTCTTTCCTCCTCCTCTTGTGACATGGAAAGCCTCCCCTTGTCTTCCAAAAAGAGACTGGTGTCCATCTCATAAGCACTGCGGAACCCAGAAATATTCCAGTGTAGTCCTGAGACAGCATGGAGCACTCCCTTTGCTCTTGCTCTGTCTATCCTGGTAGATCTTCTCCCTGGTGTCCCTGCTTTCATATATGCTCCTCCCCACCCCCCAGCAAGTGATATAAAGCGCCGCGCCATGGTGGATTATTTCACAAATGCTCTGGAACGTGTGTATTCATGTTCAGCCTGGTCGCTGGAAGGTAATGGAGGTAACTCACATTCTTGTTTTTTTTCTTTTTCTTTTTTAGAGACAGGGTCTCACTCTGTCACCCAGGCTAGAGTGCAGTGGCAAGATCATGGCTCGCTCACTGCAACCTCAAAATCCTGGGCTCAAGTGATTCTCCTGCCTCAGCCTCCAGAGTAGTTGAGACTACAGGTGCATGCCAGCAGGCCCAGCCAATTTTTAAATTTTTTTGTAGACATATCTCTTGCTACACTGGCCAGGCTGGTCTTCAACTCTCGGCCTCAAATGAGCCTCCTGCCTCGGCCTCTCAAGACACCGTGATTATAGGCATAAGCCATTGCACCCACCACGTTCTTAAATGATACCGTCATGGGTGCAGGGCCTTTCTGGAGCTTTCCTTTACTGAATGCAACTGTTGGAGCTTCTTTTCTGGAACTTTCATCAGTAGCACCTCAGAAAGCCAGCTGCTTTCCTTCCAAGTCACACCTTGTCTTTGGCTAATAATGGGATTACTTCCCCTCCTTTCTCCCTATTTACTGGCAATGGCTGTTTCTAAAATTTCAGGCACCATCAGAAGATGAAGCCCAGTAATTCCCAAACTGCTTCCAAAGAATTCAATCCAGGCAGTCTGCAGGCTGGGCTGGGGATTGGGGAGTTGCTGAAACATGGGATTGTGCTTTTTTCATAATTACAGAAACAATATGTGTTCCTTTTGGAAAGTTAAAAATGTATATAGACAAGAACAAGGAGTCAACACTTCATAATGGCCTCACCATCTAGACATGATTTTTTAAAAATAAATCTTCGCACTCCATTGTTTTTAAATGAAGATGGTATCCCGTTTGTATTGATTATTCTGTTTGTACATTCTGGTCTTAACCTACTTTTTCTTTTAAGCCTATGTTATAAACCTGTCTGTGTTTCATTAAGTATTTTTTTTTTACAATAGGATTTTTAGTGGTTGCAAAGCATTTCATTGTATAGCTTCCCAGGGTGACTGTTTCTTAGGGTGTTCATTTGATGGAGAGGCTCTTGTCTATTTATTCTAAAGTTCACTTGCCTTATCTTATATATTGGGAAAGAAAATACCTCTTATTCCTTTTTTTTTGTTTCCCATTCATATAATCCTGATGTGCAGAAACAATGTCCACACGTTCTCCAAGTCATTGACAGCTGCTGTGACTCTGAACCAAAGCGTGGGATGTGTTGTTATTCTCCTTTGAAAGTGAAATTCCCACTTCAGCCAGACCCTCACAATTGCTAGTTTGGTTTAGTTCCCTTTAAATGCTTGGTCTGGTAAGTTATTTTCCTGGGCAGGAGGATTTACTGGTGCTTCAAGGAGAAAACTTCGTATTTTCCTTGCTCTTAATCAAGAGTTAACAGTTGACATTCTCTGTCTTTATTTTGCCAGTGGTGGAGGCACCTTGCCCTGCCTCTTCCCTCCCTTCCTAAGGTACCTGCAGCAAGCCTGGGCGTCATCCCTTTCACTCCAGCAAACTCAGAAGGTTCTGTGCCTCTCTCCTCATCATCCTTTGCACCCAGGCTGCATACTGCAGGGGTCTCGTTTCCCTGCCAAGGCTGCCTCCATGTACATTGTTGTCTGGAGTTAAGGAAACTTCTCCCCAGGGCAGAATGTTCGATACCATGAGTCCATTCACAGAATCACTGCTTCTGGGTTCTGTAGAAACTTAAAAGCCTTCTATTACCAAGAGAGTCTGAGCCTGATGCCTTGGGGAGAAGGCCCTTCCCCTCCCACTTTTTTTAAAAGACGTCAATGGTGGATAAATCTTCTGTGATGGCACACATCTTCTGCGATTTTCCTTTCCCATGAGCTGCGTGCTGTTCCTGAGAGTCCTGGCTGAGAGCGCTGAGTGAGGCCTGCAGCTCTCAGCCCAGTGGGCTAAACTGGGGACAGCAGGAGCTGCTGGCAGGCCTGGGCTCAAATGACAGCGGCCCCGGCCCTGCACACAAGATGGAACAGCTGTTGGCATGAGCTCAGGGCTTCTGCTCCCAGAGGATTCTGTGGCGAGGCTGCTGCAGCCCTCCTGTGTCTACGCTCACTGTGCTTAGGATGCCCCTGAATCTGGACTTGCCTGGCTGCCTCATGGCTGATGTCTCAGGTGTACTTTCTTCTGTTCACACTGTTTGCAGGATGCCAGATATGCACTTCCCTCACTGCCCTACTTCCCTGGCTGCTGGTTTGGGGTTGAGTGTTTTCTTTCTTGTTGGAATGGCAGGACCATGGACTGCCACCCAAGGTCTGCATCTACTTGGGGCTGCTATTGCAACTTTTCCCAGCAAGAGCAAGGCCAGTGAGGGGGAGCGGCAAGAAGGCCCAAGAGCCCAAAGGCATTTATTCCTTCCTTCCTCCTCCATCCTCCTAACCCAGAGCAGCCAAAGGGCATGGGGTCATGACTGGGAGAGCCAGGTTCTGGTCCCAGTTCTGCTACCAACTAGCAGTTTGTAAAATGGGGCTGGTATGGCCTGTGTGCTTGTTTTAGTGACTCATAGCAAGGATCAAATGAGAACCTGGGTGTGAGGGCATGGAATGATGCTAGCAGTCCCTGCCCTCCCCCCGGAACGATGTCAGAAGGGAATCTTGGAATGGGATCTGGTTGCTTATAGCTCTCCCCAGGAGTGGGATGATGGAGGAAGAAGCGGAATGCCAGCCCTTGGCTCTCCTCCCAGGCCTGTGAGCCAACAGCTGATTTGCACTAACTGTGCACATGTTCATTGCAGGAGCGAGTCTGCCTTTGAGAAGGGCAACGTCGATGTGTTCCGGGTGAGAACCAACAATGTGGGCCTCATCTACAAAGTCAGGTGAGAAGCTGGCTCCTGACTAGGGTTGAGGGTGGAGATGAAAGTGAGGGATCAACTTCACTATTGATACTTTCTGGGTATTAATTACTTCCCAGCTGTTATTTGAGGGGCTACCGAAGGCCCAAATCTTTCCCTCCCATCCTGAACTTCCCCACTGGAGATTCATTTTTTTTTGGTTAAGACAATTCAAGACGAATTTTTACAGACTTGAAAATATGCTGTGAGAGACATTGTAGCGCAGTGATTAGGGGCAGAGACTGAGTCCAGAGTGCCTGGGTTCAAGTGTCTGTTCTGTTATTTACTAGCTGTGCCACTTTGGACAGGTTATCTCTCCAAACCTCAGTTTCTTCCTCTGTAGCAATGGTGCCTCATCTGTGATAACCCTAGGACTCAATGAGTTAGTGCTTGAAACAGTAACTGGCACACAGTAAACACTCAGCAAGTAGCAGAGATACCAAGTCCTGTTGCCTCATGTTTTTGGACAGAGAGAATCCCCAGTCTTGCTCTCTCTGGGGGGTTCTCGTGAAGGTATAAGGAGAGATAACTCTACTAGTCCAGTGGCAGAGGAAGAGCCTTCAATTGCCCCCCTTTCCCTTCATTGTCCCTGCCATCCACCCCCATTCAAGTTCATGCCCATTGTCAGGTGTTCATCTGTGGTCTGATTGCACTCAGACTAAGGCTGGACAGGGGTCAAATGCAGCCTCAGTTTAGTCCTGATTTTTTTTCCCTTCCATTAGAAAATACAGGATCATGAACTCTCTTTCCTGGGGAAATAAGGGGTACATGAATATCTTGGGTATCGGTTAAGTGCAGGGAAGGAGGTTACGAGCAGGGAAAGGGCTCTTGCAGGGGAGATTGGGAAGGGGGTATCATTGTGTGAGTAAAGGCAACCACTAGCTGAGGTCCTACTATGTGCTAGGCTTTATGCCAGACAGAGGCATACATCCTTCTAAGGGAGGGGCCTGGTATATCATGGGTTTTATTTGTCTGTTGGGGTTGTGTGCTGTATTGAGCTGTGGTTGTTCTGTTAACACCTGCAAGGATAAAGCCTCACAGGGATAAGATGTTTGATGCAAAGTGAGGTCCAGGGGTTAAGAAACTGGACCTTGGAGAGGAGATAGAGGGGGCTATGGGAAGTGTAAGAAGATTTTAGGGGACAGATTTTGAAGAGTCGGAATTTATGCTGCCCAGTGCAGCAGCCCCTGGCCACATGTGGCTATTACACTTGAAATGAGGCTAATCCAAATTGAGGTGTGCTGTCTGTAAAAAATACACATCAGATTTTTGAAGCCTTAGTACAAGAAAAAGAATGAAAAAATAGCTCATTAATACATTTTTACATAATTATATGTTGAGATGGTAAGTGGAATTAAATGAAACATATTATTAAAATTCTACCAGTTTCTTCGGATTTTTTTTACATGTGGCTATCAGGAAAATTTTAAAATTGCATCTGTGGCTCGCATGTGTGACTCATGTTATGTCTATGGCACCACCCTGGTCTAGATGGTCATAGGGGTCCTCTGGATTGTAGGACTAAGGGGAGTATCTGCTTGTTGTCCACGTCCGGGAGTCGTGATGAAAAGAGGGACACACTTAATCATCTCACAGCAATGGGAGGGGCAGTTGAGCCCCAGGGTATGAACTGTGTCCTGTAAATCAGGTGGTCTAGTTGGCTTCTGCCTTCTGGGTATTCCGTTATCATCTTTTCCCTTTACTGTCCTGTTTGACCTTGACTCAGCTGGATGTCAAGAAGTGTTGTGTGTATACATGCTTGGGCCAGAGTGGGAGAGGCTCACTGCTTCCAAAGGCCAGGGAAAGGAAATGGCACTGAATAGCCAGGACCTCAAAGGGGAAGATCAAGATGATCCCACGGCAAACCTTAGGGATCTTGGATTTTCTGTGAAAGGCGATAGTTAATATTTCCTTTCATGCAACATAACAATGTAACATTCAGTAATGTGCACATCCACCTTGCAAGGTATCCCCATTGTATAGATGAGGAAACCGAGGTTCAAGAGATAAAGTAACAACAACAACAGAATAATTGGACCTCTCTTTGGAGTAAACATCTGGGTATTCCAGTATGGAAGGGGTGCTGTTTCAGTTCTGCCAGTGATGGTGTGGGCCTTGGCTTCTGCCTCAGGATTGAGCATGACAACACGGGCTTGAATGCCAGCTGGTACCTGGACAATGTGATCGTGACCGACATGAAGAGGCCTCATCTCCGTTACTACTTCAACTGCAACAACTGGCTGAGCAAGGTGGAAGGTGACCGCCAGTGGTGCCGTGACCTGCTGGCCAGCTTCAACCCTATGGACATGCCAAGAGGTCAGTGCCTAGGCTGGCCTGCCTGCCATCCCTCCCTGCCTGGGCTGGGCTCACCCAGGAAAGAATCATGCCTGTCTTGCTCTGGGCAGTCTCACCTACCTTATCTTGGCATCCTCCAGGGCCTTCCTGTTGGTTAGGGCCAAGGGGAAGCCCCATATCTTCCTTCGGCCTTCCTGTGGGCAAACTTTTATGCTCTAGGGGTTCAAGGAGGTGGGAAATACAAGAGGACTTGGAAGTGTGATGGAAGGATGGGCGCAGCCCTGAGCATATCCTGTGTTCTCAATGATTCTTGTTGATGGGGTGTCTATTAGAAGTCACCTTTGAGATCAAAGCAGCCTTCCCCATTTTCCTATCTTTTTTCTTTTCTTATGATGCCCAAGGCAGGTGAGTTACAGCCAAGGCATGGTGGGTAGGAATCAGAGCTTGCAGCTGCCAGAGCTCGTCATGCTGCCTTCTGACTCCTCCTGATTTTATGAGAAGTGAAACAATTTATTTCAAGTGACATCTCTGGACAAAGGCCTTAAATTCAATCATTTTAATTTTATAGGAATAATGGGAGGCAGATACCTTTGTCCCCCAAAGTTCTGGCCTCATCTCACCCCATCGCAGAACATATTTGCTTTTCCAAAAAGGGGGGCATTGCATTGCAGGCACCATCACCAGAATACCCTGCTTTCATAGAGTCATGGACCTTGAAAGGAGAAGGGACTTGGGAGCCAGGAGATGAGAAGTGGCTTCCCACAGTCACTCAGTTGAACAAAAGAAGGCCAACACACTTGTTGGAGTCTGCCTTCCAGCATGTACTCCAGGCTCCACCCTCTGTCCATTGTCTTGATGGGTTTTAGCTCTCAATTTTTGTATCTTCAATTTTCTACCTCCCAGCTCAACTTGACACTTGACTTGTTCCTCTGTGATTCCTATCATCATGACTTGCAACTTCATTGATTCTTTTTTATTTTTGTTTTATTTGTTTATTTATGTATTTTTGAGATGGAGTTTCACTCTTGTTGCCCAGGCTGAAGTGAAATGGCACGATCTTGGCTCACTGTAATCTCTGCCTCCCGGGTTCAAGCGATTCTTCTGCCTCAGTCTCCTGAGTAGCTGGGATTACAGGCGCCCACCACCATACCCGACTAATTTTTTGTATTTTCAGTAGAGACAGAGTTTCACCATGTTGGCCAGGCTGGTCTCGAACTCCTGACCTCAGGTGATCCACCCATCTCCCCCTCCCAAATTGTTGGGATTACAGGCGTGAGCCACTGCACCCGGCCATTAATTCTTTTTAAAACATGTTATTGATCTTTCTCGGATTATAGAAACAAAATTTGATTATTGCAGAAAATTTAGAAAATAGAGATATGCAAACATAAAGAATACTTGTAATTCCATTACTTGAAAAAACAACACTGGTGATGTTTTTGTGTCTTCATTTCTAGTCTTTTCTATGCATACATAGTTTAAATGAATGGGCTGGTGCAACACCCCCTGTTTCACAGCATGACTACTTCTGTGCCATTAAACATTGCTCAACACCCCTCCTTGGAATGAGTCTGTGGTGCCCTGGAGCATGGAGATACCATCATTTATTCACCAGATCCCTTATCATTGGACATTTGTATTGTGTTCCCCCTCTAAACAATTTTTGCTATTATAACAATACTATTGTAAATACTGCACCTAAATCTTTGCACAGGTTTGTGATTCTTCAAGATAAATTCCTAAGTGGAAAGTCTAAGTCAAGTGGAATGTACATGCTTAAAGTTTTTGAGGGACATTTCTGAATTGCTCTAGATAGGGTGTATCTGTGCACAGTATTACCAGCTGTGTAAGGGTGCCCATGTCCCTCACCCTTGCCAACATTTGGTTGTATTGTTTGATTTTCCAGTTGGATAATTAAAGGGGATTTTTGATGTTCTTTCTTTGATTACTGGTGAGGTTGAACATTTTTCATATATATATATGTATTTTTTTTATTATACTTTAAGTTCTAGGGTACATATGCATAACGTGCAGGTTTGTTACATATGTATACTTGTGCCATGTTGGTGTGCTGCACCCATCAACTTGTCAGCACCCATCAATTTGTCATTTATATCAAGTATAACTCCCAATGCAATCCCTCCCCCCTCCCCCCTCCCCATGATAGGCCCAGATGTGTGATGTTCCCCTTCCTGAGTCCAAGTGATCTCATTGTTCAGTTCCCACCTATGAGTGAGAACATGTGGTGTTTGGTTTTCTGTTCTTGTGATAGTTTGCTAAGAATGATGGTTTCCAGCTGCATCCATGTCCCTACAAAGGGCGCAAACTCATCCTTTTTAATGGCTGCATAATATTCCATGGTGTATACGTGCCACATTTTCTTAATCCAGTCTGTCACAGATGGACATTTGGGTTGATTCCAAGTCTTTGCTATTGTGAATAGTGCCGCAATAAACATACGTGTGCATGTGTCTTTATAGCAGCATGATTTATAATCCTTTGGGTATATACCCAGTAGTGGGATGGCTGGGTCATGTGGTACATCTAGTTCTAGATCCTTGAGGAATTGCCATACTGTTTTCCATAATGGTTGAACTAGTTTACAATCCCACCAACAGTGTAAAAGTGTTCCTATTTCTCCACATCCTCTCCAGCACCTGTTGTTTCCTGACTTTTTAATGATTGCCATTCTAACTGGTGTAAGATGGTATCTCACTGTGGTTTTGATTTGCATTTCTCTGATGGCGAGTGATGATGAGCATTTTTTCATGTGTCTGTTGGCTGTATGAATGTCTTCTTTTGAGAAATGTCTGTTCATATCCTTTCCCCACTTTTTGATGGGGTTGTTTGTTTTTTTCTTGTATATTTGTTTGAGTTCTTTGTAGGTTCTGGATATTAGCCCTTTGTCAGATGAGTAGATTGCAAAAATTTTCTCCCATTCTGTAGGTTGCCTGTTCACTCTGATGGTAGTTTCTTTTGCTGTGCAGAAGCTCTTTAGCTTAATGAGATCTCGTTTGTCAATTCTGGCTTTTGCTGCCATTGCTTTTGGTGTTTTAGACATGAAGTCCTTGCCCATGCCTATGTCCTGAATGGTACTACCTAGGTTTTCTTCTAGGGTTTTTATGGTATTAGGTCTAACATTTAAGTCTCTAATCCATCTTGAATTAATTTTCGTATAAGGAGTAAGGAAAGGATCCAGTTTCAGCTTTCTACTTATGGCTAGCCAATTTTCCCAGCACCATTTATTAAATAGGGAATCCTTTCCCCATTTCTTGTTTCTCTCAGGTTTGTCAAAGATCAGATGGCTGTAGATGTATGGTATTATTTCTGAGGACTCTGTTCTGTTCCATTGGTCTATATCTCTGTTTTGATACCAGTACCATGCTGTTTTGGTTACTGTAGCCTTGTAGTATAGTTTGAAGTCAGGTAGCATGATGCCTCCAGCTTTGTTCTTTTGACTTAGGATTGTCTTGGCAATGCGGGCTCTTTTTTGGTTCCATATGAACTTTCAAGCAGTTTTTTCCAATTCTGTGAAGAAACTCATTGGTAGCTTGATGGGGATGGCATTGAATCTATAAATAACCTTGGGCAGTATGGCCATTTTCATGATATTGATTCTTCCTGTCCATGAGCATGGTATGTTCTTCCATTTGTTTGTGTCCTCTTTGATTTCACTGAGCAGTGGTTTGTAGTTCTCCTTGAAGAGGTCCTTTACATCCCTTGTAAGTTGGATTCCTAGGTATTTTATTCTCTTTGAAGCAATTGTGAATGGAAGTTCATTCATGATTTGGCTCTCTGTTTGTCTGTTACTGGTGTATAAGAATGCTTGTGATTTTTGCACACTAATTTTGTATCCTGAGACTTTGCTGAAGTTGCTTATCAGCTTAAGGAGATTTTGGGCTGAGACAATGGGGTTTTCTAAATATACAATCATGTCATCTGCAAACAGGGACAATTTGACTTCTTCTTTTCCTAACTGGATACCCTTGATTTCTTTCTCTTGCCTGATTGCCCTAGCCAGAACTTCCAACACTATTTTGAATAGGAGTGGTAAGAGAGGGCATCCCTGTCTGGTGCCAGTTTTCAAAGGGAATTTTTCCAGTTTTTGCCCATTCAGTATGATATTAGCTGTGGGTTTGTCATAAATAGCTCTTATTATTTTGAGGTACGTTCCATCAATACCGAATTTATTGAGCGTTTTTAGCATGAAGGGCTGTTGAATTTTGTCAAAAGCCTTTTCTGCATCTATTGAGACTAATCATGTGGTTTTTGTCTTTGGTTCTGTTTATATGCTGGATTACGTTTATTGATTTGCAAATGTTGAACCAGCCTTGCATCCCAGGGATGAAGCCCACTTGATCATGGTGGATAAGCTTTTTGATGTGCTGCTGAATCCGGTTTGCCAGTATTTTATTAAGGATTTTTGCATCGATGTTCATCAGGGATATTGGTCTAAAATTCTCTTTTTTTGTTGTGTCTCTGCCAGGCTTTGGTATCAGGATGATGTTGGCCTCATAAAATGAGTTAGGGAGGATTCCCTCTTTTTCTATTGATTGGAATAGTTTCAGAAGGAATGGTACCAGCTCCTCCTTGTACCTCTGGTAGAATTCAGCTGTGAATCCATCTGGTCCTGGACTTTTTTTGGTTGGTAGGCTATTAATTATTGCCTCAATTTCATAGCCTGCTATTGGTCTATTCAGGGATTCAACTTCTTCCTGGTTTAGTCTTGGAAGGGTGTAAGTGTCCAGGAAATTATCCATTTCTTCTAGATTTTCTAGTTGATTTGCGTAGAGGTGTTTATAGTATTCTCTGATGGTAGTTTGTATTTCTGTGGGGTCGGTGGTGATATCACCTTTATCATTTTTTATTGCGTCTATTTGATTCCTCTCTCTTTTCTTCTTTATTAGTCTTGCTAGTGGTCTGTCAATTTTGTTGATTTTTTCTAAAAACCAACTCCTGGATTCATTGATTTTTTTGAAGGGATTTTGTGTCTCTGTCTCCTTCAGTTCTTCTCTGATCTTAGTTATTTCTTGCCTTCTGCTAGCTTTTGAATGTGTTTGCTCTTGCTGCTCCAGTTCTTTTAATTGTGATGTTAGAGTGTCAATTTTAGATCTTTCCTGCTTTCTCTTGTGGGCATTTAGTGCTATAAATTTCCCTCTACACACTGCTTTAAATGTGTCCCAGAGATTCTGGTATGTTGTATCTTTGTTCTCATTGGTTTCAAAGCATTTTTCATATATTTATTGGCAATGTGTGTGTGTGTGTGTGTGTGTGAGAGAGAGAGAGAGAGAGAGAGAGAGAGAGAAAGAAAGAATTTTTGCCTGGGCCCTTCACCTGTTTTTTCAATTGGGGTGAATTTCATAGATTCTCCCATAAACATTAAGCATCTTTAATTCTTTATCCAACCTCTACTAGGATCAATCTTTAGCACACGGTCAAACTTGCCACTTTTCACCTCATCTGACCTGCTTTGGTCACTCAAAAATCCCGGGTTCCACTGTCAGGAGAAGAGCTTCTGAAAAGTCATCATGAGAAACAATTCAGGTAGCTCAGTGGTTCTTCAGGGTTCCATAAGAATTCTCAGGGTAGACACCCCCTGACCCAGTCTTTGTATGAGGCTTCCTGGGCCCCCAGCCCCTTCATGGGCTGGAGGGCATTAGGTTTTTAGTATTTCCAGGCTGGATTCCACAGAATGGAATGAAAAAGGGGATCTTCAAATATTCCAGTGGTTTTTTTCTGTTTGTTTTCTGTTTCTGTTTTGAGGCAGAGTTTCCCTCTTGTTGCCCAGGCTGGAGTGCAATGGCAAGATCTCAGCCCACTTCACCCTCCACCTCTCGGGTTCAAGCAATTCTCCTGCCTCAGCCTCCTGAGTAGCTGGGATTACAGGTGTGCACCACCACGCCCAGCTAATTTTTGTATTTTTAGTAGAGATGGATTTCTTCATGTTGGCCAGGCTAGTCTGGAACTCCCAACCTCAGGTGATTCGCCCGCCTCAGCCTCCCAAAGTGCTGGGATTACAGGTGTGAACCACTGCACTTGACCTTCAAATATTCCAATGACTGCATTGGTAAAGAAAAAGTTAAATTTCTTTGCTTTTCACCTGAAATTGTGTCAACTTGGTATTTGGCTGCTACTTCGATGATAAAAATGGGGTCTATTATTTCATCCATGAAGTTTGGTAGGTAAAATATTTCAAAACATGCAATATGGACAGTAATAGGAGGAGAGAGGAAAGGGGGGCATGTTCAGTGTATTTATACCACCAGCCCCCAAAGTGGGACAGACTGTTAGAGAACCTGGTCCTCTTTCCACCCTCAAGGGTCAGTTCCCAAAGTTCTGGCTGGTAATCACTGGAACCTTCTCTCATTCCTGCTTTTCAGGGAAGGGAGGTGTTCTAGGTTGACCAACTGACCCTTTGACAGAGGTGATCAGCGGATCATCGTCGAGTGGAGGGAACTGGACCTTGATCAGGTTTCCAGGTGTTCCTCTAATGGGAATCTTGCATTTCATGTGTCAAGACACAGGCATGAGGGAGCCTGCCCTATTTGTATGCACAGAGGGTGAGCTCTGGGGCACCAGGACTGTTGCACAGTACGGTGCCTGACATTCGCTGGAGATGACTGTTTCTTCTCTGGGCTCTTCTTTAAATGCACTTCCTGGGGAAGTACCCAACCTCTAACCCCTTAAAAGGAATGGTATCTTTAGAACTGCCCTCTTCTTAATGGAGTCCATTGGGTAGAAGGTAGAGATGAGGGAAAACAGACAGGAGGTTTCAAAGGAAGGAGGCAGAAGCTGACCAGCCTCACAGTTTTGTGGATAGAAGATCCTAGAACCAAGTTCAGTTTCTTAGTTCTTCTCAATTTGTTGGTAAAAATCACTACATCTGGTACCTTAAAGAAACAAAGCAGGACCAACCAAATGACTGTGGCTTTTGGTTTTCTGTGTCTGATCTCCAAGACTCGGGGATCTGTTGCTGAGGTCAGAAGAGGCAGGTTGTTTGTGCTCCCTCAATCCATCTGGGGGGTTCTGAAACTCCAGTAACTCACATTCCATCTTCAAGAGTTTTGCCTGATTCAAGTACTGCTTGCATTATTAATTACTACTACTTCTTTAAGTCACTTTTTATAACTTACATTAACTTACAAATTTACTAATAAAGTTGATATTACTATCATAAAAAGCTGTTATCATTTGCTATAAATGTCAGGCATACAGTAGTACATATTAACATAAATTTATAACATTAGATAAATCATATACCATTGCTAGCATCTTATGTCCCACCAGTGGTATGCAGATTGTACCTTGGTAAAGAATACCAGCCTTGATCTGAGAGGAATGGGAGGCAGGGTGTTGATTACAGAGATGAGTGCACAGAGGCCCAGGGACGTGGGGATCCATCCAAGGTCAAATGGCCAATTGCTGATGGAGCTAGGACTAGACTGTGGGTCTCCCTATTCTCAGTTCAATTGCTTTCCACCTGCCCCTTCAGTAGGGCATGACCAAGGGCAATTAGCCTGGCACCTAAGAGGTCAGAGCCTGTGATTGTGGGGATTGTGAGCATTAGTTAGGCCAACCTCCTGCTGTCACAAGAACCCCTTCTACATCACCCCCACCAATTGCTTCTCCAGCTTTGGTTTGAGTCCAGCCTTCCTGGAATTAAACCCCTTAGTCTCCCTGAGGCTTCTGCTTGTCTGTTCCAGTGTTTCCGACACAACACAGTGTCTATCTAGGTGTCAGCCCTTCAGCTGCCAGAAGACAGGGTTCTGTCCTCTCAGGAATGCAACCCCAGGATCCTTGACCTCTCTTTTTGTAGTCCCTTCCCAAGGAGGTACCTACTAGTCTAGAACCCTGTGTTCCAGACAGGGGACCATTAGCACAGAGGAAGGGGCCTCCCTGACTCTGTTATCCTGCTGCTTTTTAAAAAAAAAAGTTGTGGTAAAATATGCATAACATAAAATTTGCCACCTTCACCATTTTTAAATGGACAGTTCAGTGGCATTAAGCACATTCACATTGTTGTGCAACTGTCACCATCCATCTCTAAAACTTTCTCATCTTGTCACCCTGAAACTCTGTGCCCATTGAACACTAACTCTCCATTGTTCCCCACCCCTGAGATCCTGGTAAACTCTATTCTAGTTTCTGTCTCTGTAAATTTGGCTAATCCAGGAATCTTATACATGGTGAGTCTAGTCCAGAATGCTTGGGACCAGAAGTGTTTTGGATTTGGGATTTTTTTTTCTCCAGATTTTGGAATACTTGCATATGCCTACTGAGATATTTTGGGGATGGAAGCCAAGTCTATCCATGAAATTCATTTGTTTCATATATACCTTATACATGTAGCCTGAAGGTAATTTTATACAACATTTCTGAAAATTTTGTGCTGGAAGCAAAGTTTTACAGCATTTCATCTGTGACCTGTCACATGAGATCAGGCGGTGTAATTTTCCATTCATGGCATTGTGTCAGTATTCAAAAAGTGTTGGATTTTGGAGCATTTCAGATTTTGGATTTCTGTGTTAGGGATACCCTAACTGTATAAGTGGAATCATACAATATTTGTCCTTTTGCATCTAGCTCATTTCACTTAGCATAATGTCTTCAGATTTCATCCATGCTATAGCACGTGTCAGAACTTCCTTCCTTTTTAAGGCTGAGTAGTATCCCATTGTATGGGTACACCACAACTTATTTGATCCATTCTGTTGATAGACATTGGACTGTTTCCACCTTTAAGCTATTGTGATTAATGCTGCTATGAACATGGGTGTACAAATATTTGTTCGAGTCCCTGTTTTTGATTCTTTTGGGCATATACACACAGATTTGCTGGGTCATATATGTAATTTTGAGTAACCACCATACTGTTTTCTACAGTGGTTGTACCATTTTACATTCCTACCAGCAATGCACAGAGTTCTAATTTCTCCAGATCCTGACCAATACTCGCTATTTTCTGTTTTTTGTTTTTTTTTAAAAAAAACAATAGACCTCCTAATGAGTGTGAAATTATATCCCTAATGATTAGTGATGTTGAGCATCTCTTCATGTGCTTATTGGTTATTTGCATATCCTCTTTTTTTTTTTTTTTTTTTTTTTTTTTTTTTGAGATGGAGTCTCGCTCTGTCACCCAAACTGGAGTGCAGTGGCCGGATCTCAGCTCACTGCAAGCTCCGCCTTTCGGGTTCACGCCATTCTCCTGCCTCAGCCTCCCGAGTAGCTGGGACTATAGGCGCCCGCCACCTCGCCTGGCTAGTTTTTTGTATTTTTTAGTAGAGACGGGGTTTCACCGGGTTAGCCAGGATGGTCTCGATCTCCTGACCTTGTGATCCGCCCGTCTCGGCCTCCCAAAGTGCTGGGATTACAGGCTTGAGCCACTGCGCCCGGCCTGTCTTCTTTAGAGAATAACCATTCAAATCCTTCATCCATTTTTAAATTAAGTTGTTTATCTTTTTATTGTTGAATTGTAGGCCTCTGTTACACATTCTGGGTATTGACCCCCTTTCAGATATATAATTAACAAATATTTTTCTCCCATTAGATGAGTTGTCTTTCTACTCTGTTGATAGTGTCCACTGATGCCCAATAGTTTTAATTTTTATGAAGCCAATTAATCTATTTTTTTCTTTTGTTGCCTATGCTTTTGATGTCATATCTTAAAAATTGCCAAGGTCAGTGTCATGAAGATTTTTCCCCTGTGTTTTCTTCTAAGAGTGTTATAGTTTTAGTTGTTACATTTAGGTCTTTGGTCTATTTTGAGTTAAATTTTGCAGATGATACAAATCAAGGTCCAGCTTCATTCTTTTGCATGTGGATATTCAGTTTTCCCAGCACTATTTGTTGAAAAGACTGTCCCTTCCTTATTGAATAGTCTTGGCACCCCTGTTGAAAATTATTTGACCATATATATGATAGTTTATTTCTGGGTTCTCTGTTTTGTTCTCTGGTCTATATGTCTGTCTTTATGGCACTACCACACTGGTTTGATTACTGTAGCTTTGTGGTAAGTTTTAAAATCAGGAAGTGTGAGACCTCAAACTTTTGTTCTTTTTCAAGATTATTTTGGCTATTCAGGATCCCTTGATATGTCACTTCTTTTAATGCATTCAAAATGTTCATTAAGTGATTTTAACAGTGACCATAGACCATATTGACTTTCAGTCAAAAAGTTTCTGTTCATCTGGAAGAAAAGAGGAAAATGCCTTCACCCCAGCTCCTCAGTTCTTGCCCAAGACTTCAAGGCTCCTGGAGAAACCTCCTGGATTCTCCTGACTCATCCCCATATGAATCAGTAGGAGTGGGCATCCTAGTCTTGGCTGGCTGCCCTCAACCTGTCAATGGAATGGTTCAGTCAGACATCACACGTGAATAAGCATGTCAGACATACACAGAGCTGGCACAGGGAATTAGCAGCCATCTCTAGGCTTGTCTGACTCTAAGAGTGGGCGTCAGGGGTCCTGGCACCTTCTGGGGCCTATGGAAGGCTGGCAACCACTTTTCCAGCATATCTACATTTATTATCCCTGGGAACAGAGTCTTGGCTATCAAATTGCTCCAGAAGTGTAGTGAATTTTCCCTCCTGCCATCTGCTTGTTGGCATCCCTTCTATTGCCATGGATGTGTGTGACTCTCTTCCTGGTGGATTTCTTCCACCCTGCCAGGAATGGCTCACTCTCTTGATAACTCAGAACCCAGGAGGTGGAGCAGTTGCATTAACATCTCCACACTGATGGCAGTCCCTGGCTGGAAGCTAAGCACCATCTCCCCTGCCTACAGGTGCAGCATCATCCTTAGCAGCTGCTGTCGGCAATGCCCTCTTGAGCTGCTCTAAGATGCTGAGCCTATGCATAAGGACATAGTTCCCGCCCTCAAGGTGCTCACAGTCCAGTGGAGGACACAGATTTCCATCATACGAAGTGCTCACAAGGAGACTGTAGAGCATCATGGCTCAGAGAGCCAGACCTCAAATCATGGAGTCCTGAGTTCAAATCTCACCTCTACCACCTCCTAGCTATATGACTTTGAGACAAAATACTTCTGTAGCCTTGCGTCTTTGTGTGCATACATTTTACAAGTAGTATCTTTTTAAAACTTTGAGAAGTAGGGACTATTATTATTCCCATATTGCACATGGGACAAAGGTCAAGGCAAGCAGCACAGAGTGCCTCCCCACCACCTCTTCTTCTCTTCTTCCTCTTCTGTTTCTTGGTCTAGAGCTAGCAGCTCCCATTTCTCAACCTGTTTGCTCAGATTGTGTTGGCTCCTGTGTCTGGTAGACAGTGGCTCTGAAAGCTGTTCTCTCCAGCATTCATCAACCCTGAGGAGGTTTCAAGGGCCCCACTGGAAGTGGAACTGAGGCCTGAGGGCAGTATTAGACACCCTGTGCCAATCTGTTCGGAGATTGTGAAGCGGAAACCAGACCACCAACAGCCGTTTTTGGGATTCAGGCCCTATCTCATTGAACCCTCCATGGACCCAGTGGGGCAACTCTTTCTGGAGCCCTGGGGCCTGCCCTATTTGCTTATTGAGTGGCTCCTTGTTCCCAGAGTTCTGTTTCAAGTTGGTGATATAGGAAACTGTGGATCTTCTGTTGAAACATGTGCCAGGGCCAGAGGAACTGTCAAGGCTCCTTGCCCCTCACCTCCTCTCTTTTACCCTCCTCTTTTTTGCATGTCACCCCGACTCCACTGGATGGGAAGTCTCAGCCTCTCTGGATGGCATTACCTACTTCCTCTGCCTCAGGTGTCCCCTTCCTCTCTAAACTCTGCGAAGAAAGTCTGTGCCACACACTCCTGTGCAGTGATTCTGCAATCAGGGATATGTAAGGAATCTCACGGGCAGGGAGGAGGACCTTCTCAACCTACTCCCTGTGGTTCACATGTGCTCTCACAGAATCACAACCAAGATGAGCCACCAAGACTGATGGTGATGGGAGGGGTGTAGCTGTCAGGTATTATGAGATGTATACATTGCCAAGAAATACCATATTTCAGGGCTCTAACTACCTAATATGTATCGCTCGGGTTTCTCCAGTGAAGCTCAGATTTCTCTGAGGGTAACACTGTGGTCTCCTCCTACCTACCTGGGGATGGCTTTTACTCACAGTTGCTACCTTGGCCACTGGGACTTAGGGACTTGTATGAACGTTGGTAAGGAACAGATTGTGTGCATATGTGATAACGGGAGGTCATGTATAGACTCACCTGATTATCAAGACAAGCCACAGAGATAGGTGGAAAGAGCTTTCCAAAGGGGCAGAGACCTGAGTCCTAGCCTCACACTTTGGTAATTATGTGACTCTGGGCAAATTGCTCATCCACTCTGGGTCTCTGTTTTCTCATCTTCTTACTAGGTGGCATGAGATGTTCTCTGAGGTCCCTGTAGCACTTGCTTTCTCTGGCAGTGTGCTAGCTAAGAACCTTCTTTCTTGCTTGCCTCCAGGTGTCTCCCACCCACTGATTTCATACCCCACCATACCCACTTTGATGTTGTCCCTTTTGGTGAGATATTCACAGGGCACAGTGCCCAGGTGCAAGTCATAAGCTCACTGCAGAGTTACCCAGTCTGAGAATGCAGGGCTACTCAGTCCTCTCTGACTTCAGGGAAGCTCAGGGCACATCCCTGCCTTCTCTATGGGGCAGTATTGAAGGATGAGGTTGGGCGAGACATCTGAGTTAGGCAAGGCCTGGTAAGATGGCGTGAGCTCTCCAGGTAGATTTGGGATGATCTCATGTTGGGTCTTGAAGGAGCTTGGGCTGGGAGACTGTCACCCGGTAGGGAAGCATGAGCAAAACCTGTTTAAGGCAGATCCTGCTTGGCCTTCTCACCGCCAATATGACGTCATTTCCTGCCTTCTGGCCAAGTAATTACCCACAGCTCAGTGCCAACCCACAAACCCTCTCACTTTGAAAAGTACTGAGATGATCATGTGGCTTAGATTAATACTGAGCCCACGCCACACTGCTTGGGGAAGGCTCCACCAGCTTGGCCATGAGACAGGCCTCTGAAGCCAAGAGCTGTGTTGCAGCTGGCTTGGGGGCTGCTCACACCCCAGGACTGTCAGAACCCGGCACAACAGTTCAGAAATGTTTCAGACTCAGGCCTTGGCAGAAGCAGAGAGGCCCCTTGCATTTAGAGGACCCAGTGTGGAGGCAGGTCCTGATCCCACACCTGCTCTTGGCTGGGATTTGTTCTCTAGGTTTTGGGAAGGACAAGCCACCATCTAGGGGGCATGTAATCTTCTTGGGTAGATTAATAACAAATATGGTTGCAGCCAGTTTTGTTGTATACTTCAAAGAGAAGAGAGGCTGATGATTACATGAAAGAGAACCCATAAGAAGAAACAACAACTTGGGCAGGTGGGCTGGGCTCATGCAGGTGGTGGGAGGGGTGAATGACATTTACATCTGGACTCCCAGTCTGGAGCAAATGAATTGCCTTCTTTTCTTTTCCTTTCTTTCTTTCTTTCTTTTTTTTTTTTCTTATGCCCAGTGAGAAAACTAGAGCTGGGGGCTGAAAGCTGCACAGCACTTGGGGATGGGTAGAAATGGAATTGTGTTTGTTTTCAGCATAATCACTGTCTCCATTCCTGGCTGTATCATCAGGTAAATGGGTTATAGTTTTATTCCAGCCCATGCAGTGCCACACAATGATTATCACACAGCTCCAGATGTGTACCCAGTCTTGACATGACCACATTGGGCACAGTGCCCAGGGTGCATTTGAGGGGAGAATGGGATAAGAAAGGGATTTTGATTAATGTATTACGGGTATGTGCAAATTGTACTGCCCTGCAGAGGATCATGGACCTGCCAGAGGACTGCATAGTGCAAAAGCAAATGCAAAGTGAAAGCACCCTGCATGATTGGAGCATAAAACACCCATCACAAAGGCTCTGTCAAGAAGCCAGAAGCCCTGACTTATTCCCAGATTCTATAGGATATTACCGTAGAGTAATTAAATCATCAATCTTTTTTTTTTTTTTTTTTTTTTTTTTTTTTTTTGAGATGGAGTCTCGCCCTGTTGCCCAGACTGGAGTGCAGTGGCGCAATCTCCGCTCACTGTGAGCTCCACCACCTCCTGGGTTCATGCCATTCTTCTGCCTCAGCCTCCCAAGAAGCTGGGACTACTGGGTGCCCACCACCATGCCTGGCTAATTGTTTTGTATTTTTAGTAGAGATGGGATTTCACCGTGTTAGCTAGGATGGTCTGGATCTCCTGACCTCATGATCCGCCCACCTTGGCCTCCCAAAGCGCTGGGATTACAGGCGTGAGCCACCGCACCCGGCCTAAATCATCAATGTTAAAATAACTCTCTGGGTCAGAAAGCACGTGGGACTATACATCCTGAGTTTTGGTTCTGGCTTTGCCACCCAATAGCAATGAGACCTGGGGCAGATCTCAGTTCCCCTCCCATCCTCAGTTTCTTTCTCTGTAGAGTGCCTGGGCTAGGGGGTCTCTTGGAGTCTTTTCAGGGCACTAGAGTGTCCACCTTCATAACCAAAGAGAGATGGAGAGGTCCAAGGCCAGCCCTCCTTCACGGAGGCAAAAGGAGATTGGCCTTTGGTGGCTTCCTTTCTGCTGTGAACCTTTCTCCCCTATTTCATCCCCCTATACTTCCCATCTTCAAGATAGTCCCCCACCATGGACTTGGTCTCTGGGTTCCCCTTCTCCATGGTCAAAAGCTAGCTCTGCCACTTTGCCACTTATGCTAGCATGAGCAGATGCCTTAAGCTCTGTGCCTCTATTTTGTTATCTGTAAAGTGGAGATAACATTAATTTCTACCTGATAAGGTTAACTGGGGAAGTGAGGATACAGGACTTAGTGCAGAGGCACAGAGTCAATGCTCAGTAAATGACACAATAGCGTGGTGCTTGTCCTTGTGGTTAAGCTCCTGATGTTTCCTTTTCTTCTTCCCCCACATCCAGGCTTTTTCTGATTCTGAGATGCACAGGCTTAAGATTCAAACCTCTCAGAGAGGACTCTGGAGCTACTCAGTGCCCGGTTCCCCTCTGGAATCCAGGCAGGTTCAAGCAGACAACTGGGAAGAGACTCATGACCTTGACTGCAGTTAAAGCCAGGAGGGAGAGCCTCTTTTTCTGATGCTTTGTCATTTTCCTTCACAGAGCATTATACATTCTCCAGGGCCCTCTGAGCCTATTTGCTGTGGGTGCTGCTTGGGGATCATCGTTCCTTTGAACTCCATGGAGGAATTTCCAGACAGGGGCAAGGGCTCAAGGGTAGGGAGGGCTGAGCCAGCCCTGCAGCACTTTCCTCCACTGAAGCTCACAGCAGCTCCCCGCCCACCCCATCTGCTCCCACCTAGCACTGCAGAAAATCATCTCCGGAAAGAGTGGGAAGAAGAGAACCACTCTGAGTGAGGCCCCAGTGTGGCACATCAGAGAATTTAAGGACCAAAAGGAACTTTATCTACTCTTCCTCCATTTCAGAGAAGAAAATGGAAGCCCAAGGAAATTAAGCTGCTTGCTCTTGGTCACACAGCATAACTGTAGGGCAGAGCTGCAGTCTTGGGCTTTTGGTGCCAGCTCATACTCCTCTGTCATTCCTCCTGTTAAGCGTATTCATTCAGTGATTCAATGGGCATTTTGCAGGGGAGCCTTCCATGCACCAGAGCCCACGCTCAGGGTGAATACATACAGGCCCTTCTCTCTAGGAGCTCAGAGTCTAGAGGGGAGAGAATCAAGCCAATAAACAATCACAGTGTACAGGGATAGAATATTCTAAGTGGGGTATGGCCCAGGACAATGGGAGCATAGGGGAAGAAGGAATCAGGAGGGCTTTATAGAGGAGTTGATGCTCAAACTGAAACTTCATGGGTGAGGAGTTTTCTAGGATTTTAAATGAAATGAGGGCACTTGGGCAAATGAGCTCTGATGGCCCAGTGTTACTCACGCAGCTGGGAAGGGATCCTCCACCTCATATTTTCACTGTGGCCTCCACCCTCCCAGAACCACCACCAGCCACATTCTCCTTCAATCCAGCAGCCAGAACATTTGGAGAATGCATGGAATTGTGTATTTGCTTCAAACTTGGTTATTTTGATCTTTAAATAGGTGTTTAAAATAGCCTTTTTTTTTCTGTTTGTAGAAATAGCACTTTCTCCATGTTGCATTTTGTACACAAGAAAATCTGAACTGATGACACACACACTGTCTTGGCCCGGATCCAGCTGTCAGTGTCCATTCCAGCACCAATGGCTTCCTGCTGAAACCCTCCCTTGAGCCGCAGGTATTGGCCAGTGTGAGCCCAGCAAGAGTCAGAGAAAGGGTTCCCACCTGCCTGGGGTTGGGTCTCTGCTGGTGGCCTTCTTGTCTATTCTCTCTCATTGGCCATCCAGTTCTCAATCTTCCCTCCAGCCTCACTGCCACTCAGACTGGCTCAAGGCATTTGTGTGACAAAGCCAGCTTGAGGGTATAATAAATTGGCAGGAACTTTCAACGATTTCTTCTGAAATACAGAGGACGTGACCTACTGAGGTCGTGCCATTAGGTGGCTTCAGTTTTCAATCACAGAAAAAATGTGGCCATTGTAAAAATTCAAAAGTACAAATAAGCAACAGAAGAATAATAAAATCATCCATAATCCAGTCACTCAAAGATGATAATAGCTGATTTTTATCCGGCACTTACTCAACAAACTATTAATCTAGTCTATCCATCCACCTATCTATCTAAACATCCATTTAATTTTCACAATGCTGCGAGGGAGGTATATTGTTACCCCCATCTTACAGATGAAGAAAACTGAGGAAGGGAGAGGTGAAATCATTTGTCTATAAAGATGGAGCTAGGAGCAAACCCAGAGGCTTGAACTTAAGCAACTTAAGTACTGAGTACAATTGCCTTGGAGACACCGCTGTTAACATTTTGGTGAATTTCCTTCCCATTCTTTAAATTTTTGTTTATGAACATATTAAACCCTACATATTAAAATGGTATTGCATTATACTCAATTTTATAACCATGTTGTTTCCCTTAATACTACATTATAGACTCAAATCATCTTCTGATGTTTTATTTTATATTTATTTATTTTTTGAGACGGAGTTTCACTCTGTTGCCCAGGTTGGAGTGCAGTGCACGATATTGACTCACTGCAACCTCTGCCTTCCGGGTTCAGGTGATTCTCCTGCCTCAGCCTCCCGAGTAGTTGGGATTACAGGCATGCACCACCACACCTGGCTAATTTTTGTATTTTTATTAGAGACAGGGTTTTACCATATTGGCTGGGCTGATTTCAAACTTCTGACCTCAAGTGATCTGCCTGCCTCGGCCTCCCAAAGTGTTGGGATTACAGGTGTGAGCCACTGTGCCCGGCCCATCTTCTGTTATTTTAAGTGGCTGCATAGAAGTCCATGAATGGGAGAATATAATATTTCACCCCCCAAATCTCCTATTTTGGATATTTTTAGGTTGATCTCAATTTTTTGTCAGTATTAACAATGCTGTGATAGACATCTTTATAGGTGATCAATTAATGTAACTACTCCTCAGTATAAACTAATGCATAGTGCTTGAATGGTTGGTTCAAGGGATTTGCAGAATGTTAAGACTTTTGACATATATCACTCACCTGCCCTCCAGGAAGGTTGGGTGACATTCCAGTAGTATATGAAAAGTGCTGGTGTTCTGGCACTCTGGGAAGATAAATACTAGCAGTCTACTAGAGTCTGGGTTGGAAAGGGAAGTAATGGAGCCAAGGTTACAGAAATGTGCAGGTGGATGGGAGGAGTCTTCTGTAGAGAGGCAGGAAAGGAAGCAAAGGAGGACGAGTGACTGCAGGGCAGGTGGAAATAGCTCTTCAGGGCTGGGCAGTGGCTGGAAAAGGAATCAGCAGGATAAGCTAAAAGAGTGGAGGCTGATCTACTCCCTCCTATGTTTCACACCTGATAGTATCAGACTTACATTGAACAGTTCCCTAGAAAAATGTACCAGCTGTATATTTACTTGAGGGTGATGAATGGAATAGGGCAAGCTTGTCCAACCCACCACCCACAGGCTGCATGTGGCCCAGGACAGCTTTGAATATGGCCCAACAAAAATTCATAAACTTTCTTAAAACATGAGATTTTTTGCAATTTTTTTTTTTTTTAAGCTCATCAGCTATCGTTAGTGTTAATGTATTTTATGTGTGGCCCAAGGGAATTCTCCTTCCAATGTGGCCCCAGGGAAGCCAAAAGACTGGATGCCACTGCCGTAGAATATTATTTCTTGATTTCTGACCATGAGCAACTTTTAAGGACCAAGTGATGTTTTCATGTCAGTGCATAACTAGTCTTGGCTGAGGTCAAATGCACAGACTGTATTTGAGCACGTTAGTTGCTAAAGGAACAGAGCATGCACCAGGAGCTGTGGAGTGGGGCAATGTGGGTTTGGGAGGTGGGAACTTTTGAGAGAACCTGAGGTTTGAACGTGAGGTTTGAGAGAACCTGAGGTTTGAGAGAACCTGAGGTTTGAAAGCTGGCAGGATGGGGGCAATGACAGCCAAGAGGGAACTTTCTTGTCTAGATGCCCCGAGTCCAAATCTAGGCTGCACCCTTTCTAATTGTGTGAATACCATCAAGCTTCTTAAGCTCCTGCTTCCATTGCCTCATTACTAAAAGTGGTGATGCTAGTAGCCATAGGGTCCATCACTGTGAGGATTAAACGATGTGGTAGAAGTGACTGGCTCATTGCAATTTCTTGGAGCATCAGAGGTGCTTATGATTTTGGTAAGGGGTGTGTCTGCAAGGAAAGCATGGTGGAGGGTGTTCTAAGGAGAAAAGTTCCAGTTTTATTTGTAAGACAGTGAGAGGGAGAAAAGACTAAGGAAGGAAGTTACAGGAGGAAAGCAAAAGAACAGAGCCTGTCATCCATCGTCCCAGTGCCTTGTGTGTGGTCCCAGGAGCAGAGAGCATCTCGCAGAGGCCATGGAAGAGTTGGTACAAAGTGATGATGTGAGGGTGGGTTGGAGGTACTGGAGGTGGAAGACTCTGGAGAATGAGGAAGAGACAGTAGGTGAGAGCCTGGCTGAGAGGCAATGGGTCTCCAGGCCTGACGAAGGAAGAGGAAACCTTTTGGGGGTAGCATGGGAGAAAGAACTGGAGTCCACACTCCTGGGAGGGAATCCATTGGTCGGTGGCCATGAGCCAGCTTCTGGCACATGGCATTGCCCCCCGCCCATCCTTGGGTTCTGCGGACCAACCCCTCCTCACATCTGTGTGGGCTTGAGTAGTGAGGGGGCCTTCCCTGGCTGGGAGAGAACATTCCCCCTCATCTCCCACCCCCAGGGCAGCCCCCACTGAATCTCTCTCTTGCCATTTTCATCTCCTCCTACGCAGCGCCTGTGATATCTCACTTCTAGCATCTTGGCTCTCAGTGAGCGGAAGTGAGGGGTGTCAGGGTGTGAGCCATTGCAGATTCACTTGCGGGTGGGGTAAAATCAGGCCCAATCATCCTCCTCCCAACCCCCTCCTCACCCTCACCTGCTAAAATAGCTAAAGCCATGTTCTATTTAAACAGGATCTGGGGATGGGCGAAAGGCAAGGAAAAGAAACTCCACCAGTTCATTCATGATTCTCTGCTTCCTAAGAAAGCCTGGACCACGTGAGCTTCCCTGAGGCTCAGATTGCACCAGTGCAATCTGATGAGATGGGGGCTTAGTTACAGGGCATGTGCTTGACTTCTGTGGTCAGGAATGTGCCAAGCAGCCCCACCAGGCTCCACTGTGCATGCAGCACTGGATTTGGGGGCCCGGCCCCCTCATGGCTCTGCCTCTCCATGTGGCCTGGGGTAGCTCTCTGGAGATGTGTTCTGTTGCTGCTGTGTGCTGACTGTTCCAGACAGAGCACAGAGGAGGCTGTGGGGGTGGCTGGTGCACCAGGCACAGGCAGGCAGCTCGGGCCTGCCAGTGTCTGCCTTTTCTGGAAGCCCACACAGGCAGCTTCCGGCCAGCCGGCAAAGGACGGATTTCCTGTTTAGAGGGAGCAGCCTTGTGTCCCTGCCACAGGGCCTGCAGAGGAAAAACAGGGCACATCGGGGCATGTGTATCCACTGAGCAGGGCAAGGGGGGCACAGACAACCCTCTGTTGTGGCCTTGTGTGGGCACTCTATCTTTAGGCTGCAGCTAATCCCACCTGCACAGGACCCCAGCTCAATTCTGGTTGGCTTTGGAAGGTACCATGTGTCTAGCTTAATCCCTGGTCTACAACCCTCCCTGTATATTCTTCAGATCAATGCTCAAATTAGTTTGATTTCCATGAGCTCATGTTGACCTTTAGTGGAAGGAGGTGACTACCTGAAAGGTAGCGTTGCTGGGCTCAGATGTGCAGGTCACACACCGCAGAAGTGCGACTATGTAAGTAGACACGATTCACATCAGAAGGCTTATAGATTTGTGTGTTTATTATGAAAGTTATCCGACAGATGGCAGTAAAGTGTCTTGAGAAAGGGGTTCTTTTTGCCTAATTTGCACAAATGCCCCGTATAGGCTGATGGTAGCCCTGCTAAAAGGCCAGAGAGAAATCAAATCTAGGGACAATTGAACAACAGATAATACACTAAATGGGTAAATCACAGGCCAGCTCTAGAGCTGGCTTGGGTGACGATTTCCATAATCCATCACTAAGCCCTGTCTCTCCCAAGCTTGATCAGGAAGAAGGGTGCACTCAGTGCTAGCCTCTCCTCCAACTTGGCCTTCACCTCTCTTTCCATTTCTGCTCCTTACTCACTCTCACTCAGGCTATGAACAAAATGCTTAAGACTAAGGTTGCAGAAGTGGTACTGCCCTCTGTCCCCACCTTTAGGAAACCCTAGACCAGGCCGCCGCCTCTATCAGTGGACCGCCAGGCTCAGCCCAGCCACACGGCGTTGTAGGGGCAGGGAAAGTTGGCTCTGCTCATTCACAATGGGCATAGGACATGCTCCACTGCAACAGTGAGAGGGCACTCCTTCCCCAGTCTTCAGAGCCTTGAGATGCTTAGCTAATGGTCTGGGTATGCTGCCATTATCCTGTAGCCAGCAGCTGACCACCCTGGTCCAGGCAGCTTTGCTCCCATTCCAGGCCACAGAGAGCAGATCTGCCTACCACCCCCTGCCTAGAGACAGGCAGAACAGTGCCTGAGAGTGTAAGACATACCCTAACTCTCATGGGTGGCCCAATCCCAGCCTGCCACCTGTTTTTGTGTTGACCCCAAGCTGAGAATGGTTTCTATGTTTTTTAAACAGTTGAAAAGAATTTTTTAAAAAAGTAATATTTTGGGGAACATAAAAATTATATGAAATTCACATGGCAGTGTCCATAAATAAAGTCTTACTAGAACATAGCCACATACCCATTTGTTTATGTAATATTGTCTATTGTTGCTTTCGTGCCACAACAGCAGAGTTGAACAGTTGATGTGACAGAGACCGAATGGCCTGCAAATCCTAAAATATTTCCTATCTGGTGCTTTACAGAAAAAGTTTGCCGACCCTGGCATAGGGCCTGGGAGGCCTGGGGTATCCTGGGAAGAGCCCTGGATTCAAAGACCAGAGACCTTGCTTTGAGCCCTTCTTGCATCATTTAGCAACTACCTGTCCTGGGGCGAGCCACCTTGCCCTCTGAGCTTCAGTTTTCTTATCTGTAAATGAGAATGTCAACAGCACCTGCTCTGCCTGTCACATGCAGTCATTGTGTGGGTCAAATGACATCTAGGATATGCAAGTGGCTTGTTAGCTGCAAATGCCTTTGTGAATATTTAGTATTATTTGCCCTTGGAAGGTAAATCCACCATGTCATTTTCAGAGATGAAAGGTGACCTTTTGGCTCACATGGGAATTCTTTCTTATCATCATCTTTCTCCCTATTTCCCTGCTTCCTGCTGGCCTTCGGGCAGGAATTTTCTTTTTTTAATTGGTCTTTCACCTTTCTCTCTGGTCAGTGCCCAGTTGCCAGGGCAGCAGCCCTATCTCATATGTGGGCGTTTTGTTCTCACAGATTACAAGATCCAAGGGGTGAGCTGAACAAGCAAAAACCCGCTTGAGACCAGAACAGCAAGTCTGCACTCACTGAAACACTAGTCACAGGAAATTGGGGGGCATTTGTCTGACTGTTAGGAAGGCTCGATGCCCTGAGCTGACATTTGCCAACAGTGAGAGAATGGAGGCCTGCTTTTACTCAGTCTTGCTCTCTCATTGGCAGATGCACCTAAGCACAGGTCAGGGCTGGCACTGGGCCCTGGGCCTTGTTTTGGAAAATGGCAAAGTAGATAGTCTGGGGCTCTGCCTGAAGAGGGAATATGAAATAAAGGAGGTAGAAAAGTGATTAATAAACCTCAGCGTCCATGTATGGAGCCTTCTAAAAAATGGTTTCATGAGGTACATCTGTCCATCCCTGCTGCAGCTCTTTCTTCTCACTCAATGTGATTGGCAGTCACCTCTCACACAGGGATCCTATTCTCCACCCAGCCAATTGCATATGGACTCAGGGCCCCATCTGCCATAGAAAGTTCTGCAGAGGCTAGAGGACAGTCTTCTTGTTCTAGAATCAGCTTCTTCCTGACCTCTCTCCACCTGACTTCCTGATATCTTGGCTTGGGTCCCTTATCCACATCAGCTGGAAAGGCCTAGAAGCTCCTTTCCACCTCAGCCCTGGTCTCCTGATCTCTGACTTTTGGTCTGTCTCCCCACATTGCCTTGCTTTGGGTTTGTGGTCTGCTGCTCCAGACTTTCCCAGAGCATGGATGCTATGTGTTCCCAAAGTCCTATGTGGGTTCTTGCTGCCCAGGCCTCACTTTTCCTGATTTGGGGTGCTTCCCATATCTTCTGAGATGTCTCCTTGATCTCTTGGCTTCCCTCCAGAGTCTGTCATTCCTGGTCAAGTGTCAGGGAATTTCAGATTAAAAAGGACCTTTAGTGTTTCCACATCCTCTAACCTATGGCATTTTCTGTGCAGCATCCCTGGCAGGTGACTCCCCACCAATGTGCTTGGCACATGCTGTCAGGTGTCTCTAGGGAGGGGAAACTCCCTCCCTCACCCAAGGGCATCCATTCTTTGTTGAATAGCCTTAGATACTACAAAATCTTTCCTTTGGTGAGCGAAAATCTGCTTTATAACTCAACTCGCTAATTAGAATTCTGCCTTCTGGAATGATTCAGAATATTGGCGACTCCTTTGATAAATGCTTCCCAGCCCCTCTCATCCTTTCTCCTGCTTCACTGTGTGCAGTTTCCCCTGGAGCCCTGCTGCCCCTTCCAATGGACTGATGCTCAGTGGCAACCTTCAGAACCTTCCCTGGCCCCCACCCTCCATGGGTTCACCAGCCAAGGGGCCCTGGGCATCTTGCCACCCTGAAGAGGGGTCTCACCTCTGTGTGAAGTGAGCCCTGGACTGGAGTTGGGAAAGGTTGTGAGCCAAAATGAATGTTCTCAGAGGTGCTGCCAGCCAGGGAGGAGAGACCCAAGCCTAGGGGGCAGCCTCTGGAATATGGAAGATGGTAACAGCAGAATTAGCTAGCTATGGCCGAGGCCTCCCTGGTCCTTACAAACTGCATGACTCAGAAGCTCTGGGAGGGAAATCTGGAATCTGCCCATTTAACACCTGCCAGGTGTTACTGCCAGGTACCCTGAGTGTGGCCCAAGTTTCAAGCTGCTCACCTCAGAGTTCCCTGGACCTGGCCTCTTCCCAAACCTCTGGTTCTGGCTGCGGTCTCAGAGGATCTTCACTGTAAAGCAGGAGGTGTGGGAGTCTGAGAGTGGTTGCTCCTCCTGGAGCTCTCAGTTAGGGACAAGGATTGCAGGATTCTTTCCTACCCCATTTATGGGTTTCCCCAAGTGAGGATTGAGGAGAGAAAGGGAGGGCACCGGCCGCTGCTGCCTCAGTGTTCTCACCAGGTCAAGGACAACTTTCAGGGGCTGTGTGCGGGCTGTCCTCTGCGGGGCTCCTGCAGGATCCTGCACTGTGTCACCTCTAGAAAGGATGAAATTAAGTTTTCTCCTCATCTCTCCAACCTCAGTCCTTTGCCCTGAGCAACTTGCTGGGAACTTTGAATTTTAGGAAATTTGATTCAATTTACTTCCCAACGTACTTAATGAGACTGTAATGTACATGTCCAGCACTGTGCTAGGGTATGTGGGAGAGATTATCTAGGAGAAGGAAGTCCTGCTCCCAGCCCTCCTATAAATACTTGAAATTTGAAGGCTTACCTGCAGGAAGTAGCAAACACCACAAGACAGTAAATGGCAAACTCAAAAATCATTGTCACAGGCAACGTAGCAGAGCTGAGGAATACAGAAGAGAAAAACCTCTATGGGATAGGGACAGGGCTCAGAGAAGGTACTACGGAACAGGTGGGCAGAGGGGCTGGGACTCTGAACCTTGATTAGAACAGCTCTAGCTTTTACCAGCTTCATGTATTGGGCAAAAGACACCTATAAAAAAGGATTCTGCTACATAAAAAATAGGAAGCCACTGTAGGAAGGGAAAAGGGGAGGGGGAGTGGTCTCAGCACTTGGAATTGTTGGCACCCAGTGAAAAGCTGGAGGAGTCCCCTTCCCTTGACCATACATACCAACCCCTGAACTTTACTCCTCACTCTAAGGCAGGCTCCAGCTGGGGAGACCTGGGCAGGTCTCATCATGTTGTCAAGTTTACTTTGAGCCTCGTCTCCCATCAAGGCTGTGGCTGAGGCTGAAGCTAAGGCATTTGGAGGTTACAGGGAATTAAGTTTTATTCAATGAATGGAACAAAGATATAGGAAGCAGACACAGGTCTTTCAAAGAGCCCTAAGCATGCCAATCACTATTGGTGCCTCTTGTCTTTGCACTGGTTATGGCCTTGACAATTTACATATAAATTTGATTTTCATCTGCAGAATCCAGTTTTCCCAGTGAATTTCTATGCTGTGGTGTAATGTGGAAAACGAATTGGGAAAGGCAGAGGAGATACAGAGGGCCTAGAGACATTTCAACAGTTCAGGGGAGATATGGTGAGGGTTGGTTCAGGGTGGCACCTTGGGTCTGGGCTGATCCCTGTGTTTCAAGTCAACATATTAGTAGAAAAAAACAGAAGGTCTTCTCTACCTCCGATTTATTCATCACATACAGTAATGGTCATACATCCAATGACCATTTGGAACTAATGTTGAGTGATTTGTTTTTTGCTCTGTTATTGACAGTAATGATGACAATTATGTAACGACCGTTTGGAACCAATGTGGACTGACTTGTTTTTTTGCTCTGTTATTGACAGTAATGGTGACAATTTATGCATTGCTGGGGGTAAGTGTTGATGGTGTGATAGCTACTTTGGGGCCTCTATTCTCTTCTTAGGATCCTGATGAGCTAAGGTTTTTCTCTCTCCTTGTTCCTAGGTAATAAGTATGAAGTCAAGGTGTACACTGGTGATATAATTGGTGCAGGGACAGATGCTGATGTCTTCATCAATATTTTTGGAGAGTATGGAGACACAGGTAATGGGTTTGAATTCTTTTTTTCACAAGCCAAGCCCAGGACTGTTTTGTAGATGGGGTTCTTCCCACAATCCTGGCAGAGGAAGGCAGCTTGAGCTCCCCTTTGGGCTCCTCTATTGAGCATCTCTCTTCTTGTGATGTGGCTTGGAATGACCTGTCCTGGGCAGCAGGGTGTTCATTTTGTGTTATTAAGTTTATGCGTGTGATGGGTTTTCCAATTACAGTATGGCTGGTTTGTGGGTTGATTGCAATTGTCCTGCATCTCAGACCATGGACACTCCCAAGCTTCACATCTCTAGGAAACTCATTCTCACTTACTCTATCCTCCTAAGCTCCATGCCCATCTTGAATTATACTTTGGGATGTTGCTGGCTGTGGCCTGATTCAATGCAGTGGTTTGGGGCAGAACAGAATGAGGCTGGGAAAAGAATTTGAGTTGGCCTCACAGGGAAAGCAAGAACTGAGAACTCAGATACAGCTGTAGGTGTTGAGAGGAAGTTCAGGTCAGAAGAATGAGACAGGTGGTTCTCTTCTGCTTCTGCCAATTTAGCAGAATTACACAGGAGTTGGAAAAGCTACAAAGACATGTGAATTTTGTAACAATATACTAAAGAATTCAAAATGCATTGCTGAGCTTATAAGGAAAAAAAAAAAAAAAAAAAAAAAAAGAGAAATCTCCAGGTGCCAGTGCTAGAATTGAAGAGGGAATTCAAAACCAAAGTGTTAACTATGAATAGATGTGGTGGCTCCTGGAAGGAGAGAGCTTTCATGCTCGACAGTCTAGAGGATGAGCTTTCATACCCATGTGGGGTCAGGAAATGAGACCTTGGCCCTGCATGAGTCAAGAGATTTGAAATTAAAACTGAATATAAAGCCAGAAACCCTGATGGTTCAGAGGAGCATCTTTAGTGAAAAAATAGACCAGGAAAAAATTTGCTCATCAGTACAGTAAACGTTTCTTGGCAAGAGCTCTAAATTTAAAAAAAAAATGCTGAGAAATTGATACCTTAAGCCTGCACTGCATGTGGGCTTGAGGTCTGATTTTACACTACAAGTGTGATTTGGGAGCCCCTCTCCCTCAAGTACAGAAAATTGGTTTCATGCCAGTAATACCTTTCATATTTGGCAAAAGCATTTGCAAGACTGCCTGAAATTTCCACAGATAAAATACTGAAGATGTGTTCACTTTCCAAAACTACAAAACACTCAAGTATATAATTCATCATAACTAAGCATTAATCAACACAACACACAATAAGATTAAATCCTCAAGAATTTCAGATAATTAGATACATTGTGGTGAAACTAAAGGCAAAGGGAAATATTTTTAAAGGAAGCAGATTTGGCAGATTACTTTCTATAAAAACAATAATTAGATTGATAGCAAATTCCTATCAGCAACCTATGTAGGTCATAAGTATGTGGAATAGTATCTTCACTATTATAAGCAATGATATATATCATCCTATAATTCTATACCAGCTAGGTTATCATTCCAGCGTGAGAGCTACATTAGCAAATTTCCATGCAAACAAAGATAAATAGAGTTTACCATTCATATGCTTAAACAACCACTAAAGGATATACTTCAAGAAAAAGGAAATTGTATGCAGAAGAAAGGAATGAGATACAAGAAACAAAGGTGAGCAAAAATGGGATAACTATGTAATGAATCTAAGCAAGCATTGACTATACAAAACAACAATAATGATGACTAACATCAGTGCATGAGGAAATGTGAACCCCAAACAATTAAAATCAATAAAATTTGAGAAGGAAAGTGGATGATGAGAGTTAAAACATAGCAAGGGTCTTGGCCCCTGCTGATCTCCCCATTCCCAGGAGAGTAGGGATAATGATTAACTGTAGATTTTAATAAGTATGCATATCAAAATTGTAAAAGTAATCCCCCAAAAGCAGAAATGTATAATTTGAAAACCAAAGGAAGAAATAAAAGGGAATAAATAATCAATCCGATAGAAGGAAGGAAATGAAAAAAGGGAAGCGAAGAAAAAACATGGCTAATAGCAAAAAGTAAAACAAGTGTATTAATAAATAGAAAAAAATCATCATTTAAAAGATGGATATTCTGTTAGATGAAAATTCTAAAATCCAGCTTAAATACAGTATATGATACAGAAAGTCTGAGAATAAATGGGATGAAATAAAATATACCAGGAAAACATTAACAAACAGCAAATATTCTGGCATAGCTATATTAATATCTGTCAAATGAAACCTTAAGGCAAACAACTTTGTTCAAATAAAAATATATTAGGCAATGACAAAAGGAATAATGACAAAAAGAATGATACAATAATTTTGAGCTTGTGTAAATTTAAGGACATATTCCCAAAATATGTGAAGCAAAAATTAACAAAATTCTTGGCGGAATTTGGCAAATACAGAATCATAGTGGGAGATTTTCATACAATACTCTCAATAATGGATAGGCCAAATGCATACAAACTTAGTATGAGTGGAAAAGATTTTAACTACACAGTTAATAAGCTTGACCTAAAGGGAGTATATAGATTACTGCATCTAACTGATAGAGAATACACATTCTTATCAAGCATATAATGACCATATACAAATCACAAAGCAAACCTTAACTTAAATGAATCAATAGTATAGAGGCAACATTCTTTGATCATAAGGCAATAAAATTAGAAGAAATATCCACATCTCACCCAATTTAAAAATTAAAAAGCATATTTCTAAGTAATTAAAGAATAAATTATAATGTGAATAATCTGATAGCACATGTTGTATCAACACCACCACCACCATCACCACCCAGAACAGAATTTATTCGGGGAAACTAGAGGAGACAGTAGCAACAGCAACTATGCAGGTCCCTGTTACCCATCACATACTGGGTCATTCCAGGAGGATCTTGCAGGGCAAGACTGCAGACCTGGGAGAGAGACATTGGTCCTTGGGCTATGAGGCCTAAGCTACATTATTGGAGAAGGCTAGCCTCTTTCCTGGGGCTGGGGTCTCATAGCAATATGACATGGGAAAATCTTGGCCTTTGGTCCTCTTCTGCAACATTATCTTTTATGCTTGAGGGAACATGAGGGTCTCCTCTAGCATAGTAAAGAGGCTGGGGTCCAAGCCTTATGATTGCCACTATATGATGTAGCCTGATCTTTCATCTCAGCATCCTAAAAAGATTATCTTAAGAACATGCTGTAGCCAATTTCCAAGGAGATCTGTAATCATTAAAGAAATTAGAGCAGCAATTAAAATTCACTCAAGACATCAGACCAAGAAGATTGTTCAGGCAAAATCTACCAAATATTTAAGAAATTATGAATCTCCATCTTATACAAACTGTTTCAAAGAACAGGGAAAGGCATACTGTGTCCTAATTTATTTTATGATTTTTGGTACCAAAATCAGGCTGATAAATTAACAAAAAGAAATGTACAGATTAGTCTTATTTATGAATAAAGACCTAAAAATCTTAAATAAAATATTAGCACATCAAATTCCTAAACAAATATATAGATATATAACAAATAATTTCTACTCTGTAAGGTTTATTCCAGGGATTTAATGATAATTTAACAATAGTCAACCTATTTATATAATTTATCATAGTAACAGATTAAAGAGAAAGAATTATCTTGATAGATGCAGAAAAATTTACATTATTTACTTTATAAAAACCCATAGAAAACTAGAAATAGATTTTTTTGAAAAATATGAGGCTATCTACCAAAATATGGACAAATATGCTTAATTTTAAAAACTTAAAAGCACTCTTTTTAAAGCCAGGAACAAAAGAAAGAGTCCAGCTACTCATTATTTCTATTCTTCATAGTACTAGAGGTCCTAGGGCCAGAAAAAAGGGCAAGTAAAAGAAATAAATCTATAACGGTTGAAAATGAAATAACAAACTTTCACTTTTGTAAAAAATAATGATCATCTACAAAATCCACGAGAATTTACAAACCATTGGAACCAATGAAACAGAAAGTTATTAAAGTTGCTGAATATAAGATTACTATACAAAAATTAATAAAAATAAGCAATGCAAACATTTAATTTAAAAATACATTATTTACATTAGCAATTACAAACTACCTAAGAATACATAATAAAAAGAGCCTTTTGGGAAAACCATAAATTTTTATTGAAGGATATACAAGAATATGTAAATAAATTAAGAAATATGTTCAAGGATGAGAAAAGACTCAAATTCATTAGGATGCCAAGTTTTCCCAGGTTGTTTTATAAATGCAATGCAATTTCAGTCAAAATCTTAAAAGGCAGTACCCCACTGCTTACACTGCTACTAAAATTCATGTAGGGCTAAGCCATAAACAGCTAAATATTGTCAAGACAATTTTGAAGAATGAAAATAATGCTAACAATATTAATAATGGGAATATTTGCCCTGCCAGATATTAAGACATTTTAGGTCTCTAAAAAGTAAAACAGTGTGCTTTTGCTAGATGGATAAACAAAATAGAGCAATGAAACAGAAGAGGCTAGAAGCACACATAGAGTTGGCATTATAAATCAGAAGGAAAAGATGAAATGTTCAATTACTGGTGTTTGAACAATTGTCTAACCATACGAAAAATGATAAAATTAAATTCCTGCCTTTTACCATGCATAAAATAACTTACAGATGGGCTAAAGACTTAAATGTGAAAAAGCAAAAATATAAAATTTTTTAGAAGAAACTCTAAAAACTCTTTTTAATCTCAATTTAGAGATGGTATTTCATAAACAATTCATTAAAAGCCCAAGCAGCAAAGGAAAATATTGATAAATTGAGGTCTATTAAAACAAGAAAAATGTATGATGAACATAGGCAAACAAGACAAGAGAAAAACGGAATAAAAGATATAAACGGAAAAATTACAGAAGAGCAAAGCCTAAATGGCCAAAATATATTCATGAACATATCCTCAATCTCCCCAAATAAATAGGGGAATGCAAATTAAAACCACAAGATACTATAGGGTACACACTGAATAAAAATTTTTAAAAATATATGTTAATAATGATTATGGGGAATAGGAATCTTCATATACTACTGGTGGTAATTAATGTGGTACAACCATTTTTGGAGGTAACTTTTGCAACATCTAATAAACTGAAGATAAGCACATCTTCGGGTCCAGAAACTGGAGGTATCTATTCAGAGCTGCTCTTACAAATGTGCAGTAGGAGATAGGTACAGAAGAGTCCATTTCAGTGCTGTTTGCAATAGTAAAAATTAGAAGCAACCTAAATGTCCATCAGGAGAAGAATGCATAGACAACAGCATTTCCTTCATTCAATGACTATTATATAGCAGTCAGATGAATAAACTAAAGTTATGACAATCATCAAGGTACTCTCAAAAGGATAACATTAACTGAGAAAAAGCAAGTAGCATAAGCGTATGTGACAATGATAACAGGAAAATAGCAACCACCTCAGCAGCAATGGTAATACAATAGTGACTAGCACACTTCAGGAGCCATCCTAACTGCTGTTTGTGTATTAATTGAGTCAATCTCACAGCAAAATCCTATGAGGGAGGCACCGTTATTATCTCTATACATTCATCCATTGTACAGATGAATAATTTGAGGTAAAGAGGTGTGTACTATGATACTATTTATGTAAAATTCTAAAACATGCATAAATAGTATATCTTCTTTATAGATACATATGCAAACAAAAATTCATGGGAATGATATATACCAAGTTGAAGATAATGTTTATTTTGGGAAAGGAGTAGAAGGGAAGAGATAGACAGTGAGGCCTTAGACATATCTCTCATGTTTTACATCCTTAAGAAATGAGAAAGGTCTGGAGAAAACTGGACAAAGTGTTAATATCTGTTATCTCTCTTAAATCTGGATGGTGGGTACATGAATGTCTTATATTATTTTATGTATGTTTTGTCACAATTTAAAATAAAAAAAATTGAAAAGAAAGAACACAGGATGGTTTAAGCAAAAATTGGTGCCTACATAAGACTTGTAGATACACAATAATGGAAAGTTGCAGAGCAGAAAGAACAAGTTAAAATTTGAGTCCTAACTATGTGCTTATAACCTGTGTGACTTTTGGCAAGTCATTTAACTTCTCTAGGTCTCTGTTTCTTCATCTGCAAGACAGAGTTAATAATATCTCCTTCTTGAATTGTGGTGAGGAATAAATGAAAGTAAAAACCAAAACTGTTAAACAACCAGCAGCATCTGATAGTATTAATACTTACCAGCGCTATTTTCCAGAAAAGGAGTCCGATCTAAGGAAGTCTGTAGGCTGAATACCAACAGCCCCTTTACCAACTGCCGTGGCTATTGTTCCAATTCAGGACAAGCAACTGGCAAAAGCAAGGCAGGGTCCTAGATCTAGAGATGGGGGTAAAAATCGGTTTAGTAGGATCGGGACTCCAGAGTAAGGGAGAAATCAAAAGCTCAGTTATAGGACCTGGGCACAAGCCACACATGAAGCAAACCTCTGCCTTGTTCAGAGACTGGAGGGATGTAAGGAGCCCTTAGATCTCAGGAGGAAGTTGCCCTTGTTGACTTTGGAAGAGCATCTTTCAGTGGGCGGACCATGAAGGCTTGGAAATTCTTTTCTTCTGGTCTTTTTGTAATTTCTTTTGTGTGTCTGCGCATACAGGGGAGCGTAGGCTAGAAAATGAAAAGGACAACTTTGAAAAGGGAGCTGAAGACAGGTTCATCCTGGATGCCCCAGATTTGGGGCAACTGATGAAGATCAATGTTGGCCACAACAATAAGGGGGGATCTGCAGGTTGGTTCCTGTCCAAGGTGAGTTCAGCTGCTTCTCTGTGGTCCCTGTGGCCTTGGAAGGGGGGCTTCTTGTTCTTCAGAGGGTTGTATCTCAGCCCCAACTTCCGTCTCTAGGTCCATCTGCATTCACTCTTCTACCTAAACCAGATGGCCAGTCATTCTGTCCTCCTTATGGTCTCTAAGACTTCACCCATGTTATCTTCATAGGAAGCCCAGTAATTTCTTTCTTTCTCTCTCTCTCTCTCTTTTTTTAGGGTACATGTGCACAATGTGCAGGTTTGTTACATAAGTATACTAGGTATACGTGTGCCATGTTGGTGTGCTGCACCCATCAACTCATCATTTACATTAGGTATTTCTCGTAATGCCATCCCTTCCCCAACACCCCACGCCCCGACAAGCCCTGGTGTGTGATGTTCCCCTCCCTGTGTCCAAGTGATCTCATTGTTCAATTCCCACCTATGAGTGAGAACATGTGGTGTTTGGTTTTCCATCCTTGTGATAGTTTGCTGAGAATGACAGTTTCCAGCTTCATCCATGTCCATGCAAAAGACGTGAACTCATCCTTTTCTATAGGAAGCCCAGTACTTTCGTCTGAACCTAGCCAGGGCCTATTCATTGGAACTTCTGGCTACATTTCACTGGCCAAATATGTATCAGGTGGACACTCTAGCTGCAGTGAAAACTGGGAAATCAAGTGGTTAGCTTTCAGCATGTAGAATAGAAGTGGACTAGGAAGAAGGTGATTGGAAAGGGTGTTGAGTGACCATCCTAGTGATGGCCACACTTCTTTTCATAATTAGTCTGAAAGTTCCTTCAGGGCACTTCCCTAGCTCTTGGCATGGGACTGGGCATTGAATCAACAAAGGAGGAAATGCCCAAGTTCCTTTGGAAAGGAAGGGCTTGCCTGATCCTAAGAGCAGCAAACCTGGTACTGAACAGGGTACCAGGAGGCTAAGTGGAACTGCTGCTTGGATTGGAGAAGAAATAGGGTGGGAGTCCAGAATCCAAATAGCCGATACACCAGCAGAGGTGTATTTTCAAGTGGTTTTCTATTTAGCTGGGCAAAGTGGGGAGAGGAGGCCTGTGCATTTTATGACCTCAGCCAGGGTGGGCCACAGAACAGGTACTTTGAAGTCCACTTCCTTCATTCTGAAAAGGAAGACAGTAGAGTGAAAACACAAGGTTTGGTAGATGCAGCTTTGAAGGATGAACAGTTTCACCCTCTTGAACTCAGGTTCCTTCTTGGTCACATGGGTGCATTGTGCTCTCAGGAAAGTTTTCCAAGGAGGCAGGTTCACATGCCAAGATGTATTTCTTTGTTTCTTTGTTGCCTTCAGTCTCAAAGGGCAGCTTGGCAAGATGTGAAATCTATGGGTGAAAACACTTTTTTCCTTTAAAACTTTGTGGATTCTATTCCATTAAATTCTGAAATTTGATATTGAGGCCAAGTAGACTTTCGTTTCTTTCTGGGTAACCTAATTTTTTTCCTGCCAGATGCTTGCAGATGTTTTTCTTTATATTAATTCAAAAGTCTTGCCAGACAGCATCTAGGAGTGGGGCCTATGTTAGCCCTTCCTTCCTTCTTCCTTCCTTCCTTCCTTCCTTCCTTCCTTCCTTCCTTCCTTCCTTCCTTCCTTCCTTCCTTCCTTCCTTCCTTCCTTCCATGTTTGTTTTTAATTTCTCTGGAACACAGTATGTGTTTTCTATCTGATGGGCAGGCTGTTATTCATTTATTATTATAATTAATTTATTTATAGATCAGAAAAGAGATTTCTTATTGTATGTTAGATTCTTGCTTGGGTGGCATTTGTTCTGGTCTCTTCCTCAGGACAGCCAATTGCCCGCCTATTAGATTTCCATTCTCTATCTTCCAAAACTGGCATCTTCCCCTTTACTCCCCTTTACTCCGGTCATCTCTACTTTTTTGCATTCCTTGAGAACTTGTCAAATTCCCACCACATCATTGATTTGCTGTTCCACACTGAGTTCCACTTCTTTCTCCTGTCAATGTGTATTTCAATTTTGAATGTATTTCTTTTCATTATTTTTTTCTTACAAAACTAATACATGTCCATCATAAAACATTTAGAAAATACAAATAAACAACAAAAAAACCACTCATAATTTTACCACCCAAACATAACCAGTTAATATTTTGATGAATATCCTCTAGCCATTTTTCTATTAATAGATATATTAATATATCAGTTTTTAAAATATAGGGTCAAAATGAATACAATATTTTACAAACTTGTTTTCATTTTTAAATATAGCATGCATTTGTCCCCATGTTATTTAAATATAATAACCTGGTTATTTTACAATATAATTTTACAATATATATATATATATTTTGAGACGGAGTGTTGCTCTGTCACTGAGACTGGAGTGCAGTGGTGCAATCTCGGCTTACTGCAATCTCTGCCTCCCAGGTTCAAGCAAGTCTCCTGCCTCAGCTCCCAAGTAGCTGGGATTACAGGTGCGCACCACCATGCATGGCTAATTTTTGTAGTTTTGGTAGAGACAGGGTTTCACCATGTTGACCAGGCTGGTCTCAAACTCCTGACCTTAGGTGATATGTCCGCCTCAACCTCTGAAAGTGCTAGGTTTACAGGTGTGAGCCACTACGCCTGGCTACAATGTAATTTTTAATGACCAAAATAAGTGTTTTAGATCTACCATGACTTATTAAATCAGTCTCCTTTTGTCAAATGTTTTTATTTTTTCCTCAAAATTATTGTATAATATAATTATGCTATATACTGTATATTATGTAATATATAAAATGTATATTATGCTGTACAGGTTGAATATACCTTATTGTAAATGCTTGGGACCAGAAGTGTTTCAGATTTCAGGTCTTTTTGAATTTGGAATATTTGCATATATATAATGAGATATCTTGGGATGGGACCCAAGTCTAAACATGAAATTTATTTGTTTCATATACACCTTATGCAAATAGCCTGAAGGTAATTCAACATAATATTTGTTAATACTTTGTTACATGAAGCAAAGTTTTGACTGTGTTTGGACTGTGACCCCTCATATAAGGTCTGGTGTGGAATTTTCCACTTTTGGTGTGTTGTCAGCACTCAAAAACTTTTGGACTTTGGAGCATTTTGGATTTCGGGTTTCAGATTAGGGATGTTCAACCTGTGTGTATGTATATACAGTATACTATTATACTATAAATAGTGCTGTGACAAACATTTCTTGCCTTATCTTTATGTAAATCTATGATTATTTCTTACAGTAAATTCTCAGGAGTTGGTGAAAGAACAGGCAGAATTTTAAGAACTTTGATCTATTTGCTGCTGTATAGTTTTATTTTTCTTGATTCCCTTTCTTAGTTATTTTTTAATCTCATCTGATTGTCTTTTTATTGTAGTCTCATCTATCTTTAAAGATATTTACTCCTATTTCATAAAGACTAAATCTTCTTATATTCTCTTAAGCACATCAGTTGAATGGTATGAATTCTTTTGGTGTGTCCCATATTAGGTTCTTTCCAGAGTTCTGCCCTTCCTCTGATTCTTTGGAATGATCTCTGTCTTTGATTCAAGAATTTGCAAGGCCTTAAGTTAGTGTATTCCCTTTACCCAACCTCAAATGAGGTGGGTCTTGTTCAGACTTGGTATCTGACGATAGTCAAGGTGCCCCTGAAACATAGGGCATGCTTATTAAATCTCCCATCTTCCTACTCCTCCTCTCCTCTTCTTCCTCCCACTTCTATTTTCATTCTTGGCTCCAGTTGGGTAATAACCAAACTCCCATCTCACATCCAGGGTTGATTGGAGGCTCTTAGTCCAATTCTTAGATCCTGGATGGTACTGTCCTGGTATAGCTCTGCCCTGATGTGTTGATGGTTTCTTTTCTTATTCCTATTGCCTGAGTCTTTGATACAAGTTGGTTGCATTTTATGCAAGAGATGCATTCCTAAAAATCTATCTATCTATCTACCTACCTACCTACCTACCTACCTACCTACCTACCTACCTATCTACCTATCTATTCTTTTGAGATGGAGTCTCATTCTATCGCCCTGACTGGAGTGCAGTGGCATGATCTTGGCTCACTGCAAGCTCTGCCTCCTGGGTTTGCACCGTTCGCTTGCCTCAGCTTCCCAAGTAGCTGGGACTACAGGTGCCCGCCACCACGCCTGGCTAATTTTTTTGTATTTTTAGCAGAAACGGGGTTTCACCGTGTTAGCCAGGATGGTCTTGATCTCCTGACCTCATGATCCGCCCGCCCCAAAGTGCTGGAACTACAGGCGTGAGCCCACACCTGGTTAAAATCTATATACTTTGAAATTCATTTGAGACAGAATTTTCTGCAGGAATAATGTAAAGCAGAGGGTTGTGCACTTTGAACATATATGGAGAGAACTGTGAAGGTGTGTTTTTGTTCTAATGCTTTTGTTTTTTACAGTATAGTCTTCAATATTTTACAAAGCTACCAGATGCTTGCTTAGTCTTGGTAGCATTTTATCATTGTAATCCTGTTCTAAAGTGATCAAATTTTTAAAACAAATTTTATTGTGTATATTTAAGGTATATAACATGATGTTATGAGATACATATGGATAGTAAAAAGGTTACTACCCATATTGTGTTATGACTAGAGAACAGTATTCTAGCTATTAACAATTCTACTTATCCTAGAGCAAGTTTTCAGCTGGATCTCCTGGGCACATTTTGAGAGGGCCCCTCAGCTCTTTGGTATACTCTAGAAGGCACACTTATTTCAGCCTCACTAACTTAGCTCACATGGGAGTCCCTGAGGGAGGCATCATAGATTCCATTAGCCTTACTGTTGGTAGCTGATGTTTTCTGAACGGATCATAAGGTCCTAGGATTCGGGCTCGCAGTTCCTCTTGCATGGGCTCTGCTTCTCACCAATAAGGTCAGAATCCCAACCTTCAGCCTGTGAGGACAGTGATGATTTTGTCATAGTTTGCAAATCCAGGCTTCCAGTTCTTGTGACCAGTCTCACAGTTCACATGCTGCCAAATTGTTTGCTTCAATTTAAAAAATGATCTGCAGCAGTGGAGGGAGCACTGTCTCAGTAATTCAAGTCAGAAGGTAATTGCCAGTCATTCCTGTATGATTCTAGGCTTTACCAGGTGTCCTGGACATAGTTGTGTCCTCATGATAAGCTTTCCTTGGGCCACGAAGCTGATACTGGTATATTCTTAAAGTAGACTCAAGTGATTGGAAGATTGGATTAGATCTCCAGGTGCACCCTCAACAACACTTATCTACATCCCTGTCCCCTCTTCTCCTTCCCAGATTGTCATTGAAGATATTGGGAACAAAAGAAAATATGACTTCCCCCTTAACCGCTGGCTGGCCTTGGACGAAGACGATGGCAAAATCCAAAGGGATATCTTAGTGGGCGGAGCTGAGACCACAGGTAGATTTGAAGAAAGGGGAGGCTCTTTTGGGTATTTTACTTTCTGCCTAAGGATTGGTGTTGGCATCTGGGGGGCTGGAGGCCTGTGATCAAACAGAAGCCAGCGGGGTCTGCAGACAGCATTCCTCCTGCTCCTGAAACTGTTCTGTCCCACTGGGTTGCAGCCTGGGGCTCTGTTGTTGCCAGAGAGTCTGGGGGATGCTGCTAAGCAGATATCAACTGCCCAGGGCAAAGGAAGGTATCCATAGGATGAAGCCAGAATGTGAATTTCTGACAAGCATGGATGTTTCCCAGGACATTGATTGACTCTGAACTCTTCCTGATATTGAGTGCTTAGTATATGCCAGGCCTTCTTCTAGGTAGATACCTGACCCGCATGGTGTCCTTCAATCCTCACAACCACCCAATAAGGTAGGAACTGTTATTGTTTCCATCTCACAGATGAGGAAACTGAGGCACATGGAAGAGCCTTGTCCAAGGGCACACAGCAGGCAAGTGATAGATTCAGGATTTGGTCTGCTTCCTAAAGCCCTAACCTGTATGAATTCCATGGAAAACTTCCAACGCCCAACATGGCAGTCACGGTCATAGATGTTCTAGAAAATCAACGTTGATATTGTGAACATCTGAGAATATTCTCTGCAGCAGAACCTCCCATGACTCACCATGGGAGAAAATCCCATGTTCTGTAGCATAATGTGCAAATTTCTCCACAATTTGGCTCCATTTATCCTACCTACAGAGTCTTCCCACACCCTCTCTCCCACTGCACATTCACACCTTCCTTTCTCCCCTCCATCTTGTTCCCATGCCTGCCCTCTCCTCTCAACTCCCTGCTTGCCTTGCTCTTTCTCTCTCTATCCTTGGAACCTGCCTTCTCCTCATCCTGCAAGGCCTTTTCTCTTCTTTCTGCCTCTCAAATTCCTGTTCCCAGTCACTTCCTCTGAGCCTTCCCTGACCTTCTCTGGCCTGAGTAATTTCTCCCTTCTTTGGCTCTATGCATCCTTGGCAGACCTTTATTGCTGCTGTTTAGAAGACTAAATGCTCCTCTACTCCAGTGCTTTTCAACCTCAGCATTGTGACCTGATCATTGTGAGGTGTGGTACAAGTCATCTACAGACTAAAGTTTGCAGTTTACTTAAAAACATACTGGAATAGACTTAATATAGTCCCATTGAATGTGTGAATATTATATGTCTCCTAGTGATAGAAGAAGAGCAGAAATGATAACAGCTGGGAATTGATTATATCCTAAACCATGGAAGTATGTCTGATGTGGGGACACCATTTCTCCATGCATCTTAGAGAAATAAAGCTCGAGACTTTTTTTTTTTTTTTCCTAGAGCAGTGGCCATTCCTTTTTATTTATTTACTCCCCAAAGGCCTGGCATCTAGTAAGCACTCAATAAATGCTGGACAAAAGGAAATGTAAGTTTAAGAATGAATGATGCACCCGTGTAGTTGCATGTATTACCACTCAAAGAAATTTGGGATTTTTATTTCTCTGAGGTTACGGGATAAGAGTGTGACGGATGGTAGGGTGAGGGATGGGTGGGGGAATTAACAAGGCTTAAAGTGACAACTGCCTTAGACCCCAGGTCAGAATTAAAGAATGTAGGCCAGGTGTGGTGGCTCATGCCTGTAATCCCACCACTTTGGGAGGCCGAGGTAGGTGGCTCACTTGAGACCAGGAGTTCGAGACCAGCCTGGCCAACATGGTGAAATGCTGTCTCTACTAAAAATACAAAAATGAACCAAGTTGGTGGCACACATCTGTAATCCCAGTCACTCAGGAGGCTGAGACACGAGAATTGCTTGAGCCTGGGAAGCAGAGGTTGCAGGGAACTGAGATCGTACCACTAGACTCCAGCCTGGGTGACAGAGTGAGACTCTGTCTCAAAAAAAAAAAAAAAAAAAAAAAAAAAAAAAAAAATCTAGGCCAGTCCTTAGCAGAATTGCCTGTTCAAATGTTTGCCTTTGGTATTTTCTTTTATTTCACCCTGTCTCAGAGTTTAATCTCCCTTTGCTAGTTCTTCCTCAGAATTCCATGTCCTCATATTGCCTCCTGATAGACCAGAACCTCAAATGGCCCAACCAACAATGTTTTCTCTCTCCCTCAATCCTCCCTCACCCTACCACATCAGGCAGCAAAGGAGGACATTAATGTCCTCTATTAAAAGTTATGTTTTTAAGTTATCAGCAAAAGAGCAAGCGAAATGAATCAGATAGCCCTGAATATAAATCTCCATTAATGGAGTTGACTATTTTAATTAGATTAGACATAACAGAATTCATCTGGCAGCTATTAATAATGTAGGCATGGTAATTATCATTAATAATAAGTACTATTCTTAGCCATCCCGAGTTCCTCCTCCTCTTTGTTAGTTTCCTGTAATCAGCACTGACAGCTTCCTGTAATAATATGTGCGGTTTATTCTCAAACTCAGATGCATTGGACATACAAACTCTGGAAAAGATGAAATGAAGTCGAGAGGGACATTAGGTGGCATCTGGAGGAACAGGACATGATGGGGAAAGAGGATGTGTGGAGGAGGAGGGCTTTGGGGGTGTCGTAACCAGGAAGGGGAGGAAGGGGTGGGATATTATGATGCAGCTCACATTGAACACTCTCTTTCCTGTTGTTTCCACACCAGCTATTACGTATATTGTCACCGTCTTCACTGGGGATGTCCGGGGGGCTGGTACCAAATCCAAAATCTACTTGGTCATGTATGGGGCCAGAGGGAATAAGAACAGTGGGAAAATCTTCCTGGAGGGCGGCGTGTTTGACCGAGGCCGCACGGACATCTTCCACATCGAGCTGGCTGTCCTCCTTAGCCCCCTGAGTCGGGTCTCCATCGGGCATGGCAATGTGGGTGTCAACAGAGGCTGGTACTGTGAGAAGGTAAGGGATGCCCCTGAAGACAACCTTCCCTGATTCAACCCGTCTCCTCTTTAACTTGCAAGTAAAAACTTTAACCTGAATCCTATTTCCTCTGAACTAGTTACAGAGTGCATGGGCAATCTCTTTCACTGGGCATTTTGGGTGGTTATGTGTCCATCTATCTTACCTCAAGGGTGGTCAGGAACAGGGGCTGTTCTGTACATGCATCCAAGGGCCAAGCAGGACAGGTTATCCAGAGGTGTTCAGTTGGTGGTTATGATTATCCTGATTCCTGGTGTAGTGTTTCACTCACTCAGCTTATAAATCTTTCAATCAATAAGTATTTTAAAGTATATGTTTTTATTGTGGGATACTTATACTTTAAAGAATATATATTAATAACTGCATGTCATAGGGAATGTTAAAAAGCAAACCTCAATTTTGTCTATCACACAGCTTGAGAGCGAGAACATTCGAGATGCTTTTGAAACTCCTCTGTGTCCTTCCACAGTCATATAGTCCTCTTTCCCTCAAAGGGCACATACTATTATGAATTTTGTCTATCTATAAACTTGTATTGTTTGTAACTGGCAATTTTTATCCCTCCCTCCCTGCCTCCCTGCCTGCCTGCCTGCCTGCCTTCCTGCCTTCCTTCCTTCCTTCCTTCCTTCCTTCCTTCCTTCCTTCCTTCCTTCCTTCCTCCCTCCCTCCCTCCCTCCCTCCCTCCCTCCCTCCCTTCCTTCCTCCCTCCCTCCCTTCCTTCCTCCCTTCCTTCCTTCTGTTTTTTTTTTGGACAGAGTTTCACTTCTGTCACCCAGGCTGGAGTGCAGTGGCACAATCTCAGCTCACTGCAACCTCCACCTCCTAGGTTCAAGCGATTCTCCTGCCTCAGCCTCCCAAGTAGCTGGGATTACAGGCATGCACACCACGCCTGGCTAATTTTGTATTTTTAGTAGAGATGGGGTTTCACCATGTTGGCCAGGCTGGTCTTGAACTCCTGACCTCAGGTGATCTGCCTGCCTCGGCCTCCCAAAGTGCTGGGATTACAGGAGTGAGCCACCGCACCTGGCAATAACTGTCAATTTTCACTTAACATTATGTTTTAGAGATTTGTCCAAATGGTAACAGAAGCTGTAGTTCATCCATTTCCCTGCTGCAAAGTATTCCATTGTATGACTGAGTTACAATTTATTTGTCCATTCTTCTGTTGATGGATATTTTGGAGTGATTTACTGATTTTTACTACTATGAGCAGTCTTGCCATGAAGTTCTTGTACATGTATCTTTGTAGAAGTGTGCAAGAGCTTCTCAGAATGAAAGTGCTAGGTCACAGGGCAAGTGAATCTTCAGCGTTATAGGATAACTGTTACTTCCAAAGTATTCCAGATTGTTTTCCAAAATAGTTGCACCATTTTACTCTCCTGTCAGCCATGTGTAAGAGATACTTTGTTTTATACATTCTTGTAAATGAATTTTTAATTTTCACCATTTTGGAGCTTGTAAAATTACCCTGTTGTGGTTTTCATTCTTATTTTTATGATTACTACCAAGGTTGAATGTGTGTGTGTTTTTCTACTGGCCATTCATGTTTCTTTTTATGTAAAATGTCTGTTCATGTCTTTTACTGATTTTCCTATTGACCAATCTATCTTTGGATTTATTTTTAGGAGTTTTAAAATTTAATCTGGATATTAATCCTTTGTTGATAATATATGTTCAAATATTTTCTCATAGTTTGTGATGTTCTTTGAGTAAGATTTAAAAGTATCTAGTTTATCAATCTTTTCCTTTATGACTAATGCATTTGGTATTATTGAAAGAAATCTATTTATTTCAGAGCTATGAAGACATTCTCCTATATCCTTTTCTAAAAATTGTTGTTTTAATTTTTCCATTTATGTTTTTAAAATACTAGGAATTGAATTTTGTGAGGGAGAAATTCAATTTTATTTTTTTCCATGTAGATATGCCAATGTTCCAGCAACATTTATTGAAGGCCTTTTAAAACTTGACCAAGGTTAAGAATCACCTGGAATTCTTGTTAAAAATAGATTCCTAGGCTCTAATTCAGAGCAAATGAGTCAGAATTTACAGGTAATCTGGATATTTAGCAGGTGGTTTAGATAATTCTTATCATTGAGAAAGTTTTGGAAGCACTGATTTACTAAATAGTAATTCTTTTCCCACTGTTCTGAAAAGACATTTCTATCACACATAAAATTCACAAAATGCATGGCTTTGCCCCTGAGTTTTCTAGTCTGTTCCATTTATTTAGTTTATTTCTACACTAATATAACACTCACTATCTTCATTTTTACCTCTGTACTGTCTTAGTATCTGCTGGGGAAATTTGTTCACCTTGTTATTCTTCCTCCAGAATGTTTTGACTATTCATAACCACTTACCCTTCCAAAGAAATCTTTATTTGTTTATTTTGCCAAATCCCATGAAGAACAGTGTTGAACAGAATTCATCTGGACCTATAGATTCATTTGAAAGAACTGATATCTTTACTATATTGACTTTCCCTATCTACGGATATGGTATACTTCTTAAAATTTATGTCGTCTTTAATAGTTTTCAGTATAGTTTTATGTTTTTGATAAAGGAATTGCATGTCTGTTAGGTACGTTTAAGAGACCTTATAACTTTTGTTACTATTATAAATGGTATCTCTTTAAAAATTATATTTTCTAACAATTTGTTGCTGATATAGAAATGGAAGTATTTTCTGGACATTTAGTTTACATAAGCCCATTTTGCTAAACTCTATTGTTAATTCTGATAATGTCTCAATAATTATTTGTTTTTTTCTGTAGGAAGTCAAATTATAAATTATAACAGTTTTTTTTAAATTTTCAAAGCTTGTAGTTCTTTTTTCTTTTTTGTTTATTTGACCACATGGCCTAAGACCTACAGTACAATGCTGAGTAGTAGGATTAATAGTGGATATCTTTATTTTGTTTCTGATTTTAAAGGAGCTGCTTCTAATATTTTATTTGGTTGATTTTTTTTTGCAAGTTTATGGTAGACATTCTTAGATTTGATCTGTAAAATTCCCTTCTATTTCTATATTGTAAGGAGTTTTCATGATGAATTGGCGTTAAATCTTATCTAATGCTTTTCTGCACTTAGTGAGATCGTTGTATGGTCTTTCTTTTTTATTCATTAAGTTGGTGCACTAATGTGAGTGCATTTTCTTTTTTTTTTTATTATTATACTTTTAAGTTCTAGGGTACATGTGCATAACGTGCAGGTTTGTTACATATGTATACTTATGCCATGTTGGTGTGCTGCACCCATCAACTCGTCAGCACCCATCAATTCATCATTTATATCATGTATAACTCCCCAGTGCAATCCCTCCCTCCTCCCCCCTCCCCATGATAGGCCCCAGTGTGTGATGTTCCCCTTCCCGAGTCCAAGTGATCTCATTGTTCAGTTCCCACCTATGAGTGAGAACATGCGGTGTTTGGTTTTCTGTTCTTGTGATAGTTTGCTAAGAATGATGGTTTCCAGCTGCATCCATGTCCCTACAAGGGACGCAAACTCATCCTTTTTTATGGCTGCATAGTATTCCATGGTGTATATGTGCCACATTTTCTTAATCCAGTCTGTCACAGATGGACATTTGGGTTGATTCCAAGTCTTTGCTATTGTGAATAGTGCCGCAATAAACATACGTGTGCATGTGTCTTTGTAGTAGAATAATTTATAATCCTTTGGGTATATACCCAGTAGTGGGATGGCTGGGTCATATGGTACATCTAGTTCTAGATCCTTGAGGAATTGCCATACTGTTTTCCATAATGGTTGAACTAGTTTACAATCCCACCAACAGTGTGAAAGTGTTCCTATTTCTCCACATCCTCTCCAACAACTGTTGTTTCCTGACTTCTTAATGATTGCCATTCTAACTGGTGTGAGATGGTATCTCATTGTGGTTTTGATTTGCATTTCTCTGATGGCGAGTGATGATGAGCATTTTTTCATGTGTCTGTTGGCTGAATGAATGTCTTCTTTTGAGGAATGTCTTCTTTTGAGAAATGTCTGTTCATATCCTTTGCCCACTTTTTGATGGGGTTGTTTGTTTTTTTCTTGTATATTTGTTTGAGTTCTTTGTAGATTCTGGATATTAGCCCTTTGTCAGATGAGTAGATTTCAAAAATTTTCTCCCATTCTGTAGGTTGCCTGTTCACTCTGATGGTAGTTTCTTTTGCTGTGCAGAAGCTCTTTAGTTTAATTAGATCCCATTTGTCAATTTTGGCTTTTGCTGCCGTTGCTTTTGGTGTTTTAGACATGAAGTCCTTGCCCATGCCTATGTCCTGAATGGTACTACCTAGATTTTCTTCTAGGGTTTTTATGGTATTAGGTCTAACATTTAAGTCTCTAATCCATCTTGAATTAATCTTCGTATAAGGGGTAAGGAAAGGATCCAGTTTCAGCTTTCTACTTATGGCTAGCCAATTTTCCCAGCACCATTTATTAAATAGGGAATCCTTTCCCCATTTCTTGTTTCTCTCAGGTTTGTCAAACATCAGATGGCTGTAGATGTGGTATTATTTCTGAGGACTCTGTTCTGTTCCATTGGTCTATATCTCTGTTTTGGTACCAGTACCATGCTGTTTTGGTTACTGTAGCCTTGTAGTATAGTTTGAAGTCAGGTAGCGTGACGCCTCCAGCTTTGTCCTTTTGACTTAGGATTGTCTTGGCAATGCGGGCTCTTTTTTGGTTCCATATGCACTTTAAAGCAGTTTTTTTCCAATTCTGTGAAGAAACTCATTGGTAGCTTGATGGGGATGGCATTGAATCTATAAATAACCTTGGGCAGTATGGCCATTTTCATGATATTGATTCTTCCTATCCATGAGCATGGTATGTTCTTCCATTTGTTTGTGTCCTCTTTGATTTCACTGAGCAGTGGTTTGTAGTTCTCCTTGAAGAGGTCCTTTACATCCCTTGTAAGCTGGATTCCTAGGTATTTTATTCTCTTTGAAGCAATTGTGAATGGAAGTTCGTTCCTGATTTGGCTCTCTGCTTGTCTGTTGCTGGTGTATAAGAATGCTTGTGATTTTTGCACATTAATTTTGTATCCTGAGACTTTGCTGAAGTTGCTTATCAGCTTAAGGAGATTTTGGGCTGAGACAATGGGGTTTTCTAAATATACAATCATGTCATCTGCAAACAGGGACAATTTGACTTCTTCTTTTCCTAACTGGATACCCTTGATTTCTTTCTCTTGCCTGATTGCCCTAGCCAGAACTTCCAACACTATGTTGAATAGGAGTGGTGAGAGAGGGCATCCCTGTCTTGTGCCAGTTTTCAAAGGGAATTTTTCCAGTTTTTGCCCATTCAGAATGATATTAGCTGTGGGTTTGTCATAAATAGCTCTTATTATTTTGAGGTACGTTCCATCAATACCGAATTTATTGAGCGTTTTTAGCATGAAGGGCTGTTGAATTTTGTCAAAAGCCTTTTCTGCATCTATTGAGATAATCACGTGGTTCTTGTCTTTGGTTCTGTTTATATGCTGGATTACGTTTATTGATTTGCGAATGTTGAACCAGCCTTGCATCCCAGGGATGAAGCCCACTTGATCATGGTGGATAAGCTTTTTGATGTGCTGCTGAATCCGGTTTGCCAGTATTTTATTGAGAATATTTGCATCGATGTTCATCAGGGATATTGGTCTAAAATTTTCTTTTTTTGTTGTGTCTCTGCCAGGCTTTGGTATCAGGATGATGTTGGCCTCATAAAATGAGTTAGGGAGGATTCCCTCTTTTTCTATTGATTGGAATAGTTTCAGAAGGAATGGTACCAGCTCCTCCTTGTACCTCTGGTAGAATTCAGCTGTGAATCCATCTGGTCCTGGACTTTTTTTGGTGGGTAGGCTATTAATTGTTGCCTCAATTTCATAGCCTGCTATTGGTCTATTCAGGGATTCAACTTCTTCCTGGTTTAGTCTTGGGAGAGTGTAAGTGTCCAGGAAATTATCCATTTCTTCTAGATTTTCTAGTTGATTTGCGTAAAGGCGTTTATAGTATTCTCTGATGGTTGTTTGTATTTCTGTGGGGTCGGTGGTGATATACCCTTTATCATTTTTTATTGCGTCTATTTGATTCCTCTCTCTTTTCTTCTTTATTAGTCTTGCTAGCAGTCTGTCAATTTTGTTGATCTTTTCAAAAAACCAACTCCTGGATTCATTGATTTTTTGGAGGGTTTTTTGTGTCTCTATCTCCTTCAGTTCTGCTCTGATCTTAGTTATTTCTTGCCTTCTGCTAGCTTTTGAATGTGTTTGCTCTTGCCTCTCTAGTTCTTTTAATTGTGATGTTAGAGTGTCAATTTTAGATCTTTCCTGCTTTCTCTTGTGGGCATTTAGTGCTATAAATTTCCCTCTACACACTGCTTTAAATGTGTCCCAGAGATTCTGGTATGTTGTATCTTTGTTCTCATTGGTTTCAAAGAACATCTTTATTTCTGCTTTCATTTCGTTATGTACCCAGTAGTCATTCAGGAGCAGGTTGTTCAGTTTCCATGTAGTTGAGCGGTTTTGATTGAGTTTCTTAGTCCTGAGTTCTAGTTTGATTGCACTGTGGTCTGAGAGACAGTTTGTTATAATTTCTGTTCTTTTACATTTGCTGAGGAGTGCTTTACTTCCAATTATGTGGTCAATTTTGGAATAAGTGTGATGTGGTGCTGAGAAGAATGTATATTCTGTTGATTTGTGGTGGAGAGTTCTATAGATGTCTATTAGGTCCGCTTGGTGCAGAGATGAGTTCAATTCCTGGATATCCTTGTTAACTTTCTGTCTCGTTGATCTGTCTAATGTTGACAGTGGAGTGTTGAAGTCTCCCATTATTATTGTATGGGAGTCTAAGTCTCTTTGTAAGTCTCTAAGGACTTGCTTTATGAATCTGGGTGCTCCTGTATTGGGTGCATATATATTTAGGAGGGTTAGCTCTTCCTGTTGAATTGATCCCTTTACCATTACGTAATGGCCTTCTTTGTCTCTTTTGATCTTTGATGGTTTAAAGTCTGTTTTATCAGAGACTAGGATTGCAACCCCTGCTTTTTTTTGTTCTCCATTTGCTTGGTAGATCTTCCTCCATCCCTTTATTTTGAGCCTATGTATGTCTCTGCATGTGAGATGGGTCTCCTGAATACAGCAGACTGATGGGTCTTGACTCTTTATCCAGTTTGCCAGTCTGTGTCTTTTAATTGGAGCATTTAGTCCATTTACATTTAAGGTTAATATTGTTATGTGTGAACTTGATCCTGTCATTATGGTATTAACTGGTTATTTTGCTCGTTAGTTGATGCAGTTTCTTCCTAGCCTCAATGGTCTTTACATTTTGGCATGTTTTTGCAATGGCTGGTACCGGTTGTTCCTTTCCATGTTTAGGGCTTCCTTCAGGGTCTCTTGTAAGGCAGGCCTGGTGGTGACAAAATCTCTAAGCATTTGCTTATCTGTAAAGGATTTTATTTCTCCTTCACTTATGAAACTTAGTTTGGCTGGATATGAAATTCTGGGTTTAAAATTCTTTTCTTTAAGAACGTTGAATATTGGCCCCCGCTCTCTTCTGGCTTGTAGAGTTTCTGCCGAGAGGTCTGCTGTTAGTCTGATGGGCTTCCCTTTGTGGGTAACCCGACCTTTCTCTCTGGCTGCCCTTAAGATTTTTTCCTTCATTTCAACTTTGGTGAATCTGGCAATTATGTGTCTTGGAGTTGCTCTTCTGGAGGAGTATCTTTGTGGCGTTCTCTGTATTTCCTGAATTTGAATGTTGGCCTGCCCTACTAGGTTGGGGAAGTTCTCCTGGATGATATCCTGAAGAGTGTTTTCCAACTTGGTTCCATTTTCCCCCTCACTTTCAGGCACCCCAATCAGATGTAGATTTGGTCTTTTTACATAATCCCATACTTCTTGCAGGCTTTGTTCATTTCTTTTTCTTCTTTTTTGTTTTGGTTTCTCTTCTCGCTTCATTTCATTCATTTGATCCTCAATCGCTGATACTCTTTCTTCCAGTTGATCGAGTTGGTTACTGAAGCTTGTGCATTTGTCACGTATTTCTCGTGTCATGGTTTTCATCTCTGTCATTTCGTTTATGATCTTCTCTGCATTAATTAGTCTAGCTGTCAATTCTTCCACTCTTTTTTCAAGATTTTTAGTTTCTTTGCGCTGGGTACGTAATTCCTCCTTTAGCTCTGAGAAGTTTGATGGACTGAAGCCTTCTTCTCTCATCTCATCAAAGTCATTCTCTGACCAGCTTTGATCCGTTGCTGGCGATGGGCTGCGCTCCTTTGCAGGGGGAGATGCGCTCTTATTTTTTGAATTTCCAGCTTTTCTGCCCTGCTTCTTCCCCATCTTTGTGGTTTTATCTGTCTCTGGTCTTTGATGATGGTGACGTACTGATGGGGTTTTGGTATAGGTGTCCTTCCTGTTTGATAGTTTTCCTTCTGACAGTCAGAAGGACTGTCTGTTGGTCTGTTGGAGATTGCTTGAGGTCCACTCCAGACCCTGTTTGCCTGGGTATAAGCAGAGGTTGCCGAAGATAGAATATTGCTGAACAGCGAGTGTACCTGTCTGATTCTTCCTTTGGAAGTTTCCTCTCAGGGGTGTACTCCACCCTGTGAGGTGGGGGGTGTCAGACTGCCCCTAGTGGGGGATGTCTCCCAGCTAGGCTACTCAGGGGTCAGGGACCCACCTGAGCAGGCAGTCTGTCTGTTCTCAGATCTCAACCTCCGCGTTGGGAGATCCACGGCTCTCCCCAAAGCTGTCAGACAGAGTCGTTCGCGTCTGCACCGGCCCCCGCTGCTTCCCCTGTTGGTCTTCAGCTGTGCGCTCTCCCCAGAGGTGGAGACTACAGAGACAGGCAGGCTTCCTTGAGCTGCTGTGAGCTCCACCCAGTTCGAGCTTCCCAGCAGCTTTGTTTACCTACTTAAGCCTCAGCAATGGCGGGCGCCCCTCCCCCAGCCTCGCTGCTGCCTTGCGGATAGATCCCCGCAGACTGCAGTGTTAGCAGTGAGGGAGGCTCCGTGGGCGTGGGACCCTCCCGGCCAGGTGTGGGATATATTCTCCTGGTGTGCCTGTCTGCTTAAAGCGCAGTATTGGGGTGGGAGTTACCCGATTTTCCAGGTGTTGTGTGTCTCAGTTCCCCTGGCTAGGAAAACGGATTCCCTTCCCCCTTGGCTTCCAGGTGAGGCGATGCCTCGCCCTGCTTCAGCTCTCGCTGGTCAGGCTGCAGCAGCTGACCAGCACCGATTGTCCGGCACTCCCTAGTGAGATGACCCCAGTACCTCAGTTGAAAATGCAGAAATCACCTGTCTTCTGTGTCTCTCGCGCTGGGAGTTGGAGACTGGAGCTGTTCCTATTCGGCCATCTTGCTCTGTCCCCCCGTGAGTGCATTTTCAAATGGCAAACTAACTGCTTTTTTACAAGTCAAACTTGGTGATAATAGATTGTTTTACATGTTTTTAGAGTTATTAACATTTAATATAGAATTTTTCTGGCCAGGCGTGGTGACTCAAGCCTGTAATCCCAGCACTTTGGGAGGTCAAGGCGGGTGCATCATGAGATCAGGAGATTGAGACAGGCTTGGCTAACATGGTGAAACCCCATCTCTACTAAAAAAAAAAAAATACAAAATATTAGCCGGGCGTGGTAGAGGGCACCTGTCCCAGCTACTTGGGAGGCTGAGGCAGGAGGATGGCATGAACCCAGGAGGCCGAGCTTCCAGTGAGCCGAGATTGCGCCACTGCACTCCAGCCTGGGTGACAGATTGAGACTCCATCTCAAAAAAAAAAAAAAAAAAGGAATTTTTATATCTATGTTCATGAGTAGCATTGGCCCCTTATTCCTTTCTTATATAATTGTTGATTGGTTATGATTCTAGATTGAAATGAGAAGTATGTCCTTTCCTAAAAGAGGGTGTATAAAATTGCAGTGATGTTTCCCAAATGTTTGGTTGCAGTCTCCTGCAAAATTGTATAGGTAGGGCTGTGTGTGTGTGGATGTATGTGTGTGTGTGTGTGTGTGTGTGTGTGTGTAAAATTACGGATTTTAAAGAGTAGGGTTTTGTTTTGTTTTTCTTTGCTGTTTATAGGAATATTCAGGCTCTCTATTTCTTATTCAATCTGTTTTAATGAGCTTTTTTTGGGAATTTGTACATTTGTAAGTTATCGAATGTATTGATATAAATTTATACACATCCAGTGTTCTCTTATTTTTTAACAACTGATGCATCTTTTATCCTCTGATATAATTATAAACACTTTTTATATATTATTTATTCATGCCTTGTTGCTTTTTAAAAAATATGACTCTTACAAAAAATTTATTTAGCTCTTTCAAATAACCAAGTTTTGCTTTGTGTACACTGTTTTAATTCTATTCTCTGCTTTATTGACTTCTATTCTTAACTTTATCTCTGTTTAATTTCTCTGAGTTTCTTTTGTTGTTCTTTTTCTAAATTCTTAAATTAGATTCTTAGCTCATTAATTTTTAGCCTCCTTTTTTTCTCGTACAAACATTTGATACTATAATTTTCTCTCAAAGTAGTGCTTTAGCTGCATTTCCTATATTTTATAAAATATTTTTATTCAGTTTAATTGTATTGTTTCATTTTAAAAAGCAGCTTTGTTAAAGTATAATTAACATGAAATAAAATACACACTCTTCTAAAGCATACAGTTCTGTGAGTTTTGATAAATGTACACGCCTGTGTAACCATGACTAGAACCAATATATAGAATGTTTCCATCACCCCAAAATGTTTCCTTGTGCTCCTTCACAGCCAATATCCACCACTCTAATCACTAATCTGATTTTAGTCACTAAAGATTAGGTTAGTCTTTTCTAACATTGAATATAAATGAAATCATTTAGCATGCACTTTATGTGTGTTTGTGTCTGACATTTCACTCAGAGTAATGTTTTTGGGATTCATAATGTTGTTTCATGTATTAGTAACTTATTTTTTATTGCTAAGTAGTATTCCATTCTTTGGATATATAGCAATTTGTTTATCTATTTAATCGTTGATGAACATTTGGGTCATTTTCAATTTTGGGGGTTACTATGAATAAAGCTGCTATGAATATTCATGTACAAGTCTTTGAATGGACATGTGTTTCAATTTTGTTGGATAAATACCTAATAATAGAATTTCTGGATCCATGGTAAAGATATGCTTAACTTTTAAAAAATTCCTCCAAACTGTTTTCAAAGTGGCTACATTGTTTTGTATGCCTGCCAACAATATATGAGAATTCCAGTTCTTCCATATCCTTACCATCACTTGGCATTGTCAATCTTTCTATTTTTAGATATGCTCATGAGTGTCTAATTGTGGTTTTAATTTACATTGCCTCCGATGACTAATTACATTGAACTTTTAAAAATGTGCTTATTGATCATTTGTATATATTCTTATTCTAGTTGCCTTTGCTTATTTTACGTTTTTAAATCTTATTAAATTGTAAGAATTCTTTACATTCTCGATACAACTTTTTTGTTAAATATATCGATATATCTATATTTCCATATCTGTGTGTGTATGTATGAATAATCTCCCACTGTGTAGCTTGCCTTTTAATTTTCTTAACAATGTTTATTGAAAAGCAGAAGTTTTTAATATTGTTGAAAGGCAATTTATCAATTTTTTAAAAATAGTTTGTGCTTGTTTGGGTTCTTATTATTACACTAAAAATTCTTTTGTGACTCATTAGTTATTTTGTGACTCATTATTTTGAAGTATGACTTTTAGTTTCCAAATGCATGTTGTCTTATTATTTAATTTATTTTTAATTTAACATCATTTTATTGAGAAAACACAGCCTATATAATGCCATTTTAAAAAATGCATTGCAATTTACAATGCATGTTCAATTTGTGTATTGCTCCAACAGCTGAATTTAAACATTTAATTTTATTTATTAAATTCAGTTTGTTACTTTTGTTATTTGAATCTTGTTTCCTTACTATCGTTTTGTCTGTTTGGTCTGTTAATTACTAATAAATATGTGTTAAAATATCTACTTTTGTGTGTGTGTGTGTGTGTGTGTGTGTGTAATCTCTACCACTATTGAAATATTTACCACTAAGGTGGTAGATATTTCTTATTGTAGAACTAACAATTTTTGCTTTATGTAGTTTGAGGCTATGTTACTAAGCATAGAATTATAACCTCCTAGTGAATTCAATCTTTAGCATTATCCAATCTGATACTATTTATCTCTGAACTGGCAAATTTAGTCTGCTTATGTTTATTGTAATTACTGATATATCTGTTCTGCTTTTACTGTTTCTTTTTTCTTCTTTTAAAATTATTTTGGGTTGACTGTTTTTCCCTATTTCTTTTTTCCCTTTATAGTTATTTTACTGTACATACTTAATATGGGAAACCCTAAATGTAATTGATACCTCTACTCTTTTTTGGCAAATGCAAGAACCTTATAAATCGCTAATAGTAATAATTCTGCATGCTATTTTTTGCCTAGTATTTTAGCTCCATTTTAAATTATTTTAAAATATACACATTAGATATCATTGTTTTATAGAGTTGTTTGTTCAGATTTACCTACAAATTTCCCAGTTTGTTTGCTTGTCACTTCTTCTTGCATCTAAGACCTTATTTCTGGTGTCAATTTTCTTCTTCCTGAAGAACACTCTTTAGAAGTTTATTTGGTAAAGGTCTATTGTTGGTAAACTCTGATTTTGTTCATTTGAAAAATGTTTTTATATCACTCTCATTCTTGAAAAATAATTTTAGGATACTGAATTCTATATTGAGTTTTCCTCCCCAATATCTTCTGGCTTCTGTTAGTCTAATTGCCACTATATGTTTTCTCTATCCAGATGCTCTTAAGATCTTGTTTTTAGTATTCCCTGCTTCTCCTCAGTATGTCTATGTGTGCATTTATTACTATTTATCCTGGCTGTGACCAAGCTTATGGTAACTATTTCTTAGGTAAAACTATTATTATTTTCTGTCTAGAGCAAAGACAAAAAAAGGTAGGCTTCTCTTTGCAGATTTTTCCCTATCTACCTTTTGTCTAAAGGAGCAGTCCTTCAAATATTTCTGCTTATTCAGTGTTTCCAGTTTGGAATCTCCATTTTGTAAAGCCCATGGCCTAGTTTCCCGCATCCTTAAGTGGCTATTAATTTCCTGGTCTCTGAGTGCCTGGGATTGTCTTTTGCTGCAGTGCAGCACCAACTTTAGCATTCACATTTGCCCACTCTCTGGGTTTCTGCTTACTCTGAATTTTGCTGGTTCTTATGGTTTCTCTGTAACCCCCTGGCAGCTCAGCAATGTATATAAAGTGATACTTCCTGTGATTTATGTAACATATGGCTATTTTGTGGTGATAAAAGGCTTTTCAGACTACCTAGTTTCTGGACTACCTAGTCCAGAAGCAAACATTTTTAATGTATGAATTACACTAATTTATTTTTAAAGAGAATGACAAGGTAGTTTTTCAATAACAGAATATGATACCCTCAGGATAGTTATATTTAACAAAACAATAAAAGAAAGAAAATCCTGAGATAAAAACCACAAGCTCTAGTAACAATACTATATTTAGTTGCTTACCTAACCTTTAACCTTCCAGAACCAGAACTTTTATCATCGATTTTTAAGTGCTTACTATATGTTTAGAACTATGTTCATGGGACCCACAGGGGTGAGAAAACACACAACCTCAAACTTTTAGGATTTTGCTACTTCTTAAAAAAACAAAACTAACCAATACACAGTTAACAATGAGAGAACAACTCAAGAGTAATGAGGAAACATCTGCATCTGCAGGATTTGTTGAGAGGAAAGAAAGACTTCTAAATAAATTCCTGGTGATTATACCCTCCTATGCCCTCAACTTGTCACGGATGCCCTCCAACTTTGCCTATGTATAGGTCCACTTCTAAATACATGGTCACATGAAATCTTCAGCATAAAAAATGGAGTGCAACAATGGATCCCAGTGGACCTCAGCCATAAATAGAAATTCTGAGGTTCTTCCTGATGAGTAGAAAAGATCCCAAACTGACAATTAGTGTCAGGAATACTTATATTCCTGGTTCTGCCACTAACTAAAGGTGCTAACTTGGGCACTTTATTCTCCTTTCTAGACCTCAGGTTTCCCATCTATTGAATGCAGTTGGGGTGAACTACATTAATTGGCAATATATTTGTGTCAGATAACTAAATGTTTGAGGGGGCTGCTGCCCATGGTCCTGAGCCATCATTTATCTCTAGGCAGGAGCATTTCTCTGAGAGTTTGAAGGGGTACATAATCCCCTCCCACCATCTCTTAGCATCCTTCCCCTGGTGCTTCTTAAAAGTTAAGGTTTATCACAATGGTCAATAATGAGTATGAGGTGAGTATTACCTGGGAATATCTAAGGGCAATAATTCAAGTTAAGGAAGTTACAGTCAATTTTTGTCACTATGAACAGTAGACAACAAATACTCAGTAAGACAATGGTTGGTCAAAACCTTGACCAATGGGAGGGTCAGATTAGTTTGTAAGTTTAAAAGATTTGTTTTCAAGTTAAGAAGGTAAAGCTTAGAAACCAGTAATGTGAGAGTCAAAATTTCTTTACTGATAGAGGATTCTGTAGTGTGCCAGGAGCAATCCTTTCAACATTTATAATGTGAGTGTTCGAAATCCATGGGTTCAGAACTTGGTAGAGATAGAGAAGGTATAAGAGAGAAGATTGAGTGAGGATCAAGCCTAAAAGAGAAAAGTTGGTTTTTATACTACATTCCAGATATTAATTAGCTGACACAGGACTTACCTTTTTCCTACAAGATCATTATAGGGAATTAACCTAGTAGTCTAGTTCATTTGGTTCAGATTAACTGAGGTTTTATGATGTGCTTAAAGAAATATGGTATTCAAAGAGGGTGTTGTGTATAGAGGAAAAGTTTGAGATTTGAATAGCAAATTAGATGACGGGTGATACCTACTTTGGAAGACTCTTTGGAGGTTGCATTTCTTGATTTAAGATTTAATGAGATAGACTACAGAAAAGGTGCCATTCATTGAGAGTCCTAATACAGATGTCTCTAAATGTGGGGCTGGGAGGCTGCTGAACATGGTGAAGAGGTCCCTACTGGGGACTCAACGCAGGAGACACTCACTGTGCTCCACTCTCCCCAGGTGGTAATTCTGTGCCCCTTCACTGGCATCCAGCAGACCTTCCCTTGCAGCAACTGGCTGGATGAGAAGAGAGCGGACGGGCTGATTGAGAGGCAGCTCTACGAAATGGTGTCTCTCAGGAAGAAGCGGCTGAAAAGTAAGTGAAAGAGACCTAGAACCTGGAGGCCTCTCAGCCAGGGCCAGCAAAGGCCAGAACGTCAGACCCTTGGGCAAAAGCTGTGAGGGCAGTCCGCTCCTGCTTCTTAAGTCTCCTCTAGAAAGGAAGGAAAAAGTTCCCCTAACCCCGCCAAACAGCTCCACTCTCCAAAGTACAGGCCATATAGAGTCATACCCCTGGCACCAAGGCTGACTCCAGTGTCACCAAATGGAATAAGCTACTGTGATGAGCTAGGTGTTAACCTGAAACGTTCACTACAGTGCACTCTGAAAGTGTTGGACATAGGGTGAGTGGAGTCAATTTGTCCTCTGATTTAAAACACACGAATACACTTTAGCCATTAAAAAGAACATTATGGCACCTTATTTTTAATAGTAATGAATCCTTAGCTTTCTAAACTTGGCTATAATGGGTTTTTGAGAATGGGGCACATCTGTGTATACCCTGCCCTTCAGTCCTGATCATTTTGGATTTTTCCTTCTTCCCTGTGGTAATATGAAAATCTCTTCACTTCCTGAAGTTTATGGTGCAACTTGATCTGTCTTGCAGAATTCCCTTGGTCCCTGTGGGTCTGGACGACTGACCTAAAGAAAGCTGGTACCAACTCTCCCATCTTCATCCAGATTTATGGGCAGAAAGGACGGACAGATGAGATTCTCCTGAATCCCAACAACAAGTGGTTCAAACCTGGCATAATTGAGAAGTTTAGGGTAGGAGAGGAGTGTGATAGGGTGGGAGGGAGAAAGGAGGAAAGGATGTAGGGCATTTGTCATGGGGATTCCGGTTCTCTAAGCCAGGTTTTAGACCAAGTTTGAAGGCAAAAACGTACAATGGAGATTTTAGGTCCCTGCAAGGGAGACAAATTTGATGATTTATAAGCAATGTATTGAATGGGGTACAATTTCAATCTGGCCCATTCATCTGAATCCAACAGTCCAGAACCAAGACTGGGCAAAGAAGCAAGTATGGAATGGTTTAAGCTATTCAGGAGTTGGAGAATCACTGCAGAACAGAGACCCTGAGCATGCTTAGTGTCAGACTGCCCAATATGGACTGATTTAGAGAGTAAGGATCAAATTTAATCAAAAGTGTGAATTTTAGAACTTTTTAAAAAAAAATTCAGCTTTAAAACTTTCCATTATGCATAAAACTAGAGCAAGGATTTTTTTACCCTAATAGGAGTGCTATTTCAACCTTTAGGTAGCAATAATTTGTAATTTGAGGCTCTCCTCTCAGCACCCCATTTGTACCTCTGTTACACCGCTCAGTTCATTGCTCTTTATGTATTTATCTTTTCTGCTACACTGTGAGCCCCCAGAGAAAGGGCACAACTGCTTAGTGATCTTTTTGTCTGTTTCACTGCCCAGTAGAGTCCTGGGGCTGTGGGCCTGTGCTAATTTGCAGGGCTGCCCTATAGATTTTGTTACTGGAAGTTTATTGCTTGGAGGATCTTCTTTAGTCTGAATCCCACTGTGGGGCAGTTATTTTTGTTCAGTTTCACTGGCCCAGACTGAACCTTTGCTGTATGTGACTGTCCTGCCCTCACGTGCTCCTGGTTACAAGGGTCATGAGAAGATAAAGTATGTGAGGGTGGTTTGATTAAAGCAAACCCATCCTCACTGCTGAAGAAAGAGCCCAAAGCAGGTTCCCTCCTGAGAGTGGGTCAACTGTAAGAATAAACACTTTTTTTCAGTTATGCCCACTCAGATGTTTTTATTTCTCACCATAGATTGAGCTCCCGGATGTTGGCAGGTTTTATAAGATTCGAGTATGGCACGATAAAAGGAGTTCTGGTTCTGGATGGCATTTAGAAAGGGTGAGATGCACCATCTTGGGGTTTGGGGGGTTGTTGGGAAAGGAACAAGGATGGTCCCTTTCAATGACCCTGTCACATAAGTCTGCCTCTGTATTTATTGTGAATGGGGACTGAAAAGTGTTACAGCAAGACCTGAATTTGGATACAGGCCCCAGGGACTTCCTAATGGGGAGAGACTTCCAAAGTAGATTAAGAAAACACTCGGGTGTTTGGGGGGGCTTGCATTCTGCCCTAGTCATCTGGTTGCTAGGCAAGTGCGGGTATCCAGGAAACCACGAACAAATACTAATCCAGCCCTCTGCCTGCCATAAGGATTTTCTCCAGGAAATAGCCTTGGCTTCTCTGCAATGAGATAGCAGAATGGGGACTCCAGGGCATCGGTGAACATCCCTGGTGCACCCACTTGCTCACCCCAGAACTTCATTCCAGATAACCCTGATGAACACTCTGAACAAGGACAAGTATAACTTTAATTGCAACCGCTGGCTAGATGCCAATGAGGATGACAATGAGATAGTGAGGGAAATGACTGCAGAAGGCCCAACAGTGCACAGGATCATGGGCAGTAAGTACTGATGGGCTCTCCATCCTGGGAGGCAGTGGAACTCCTGCTTGGTGTCCCAGTGGGCCTGACCTATGAGCTGAGAGTCTTGTCTGCTATGCATCTTTGGGCTCCTTAGAGTGCCAGAGTGGATCTGGAAGGTCCTTGACTCAAGACTGGCTTGGAAAAGTCATCTCCAAGTCATGATGCCAGAGCTCTACTGTGATTGGTGTGGTGGGGAGGGAGGGAAGATGTATGGGTCTTCTCGTTGGCTCTGAGGGGATGAGAAGCATCTGTTCTGAACAATAATTCTCCAGAGCCTCCTTGAAAGGAGATATCCTCTTGCTCCCCTCAAATGGTGCATGAAATGTTCCCCAAAAGAAAAGCTAGATCTGGGTTCCTGTAGCCACAGTTGGCTGATAGCTAATAAGTATTCTATCTCTAATTAAGGATAGTAGGAGAAGGACTAAGCTTTAAATGTGGAATCCAGGAGCCACATTCAAATAGCCAAAGGGAAGAAGTCATTTTGCCTCTAGGTTATAGAAGCACAGTACTGGCAAATACAGAGCACATGCCCTGTCTTTTTCACATGGCAGACATTACTAAGTGATCAAAACATTCTTTCCCATGAGTCTGAAATGAGCTTTGTAGCCCTCAATAAAGAATTCCAAACAGACATTAACAATTGATCAGAATTGGCACTTAAGATAATTAACCCATTTGCTATCCTTGTGGCAGTCCTTAAATTTTAAGCAGGAAAATAGTATTGCAAAATTACAAAAATGTAAAAATATATAGAAAACAATGTCACCCATAGTTCCAGTAGACCTTCTAAATATCTCCATAATGTCATTTCACAGGTGATTGTGTGATATTTATAAACACTGCATTTGCACACCCAGTAGGAACTCTGTATATATTTGTTGAAATAGTTTGATCAGAGTTAAATACTCATAAACATAGAAACGTCAAACAGCAAGTATCTAAAAAGAGATCATTCTGTCTGTTAGTTTAATTAGGCAATGCTTGTAATTAGCATCATGTTTCTTTTATTTTATGGTTCTCCTTCATTCTTAATTAAATATATGACTGTAGAATATTTGTGTGCAAAGGCCCTTAAAATAACCTGATGCAGATAAGGAGCTGAGGACGTTCTTGCCATGGTTACACAGTTAGTTAGAGACAGAGTTAAATCTAGAATAAGGTCTCTTGCTTCCTGGTTCAGTGGCTATACCAAAACATCACCCTGCCTTTTTGCATTCAGTAATAACTGCTTTGGAACAAGGCAATCATCTCTCTAAATATCATGATAACATATAACCCATTCCCAAAATTGGAACTTAATATAATATTAAAGATAATGGCAAAAATTGCAATTACTTTTGCACTAACCTAATGTGTAGTCCACCAAGGCAGAAATACACCTGTTCTTAGACCTGATCTGTTTACTTTGCATGCCAGAATTGAGCCTGCAGGTATAAAGAACTGGGGAGAGGTCTTGGGCCCTAACTGCTTTTGAAACCCTTCTAATTAACTCTCATGATTTTAGATTCTCAGTCTCTATTTCTACATTATCTGGCACTGTCATTCTTGAGCCTTTTGGTAGCATTCCTTTTTGAATTTTGTGACTGACAGCTCTGATCAATCCTCTCTGGTATGGTAAGTCAGCGATTCTCAAACCTCAGCATGCATCATCCCCAGGAGGGCTTGTTAAAACACAGATTGCTGGGTTCCACTTGCAGAGTTTCTAATTCAGTTAGTCTGGAGTGGGACCCAAGGATCTGCTTGTCTAACACATTTACAGGTAATATCCACGCTGCTGTTGGGGAACCACACTGAGAACCACTGTGTCAATGCATTTACTACTTTTCTAACTGCTCTCCAGCTTCCAAAATTGTGTTGTGTTCTCTACACTTGTCCCCTTCCCCTAGTTGATGAAACCTTTTTTGTTCAGTTAAATTTTTAAAACAACCTGTAGATTGTCATTTTGATAAGGTTTTCTAAAGAGAAATCTATCTTAATTTGTAATGTCCAGAATGTTCTTTACTTCCACCCCCTCTTTGCCTTGAGTGAAGCATGACTTTCCCCTAAGAACCTTATTTTCCCTCCTCATGAACTGTGGGGCACATGGAAGGGGGTGTTCTCCTGACTCCCTCTGCACATTCAGATCTTTGAGTGCACCACACTTCTTCCCAGTATTGCCTTCTACCCCAGCCCAGTGCCATTTCTGTTGGTCTCTGGCCCTTCCCCTCTTTCACAAAAGATGGTGTCATGCATCCCTTGGTTAGTGTCTAGACACCATGCCCTGCCATAATCCTGGGACAGTGCATTAGTTTGCTAGGGTTGCTGAAACAAAGTCCCACAGACAGGGTGGCTTAAATAACAGACATTTATTGTCTCACAGTCTGGAAGCTAGAAGTCCAAGATGAAGGTGTTGGCAGGTTTGCTTTCTTCTGAGGCCTCTCTCCTTGACTTGCAGACAGTCATCTTCTTATGTCCTCTTTCCTCTGTGTGTATACATGTCTGGGTCCTAACCCCCTCTTCTCATAAGGACACCAGTCATAATGGATTAGGCCCCACCCATATGACCTCCTTTTACTTTAATTACTCCTTTAAAGGCCCTATCTCCAAATACATTCTGAGTTATTGGGGAGTTAGGACTTTAATAAATAAAATTGGGGTTATGGGCACAATTCAGCTTACAACCAACAACATCTCCTAAAGTACAGTCAAGCGTCCATCTATATCAAAACTACCTGAAGTGTTTATCGAAATACAGATTCCTAGGCCCACCACCAGCTATGCTGATTAGAGACTTTGAGGGCTATTCCTGGTAATATGCATTTTGTCAAGCATGCCAAGTAATTTGTATGCATACTAAACCTTAAGAGGCTTTGTCTACTTCTTTCAGTGTCTGTGTAGAACACCCACTCACCTGCATCCTGGTGCTCACCTGATGGGTACTACAGGACTGAACGAAGGGGGATGAACGATAAATGAAAACAAAAAACAAAAGAATCTGTTTTAAAGAAGGGGCCTGGAGACTCCTTGCTTCTGTCAAGTAAGGGCCTTGAGCTTCCACAGCCCTTCGTATTTATTGGGTAGAAAGAGCAGGGAGGAGGAGGTAACAATTGGTCAGCCACTTGATTGATCACAGGTTCACATTATTGCTAACAGGCTTCAGATGTGCCTAATCACAAGTCACGCTCCTGGGGTGTGACTGTCCTCAGCATTCCTTCTGGGTGGCAGACACAGTTTGTCAGTTTGCCAACAACCTGCATTCATAACAGTTTGCTGTTTGCTCATGTAGCCTCCAGTGGTATACTGAATTGATCACGACCGTCATTCTTTCAGCCTCCAACACTCATTCACTTTGTTGGCCTATGCTCACCCCACTTAGCCAGCCCTTCCCTGCCACCTAATTTGGGATCATCCCATGAAACTACCCCTTCTTTGAACCCATGCCCCACCCTCTGACTCAAGCTCCTGCACTCCCAGCACTTTTGTGACCTTGGTACACTTCACCTCACCCTCGACCTGTCACTTCTTCATCCCCCCATTTTTCCTGGTCGGTCAGGGGCTGACATAGACGGGTGGAGGATGGATCAGAGGGACAGACCTACAATCAGACCTCCAGTGGGGAAGAAAAGAGGTTCTGAAATCAGACAGAGAGAGGAGACCAGAGAGGAGAAGATAAATTCAAGAAATATTTTGAAGGTGGAACTGGCAGGTCTTGAAGTGTGAATGCTGTGGAAACACAGTGGTGAGATAAGCTTCCTGTCCAGAAAGTTGGGACACACTTTGCAGATGAAGTGACATTTGAGCTAGGTCTTCTATGTGGAGGGATTTGACAGACAAGGAGAGACCATGTCAGGAGGTGGAGGAGATGGCAAGGAAGAGCATCTCTACAGTTTACATGTATAAAATGTGCTTGTAAACATTTTTAACAGTGTACAGTTGTGGGGCTATCCTAGCTGGTATATTTTTGTTGTCTTCCATGATGCTATTAAAAAAACCATTTCAAGGAGAAAAATAATTCTGGTGATAGTATGGATATGGATAGTATGGATTGAAGGGCTGTCTGTTGTGGCTATAAGGCAGTTTGATGTCTTCTGGTGGTCCCTGGCTGTATTTCAGAGCCTAAACAAACTTGAATTTCTTTCTCTCAACTGTTCTTTATGGCCCACAAACATTTATCTTATGCTTGGAACACCCCTGTGTCCTCACTCACCTCTACAAGTTCTCATATCTCCTTTTCTGGTTGGAATGCTTTGTAACAGTAAATAGAGCTGGTGACAATGCTTCATTTTCCCAGCTGGTACCAGTGTGAAATGTGTAATGTGTGAAGATGTCCTGGAAGTCCCTTAAGAGGAGAGTTTGGGACTCATGTAAAATGAGTAAATACCAATTTAAAATCAATTCTCTGAGTTTGAATTGTCTATCTCTGGTTTACTTACAAATTAAGGGCCAGCCAAATAAGCAATTAATGCCATGTCTGAGAGCCAAGAGGCTTTTGGGAGTGATTGTTCTGATTAGCACAGACTGGGAGATATGGACAATACACATGCCAGCTCACAATTTATTTCCACCTTGGCTGTCCCTCAGGAGCTACATGAGAGTAAAATAAATGAGATCCGTGTTCTCCACTATACTTCCGAGAGAAGTGATTACACACCAGTGATGAGTGGGCAAGAGGCCACTGGACTCAAGTGCAGAAAATCATAGCTTCTCGTTAATAAGAGCTGTAATTTTAAAATTAAAGTACCAGAGGCTCTGTACTTACCCATCTCTTTAAAGTCTTTTACTACTAGTGTCTAACAATATAACTCTTTTTAATTGTCCACAGACTTCTTGCCAGGAAGGAGCTTGGGACATCCATGGCTGGGGTGTTTCAGAGGGGTGCCTAGAGAAAAATCAAGACCCTTGAGAACTTCCCACCAAAGGGACCTCAGAGCTCAGAACCAAAGGGATGGGAATTCCCAGGCAAAACGATTTCTAAATTCCCTTATTACTTTGCTTCTGGAAATTGCCTAAAAGTTACAGCTAAAAAGGCAGAACTGACCTTCATCATAATTAAGAGTGAAGCCAGCCCCAGCCTGGTGTTGAGAGTTTTCCTTCCCTGCTGTGTCATGTTTCCACCTTCAGTTTTCAGCTGTTCATTCCTCTCACTGTTGACACATTGGACCATTGAGAGCTTCACACAAAAGAACCAACTTCATTTATACAAAGGCTGAAGATTGAAAGCATTTAGCATTTGAATTTTAAAAGAGTTGATTAGAGAAGACAATGATGGTTACATTTCAGGTGCTGTGGCCCTACTAGGAGACAATATTGGTAGGCAGGAGATTTCTCCTCAATCTTAACTCATGGTTTAAATGCCTACCTATACCAGCTTTGCTCAAGGCAGGCCTCTATGTACCATCAGTTGTTCTTTACCTGTTCTTCTAACAAGTGTTTTTGCAACAGACACTCTATCTTCGTGTACTCATATGTTTCATGGTCAAATTAATTTTTCAGATGTCTGCATATCTCCAAATAAAATGGTCATATTACTGAAAAAATAATTTGTACACTGAATTCAACTTCCCAGTGATTTGCCTCATTCTAGGTATACTCTGTCTTCATTTTAGATGAACTACAAATGAGTCATGTCCATTTTTAAAAACAACAGCTATGGTGGGACACAGTAGCTCATGCCTGTAATCCCAGCACTTTGGGAGTCCGAGATGGGTGGATCACCTGAGGTCAGGAGCTCGAGACCAGTCTGGCCAACATGGTGAAACCCCGTCTCTACTAAAAATACAAAAAAATTAGTCGGGCATGGTCATGGGTGCCTGTAATCCCAGTTACTTGGGAGGCTGAGGCAAGAGAATCGCTGGAACCCAGGAGGCGGAGGTTGCAGTGAGCCGAGATCACGCCATTGCACCCCAGCCTGGGCAACAAGAATGAAACTCCTTCTCAGAAACAAACAACCTAAACAAAAAACAATAGCTATATTGAGATATGATTCATGTGCCATACAATTTACCCATTTAAAGTGTACAAGTCAATGGTTTTTAATATATTAATAAAATCATGCATCCATCACCACTATCAAATTCCAGAACATTTTCATCTCCCCCAAAAAGAAACCCTATACCTGTCAGCAGTCATACCCATTTCCCCGCTTTACCCCTCCGCCTCTGACAACCACTAATCTGCTTTTTGTCTCCATAGATTGGCCTAATCTGGATATTTCATATATAGAGAGTCATACAATACATGGCCTTTTAAATTTAGTTTATTTCAATTAACACAGTGTTTTCAAGATTCGTCCATATTGTAGCATGTATCAATACTCCGTTCTTTTTATTGCTGAATCATAGTCCGTTGTATGGATGTACCAAATTCAACTGTTAAAGAGCATTTATATTGTTTCTATTTTTCAGTTATTATAAATAATGCTGCCATAAACATCCATGTACAAGTTTTTATGCAGACATATTTTTAATTCTCTTGGGCATACACCTACGAGTGAATTTGCTGGGTCATTTGGTAGCTCTTTGGTTAACTTTTTGAGAAACTGCCAAACTATTTATCAAAATAGCTGTACCATTTTAAATTCTTATTAGTAATGTATGAGAGTTCCAATTTTTCTACATCCTTGTCAACACTTGTTCTTCTCCTTGATTATTCATTCTCAGGGTTGTTTTGGCTATTCTGGGTCCCTTGCAGTTCTACATGAATTTTAGAATCAGCTTGTCAATTTCTACAAATAAGTCAGCTGAGTTCTGTTAGGGGCTGCATTGAATCTATAGACCAGTTTGGGGAGTATTGCCATCTTAATAATGTTAGGTCTTCCAATTCATGAACATGAGATGTTTTTCCATTTATTTAGATTTTTATTTTCTTTAAAAAATATTTTGTGGTTTTCAGAGTGTATGTTTTTCACTTGTTTTCTTAAATTTACTTCTAAATATTTTATTCTTTTTGATGCTATTGCAAATAGAACTGTTTTCTTAATTTCACTTTCAGACTATTCATTGCAAAAGGATAGAAATATAATCAATTTTGGTTTATTGATCTTGTACTCTACAACTTTGCTGAAGTCATTTATTCTAATAGTTTTTTAGTGAATTCCTTATGATTTTATAAATACATGGTATGTCACCCATAAATAAGATACTTCTTCCTTTCCAATTTAGATCTTTTTATATTTGCTTGCCTACTTGCCTTGGCTGAAATCTCCAGCACCACATTGAATAGAAGAGATGACTTGTTTCTGATCTTAAGGGGAAAGTGTCCAGACCAGTCTTTCATGATTGACTATGATGTTAGCTGTAGGTGTTTTATAGATAAGTTTTATGGGTTGATGAATTTCCTTTTCATTCCTAGTTTGTTGATGGTTCTTTTTTTTAATCATGAAAGGGTGTTAGATTTTGTCAAATGCTTTTTCTACATTTATTGAGCTAATCATGTGATTTTTGCTTTTTATTCAATTAATTTGATAAATTACATTAATTGATTTTCAGCAGTTAAATGAATTTGTATCTCTGGGATAAATCCTACATTGTCATGATGTATAATTCTTTTGATATGTCACTGAATTCTTTTTGTGAATACTTTGTTGAAGATTTTTGCATTCATATTCATAACAGATATTGGTCTGTAGTTTTCTTATGATTTTGTCAGTTTTGGTACCAGGGTAATGCTGGCCTCAGAAAATGAGTTGGGAAGTGTTCCCTCCTCTTCTATTTTTGGAAGAGTTGGAGAAGTATTAGTATTATTTCTTCTCTGAGTGTTTGGTAGAATTCAGTAGTAAAAACATCTGGGCACAGGCTTTTCTTTGTGGCTAGGTTTTTTAAATTATGAATTCATCTTTTCACTTAAAAGATTTGAAATTTTATTTTTAATGGGCATATTGTAATTGTATGTATTTATGGGGTACAATTTAATGTTTTGAGACAAATGTATGTTGTATCATGATCCAATCAGGGTTTTTTGCCTATCCATCACCTCATGCATTTGTCATTTCTTTATGGTGAGAATGTTCAAAAGCATTTCTTCTAGCTATTTTGTTATATACAAATCTTTATTGTTAACTATGGTCATTATACTGTATAATAGAACATCAGAACTTATTCCTCTCATTTAATTGTAACTTTGTACCCATTGATCAACTTCTCCCCATCCTCTCCTCCCCGTCCTTTCCCCAGTCTCTTGTAACTACTCTGATAAAAATATTATTCGATTTCCTGTCTCTAAGACATCAACTTCTCTCTCTCTCTCTTTTTTTTTTAATATTCCACATGGGTGAAATCACGTGGTATTGGTCTTTCTGCATCTGACTTATTTCACTTAACATGATGTCCTCCAGATTCGTCTATGTTGTTGCAAGTGACAGGATTTTATTCCTCTTTTTTGTGGCTGAATCGTATTGCATTGTGTATGTATACCTATTTTCTTTATCCATTCATCCATTATTGGACACTTAGGTTGATTCTATATCTTGGCTATTGTAAGTAGAGATGATGCAATAAACATGAGAGTACAGATATTTCATCAACATACTGATTTCATGTCTTTTGGATATATACCTAGTAATGGTATTATTGATCATATGGTTCTTCTATTTTTAACTTTTTTGAGGAACTTCCGTACTGTTTTTCATAATGGCCATACTAGTTCACACTCTTACCCGTGGTGTGCAAGTGTTCCCTTTTCTCTGCATCCTTGCCAACACTTCTTTTGTGTTTTTGATGATAGCCATTCTAGAGAAAGGTGATATGTTTCGTTGTGGTTTTGATTTGCATTTCCCTGATGATTAGTGATGTTGAACTGTTTTTTCATCTATCTGTTAAACCATTTGTATGTCTTCTTTTGAGAAAAGTCTGTTAAGGTAGTTAGCCAATTTCTTAATCGAGTTATTTGTTTGTTTTTTGTTTTTGCTGTTGAGTTGTTTAATTTTCTTATATATTTGAATATTAACCCCTTGTCAGATGTCAGATGTATAATTTGCAAATATTTTCTTCTATTATGTATGTTGTATCTTCACTCTACTAATAGTTTTCTTTGCTGTGCAAAATTTTTTGTTTGGGCAAAAGTTTGATGTAATATTATTTGTCTATTTTTGCTTTTTCTGCCTATGCTTTTGAAGTCTTATTTAAACAATTCTTGCCCAGCCTAACGTTGTGAAGAATTTCCTGTTTTCTTCTAGCAGTTTTCACTTTTTCAATCTTTTCACTTTTTATATGTCTATTTAGATTGTCTATTTTTTCTTGAGCCAATTTTATTCGTAACTTTTTTATTTTCAACCTATTTATGTCTTTGAATAGAAAAATGTGTATTTTGTTGATAGAAGATACTTAGATCCATTATCCATTTTGCCAATCTCTGTGTAATAGAGTCTGATTTCTTTTTCATGTTTGACTACTGGCAGGTTTCAAACTACACCAATCTCCTCTTCCTTTTTGCCTCATATATAGGCCAGCTGATAAGAAAGCCTAATCATCCTTCCTTAACACTGGTGGAAAGTTTAAGTCATACAAGCCCTGACCATTCAAAGGAACCACCACCAGTCTCAGTCTCACTCCCTAACCACCATAAAATCCTAATCTCCCTGCTGTCCCAAGCTATTACTGGACCTGCTCAAGAGCCCGCCAAGCTCTCCCAAGAACTCTTCATTATGTAAATAATAGAATCTTGCTCTTGGTGCATGTGTAGTATCATCAGCCTTGATATCTGAGCAAATTTGGGGTGGGTGGATTCACCCTGTTTCTGCAGAGTGGCCACCACATTCTGGCTTTTGATGGAAATGTTTAGACTAATTAGATTTAATGTAATACATTTAAAGCAATTACTGATATGTTCGGATTGACATTTGCCATTTTGCTAACTATATTTTGTATGTGTTATCTTTTTTGTTTCTTACTGCTTATATGTCTTATATATTTTTATATTCTCACTGCTTTCTTTACTGCTTTTATATATTTTACAGAGTACCATTTTTGTTCCCTCATTGTTTCTTTTATCATATTTTTGGGGTGATTTTCTTAGTGGTTGCCCAGAAAATTACAATTACCATTTTAATTTAAAATAATCTAGTTCAGATTAATATTAACTTAATTTCAGTAGTATACAATAACTTTGTTCCAATATAGGTTTGTTCTCTTCCCCTTCCTTCCTGCTATTATTGTAATTTAAATTGCGTCTTTACATATTATAAGCTCACTAGTGGTGCAGCTCTATATTTACTGCTTTATGCAGTTGTCATTTATATGAGATATGAGAAGAAAAGATTCACAAACAAAAAATATTTGCACATTTTCTATGTATTTACTTATGTCACTGCTTTTTCTCGTACTTTTTATTCTATGAGGTGATTTCGAGTTACTGTTTAATGTATAACGTGAAGGTTTCTTTAATATTTCTTGGCAGATCTGCTAGTGATTAATTCTTGTAGTATTTTATATTCTGGGAATGCCCTAATTTCTTCTTAATTCTTGAAAGGTAGTTTTTGTGGATTTAAAATTCTTGGTTAATGATCTGCACATTGAATATGTCATCCCACTGCCTTCTGGCCTCTATAGTTTCTGATGAGAAGTCAGCTGTTATTGTATTGAGCTTCCATTATAGGTGATGAGTCACTTTTGTGCTACTTCTTTTAAGATTCTCTCCTCATCTTTGGCTCTCAACAGTTTGACTGTAACATGTCTAGGTGTAGAGCTCTGCATTTATCATAGCTTGGAGTTTGTTGAACATGTTGAATATGTATATTAATGCTTTTAAAATCAAATTTGGGAAGTTTTGGCCATTATTTCTTCAAATATTCTTTCAGTCCTTGTCTATATCTTCACCACAGGGTATTTCATTTGATCCCATAGTTTTAAATGGACTCCATATACCTATGATGACCAAAGTCATATAGTCATATCACCAGTCCTGACCCTCCAGACATATTCAGCTGCCATCTTGACCTCTGTTTTTGAACATCTAATAGACAGCTCAAATAATGTATAATGAACAGAACCGAACCATTGATTTCCATCTCCAAACTTGTCCTTCTCCCAAGACTCCCCTACTCCTCAGTGGCAACTCTATCCACCTAATTGCCCAAGCCAAAAACCTAGGAGTCACCTGCAACTTCGCTCTTTTCTGCAATTACCTATCTGATCCATCACCAAGAACTATTGTGTCCAAAACAGTATATTTTAGACTTAGCATCCAAACTATATTGCTAATCTGTTGACTTTTCTCCACTTCTGTTGCACCTCCAGTCCTAGGCATCTAGACTACTATAATTCTAGTATCCTCTCTTCTAAACTACTGTAATTATTCTGCTAACTGACCTCTTTGATTCTACTCCTTCTTTCTGTATAATCAGTTCTTCATGGCAGCTAGAGTACTCTTTAAAACATAGACCAGATCAAGTTACTTCCTTGCTTGAAGCACTCCAATGGCTTTCCACTGTACAGAAATTAAAATTAAAATTAAAAAGGAAGCCACACTTCTTACTTTGACCTGCTACACCCCATGTATCCAGCTCCTGTCCACCTCTGGGCCTCATCTCATATTCCTTCCCATTCCTTCTACTCCAGCCATATTGGCCTTCTCCCTGTTCCTGGAACATACACTGGGCATGTCCACACAGGGGCCTTTGCACTTGCCAGAATTATCTAACTTTATAGCTCACACATTACCTCCTTGTAGTCACCTTTTCTGCATCTCTAAATAATTTATATTCCCTCACTCCACTCCTTACCACTCCAAGACGTCCCTCCACTGTATTATCTTAGTTACAGATATAACAAAAACATTTTCTTGTTCATAATTTGTGATTTTACTTTCCGTTGCTCTTCTCTACTTTTACTCTTAACTCTAACATCGGAATTCCTGTACTGTTAATGGTGCCTGACACCTACTAGGCTTCAGTAAATGGATTTGTTTTGGGGTACCATTCACATTAAACCGATTTGGGGTGAATAAGTGAATGAATGGATGCATTTTACTTTTCAGCTTATTTTAAGTGAGAAGGAGGGCTGGGCGTGCAGGGATGCAGGTCTGCCCCCTCCACAGCACATTTTCAACATGGGAAAAAGCTGCTGCCCTTCCCACAGTGACTGCATTTCATGCCTTTCTCTCTGCTTCCTGGCATGTCATTATCAGTAGGAGTTCTGAAGAGAAGAAGACACAATTCTTGTTCACGGAGAAAAGTTATCTTTCTTGAGAACACATAGAAGTTGGAGAACAACCTAAGGCAAAAGGGTTTACTGGGATGGATGGAATTGAGGGCAAACTGGCCAGCTCCATCAAAGTTCCCCAGGAAAACTTGGAAGCAGTTCAAGTTTAGTAGACTGAGCTCTGGAAATTCAGATTTGAGAAGTCTGAAGCTGGGCTCAGGAATCTGAATTCTTCTAAAAGTTTCCCAGAGGATGCTGATAATTGACAGGATTGGGAAACCCTTGTCTGTCTCATTCGATCCCATGGCTTTAAATGGAATCCATATGCCTATAATGACCAAGGGCCTAGGCCAAGAGACTTGGGGATGACTCAGCTCTTGACTGGTGTGTGGTAGGATTTAGATAGTTGGGAGGAAGAGGGAAGGTCAGCCCAGATGAGAACTAGAAGGAGAGGAGGAATCAAAGCTTAGAAGTGAGAGCCGCAGGGCTAGGGATAGGAGGCAGGGGGCTGTCAGCAATGGTGTCCCTCTCTCTGCCTACCAGTGGCCCGGTACCGTGTGACTGTGTGCACAGGTGAACTTGAAGGTGCTGGGACCGATGCCAACGTCTATCTCTGCCTTTTTGGTGACGTGGGGGACACAGGGGAACGGCTGCTCTACAACTGCAGGAATAACACAGACCTGTTTGAAAAGGGCAATGTAAGTTACAGCAATGTGCCCCACTCATCCCTGTCCTCCCAGTTCCCATGTTCCCTTGTCTTCCCTGCCCTGTTAAAGTTGAGCTGATGCTGGTCCTGGGGCCTCAGCCATCAGGAGCCTCACTCTGGGTAAGGGGGCCGGGGACCAGGGAATCGCAGCAGAGCCACTGGGAGGGCACAGCAATGCTTATGTATTTGGTTCCTGAGTATCTGGCCCACCCTCATTCACTAACATGCATGGACACCTGTTAGACTCCTGGGACTGCACAGCAGGGAGTTGAAGAGCCACCTTGGAGGGATTATGGTCCTCCCCCACCCTGAGCTTTGAGAAGAGAGCAGAACAGAAGGACACTGGGAAGCAGCAGCAGCATCTTTCTTACCTCAGGGGTGGGCAGAGAGGGAAGGATGCCGGGCACTGTGGACTAGAGGACCCAGGCTGGAGAAAGGCTGGGCCTCCAGGGGCCAATGTGGGAACTTGGCATTCTTTCCCATGGCATGACCACTTCAGGCATCTTGTTCAGGACCTTTAGGAAAGAGAAATCAAGAAAGACCCTAAAGATGGGGTGGGAGAGCTTGCTTCTGTTGCTAGCCTCAATGCAGTTGTGTTGGGTGTTCCCCCTGTTTCCCCAACCATCACGTGGGTGTTCTGGGGAGGCTGTGGAAGCAGTAGGGAAAGAGCTAGGCAAGTTTGAGGCAAACCCAGCCTTGGGCTACCTGCTTCATTCTCCTGAGCCTCAGTTTCGTCATGCCTGAAATGGGGAAAGGATGCCTATCTGTGGCTGGCTGTTGTGAGCATTATGGGCAGTGGATGTACCATCTCTGAGGTCAGACCTGGCCCACAGCACACAGTGAATGCTGAGTACAGAGTCGTTGTTGCACTAAAGTGAGGCCAAGGGAGCTCACCAGGGTGAAGGGATTTGCAGATGACTGCTCTGTCTCCTTCCTCTGCCACCTCTTCCTTGGTGAGGTCAGGGAAAGCCCTGGAATTCCAGTGAAGGCCTCTCTCTGAGGCCAATCCAGGCTGGCTCGATTCTTGGGATCATGGCCATTTGGAGGCTGCAGTGGCAAAAATAATCTGAGCAGGATGTTGTGGGTGGACTCAGGTTCATTTGAGGAGAGGAGGTAGCGATGCCTTTACTTCACATAACTTTTAAAATTTCCTCTCTCCTTCCCACCCACCCACCTTTCTCTTCAGCCTTCCCTACTCTTTCCTCCTACATTTTCTGACGCCTTTGTCCATCAATCCCACCTTCAGTGTTTCTGTCCCTGAAGGCTCCCAGGTGTGCTCATGTACACTTGGAAACTCTGTTGCCCCTACTGCAGTTATGCTGCCTCAGTGGTGGGCAAAACTATACAATTAGCAAGACCACTTAGTCCCCGTAATCAATTCTAATCATTTCCTTCCTTGGAAGGGGCCCAGTACCACTCTAGAGCAAGAAGCCAGAGGAGATTCGCCAGGAATTAGCTCATGATAAATGATTGGTAACTGATAACAGCTTGTTTATTTTCCCAGAGGGAGCTGCCTTTTGAAAGGAGATCACAGAGAAGAGCCATTGTTTCACCAAAAAGTGCAGCTCTCAGTTGCTGGAAATTTGACATTGGATGATATTCCAGTGGGAGAAATTGGGGGTGGGTGTGACCTGTTCTTTATAGGTAGCTCCTGTCCCATGTGTGAAAGATGAGTTGTCTAACCCATCAGCTGATATCTGAGCTTATGTCTTTCCTTGGTGTTTGGGTCCTGGGGTAGCCACCATCCAACTGTCATTGTGGTTTCCCCCAACAAGGCTGACGAGTTTACTATTGAGTCTGTCACCATGCGGAATGTGAGGCGGGTAAGGATCAGACACGATGGCAAAGGCTCTGGCAGTGGCTGGTACCTGGACAGAGTGCTGGTGAGAGAGGAAGGGCAGCCTGAGAGCGACAACGTGGAGTTCCCCTGTCTCAGGTACGCGTCCTGCCTCCTGGTCTTTTCTCCAGCTTAGGTTATGGTCCCTGCGTTTTGGGAAGACCCAGTCCTACTACTACGACCAGCAAGCAAAACAGTGGCTTAAGGCTATAGCTGGTGGAAGAAAGAGGTGGCCTTGCTGGTGGTGCTTAGACCTGAGCCTCACATTCCCCTCTCACCCCTTAGAGTGCTGCTAGTTTCCTCTATTTAAGCACCAAAATGTGGGTGCTTGTTCATGATAAAATTTGGCAATTCCTGAATTTAAGTGAAAGTTACTTCAGAGAATTAGTTGCAGATTGAATTAAACTTTTAAATCAAAAGGGTTTTTTTAAAAATAGTTTTTATTTTTATTTTTATTTTTATTTTTTTTCTTTTTTGAGACGGAGTCTCGCTCTGTTGCCCGGGCTGGAGTGGAGTGCAGTGGCCAGATCTCAGCTCACTGCAAGCTCCGCCCCCCGGGTTTACGCCATTCTCCTGCCTCAGCCTCCCAAGTAGCTGGGACTACAGGCGCCCGCCACCTCGCCCGGCTAGTTTTTTGTATTTTTTAGTAGAGACGGGGTTTCACCATATTAGCCAGGATGGTCTCAATCTCCTGACCTCGTGATCTGCCCATCTCGGCCTCCCAAAGTGCTGGGATTACAGGCTTGAGCCACCGCGCCCGGCCCCGTTAACTTCTTTTCAAGGTATCTTACTTTGTTTTCCTTTCTGCAATTTACTCATGAGATAAAGTTTCCTTTCTCTTTTTGCTTAAGCATTTGGGTTCCCATTGACTTAAAGAAGTTCCTGATAGAGAGATTTTAGAATGAGCAATACCAGTGTTTTTCATGTCATCCCGGTGACCCTCCACATTTTATGTGGCAACATCTGGAGGATGCACACTGTATGATTGATTTGGGGCCTTGGACGGACCTGGCTCTGCAAATCTTAGTTCTAGGGCTGAGTTCTATATGTAGAGATGAGTTGCTATGTGTCCACTTTATTAGGGCTGGTCCAGGGCTCTTTGAGGGTAGCTACACTGAGGACAGCCCTCCTTTGAGTGGATGAGGGTGAGTTGCACAGCTGCCCAGCAATGAGTGTGTTGCTCTTCCTTTTACCATGAACGCAGATGTACTCACATGCATGCCTGTGCATACAGGTGCACACACACAGGCGCACATCTGCTGCAGCTGAATTACTTACCACCGCACCAACCTAGGCCCAGTAGTTTCCCAGTCACGGAGGGCCGCTGGGAGGGCTCCATAGGTCAATGATTGTGAAACAGATTTTGTCAATGACAAAGGGCGCTACAGTCTTCTACATATAGCCACTGTTCGTATTACAAGGAATTACATTGAAAAGGTAAGTAATGCAGGCAACTCCAAGTGAGTGGCACTAACAGAGAGAAAACCAGGCAGGCTTCCAGGAAGGGATGGAACTGCACCTGGGCCTGGAAGGGAGATCAGAGAGTGGACAGAGGGAGAGGAAAAGGGAGGGTGGGCCACCTAGGCTGAAGAAATGGCATGAGGCATGAGTAAGGGGCTGAGGGGGTGGCTCATCCAGAGGTTGGCAAGAGGCGCCTGGCATGTGGGGAAGGAGTGAGAAGGCTGGGGTGGGAGAGGATGGAGTGATGAACCCTCAGTCTCCTAAGCCATAGGGGAAGTGGGGTGCGGGGGAAGAGTACAGCCTCGTTTCAAGTCATCACCGGCATTTTCACCCCCATCCTGGATCAGAGGCTAACTGGCTGGATGCCAGATGGAAGAGCTTGCATTGTTTTATTCCTATCCACTCAAAATGTATTTATTAAGCACCTACTATATATTTACTCCCAGTCCTCATGGAGTTTATAGTCTACAGGGAAACTAGACAAAAAGCAAGTGAATAAAGCCAGAATGACACACTGTGAAGAGTGGCGTGGTGGAAACACACAACGGTGCAGGGGCCGGAGCGGGGACTAGAGATGGGGAAGGCCTGTCTTCAGAGGGACGTTGAGGCCAGCCTCCTGTGGAATGAAGAGGAGAGCACCAGGGGAAAGGACTAGAGTGTTCTGGAGTCCAGCAAGACAGGCAGGTAGACAGAGGCCACTGTCCAGCAGGGTGAGGGAGCCTCTTACATGCGAGGAAGGCCGTCTGGCCTCTGGGGTTAGGACAGGGCCCAGAGAGGAGGAGGGGAGACCAGTAGGAGGTTTAGGGGAGTTGATGACGGCATGTGTTCATGTTCCAGGGCTGTAACAAAGCACACAGACGGGTGGCTTAAATGGCAGAAACATAAAGTCTCACAGTTTTGGAGGTCAGAAGTACAAAATCAAGGTGTCAGCCAGGCTGCACCCCTCTGAAGGCGCTAGGGAAGATCTGACCTGGCCCTCTGTCCTCGCCCCTGGCAGCCTCGGGAATTCCCTGGCTTGTGATTGGCCACCTTCTCTCTGTGCCTCTTCACAGCATCTTCCTCTCTATGTATCTATGTCCAAATTTTCCCTTTTCATGAGGAGACCAGTCAGATTAGATGAAAAGTCACCCTAATTACCTTATTTTAATTTGGTTACGTTTGCAATGACCCTGTTTCCAAATAAGGTCACATTCTGAGGTACTGGAGGTTAGGACTTAAATGTATGAATGGGGTAGGGTGGGGTGGGGGGACACAATTCAGTTCACCACATGGCAGCTTGGCCCTTAGTGGTGGCAGTGAAGGTGGTGAGAAGGGGCTTATTGTACACCAGAGAGGACCCTGGAGGGACAGTTCATGGGCCTTGCCCATAAGAGACAGAGAAAGAGCTAGAACTGAAAGCCCCAGACTTTTGCTTTGATAGGTGAGTTGAAGGTCATGCCATTTACTGAAATGGGGATCCTGGGGAGGGAGAACTGAGGGGTGGGGACAAGGTTGGACTCTGGAGGTCTAGTTGGGATGTGTTCGGTTTTCAATACAGAGTTGGGCCTTGAGAAATGAATTCAGAGAATGAGAGCATAGAGCTAAAATTTAAAGCTAGGGAAATGCAGGGGATCCTTTAGGGAGAGCATGTATAAAGAAAACAGTGGGGCCGAGCTCTGGGGCAGGCCAGGAGAGGGAGCCCGGAAAGGGGAAGAGGAAGAAGTTGGTGTGTGCACACTGCATTGTCACATACATGGTGCTGGGGGAGCTCAGAACCAGAAGTCTAGCCGCCCACCTGCCTTGTGACTTTGACCCAGTCCCTTGTCTGGTCTTCTGCACCTTCCTGGCCGGCATGTATCTTATGGTGAGGTTGAGGGTATTGCACTTTGAAAGGGGCCCATTAAAGACACAGTGATGCCGATGATGCTGATGGCTGGGCGGGAGAGGAGCAGAGGCCTCAAACACCCCAGAGTCCTCCCTGCCCCCAAACACTTAACAGTGCATGCATTTTTTAAGAAAATGGGTTCTTATGTCTTGCTGACACATGTAGTGATGACATTTGCCAACTCAGGACCCAGGGGACTTGGAAAAATCAGGAACTGGAGCCTGAGCATGCACACTGCTTCTTTCTTCACCTGAGCTGTTATTTTAACTCTGTTGGAGAGCAGGACAAACTAGGTCTATTTATCAGAATTTCTGCTAGGATCAGGTGTGTGTGTATGTGTGTGTGTACACACACACACGCCTGTGAGCTCAGAGAAAGAGTAATAAAATCACCACCAGACTGACTTATCCTTTTAGCAACATCTCACTCTGAAACTGGGCTGAAGTGTTTGAAGCTGAAAGAAACTGGCTATATTTGGAAATATCTATTAATACCCTGAAAGTATTTAGGTGGAAACACAATGACAAGTCATGGTTTCCTTTTGCTGCTGGGGAGGGGCTGGGGGTGGATAAGTGGTGGAGAATGAGGGGAGTGCAGGTAGAATTTTCAGATGACTGAGGGCTTGCTGACTCTCCACACTTCCCCGCCCTGTGAATGCGTGCCCAGGCCTACTTCACAACCTTTCCCTCTGCAATCTCCATGCCAGGGTGACCTCAGCCAGGGAGACAGAATGGGAGGCTCTTAACAGGTTGATTTCAGGGACTCTAGAAGCCCTGAGTTCCCAAATTCCCCTGTCATCAATGCCTAGGATTTCACCATTGTATCCTCATGTCTTGGAGTCGCCAATGGTTTTCTTGTGTTCTAGATTCACAGCACCAAAGCCCTTGGGAAAAGTAACAGCCTAGTTGTTGGCTAATATTTTAGTGTTAGCTAATAGCCAACTGACAGCAAGGTCTCCTGGGAATGTCGGATCTTGTGTTTTGGGAAGGAGGGTGAAAGAGAAGGTTTGGGAGTGACCACAGCATTGCTTTTGTCAGCCTTGGAGAGAGGAGTGGTCTATTAGCAGAGAGTACTGCCGTTTGGGGAGGCCTGAGCTCCATGCCAGGGAGACTATGGAGGAATTAGTGCCTTGGCTTTTACGGGCTCTGTAGCCAGAGGAGTTGCCTCCCTCTCAGTAGGGTAATGGAGTGGGCTGCAAAGACCAGCACCAAGACACAGACAAATGGGAGGTGGTTTGGTTGAGACGCAAATGTCTTGTTTTCCTCAATATCCTGGGGAACAATGAACGGTGTCTATACTGCCATGGGCCCCATCATAAACCATCCTGAGTGCTGGGGCTTAGAAAACTCATGCTTGCATGATTGATTTCTCAGGCTGAGTCTCTGTGCCCAGTGTGTAGGTGCTTTTCAGGTAAATTGCCCCATACCTTTCCCCCTGGTGGATGACCAGCAGAGAGATGGGACCGTGGCTCACTCCAACATGTTGAAGAGTCACAGCTATCAATCTGCAGCCCTGCAGGGTACAACTCCAGCTTCTCCTGGAAGGCAGTTCTCATTTATCCCTGAGGACTCAGATCACTGAGCCCTTCTCATTTCCCTCAACTTACTCTGGTCCAATACCTATCCTTGTCTTGGTCTTCAGTGCCTCAGCTGGTCTATCCTGTCTTCTTAAGTAGGCTGCCGATAGCCTGGACTGGGCCTTATGTATCCTAGCGTATCTTCTCTTCCATCTCCCCACCCCAGAGCCCTCAGTACGGTGCCGTGAGGATGGAAAGCTTTTAGAAAAAGAGATGCTTGATCTCTATGCTAATGATGGCTTTCAGGACAGACTTTTGACAGTGATTGCCAAGGCCCTACATCATGCGACCTGTCCCCTCTCCAGCCTCCTCTGCGAGCTCTCACTGCATCCATCCACATAATCTTGTTTCAACTCCTGGAGGCTGTATTCCATCCCAGGATATGTTGTTTCCTCTGGGATACTCTTCCCTTTTCTGCTGGTTTCCTTCCAAAGACCATGTGACATCATCCCCACCCATTCCCCAAGGAGTTCCCTGCCCTCCTTCCAATCTCAGCCAAACACCACCGCCTCTGGGAAGTCTTCCTTTCCCACTCCAGGCTAGGATGGTTTGCTAGATGCTCCCATAGAATCATTTTACTTTGCTAAAGTCAAAGCTCTAGGCCTCCCTAGTGACTCTGCATGAATGGGTGAAGCTTTGATTGTCTGCCTGCACCACTCAAAGAGCTAACATCCCCCCATTTGCCCACCAGGTGGTTGGACAAGGATAAGGACGATGGGCAGCTGGTCCGAGAGTTGCTACCCAGTGACAGCAATGCGACACTGAAGAGTGAGTTGTCCTGATGACCAGGTGCTGGGTGTGCCCTTGGTGAGACAGGGGCCTTCCCTCAGCTAAGCCCTTCAAGAAAACATCCACCTTGGCCATCCAAAGTGCTGGGATTAGAGGCATGAGCCATGCCACCCAGCAGCTAAAGATATATATATATCTGACCTTTTCTAAGGTTAGACTGCAGAATTTGAACCAGAGTGTCCCATTTCTGGTCTCAGAGTTACAGAATTTAAGATCCGGGAAGGAACCCAGGAGTGGAGATGACCCATGCCGGTGGTAAGGGGACCCCTCTTCCCCCTCCACAACCCCAGCAAACCCAGTTGTGTAGTCAGTGATGGAGCTGGAACCAGTACCCAGGGTATCTCTGTCTATGTCACTGTCCTTCCCACTCCAGCAAGCCCCGATTTCACCATGTGGACAGGACCTCCTGACCCCCTGCTTCCTCAGTCAGAGCCTCTGAAAGCATTTAGATCAAGCTTGTCCAACCCACAGCCCGCACACGTGTGGCCCACGACGGCTTCGAATGCAGTCCAGCACAAATTTGTAAACTTCCTTAAAACATAAAGCTTTTTTGCAATTTTTTAAAACTCATCAGCTATCATTTGTATTAGCGCATTTTTTGTGTGGCCCAAAACAATTCTTCTTCTTCCACTGTGGCCAGGGAAACCAAAAGATTGGGCATCGCTGGTTTAGATGGAAAATAGTATAAGAAAGAGGTCTCCTTCCCAGTTCCTGCTACTACATCTTTCAGCAAGAACAGAAGCTATTTCCTCAAGTGCCCTTGGGTGGAACTAATGGAGCTGATCTAGACCAGACCTGCAGGTCTGGCCTTCCCCAGGGCTGGACCCCAGGCAGGGTGTGCTCAGCTGACTTTCTCCAAATCCTTCTTCCTAGTGGGAGGACCCTACGGTGGCAGTAAGTGGCAGGCCTGGGAGTGAGCATCACTCACCTTTCCAGTGCTTCCTCCTCTTTGCCCAAGATACACACACACACCCAGGGACAAGCCTGGAGGACTTGGGGTCTTGCCTTGTATTATTTCAGGACTCACCTTTTCCTCGGGTGTTTTTATCCCTGAAGACAGATAATGCAGACCTTCCTGGCTGATAAAATGGAGTGACACCCTCGTGGTGGCCCAGTGAAAAGCAGGGGGCTTCAAGAGGGTTTCACTCCTGGCTGGCGACCTCTTCGCTGTTGCCATCTTGCACCAAGCACATGACCTTCTGAGGCTCAGATTCCTTGCCTGTGAAACTGAGGTCAGAATCCTTAGCAATAATACTGTGTGTATAATACTCTAGACAATGTCTGGAAAGATCGATCCTTCCTTTGTCTCAGTTTCCTTGTCCACTGTCAGAGAAGTTAGATCAGTTGATTGTGGGAGATCCTTTCGGGCTCTTACATTGTGATGTTCTTGCTTGTGATTTACACACTTTCCTGCTCTCAGCCCATTTACACCTTCTGGAGCAGAGAGAGAACCTACTAGAATTCTGCGTTTGTGTTTGAGGAGGCCTCACAGAGATGGAAGGAACCCCTGCCCCAAGTTGCAGGGCTGCTTAGAGCAGGAGCCTGGATTCTCAATTCCCAGCCTGTGTTCCCCACAAGCTTCCAGCTCCATGCTGCCCTCCTATACAGGCATCCTGCTTCCTGTCACCCCCTGCACTAACCTCTTCCCTTCCTCCCTCTGCCTTGGTCTGTTCAGACTTTCGCTATCACATCAGCTTGAAGACTGGGGATGTCTCTGGGGCCAGCACAGATTCTAGAGTCTACATCAAGCTCTATGGGGATAAATCTGACACCATCAAGCAAGTTCTTCTTGTCTCTGACAACAACCTCAAAGACTACTTTGAACGTGGCCGGGTGGACGAGTTCACCCTCGAGACCCTGAACATTGGAACTGTAAGTCTCCTTCCCAAGACCATGTGACATCATCCCACCCATTCCCCAACACACATTCACACATATGTCCACAAACAGACACACACACCCTCATGTACATAGGGGTAAACACATTTTGAAGAAAAAACGTCCACTTGGGAATAATAAGTGAGGTATATTGTTTTTCAGCTGTGACCTAGAGCAGCTGAAGATATGTAAACAGTGGTGATGCTTCCAGAGCCTTTCTGGGGGTGGAATGTGTATTTTTAGTGGTGTTACCTCAACATTTTATTTACCTACATATTCAGGACCAATGTACCTGGGTCACAGACACTGGAGAAGGAGACACTGAATGCAGGGAAGGAAAAGAGAAGGGAGGACTAAGAAAAGGGGCTAAAAATACTTCCTAATTTCAAACTTGAGTGTGCATCAGAATTGGGTCCAGGAAGCTTGTTTCAGTGCATACTTTTGGGCCACACCTGAGAGATTCTGCCTTGGGAGATGGAACCCAAGAGCCTCCAGATCAAGGCTCCAGGTATCTCTGCTGCAAGAGGTCTAAGCACTTCATCAAAGAGAAAGCTGAACAGTAAAGCAGCAAGGACAGACTTTAATCAGTAATCTACCACCACAATCAGGAAAAGAGGCCAGTGTGAACTGAACCCAGCTTAGGCTTGTGCAGAGGTTTGGAAGCCTCTTTAAAGGGAGGATGAGGGAATGGGGGAGGGTAATCAGGGGCTCAGTAGAGTCAGGGGAAAAACACAAAAAGCAGTAATGGGGAGGTCAGCCCATGTGGGTTGTGGAACCCATCTGGGTTTGCTAACTGATGCTTTATGGTATGAGGGTCCTATCCTACAAGAGTCTGGCAGACAGAAGCCCTACCCTCAGGTGCTGGCTGGAACCAACAGTAAATTATTTTGACAGCCTTGAGTTTTCTAAGGCAGGCACAGTAAGGGGGATTAGGGTCACCCTAGGGATGTGAACTTGAGCTGTTAGAAACTATGTTAGTGTTTTGTTCAAGTCTTTATAGGCCAAGATTGAGGCTCAGTTGAGAAACGGTTCAGGAGCCTGGCTAGAGTTTGGCCAAGGTGAGAATCTTCCTTGACATCGCCTGGAGAAACACAGTTCTAAATCTTAGACTTGAGGATTGAGGATATCTCTAGAAATGACTGAGCTGGGATTTGCATTACTACCTGCTGCTCCCAGGGTGTGGCTTGGTGGAAATGGAGATGGTAAAAAGCCCTCTACCTGGAACCTTATCTTTCCTGCCCTTTCCATCTCTGGAAGTCCAACCCTATTTCAGGTCCTAGGAATCTCTTCTCCCATCAAAACTCTCTCAAGGGAAAGATCTGATGTCAGCCATTTATACCTTGAGGTTAATGAACTTAAATCAGTGTTTTTGTTTATCAAAATGTATTTACATTTTAAGCTTAATCAATAATTGCAGAGTGAAAATGCTGTTCCCTTTACTAAAGGATTTTGGGCAGCAGCTGGCATGTAAATGAGACCTCTAGGAAGAGTAGGGCGGCAGTGGGAGGGCATTTAAGCTTCTTCCTGAGTTTCTGAAATCCCCTTAACAAGCAGTGTGGCCAAGAGGTTGAGAGCATGGGCTCTGGCTGCCAACTGCATATTTGAGACCCATTTCCACTTACCTGCCACGTATAAGTTATTAAATCTCTGTTTGCCTCCATTTTCTCATTCATAACAACATGGGATCCTAATGGGGTTGTTATTAGCATTAAATATGTGAATAATACCCACAGGCTCATACTAAGTGCTCAGTAAATGCTACTGAACAATTAGTCTACGTCAGGTGTGAAGTGTTGTAGAACTGAGCTAGTTCCTGCCCTTAGGGAGCATCCAGTCATAGCAGACACCTACCCTGTGTTTACCCTTTCAGCCAATCCCTCCCTGGGACTTTCACAGTCCTGGCACCACAGAAGAACAACAAAACTCTTCCCTGTCCCTTGACATGCACCCAGAGGGCTCTCAGGCTTTGTAAGCTTAGCTGGTTTTCTTCTGACAATTCCATGGGACTGGGCTGCATGCACTTAACTCTGACATTGTTGCCATTACCAGCTGCAAAGAGGCACTTAGGACTCAGAAGAGTGAGAGCAGGCCTGCATGGACAGTTTTCTAAATCTGGCCTTTTGGCACCAGACTTATGGCTAACGTCACCTCTTCAAACCATCACAGAGAAAATCTGAGGGCTGCAAGGGTTCTCAAAGGCCATCTGATAATTACATCTGATGTTAAAATTGCTCTGTATACAGCATTTCAAAAAGAATAAAACATAAAAGCAATCCAAACATTGAAAAACCAAGTACATATAAGGATGGTGATATGATCATCTGCACTCCTCTCTATGTTGCCACTGGGGGCAAAGATGTTAAAATGCAAAATCACAAAGCAATTATAGAGTGTTATTGGAAAAAGAAAAGTGTTTCTTGGGTCCAAGAGTGAGAGGAATTGGTTACAGAACCACAGAGTACTGAGAGGTTGCCTGCATAGTCTGTCACCTTCAGGATGGGTGATATTCTGTCACCTTCAGGATGGGTATGTTGAAGCAATGCAGAAATATATACAACTGTGTATTGTTCAAAACCAAACCAAATCAATAACACAGTGATTGGAAGGTGATGGCAAACATTTTAAACATTTGCTTTCTCACGTGGCCATGACCTAATGTGATTAAGTACTAGTGGAGCTTTCAAAGTTCTTGTCACCTCCACTCCCCTCTTGTTTCTCACCATGGCCCTGGGAGGTGTGCTGGGCTTAGGAGAAGAGAATGGTGGCTCCAGGCAGGTGAGGTGATGCCCTGGCCCTCCAGCTGGCTGATGGTGGGGCAGGAATGGGACCCCAACTCTTCCATGGATCTTCCCTCTCCTGGGGACTGGAGACCTGGGTTGAGTAGTGCTGTTTTTGCTGGTGTTTGGGAGGTAGGGATGGGGGCATGGAGGTTTCTACACACTGGCTCTTTGCTCACCCTCACTCGGGTTTCCTTCAGATCAACCGGCTGGTGATTGGGCACGATAGCACCGGCATGCATGCCAGCTGGTTCCTGGGCAGCGTTCAGATCCGTGTGCCCCGTCAAGGCAAGCAGTACACCTTTCCTGCCAACCGCTGGCTGGACAAGAACCAGGCTGATGGGCGTCTGGAGGTGGAGCTGTATCCCAGCGAGGTGGTGGAGATCCAGAAATGTATGGAGGAGGCTGTGGTGGGACCACCCATTGTTTCCCATGGGGGGATGGGGCTGAGGGGAAGGAGGAGGGACCATGGAGCAAAGTGGGTCTTGCTGACAAGTGCTGCTGGTATGGTCCTGCAGGGAGGAACATGGGGGCTTTCACTGCCTCTGGTACCATGGTTCTCATAGGAAAGAAGGGCTCATTTTATAGATGAGGAAACTGAGGACCCCAAGGATGAAATACTTTTTTCTGGACTAAAGGCAGCAAATGACTTTATTAGGAAATGCACACTCTCAACCCTGTGTAGGAGTTTGAGACCTAGTTCATGTCTTCTGTGATGAAGACTGGCTGAGGTGATAAAACTGTTTATTCATTCATTTATTCAAAAAAATACACAGTCAGCCCTCCACATCCGTGGGTTCTGCATCGGTGGATTCAACCAAGGATCAAAAACATTTGGAGGCCAGGCACGGTGGCTCACGCCTGTAATCCCAGCACTTTGGGAGGCCGAGGTGGGCAGATCACAAGGTCAGGAGATGGAGACCATCCTGGCTAACACGCTGAAACCCCGTCTCTACTAAATAAATACAAAAAAATTAGCCAGGCATGATGACAGGCGCCTGTAGTCCCAGTTACTTGGGAGGCTGAGGCAGGTGAATGGTGTGAACCCGGGAGGTGGAGCTTGCAGTGAGCTGAGGTTGCGCTACTGCACTCCAGCCTGGGCGACAGAGCGAGACTCCGCTCAAAAAAACAAAATAAACAAAAACAAAACAAAACAAACAAAACATTCAGAAAAAAACTGCATCTGTACTGAACATATACAGACTTTTTTCCTTGTCATTATTCCCTAACAGTACGGTATAACAACTATTTATATAGCATTTACCTTGTATTAGGTATTATAAGTAACCTAGAGATATTTAAAGTATATAGGAGGATGTGTGTAGGTTATATGCAAATACTATGCCATTTTATATGAGGGACTTGAGTATCCTCAGATTTGGGTATGCTTGGGGGTTCTGGAACCAGTCCCTGCAGATACTGAGGAATGACTGTCTCTTGAGGGTTTCTCTCTGCCAGCACTGCTCTGAGCTTTGTGGAGGCAGCTGTGAGCAAAACGAATGAAACCCTTGCTCTCGAATGCTTTATATTCCACACGGGAGACAGACAATAATAGGATAATGCCAGTGAACAACCAGGAGGGACATGAAACAGGATAAAGGGTTAGCACTGGTGTGGGTGAAGGGCCTTTTTGGATAGGATGGTGACATTTCTGAGAAGGAAGACAGTGGGACCAAAGCCTGGCACAGAGACTGTCCCTTCTCACCTCTGCATTTCTTGCTTTTTATTTATTTTTTTTTTGAGACAGAGCCTTACTCTGTCACCCAGGCTGGAGTGCAGTGGCATAATCTCAGCTCACTGCAACCTCCTCCCGGATTCAAGCAATTCTCCTGCCTCAGCCTCCTGAGTACCTGGGACTACAGTTGTGCTTCCCCACGCCTGGCTAATTTTTATAGTTTTAGTAGAGACAGGGTTTCACCATGTTATCCAGGCTGGTCTCGAACTCCTGAACCCTAGTGATCCATCTGCCTTGGGCTCCCAAAGTGTTAGCGTTACAGACGTGAGCCACCATGCCGGCCTCACCTCTGCATTTCTACATTGGCCCTGAAAGCAACTGCCCAAGGCTCACTTCCACAGCAGCTTCCCTGAGAGGGAACCCCAGTATGAAATCACCTCTCTCGCTCCCAGAACTCTTTGAATATCTTTTCATATGTGTGTCTAATCTCCCCAAGCAACCTGCAAGTTCCTTTAGGGCTTTTATATACACATGCTTTGTAATGGCACTTGCCAGTATGAGAATCAACTCCTTCCCTCATTTTATAAATCAACACTGAAATTCCATCAGAGTAGTATAGATATTAATCAAGACGATAAAGATAAAGATGAAGATAAAAAAGCAATAGTTCCCTTACCCACCTCTTCCCCTTACCCCACCCCTCTTTTTCAATGGCAACAACCTTACTTTAGATTTTTCCTCTGAAATTTAGCTCCATATTTTTAAACAATATACCTATCAATTTTTACTTATTTATTTTTTAGAGACAGGATGTTGCTCTGGTACCCAGGCTGAAGTGCAGTGACACAATCACAACTCATTGTACCCTTAACTCCCGGGCTCAAGCGATTCCCCTGCCTCAGCCTCTTGGGTAGCTGGGACTACAGGCACATGCCACCATACCCCTCAATTTTTATTTTATTTTTGTATAGATGGGGATCTTGTTGTGTTGCCCAGGCTGATCTTGAACTCCTGGCCTCAAGCAATCCTTCTGCCTCCCAAAGCAGTGGAATTACAGGCCTGAACCACCGTGCCTGGTCTCAGTTTTTTAATTTTACAGTCTTGGACATTATCTATTGACTTCCTACTATGAAAGCGGAGGATTTAGCTCTTTTAACATACACAGGCACTTGTATGGGCCCTCATGTGTGTGTGGTGGTGCGCATACACACACACACACACACTCACTCACTCTCACTGTATCTCTCTCTCTCCCCGTCCTTCCAGCCTTCAAAACAGCTAAATCAGTGTTCAATTTTTATATTATTATAAGTATGTCAATATTATTCACTGCTGAGTCACCTAGCTTATGATAATTGCTTTTTGTCTTTTGTAGAGCTTGTTTTTTCTAGAGTGAGTCTCCTTTTTTGATGGATTGCTCTCTCTGTGCTCACTGCTCTCTGCATTACTGTGTTAGGTTAGGACTGCCTCGTCACTGTGGACTCACCTGGTCTCTCCGCATCCCTGGTGTCTCTCTGCATCCCTGGTGTTTCTCTGTGTGCCACAACTTCCTTTTCTTATAAGGATGCCAATCAGCTTGGATTAGGGCCTGCCCTTGGGGGTCTCCTTTAAACTAGTCACCTCTTTAAAGACTCTTATCTCCAGATATAGTTACATTCGGAGGTCCTGGGGTTAGTGCTTCAACATAAACATTTTGGGGGGCCTAATCATTCCTTAAAGGTCCCGCCTCTTAATATGGTTACAATGGCAATGACATTTCAGCATGAGATTTGGAGAAGACAAACATGCAAACCGTAGCAGGCAGGCACACAGCAGGGATCGCCAGCTGGTATGTGACTCCTCCTCCTTCCTGGTGCATGTGGTGCAGAGGATGACTGGGATATGTGTCTGATTGCTTAGATTTGGCACTTCCACCACCTATTCTCCTCTAAGCCTCAGTTTGTTTACCTGCAAAATGGGAATGATTGTGCTTACTCAGGATGTTGAGGAGTGGATTAGATAAGTGAATGGCTGTGAAGCACCAGGCACCTGGAACAGGCTAAGGAAAGGCTTGTTTTGTTACTATCATTGTTGTTGTTATTATTACTAAATGTTCCACTTCTCCTGCATGTGCCCACCCAGTGGTCCACTATGAGGTTGAGATTTGGACAGGAGACGTGGGTGGCGCAGGCACCAGTGCCCGAGTCTACATGCAGATCTATGGAGAGAAAGGCAAGACAGAAGTGCTCTTCCTCTCCAGCCGCTCAAAAGTTTTTGAACGGGCATCCAAGGACACATTCCAGGTATGTGGGGTTGAGGAGCAGGGGTGCCAACAGCAGTCCCAGTGGACACCAAGATGCTTCCCTGGGTGTACTAATTTCCTCAGTCAATACTCACCTGAGAATGGGCTGCCTCCCTCCAGCTGGGTGGAAGATGCTTCCTCTCTCCAGACCTGAGCTTTTGGCCTAAAATGAGGGGATTGGACTAGATCAGTGGTTCCCACCCCTGGCCTCATGTTACAATCACCTGGGGAGCTTTAAGAAAAAAGTGCTGCCTGGTGCACACCCCACACCAGACAAATCAGAACCTCTGGGGATGGGATATATTTTCTGGGTGTACTTTTAAAAGCTCCTCCAGGGATTACTAACATGCTGCCAACCCTGAGAACCATGGGGGCAGGTAATTCTAATCTGGCAAAAGATGGCACTAAGGCTGTGGTTCCTCCACTCATTCCTGGTCCTGTGGCCTCTGAGTCTACAGTTCTCTCAAGCCTCATATCAAGAAAATGCTTCCCAGCCAGGACACTGGGAGACCTGGAATTTTATGGCTGTTTCCTGAGTGTCCCGGGTCTCCGTTCTTCCTTTCCAAGTCTTTCAATAGAAGGAAAAAAGAGATGAGAATGTGGGCGTGTTGTTGGCAAGAGAGGAGGATACAAGGGTGGTGCCCGTTAGGGGAAACAGGAATGTTTAGTTATAGATATGACAGTGTGTGTGCATGTGCAGATGTATGTGTGCAGGCAGCATGTTCATGCTGGGTGCCCTGTGTTTCTGCATGCCAGGAGCACCTTAGCCTTCAGCAAAGAATCTTACCCAGTGCCCAGGGAAGACAGTCCTGGCTGAACTGGGACCTGGGCCAGGGTCATAGTGTCTAGAACATCAGAGCTGGAGGGAGCCTCATTGAGCCAGACGCCCTCATACACTGCTGAGGAGGCAGAGGCCCAAATATTTTAGCTCTCTGAGCCTTCACTTCCTCATCAGTTAAAACCTAGCTTTATAAAGCTGCCTGGCTGGCTTCACAGTCCCTATAATGATCAAGAGTCAACGTCAGGGAATGCACTTGGGAAGGAGTGCCCAGTTATGGAGATAGAACAGGATAGCATGTCTTCTGGATGCCAATTTACTGGATATGGTGGTGGATGAAGGCACGGCTGGGCAGACAGATGTGAGGGAGGCCAGGGGTGCAGCAAGCCGGCCTCCTTGGCAAGGTTGATTGCAGGGGTGCTGTAATCTGGGAAATGCTGAAGAGGAGAGCTAAAGCACTGAAGAAGGTCCAGAGCCTTTCCCCTAAGTAGCTGAGAAGGATAAATTCCGCTCTCCCAGGGGCCCTGGGCTCTGCCATGATTGGTAATTTCCTGGCAAAGGTGGTTTATTGGCTACATTGTGGACTCATGAACAGGGGGCCAGAAGGCCTGAATTCTCATCTAGGTCTGGACTTGAATTGTAGGACACTGTGGAACTCATGGGACAGCCTTGGCCTCAGTTCGCCCTGGCACTCAGTGGAAGAACTGGTGGGAACAGGCTTTGAGAAGGGTCAAACCCCAGACAGGGGCTCATCAGCATCAGGAAGCCTGGGAGGACACTGACTAGCAACAACCCCCATGTGAGCCCTCCCCTGAGTGCTGCAGGGGACGGGCCAGACTCCACCTCCATGTGGGTCCTTCCTCAGAGCCTGGGGCTCAGGACCGAGCTCAGGCCTCATGATCTAGAGTTGATGACGCCATCATCACTGCCCTTTGTGCCAGTCGTGTGCTATGCCCATCCTGGTAGAGACTGAAAATGATGGTCTCTGCCCTTAAGGAACTAATAATCAAGAGGGCAGAGACCAGCTCGTGAGGATGAAGAGGGCATCCAGGCCAGACCGGCACCAGAGCTAAACCCTGGACCTCCTCTGTGCTCTTGGGGAAGATGCAGTCAGGCTGAGGCCATGTGCTCAGGGTTGGGGGAGGAAGGAGCTTGGGCCTCTGTGGGTGTGGGTGAAATTTTTGTTTTTGAAAAAGAGTACTTTTGTTTTTTGCTTATTATGAAAGTTATATATGGTTAACACTGAAAATTTTTGTAAAGAGAACACAGAGGCACAAAGTTAAAAAAAGTAATGAAACACAGGAACCTGAATGAATAGATTTTAGCTACAAGTAGAGGAGGGGATAAAGGCAGGCTAAGTAAGGAAACTATATGAGCCATAACAGGGACATAGAAATCATAGGAATGAGTCACGCATGTGCGTGCGCGCGCGCGCGTGTGTGTGTGTATACATGCAGGCATATATGTTTAAGAGAGAAGAAGAGGGAGACCAGCTTGGCCACCACAGAGGTTAGAAGAAATAAACTTGACTGGGGGATGAGGCCAGTTGATCCCAGCGGAACCAAGACAGGTGTGGCCAGACAGAGGGAGCTGGTGGAAGGATCTGAGCACAGAGGCCCCAGCCCTCTCCATCCTACAGCTCAGCAAACAGGCCTTGAGCTTGGCTCTTTGGGGGTGGGAATGGGGGCTGGGAGGAGGATGCTGGGGCCACAACAGCCACTGCCCTGCCCTTTGAACAGCTGGAGGCGGCCGACGTGGGCGAGGTCTACAAGCTCCGGCTCGGGCACACAGGCGAGGGCTTCGGGCCCAGCTGGTTCGTGGACACCGTGTGGCTGCGGCACCTGGTGGTGCGGGAGGTGGACCTCACGCCGGAGGAGGAGGCCCGGAAGAAGAAGGAGAAGGACAAGCTGCGGCAGCTGCTCAAGAAGGAGCGGCTGAAGGCTAAGCTGCAGAGGAAGAAGAAGAAGAGGAAGGGCAGCGATGAAGAGGAGGAGGGGGAGGAGGAGGAGTCGTCCTCATCAGAGGAGTCCTCATCAGAGGAGGAGGAGGAGACCGAAGAAGAGGAGGAAGAGGAGGAGTTTGAGCCGGGGATGCAGGAGGTGATTGAGCAGCACAAGTTCGAAGCCCACCGCTGGCTGGCCCGGGGCAAGGAGGACAACGAACTTGTCGTGGAGTTGGTGCCAGCTGGCAAGCCGGGTCCTGAGCGTAAGCAGGGGGTGGGGTCCGGGGGTGGGGCAGTGGTCAGACAGTTCCCCTAAAGGAGGCCCACTGGGGGCAGGGGGCCTAGATCCCCCTCACATGTAGGCCAAATAGGTAGGCACCCATCATGGTTCCCAAATAACTCTCTTGACCTGCATGTGAAATCCCACCATTTACACTGCTGCTTGGGGATAAGCATGGCACTTTTCCTGAGGTTCTCAGGAGGAACTGATGTCTTTGGGAAGAGCCCTGATATGACTCAATACAATTGACTGGGGGGACATGAAGTAGGAGGGCTGCCTGCTGGCTTCACGGTGAAGGAGTCTGGGGTTGGGATTGGGGGCAGTTTCAGTCCCAGGTTAGCGTAGAGGCATCTGAAGATCCCTCCTCTTCTGGGATCTGGCTGGATCTGAGAGGCTATGCCTCAGGTCCATTCACCCCATGGCCCCGAGGCCCTCCACACTGCATCTTTCTGTGTCTCCAGCAAACGTCTATGAGGTCCAGGTGATCACGGGGAATGTGCCCAAGGCTGGCACTGATGCCAACGTCTACCTAACTATCTACGGCGAGGAGTATGGGGACACAGGTGAACGACCCCTGAAGAAGTCAGACAAGTCCAACAAATTTGAGCAGGGGCAGGTAGGGTGAGGGTCTCTGGCTCCTGGGTGGGTGCTGTAGGTGTGGTGCCCTCTGAGATTACCATGGCAGCCCATCCCAGCACAATGGCTGCTGTGTCTGGCAGTGTGACTTGTTCATCCCACCAGGTTTCATGGCAGTACTTCTTCAGTAACACTGATGTTTTGTGGGGGGTTATGAGAGAATTGCAGGCAGGGCCCCAGCACATAGAGCCCACAGGCCAGCTGACCCACAGGAACAAACAGATAATGGCATTGTGTGGCAGATGCTGGGGCACTCGGTAGGGATGCGGGGGTTCAAGAGGAAGTCCTCACCGCAAGATGGTGTCTTGGGGAAAACTGGGGGGAAGGAGCAACCTAAACTGGGCCTTGGCAGCTGAGCATGGTGTAGACATATAAAGGCGACAGTGGAAGATGTTCTCAGAAGGTGGAACCACATGAGCAAAGACATGGAGGTGGAAATGGGGAAGGCCAGTTTGGGACAGTGCGTCTCTTAGCTGAGCTGTGGTCAGTGCTGAGCCCCAGTGGATAAGCTTGGATAAGACCAGTTTAGGGTATGGGGTGGGTGGGGTCATGAGAGGCTTAAGAGACAGGCTGAGAAGCCAGAACTGTATCCTAATGCATTGGGAATTCATGAAAAGAAATTCACATACCTTACTCTTCCAGGTGTAGTGGGAAAATCATGAAAAATAAAGCCATCATCTTTGTCTTTCAAGATTTTATAATATCCCCTGGCTAGAAAACTATCTCTTATCTCACCCTTCCCATTCCTACCTCTACCCAAAGCCAAGTTCTCTCATTAACACAGATTTTAAAAAATGAACTAAATTAATTAACATATTTCTGGGCTCATTGCTTGATTTATTTCAGGGGCCCCCTACTTTTTCTTTAAAGAATCTTCCCCATGACTTGAGGATGTAGTTTATTTCTGTGTTTCAGTGTTTTCCTCTAAAAATTTTAGCCACGTATTTCTGGATTAGGAAAAAATTTCTATAGAGGACTACATGACTGGTACAACTGATAAAATTTGCACACGGACTGTATATTAGATAATAGCATTGTGTTGATGTTAAGTTTTCTGAATTGGATCATTCTAGTGTGATTATATGAGAATATCCTTGTTCTTAGGAAATCCAGGTTGAAGAATTTAGGGAAGAAGAATCATGGTATCTGCCACTTACTTTCAAATGATTTAGAAAAACATAGAGCAAGAGAGAGAGTGCAAGAGAGATGGCATAGAGTGAGAAAGCAAATGTTACAAATAAGTGCAGAATCTAAATGAAGGTATATGAACTTTCATCATACTATTTCTGAAAGTTTTCTGTAGATTTAAAATCTTTTTCAAAATTAAGAGTCAAAAAAGTTATATCCAAGAAGACCTCATTTACTTATAGGGTCCTGGTGTGGTCTGCTTCCTCCCGCACATAGAATAGTGTGTGCATTCACACGGTGTGATCCACATGGCCCTCTTCACACCTAAACAGTGGGCAAATATGTCTTCAGTTTCTGTCAATCACTTTGGATTTGCACAGCACCAGCTCATAGCAGGTACTTAATACAAATATGTGATTGAAGCAGGTTATGCACACACCTGCACACATAGCAGAGGGTTTCAGTGCACCCCCCTCTCCTGCACACAAAACACCCACCACAAATGTGGGCATCCAGCCAACCTATCTTCTCATCTGCTTCTCAAGGTCACCTTCACTCTTCCTCTCCTCTTTCCACCTTCCTGGACATAATGAGAGTGAGAAGATCACCTGGCAGGGACAAGTTAGGGAAATAATCGTGCAGGCCAAACACCAGACTACTAAGTGACATTTTCCATCATCCCCACAGTCGCTTTGGGTCTCACCATTGGCCTCTGCCTGGCTGCCCTGGTCCTTGGGAGGGTGGAGCTGATGGACAGGTGGGGAGGGGTAGGTCTTACCCCACTGAGTGTTCCTTGGCCCTTCACAGACAGACACCTTCACCATCTATGCCATTGACCTGGGGGCCCTGACCAAGATTCGGATTCGCCATGACAACACAGGCAACAGAGCAGGCTGGTTCCTGGACAGAATAGACATTACCGACATGAACAACGAGATCACGTGAGTGGGGCGGGGGTCAGGGAGGGGTCTTGCTCTGAGGGAGGCCATGTCTGCCTGTCTGAGGTAGTCCTGGAAGAAGACTGGGGGTGGGCCAGCTGTGATGGTGGAGGGCGAGGGTGGGCTGGGTGACACCTGAGGGTGAGGTAGACTGGCTGTGACATCCAAAAGTAAGGGTGGACTGGGAGACACCTGTGAGTGAGGGTGGGTGGGTATGAGGGTGAAGGTGGGCTGGGGGTGATGTCTGAGGCTGAGGGTGAGCTGGGTTATGCCTGAGGGTGTGGGTGAGCTGGATGTGATGTTGGAGAGTGAGGTGGATTGGCTGTGACGTCGGAGGGTGAGGGTGGACTGTCTGTGACATTGAAAAGTAAGGGTGGACTGGGTGACATCCGAAAATGAAGGTGGGTGGTTATGAAGGTGAGCGTGGGCTGGTGGTGATGTCTGAGGCTGAGAGTGAGCTGGGTGACGTCGGAGGGTGAGGGTGGGCTGGCTGTGACACTAGAAGGTCAGAGTGGACTGGCTGTGACATCAGAGGGTGAGGGTGGACTGGGTGACATCTGAGAATGAGGGTGGGCAGGTATGAGGGTGAGGGTGGGCTGGTTGTGATGTCTGAAGCTGAGGGTGGGCTGGCTGTGACACTGGAGGGTGAGGGTGGGCTGGCTGTGACGTCAGAGTGTGAGGGTGGACTGGGTGACATCTGAGAATGAAGGTGGCCGGGTATGAGGTTGAGGGTGGGCTGGCTGTGATGTCTGAGGCTGAGGGTGGGCTGGGTCACATCTGAGAGTGAGGGTAGGCTGGCTGTGTCGCCTGTCATGGCCACCAGAGCAGGTTTGCCCCGTGTTGCAGGTTGGATGGGCATTGCCTCTCTCCCTCTTCTCTCATTGGCAGCCCCCAGTATCACCTGCTCTGTGAGATGACAGTCCGGTAGATCTCCCAGACCAGCAACTCTTGAGGTCCATCTGTTCAGAGATACAGGATTTCTAATCCCTACCAGACCCACCTTGGTCCAGTCTCCATGCCCAGGCATAGCTCACCCATAAGCCTCTCCACGTATAAAGCAACTTCTAGTACATTCTTTTAATATTGTATACCAGGGGTCAGCAAACATTTTGTGTAAAGACCAGATAGTAAATATTTTAGGTTTTGCAGGCATTTGGTCTCTGGAACAACAGCTTTGCTGATGTAACACAAAAGCAGTCATAGATGATACCTAAATGATTGGACATGGCTGTGTCGTTTTGACATGTGAAAATTATATGAATTTCAAATATCAGATGGACACTGATATTTGAAATTCATATAATTTTCACATGTCTAAAAATATTATCCTTCCTTAGATTTTTCCTCCAGCCATTTAAAAATGTAAATTCATGCATAGCTTATGGATGTTCACAAGCAGCATAGGCCTGATTAGGCCTGAAGGCCATAGTTTGCTGACCCCTGCTGGAGGCTCACAGCTGCCACATGAGCTGGGTTGGGAAGAGAGTGTTATATCTTCCCATAGATCCACACCCCAGGGAGGTGAAGCCATAGCCCCAGAATCAGTCAGTGCCACGGCCAGGACCAGAACTCCAGATTGTCCATGTTGAATTGGATGTGTTTTCCATTAGGCCACGTTGCCCCTTGGGTGTAAGGGGCCCAGTGGCAAGAGAAAGGAGAGAAGTCCTCTTGTATGAGTGGGGTGGGACGGAGAAGAAAGCATGAGTGATCCTGAGTGGGTTTTGGGGCTGCTGAGGGCCTGCCAGTGCCTAGAATATAGTGAGTTCCCAGTAACAAATATTTGTTGAATTAAATCAGCTTCCCAGCCAATAACCTTGCTTGAATTAAATCAACTTCCCAGCCCATAGTCTTGTTGGGCTCCCCTCTGTGCAGGACAGGGGGTGACAGGGTTCTCCCATCTCCCACCCCACCCTACTCTACCAGCCCGAGGGAACACTGAGCCACAGCTCACAGACAGCCCATTGTCATGTTTTTTTGTGAGATCATTGTGACACCACATGAAGGCTGTAGGACAGCCCCGTGGCTGGGAGCCAGGGTCCTGACCGGGGGTCTGACCTCTGCCAGAAACTTGTCAGGTCACCCTGGACAAGTCATGCCATCTTTATGGGCTTTTGTTTCCTCTTCTGATAAATGGGCTTCATGTTGCCAGCCTAACTTCTTAAGATGTTCTGAAAATCCAAGGCATTTAAGCTTGGAAAGGAAAAGATGCCGCAGAACGGTGAGGCTGGGGACAAACTGAACATCCCCGGCTTCTTCTTGCAGCTCTGTCAGGGTTAGTAATTCTCTGCCACTGATTTGGCATTTCTGGGCTAGCCCAACAATTTAAACATGATTATAGCTTTATAATCTATTGTAATGCCTGTCAGTACTTGTCCCCCTTCATTATTCTTTAAAAATATTAGCTATTCTTGCCTTTTTCAAATCAAGACATTAAGTGATTTGAAAAAAAACATCCTCTTGGAGTTTTGATTGTTATGCCATTAAGTGTATGTGTAGAGAATTGCATATTTAGAATAAGTGCTACCCCCCGGTACACTGTTCCATTTATCCAGCTGTTTATGTACCTCAGTAATGCTTTACAATTTCCTACACATAACTGCTACACATTCTTGTTAAGTTTATGCTCAGGTATATTATATTTTATTGCTCTTGTGAATAGAGTCTTCTCATTACTCTTCTTTTCCCCCCTCCCCTTGTCTTCTTCCTTCCTCCCTTCACTCTCCCCTTCCCTCATCTCCTCCTCTTCTCTCCCCATCCCTTTCTGTTGGCATGGCTAGTTGACAGTCCTTGCTTCCTTTGCTATTGAAGTAGCAGTCCGTCAGGCTCTGTGATGAGCTGGCCTTAACAATCTTCAAGCCAAGAGAAACTATGCAAAGCCTACTGTGGGAGCTAGACAAAAAATTATAGAAGTTCAGAAGAAACCGAATCAGAATAGTGAATCTCCCCTTTCTTGGAGAGACATCACCTTTTCTGTCAATACCTAGGGCCTTCCCCAGGCTCTCCATGACCTTTATGAGCTCAGAAATAAGGCTTTTGCAGCCAAAAGGATTTGAGAACACTCACATCTCCCTTACTGTTGACATGTCCAGTCAACATCCTGCATGCAGACTAGACCTCTTGGATGCCTCTCTGCCACTCATGCCCTGTCCCCAGTCCATTGGCTTTAACCTGTTGGGCCTTCCATCAGAAGAGCATGAGTCCGACCTCATCCCCTTTATCTTCACCATCCCCCCCCCCCCGCCCCCTCGAAGCTTCCTGACCTGCACCCTGCTTGCCCAAGGCCCTTCTATTGACTACAGCAGCCCAGTGACCAGGATCACACCACTTCTCTGCTCCAAATTCTACAGAAGCTCCTGGTCACTCAGAGTCAAAGCCAAAGCATGTTTGGTGGCCTGCTTGGCCTGCAGGTCTGCTCTATGCCCCTCATCTCTCTATTCTGGTTCCCCCTTGCTCACTCCTTGCTGTTCCTTGAACCCAACAGACATGGCCCCACCTCAAGGCCTTTGCATTTGCTGTCCACACTCCCTAGGAGTCCTTCCCCCAGTGGCTCCCTGTCATGCTTTCTTCAGGCAGGCCTCTGCTCAAATGTCACCTTCTCAGTGAGGCCTAGCATACCCCCTTCCCCTCATTTCTCTTTCTCTGTTTATTTCTCTTTATATCAGCTTATCATCTGACCTACTGTGAGCTGGTGTATTTAGGCACTGCTCATCTCCCCACAATAGAATGTAAGTTCCATGTCGTTAATGACCTCATTTGTTTCATTTACTGCTGTGTCCACCCCAGTACCTAGAAGAGTGTCTGGCCCACTACAGGCATACCATAAATACTTATTAAATACACTAATGAATAAAAATGATGGTTAATTTGTTGATTTATTCATTAATTTGACAAACACATGCCATGCTAAGTGCTGGGGGTTAAATAGCTCCTCAGATATGACTCTGTTTTTGAATAAAGGAACTGTGATGGTCTAGGAAGCTGATGATTTAGGTTTAAGTACTTTCTCTTCCACTCTTATGTGGCCTATGGAAGTCCTCTGAGCCTCAGGCCTTCCATCCGTACAACGGGCATAATAAACCTCACCCATGAAATCATCATGAGGACTAGATGAGAAAATGTGTTTAGGGGCCCAGCATCCTGCCTGATCCCAGTGCGACACAGCAGTGCTTCTTTCCCCTTGGCAATGAGAGTCCAATTAGTTAACATGGAAAAGTGGCTTGACAGCTGGGAAAGGCTGCAGGAATGTGGGATTATTCTTAAGGAGCTAGCACTGTTACCAAGTGAAGGAGATAAAACACAGGTGACTATAAGGCACAGTGACAGTGGTGGTTGTCTCAGGGGTGACCTCAGGGAGAGGAGGGAGTCGTGGTTGGGGGCATCTTCAGGACGAGATGGCATCTGAGATGGGCCTTCATGAGCAGCAGCCTTGGATGTTTGGTGCTTGGGAAAAAGAACATTAGAAATGGTTGAAAAAAAAAATGTGATGCAGGTGGCACAGAATTAGGCAATTGAGGGGCACACACAGAAAGGAATTAGTAATTCTGTTTGTCTGGTACATAAGGGACGTGAAGGGGTGGGAAACAGGAAAAAATGGAAAGGGAGGCTGGAGAGGAGCAGATGAGGGCATTCAAAGCCATGCTGAGGAGCTTGAAAACACACCCAGGCTTTTGGTTGGCCAAATTTCACAAAGAAGAAGCCAGAAGCAGGAGAATGCCAACTGGGATCAGGCACTGGTGGGAGATGCTGGCCTGAGCAGAAGGGATTGGGAGAAGATATAAAGCCATGGAGGCCTTGGCTCCCTGCAGAGTCACCCCAAGGGAGAGCTCCGTGTGGTCCAGGGGCTGTGCTGTCCAGGTGGGAGATGGCAGTCTGGGTCTCAGCAGAACCGCTCCTAGCCCACCTGACCTCAGAGGCTGTTTGGAGAGCAGAGGAGCCTAAGATGGTCAAAACACAGGGAGGAGGGGGTTAGGGGTACAAGTTTATTGATCTGCAGTTCAATTGCCAAAAAGAAAATGCTCTTATTTCTAAATGGAAGATATTTGAGGTCCTTTATAGGAGTCCCAGGCTGGCAAAAAGTGATCAAGATTATATGAGAAAGCCTGTTTAGTGCTGGTTTGCAACTGTGGGCTGTGAATGGTTTTTTGTTTGTTCGTTTGTTTTTGTTTTTATGCCTCAAGTGAGTTGTATTTTTTAAAAAAATTTGTGTTAGAAAACACATAACATACAATTTATTACGTTAACCATTTTTAAGCGTACAGTTCAATAGTGTTAAGTGTATTCACATTGTTGTGTGTCAGATCTCCAGATTTTTCTCATCTTGCATGACTGAAACTATACCCATTAAACAATTATTCCCCTTTTCCACCTCCCCTCAGCCCCTGGTAACCACCATTCCACTTTTTGTCTCTGTGACTTTGAGTACTCTAGGGGCCTCATAGAAATGGAATCCTACAGAATTTGTCTTTTTGTATCTGGCTTGTTTCACTCAGCTTGATGTCCTCAAGCTTCATCCATGTTGTAGCACGTGACAGGATTTCCTTCCTCTTTAAGGCTGAATTACATTTCATTGTATGTATGTACCGTAAACCTTTTTAGATGGATTTGAATGGCGTGTCCCGGGATCTGAGGTCTCCCTTGGGTCAACCTGGGCTCTGCCCACAGCCTCATGTCCCTTTGGTAAAGGACTACACTGGTCCAGGCTTTTTACAAAATTATGAAATCAGGAAATTTCATGTTTGAACTCCTCCTGCCTTCTCTAGCCTGAGAGGCCCTGCTCCTTGGCCACTCTGAAAAAAAAAATGACAGTTTACAAAGGCACTAGGTTGATATTTTTTATTAATAGTGGTGTCACATTTAGAATAAAAAGAGGCTAGTCTTTCCTTCCCTCCTTTGTGCTGCTCAGACAATTCCTGGAGTCTAAGGTTTGCCACCACCTTAGGCAAACGAATACTAGAATAAAGAAAGTGCATCTTCAAGGAAAGAGTGGTGGCTAATTGAGAAACTTAGGAGTTATCTCAGGAAATTTGAAAAAGGTGATGAGAAAGATTTACCCCCAGAGGACACAATGCCTTTCAATTCTATTGATATTATGAGTGCCTTGTATGCCAGGTGCTGTGGATATTACAATGAGTAAGCAGACTCTGCATTCATGGGGTCATAGTTTTCCCAGTAGGAGGAACAGACAAATACACTCCCTGAGCAAACTCTTCCATCCTTATCAGTTCAATTACCACTTATTTGAGACTAATGCTCAAGTTGTATCAGTCAGAATAGGCTAGGTTCTGCTAAGTAACAAACAGGCCTAAAATGTCAGTGGCCTAACACAACAAAAATTTATTTCTCACTTATATGTCTGATGTAGGGTATCAGGGAATTTTGCTCAGTATGTTCACTCAGGGACCCTGGTTGATGGAAGCTTTTCCTCAACATATGCTTCTGTAATCATCCTTATAGTGGAAAACTGATTTGGCAGATCACACACTGACTCTTAAAAATCCCTTACAGCCCAGGGATTCCATGTATATTAACAAATAACCTAAAAATTCAGCGTCCTTCAGCATCAAAAGCTATGAGCCTCTAATGTTTGGGTTTCAGGATACATGACAGAAATGGTGGGATATTTGGGAGTATGTTGTCTTGAATTAGGGCATCTTTGTTAAGTTGCTTAATCATTGGCTCTACTACTTTGTCACCCTGTCCGAATTTATTGGCTTGTTGATTAAATGAGATTGTGCTACTTTTCTTTTTCTTTTAATACTCTAGCTAGCTGCATTTTTAAGATCTATAATAAAGTCTAATGCACTCAGTTTCAAAGACAAAGAGGCAAATGCCAAAAAAAAAAAAAAAAAAAAAAAAAGGCTGGAAATACGTTTAGTGTCCTGAGTTTCATCCACATTTGATGTGATATTCTATGTTTTCTCTACCTCTATTCCCATCCCTGAAACAAAGATTTATGTTTTAATTGATGGCCTGGGGGGTCCTATAAGATCCTTAATAATTAAAGATAGATGCCATTCTTGAATGTTATTTTATGTGGCAAATATGTTGGGTGGGATTTCCAGAAGGGATTGAACAAAAAGTTGTTAAAGATTTTTCCCTTACATTTTATCAAACAAAAATTGTCCTCTGGAATCTCCCATTCCTCCAGGGATCCTAGAGGTCCCAGAATGTTGAGACAGAAAAGACCTTCCAGGTCATCTCACCCAGCCTTCTGGGTGGTACAGTTTAATCCCTAGGATCTCACAGCTTGTTAGGGGCAGAGGAGGGAAACAAATCCGGAATTCCTGAGTTCCAGATCCATGGTTTTCTCATTACACCACTCTGCCAGGATTTACTCACACTTGATGTTGTCCAGACTTTAGCTTATAAACAAAATGGGAAATTCTGTATGAAATTATTTATATTGTACGACACTCAAATTTGCAATCTCCTCATTCAATTTTTTACTTTCAAGTGGAGTTTATACTTTTAACAGTTTCGAGCTTTTGGTTCAATGCTCAGTTTCAACCTCCTGCTTACTGAAGCCCTTACTCTTCCCTTCCATCATCCTTGTTTAGGAATGTGGAGAGCTTATCTGGCTCAGAACACCTGCATTCCTCTCATCTCCTGTATTCACTAAAAATCCCCTGCCTGGTCCCCTCCCGGTATCCAGAAGCCTGGCTGAGCAAGATGTATTCCTGGAGGAGGAAGAGGTAGGAGTCAGTAGGCCTGGTGTCCTAAATCTTCATGTGTGCTTGTTGGCACTGTGGGGATAGAAGCTGAACGCCCAGCACTCAGGCCATACCTGACTCCTGCTTTGGTTCTGTTGGTACAAGGAGCAGGTTCTGAGAGGAGATGTGCTGCTCTCTACAGTAGCGAGCATGCTGAGGGGCTTTAAAGTCATGATGCAAGTATCTCAGGGACAATGGAGATTTTGCTCCAGGAAATCCAGACTCTCTGTGCATTTTCTCTTTGTATGCATGGGAGGGCTTGTATCTTTTCTTTCTGTCTTTGACTTTTTTTCTGTCCCTCCCTGGCTTTTTCTTTGTGTGTGTCTCTCGCTCTGTACTTGTCCTCCGCCAACTTCCTACACGCTCTGTCTCCTCCTCTGCTCTGACTCCACTTCTTTCTTTATTTCTATCTCTCTTCCTTAATTGGCCATAATTTATAACTATAACCTATTATTCATGAGTTATTTGATTGGATAAAATGTTAACTCTTCTATTCATACATTTAAAGGCTAAGAAGCAGAACAGTATGCATTTTTCTCTTAAACACTAATTTAATGGTAGTTTAGTTCATATTGCCCCAGGTTGAGCTCCTTTAAATCCATGCCATCAGTATAACATTGCCCCCCTCCCCACCTCATCTGAGCCCATTGACTGAGATTTCACTCTCTGGTTCTGCTCCTCTAACATTTTGATACTTGGAGGCAATGAAGACTCTAGGAAAATGTGGGGACTCAGGCAGGGATGGGATCTTTGGCCTAAGGTGCTCCCACCTCTCCAGGCTTTGAGCAGTCCCTGAGTGGCCCTTGTGCATCAGGGCAGGGGTGGGGAAGGGGCATAAAGAGGGTGGAATGGCCCCCAACTTAGAGATAGGCTGAATTCTCAGACCTTTTGTTTTATCCTGGGAGCTTAGCGGCCAGAGAGGAGCTTCCCAGACCACAGCGTCCAGAAGCCCCAGGCATGGGCCAAGGAGAATGAAAGAGAAGGGAAGTCACAAGAGCAACAACAGCAGTAGCAATGCTTACTGAGAGCCTATGTTGAGCCAGGCTTTTTTATAAGCACTTTATAAGGTTAACACATGTAATCCTCACAACACCCTATTAAACAGACAATATTATGCTTATTTTATGGTACACTGAGGCACAGAGTAGGGTTGCCAGTTAAATTTGAATTTCAGATAAGCAATGAATAATGTTTTTGTACAAGCATGACCCAAATATTAGATAGAACACACTTAAACCATTATGCATTGTTTATCTAAAATCCAAATTTAATAGGAATTTTGTAATTCTATTGGCTAAATCTGGCAGCTCTAGCACAGAGAGATAAGGACACTTACTTAAGGTTGCACAACTATTAGTGGTAGAGCCAGAATTTAAACTTGGACAGTCTGACCCAGGGGAGAGTCCTTAATTACCCCCCTGTGCCTCCCATCCCTGGCCCTACCTTCACTCTGTCCAGGCACCTCCCTTGTGCTGGGTGTTACCTCCACGCTGAGGGGTCTGACTCAGACCTCCCTTTCCTAGATGGACTCAGCAGTCTGCTATGCCAACTCCTCAGCCACACTCTGTGTACCTTCCAAAAGCATTTACATAACTGGCTCATTCCATTAAAATCCATTAGTTCAACATTTACGTATTGTGCACCTGGCTAGTAGATTCATTCTGGAAAGGGTTGGAACAGTCCCCATATGTCCCTCTCCTTCTAGATACTTCCATCTAATATGACCCTGATTGAGGCTCTGTGTGCTCCAGGCAGGTCACATAACCATTTTCAATGGGGTGTCTGGAGACAGTGTCCCCATGTTTGTTCTCTACCCCAGGCAAATGACTAATGAAACGATTCCCAGACTGGGTAGAATAGCAGGGCAATGCTGTCAGGGGCAGACAGGGGAGAGTTTGGGACCCCATAGAGGGCCTCTCATTCTCAGCCCATGACTGCTGCTAGACAAGACCTTTTTAAGAGGACATTCCAATCTTTCCCTGTCCACCCCCACAGGTACTACTTTCCATGCCAACGTTGGCTGGCAGTGGAGGAGGATGATGGTCAGCTGTCCAGGGAGCTGTTGCCAGTGGATGAGTCCTATGTGCTGCCACAGAGCGAGGAGGGTGGGGGAGGCGGTGACAACAACCCCCTCGACAACCTGGCCCTGGAGCAGAAAGGTTTTCTAAACTAGAGCTGATTTCTTTCTCCAGTACCCCCTCCCTCTGCCTCTCCCTAACCCTAAGTCTCCATCTTCCTTCCCTTCCCAGTGGGCTCTGGGCACTTCCTCCCTGACAAGGCAGTATAAAGCACACAGCTTAGGACCGAGTTATTGTCAGAAATGAAATTGAATGGATTGGAATCAAATTGAATGAATTGGAATGGAGTGGAATGGACTGAAATGGGATGATTGGAATGGAATAGATTGGAATGAAATTGAATGGAATGGGATGGATTGGAATGAAATGGAATGGGATGGAATGGAATGGAATGGTATGGAGTAGAGTGGAATGGAATGGAGTAGAGTGGAATGGAATGGAGTGGAGTGGGATGGAATGGAATGGAATGTGATGGGTTGGAATGGAATGGAATGCATTGAAATGGAATGGAATGCATTGAAGTGGAATGGAGTGGAGTGGAGTAGAATGGAGTGGAGTGGATTGGAATGGAATGGAATGGGTTGGAATGTAATGTATTGGGATGGAATGGAATGGAGTGGAGTGGAGTGGAGTAGAATGGAGTGGAGTGGAGGAGAATGGAATGAGTGTAGCCACTTCTGGTTCAGTCTTTTGCCCTCCCCTGTAGGCACTCAATGCATTTTTGTCAAGGGAAAGAATGAACAGTAACCTTCAAGAGTTCTATGATGCTCCCCTGAAACATGCATCCCTAAAACTCCTCCCAGCCAGGAGGAGTCAGAATGGGGCTCCTGGCTGCTGAACCTCTGACCCTTAAAGTCATTCCAAGACTCCCCTAACCATCCTATCAACTCTATTGATTGAAGGCTTCCTGTATAAGCTAGAGGCAGAGGACTCACCTCTCTACCCTCTGGAAGTTTCCAGAATAATGGTGACTGCAGAACAACACGTGCTGAAAAAAATGATTCCTAGAAATGGCCAAGAGAAATGTAGAAACATACTTATTACTAATCACTGGGCTCACAGATATAGGATTGAAGGGGCAAGAGAAAAATTGGAGTGATGGGGCTAGAGGGAGTGAATCAAGGAAGCCCTCCTAGAGGAGGTGGTTGTCCTCTTTCCTCCTTTCATGAGAGGAACAATCTACAATTCATTGCTCTATACTATTCTCTTGGCAGATAAATCTACCACATTCTCAGTGACGATAAAGACTGGGGTTAAGAAGAATGCAGGCACAGATGCTAATGTCTTCATCACACTCTTTGGCACACAAGATGACACTGGTAAGAAAGCAGTGGAGGGCCAAGGTTCACACACGTTCTTCCCCAGGAAGACCAGAAGACTCAGCAGAAATTTCCAAGGGAATCCCAATTATGCTTCTGTCTCTCAATAGGATGCAAGCAATTAGCCCCATCAAGAAAGGCAGTTCCTTTTTTTCTAAAAATTTTCTTCTTCTCTGAGCCAGCTTTCTTTTTCTGTTCCAGTGGTGGAGGTAGCCCTGACTCCACCCAATAACAATCTGGGACAAGGTGGCTTTGCGCAACTTCCAATGAAATTCAGCCATGGTACTCTCAGTATGAGGCACTCCAGGCATGTAGAGTTGTTTAGGAGTCTTTGCCCAGGTACTCAGAGAAGGTGGTATTTCGTGTTGGGTCCAGCCATCTGCTCACACCACTGTCCGGTCATTCTGTTGAGTTTAGAGAGGAGTCAGTCCCTCAAGTAGTCATCATGTATTTGCTCAAAATCCTGCAGGTCCAGAGCCTAGTGCCAAGCATTATTGAAGAATAAATGGACCTAACCCTTGACCATGGGGTGCTCATATCTACTACAACAATGTGCTGGTAGAGAGCATGGACTCTGAAGCTTGTCTGATTGGTTCAAACCTCCACTCCACCATTTATGAGCTGTGTGACATTGGGCAAGTTGCTTAACCCCTCTGTGCCTTAGTTTCCTCTATTTATAAAATGAGGATAAAATTAGTATGTGCCTTATAGAGTTGAAGGTCTAATGAAGTTGAACACGTACAACATTTGGGACAAAAGTGGCACTCAATAAACATTAATTAACATCAATTATTTAATAGGTTGTATAAAGCAGATAATATATAATGATATAATTAGGTCATAACCTACAAATGTATGTGATTGCAATCCTTCCTGAACCATGATCAAAGAAATTAATGGGCTTTGGCAACTGCTTTTATTAACTGAGACCTTTCCATGTGTTAGACACATTCTTGAGCATCCAACAGTCATTGACTCATTAAATCCTCACAACAGCCCTACGAAGAAGGGACTAAGACCTCTCCTTTTTGACATTTGGAAAACCAAGTCTCAGAAACATTACATAATTTTCCCAAGGCCACCCAGTGGTAAGTGGCAGAGCTAGGGATTGGACCAAGGTCTGTCTGTCTCTCTGTATACTTAAACCAGTCTGTAGTGAGTCTAGGAATAGCAGAAGACTTTCTACATGAGGTGGGCCCAGAACTGGGACTTATCAGGGTACAGGGACTTAAAGGCAATGCAGTGCATACTGAGGCAGGAGGACACGGTGATGACTCTGAGATCACCCTAGTTTCAGACTGACACTGCAGCCAGTCTCAGGACGATTATATATGTGAAATAGCTGAGGGTGGGGGAGGCATTCAAATTCATCCCTCCTCTGTCATCCAGAGAAGATGCTCCAGAAATTCCCACATGTCCCATCCCCAGGGAACATAGGGAGTGTGGCTTTGTCACTGGCTCCCTCTCCATGTAGAGAGTTGTGAGGGTATGGAAGTGGTGTAGCATTGACTTAGAGCTCCACAACTGTCTCCTGGATGATTTTGAGTAAGGTATCTCTTTTGACATAAACTGGAAATGAAAATGCACACCCTAAAGGGTTATTGTAAAACTCAATGAAAGAACACACACAAAAAAGTGCCCACTGTGAGTTGAATAGTGAGAGCACGTGGACAGAGGGAGGGGAACATCACACACTGAGGCCTGTCAGGGGGTGGGGGCTTAGGGGAGGGATAGCATTAGGAGAAACACCTAATGTAGATGACAGGTTGATGGGTGCAGCAAACCACCAGGGCACGTGTATTCCTATGTAACAAAACTTCACATTCTGCACGTGTACCCCAGAACTTAAAATATAACAAAAATTTAAAAAAATATATAAAAAGACAATGTGGTGTATATATACACCATGGAATACTACTCAGCCATAAAAAGGAATGAAATAATGTCTTATACAGCAACTTGGATGGAGCTGGAGCCCATTATTCTAAGTGAAGTAACTCAGGAATGGAGAAACCAAATACTGAATGTTCTCACTTATGAGAGAGAGCTAAGCTATGAGGGTGCAAAAGCATACAAAATGATATAATGGACTGTGGGGACTCATTGCAGGAAGGTTGGGAAAGGGGTGAGGGATAAAAGACAAGTTTGGGTACAGAGTACACTGCTCAGGTGGTGGTACACCAGAATCTCAGGATTCACTGCTAACTCACCCATGTAACCAAAAACCACCTGTACCCCAAAAGCTATTGAAATAATTTTTTTTTTTTTTTTTTTTAAGACAGAGTCTCACTCTGTCACCCAGGCTGGAGTGCAGTGGCCGGATCTCAGCTCACTGCAAGCTCCACCTCCCGGGTTCCCGCCATTCTCCTGCCTCAGCCTCCCAAGTAGCTGGGACTACAGGCGCCCGCCACCTCGCCCGGCTAGTTTTTTGTATTTTTAGTAGAGACAGGGTTTCACCGTGTTAGCCAGGATGGTCTTGATCTCCTGACCTCATGATCCGCCCGTCTCGGCCTCCCAAAGTGCTGGGATTACAGGGTTGAGCCACTGCGCCCGGCCGAAATAAAATTTTTTTAAAAATGCCCACTGTGCAAAGGTAGCCAGTGGATGATAATTGCACAGCCTAAATTTGGTGGAAGTTCAGAAATTTGGTCATTTTTAAAAGGGATTAAAGGTTTGGGTCTGACTAGGATTGAAAGGCCTCAGGTCCAGCCAGTCATGCTGGGGTCATCCAATCGACAGGAATGACCCTCCTGAAGTCCTCCAAGACAAACAGCAATAAGTTTGAGAGGGACAGCATTGAAATCTTCACGGTGGAGACGCTGGATCTGGGAGACCTGTGGAAAGTTCGGCTTGGCCATGACAACACAGGTGTGGCTTCCCTCCCCTCTGCTCCCTGTTAAGACTTTAAGGACCATGGACAGGTCCTTGTGGGCCTCTGGGAAAGACTCTGGAAATTCGAATGCCATCTGTCTTCTGTAATGACACAGCTTCCTCAATCCCTTTAGCCCAGCAGAGCCCAGAGAGTCCTCAACTGCACACAGAGTTTCTGGCCTAATTAGTCTAGCGGTGTACCTGGACACTGGTGATTTTAAAAGCCTTTCTCTATCCCCCAGTGTCGGTAATTTTAATGCACAGCCAGATATGAAAATCCCCAATCTAACTCAGTAGTTCTTTGAGTGTGCAACAGAATCATCTGGAGGGTTATTAACTCACAGATTTCTTGGCTCCACCCCCAGAGCCTTTGATTCAATTGCATCATTCCTATCATTGGGTAAGATTATAGAGCTTTTGTAAATAGGCTTTTTCTGGCATCCCTGAGGTCTGTTTGAAGCCCCTTTTTCAAGGAAGGACAGCATCCTTGCTTCCTCTCAGTGCCCTCCCACCTCAGCCTCCCCCTACTCTTCTGTCATCTCCTATTGATGCTCTTTTACTAATTTCACTGACAGTAGCCTGGATTGTGATCCAGCTTCAACATCTGGGTGCACATTTTAATAGCAATGCTGCAAGCAAAAGGGATGTCATGTTAATGGTATCGGCCAGCCACCAAATAAGGAAGGATGTCAGGAGTCCCTGAAGTTACCCACAGGAAATCATCTCTGCTCAGATCCTTGATGGGTTCTGTGTCTCCTCTCTTTCTAGGCAAGGCCCCAGGCTGGTTTGTAGACTGGGTAGAGGTGGATGCCCCATCTCTTGGAAAGTGCATGATGTTTCCCTGCGGCCGCTGGCTGGCCAAAAATGAAGACGACGGGTCCATCATCAGAGACCTCTTCCACACAGAGCTTCAGACGAGGCTGTACACGCCATGTAGGAACCACACACGGCAAGGCCTTCTCTGGGGCCCCATCACCAGCTACCCCAATTCAGCCCCAGTTCCTCCTTCAGCATTGACTGTGGGCCAGGCCCACTTTGAAGATTTTGGTCTCTCATCCCTGTCTTGAATTTCCTGAGCTCTGTGGGGACTGTGGGCAGAGTTCTGGACCCAGGAAATGAAAATATGAGATTTATTCTAAACTCCACTCCAAGTTAGTTGGTGACAACATGTAGAGAGTCTAACCTCTCTAGGGTTCAGATTCCTCATCTGCAGCATAGAGATAATAATGCAGGATGATAGCAATATGCAAAAGGAAGAAAGATAAACATCTAACCAAGGAATCATTATCAGCCCTGTCACCAGTCCTTACTCCAGTCATTAACATGCCAAATAAATCAACAGTATAAGATTTTCTCAGGTGGTATACATGACTGCCAGCCCCAAAATGGCTTGAAATGGCCCTCACTTATGGGTTGAAGGGAAACACAGCCTGGACCCTGCCAGACCCAGAATTCAAAAAGAAAGTGAATGTAATTCTAATTTATAGCTAAGGGGAAGAAGGGAAGGGAGTAATTTAGTGAAGTTTTGACACTTCCTTTCCAATGTCATCAGAAAGAATGTATTAAATGTTTATAGACATGTAGGTATGTAGTACTAGGTACTGGGAATCAAACTGAAATTAAACTCTAAAAGTCTGTCTAAATTTGGTAAAATGTGAATAAAATCCAGAGCATATAATTTTTTCTAACTAAATAATAAACTGTACCGCAGGATTTCCCCCAAACAACTCATACTTAATAGCATGTATCAGTGATGAACAACTTTTTGCCTAGAGCAATAAAATGAACAGATCATCAAAATATCTTCTGATCCAAAGTCTAAAATGAAGTGATATTTCTCTGGCTGGGCATGCCCAAAACCAGCCCTGGATCCAGCCTCTGTTCCCAGGAGTCACCTGCAGGCGAGGACAGACTCTGGCCTGAAAGATGTGCATGGGGCTGGCAGCAGCACTGGTTGGGACCCTTGAGGACAAACACATCCATTTCTCCCTACATGCCCTAGGACACACCATACCAAAAAAGAAAAGAAAAAGAAAGAAAAGATAAAGAGTTTGTATGGCTTGACTTTGAACATGCTCAGTTCCAGCCTGATATTAAAACTAACCTAAAGGGTGAGCTGTTCCTGCCCAGAAACTTCCAGGGGTTCTCCTACTGCTGGCCAGTCTCAGGAAAGCTCAGATTCTGTTGCCAGCTTTTCTGTTCAAGGCTTTCCAAGTCTTGGGGCAGGGAGAAAACCCAGAGGCTCAGACGAAAGGGCTGTATGCTGCAGAGATGACACCTCTATTATTGCTTGAGCACCTGGCAGGGTCGAGGCTATTTCCCTTCAACCTATGGGTGAGGGCCTTTTCAAGCCATTGTGGAGTAGTGGTCACCTCCATGGGCTGTCCCTTTCTGTGGCCTGTGGCTAAGCAGTAATACCTATCTCTAGTTCACAGCAACAGGATTCCTAGAGGCTGACCATACAGGCTTTAAGGTCAGACAAGCCTGGGTTTGAGTTCAAGTTCTACCATATGTTTGGGCAAGTTACTTCACCTCTCTGAGCCTTGGTTTTCTCATCTGTAACATGGAGTGTAATAATGCCTACTCCTTTGGGTTATTGTGAGGGTTAAAGGAGATAAGGACCATAGCATACTCAGTACAGAGTCTGACATATAGGAAGTACTTAATAAGTGATTACTATTACTACTGCGGGTATCACTACTACAGCCCTATAGCGAAGTAGCCATGATGATAAATGAAAGCAACATCCTCATCTGGAGAAGGTTAGGGCCACAAGAGAGCAGGAAGCTTCTATTGTGACTTCTTTCAAGGGCCAAGATTACAGGATAGAGTAGACATCCACTTGAACTGTTTCTCTGAGTTTTCAATATTCTTCTTTTCTTTTTCTTAATTTTTTTTAGTTACTGTGACACAGAGTAAGTGTACACATTTAAACGCATATGCAAAAAATAAAAATGTCACAAAATATTGTACCCTCATTATGTGTGATATACAGTGATATTTTTCCATTAATTTTTTTTCATTTCCACATATTTTTAAAAACACTGTTGACAACCTACTAAACCCATTTCACAATCTGCTAATGAACTAACCTATAGTTACTATAGCAATACATTGTTTTAGGCACTCTCAAACTTTAATATAAACTATGAGTTAAATATTTAGATCCCTAGACCCATCCCACAGAGAAGCTAAGGCAGGGCTTGCAAATCTGTATTTTATTTTTATTTTTTTATTTTTTTCGAGAGAGTTTCATTCTGTTACCCAGGCTGGAGTGCAGTGGCATGATCTCAGCTTATTGCAACCTCCACCTCCCAGGTTCAAGCAATTCTCCTGCCTCAGCCTCTCAAGTAGCTGGGAATACAGGTGCCTGCTACCACAGCCAGCTACCTTTTATGTTTTTAGTAGAGACAGGGTTTCACCATGTTGGTTGGGCTAGTCTCAAACTCCTGACCTCAAGTGATTCGCCCACCTCGGCCTCCCAAAGTGCTGGGATTACAGGCATGAACCACCACACCTGGCCTGCAAATCTGTATTTTTAACAAGCATCCCCAAAAGTTTCTGAAGCAAAGGGTCTTCCACCCATGCATAGAGACATACTGGTCTCTATTCACACTGGTGGCTGCCCGCCAGGAAGCTACTTGCTGACAGCACTGATTTGTCAACCCTCTTTTGAGGACAGATAGTCCCTGATGGGACCAAGTAAACCCTGGTGCAGCCCTTGCCTCCTGCTATCCCCTCCCCTATAAAAGACCTCTGTAATGTGAGGGAACCTGAATGAGGGACTGGGTGTGAGGTGGATGGGTTGGGGAAGGCAGGCCATCTGGGAGCAAGGGAGGGCCTGGGAGCAGGGGATAGGGAGAGGAGAGAAAGAATGCTCACTACTGTAGACTAGCTGATCCAATCAGCATGTTGCCCCCTGAAATCTAGTGCTCTTGTTTATGGAGTCTCTTCAGCCAAGCACCATGTGGAGGGCACTTTACAGACAGTGGACACTGAGGCTCAGAAGTACCTTGCCCAGATAGCACCAATGGTCAAGACATAGCCGGGTTTCCAGCCTGGGCTTGTCAAACTCCAAAGCCTGTGCTTTCAACCAGTTTGGTACATGCACTCTGGGATGTGAGAGGCTCACACAACCTGGTATGAGGGGGTGAGGGTTTTCCGTGGTGGCTGGGCAGGACCAGACCCCAACTGCAGTTGCTAGGCAACCCTGTGAAGGTCCAGGTCCCTGGGCAGCAGATCCCCAGTACAAGGGTCCAGGCTGGTGGTGCTGGTGAAGAACTGGCTCTCACCATGTTTGTTTTCTGTTCTCTCATCCCCTCTGGCTTTGTTCTCTGACCACCACCCTCAGTTGTTCCTTACGAGATCACCCTCTACACCAGTGATGTCTTTGCTGCTGGGACAGATGCCAACATCTTCATCATCATCTATGGCTGCGATGCCGTGTGCACCCAGCAGAAGTATCTGTGCACCAACAAGAGGGAACAGAAACAGTTCTTTGAGAGGAAGTCTGCCTCACGCTTCATTGTGGAGGTACTTGGGCTCAGCAGGCTGTCCAGGGATGGGGTAGGTCAGACAGAGGGAGAGGAGAAGCCCTACATTCAGGGCAGAACACATACCCTTCATCCTGATGCACTGCTATTAGAGAGGAAGGTGGGAAGCTCATCCTGCCTTTCTGGGCCTCAGTACATCCAAGCAACAGGGGAATGGTGAAGCTCAACCTGTGCCTCCTGGACTGATGTCAGGATCAAAGGCAATGATGAGAGACAGGACTTGGAAACACTAGAGGCATAACGTCAACAGGCTCTCTAGAGCTTCCAACAATAGACACTTACCCACAGGTGGTACATGGCTCCCAGACTTGCTGGTTGTGGGGTTCTGCTGATACTGCTAGCCAGGGAGAGGTGGAAATCCCACCACCAGTGGTCATGTGGGGATAGAGTCTCCTGCTCAGCTCTCAAGCTATGGTCAAACAATTTAATAGAGAAGAACATTATGTATGTTCCATGGCTTCCCATCAGATCTTGACAATGGGGATGCTGTTGTTCAGTGTTTACTGTGCCTGTAGGTCATAGCGCCTTGGAATCCATATTCTTCAATTTAGTGCATATGCACTGTGCCTGCCCAGTGTGCTCAGCTGTACGCCAGGTTGGGTGGGAGACACAAGAGAAGGGGAGAGCTCAGATACTGCCTGAGAGGGGCTTACGGTCAAGTTGGGGACCCCAGTCCTCCCCACAAAGGTAATGAGAGAGTCTGGTGATGGTCATTGTCACTGACCCTGTGGGTCAGAGGGCACTGTCATAGGCTTTATCTATGTGAACTCACTTAATTATCATAAAAATTCTGTGCTGTAATTGTCCCCAGGTAAATACAGGGAAACTGGGGCACAGAGATTTAGTTGCTTCCCTAAAACCACACAGCTAGGATGTAGTGAGAGCAGGATTGAAACCCAGGAGGACTGGCTCTGGAATATGCACTCTTAGCTACTGTAGTAGACAAGCAAATGGACTGAGCTTACTATCACTGTTTAGAGAAGGGAGAAGGCTCGTTGAAAGAGGTGGCTTTGAGTTGGATCTGAAAGGGGCCAGTAGCAGGGACAAGGAGGAAAGGCATTTCTAGCAAAGGGAAGAGCATGGCCAGCAGCTCAGAGGTGGAAATAAGTGTGTGGCTTGAGGTTTGGCTAGAAGCCATGGGAGGAGTGTGATGTGACTTGGATGGACAACAGTAATGAAGCAAGACTTAGAGGGGAAGTGCAGGAGACCCTGAAGGAGAAGAGCCAGGAGCCTCAGAAGCCTGGGCCCTCTGGGCAGTTGGATCTTTGGAGATGTACCCCTTATTTTCTGATAGGAAACAAAGCCCAGGGCACCTTCCTTCTTCCTGGGCCGGTCTCTATCCCGGGGGACGCCCTGCTCTCTTCCCACCTTCTCTGGAGCAGTCAGCACTTGTGGGAAGGTCTGTCACCTTTGTTGAGTCTTTTAACAAGAAAATGTAAGGGTGATTCATTAATCCACACAAAGCTAACGTCTCATCTACCCAAGATGTCGTGGTGCGTGAGTCATCCAGGCCTGATGCCGTCAGCGGCTGAGGCTGTGATCACACCTCAGCATGACTTCCGGGGAGTTTTTATCAATGAAGTCCCCACTAATAGACAGCTATAATTTGCCAGTAATTTTGTTGCTATGTTTTTTTCTTTTCAAATGTCTCTAGATTTGGGGGCAGTGTGAGAGCTGGGAAACAAATGAAAGGGCTTTGTCTCCTGGCCTCTGTTTCTCTGCCCACCTGTGTCCCTCTCTCTGCACTTCCCTTTTCTGATTGATTTTCAGGTAGGAGGTAAAACGCTGGATTGCAGAGTCCATAACCCTGGATCTGACTCTGGCTCAGCCGCTAACACACGAGGAAGCCACTTCCTCTCTCTGTGGCCCCCTCCTAAGAAAAGGGGTTGACCAGAAAAAGAACAATAATAGCTAAGAGTTATTGAGAACGTCCAAGGGCCAGCACAGTTCTAAGGACCTGATGTGTGTCAACTCATTTAATCTTCATAACATTTCCACGACATCAGTAGTATGATCATCACATTTTACAGATGAGGAAATAAAGCACAGAAAAGCTAAGCAGACTTACTCAAGGTGTCTTAAAACAGCAGAGCTAGGATCTAGACTCAAGCAGTTCCGTTTCAGAGCATTCTCTGCCTAATTCTTTCACCTTCCGGAATACTCGGGTCCCTTTCGGTGCTGATGTCCTCTGAGTCTTTCTCTGGAGCCTACCAACCATGACTACCAACCATGACTACCAACCATGACTACCAACCATGACTAGCTGTCCCCTAAAGGCCACCTTGCTCTCTGAGGGGTTAGAACTGAGACGGCAGCCGGGCACGGTGGCTCACGCCTGTAATCCCAGCATTTTGGGAGGCCAAGGTGGGTGGATCACCTGAGGTTAGGAGTTCGAGACCAGTCTGGCCAACATGGTAAAACCCCGTCTCTACTAAAAATATAAAATGTAGCTGGGCATGGTGGCAGGTGCCTGTAATCCCAGCTACTCCAGAGGCTGAGGCAGGAGAATCACTTGAACCTAGGAGGTGGAGGTTGCCGTGAGTTGAGGTTTCACCACTGCACTCCAGCCTGGGCGACAACAGCGAAACTCCATCTCAAAACAAACAAACAAACAAACAGAAAAAACTTGAGGCGGCTGTCCTGTCTGATGCAACTTAGGGCTTAGAGGATTAAGGTCACAGAAGCCAGAGATTCTCCTCTGCATCCCGTACCTGTATGCTCCAGGTGGAAGAGAGAAGATGTTGTAGCTGCCCCATCCCCCGCCCAGTTCAGGGGCTTACCTGGCACACATGTATCAGCTTTTTCGTTCAAGGGACTTTCATGTACACCATCGTGGTTAAGGCTCACCACCGCATTATGAGAAGGCCTGGCTGATTTTATCATACCCATTTTGCAGCTAAGGAAACACTCTTTCGTCCTTGCAACCAACGCTTATTGAGTGCCTAGGTCATGGGCACTGTTCTAGGTTTTCAGGATACAACACAGAGCAAAATGGTGCCTGCCTTGTGGTTCTCAGTGGTGAAAGAGATGGTAGGTGTCACACAAATAAATGAAAACTTACAACTATGAGAAATGCTCCAAGGAGGGGCTCCACTATGCAACAAGAGTCTGTCATGAAGAGAGTTCACTTTTTTGGGTAGGTTAAGGGCTTTCCTGAGGAAGTGATCGTTGAGACCTGAATTACGAGGTTGAGCAGGCATGGCATTAGGAAAGAAGAGGAAGACAGAGAGGCAAGCAAAGCATGTGCCAAAGGCCCTGTGACAAGGAATGTGGAGTTTGAGGGACTGGCATTTCTACGTGGGATCTCAGAAAAGGAGTGGCTGGAAGGTGGGGGACTCTTAGAGGTCTGGGGCCTTGAATAAGTCAACTTGGCAAGACAGGAGCATGGCACAGCCAGGACTCATCTTTTGCTACCCAATTCAGTTCTCACACAAGGGATGAGTTGCTACAACAGCGAGCAGTGGAAGATGGGGAGCTGGGTTCCATGCTGAAAAGGGGTCCCCCTCCCAGAGAAGGTAGATTGAACCAAGTTCAGGAGTCAAGGCTGACTTTAAGAGAGGGGACATGAGGCATGGGCATGGCATGTGTGTCAAGGTCAGTGAGAGTTGGCCTGGCTGGACAGTGGGGACATATCAGGAGGAAGCGCAAAGGGACTCAAGGTAGATGCCCTGGGGAAGCAGGATGTTGCCGAGGCCATACTTTCCTGGATCTTTCAGCTAACATCTGGTGCCTTATCTCCTTTCCAAAGTTAGAAGATGTGGGAGAAATCATTGAAAAAATTCGGATTGGCCATAATAACACAGGCATGAATCCTGGGTGGCACTGCTCTCACGTGGACATCCGCAGGCTCCTCCCAGATAAAGATGTGAGTTTTTGACTGGTCTGTCCTGCTGTTTCTTTTGTCCCTTTCCAGAGCAGATTCAAGGCGAATTCCCTGTAAGAACCTGCTGGCTAGATCAGCCTTATTGAGATAAAAATCTCATAATGAAAATTCACCCAGTTCACTCAGAGTGCAGAAACAAGCTCTGGTCCCAAGCAGAATTTTCTAGAACCTGGTTTAGTGGTCAAGGAGGAGGGTCTGTGCATGTCTCTGCTCCCCACCTCCAAGGCCATATTACTAGTGAGTGACCGGAGTGCCCTTCCTGTAACTCAAGGTAAATTCACAGAAGAAAATCTACCTCAGACAACTTTAAAAACATTCTGAAACCACAAAAGTATAAACCTAGGAGATGGATCTCAGTCACAGCTATGGATATGAATGAAGAGGGAGCAATTTTTATTTTTTTTATTTTTTTATTTTTTTGAGACGGAATCTTGCTCTGTCACCCAGGCTGGAGTGCAACAGTGCTCTGCCTTCTGGGTTGGTGATTCTCCCACTTCAGCCTCCCAAGTAGCTAGGACTACAGGCATGGACCACCACGCCCGACTAATTTTTGTATTTTGTTAGTAGAGACGGGGTTTCACCATGTTGACCAGGCTGGTCTTGAAATCCTGACCTCAGGTGATCCACCTGCCTTGGCCTCCCAAAGTGCTAGGATTATAGGCATGAGCCACTAATGTGCCTGGCCAGAGGGAGCAATTTTAAGTACAGAGCACCCCACTCCCTTTACCCACTGAGTCTGAGTCTCCAGGATGGAGTTCAGATACCTATTATTAAGTGACCCTGGGAACCCCAGCCTTTCAGAGCCAAACTCTGATGTGGTTGTGCAAGTCTTTAAGACTGGGTCTACTGAAATTGGGGCAAGGGGCTCCCTGTGGCTTTTACATTATTTATGGGACCCCATGATCCTCGTCCTTGGTCTCCAGGAGTACTGAGACGCCGATGAATCCCTGAAGTTGGCAGCTTTCACATTAAGGGCTAATTTTTCTTTTTCTGCCTCACCCCAGGGTGCAGAGACCTTGACTTTCCCATGTGATCGGTGGCTTGCCACCTCTGAGGATGACAAAAAGACCATTCGAGAACTGGTTCCGTATGACATCTTCACTGAGAAATACATGAAAGATGGGTCCTTACGGCAAGTCTACAAGGAAGTAGAAGAGCCTCTGGACAGTAAGTGTGGTGTGGCCACCCTTATCACCATGGGCAGGCTCCAGGACCCTGGTCCTCCCTGTGGAGCACATGCCCTGTGCCAGGCTGAGCCTCTTCACCCAGGAGGAGGGTCTGTTGTTACCTCCACTCTGTAGAAAGGGCCACTGAGGCTCACAGAGCTTCCATAATCTGCCTAAGTGCACACAGCTAATAGATGACTGAGCTAGTCTTCAAAGTCTCAGCTGTCTCACTCCAGGTTTGTGCTGAAATTCTTTCCTGGTCTGACGCTGGGATAATACATCCAGATAAGGGGAATCCTATTCCTGGCTTATCCTGGTCCCTATTTTCTCCCTACTCTTCATTTGCTTGCTACCAATCACTATGGCTTGGGCCTCTCTGCTCTTGCTGGACTTAGCTGTCCCAACTTCATATGAATTAAGAAACCTTCTTGAATTATATGTAACTGGAACCATATTTGTATTTGTTCTCAGTAGTTTGGCATGGCTCGAGAAAGTTCAAGGTGATGAGCTTCTTTTCTGGATGGGCTGGTTAACTTGTCTGTTCTTCATCAGTGTGGTTTTCTCTAAAGGATTTGCATCAGACTGGCCACCCACTTCTTGTACTTCCTCCTCCTTTGCTTTTGGTGACCCCACCACATTCTAGTTCTCTTCCTAACTCACTGAAGTATTTAGAGTGCTGGTTTCTTTTCTAATGCTAGGTAGTATTCCTCAAGGCTCAGTTCTCAACCTTCTCTTCTCCTCTCTTTCTACACTGTGTATGTGTACACACACACACACACACACGCTCTTCCCAGAACACATGGACAGAGTCATACCTCTGTTTAGACCAGCAGTGGCATTGTCCGTGTCAATTCCCAGGTTATTCACCAGCCATTCAGCTCTGAATTATCTTGAGCTATTTCAAAGCCAAATTCATTTGCAAAAAAACAGACTTTCTACCCCGATGATAGACCAAGAATACAGTGGATCTCTCTAGCAGGGTAGCCTACACAGATCAGAGAAGCTCCAAGAGTTTGAAAATCCACTTTACATTTGTTGTGTTGTCTTCTTGGAAAAACTGGAGTAAAATTCAAAATTTTGAGCCCCTTATGGAGCCAGGAAGACAGGTCTTTCTGCCCACCAAGTGGATAAGACATCCAAAAGACAAAAGACAAACACCGTCTTCCTTTGTTGTCACCGGAAGTAAAACAGCTATAGCTCTGCCTTTCCTTTAACCTGAATTGTTGCCCAGAAATAAAAACAAGTGTTGCCTCAATAGTGTGACACTCCCACTCCTATCCTTTTCTCCACATAGTCTTTGCTATTAAATCCTTCTCTACTTGGACCCCAGAGGATGCCCTGGAAAGCTGTCCCAGGAGAGCACTTGGGCTGTTCTGTGTGGGTAACATAACACAAAACTCACTCTGAGCTCGGTGATGTTTCTAGGGAAACATCTCTCCACGGATGTGCCGGGTGGCCTGGGTGGGACAGGGAGGGAGGAGGATCCAGAAATAGCTGGCTCTGACTGCACTACCGCATTGCTCAGCACCCAGAAGCTGAATCAGTTTTCCTAATTCCCAGAGGACTGGAGACAGCAGCAGATGAAGGGGGAGTGAGGAGGCCATTTCATCCCAGCCCCTGGGGACACTGCATCCTGCTCTGGGACACAGGCTCCTAGAAAAAGTGTCCCTATAGGCCCATGCCACCTGTGATTAGCTCACATATGGAGCAGGCCCAAATGCACAGCTAGAAAATGGATGGGGAGGAAAATGAGGGGGAGGACCATCGACTGTTGTGTCTAAACTATGACAAGTTTCCTAATGTCACTGCAGGTCAGTATTAGCAAGACAAGCTTAGGTAACATTTAGACAATAAAGAGAGGATTTTCAGTGTGTGAAATGCTGACAGGTTTCTGCACTGAGCTGAGTGGGGCAGGGTGGGGTAGGAGCAAGTGTGGCTGGTCCCTGGTTTCTGCCCCTGGCGGTGTGTCTGACCAGCCTCTGCAGGTCAATTCTCACAATGCACCCAGGAGCTTTGGATGGTAGCAGCTTGGGCAAGGCCACTGAGACAAGGAAGACGGTGGGGGAGAAGGTTTGGAAAAGGGGCGGGGGTTGCAGGAGAGGGTAGAGTTTAGGTTTGAACATGTGAGTTTGTGATGTTGTGGTCTGGTCAAGGTGGAGACGCCCTCTAGGTAGTAAGTGTGCGGATCCAAAGCAAAGGAAGGACCTAGGTTGGAGGCACAGACTCAGAGAATTCAAGGAAGTGCAAGATGAGAGCTGAGGAATGTGGGTGGAACCTGGGAGGCCTTGGCATCCAAGGCACAGGTGGAAGATTAGGAAACCATAAAGCTACCCAAGAAGGAGTGTCCAGCCACACAGAAGGAGAGCAGGAGGGAATAATGCTGCGGAACCCAGTGGAAAATGAGAAAATCATGGGAACCCTGCTGTGGGTGTGAATGTGTTCCACAGCCATCAGGACAAGCAACTCACATCACTTTACTTTTCTACGTTTAATTAAATGTGGTTCTGAGCCCACTTGCAAGGACTGATAAGAAAGTCCATCTCGTTCACGACAGGGAGGGGAATCCCCTTTTTGAGGGTCTTCTAGGAATCCTGAGGCTCACAGAAGAGGCCTGGCCCTTAGTCCAGGGTGAGTGCCACTCCCAGCTGTGCTCACTGTCACACAGAGTCACTACTGGCTCTCCACCAGCACACAAGTATCATTTCTCTGGGTGACCAGAAACACTCCTGCATGAATCTGGCTTTGTCAAAAGACTCTCTGTTCCACCCTTGAGGCCCCAAAGCTTCAAGTCCCCAAAGAAGCCCAGCAGTCACTTCCCTGTAGGGTCCCTGTGTGCAGGTGAGGGGTCCCTGTGGCCCACGAATACTCCTGAATCCTCACTCCCTCCCAGGGGAAGGGAAGTTAACCTTTCTCCCACTTTGGCCACCTCTGCCTTTCAGCTTCTATTTCTCACCTTGGAGATAATCCAGCCAAGTCCCCTCTTCCCTGGCCTGAAACTCAAAATCTGTAAAGACAGAGGATACAGAGAGGGGCCAACCAATTTTTAGCCTTCATAAAAATGCAAGACTTGAGTCTCTCTGCTAAGGAGAAGGTTGGGAAAGGAGATCTTTTATTTTTCCTTAAATAAAAACAGCAGAACAAAAGCAAGATACCATGCATTTTTATTTTTCATAGTAATTTTTAATAATTGTCACACCAATATTTGTTGAGCCCTCCCTATGGGCTATGGGAGACCAAGGAGAGGGTGGCAGTCACAGTGGCTTTGGTGAGGAGTTGGCCTGGAGCGCTGGGGCAGGGGAGGGTGGCAGTGGGTTGGAGAATAAATGAACATGAGGAAATGAACAGAGGGGAAACTGTTCTTTAAACAATATTTTTTTTTTTCTGTGAACCATTTAGAAGGATCTGGTGTTGACACTGGTCACCCTCAAATCGGAATGCATTTTATTGCCATGTATCATGGCAGGCAGATTTAGCAACTGCGGTGTGGACACATCTCAGGTAGTTTCTGAGTCCTTCTCCCTGTGCAGTGCAGGCAGCTATATGGGCAGATAGATGGTTTGAGGGGTACTTCAAAAAGTTTCTATTTTTGGGGTCTCATAGAGCCCACCTGGGTATAGATCAGATGAGCACACTTCCCACTGGAGAATCCACATGGATTTGAAGCTGAATATGCATAATTGAGCAAACAGAAGGCTAACCCCTCGAGTCCTAGGCCAGAAGTAGCACCTCCTAAAAATCCAGTTCCCCAAGACCTAAAGCTCTGTCACCCTTTTCTTCCCTTTGTCTGTCTGTCCCACCACCTGCCCAGTTGTGCTGTACTCGGTGCAGATCTTCACAGGGAACATTCCCGGGGCAGGGACGGACGCCAAGGTGTACATCACCATCTATGGAGACCTCGGGGACACCGGGGAGCGATACCTTGGCAAGTCAGAGAACCGGACCAACAAGTTCGAGAGAGGAACGGTATGAGGGGTACATGGACTTTACCCTCCTTCCCTCCTCCCCAGGTCTAGCGATCTAAGCGCCAGTTCTTCTTGGTTCCCGGGAACATCCAGGAACTCCATGGGGCATCGTGCACACTCATTTGGGCCTCTGCTCTTGCCCTTCCCCTGCAAGTGCTCCTTGTTCCCCTCTCCTAGCTGATGCACCCACCCTGGGTCCTGCATAGGGGATGAGGTGGAGCAGAAGGCTGGCCTTGGGCAACCAGGTGGCCTGCTGGAGCTCCAGGTTGTTGGTTGCATGGGGCTGGGTCGTCTTCAGAAAATCCAGTTCACTGTGCATGGTTCATGAATGTGGAGGTGAACACTGCAGAATGGCAAGGGCTGTGCTGACACTGACAGAGACTTGAACTGTGGGGTGGAGAGGGGATCTGGAGGCCTGGTTCTGCTATCAGTTCCTTATCTGCTTCAAATTCTCTGGCCTCAGTTTCCTCATCTGTAAATTGAAGGGTCAGATATGAATTGGCTAAATTGTGTTGTGTAGAGCTGCAGGTGGCTCCAAGGGCCTTGGGAGCCTTGGGAGTGGTGGAGACAGGTGCAGTTGGACACCCCACTCCCTCCCAGGTGGATCCACTTTGACCTGGCCTGTTGATCACAGTGCCAAGCAAGCCCTCTGTTAAGAAAATGGTCTGTGACTGTAAAAAGGCTTGAAAACCACACGACTGGGTAATGTATAAGGCCCTTCCAGCCCTGACAGACTGATTTTACAAAACCACAGGGGTCTCTAAGGGTGGGTTTTGTGAAACTTCCCTTCTGGCAAGCTTGGCTCCCCTCTCCCTGCCTCTACTCCTCCACTCCGTGCCCTTTCTGGCATGCCCCCTGCCCCTCCCCGCACTTGCTCCTCAGTCTCCTTTCCTTCTCCTCTCCATGCACTGAAATCTGCCTGAAATCCCCACAGGCCAGGCTATCTCCACAGGGAGATCAGGTTAAGGGGATTGGCTCCTAACTCAATCTGTGCTCTTGCCCGTGGCTGTGCATGTCTGAGGATTTCATACATCAGCCAATGGGTATTTATCAAGGGTCTCCTTAAACCTCACCCTCAGCCAGGCTTATCCCTTAGCATTGAACCACTCTACTAGTAAGGAGGATATTAGCCCTGGGACTAGAAAGGTGGGTGTCATCTAAGTGGGTCTGCAGCTGGCTGGTGACTCCATGAGTCAGACAGTGTGGAAAGAGCCCCAGCCTGGCTGCCAGGTCTCCAGGAGTCAGACCCCAGCACTCCCATTCATTGGTTCATCATCCAGATAGAAACCATTTACCTTTAACTTCAGTTTACTGCATTTGAAGCAGAAATAGCAGTATGATTGCTAATTAGACCTCTGGGCTGAAAAACAGGACAAGATGTAAGAGCATGTTGTACCAGGAAGAAATAATCTAAAACATACACATTCATGTTCCACAAGAGATATAATTGTTCACTGCCCTTATAAAGTAGGTAGGAGGAGTCCTATCCTCCTCTTTCCATCTTGCAAAAATGGAATACCAAAAAGGTCAAGCGATTTATGTGATTGTCCCTGACTCTACACTAGGGATATTATTTATCAGGTCCCCAGATGCTAGGGGCAGGTCACCTGAGCTCAGATCCTGGCTCTGACACTAGCTGTGTGATCTTAGACAAGTTACTTAACATCTCTGTGCCTCCTTTTCCCCCACCCTAAAAAAGAGTTAATTTTGAGTTATTGTGAAGGCCAACTGAATTAAAAATGCAAAGCGTCTAGAACCATGTCTGGCAGGCAGGTAGCTCTTTGTCTGTGCTGGATGTTGTCAAGCCTTGGGAAAGCTCACCTGCCCCCTGCCTTAGTTGATGCCTGGTATCGATGCCTGGTAAATGCATTGTAAAAGCAGCAATGTGCAGCATACAGCTGAGAGGTCCATTTTTACGCATAGCTTTATTTACAGACTCTGGCAAAGAGTAAGCATTCAGTAAATATGGATTAAGTAAATAAATGAAGGTGATGCAAGCCATTCCCCTCTGTGTTCAGATTCCATTTTTTTTTCTTCTCTCTCAGCAAACTGTTACGTCACAAGAAAAAATCTTTGCCCCATTCTGCCCCATCACTTTCTTCTCTTTTCCTCCAGTTTTGACACCCCATCAGGGGAGCTGGTGCAACTTCTGGCTCAGTTACTAACCATGTGACCTTAAGTTTACTGCACAACATCTAGAAGCTTCCATTTCTCTGATCACTCCAGAATATGGAAGTCATCCTGGACATCCTTCTCCCTGTTGGAAACCCCTCCCCACCCACATTCAATCAATCACCAGGTTCCAGAGTCTTCCTTCTAAATAACCTCAAATCGGCCAAGTCTGCCCTGTATTCACTCAGCCCTGCCTCATTTCAGCTCACTCACTGAGCCAGCGTGGTCTCTCTGCTCAAGGCCCTGCCATCCAACCCACCCTCCAGCTTCCTCAGTTAACCTGTCCAAAGCTGACCAGTCACTATCTAATTTCAAGCCTGCAGAGGCTCCCCATGGATCCCACATCTACCCTGAGTCCTTCACGGGATTTGCAGACCTTCACAGCCTACCCACACTGGCCTGTTCAGAGTGCCCTCTGTGGACCACTGAGTGCAGTTTCCAGAATACCCCACCCTCTCTCCTGCCTCAGCATTTTTCCAAACATTTTCTCTGCTTACATGTGCATGCACCCATAGAAAATAGGTAAGCCATTCCGTGGTATTACTTTTTTACATAAAAGGCATCATGCTATATAAACACTTCTTTAACTTGCCCTTGGCGTGCATGGCTGCCTTGGAAATCTCTCTCTGCCCCGGTATTCAAACATAGATGGAGGTGACTCTTCTCTATAACCACTGCACACACAACATTCTTCAGGAAAGGCTTTGCCAGTTATGTAGCCACTCCCCAAGCACGGGACCCCAGATGGCTTCCAATTTTCCTCTGTAAAAATGATCTGTAATAAACATCCTTGTGCAATGTGAAGGTCTTCCCCCAGGACAGATGCAAACAAGTGGAATTGTTGTATCTCAGGGTGGGCCCATTCTTACTCTGGTGAACCCAGTGGATCGCCAGCACCCCAGGACTGCTCCCATCCACATCTGCTTTCAGTCACACACCACTAGCTGCTATTTACCTGCAGCTGCCTTGGCCATGGGCTGTCCCCACCTGAGCTGCCTGGAAAACCCAGCCCCGCAGCTGCAGCTTAATGCTGACACCTGGAGAAGTCTGTCTTCCTAGGCCTGGCTCTAGTCCTCACACAGGTGGTTGTTCCCACCATCTGAGCTGGAATTACCCATCCCCTCCTCTTGCTGCACTGGACTGTGGGGTCCTGGGGACAGAGGGCATCCTATTCTATTCATCTCTGGTTTCCTAGGGGTCAGCACAGTGACTCACATGGCACCTGTGCTCAGCAAATCTTTCGGAAGGAAAGTAGGTGTCACTCAGTGTCACCTGTCCCCTCTCACCCTCCTCAGGCTCCCATCCTGACTTCTGCCTCCCACATTCAAACTCTGTCTTGGCCCCCTCTCATTCAAAGCCTGGGATCCACACCTGACTGAGCTCCCCTCAAAGAATCAGCACACAAGAGTGGAGTGTCCACTTGACTGAAGACAGACTCAGGGACACAGATGAGTGCCTTGTATCACAACCCCCACAAAACCCTCTTGAGCCTGCGTCCCAGATGTTTGTGCCCGAGTCCCTCCACAGCCTTGCCTCCCCCAGAGCCTCACCTCTACTGCCTCCTCTCCTGTAGCCCCACCTTACTGGCTCATCAAACTCCCTCTCAGCATCTCCCAGGGAATTTCAAACCCCCTCCCGTTACTCAGAAGTTCATCTTTAGAAGAGCTTTTGCCCTCTGGCTGCCACAGCTGGACTCATCCCCAATGCTCAGCATAGCTAAGGAATCCGGGAACAGGACCGGCTGACCACCCCTCCTCTGCCTCTGCCCATGGCCTTCAGGCCCCACCCCCCTTACACAGAGGAGGCTTCCAAACACCCACAGGCTTCTCCCAAGAGGAATGTAGTGAAGGCAGTTTTCTCCATGGCACCACACATATAAGTGGACTGCAAGATGGGACCACTGTGGATATGAGGCCTTGGACCACACAGGCTCAGTGTTGGGGATTTGGGTCTGGGGGGCACCCCGGCAAGGAAGGTCTGTTCAGCACGGCAACTGAGTGGGATGGAAGGCCCTAGAGGGTTGGGCTGGAGTGGGTTGAGTGGGGTACACCCCCCACCATCTGAGTCCCCACATCTGGGCTCCCCAGGCTGACACTTTCATCATTGAGGCCGCTGACCTAGGCGTCATCTACAAGATCAAGCTCCGCCACGACAACTCCAAGTGGTGCGCAGACTGGTACGTGGAGAAGGTGGAGATCTGGAATGACACCAATGAGGACGAGTTCCTGTTCCTGTGCGGGCGCTGGCTGTCCCTGAAGAAGGAGGATGGGCGACTCGAGAGGCTCTTTTACGAGAAGGTGAGGCAAGGGGCCTACAGGGCCTGTGGCCATCCTCATGCCTAGGGGAGGTCCCTCGGCGTGGAGGTGCTGGAGTTGCAACTGCCTGTCCTGCTCTCCCACACAGGAGTACACTGGGGACCGCAGCAGCAACTGCAGCAGCCCTGCTGACTTCTGGGAGATCGCCCTGAGCTCCAAGATGGCCGATGTTGACATCAACACAGTGACCGGGCCCATGGCTGACTACGTTCAGGAGGGCCCAAGTAAGCCAACCAGGGAGCTCTTTAGATGGGGACCAGGCACATGGAAATTTTTAAAGCAATTCTTGGATAAGCCACTCTTGAGCTGATGACATATCTAACTCTTAGTCATTTACATAGTTTTCACACGTATTGCCTGTTTTATCCCCAGAACAACCCTGCAAAGTGAGAGGGCAGGGCTAAGCCCCCTTTGCAGATGGGGAAACAAAGGTTAAAGGAGGTTAGAGTGAGAATGAACATCCCTTACATGTCACTAGAACATCACACAAAGCACTTAGCCATGCAAACTTAAGGCATGATGTGGTGGTGAAGGCAGGGGAAGAAGTCCTGAGATGGTCGTTTGGGGACTGAAGTTCCATTTCTGGTTCTGACAGTAAAATGTGTGGCCTTGGACAAGTCAGTCTCTTGGCTTCAGTTTTTTCCTCCTCCATAAAACAATATCATAATTCCCCAGCAAGTTCATTTTGCCAACCAGATTTTTGAGATAAGGCAGTTCTATAATTGTCTATTGAACATTTGAATGCACTACCTTCCTAGTCAGTTCTCTTAAACATAAGAGTATGGCAACCATGTTAGCCCCCTCCAGAAGGCCACACAGTGGATCTGTGGAGTCAGGCAGAGAAAGCCAGTCTGCTTACAGCTTTACCTTCTCACTCTGTAAATAAGTATAGGACCCCCAAGAAAGTGCCTTTCCTTAAGCACTGTGATCACCTGTGGAAAGCCTCCGCTGTAAAGATAAAATAAAGCCATGTGCAGGTAATTCCAGCCAGGAAGAGACAGTTTGGAAACTTTTCAAAGAGATAACAGATTGTATAACCTAAAATCCACTATACCAGGGTAGTGTCTCTCAAGCTATTGAGGAAGATGAACCAGGAGAAAGGTTTCCAACTTGTATCAATTAGTAACTGCAAATGACAGAGACCTGGAAATGGTCACAAACAAATTAGGAATTTTTGTTTTCACTCACATGAAAGTCCAAAGGTAGTCCACCTGGGACTAATACAGCAGTTCCAGTGCAATCAAGGACCTAGGTTCCTTTAACCTGGTCACTCTGGCAACCTTATAAATGACCTAAATGTTGCCCATGGTTCCAAGATGAATGTTGGAGCTCCAGCCATCATATCCATATTCCAAGCAGAATGAATGGCAGGGTAAGGAAAAAAAGAGTAGTCCTCCCAGTTGAGTCAGACCTTTTAAAAGAGATTTCCCAGCCAGGCGTGGTGGCTTGTGCCTGTAATTCCATTACTTTGGGAGGCTGAGGTAGGTGGATCACCTGAGGTCGGGAGTTTGAGACCAGCCTAACCAACATGGAGAAACCCTGTCTCTACTAAAAATACAAAATTAGCCAGGCGTGGTGGCACATACCTGTAATCCCAGCTACTCAGGAAGCTGAGGCGGGAGAATCGCTTGAATCTGGGAGGCAGAGGTTGCAGTGAACCGAGATCATGCCATTGCACTCCAGCCTGCGCAACAAGAGTGAAACTCTGTCTCAAAAAAAAAAAAAAAAAAAAAAAAAAAAAAAAAAAAAAAGATTTCCCCAGAAACCTACCCAACAATGTCTCCTTATGTATCATAACCACCCCAGCTGCAAGAAGAATGGATAGTTGAAAGAATGGAAACTGCGACTCTATGGACACTACCTGAGCAAGTTTTATGCTAATTAATCTGGTGTGTTTTGGAAATTGCTGTCTTCTAGGACTTCCATTCACTGTGTTGCATATATGATACATTTTTATTGTTCTTCAAATTCCTTCTTTCTATGAGACCTTGCTTTTGCCAACAGCATTTTTGTTGACCATAGTGTTCTTTTGGGGCATATAACGCCTATACGTGATGAGAGGTTATTTTTCTTACGCTCCTTCACATAATAATGCTAGGTTCAAGTAGGATAATTGGTCAAAAGAGCTTTTAGAAGCTTGACACTCCAAACAAGTGACAAGAATGCTGTCTTTTGTCTGTACATTGGGAGTTAGCAACTCCCTCAGTCCTTGGAGAGGAGACACGCACCACAGATAACTTACCAGTCTGAAGGGCTCATTGCACTTTGTCTCTGAGCAAGGAGCTGAGATCAGTGCCCTCAGAGGTCACTTCCAAATCTGTGCGCCTATGAGGCAGTGCCTTGTCCACCTGGTCTGTTATGAGGCTGGGCCCCATAATCTCTTGCAGTTATTCCCTACTATGTGTCGGTCACCACTGGGAAGCACAAGGATGCAGCCACTGACAGCCGAGCCTTCATCTTCCTCATCGGAGAGGATGATGAACGTAGTAAGCGCATCTGGTTGGACTACCCCCGAGGGAAGAGGGGCTTCAGCCGTGGCTCTGTGGAGGAGTTCTACGTTGCAGGCTTGGATGTGGGCATCATCAAGAAAATAGAGGTGCTGGCTTCTTGGGGCCCCATAATAGTGACCACCATAGGGACAGATGGAGCTGACCAGTACCTGGGTGGGTGGGAGAGTGCAGGCTGGGAAGAGCAGCCTACCTGAAGCACCCCTTAGAGCAGGTAGCAGAGGAGAACCAACTAGCCAGGTGATTTGGGTGAGCCACCTGCCCCTCTGTGTGTCTGTCTTCCACCCACCCAGTGGGAATGTTCTGTGTATTAGTTTTCATGGCTGTGTAACAGAGTATCACAAACTTAGTGCCTTAAAGCAACACAAATGTATTATCTCACAGTTTCATGGATCAGGAGTCTAGGTGTGAGTTAGTGGGGGTCCATCTTCAAGATCTCAGTGGGCTGAAATCAAGTTGCAGCCAGGGCTGCGATTTTATCCGGGGCTTGGGGTCCTCTTCCAAGCTCACTGGTTGTTGGCAGAATTCATTTTCTTGGGGTGTAGGACTGAGGCCTTCATCTCTCAGAGGCCCACCATTCCCCACCATGGGACCGTCTCCAAAAGCTAGCTGTTTTCTTGTTCAATAGGAGACAATCTCTTCTGCTTCAAATATCTCCAACTTCTTCACCTCTGACATCTAGACATGCTTTTTTAAGGGCTCACCTGATTAGGTTCAACCCACTCAAAGTCACCTAATTAGAGACTGTAATTATATCTGCAAAATCTCTTCACCTTTATGGGAGGGACCTGGGCCAGCAAGTGCACAGCACATTGGGAAGAAGCACTGAGGGAGGGGGCTGGGCAGGGAGCACTTCCTTCCCAGTTGTGCCCAGATCGTCACAGATCAGGTGTGTCTCCTCTTAGCTGGGCCATGATGGGGCCTCCCCTGAGAGCTGCTGGCTGGTGGAAGAGTTGTGTTTGGCAGTGCCTACCCAGGGCACTAAGTACATGTTGAACTGTAACTGCTGGCTTGCCAAGGACAGAGGCGATGGCATCACCTCTCGTGTCTTCGACCTCCTGGATGCCATGGTGGTGAACATCGGGGTGAAGGTAGGGGGGCACTGTGAGTGTGCAATGCATGGCCAGGGCAGTGCAGGTTGAGGTGGGGAGCAGCAGGGGAGACAGAAGTGGAAGAAGTAGGAGACTCATCACTGGGGTATCCACAGGGGCTGCAGCCTGGTGTGCTAGCCAGATGTGCTTTGCTAGGAGCCACAGACTGAACTCTCTTCTGGTCTGCTGCTGTGTGACCTTGGGCAAGTCATCTCATTTCTCTGGGCCTTGGTCTTCCCATACACTGCTTGGAAATAATGCATCCCTGCTACTCATGGCCTGTTCCATGTAGGATCTTGGTGAGAATTAATGAGATCACAGTTCATGAAGAGCTTTGTGAGGAAGCAACTCTATGTAGATAGGTAGGGTCATTATTCACCAAAGGATCCACCATCAACAGCAGTAGGGTGGTGATAGGAAAGATGGCATCTGGGATACTGTGAACCTCTGAGTCTCACGGTGCAGCCAATGGTGTCCACACAATACCCTTCTTAACTGGAAAAGCCTGGAGGGCAAGAGGTCTGAGCTTCAGTCCTGGCTCCACCTCTAACTGGCCAAATGGCCTGGGATAAGTTATATAAACACACAGGTCAGACCAGGGAGGAGGCAGATGCCTGGTGCTAGGATCCGAGGACACACAGCCATTTGGTGCCCCAGAAGCCTCTGTTTCACCTGACCCTGTTGGTTTCTCTTTTTGTCTCATGGCTATGGGGTCAACAGAAGGCCCCAGCCCTTTTCTGTGGTCCTGAATCAAAACCAGTGGGCTTCTTGGACCAGGTCAGAAGCTGTCCCACAAAAGTGAGAAGAAATCACCTGGACCTGAGTGTGCGCTGCCTACATTGTATATGGAAACAGAAGTGGGGCTCTGAAACCTTGACAGGCAGGAGTGTGGTGCCTGCCAGTCTCCTGCTTCCCGCCTGCTGGAGAGTCAGAGAGTAGCACTTTCTATATCTCACATCCTTCCCCCAACCCCCAGACATCTCCATCTGTGGCCAGACGGATGGTGTGGGTGAGCACACAGTTCATCCAGGCAGGAGAAATTCAGGACATGTTTGCTGAGGACATGCTCCACCTGACCCACTTCCCAGCCTGTGTGTGTCTCTGTGCCACCGCCCAGCACACATGCACACCCCACGCAGTGCAGCTGTAGCTCCCTTGGAGCCCTTTAGTCCAGGAAAATCCAGACCTACACCCATTATCCATGGCACAAAGGAACACAGGTTTGTCACTTTACAAAGAACTGCAGGGTTCTTTGGGCTGGCCATCTCCCCAGGACACCTGATATCAGACTAGAATTACAAGCACTGTTTCTGTCTCTTTTTGGAAACACACTTATTACATAAAAAGAGATGTGTCTGTGTAAAGGAGAGAAAGATGGATGCAGAGAACACAAGAGTCTGATGGACCAGCTCTCAGGGGCCAGTCTCCATGGGGCCGCTAAAGCATTCATTTTGATCATTCTATCTTTTATGCCTGCCTGGATAAGAGCAAAAAAATGTTAGGCTCCCACTTTTGTTCCCAGTGGCTCCTCCTGACCATCATGAATGCCCTTGCTGGGTGGTCTAAGGGGATTTTCTTGGTAAAGCAAGAGGCTCTTCATCCGTTCCCTCAGCAAACATGTCCTGAATTTCTCCTGCGGGCCAGGCCTGCACAGAATACTTCAAACCTCACAGTGTCCTGGCAGAGATTCTAGATGCTGCCGGAAAAGCGTGCAGCCCCCTCCGGGCACAATGATGGGGACATGACCACCGTGATTAATAGCTCGGGTTTAGAGGTCCAGGCTTCTGGATAATGGGAACCAGGCCCCTGCACAGGTGATAGAGGAATGTAGCAGCCTCCAGAAAAGGGACACACTGGGCCAGGTACATTCAAAGGAGACGGTCAAGACGGCCCTTCCCCGACCGTAAGTCTGATCCTCTCCTGAACCTTCAGACTTCACTGTGAGTTCAGGGGCACTTGGTGAGAAGGAAGAGAGTAAGAATCTGGGACCAAAGAACATTTTAGAACAGTGTAAGTGCTTTCTCTTGCCACGAGGCTGCCTCACAGAGGAAGAACCGAGGTGGGGGCTTGGTGGAGGCACACCAGGAAGAGCAGGCTGCACCTCACCCTCCAGTGGAGACAGAGGGCATACATTCTCTTTGGCACACACCTCAGGCTAAATGGCAAAACCCCAATCTCAAGTGAACATCATGGAAGTAGGGGATTGTCCCACTTCTCAAGTGGATTGAGGCAGCACTCCCTCTGTAAACATCACTCCTGATGGCATCCCTCATTCGCAGCCGCAGGGCATGTGCAGGCTGTGGCATGAAGGGGAACTGACACCCAGAGTTTTGGCTGCTGCTTGGGGCCACACAGGTGGCAGGCTCAGCACCAGGCGTCATGCAAATTGTCAGCAGCTCTCACTCTGCAAGGGAGCTTATCCCTATTTTACCACAGGGGAGCAGAGGCTGGTAAGGTCAGGCATCTGCCCGGGTCTAACAGCCAGCAGGTGACAGATCTGGGATTCACATGGAGCTCTGGAGGGCTCCAAAGGCCACTGTCTTGCCACCATGCACTACTGGCACAGCTGGACTTAGGTTGGGATTCAACTGACAAAGAGTCAGTTAACGCTGGGCTTTCCATCATGTTTCTATTGCAGAAGGGCTCTCTGTCAGGACTCCTTTCTAGGGTGGGACTGAGTACAGTGGGGGACATAAGAGAGTGACAAGGCTGCCTCTTGCTGTCCAGGCATTTACAGTTGATTGGAGGAGGGGCTCTTTCCAGAGCCGTGGAACTTGGACAGCGTGTCTCTTTCTCTGGTGAGACTGAGGCAGGTCAGGTGGGGTTGGAGGGTGAGGCTGAGACTCAGCACCCGCATTCCTCTCATGGCAGGTTCTCTATGAAATGACGGTGTGGACAGGGGATGTGGTTGGTGGGGGCACTGACTCCAACATCTTCATGACCCTCTATGGCATCAACGGGAGCACGGAGGAGATGCAGCTGGACAAAAAGAAAGCCAGGTACCTGGAGGTGGCCCCTACCCCTCACCCCTCCCACATTCAACTCTTCCCCTCTGCCCTACCCTACCCTCAGCCAGGCTGATTCTCACATGCCCGCTGCAGACCATGAGACCTTCTATCCTCTGTCTGCCTATTCTGTCTCAATACCTTTCTTTTTCAAGGGCCAACTCAAATCTACCTCCCCCAGGAAGTATTCCTTGATCACCTCTACCCATAACATTTCTTCTTTCTTTCATTTGGTACTCAGAATTGTTTATTGTAAGGTTGGTAGATTAGTTGACGGTATTGTATCATTGTTAATGTCTTAGTTTCATTAATTGTACTATGGCAATATAAGATGTTGACATTAAGGAGAGCTAGGTGAAGGGGGCACAGAAGCTCTGTTCTGTTTTTGAAACTTTTCTGTAAGTCTCAAATGATTACAAAATAAAATGCAGTCAATTTTCAAAACATTAAAAAAAAGATTGAACACCTAGTATATGCCAGGCACTGACTCAGGCACTGAAGAGATGATATAGCCAAGAAGACAAGGGTCCTTGTACTTAACAGAGCTTAACCTAAGGAGAGCAATAACAGCAACACTAACATTTATAGGAGCTTGTTTTGTGCCAAGCATTGTTCTCTAATAAGCCATGCATTGATGCACTTAATCTTTTCCACAACCCTATAATAATAACCCAATTATTATCATCCCCATTTTACAGGTGAGAAACTGAGGCATGAAAAGGTAAAGTCATATGCTCAGAGTCCCATGGCCATTAAGCTGTGGCACTGCAAACTACACCCAGATGGCCCCCAGTCCTAAGCACTCGTTAGTGATTCGTAATGACATTAAAGATGACCCTCATATAGTACTCACTGTCCGTGCCCTCCCTTGGATTCCCAGTATAGACAGTCCTGGGTTTGGGCTGGTTTGCCATGTTCAGCTGCTGTCCCCCAAACATCCCTGGCCCCTGACATCTTAAGAACCAGAGATGACAGACTCAGAGTCTAAGCTTAGCATTTTAAAATCCCACCCACAGCAACTTGCCTCTGAACACACAGCACTCCTTCCCTTAGCTGGAGGGCAGGACCCAGGTGGCTTCCTTTTTGAGCCCCTCATACCTCCTAGCTCTTGCCTTGCTTATAGTAGGCACTCAGTACTTCTGGATTGGGGTGGTGATGAGGACATTGTGGATGATAGTGAGGTTGGTGATATTGATGGTGCTGAATGGTAGGGATGATGACTGTGATGGTGGTAGTGATGATGAGGATGGTGATAGGGATGAAGGTGATGATAGTAGGGATGATGATGATGGTGGTGATGATGGGGTGAAAATGATGGTAGGAATGATAATTGTGATGATGGTGATGATGATAATGGTGGTGATGATGATAATGATGGTGATGATGGTGATTATGATGATGATGGTGGTGATAGGGAGGAAGGTAATGATGGTAGGGATGATAATTGTGATGGTGATGATGATGATGATGATGGTGGTGGCAGTGGTGATAGAGATGAAGGTGATAATGGTAGGGATGATAATTGTGATGATGGTGCTGTTGGTGATGATGAGGATGTGGCTACTGAAGCTTTTGGGGACCAGGCAGCATTTCTTTTCGTGGACAAGGCAGCTCATGCAAGCTGGAGCTTTGCCCATCCTATGGGCCCTATGCAGCTTATCCCTGGGGATCTGATGGGAAAGTTTTTGCCTGTCTTAGCACTTCTGCTCTCTCATTTTGCAACTCCCATTGCCTCCTTGAATTCTTCCCATATCAACAGCAATGGTGATAATAATAATGGCTAATATGCATTGAACATTTATTCCATGCCAGACACTGTTGCAAGTGCTTTTTAACATATATTAACTCACAACACCCCTCTTATCACTCTTTGCCCTCTTATCATCTCCACATTACTAATAAGATGCCTGAAACACATGGAGGTGAAATAACTTGCCCAAGGTTATACAGCAAGTAAGTAGGGGAACTGGGATTTGAACTTAGTTCTAGAAATAAAGGAGGACCAAATGAGAACAGAAACTCTCTACTTAGAGCTTGCTGTAGCAAGAGACTCAGCCACCATCACTTGGTTTGGTAGAGATTTGAATGCTGTGGGAGGAGGAGGAGCTTTGTAATGAAGCATTATTTTTGGCATGGTGGAGCTGGAGGTTGGGTAGCTAGAATCGGGGTTTCATACGTGATTGCATTAGGGACCATATTTGGATTTGGTCCGTCAGTCTGGTTAGTCCTGAGTTGGGAGCAGGGACAAAATAGGGAAGCTGGGGGCCATTGCCCAAGTCCTGATCATTCTGGGCCAATTTCTGTAGAGACTGTGGTTTCTTGGGATGGTCGCTGCAGGGGAGGTAGCTCAGAGTTCTATTATCACACATGGTCTGGCTACTATTGTTTGCATATTCAGCCTCCTATAGTCTTTACTTCTGTACTCTGACTCTAATCATTACCCAACCCCATATTCCTGGATTTTTTCTGATTAATTATCCTACACCTACATTCCACCTTGTTTTCCAGATGTACAAGGCTTAATTGCTGGTGGAAGAGACATCTTGTTTCTGGAAGTATCTAAATTCCAAAAATGTTGCTTGAAAATCACATTATTATAAATACAACCATATTGTAAATGCTTTGAGGCACGTTGCTAGTTGAAGGATTTTTTTTTTTCTGAATAAAAATTTATTTTGTGAGGAGAGCCATCATTTCTTAATAACCCTGGTTTGCAAGCTCAGAGTTGTTACCCGAGACATGTTTTGATATTTTCATTTGCATGTGGCCTGATGTTTCACCTGTGTCCTGAAGTCCTTGTTAAGAATGTCTGCATCTTGACTAGGGAACGTAGACAGAGAGACCCACTGCACATGTGTCGTGGGCACAGCTTGGTATTGTGCAAGGTGATACTTTCCCCAAGAAATGGTATGTGACCAGAATGAGGCTGAGACATGCATGCATTCACACAGAAGGTATCACGAGGCTTCTGACTGCTGCAATGCTCCTGCAGTCAGATGCTGTACCCAGAGGCCAAAGCTTACAATAGCCAATAGCAATTCACTCTATCCCACTCCCCAGCTGAATTTCTTAACTTCTCATCCTGCCACTTCAGAGAAAATGGTTCTGGTAAATTAACTCCCACCGAGATGCTTGTGAATTAATATGGCATTCAGAAAAAATGATGCCCTAAAAGGTAATGCGTACTTTCAGGAGATGAGTCTCCAACAGAGGGATTTGAGGTGATTGGTGTCCAGTGGGTGTAGAAGCTATTTTTAGACAAAGAGTTGTGTTATTTCTATAGCGGGAAGTAAACGCCTGTGAGGGATCATGCCTAGGCCAGTAGAGACCTAGTGAAATGGAAACTTCCTTGGACTGGACACAAAAAAGATTTTGGGTCCCTTTTTGTGTCACAAGAGTTCTGTTGGGTTTACCCCTCAGGATGGCCTGTTGCTTTCACTAACCCTTACTGCAAAAAGCATGGAAAGAGGCTGAGCTCAAGGGAATGGAAACAGAGAACAGACACTCAAATGGGATTCCAGTTGTCCTTTCAGGAGAGGATTGGGAAATATTTGGTTGTGACCGTGCCCAGGGCTGTAGTAAGCTTGTAAGTTTTGACTCTCTCTTCCACATGTTTATCACTTGAATCTTAGTCTGGTTAGCAATGAAGTTCTGAGACTGGAAAGGTCTTATCTTTGGGGACTCCATGGGCAGAAGACTTGGGTGGGAAGGTTGAGTCTTTCTCAAGGAGGTTGGAGGTGAGTCCCAGGGGACAGCATGAATGGTCTGAGAGAAGAGGAAGGAAAGCTGAGTTCCAGGAACTGCTGCCTTCCAGGGGCACCCAGGTCAGACAATTGAAAGGTTCCAGCACTCACTGCTGGGCACCCCTCTCAAAGCATCATCTGTAGCTCAAGGGCTGCCCTTTAAGAGGAGACTGGCAGATATGTACTAGGTCTGATCATGGCATTCAAGAATAGACTTAGAATCTGTTTGAGATTTGGCCTTGTTCTACTCTCAAACCACAGCAAAGATGCCCATGAGATAGGTATGCAGCTCCCCATCACCTCGTATGTCTAATGGGGGATGCACAGGGTCCAGTTTTTCCAATGGTCTCTGAGGAACCCAGATCAGCAGAGCCTGGGACTGGAGGCTCTGTCTTTTGTGTGCCAGTTACTACAACCCCATGGACATTTACATCATCACTGAGGCCAACTCCCTGCTGCTCACTGATCCCAGGCTTGGAATTTTCTCTGTGTGAGTTCCAGGGCAGCCTCCCCTTGTCTACCTGCTTTCTGGTCCCAAAGTTCTCCATTCACACCACTTGGGGCTATATTAATTTCCTGAGGTTGTGATACAAAATTACCACAAACATATGGTAATTAAAACAACAGAATTTTCTTCTCTCATTTATCCAGAGGCCAGAAATCTGAAATCAGAATCTGTGGGTGGAAATCAAGGTGTCAGCACTGCCATGTGCCCTGTGGGCTCTGGGAAGAGAATCCACTCCTTGCAGCTTCTGGTGGCTGCCAGCAGTCCTTGGCTTGTGCCACATCACTCCAGCCTTCAAGGCCAGGTCTTCCCATCTCTGCCCCATCTTCACATCCCACCTCCTTTGTGTATGTGTTGATCTCTCTCTCTCTCTCTGCCTTCTTATAAGGACTCAGGATTACGTTAACGGCTCACTGGAATAATCCAGGATAATCTCCCCATCTTAAGCCTCTTAACTTAATTACATCTGCAAAGACCTCCCTTTTCTTTTTACCATACAGTTATATACATGGATTCCAAGATTTATAACATGGATATCTTTTGGGGAACCATTTTTCAGCCTGCCACAAGGGCTACAAGCCACAGAGCATGGATCTGAAAATTCTGTCACATGAAGAACAGTCAAAGGTTCTAGAGACATTTACACTTTTAAATATTTTATCATAAACATACATATATATATAAGTACATACATTATTATACTTATAAAGCAAAAACTTATGTAAACCCTCCACGCTGCCTTCAGGCCAAGAAATTAAATCTTGCCAGTTCTCAGTTTTTAAGGTCAACATTTTCTTGTTTCCTTTCTTTTTCGGTCTCCATCTCATGGGTCTATGCTTTCATATCACCTGGATTTCATCCCTAACAATAGGCTTTTATATCACCTGGATTTGAATGGTACATAAATAGAATCGGGCCATATATCTTATTTTGTGTCTTAGCTATTTCACTCAGCATCAGGTTTTTCATATTTTCCTGAGCTGTTGAGTGTGATTGTGATTTGCTCATTTTTGTTGCTGCATAGTATTCTACTGAGGAGCCTGGAGAAGGGAGAGGTCCAGTGGCTTGTTTCAAAGGGATAGAGAGGGAAGAGAGTAGAGGCATTGAGGTTAGTCAGATGTTGACAATTCAACAATTTGTTCTAGTGGCAGAACTCAATGTAACAAAACTTACTAAAGGTTGGCCATGGCTGTCCTAAAAGGAAAAGAGCTGCAAGGGTGGTCATGGGGCCCCATCAGTAGAGCTGTCTAAGCATGGAACCACCCAGGAGGTTCACTTTGCCCACAGCCCAGAGATAACTGATTTATTAAAGCAGGGGAATTGCAATAGAGAAAGAGTTTTACACATGTGGAGCTGGCTAAATGGGAGACCGGAATTATGTTATTACTCAAATCTGCCTCCCTGAAAATTCAGAGACTAGGGTTTTTCCAGGAGAGTTTGGGAGAAGTAGGGGTGGCTAGGCAATGGGTGCTTGTTGCTGATTGGTTTGGGGGTACAATCATAGGGGTTTGGGAAATGGTCCTCATTGCATGCTGAGTCATTCTGGGTGGGGCCACAAGAGTTGGCAGGTCCAGGTGGAGCCATTGGTCATCAGACATGTAAAAAAACTGAAAAGACATCTCAAAAGGCCGGTCTTCTGTTTACAATGGCGATGTTGTTATCTGCAGGGGTAATTGGGGAAGTGCATATCTTGTGACCTCTGGAGTAATGGCTGGCAATGTTTATGTCTATGTTTTAGCAGAATTCAGGCCTCTCTCATCCTCTGAGGCTGGTGGTCTCCCCTTAACTTTATGGAAGGGCTATTATCATTTAAACTATACACTAAATGTCTCCCAAAGTTAGCTTGACCCAAACCCAGGAAGAATCAAGGGAAGTCTGAAGGCTAAAGGCAAGATGGGGGTTGGTTAAATCAGATCTCTTTCACTGCCAAAATTTTCTCACTGTTACAGTTTTTTCAAAGGCGATTTCAAGCATAAGCTCAATGGCCTTGGGTATAGAGAACTTCAGACTGGAAGGAAAGTGGTCTAGAGCAAAGCTAAGGCTGGCACTCTGACCCTGGCCAATCCTAAGAGCCCCAGCTATGCCCCTAAGATGTCACAAACTGCCTGAGCAGCTGCTCAGCCTGATGGACTTTAGATCCCACGCCATCCATATCCATCTGCTAGCCAGCCCTTTCCCAGGGTCCCTAACCATAACCCTTCCCTGGTTTTGTAGCAATGCCAAAAATTCTCCCATGAAATCGTTGCCTTTGGCCCTGTTTAGCCTTCAGGCTGTGCTCAGTCATGGAGCCCAGTGAGGGAGTAGTTGGTGGGCTCTTCCCTAAGGACACCCTTTTACAACAGGCAGGAACAGAAGGAAACCAGAAAAGGAAGGACATGAGGGGCAGCCAAAGGGGGCCCTTCCCAGACACCACTCCCTCAGCTGCTGAGCAGAGGCTCCTTTGAGTAGATGAGCAGCAAAAATCCTGGGTCACACAACAGCCCTGTCCCTGTGAGCTCAAAGGCGGGCACCTCTCCAAAGGGTGGGAATCCTGAGCTCAAAGGCGGGCACCTCTCCAAAGGGTGGGAATCCTACTGTGTCAACTGAGGTGTCTGGAGGGGGTCCGGGGCACCTGGAAGGATGTGGCTAGTGAGTTGGGAAGACTGAAGGACAAATAAGGGACTTCACTTTAGATAGTTTTACACCAAACAGAGGAAGTCCATCCAGGTTAATTGGGGTTCAGCCTGGAATGAAGGGTGAGGGGGTAAATGTAATCTCCTTGCAGTCTTCCAGAAGAAAAGCTTATTTCTCCTCCTCTTTTCCTTACACCTGTCCCACCATAAAATCTCCATAAAATGAAGACACTTGGCTAAATTCAAAGAGTGAAAATTAAAGAGACATGCAAAGCAAAGAATTCTAAAGCTCTTTTGATCTGCAAAATCGTGCTCCTGGCAAGAGTAAGGAATTGAAAGATTATTTGAGAAAATTTCAGTGTGTGACATGAATGTGACATGAGCACCCCCTTACAGTTTCCATTATGCCCAGAGGGACAGATGGGGCTTCAATTAGAGGAGGAGGGATATGGGGCTGACTTTGGGATAACTTTTTCATTTCTAATAATTGTAAAATGCACACAGAGCAAGTTATCAGAAGAAATTGTCTCTTTCATCACCACCTTTAAGACTAGCAGTAGTTAGTTCTCTGTTTGCAATATTTAAGTCTCAGCCCCCATTGGCGATGGCCTCTGTTTTTAAAAGACATAAAAATATGTCTTGTATTCAAGGAAGCATGATGATTGCCATGCAGAGCCACATCTCCAGTGCCACCTGCATTACCCCAGGGCCTTATCAGCAGTATCATCTGGAATCAGTCAGCAGTCAAGCAATCAGTCAGCATTGAAGGTCGAATTGTACATGCGGCACTGTGGGAAGAGCAGTAAGGAATAAAGATAGAGCATCTCTGAGATGATGAGGTCATTCAGCAGGAAAATAATAATAGCAACAAAAGCAGCATTACCTTCTATTTGCCTACTGCTTTACAGTTGGCAGTAGCATTACCCAATTCAGGGCACTGTGTTCAGTTTTGCAGATGGCAAATAGAAAAATGCGAATGATGCCATCTAGAGTTGTGTGGTGCACCGCCTGCCCCACCATTCGCAATGGCCCTGTCATGCACAGAACCTCATTTAAAGCTTTTCAGATATGGAATTCTTTTTCCATTTTAAATTGATTTCACATCCATTTGGTCTTCATCACAGTTTTGTGAGATTGCAGGGCTAGTGTTATTCTCCAGACCACAGGTAAGGAAACCAAGTTCTAGAAAGGAACTGGGACTATTCTAGGTGACGGGTAGAATGAGATTAGAACCCAGCACTGGTAGCTCTTGGTTCAGGGCCATTTCTACTAGCCAAACCCACTTAACCCAGTCTTTCAGAAACACATCTGGGATGCAAGAGATGGGCTGGTGGAGAGTTGCTGAGAGCAGAGGGGCTGCTGAGTAAAGGCCTAGTCTTCTCCCTCACCCCAAACCTGGCCTCTGGCCTGGCCCAGCCCTCCCCAATGGCCAGCTTCCCTTCTTCATGCCCCTCCTCTCCACACCCAGGTTTGAGCGGGAGCAGAATGACACCTTCATCATGGAGATCCTAGACATTGCTCCATTCACCAAGATGCGGATCAGGATTGATGGCTTGGGCAGCCGGCCAGAGTGGTTCCTGGAGAGGGTAAAATGTCTAGACCCTCACTCTTCCTTCCAGCCACCACCCACCCCTTCCCCCTATTCCTCCGGCTTGTCAATGGACCTTGTTAAAACAAATGTCACCGTAGAGGATCACTACATGAACCCAGCCCATATGATTCAGTACGCCCTTTGGCATGAATTAATCCGAGAATGTCGTTTTATTTAATTGTGTCCAGTGAGAACTGAAGCAACTGTCAGGTAATTCAACATGAGCTGTCAACTTTACGTGGACAGAGACCCGAGGAAGGGGAGGGGTGGTGTGGGCTTCCTTCAGGACAGCAGCTGGGAGGGTTGAGAGAGGAGGAGCAAGGCCTGGGGCAGAGAGAGGCTGCCATGGTGGGAACTTCAGGCAGGATGGCAGAAAGCTTACTGGGGCCTCTGTGATCATGGAGTTAGGCAGCTGCCTCTTTTTCCATTGTGGCCCTCTGAGTCTGAGCTTGGTCGTCAGCACCCTGCCTGAGGATCCTGAATCCTTGGGCTCTCAGTTGGGCTGAAGCCAGCCTTGGGGATGCGATAATGGGATCTTCAAGGAGCAACAGCAGTACGGGATTTCTTAGTTCTGCCTCCATCCTCCCACTCTTCTCAGCACACATATGCACGGGCACATGTGCACACACACACATGCACATGGCCACAGACTCAGTTTCCACCAAGAAAGGAAGGCAGCTGCTCCTTCTCAGGACCTCTCATCACTTCCTCACCTTCCCCAGGCTGTGCGGCTCTGTGCCTCCAGGGTGCCCAGAGGAGAGTCATTAACACTTGCTGCTCCAGGGCAGAGAGAAGAGCGTCCAGGGCATAGGGCTAAGCTTCACTTATTTTGATGAGAACCACCGTGATGTTAGGAGTCCAACGGCTTTCCATGCTAAGAGTGGCTCTAAAACTGGAGGCCCCTGGCAGCCAGGAGGAGCCTCACCTACAGCCCCACACTCACAAAGGCAACGACTATGCTGACGAAGATGACCTTCCTGCAGCCTCCGTGTCACACGAGGTCCTAGGCACACCAACATGTGTGCGTCCTCCCTACATAATGTGTGTTAGAATCAGACAGCATAACAAAGCACCACAGACTAGGGGCTTGGAACAACACACATTTATTACCCCCTCACTGTCATAGAGGCAGAAGTCCAAGGTGAAGGTGTCGGCAGGGCCACACTCCCTCTAGGGAAGCATCTGTTCTGGGCCACTCTCCTGGCTTCTGGCAGTTCCCTGGCTCGGGGCAGCATCTTGCCAGTCTTCACATGGTGTTCCGGGTGCTTGTCTGGGTGGTATAAGATTGGACTAGGGCCCAGTCTAATGACCTCATCTGAACTGATTACACCTACAACAATCCCCTTTCTAATAAGGTCACATTCTGAGGGACTGTGGGTTAAGAATTCAACATATGAACTCTGGGGGAATACAATTTCACCCGTAACACAAAGCCCTGCAGTCCCCTGCCTGAGTCAGCCCATGCATCCTCATCTACCAGAGGCCAGCTGTCCTGCATTGCCTCAGGCTCCTCCTCCCCTGTTCAGCCATTAGCAGATTTTCTTGAGTCAAAAATATGGGGCCCACACCAAGGACTATCCTGCAGATGTCAGCACTCTGCTCCCAGGTGTTTGTGGCTGACAGGGGCTGGGTTGATCTGTTTTTCTGTCACTCATTCAGCAAACATCTCTTGTGCACAGTGACAAGTACCTCTGAGGATAAAGTTTTAGGTGAATTGCCCATTCCCAAATCACAAGCTAGGGCAGTCCTCGTGAGGACTTCAAATCCCATGGCAAGCACACAGGACAGGGCCTTTGTCCTGGAAAGGGCCCTTTCCACACCTCCTGGGTCTCAGTCGCAAGCACTTGTCTCAGGTCTGGGATCTCCAGGGTTGGGATTTGGGGAGGGGCTGCATGGGCCAGTGGGTGCTGGTGGAGGTGAGAGAGGGCAGGGCATTCCCACGGTGGCTCCCTTTCCCCCAGATCCTACTGAAGAACATGAACACTGGAGACCTGACTATGTTCTACTATGGAGACTGGCTGTCCCAGCGGAAGGGGAAGAAGACCCTGGTATGTGAAATGTGTGCCGTTATCGATGAGGAAGAAATGATGGAGTGGACCTCCTACACCGTCGCAGTTAAGACCAGCAACATCCTGGGTGGGTTGGGGGTCCCTCACACCTCCTGCTCCCTTGCCCCTCCAACCCTCAAATTCGGTCTGAGGCCCTAGTTTCTGGTCAGGACGTTTTTCTTCATATGGCCTTCCAAAATCTAGTCAATCCAAGTCTTCTCCAGTGTGTCACTTTCTGTCTGGACAAAACATTTCCTCCCAGTGAGTGACTGGTTCCCTCCCTTCTCCCTTGGGGAAATAGGGGAGAACATGACTGGGGAGTATGGTCAGAACTTTTGGAAATGGTACATTTCCAATGGCTCTGGCTTGATGCAGAGCCTTCCCATCTTCCTTCTGCTGCCTGGCACCCCTCACCCAAGTGCCATGCACCTCAGGCATGCTCAGACCCATGTGCTTGGTGGCCATCTACCATGTGCCAGCTTTGGCTGTGGGTCTTAGGATACAGATGTGCTGCCCAGGCCCTTGCAGGTCTGACCTTCATTGGAGCAACCACAGTACAGTGTGGTGATGCTCTGATGGATGCAATGCCAAAGTCAAGTCCAGAAACACAAACACAGAAGCCAGGCAGACAGGGCACCCAGAGGAAGGGCCTTCTAATCAAAAATACTAGCATGTCAAAGGCCAGGAGCTGAGAGGGAACACACTGTCGTCTAGGCATGGGGGACATGCTACCTACACTCCCCTATCCCAAGCCTGCTCTCCAGGAGCCATTGCAAGGAATCTGGCAAGCTCATCACATTAATTATGAATGGTGAATGAAGGATTAACTTGTTGGCCATGGTAGCTTACATTTTCAACAGAGAAGCCTCTTGCCAAAGAAATGAAGCTCTCATGGTAGAATCTCAGGCATGAATGATAGGTCAATAAAGCTAGTACATTTTGTTGGGGGTACCTCCTTTCTTCCTATTCTCACAATGGAATTTTCACCCCTATTGCTTAAAGTTCCAAGTGTCCACAAGTTTTCAGGCCCCTTCATCCCTTTATGATGTACTCAGAAAATAATAAATTCATTGATAACCACAGATGTGTGTCAGAAAAGCTTCACTGGGTCACCCCTTCCAGAAGCATTTGCTTTTGATTTGGGCCAATACCTGTATTTGGCTTAAGCAAATGAAACTAAGCTCTAGTGTAGAATGTCAATCAGAGACAGATTTAGGGAGCACAGAACTTCCCTGCTTCCTTCTGAACCCACACTGTGCAGGAGGTAGCCTATGTTTCTAAATTGTAAAGCCAGCCTATATGACACGCCTTTTAAGTTTGGGTATATTTCCCCAGAAATAGGTGAATTTTGTACTAAACCATTCACACTTGCTGACCACAACTCCAGTTAGACCAAAAGCTTTTGTAAGGCACAAAGGTAAGATGAAGAAGAGAACTGGAGACCTAGGACATTAACTGACCCTTTCCAACCTCACCCCTGGCCTTCTTGAGTCTGTACTTTGTCCACCTGTACCCCTGGCTCCTCTGAGGAGTCCGGGATCAAGGCCAGAGCAAGAGGGCTGTGTGTCAAAGAGGCTGGCACCCTAAGCCTCACCTTGTGCACCCCCCAGGAGCAGGCACTGATGCCAATGTGTTCATCATCATCTTCGGGGAGAATGGGGACAGTGGGACACTGGCCCTGAAGCAGTCGGCAAACTGGAATAAGTTTGAGCGGAACAACACGGACACATTCAACTTCCCCGACATGCTGAGCTTGGGCCACCTCTGCAAGCTGAGGGTCTGGCACGACAACAAAGGTAGCTCCCACTCAAGGCCAGGTTGGTGGGAGGGCGGCCCTCAGCCCCCCTCCTGAGCCCTTCTTCCCTCCCTGGCATCACATTGACTCTGAGTACCCCAGGGTGGCAGGCAACCGAACACAGTTGATGACCACCACGTTGATGCTTCCGTCAGTACTAAAGAGACAGTATTTCTGGGCAAATATTTTTAGAAATGAAGCTTAGTTCCTCCTGCTTTCTCCCTGGGTGATTAGTGGTTCTCCATTGTTTGTGATTTCAGCCCATTAATTTGACTTAGTTCAGACATAAAAATTAAGGAAAAAAAAGCTAAATTCATTTCCCATGGATTTTCTATAAACGATTATGTTTGTGCCGAGTGCAGTGGCTCATGCCTGTAATCCCAGAACTTTGGGAGGCTGTGGTGGGAGGATTGCTTGAGCCCCAGGAGTTCGAGACCAGCCTAAGCAACATTGTGAGATCCCATCTCTACAAATTACTTTAAAAAATAGCTGGGCATGGTGGCATGCACCTGTGGCCCCATCTACTTGGGAGGCTGAGATGGGAGGATTGCCTGAGCCCAAGAGGTCAAGGCTGCAGTGAGCTATGATTGTGCCACTGCATTCCATCCTGGATGACAGAGTGAGACCCTGTCTCAACAAAAAAATAAAAATAAAAATAAAAAAATAGAAAAAGGATTATGCTTGTTTATAATAGTAATCCTAAAGTAGTTGAATTCACTTATAAACATAAACTATGAAATAGGATATAAACCAAGTGAGAAATTTATTTTTAACTACGCAGTGCCTAAGGAATGCTTTGTCATTTCTATAACTGTGATGACATTCATGTTCTTAACATTTCTTTGGTTATCATTTTGCTGTCTGTAAGCCACTCTTTATTTTCTCTGGCTTTGGGCCTATAAGTTCTATTTGGTATAATTATAATAGAGTTGTTAAATATTAAATTCCACCTCCTTGATGCATACTGCTTTCTTCATTCACCTCTTTCATCTTCTGTAGAAACATGTCTCTGCAAAGCTATCTGCTCAAAGCCTTCTCTAGCCTTTGCTGGGTCTCCCAAATGGCTGCCCAGAGCTGTCCTGAATGTTCTGTTGCTCCTCACTTCTTCGAAACCCCCGCTGAGGACTAGCCTATCTCTCATGGTCACTGATGAAACCCAACTCAGCAGTTTGCAACCTCTCTTCTATAGGAGCTAAACTATTTTACTTTAACATGGATTAAACAGTTAAAATTTTTTCCATAACACAGAATAAGCTCAGACTAGGCATTAATAAAATAGTTTTCAAAGCAACAAAATAACAAATACTTACACAGCACTGCACAGTTTTCAAATTTCAGTGTATCCCACCAGTCATTTATATACAGAACATCTAAAGTATTCATGACATGCCTGGGTCTCTGTTAGGTATTAAGGATACAAACATTTGATCCTGAAAAATACTTTGTGAGGCCAGGTGCTGTGGCTCACACCTGCTATCCCAGCACTTTGGGAGGCTGAGGTAGGCAGATCACTTGAGCCCAGGAATTTGAGACTAGCCTGGGCAACATGGCAAAACTCCATCTCTACCAAAAATGCAAAAAATAGCCACGTGTGGTGGCTCATGCCTGTAGTCCCAGCTACTGAGGAGGCTGAGATGGGAGGATCACTTGAGGTCAAGGCTGCAGTGAGCTGTGATTGCATCACTGCACTCCAGCCTGGTTAACAGTGAGGCCCTGTCTCAAAAAAAACAAAACAAAACAATAAAAAACAAGCAAATAGAAACCTTTTTGAATTACTGCAGCAAAAGCACTTTATTGCTCCTCTTTTTACAACCAAGTAATATTGAGACCCAGTGAGGTTTGAATGTCTTACTTGGAACCACACAGCAAGGAAGGGAAATAGCCATCACCCAAACCCAGGACTTCTGATGCCTGTCCTAATCCACCGTTCTGTGTGCCAGCCCATCTTGCCAGCCACCATTCTGCACCCTCACCAGCCACTGTGTCAGGTGGTCAAAAAGAAGATGAGGTGATGAAAGGCAGCCTCTTTATCTCTGTTTGCTACACCCCCCAGTATCAGGGTGTATCCGAGGTAGTCTAGTCCAGAAAAGCATGCAGTGGAAGGGAACTCTTCTTCCTCACTTGATCATTCAAGTGGCATTATGAGTCTGTGGAAAGAAGCATACTTTTAAATCATGCTCAAACATCCTTAATGCACCTCTCCTCTTTCCCAAGATGAAAACAAAGCAAAGACCCCTGAGTTTTTTTCCCTCCCTCTCATCATCCATTCTGATTGTCTTAGGACTAGCAGCAGGTTTCCCAAGTCTGGTTGAATAACGGTAGTCATAATCATTAGGACCATCTCCTGCCCCAGACACTTCACAAGATCAGGATGAGATCTTCCCATGACACTCAACAGTGATCATGAAGTCAAGACAAGTGTGAAAGCATTGAGCCACATTCTGTGTATCTTCACAGGTCTAATTAGAGGGATTTGACAGATCAGATTAGTAAGGGTGGCAAGCATGGGGGTGTGGAAGGTAGGGACAAGGTCTGTCTACCCTAACTTGCTTGTCTACAGTCCCTCCTGTTAAAGTGCCTAAACCATTGTTTAGGAAGTATGTTCCCAAGAACTACGTCCCTGCCTTAATCAGAAAGAATCACATTATGTCTGTGGGCTTCCAACTCTCTGTCTGGTTACCAGCACACACTGGCAAGATGTCATTGCCGTTGAGGGTAGGAATCATGCCATATTCATCTCTATCTTCAAAACTGCCTATAACAGCACCTGGAGCATAGTGAGGACTTAATAAATGTTAGTTTAATTGAGACTCCCCCCAGAGAGCTGAGAAATACCAGGTCTTTTAATCCTGTTCTGCCATAACCTCTATCTCAGAAATAGCAGAGACACCAAAGGAATTAGAACCCTGAGAAAGAAGAAGTGGTGTCCCCCAAGAGCCTGAGCCCTTCCTCTAAGGCTCGCTATGAGACCAGAAGCATGGGGTTCCCTAACATCTTCCCAGTCAGCCCAGAAAACTGGAGAAGGAAGAATTTCATGTAGACTATGATGACCCCACTTTTCCATGCCAGGGCCATTTACAATATGGGCATTTTATTCATGAGGGGTGAGAGTGGAGAATATAGCCAGAAAGACTGAGGATGCTGTGTTAAGGACCATACTCTATGGAAATCACTCAGCAGTCTTGGGCCGCAGGCAGAGGCAAGAGGAGCTGTCCACGGTTCTGACTCTTCTGGCTTGTCTCAACTCTGGACTCCACAAGCTGATCCAGGGTCTTCCCTTGGTGACTATTTTCAACCTGGCCTGCTACAAATATCCAGATGCTTGACAAGATGTTCCAGATTACCATGCATTCCACCCCCAGTTCACAGCAATAAAAGGTAGAGAGTTGCGGATCCAAGATCAGAGCTCATCTCTGCTTCCTGCCTGCAACTCCATCTTATCCAAATCTGAACTCCACCTGATTAACCCCTTTCTTCCCTGGATGGCTTCCCCTGTTGCTGCCATACCTTCTGTCTCAGCCTCTTTCTTTAGGATGAACCTTCTGGAGTCCTTTCGGCCATTCCTGCCTGCATGTTGTACCCTTCCTTCCAAACCATCTAGGAAAGTAAAGGCTCATATATTTGAGAAGAAGGTTTAAAAAGTCATGTAATTACATTTCAGGAGTCAGGAATAATGATTGTCTTCAGTGATATGCAAGTTTCCCCCTTTCTTGTTTTCATCCTCCTACCTGACGTGTCCTCTCCAGAGACAAAATGAGCAGTCCAGGTCCTTTGCAGGCCTAACAGTTCCCTCAGTTTTAATATTTATTTCAGTTAACAAACCAATTACAGCTGGCTCTCACTATTCACAGTAGTTATGCCCTATAATGTTGCTGTGAACTCTGAATAGACAAACATTGAACCATTGCTCCTGCGGGAAGCACAGGGTTAGGTTCCTGTGAACCTCTGATCACAACATTTTCACCAACTGATCAATAGATAACCTTGTTTTATATGTGTTTCTGTTTAAAGACACCTTAGTATTTACTGTTTATTCATTAACATTGAACTCATGACCAACAGCACTATAACTCATGCCTGAGTGAAGCTTATCTAACATGTATCGTCTCTGGAAGGCACACTACAGCCTTCTTGCATTTAGAAACACTAAATAGCACTTCAGCTTGAGTATCAAGCACTATGTTTGAGGGCCATTTTAAAACAATAAACTCACTAATAAATAGCACAAAAATGTGAAAACATGGCACTAAATAGACCATGAACAGTACAATTGTTTATGGCATGAAAGATGAAACAGGAAGGCAGTGTTGCCTTGTTCAGCCTCAGCTGAGAACATGTGCACTTGACAACTAAAATTTTTTGCCACTCCGCATATGTCCACGAATGACCACATGAGTATTAATTTAGGGTTACAAATAAATTTTGGCAAATAGCCAAATCCACAAAGATGGAACATGTGAATAATGAGTATTAACTATATATCTATTGAGTACTTACTGTCAGGCATTGTGTTCAGTGCTAGGGACAGAGTAGGGAGCAGCAGACAAGATTCCAGTCATCAGGATGACCTTCTAGCAAAAATTACATGTATTAAACAAGTAATTAATTTAAATAATGACGTGCCTCTAAAATGGAGGTCCACAGGATGCTAGTCCGAGGACTCAGAGAAAACCCCCCTGAAGACAGGATATTGAAGCTGAAACCTCAGGAATGAATAGAAGGAGCTATTAGGTGAAGTGTGGTGTTTGCTTAAAATGAAGGAACACATGTGAGGTAGAGTGAATAGCAAATATAAAAGCCCTAAAATAGGAAAAAAAATCTTGATATGTGCCAGAAACTGAAGAAAAATCCAGGATGACTACAAAATAGGGAATGGGGTGGGAGCTACAATATAGATAGGAACCAGGCCATGCATAATGTCATAAGCCGTATCAAGGATTGGGTTTTTATCCTGACTGTACTGAGAAGCCATCAAAGCATCTCAAGTACAGGAATCACTCAGAGAAAATCATTCTAGTGTCTGTGGGAGATAGGTTAGATGGAGAAGAAAATAAACTTCAAAAGATGATTAGGAAATTGGTGGGAGAATGTCTTGCAATACAATGATGGCAGTGGGGATGGAGAAAAAGCAGACAGATCTGAGAAATATTTAAGGCAGAGGACTTGTTAAAGGTTTGCCTGAGAAGACTTGAACAAGAATGGTGAGGATGCTGGAGAACTTTCTTCATCTTGATGAGTTTAATCTGAAGGCCTGAGTGACATCTAAGGGGTGATGTCCAGTAACAGTGGGGTCTGGACCTCAGGAGGAAAGCTAGTTGGGAGACTGATCTGAGATAGTAATCTAAAAGTTGTTAGTGCAGAGAGAGTAGTGAAGTCATCAATAAAGAGTGAATAAGAGAGTCTGTGGAGAAAGTGAAGCTTGAGGAAAGCAAGGGTGGTGTAGGACAGATTCCTAAGAATTTCGACATTTGAGGTGAGACAATGGAAAAAAAAAAAAAGGAAGAGGAGGGGGAGGAAGAAAGGAGGAGAAGGAATTACCTACATCTTTTGTACTTCCAAAGTGGGATGTGCCTGGGGAGGAAACTGACGTCTGGGGAACTCTGTAATGCTGAAAATTGTTCACTGGCTATGAAATCCCAAGATGCAGTGTGTCAATTCCCTACTCCATGGTTTCCTGGGCATAAATTTAATAGAGGAAACATGAGGCCTCATTTGCTCCCAAATAGCAAAGCAATTCAAAATATTTAAAATGTTTATTTCTCCCTAGGAAATTTCTAGAATCCCTTGCTTAAAAATGTCATTATACAGCCAAATATTTAAGCCACTGTATGTAACTGGAAGAAAGGAAGGGGTGATGAACAGCTTTCTGTAATTTGTGGATTTATGTTTATTAGACAAAAATGCTCCTCATTGCTTCCTCCCCCTGACACACACACACACACACACACACACACACACACACACACACACACAGAGAGAGAGAGAGAGAGAGAGAGAGAGAGAGAGAGGAAATCTTTTTCACCTAGCCTCACTCTCTGCTCTCTGGTCCTTTTTGTAATGTGGAATTGTCTTTATTCCCGAGTATTCTGACCCATCCAAAGAATGGCATGGTACATTCAAGCTTTCAAAAACTAGGGTCTCTCTAAGATTAGCTATTTTCATTCAAAAGGTTTTCTTTGTTATTCTCTCTCTTCTTTTTTCCTAGATCTCTAAACTTTCATTCCAGCCCTTATTTAAATTTCACCTTGCATGAAGTAACTTACATCTTTTGCCCAAGCTAACAGACATTCACAGATACCTAAGAGATAACTGCACCTGCAATCCCCTTCCTCTGCTAAATTCTTATGCATCCTTCAAAATCCAGATTAATATCACCTTCTTCATGAAGCTCCTTGATTATCCCAAATGAAGTTAGATGCTCCCTGCCCTGTGCTCCTAAACTTCTCTGCTCATACCTCTATATCTAGCACTCACATGCTGAATTGTAATTGTCTTGCCAGTCATAATTGGCAGACTTTTGAGTCTCTCAAGGGTAGAAACTTTGATTCACATTTGTATGCCGAAAGCCTGGCATCTAGTAGGTATTTAACAATTATGTGACTAAATAAATAAATTGATGTTGAACATCAGTTTGTAGCAGTTTCTGAATCCTAAATAGATGGCTCCAGAATTCTATCCTTTTCTAGACTTCCACATATATATCTTTCTCCCCTGTAGGTGATTGAGGGGTTTCTAGATGCAGCAATTATATCAGACACACTTGTTAAAGCATTTGTAATTATCCAAGGGTAGGTGTTATGGGTGAAATAGTGTTCCCCACCCACCGATTTCTTCTTCACCAAGAACCTCAGAATGTGATAATATTTGGAAATACAATCTTTGCAGATCAACTTAATTAACAATCTTGAGATGAGATCACCATGGATTTAGAATGGGCCCTAAATCAATGATGACTTGTGTCTTTATAAAAAGATGAGAGAACATGGAAAGATGCCGAAACAAGAGCATGTGAAGATGGAGGCAGAGATTGGAGCTGGAGATAGCAGTGACAATCTGAGGAACACCAAGGATTTCTGGGAGCCACCAAAGCTAGGAAGACACAAGGAAGGATTCTTCTCTAGAGCATTCAGAGAGAGAATTGACCTGCTGACACCTTGACTTCAGACTTCTGGGCTCCAGAACTCTGAAAGAATAAATTTCTGTTATTTTAAGCCACCAAGCTTGTGGTAATTTTTTTGATGGCCTAGGAAAATAATATGGTAGGTAAGAGCCTTCTGGGGAAGAATAAAGACTTTCCTGGGGTCTCAATATGAACAATCTACCTCAGGATTTGCTACTGAGTGGAAAATGTTCAAGGCCACTGGACCAAGATAAAACTCACCAAATCAGAGTGCAGTCCCATCTGAGAGCCTAGAGTCAGCAGGGTTTAACTGCAGTAGCTTAAGGCATAGCAAGGCTGGGTGGCCCAGAGTCCTAACACTAAAGTAGGTGTCAAGTAGTGATCTGTTTAGCAAGACTATTGCTCCTAACTTTTACAACTGGTGTCTCCACAGCCCTGAAATTAGTTTGGTAATAACTGGGGCAAAGAAACCAATTATTCCCCTAGACATGAAAAAGAGAGGAAACCCAGACCTGAAAGGCATTGTAGATTATTTTCTGATCCCACTCTGCAATTGTCATTTAATTCGAGCCACAGAGACCTCTGCCTTGTGACCTAACTCCCACCGTGCATTCTGCCATGATTATATCTGCCTGTCTGTGGTTTAGAAGCTCTCTTATGTCCTCACTTCCTCACTGAAAGTTCTTCCTATTGCTCTGCCTTGCTTAAGCCCACTCCCAGAACAGTCGACATATCTGTAACTACATGTGTATTCTGTTTCTTTTACTTGAGCGTTCGCTCCACAGGTACTATCGTCTTGTTCATGTTCTTTCCCTAATGCCTATAACATTGCCTATAATATAATAAGGACTTAATATATTTTTGTATAATTTAATTATACTTATACTTCTCTTTCTGACCCTTCCCTGTCTTTTCATGCTTCAGTTATAGGGATCTCAGTTTTCCCCAGAATCAGTGTTCCTTTTGCCTTAGTGCTTTTTAAAAAAGCTGAGTCCTGGCCATGAAACTCAGACTCATGACTAAGTCCTCCAATGCCAGCTGCCCCTCCTCCCAGACACTAATTGCACACATATCCAGACTTTCTCAGTTTTCTTGATGCAGTTTTCTACCATGCAGAAACGTGACTCCAATCAGCCAATTCCTTCCATCTCGTCACGGTCAAAATCTGAAGGAGTCGGGTTCAGCACCGTGGACAGTTCTAAACCACTCCAACCTTGTGACTAGTTACTGTTGTTACTCAGATGCCAGCCTTTCCAAAGAACTTGACACCCCACCCCACCACCACTTTGAATAGCAAAAGACTATTTGATTGCCTTGGACCCATAATGGCTCTTGGGTTTAAAGAAATCCTGAGTGGTTGATGTGATCCTCTTCTCCTTGTAGGCAAAGAAGTGGCCCTCTTCCCCTTCAACAGACATTGGGTCTGAAACCAGGATATCACTGGTAGGTCTTCAGGCTCATCAAGAAAAGGAAGATTTCTGTATCCTTATTTTTTTATTTTATTTTTGAGACAGAGTCTCACTCTGTCGCCCAGGCTGGAGTGCAGTGGGGCCATCTCTGCTCACTGCAACCTCCACCTCCCAGGTTCAAGTGATTCTTCTGTCTCAGTCTCCCGAGTAGCTGGGATTACAGGCGTGTGCCACCATACCCAGCTAATTTTTGTATTTTTAGTAGAGGCGGGGCTTCATCATTTTGGCCAGGCTGGTCTCAAACTCCTGACCTCAAGTGATCCACCCGCCTCAGCCTCCCAAAGTGCTGGGATTACAGGCATAAGCCACAGTGACTGGCCTTGCTGTATCCTTATTGAGCCCATGTGGTTGAAATACTAGGTTTAGGAGAGGGACAGAGAGGACAGACAGGTTTTGTGTCCAACTTCCTTTTAATGGTAACTTTCTCCTCCAGGGATGGAAGTTTAAATGTTAATACAAGCTAAGATGGCTAAACATGTCCTTAGCCTCTCTCTATGCCATACTTTTTATGTTTATTTAAAATTTTTTTCCAGATACCTTATACTTCCCTTGCATAGACATTTATGAGGAAAAATATATTTTGCTTGAGAGTCTTCTACAATAAAGATGGGGATTTCTGAACAAATACCATATAAATCAGATGACAAATGCTTAGTTAACTGAAAGCATAGCAATCTTCTCTTTCTCTGAATCTATCTTTCAACCTTTTTTGTCTATTCAATAGTTCTTTTTTAGTGAAAAATTTTAAACATGCACAAAAATGAAGGGATAGTGTAATAAACTTCCACATAGCCATCACCCAAGTTCAAGAATTATGAATTATTGATTCATAATTGAATCTATTGATTATTGAACTATCAAATTTGAACTATTGAACTTTGTCACATCAGCTTCATTTTTCATACTTTTTAAAATTTATTCTTTTTGGTTGCTGGGGGATATAAAATCAAATGCTAAACTTCATGTCATGTCACCCCAAACATGTGTATTTATTTATTTATTTATTTATTTATATATGGAGTCTCACTCTGTCACCTAGGCTGGAGTGCAGCGGTGCCATCTCGGCTCACTGCAACCTCCGCCTCCTGGGTTCAAGCAATTCTCCTGCCTTAGCCTCCTGAGTAGCTGGGATTACAGGTGCGCACCACCACACCTGGCTAATTTTTGTATTTTTAGTAGAGACAGGGTTTCACCGTGTTGGTCAGGCTGGTCTCTTTTTAAAATGAACATTTTCTTACAAATTACACCACCATTATCATACTTAACAATGATTTATTTGTATTGTTCAATTTCCACTCCATGGCGAATTTTCCCAATACTATGTAATATATAAATTTTCTTAATATTGTGTATGGAATATATGGAAAATAAGTAAATTTCCTCAGTACTGTATACTGAGTAAGTTTGTGAGGGATACAATGTATTGAGGAAATGCTGTTTATTGATGTAATATGAAGTACACAGAAGTCCCATTATTATTGGTGCTAACATTGAACAGTGGAAATAGGGACTGCCAGCCTGACTACTCCACTATAAAGTTTCCTCACAACTCTTCATCTAATGGACTCATCCAGTGATGATCAATTAGGGTTACAAATGGTGATTTTCTAATTCTTTCATTTCTTATTCATTTAGTAGCTAGAATTTTTCTGTTAAAAAAGTCTCTCAGGCTATTTGATTACCATAAAATATAGTTCATAGAGGAAAATCAAGACAAGTGATTAATTCTCCATAATTCCAGTTACCCACATAGCTTTTATAATACTGAACAAATTATAACCAGAGTATTTATTTTCTAAATTATCTTGTTCTTCATGCCTTCTTTGGTTAAATTAAGGCTCTGAGGAAAGAAAGAATTTATGTGTTTTCTTTTGAAAAATATAAATTCATAGAAATATTAGGTTAGTGCAAAAGTAATTGCAGTTTTTGCCAAAACCACAGTGACTTTTGTACCAGCCTAATATAAAGAACCTCAGAAGTCATCTATTTCAATCCCCACATTGTACAAGTAAGGATACTGAGGCATGGGGATATTATAATGTGTTCAGTTCGGTGGATATGCTGAGACTGCAACCTGATCTGCCAGATTCCAGAGTGTTGCTCTGGATGACCTCTTAGATAATATATGTGAAAAAGTATTTGTGGAAAAATAATAGCTAGATTCTCATATTCATACACAGCTAGGGCTGTGGGATGGTTCCATATCTTACTTCACACCATTTATTGATCTTACTAAAGAAATGTGAGTTGCCTAGATGAATCCTTAGCTTGCCAAAGATTATTTTCAAGAATGGAGTTGCTTGGTGAAGAAAATTATCCTCCTACCTGAGAAGAATTTTTAGTGGTTTGTGCTGGAGCAAAGAATTGACAGTTCACTTTAGAAAGTAAAAATCATTGATCAATTCTATGTTTATTGAATGCTAAGTCCATACCACTGTGATACAATTAAGAGCTCCTAAGATATGATTCTCCTCCCCTAAAATCTCACTAGAGAAGTCAGGCATACACATAACACCAGCCACAAAAGTTAGGGCATAGTCATGACCTGAATAACAGAGATTTCTCAAGATGTCTGTGCTCATGGTCAAGAGAATGGACAAGCAAAAAATACTGAGAGCCCGGAGATTTTGGAGGACCTTCCAGAGGAAATGAGGCCTAAATTTTCCAGAGGACAATAGGCAGGTATTTAAAGCAAGGGAAAGCTGGGTGCCATAATGAGAAGAGAGGAAATGCCAAAGGGATGCTTAAATCCATCTCACTGCAATAAGGGATTTGTAAAAGGGCTCTTCCTTATTGAGGCGAGAGATGAGGTGATTGGAGTCAGGCTGAAGAAGGCCCTAAATATGTAAACACAGAGTTGGGCCCTTTTATCCCATCAGATGTGGAAAGCCACTGGGGAACCACAGGCAGGAGATGGCATGATGAACTCTAGGGAGCAGCTGCCAGTCTCCCTCCCATCCAGAGACTGCCATCTCTTGCCTGAAAAGATTGGGACCTCACACTGGTTCAGAGTTTCTAGGCCTTTTTCTTAAAACTTTGAAAAATGTGAGATAAAATCATCAATTCTACTAGAACAGGCCAGCCACCACTCAGTGCTAGGGCTTTGAATTCTTTTTCCCATCCACTCTTAAAACTTCACCATTAGAGCCATTCTTCCCTATTCAATAATAGTGCACACCCATGCATGCAATAAACACTTATTTAATAATATGCCAAGCACTGTTCTAGGCATTGAAACATAGAGATGGACAGGTTACAAAAGGATCCTGTTCTCAAGGGGCTTACAACCTAGTGGAAGAAGACAAACTATACAATATATGAGAAAACAAAAACAAACTTATTTCAGATTGTGAAGTGGGCATGTCATGATTGACAGCAAGTAATTGGGGATTAGGAAGCTTCTGCAAATAGGGTTGTTAACAAAGTCTTTCTCAAAGACAGAATATTTGATCTGACACCTCAGTAATGAGATGGTGTTGACATTCAGAGCCTGGGGAATATAGTTCCAAACAGACCGAATGGTAGATGCAAAGTTTGTAAGAAAAGAGAGGGCTTCATATATCAAGGGATAAAAAGGAGGCCAGTGTAGGTGGAACAGAGTAAGTGAAGTTGTGAGTACTATGAAATAAAATCAGAAGAGTAGAAAAGGACCAGATCATGTCAATGCTAATAGTCCTTGGTGAGCAGTTTGCATTTTATTCTGACAGTGATGAGAAGCCATTGGGGGGTTTTATATGGAGAAGTGAAAAAATCTGATTTATCATTTTAAAAGATGACTATAATGCGTGTGGAAAGATATTAATTATAGCATTGTGTGTAGAAGTACAAGTCTGGATACCAACTAATTAACCATCAACAAGGATAAGATAAATAATTTGGTGGCATGTACATTCAATGAAATACCAGGCAACTATGAAAAAGAATGTCAGTATTTACATTTTGATATAGTTTGTGAGTAAAAGGTGTCAAATAGTGTGGAGTGTTTGTTACTTTTGTGTAAAAAAATAAAGTAGAACCCCAAAAAAGAAGACTTTGTAAAGCAACGGATTATTTGTCAATTTCAGATGGTTCCTTCTTGGTCCACTGATATGGCTTGGCTCTGTGTCCCCATTCAAATCTCACCTTAAATTGTAATAATCTCCAGGTGTCAAAGGCAGGACCAGGTGGAGATAATTGAATTGTGGGTGTGGTTTCCCCCATGCAGTTCTTGCGATAGTGAGTGAGTTCTCACAAGATCTGATGGTTTCATTAGGGGCTTCCCCCTTTGCTTGGCCATCATTCTCTCTCCTGCCACCCTGTGAAGAGTTGCCTTCTGCCATAATTGTAAGTTTCCTGAGGCCTCCCCCACCATGCAGAACCATGAGTCAATTAAACCTCTTTTCTTTATAAATTATCCAGTCTCAGGTATTTCTTCACAGCAGCATGAGAACAGACTAACAAGTCCGCTAAGGCCAGGTAGGATATTCACCATGTGGCTAGAGCTGGATACTCAGTTAGCCATTGCTGTACCTGTGAATCCATCTACCCATCTACTATCCTGCTGTCATCACGAGCAAAAACCAGACACATGACATCAGCCTGCCAGAGCCACCTGTTCCCAGTTGCATGTTTGATAGGTTCTTAGTGGGAGAAAGTCATGGTAAGATCCCTGTCAATCACACCCAAAATTTCCGAAACAAGGCGATTAAGTGAGCAGCAAGCACAAAGCTCATGGAAGGAGTTTCTCTGAAGAATTCTAATTTGAAAATTGTGGATGGGGTCAGACAATGCCAATTTTTGAGAGGACGGGGAAAGGGGGCCACAGTGGGAAGAGAGGCAGCCTGCCACTGAGCACCAGGGCAACCCAGGCCAGACAGGCTCCTACTCTGGTTGTCTTCATCCATGCAGTGGGGGCAATGAATTATATGTGGATAAAGGTAAAGCCATCCCAGAATCCACCCTTCCCCTTAGCTCACTGATTTTCTCTGTCACCATTCTGGCTGGAGCCCAGGAAGTGTAATTCTGTAGTGAAAACCATGTGGGGTGTAGAGCACAACAAATGGTGCACTCCAGCAACAGAAACAATCTCGTGATGGCCCACGTCTCCAGGTAATGCCATCCTCCTCCACCAGCATACTCATGCACACACTTACGCATGCAATCACATGTTCAAACTTCCCATTGATTTCCTATTGCCACGATTCTGTAGAAAGACCTCCCTGACTCTGGTCCTGATACATTGAATCAGTAGTTCTCAAGGTGTCGCTCTAGGACCAGCAGCATTGACGTCACCTGGGAGCTAGTTAGAGATGGGCATTCTTGAACCACACCACAAACCTACTGAATCAGAAACTCTGGGAATAGGGCTCAATAATCTATAGTATAACAAACCCTCCAGGTGATTGTGATACAGGCCCAGGTTCTCAGGCTTACACATTGGAATCACCTGGAGAGCCTTAATGACTACTGATGCCTAGGTCCCACTCCAGAGGTCTGTAGCAATCAAACTGTGTAAGAGCTGGATAGTAGAATCTGTGTGTGTGTGTGTGTGTCTTCTGTCACACACACACACACAGACAGTGAGGATGAACGGTGGGAGGAGGACAAAAACTCTTTCACCTGGACACCTTCCAGTAGAATCAACAACTTACCACCTTTTTCTCTGCCTTCTTCTTTACCTGTCTCTTCCTTCCTATATTCCACTCCAGAAGTGTTTGAGCACTGCTTCAGCAGGTCTTCTCTGCGTCATTTCCAGACTGCATGCATTGAGGCTTGCTAAGTAGTTTAATCTTGGAGAGCTAGCAGTCACACTGGAAGCAGAAGGTCTCGTCTTCATGACACTATCAGGAAGCATCTCAGAAAGCAGCCATTTTGCAAATTTACAGGTGGAATTGGCCCTAATGTAGAAAAATTGAAAGATTAATTGAGTTAAAAAACAAATTTATTGTTAAAATAACTTACTGCTGGGTGCGGTGGCTCATGCCTGTAATCCCAGCACTTTGGGAGGCTGAGGTGGGTGGATCACCTGAGTTCAGGAGTTTGAGACCAGCCTGACCAACATGCAGAAACCCCGTCCCTAATAAAAATACAAGATTAGCCAGGTGTGGTGGTGCATGCCTATAATCCCAGCTACTCGGGAGGCTGAGGCAGGAGAATTGCTTGAACCTGGGAGGTGGAAGTTGCGGTGAGCCAAGATCACGCCATTGCACTCTAGCCTGGGGAACAAGGGTAAAACTCCATCAAATAAATAAATAAATAACTGACCACTGTTTAACTCAACAGAAGTGTTTTAAAATTTGGCTTAACTCTATTGGTGCTGTTTTCCACTTCAGTGAAGACCTGTGTTTACAAAACATAAGTACTTTTTCAACCTGGAATGATGCTATACTAGGACCACCAATGTGTATTCCCTGCTGAGCCTTAACATGTGTCCCCTGTGATTTGGGTGACTGCAAGAGTCGTCTATCTTTTTGTGCCTCTTTGTGCTTTAAGACCCTTGGAGTTTCCTTGTGGACATATAGTGAGCAGCAAGTAACCTGCCAAACCACGGGGATTTCCTCCTGCATAGGGTCCTTTGGTTCTAAGGATTCTCAAGGACTTTGAAGAGAAGACAGTAACTGAACCAGTGCATGGTATAAGGAGCATGCAGCTGTCACATGCATGCTATTTACATCGTGCAGGCAAGTGCACATCAATTCATATTTGATAGCTGTGCTATGGTGGGCACACTTCCGAGGGAAGCCCTGCCAATTATAACAAGGGCAGCTATGTGTTCAATATTAGCAACATACCCAAAAGAAATAGTAGCTTTGGATTTGTTCTACGATTGTTGAACAGCTTAGCCAAGTCATGACACATTCATTCATTCAGCATTCATTGAGCAACTGCTACTTGCCAGTCATTACACTAGGCATGAGAGAAATGAAAACAAGTAAGACCTACTCACTGCCTTCAAGAGCTCATGGCTTGGAGGACAAGACACATGTAAATACTGACAACACAAGGTGGTCAGGGTGTGGCCACGGCAGATGCAGGGGTCTATAGGAGCATGGAGAACACCTGATGCAGGCCTAGTGGGTCATCAGGGGACATCAGGGAAGGCTTCCTGGAGGAGTTGACACCTAAACTGATTCTGGAAAGATAATGGGCATGGACTAGGTAAATACTGGTGTCAGGAAGTAATAGAAGTCATCCTTCATCTTAGTGAACTCCAGAAAATTCTATTTTGGGTCAGAGATCTCAATTGTGAATCTAATGAAAGCCATGAGCTCTCCCCCTGGTAAAATGTTCATGTATAATTACAGCACAATTTCTTGGGGTCATGGACTGCTTAAGTTCCATACACAGATCCTCTAGGGTTCATGAACCCCAAGTTAAGGGCTTTGCAGAAAATTATATTCTCTGTGCTGGAGGAACCCTCTGAGACCACCTAACCCAACCCCTCACTTTATCAACAAGGAGATCAAGGCCCAAAGAGGACAGATAACTTGTTCAGGGCCACACAGCCAGTGGGTTGTGGGGATGTAGAAGTCCGAAAGGGGAGGGAAGGCACATCCAGCTTCCAGTCCCCATGGTGTCTTTTCCACAGGGATATTTCCTGGCTGGCATCTGAGCTATGTTGATGTGAAGGACAACTCCCGTGATGAGACATTCCGCTTCCAGTGCGACTGCTGGCTCTCCAAGAGTGAGGGTGACGGGCAGACGGTCCGCGACTTTGCCTGTGCCAACAACAAGATCCATGATGAGCTGGAAGAGACCAGTATGTGGGGGAGAGCATTGGCTCAGGAGGGAGGCAGGGAATGGTGCTGGAATAAGAAGACACTGTTCCAGCTGGAGGGGGGTCAGATGCCCGATGCAGGGAATAATATGGAGAGATGCATGAGGAAACATCCTAACTGCTATTTGGTGAAACTGGAACTGCTAAGAAACATTGATGCCAGCTCATGGCTCAAAATCACAGGGACTAATTAGGTGGCAGGAAAACCCACTGGGGACAAGCTGACCCTGACCTGAAGGCTGAGCTGGGTGGTTTAGTGTGGAGTCCTCTCTGGTTTATTTTTATAACATGGATATCATCCAACTGATGCCTGTGGCAACAGCTGCCTAATCAACACTTCCTAGAAACAGAATGCAGGGGAAGCCAGTATCTCCAGCAGCGGCTTTCCTTTTGTCCCTTCCTCAGGGGATATTTAAAGGGGAAGAGTAATTGATCCTGAGGGGATGGCCATCAAAGCCTAGGGAGATGTGCCTCTCACAGATGCCAGGGTCTGGGCCCAACAGATTGGAAGAGGCTTGTCAAAGGCAGAGCCTGATATGAGAAATGGATTTTTCCAATCTTAGTTGTTAAGGCAGCACTAGCTTCAGTAAGAGGCAAACCCCTAAATCTCAGTGCCTTCACACAACAAAACATTTTTCACTCCTTTTATACCCAGTCCAGTATTTGTGTTTGGTGGGAGGTCTTCCATGGAGTGATTTAGGGACCCAAGCTCCTTCTGTCTGTATCTCAGTCATTTCTAATGTGTGGCTTCCATATTTCTTGCAAATGGGAAAAGAGCATGGAGAAGGCACACTCCCTTAATATAACTCACATCCTGTTAGTGCAAACTAGTCATGTGGTACCACCAGATGCAAGGGCACTTGGGAAATGTAGTTCCTGGCTGGGCAGCCCCTTCCAGGGGACCACTGTAGGCTATGGAAAGGAGGCCACCGACTCACACTCATCTCTACCATGCCATCCAAACTGCTCAATGATGAGATTAGCTGCCTTGAGAGGTAGTGAGCACTATGTCCCTGGGAGTATTCAAACAAGGGCCAAGCACCCATTTATCCAGAATTCCTGTATGAGAATTCCTGCCCTAATTCAGAAGGTAGACTCCCAACTTGTGTAATTACACTCCTGAGAAGTTACTGGGTGCCCAGTTTTATTTTAGATGCTATGAATGATGCATATGGCTTTGTGGCCTCTAGTTTATTTGTATTGTCCTTTGCACATGCATTAGTCTCTCAATACATCCAAAGCTCCCACAGGTTAGGGATAGCATCACCCATGTATGTAGCCCTCTGCAGCTCTGCAGGCCTTGGGGATCAGTAGGTGCTCAATTGGTGCTCGGCGAATGGAAGAAAATACATTCCTTGTCCTTACAGCCTCACAATCTAGTTCGAGGGAAACCTTACGCACCTTACACAAGTGCCATGACGAGCAATAGAGATTCCTCAGGCTGTTGGTGTCCAGGAAAGTAGAGAGTTGTAAGGCTTGGAGCATAATCACTGAGTCTCCTTCACAAATTCCCTGCCAAACCTCTGCTAAAATCTGTGAGATATGGGTTGACAGGGAGATTGTAGAGGGTAAGTGACCCTTCTGTTGATTCCAGAAGGATGTGTGCATGCTGGAGACCAGAGGGCAAGGACGCATAGCCAGGAGAGGGCCTGAATCAATCCCTCTTTACTGGGAGGTTGCATAGAGCAAAGTGATGCCATCTGGGCTGCCCATGAGGGGACAGGCAGCCACACCTGTGTCCTCAGATGGAGGTTCACCCTGGAGGCAGTTGTGGATGCAGCTTGAGGCAAGCATGCCAACCCTCAGCTACCTTCATTTAACCATGTGACAAACTCTTACTGAGTACCCACAAGGGCCAGGCCCTAATCTGACTTCTGGGGACACACTAATCAATGAAACAGAGACTCTGCTCTCATGGCACTTACATGCTGACATCACTGACCCCAAGGCATCTCTGGACACTCAGTGTGTGAGAACAAATACGCTCTTGTACTTGAACAGAGCTTTATGGGGATGAAAGCATTCCATATCCATGTTCTCAATAGATCTTTGCAATCCTACTCCCACCCCGTGAAATAGAGGGGGTGCAAATTCACACCTCTGTATCATGGATAAGGCAAACAAAAACCCAGAAAAGTTAAGTGACACATCGAAGGCCCACTGCACCGCCCCAGGATGTCTTGTCCTTATTAGGCCTGGCTGGTACTCCATATTAATTAATTGCTCCATCTCATTTAGCCTCCTGTTCTCTACCTTTATCCCCAACTCTTCTTGGCAATTCTAGAAGCTGCTCCTTGCCCTCTCCGAGCATCTGCCTCTGCAGATGGTTTCAATGTGCAGCCAAAGCTGAAAACCATTGGCAATCTTTAAATAATACTAACGTCTGGGTCCCACTTCCAGAGATTCTATTGTAATTGATCCAGGGTCAGAAAAAAGGCCAGGACAGTAAGATCATATGCACATGTGTTTACATGCATGCTTGTATACACATGCGTGCGTGCGCGCGCGCGCGCGCGCACACACACACACACACACACACCTAGAAGGACAGAAACATCTCTCTCTGGGACAACCTCTGGCAGGGCCAAAGTCTTCCTCTCTGCAGCCCCTCCCACTCCCTATGCTCCTACTCGAAGCCTTTTAAGGTTGCCCAGTCAGCCTTACCTGCAACATTTCCAGCCAAAATACAGTCCAGCTTGCAGGTCAGCTCCCCAGGGATGGAACGTTCACTGCTTGCTTCACCACTAGAAAATCCATCTTCATATTTATGTTATTGAAGCATCCATCCTTTGGTAGTCCCAGTGGAGTCAAACAGAAAGTTTCAGGAGTGGTCAGGACTCTTGGTTGTATGTACCTGAAACCCAATCCTAAGCTGGCTCCAGCAAAAGGGAATATATTGGCTCCCAGAACTTGGAAGTTTTGGGTGGCTCTAGCTGAGACTTGGCTGTCTCCAGAGGCTCCAGTGATCTCAGTATGTCTCTTTCTTCTCCTCTCAGCTCTGTTTCCTCCCATGTGTCAACTTTGTTTTAGTACATTGTGGAAGTTGGCTGCTCACAGCTCCAATCCCATACCATTCCAGCTTAATAGCTTCCATGGAAGGGAAGAGAGCATCTCCCTGGGGAGGATTCTGATTGGCCAGGTCCAGGACTCTCAGCCCCATCCAACCCACATGGTAGGAGCTCCCCAACATAAACAGTGGTCCTGAAACACGAGACAGTGAAATCCAAATGCCCACTGGAAGCCCAACTATGCTCCTAGCATTCCTCCGTGGCCATTACATGCCCCTGTAGTTCTTGTCTCGAGACTAAACATCTGTTTATTCTGCAGCTCCTTGAACAATGTGACATTGAATCTTCCCTGCATCCTGCCCCTTCCCCTTTCAGTATAACCTGTATCGCTCATTCGTTGCCCTCTGCAGATGCCATGCCCAGGATGAAGGCAAGATTTCAAGGGGGATCTGCTCGCTCCTCTCCTGTCTTGCCTTTCAAACTATGACCCATGCCCCCTAAGCTCACAGTAGCTTTGCTGGTGGCCCCTTTATGCTAGTGACTTCCATGTGCTTCTTCCTTTGCATGACTGCCAAGAGCCTTCCTCCAGTGGGGCTTGTCCTTGGATGTGCTGGCCCCACGGAAGATCTCTGTTAGATGGGGTTCATCACTTCTACCTGCCCTGAATGTTCAAGCTCCTGATCCTCTTTCATCTGCTCCTTCCCAGCAACCTGTGAAAAAAGTTGAGAATCATGCCTTCTACATTTTTATCAAGCCGCTTCATCTGGGAAAGCAAGGTGAAAATATGCTGACTGAAACTTCCTTTCAAAAGACCACCGATGCGACTAGCAACATTTGTTTCTAATCTACCTAAATGTTCTTGCTTACAAACCTTCTCTACCTTATCCTTAGGACTATTAGGAAAGAATTCATTTCAATCCCTGTAGGACAGCCCACCCGCACCATCTCTCACACTTCCTACTTGAGTCCATCGCGGTGATATGCAGGTTCCCAGTGCTCCCTGCCTCCCTCGCTGATGCTGACAAACCATTTCCCTAACCACACCCAGGATCTCCCTTTGAATTCACCAGTACCCATTTGCAGAACAAACCATTGCCTCCCATGGGGAAGCAGAAGGCAGTGGTTTGAACCACTGAACAATGTGGTTCCCTTGCTGGGATGGCTTTGGGTTCCTGGGCTGGAATCTGTCCTGGGCTGCAGAACTCTTCCCTACTGCAGAAAGGATGCACTCTCTGTGGATCTCTTCCTCCATCAGAGGCTGCCTGTCTCTTTGCCTAGATTCACTCTACTTGTTTCAGGTAGCAGAGATTTCTCCTTGAGAAAAGTTGCAAAAGGGTGGCTGTGTGGCTGGGATTGGTGCTGGGATTGAGCCACAGGCATGGCCATCTCTCCTCTTCTTTGTTTGTATCATGTCTCTGAGATAAAGGCACAGAAACAGAGCTACCCCTTTGGATCCAGAATCCCAGACCGTCAGTCATTCAGGTACTGCAGCAAGGGGTCTATGTCTGGAGACACTCGAGCCAGATACTTACTGTGTCCTCCAGGGTGCCAGTTCCATCCCTGGCCTGGTCCCTGGGGAGTGAGCCTGGATCACATGCCACACACCCTCAGTATCTTGGCTTAGGGGGATCAGGTTGCAATTTTAATTAGGGTGGTTGGATAGACATCTCTGAGACATGACTTTTGAGTAAGGACGAGAAGGTGAGCCAGTGAGCCAAGCCGCTATGGGTGGGGGAGGGAGAAGGAAAGAGGGAAGGACTCCAGGCAGGACAGCATTGCAGAGCTCTAGGACAGAGCATACCTAAGTGCTCTGGGTGCAGCTAGGAGGCAGAGTGACTAGAGTGAGAAAGAGAGAAAGTACCAGGACATGAAGTGGGAGAGGAAATGGGGAGCCAGGTTTTCCTCTTACCCCACGGTACTTTGGCTCTTTTTTGCAGGGTTATCTGTCACATTCTGTTACATGGTACAGTCAGTGTTTGTGTCTGGGGCTACAGATTGAGTTCTAGTGTCACCCAGGGTCTAGTCCAGCCCTGGCACTTAGCACCTACTTAACCAATGTTGGAGGAGTGCACGCCTGTGCAGACACGACTGAGGGAACAGCAGGGTGAGATGGAATGACACCGAGACAAGCTATGAGCAAGACTGCTTGCTGGAGCAAGTGCAAGGGTCTTCGGGGTGCTTTGACTGCCTGGGTCTTTCCCCTTTGCTTTTGCACTGGGCCCCCCTTCTTCTCCCTTCTCAGCACCGATCTCCATTTTGCATCTCAGCCCTGTAGCTGAGTGTTCACCCCCACCTCCTGCTGCATTCCCAGTGGCTCCCATATTTGCCTGCAAAGAGGTTGCTACTATAAATAAATGAGAGCATTCACTGTAACCCCAGAATCTGGGCAGGTTCTACCTACAATGTCTCAATCGTGGTGATTTTAACCTGCCTCCCCCACGCCCAGGCTGTAGCCTAAGACCAAATGAAGGACCAGAGGCTGTGGCCCTATTGCTCCCACCCTGATGATGGGCACTGCCTCCCCTGTGCTGACCCTCCCCCACCTCCTCCATTACAGCCTACGAGATCGTCATAGAAACCGGCAACGGAGGCGAAACCAGGGAGAACGTCTGGCTCATCCTGGAGGGCAGGAAGAACCGATCCAAAGAGTTTCTCGTGGAAAATTCTTCTAGGCAGCGCGCCTTTAGGAAGTAGGAGGGGAAGGCCCATGGGAAGTGGTGGGGGGTGGGTAGGTAAGGGAGGACCCCAAGAATCTCCCCCTTGGGTGGGAGCCATAGGTACACAAATGGGCCTAACCAGCAAGTACTTACTGAGCACCTACCATGTGCTGATCCTGTGCAAACACCCCGGGGCTAAATAGGCAATGGTGAAAGGGAAAGCATGGGACTGCATTTAATGGGAGCCTACCCTGTGGCTGGACAGTGCTACTCACTGCAAACGTTGCCTCACGTCTACAGAGACAAGGACCACACCTCCTTCCATCAGAGCCACTTGTGAACTGCTCAGATGCCCACTTCATCTCCTCCCTCCTTCCAGGACTGCTGAGACAGCCTCTACCTCCCCCTTAACTCTGCTACATCTTTCTCTTAGTCCATTAGACTGGTAGCTTAGAAACAACAGAAATGTATTTCTCACAGTTCTAGAGGCCAGGAGTCCAGGAGCAAGGCACCAGCAAATCTGGTGTCTGGTGAGGGCCCGCCTCCTGGTTCATAGCCAGCCATCTTCTCACTGTGTCCTCACATGACAGAAGGGGGAGGGAGCTCTCTGGGGCCCCTTTTATAAGGGCATGAATCTCATTCATGAGGGCTCAGCTCTTATGACCCCATCACCTCTCAAAGGCCCCACCTCCAAATACCATCATACTGGAGAATAGGTTTCAACATATAAATTTGGGGGAGCTGGGGCACAGACATTCCATTTATAACAACCTTTTCTTCAAATCTCCATATCAGGATGAAGTCTGGACTCCTTAGACTGGCACTTACAGACCCCCACAGACTGCCTGCACTCCTACCTTCTCCATTAGCTTTTCCCTCCCTGAACCCAAACTCCATCCAAGCTAGCATTCCCCCAGAAATATCTCTACCTCCATACCCCACTATTCCCACCCATGACTTTGCTAAGACATGTCTGTTTCAGGGGACTCTTCCCTTTCCCTCCTCCCTCTGCTCTCCAAGTCTCACCACCCTCACCATCTCCATCCTGCATAACGATGTCACCATTCTTTGGTGCTGGGGCCAGGCAGCTAGTGGGGCTTTTTCATTGTGATTGTCTTGGTCCCAAACTGAACTGAACCCCTCAAAGCCCCCAGGACTGCCGTGAGGTCCTGCTTGCCATCCCATCCCTGTTCCTAGCCCAGTGCTTGGAATGCAGCAGGCCCCCAACAAATGCTTACCTGCTTCAGTGGGCAAAGACCACACCTTTGTTTCCTGCAGGGGGACCACAGACACATTTGAGTTTGACAGCGTCTACTTGGGGGACATTGCCTCCCTCTGCGTGGGCCACCTCGCCAGGGAAGACCGGTTCATCCCCAAGAGGGAGCTTGTCTGGCATGTCAAGACCATCACCATCACCGAGATGGAGTATGGCAATGTGTATGTACTGAGCCTTTCCCCAAGGAAGTGCCACTCCCTCAGCATGGGGCAGGGACTGAGCTGGAATGTGGGCAAGAGAGCAGGGTGTGAGGAGGTATCTTCTTCAAGGTCAAGATTACCCCATTCAGGAGGCCTAGAAGACAGGAAGGGAAGAGACACCTGTATGGTTCTGAAGCTATCTGGATTATGCATCTACTGTCAGAGGCACGGGAGTAGCCCAGATGACCTTGGGTGCATCTAGTCTTTGAATCCAGGGATGCTTCCTTGGAAGAATACTGAGAAAGTCAAACAGTGCCCGAGAGCAGAGACTTCCCTTGCCTTCCCCTTCTCTCAATCTAAAATAACAAAGAAACACAGCTTTGAAGTCTGCTGTTTACATGGTCATAGTGAAAACCCACCATCCATGTGGGCAGAGTAGGGATCAGAGACAAGGTAGGGTAATCCAGTGGTCCATCTGCTTCACAGTACCCCAGATAAGGGGCTTTGCATTCTCCCATCAGAGCCTTCTGGAGACTCAGGCATTTCTGGAAGATTAAGGGTCTTAGTTACCTGGGCAACATAGTCACAGTCATCAATTTGTCTAATTAAAACCCCTTGGTAGCCAAACTGGAAGCCAGAAAGAACCCTGAGGCTCTGGAAGGCAGGAAAGGTGCTGAGAAGGAGGCAGGGTAGGGTGGAAAGGGGAATCCAAGGTCAAGGCTTGCCAAAGGGTAAGTGAAAGCTGAGTACACAGCTCACAGCGCCAGAACCACCATGGACCCTCCCACATCTGCATCTCTCCCTGGGGCTGGCCCTGCTCATACCACACCCTAGAGCCTTCCCTGCACAAGGAAAGGTAACCTCTGTCTGCACAGAAGCAGTAGCCAGGCTGGACCCAGGCAGAGCCCTCAGCTATGGGCTCTGGCCCTCAGGAGCCCAAGCTTCTCAAAGCCACATTCGTCCAACCTGCAGCTCCCTGGATTTGGCTCCCCCAAACCAAGCAAGTCCTTGGGAATTTGGCAGAAGAGGTTCTGACCTCTGCTCAGACTGCCATAACAAAATATCAGACAGTGGGTGGCTTAAACAACAGAAAGCTATTTCTCACAGCTTTGGAGGCTGGAAGTCTGAGATCAGGGTTCTAGCATAGTGAGGTTCTCAGAGGACTGTCTTTCTGGCCTGCATATGGCCATCTTCTCTCTGTGTCCTCACGTCGTGGAGAGAGAGATCTGGTTTCTCTTCCTCTTCATGTAAGGGCACTAATTCCATCATGAGAGCCCCACCCTCATGACCTTATCTAAACCTAATTATCTCTCAAAGTCCCCCATCTGCAAATACCATTGCATTGGGGGTTCCAGCTTCAACGTATAAATTTGGGGAGATACAACTCTGTTCAGAGCAACTTCCCTCTTGAGCTATGGCATTACTTACTGCTCTTTTAGAGAAAGCTCAGCTCAAGTACAATCAATCCTGTAGGAGTTGCTCTATGTGCCTGCTAGGACCAGTACTGATGAGAATTTGACAGCTGGGAGACTGTCCCAGAAAAGTGAATGATTCACTGAGCAAGTCAGGGCCAGGCCTAAGCCCTTTTCACGGCTCAGTACTACCTCCCATTCACAGGGGTTGTGTCTGCTGATACTGCTCCTCTGCAAACCTCCCAAAATAAACAAAACAAAATAAAATAGTCACCCTCACATTATCCTTAATCCCACAATGTTGGCCAAGAGAGAGAGTTCTCAGCACCACCTGGCACCTTCCTGTCTTAGGAGGAAAGGAAGGCAAAGGCCCAACTGTAAGCTTCCCGTCCCACGGTCCTGGGCTCAAGTTGTAGAATTTTCCATCCTGTGGAAGAAGAAACCTCTCCTAATTGAAGCATCTTTCCCTCCAGCCTCAGGAATGCAGCCTGTCGTTGGCTGTCACCAGAGCTGGAGGGGGAGGAAGAGATATCTGTGGGGAAGGGGCTCTTCCTGAAGTGAAGGGGTTGCAGGGGTTCCAGGCCCCTGGATACTAGCACTGTCTCCTGGTCAACTGTGTGGCCTCCAGCAGTTACCCTTCTCCTCCTTGTGCTTCACGCTGCCCTTTGGGAGGAGAGCTGGATGCTCTATAGGGTCTAGGGTAGAGGAACGATGGCAGGGGTGTCAGCCTAGGAGCTCTCTGAAGTCATGCCCTAGCTCACCCCTGCCTGCCTGCAGTTCTCAAGCCTGTGGTCTCTGCTGGATGAAAACCTGTTTCCTGCAGAAATATAACTTTCGTCCAGAAGGGGGACTTTGCAGACATGTTTAATCGTGGTGACAATTCACATGGTCTCATTCTAGAAGGCACCTACATTCTATATTATAAAACCACTTGCTTAACACTGTGTGTAACATCCACAACTCCTTTCCTGCCACCACGTTAGCCATATTTGGAGTTCCATGAATTACAAATGAATTTAATCTCAATCTCTCATATACGCAGTAACTCCAAATGTCCATCTCCCAGCTATTTCCATTCTGACCCCTCTTTTGCAGTGTGCTGTTGACCTTCCTGACCAGTTCTCATTCATCACTAATAGCCTCAGGATTTGGGTGAAAGGTCATACAAAAAGACCTTTATTTTTTAACTGAAAACACCTTTATTGTTTATCCCAGTAGCATATCTAATATACAACCATAAAAATTCAAATAATACAGAAACGTCTGTAAAAGAAAGTAAAAATTCCCTACAGCCCTGCCCATCAGAGGTGGCCACCGTGATGAGCATTTTGGTGACCCCATTCTCTGTGGCATTTTTCTGATACACAGTGTTCATAGATGTGCACTTATACATAGTTTTGAATATGCATCAGTTCTTTCTGCTCATTTTTCTCTGCTTTTGCCTTTACTCTGGCTGGACACCTTCCCCCCTTTCTAGCGGGAGCAGCCTGCTGCATGTCCTTCCAAAGCCAGAGCTTTGTGTAAGTCTGTAGGGCCCACATTTTGGTGATCCTATAATTATGTCTATCAGAAAACATTTCCTTATATCTACACCAGGGAATATTTTTCAGCCATCAAAAATAATGAATTAAATACATACCAGATGACTTGGAGCAATTCCCAGGAAGTATTATTGAGTGAGAAAATCGAGATACAGGAAAACATGTCTTATGCGATGCCGTTTTGTAAAGGGAACACTGACATCCCCATATGTCTATGTACACGTGGGTCTGTGCAGGGTTGGGTGAAACGGAGGGAAATTTGGCAGGCTACACCCTCAACTGTTACATGGGTTATCTGAGGAGAAGGGATGCTGAAGTGAGAGGAAGAAGAAAGAGAGAGAGCCAAGCAAAGAGGGAGCAAAAAAAAGTACATTTAGAAAAATATGTATAGGATCAGATGATTTTTGTATTTATATAGAATTATGCATATTAGTGGGCATATGCATAAAGAAATGCATTTTAAGAGAATTTTAAAACAATGCACGTATATCCTCCTCTAAGAAATTGTAGTATGTAACAACAATCCAAATTTATCAAGTGATAAATTGGGGGAAGACAATCTCAAAACAGAATAAGGATTTCCTGCAAATGTCTTTAAGTGGTTTATTCTTCAGGGCCAGGCAGGCTTTGATTCTGGGTCACCTTAAGCAGTGACTTTTCTTCTCCAAGTCTCAGTTCCTCCTCCTATGAAATGGGAGGATGATGCCCAGGGTTGTTGTGGGAGCTAATGAGATTCAAGAATGCAAAGTCCTGGAGTTGTGTAAGCAGGCAAAAAACCAAAGGTGTTTTTTTTTTTTTGTTTGTTTGTTTGTTTGTTTGTTTTTTTCTGTTAAGAATGTTCATCTAAAATAGGGTTTGATTTTGCACCACTGGGCACACCTTTTCAGTGTTGCATTCCTGAAGTTGTTAGCCAGCACCAAGACTGCTTGTTTTCAAAGGTGTTAGCATATTAGCAATTTGGAGTGGGAAGAAACCATAGCAATTGTTCAGTACAAACCTCCAGCTTTGCCAATGGGAAAATCAAGATCTGGGTAGGAGATGTGACTTGTCCAAGGTCACGCAGGTGGTAGGTGGCAGGGCTGGGGCAAACCATGCCCTCTCACATCATGTGCAGCATTTTCCCACCATGCTGTCTGACGTTTTCCTTTATAATTCCTGAACCCACTGTCATTACCCAGAGTCTAAAATTGGGGATGTTCAAGAGAAGGTTTGGGAGGACTTCTTGGTCCAAGACAATTCTCTTGGCTCCAGACTTGCTTCTGCTTGTGATGGCTTCTTTGGTAGAGGACTTTCTCTTTCCCCTTGTACTCTGCAGTCTGTGAACACATAGACACACACACACACACACACACACACATGCATACATACACAAACTCTTAGTTCAACTCAGTCAAGTGTAAGGAATTTGGGAGCACAAATTTAATAGTCATATTTCTACTTGGTTTTGCCTAAAATTGTCACTCTGGATTCAGCAACTTCCTCTAAAGGTGACACCACCAGGTACAAACATTAACCAGTCCCTTTGAGGGAGCAAGAGTATCTGCAGATGGGAGTGAGCTTGGAAAAGAGCAGGTGACAGGTGAGAAAGGAAAGCACAGCTGTGTGCAGTGACTCACACCTGTAATCCTAGTGCTTTGGGAGGCCAGCGCAGGAGGATTGCTTGAGGCCAGAAGTTTAAGATTAGCCTGGAAAACATGGTGAGACCCTATCTCTACAAAAATATATATTTTTTAATTGGCTGGGCGTGATAGTGCATGCTCATATTCCCAGCTACTCAGGAGGCTGAGGCAGGAGGATGACTCGAGCCCAGGAGTTCAAGGTTATAGTGAGCTATGATCACACCACTGCAGTTCAACCTGGGTAGCAAACTGATACCCTGTCTCTAAAGAAAATAAAAATTAAAAATACATAAAAATGAATAAAGGAAAACACAAGGGAGAGAAGAGTCAGATCATGAGGAGTTTTGCAGACCATTGTAAAGTCTTTGGCTTTTACTTGACATGGGAAGCCACTGGAGGGTTCTGAACAGGGGAAGGTCATACTTGGGCTTACATCTCAACAGGATCACATGGCTGCTGCATACAGAATTGACCACAGATAGCAAAAAGCTAGAAGACCAGTTAGGAGGCTCTTGATAATTTCCAAATAGGAGATGATGGTGACTTAGACACAAGTAGCAGCAGGGCAGATAGATACTGGATAGTTTTCAAGTGGGCTGGTTCTGGATATATCTTAAAAATAGGGTCGGCTGGGCGCAGTGGCTCACGCCTGTAATCCCAGCATTTTGGGAGCCTGAAGCAGGTGAATCATGAGGTCAGGAGTTCCAGACCAGCCTGGCCAAGATGGAAAAAAAAAATTAGAGTCAACAGGATTTGCTTATGGATTGTACATGGAGTATGAGGGGCAAAAAAGAAGTAGAAGAATCTGGCTCACGCCTGTAATCCCAACACTTTGGGAGGCTGAGGTGGGCGGATCACGAGGTCGGGAGATCGAGACCATCCTGGCTAACACAGTGAAACCCCGTCTCTGCTAAAAATACAAAAAAAAAAAAAAAAAAAAAAAAAAAAAAAGCCGGGCATAGTGGCGGGCGCCTGTGGTCCCAGCTACTTGGGAGGCTGAGGCAGGAGAATGGTGTGAACCCGGGAAGCGGAGCTTGCACCACTGCACTCCAGCCTGGGAGAGAGAAGGAGACTCTGTCTCAAAAAAAAAAAAAAAAAAAAAAAAAAAAGAAAAGAAAAGAAAAAAGAAGTAGAAGAATCAAGAAGCAACTGGAAGAATGGAGATGCCTGTCCATGGTGAATTTTAAGTTAAACAAGAATCCATACTCACAGTTTAACCCAACATTTCCAGCTCCAATATCCCATCACCTTGGGAAGGGACCATTTATGGATGAGCAAGGGGATCTGGGGAGGGAGCAGCCTTGGCTGGGGTCTGCTTAGCCCCTCCCCCTCCTCTCTCCCACGTCTCTACCAGGTACTTCTTTAACTGCGACTGCCTCATCCCCCTCAAGAGGAAAAGGAAGTACTTCAAGGTATTCGAAGTTACCAAGACGACAGAGAGCTTTGTCAGCAAGGTCCAGAGCCTGGTGCCCGTCAAGTACGAAGTCATCGTGACGACAGGCTATGAGCCAGGGGCAGGCACCGACGCCAATGTCTTCGTGACCATCTTTGGGGCCAACGGAGACACAGGCAAGCGGGAGCTGAAGCAGAAAATGCGCAACCTCTTCGAGCGAGGCAGCACAGACCGCTTCTTCCTGGAGACGCTGGAGCTGGGCGAGCTGCGCAAGGTGCGCCTGGAGCACGACAGCAGCGGCTACTGCTCAGGCTGGCTGGTGGAGAAGGTAGAGGTCACCAACACCAGCACCGGCGTGGCCACCATCTTCAACTGCGGCAGGTGGCTGGACAAGAAGCAGGGGGATGGGCTTACCTGGAGAGACCTCTTCCCTTCTGTCTGAGGGGCTACAGCCCCCACCCTCTCACTGAGATGCCCCAATCTCACATTTCTGCCCTCCATCTTGATGGTCAGCAGCCCTCCAAAGCCTCTGGAGTTGGCACTGGGGGCCAGCAGGCCGCTGAGAACTGCATGGGGTCCTGCTCCCTACCCTACCCCCAGTTTATTGAACCTACAGTGATCATAATTAGCTTGTGTCATAATCTGTGGCAGCCCAAAAATAACTTTTTGTATTTCCTTTTTCTGTAATAACAGTAGTGATCAGGCTGGGACTTGCTGTCGAGTGTGGATGAGAAATTGAGTCTTCACCCAGGGGATAGAAGTGGAGAAGGAGAGGGCATCGAGATGGTGTATTTTAAGCAAAAACTAATTAACACTTTTCCCCAAAAAAGCTGGGCTAATTAAATTATTACCAACCATATCCTATAAAGAATTCATCTTAGCATCTACTTGCTAAGAAGTGTATGATTTTCCCCAGTTTCAATAAATCCAGTGGCAAATGGAGAAAAACAGCAGGAGGAAGTGTTTTGCTGGGGGATTTATGAGCCTGTGAAAAGTAGATAATTCTTTCCATCACTTTACAGAGAACGCATTGGCAAGTTCCTGCTGGTTATCCCAGCCTGTGCTAACACAGTCAGGACTGGACACAAAGGTGATAGGGATGGCACCTGCAACAGCCTGGTCACTGGCACTCTAAGGCCGGGAGAGAAAGCGGGATCATTCAGGTTATTTGGTGATTATAATCTGTGGCTCTCTGTGGGCAGGGTTTGGACTGAGAGCTGAGAGGGGCTTGGGAACAAAGTGAAGACCTGGTCTCTACCCTCAAGGGGAATGTGCCCTTGCTGGAGAGGCAGCAGGAGAACTGTACATCTGAGTACCCACACAGATTCGCACATGCACACACACTCTCCCTGATCGGCAGTCACGAAGTCACAGCAAGACTTCGCAGAGATCAGCACCTAACTTCTGATTTTCCTGCAGAGAAAAGGACAGCAACAAGGTGGGTCAGGCTGGAAAATATCCCTATAGGAGGGCACCCCAGGACCAGTGTTTCTGCCGCTTTGCTGTCCCTGCACCCTCTGTCCCAGAAAGGTCTAAACTCGCAGTGAGGCTTCAGGACCCTGAGGCAAGTTCAGGCCCGTCTCAGAGATCTCTTGGAGAGAGGTTAAATGCACTGACTCTGGGGCAACCAGCCTGGATTTAAATCCCCATTCTGCCTCTTCGCAACTGTGAGAACTTGGGCACATTATTTTCTCTCTTTGGGCCTCAGTTTCCTTATCTGTAAGACAGGGGGAATGATAATAATGCCCACCTTGTAAATTATGATGAGGACTAAATGAGTTCATGTGTATGTAGTTTTAATTCAGTGCCTACACCAGATAGTGAGTATATCCACCATGCTGAACACGCAGGACTGGGGTGTATGGGTAGGGGAAGATGGCATCATTAAACAGCTTTGTTTCCATCTCTTTCTGTGGAACTGGTTCTCCCCCTGTCCCTAGATGAAAATTTAGACAAGCCTCACAACTCCTGTGGACTCCAGTAGGTAATAAAAAGTCCAACAAACACTTTAAGTCATGAAATCCATCTCCATTCTATAATTTAAATGTCCAGCCCCAATATAAAGATAAAGACATCAAACTTAAAATTGAGCTTCCTGCCATCTCCTGGCTCAGTCCCATCACAGGCGGGCCTCACAGTGAGGGAGGGGTGTGAGTGTGTGTGCACGTGTGTGTGTGTGCAGTGAGTGTATTATGTAGTGTGCAAGTATGGTGTTTGTGTAGGTGTACACATTAGTGCATGGTGTGTGCCTGTATGTGAATCTCTATGCATGGGTGCATACATGAGCATGGGTGTGTGGGGGGTATATGTGTGCATGTGAATATGTGTGAGAGCATGTGTGTGCACGCACATGAGTGTGCAGGTGTGTGTGCGTGCATGTGAATATGTGTGTGTGTACACAAGTGTGGGTGCGGAGTGTTCATGCATGTGTATCTGGGTGTGTGAAGGCATGTGTGTGAGAACACACGAGTGCAGTGTGTGTGCATGCATGTGAATCTGTGCATGTGTGTGTGTATACAATTGTGTGGTTGTGCTGCACATGCATATGAATCTGTGTGCGTGTGTGTGTATATGAGTGTGTGGTTGTGCTGCGCATGCATGTGAATCTGTGTGTACATGAATGTGGGTGTCGTGTGTGTGTGCATATGTGTGTGTGTGAGTCAGCCTCCCTTCTCTTCCCCTGCCTTGCCCTGTCCCTCCTCCTCCTGCCTGTTGGTGCGCCAGGGTTTTAGACTACTGCGGGAGGAGGAGTAGTGAAGGCAGCAGGCAGCTTCCTGTCCGAGGGCTGCTATTATGGCTGGTGTCTTTGTTTCCAGACCTGACAGGTGTTTAGACTTTCACCTGCGCTTGTGCGGGTTCACCCTCCACTCTGTCCTCTTATTTAGGATCTGAGACACTCCACAAGAGGCCCTCGGGCACCCTTCGCTCTGACACACTCCAACCGTTCAGGCCACTCACCTCTCTGTGACCAGGGCCACCCCCATCTCACCCCAGCCACATCTCCAGAAGGGGCAGGCAGCTTGTCTGCCATATGCGGACACACCCCCTCTCACATAGCCCTGCTGGAGCCCCAGTCACTTGCCTCAGATTCAAGGGCAGCCAGGAGGCAGGGCGCACACTCAGCCCCACAGCAGGCCTCTCAGGATGTCCTGCCCTTGAATCCACTGCTTCCTCTCAGCCTTCCCATTCTCTGACAGGACCTGGAGGGATGTGTGTGGCCCAGAGTCTAAACTGGTTCTCTGCCCTGTCCTTCTGGCAAGAGATACGATACATGGGGCTCTCACTGCAGAGTGTGGCATCTGTGGGTGACTCGGCCGCCACTGGTACAGGAGGAACCTGTTACCATCCTGCTGCTGGTGTGTCCTATTAATGTTGGCTTACCATCGACAGGGTAGTGTTGGCCTGGCTCAACAACGTACCCCAGGACCTTAGCCAGCTTTCTGGTCATCCTTTACCTGCCCTACCGGCTCAGCTTTCTTCAGAGGACTTGTTGAGATCTGAGGAAACAATTGCTTCGAGAGCTCCATTAAACTCATTAATACTTTTGGTCCATTCTGGGGCACTTTCTTCCCACAGGCCTCCCCACCCCCTGCCCCCTACCTGGTCCTCCAAGTCCCTGGACCTGGGCCATCTCCATCTGGGCAAGTCGCCCACAGCTCTGTGCCCAGCAGGGTGGCCCCCAGCAATGCCATACACACTGTCCTCTCTGCTGTCCTCTGCCAGGGCTGACCTTTGCCTGAAGTCTCCTTGCCACCCATCCACTCCTCCACTCTACCAGGCACTGCGCTTCACATTCTTTTTTGTTATTATTTGTTTTGTTTTTTCGAGAAGTGTCTCACTCTGCCACCCAGGCTGGAGTGCAGTGGCACGATCTCAGCTCACTACAACCTCCACTTTCCGGGTTCAAGTGATTCTCATGCCTCTGCCTCCCAAACAGCTAGGATTACAGGCACAGGCGACCATGCTCAGCTAATTTTTGTATTTTTAGTTGAGATGAGGTTTCACCATGTTGGCCAGGCTGTTCTCAAATTCCTGACCTCAGGTGATCCACCCACCTCGCAAAGTGCTGAGATTACAGACATAAGCCACCACTCCCTGCCCACATTCTTTATTTGTAATTGATGCACAATAATTATACACATCTATGGGGTACATATGGTATTTTGATACATGTATACAATCTGTAATGATTAAAGCGGGGTAATTGGCATATCCATCACCTCGAACATTTATCATTTCCTTGTGTTGGGAACATTTCAAATCTCCTCTTCCAGCTAATTCGAAATATACAATAAATTACTGTTAACTAGAGTCACCCTACTGTGCTATAAAACTCTAAACATATTCCTCCTATCTAACTGCATGTTTGTACCCATGAACCAACTTCTCTGTATTCCTCCCAACCCCATTCCCAACTTCTGATAACTATCATTCTACTCTCTACCTCCATGAGAACAACCTTTTTATCTCCCACTTCTGAGTGAGATCATGACCTGCTGCTCTGCTGCTGAAGGGCAGTGGCAGCAGTCCAGGGCAGGTGGCCCTCAGGCTCTGGGGAGCACACACTTCAGCTCCCTTTGTCCCCAAGGGGAAACTCCTTGGCATGCTGCATCACCCATTCCCCAAGATATAGGATACTACGTGGGCTAGAGTGCTGGGGACCTGGTCACACTCCTGGGTCCAGCCATTGTTGCAATGCTGCAGCCCTCTGGGTAGATGTGGGGGTTGTGGGTGAGTATCCAGGGATGTGGAGATGCAGGGGTTGTTGGACCCCGGGGGCAGGATGTAGTCTGGTGGTGGCTGGGTTCTTAAGATGGTGCTGTGCTGCAGCTGCTTTGGTCTCAGGGGGTGTGTGGACCTGGTATGAACACGATCTCTGGAGCAATGCAGTCATGTGGGCTCCAGGCAGTTCTTCATACTTGTCTCAGGGCCCATGAGGGCTGAAGCACTCTGCCATGATGAGGACTGCAGTGTAATGTGGACTACTGGGGATCTCTTGCTTACCTTTTCCCCTCCTGGCTCTGAGCCAATCCCTGCCCTCTCCTTCCATGCTTTAGAAGTTCCCTCTCACTTCCCTGTTGAATTCTAGTGTTCTCCCTCGGAAGCTCTATTTGATATGTGGTTATCTACTCGCTGTTTTGGTTGTTCTTGGTGGAGGGGGTGAGTTCTGGGCCCCTCTAGTTAGCCTTCTGGAAGCTCCTTCCCTGTGCATCACATTCTTTACGTCTCAACTTAAGGCCTCCAATCACTCCAGGAAACATTTCCATTACCTCTCCCCCAAGACAGAGCTAGAAGCCCACCCACATCTATGAGAGGTATGTTGGAATTGTGTGTCTCCTCATGTGTCTTCCTAACTGGATTATGAGTCCTTAAGGAGAAAAGCTAGGTCTCACTCATCTCTGTAACCGCAGCACTTAGCACAGGGCCCAGGGCATAGTGTGGGTACTAAGTGCATGTGTGGTGAATGGATGGATAGATAGATGATTGGATGGGTAGGTGGGTGGATGGGGAGATGGGTGGATAGATGAGTGTGTGGGTGGGTGGATGGATGGATGGGTGAAAGGGTAGATAGATGGGTGTGTGGATGAATGGATGAATGGATGGTTGGATGGGTGGATGGATGGATATATGAGTAGGTGGGTGGTTGGATGGATGGATGGATAGATGGATGGGTGGATGGGTAGATAGACTGGTGAATGGGTGGGTGGATGGGTGGATGGATAGATGAATGGGTGGGTGGGTGGATGGATGGATGGATGAGTGGGTAGATGGGTGAAAGTGTAGATAGATGGGTGTGTGGATGAATGGATGAATGGATGGTTGGATGGGTGGATGGATGGATACATGGGTAGGTGGGTGGTTGGATGGGTGGATGGATAGATGGATGGGTGGGTGGATGGTTGGATGGGTGGATGGATGGGTGGGTGGATGGGTGGATGGATAGATGAAGGGGTGGGTGGGTGGATGGGTAGATAGATGGGTGGGTGGGTTGATGGATGGATGGGTAAATGGGTGAATGGGTGGATGGATGAGTGAATGGGTGGCTGGGGGGCTGACTGGCTTATTGGCTGACTGGTTGGCTGGATGCATGAATGGATAAATGGATAGATGGGTGAGAGGGTGGATGAATGAGTGGATGGGTGGATGGATGGATAGAGAGCTGGTGGGTGGATGGATGTGTGTAGGTAAATGAGTCTATTTCATGGCTTAGAAAAATTTCTATGATGAGACTCATCCCAGCTCAAGGACTTGAGGAAGCCCAACCTAATCATCTGTGATCAGGATATTCTTCTTGATCCCTCAACTATTGCCCAAGAGCCCCTTAGCCAGTCTGAATCATTTCTCCAAAGACCTATTGCCTAACCTTCTGGCAGCCCAGCTCTCCCTTTAATGGAATTCCCAAGTTTGGGAACTTCAAATTTCAAACCCTTCTTGGGGCATGCACATTGTGTATTGAGCGACAGTGGCCCTGGGCTCACCTTTGGGGTGGATAGAAGAGAAGATTGTTCAGGGGATCCGTGGAACCCTTTGCCTCAGGGAGCTTCTATGTATTGTTGGGGCTGAGGAAGGACAACACCAGGAGTCCTGGTCCAGCCTAGAGCCATTCAGTAGAAGTTACTCCTGGTCATTCATTCACATGTCAGTGCTGGGGAAAAAGTGGCAAGCAAAAGAGACGAAAATCCTGGATTTCACGGAGCTTATATTCTAACTGGGGGAAACAGATGTAAGCAAACAAATAAATAAACTGTATGATATGTCATATGGAAACGCATAATGAAGGAAAATAAAGTAGGGAAGAGAAACATGGGGGATATTTGCAACTTTAAATAGGGTGGTAAAAACTTGACATTGAATAAATAAATCCCTAATGCAGATGAGATGATGCCATGTAGACATCTGAGGGGAAAGCACTCCAAGTAAATGGAACAGCAAAGATAAACCTGGAATGTTGTTGAAACTTCAGGGAGGCCACTGTAGCAGAAGCAGCATGAGGTCAAGCAAGCCAGTAGGAGATATGGCCAGAGCAGTGATGAGTCCTACGGGACCTTGAAGGTACTTGAAGGTCTCTGGCATGTACTCTGAAAGAGATGGGTAGCTATTGGATGAGCAGAGAATGACATTGTCTAACTTACATTTTAACTAGATCACTGGGGTTGCTATATTGAGGATTGATTATAGGGTAGAAGCAGGAAATCTGCTGGAAGGCTACTGCAATAGCCCTAGCATGAGATGAGAGTGGTCCAGACCAGGTTGGTAGAAGTGAAAGTGCAGAGATCATCTATATCCATAGAGGCAAAGCCTGTGATTGAGGGCTTTGCTCAGGGACTTAGGCATCTGTGGATTTTGATATATGCAGGAGTGCTGGAACCAATTCCCCAAGGATGTGGAGGACTGGCTGTAGTTCTGTGCATCCCTCTGTGCATCCCTGGACATCCCTGGAGTAAAGCCAAAGGCCAAGAACTGTGATTCAGAGACCTGGGGCCTAAGGGAGCAGCTTAGGGTAAGAGTTGAGTGTTCTGGAGTCTGGGTTCAAATCCCAGCCTCACTTCCTGGCAGTGTACTTTGGGCAAGTTATGGAACTACCCTCTGCTTCCCTTTCCCCTGAAAATTGGAGATGATACCAATGTCATGGAATTATTATAAGGATGAATGAGGCAGTTCATGTAACCAGCTTAATACAGTGTCTTGCACCCAGTAAGGGATTAGGAAGTGTTAACGGTCATTATCAGTTTCAGCTCTATTACTTATTAGGTTTGTAACTCTAGTGACTAGATGCACTCTCATTATTTTTCTTGTTCTGTCCCACTGTCACTCTAACAAAGACAAAAATCTGAAACCTGAGACTTTCTCCTCTCCAAGAGATCCTGCTGTCTTTTGGAACCAGCTCAGCACTCTAGAGGGAGAGGCTGCCAGACTATTGCCAAGAAAACTTCAGCCTCAGAAGCAAGCTGATGAAACAGGGCTGCCCCAGGTCTAGATGATAAAGGTAAACACTGACTCCAGCATCCCGTTTCCTCTTCCCTGGTATTCCAGCCAGGGCCCTACTTCCCCTCCCCCCATACCTTGACCTTGTCTTTCCTGATGCCTCCAGCCCTCCCAAAGCTCTGGGCTTTTGACCCTGCAGCCTGCCCAAGGCAGAAGGCTCCCTAGGAGGCTCCCCAGTCCAGGGAGATGACTCTAGTAACTGGAGAGACTGAATTCATCCTTCTTCCTATCTCTTCTGGAAAAACCCTGTGTGTGTGCCTTAATGTTTCCAGCTCATCGTGCAAATACCCTTACTCACAACTGAGTATCTGCACAGAAAGCTCAGGCAAAGGAACATTGTAGCTCATCCTGGGCTGCTGGGTTTTGATCCAGCAGCTACCAGTATGAGGCTACCAGTATATGTGCAAGAGAGCTTGAGGGCACTCCTCCAGTTCTAGGTCATTCATAGGTGGGACTCTGCCCCCAGAGAGCTGAGTGCTTTGACGCCACTGCTCTGGCCCCCTGTGAAATTGCCCCACCCTCTGTCCCCAAAGCCATATGCCTAGTCCATGTCAAAGGGCACCAGGGAAAATGGCCTCGCAGGCCTCTTAGGAGAGGCCAGTGCCTCCCATCCCCAGATGAAGACCCATACAGAAATGTCTTTATGGAAGTCCAGATACATTTTCCACATCTGGGAAGCAAGTGTGGAGCAGCGTGCGTGCTGTGACCTGAGATGCAGAGTGAAGGCTTTCACGTCCACTGCCAGCTGTGCAGCCCCACACTGCCATCTTCCCCTGAGCCTATTGTCCCCAGGCCCAGGGCCTCAGATCTCTGTCTGGAGACAGTTCTCCAGAGAGTGTCTCTGGAATATGGGGTATGGGAGTAGGTGAGTAGGTCCCTGGTTGAGGGTGGGAAAGGAATCCCAGTCTTTAACTGCTCCTTAAACTTTCAACCCATCTTCCTGTTTTCAGCTTCTTCATTGTACTCCACCCGTTAGAGATTTCTGGCACTTCCAATTCTTAAGAAACTTCCTTCAAGTTGGCTTCTCAGCCACAGGCTAAGAGGTGTCAGTTTTCTTCTCTCTGCTAATCGGCTTCATCTCATCCATCCTCTTTCATCTTGCAACACTTTGTTGACATCTCTCATCGCCTAGGCCCAGTGGATTTAAGTGTTTCTGATTCTTTTGTGGTTCTTTAAGGGGAGCTTCCAGAACAAATGAGTTTAATCTCCGAATTTAAATGAAGCCATCTCCAGTTTTTAGTTCCTATGTCCTGGCTTTAGATAAATAAATAACTACAAATGTGTATATAAGGATACTTTATGTATTATCATAAGTTACCTCAAACCCTTACAGCCACAGATTTGGAAACATGTACCTAAAAACACATGTCTGACACATCTTCCATTTTTAACAAAACAGTTGCTACTGGTTTATTCGAAGGAAATAGAATGTAATAACCAGTTTCAGGTAGCAGTGAGAAAGCAGAAACTACTCTTCACCCAATGGGAGCCTCCTGAAACCAGAGGCAGCCATGCTGTTTATGGAGATACAGGGGGAACAAAGAGGGTGGGATGAGGCCCCGCGCCAGTGCAGCCTTTCTGCGTTACAGGAGCAAGGACGGAGAACCAGAGAGGGCCTCTGACTCACTGAGGGTCACACAGGGGCAAGGCTGGGCTTGATCCTGGCTGTCTGATGGGGGCCCTCCACACCCTGGGTGCCCGGATGGGACCCCTCGGGAGCAGGCCTTGGGGCAGCAGTAGAGGAAGTGGGAGCAGGTGTGTGGTTGGGGAGAGGGGAGAGGGAGGGGGCTGGGAGTCTTGCCAAATTCATCAACCAGATCCCAGCTCTGTACTTTCATAGGATGAGATGGCTTCTTTGGGCCGGGCACTGATTTTCCCTAGGGGATGCTGGGGTCCTGGGAAAGCTCTGTTGCTTGACGCATTCCAGTCGGCCCTCTGCCTCCCAGGCCATGCTGAGACTGCAGGTGAAGGAGAGGGGAAACCCCCTTACAAGGGCCTGGGGAGAAGGGTCCGGAAAGGCGGCCTTCCTGCCGCATTCTCTCTCCTGATTGCTGTGCCCAGCCTGGCTACTGCCCTCATCCCTGCTGTCTACTGTGAGGAAGGAATGATGAGTGCCTTTGAGAAGCCTCCAGGAGGGTGACTCCCTCCAAGTCTTACCCCATCCTACCCTGGCCTGAACTTTGCTTTCTTTTTCTTTTCTTTTTTTTTTTTCGGGACAGAGTCTTGCTCTGTCGCCCAGGCTAGAGTGTAGTAACCTTGGCTCACTGCAACCTCTGCCGCCCGGGTTCAAGCGATTCTCCTGCCTCACCCTCCCGAGTAGCTGGGATTATAGAAACGTGCCACCATGCCCAGCTAATTTTTGTATTTTTAGTAGAGACGGGGTTTCAGCATCTTGACCAGGCTGGTCTTGAACTCCTGACCTCATGATCCACCCTTTTCGGCCTCCCAAAGTGCTGGGATTACAGTCATGAGCCACCACGCCCAGCCTTTTTTTTTTTTTTTTTTTTCTTTTTTTGAGGCAAGGTCTCCTCTACCGCCCAGGTTGGAGTGCAGTGGCACCATCATAGCTCACCGCAACCTTGAACTCCTGGGTTCGAGCAGTCCTCCTGCCTCAGCTTCCCAAGTAGCTAGGACTACAGGTGTATACCACTATGACCGGTTGATTTTTTTAAAAAACATATGTAGACTCAGGGGTCTCACTGTGTTGCCCAGGCTAGTCTCAAGCTCCTAGCCCCAGTGTTCTTCCAGCAGCCTCTCAAAGTGCTGGGGTCACAGGCATGAGTGCTGAGATTACACTACACCTGGACAGGTTTTGCATTTCAGTAAGTCTTCATACTCGTTGCAGGGCAGAAAGTAGGGCCAGGTCTGAGGTGAGGCAAGCAAAGGCCCAGGGTGCAAAACGTAAGAAGGCACCCAACCTCAAGCTCATGCAAGTGCAGGGCTGGCACCTGAGAGTGAACTCCTCCTATCCTGGCCCTAGCAGAAAGCTATTCTTCTACCTATAGCTGCCCTGGAGCTCTGTATCCCAACAGTCCTAATCCTGAGGCTGAGACCAGGCAGCCAGCACGGTGAGTGTGTATAGCTCCTTTTCTGGAAAAGGGCCTCCCTCAACCTCTCACCCCAATACCTCTTCTGCTAACATCCTGTGGTCCAGGATAGACAGTTTGTGCTGAAATGCCACCTCTCTCTGGCCAAGCCCCTCATTAGGGCTCAGGGTGAAGAAAACAAAGGAAGGGGAGGGTTCCGTCCCCCCAGCACCTCCTTTTCTTTTCCTGCAGTCCTTGCAAGAGCAGCTCATTCCCTCCCCACACCCCCTTGGGTATTGAGGGCTCACATGGCTCGAAAGTTCTTCCTTATAAGGATGGCTTTGTGAGTGACAAGGTTTTATATCAGCTCCTTCTTTCCTCCCCTGATTCAGACACAGTCTGTATTAAAGAATGTTTGGAGAGAACAGTAATTATATTGCTTTGGAGTAACCGCTAACAAAGTATTTCCAGATAAAAATCCCTCAGGGTCTACTTTAAAGAAGAGATAAGACTTATTTGCAATTAGCACAAGCTATTTACATACAAACTGTTGCACCGAAGTGCAGCCAAGTCTAAAAAACACTCTCTCTTTTAAGTAGGTTAAACAAAAGCCTTCTAATGTTGTTTTCTTGGTTCTTTGGCTAAACAACTCTTTACATCCAAAATTTTGGTACAAGCAAACTCAGCTCAGTCCAGGGACATCCTTTCTGGATATTGATTTGTGGAGTACAAATGGATGAGTTTGGACAGGGCTGTGGGTGCCCTACTTCCTGAGGACCCTTGGTGTGTCCATCCTGAACAGGCACTCCCATTACTCCCAGCCCCTTTTCAGAGCCTGGTACCAGGCATCAACCACCCACAGACATCCCCAAATGCCCTGAGCAAGGTTAAGATAAGGGAGTTTCAGGGAACAGATGGGGCCGTCTCAGCCTTGGACAAAGGGAGTAAATAGAGTCTCTAAGAAAGGAGGTTTTGGACAGAAGGGCCTGGAGAGAAAAGTACATTTTAGTCCTAAATTTAGAAGGTAGAAGGGGTAGTTTTGGTAGGGGCACCTGAATGGTGTTGCAGGGGAGGTTGCTTATGAACAGGAGGGAAGATGGGTCTGTACTTCTAGCCTAGTGGCCTCAATGTGCATTTTCTTCTAGAGTTTCCAACTGAATGCAGAAAAAAAAATTGTTTTATCAGTGATTTGAGAAGTCTTGGTGCTGAGACCTCAGCCACTAGCCCCCTGCTGGACAGGGACTGCTGGTGGTTGACCATGGCAGGAAGTGGCCAGAGGAGAAGGGTAGATATTGATAAGGTCTGGGAAACCACCTAGGAAAAGGAGAGGGAGGAGAGCCAAGAGGATCAAAGAGAAAGCCAACAGAAGGCAGGGTTTAAAACAAATAATATCGTCATCATCTTAATAGCTAATATTTATATAATGCTCACTATATTTGAGACACATGTTAAGTGCTTACACATATCATGCTCATCAAATTCTCATAAAAGCCTATGCGGCAGATACCATTATTATCCCCATTTTATAGATGAAGGAGCCAAAGCACAGAGAGTTTAAGTAACTTGCCCAAAATCACACAGCAAGCAGCTAGCGCAGGAAGCTCAAGAGTGGGCTTTTCATCAAACGATGTGTTCAACGGAAGCTCCATATTTAAAACAGACCAAAGAGTAGCTGCTCTGACTGGTTGCAGGACCAGGGTGGAAATCCCAGGCCACTCAGTGGTGGATAAGTGTGGGTAGAGACATGTTATTTGCCAGGTTGAAGACTACTGAATAGGGCATGTAACTGCAGCCCCCAGGACAGGACAATGCCTGCAAGAGAAGGATCTTGTTTCCCACTTCCCAGGAGTGGGAGGGGCTTCCCATGGCCTGCAGAGCACTGGGGAGGAGAGAGAGGAAGGAGCCAGGTGTGAGGTTGCAGGTGATGGTGAGGATTGGGGGAGCTGTAGGGAGAAAAGTACTGGCTAGGAGGCACCCGAGAGTGTCTGGGAGTGAGATGAAGACAGATTTCACTCCTCCTTAACCTGAGGGGTCATTATGGTGACAGGAAGTCACAGGGCACATACGTGGATGTTTTCTGAGAACCTCTTTCTCCTGGGTGCTGCAATGGGAAAGGGGCGGGGACAGAGTCTAGGAAGACTGAATAAATTTTCATGTGTTGAGTGGACACAAAATCCAAGGAAAGAGAACTGCTCTTCTTGAATCCCTCTCCCTTCACCCCAAAAGCAGCCCAGACCTTTCCTCCCAGGATCACCTCCATCGTAAATATTAACAGATTAAACAGACAAACGGATAATAGAGGGAGGTAGGAACTTGAAATAGAGACTTGTGGCATTTTAGAATTGGAAGGAGCTTAGGCTACCATCCACACCAGCAGAGCCAGAGAAGAGAAATGTCATGCCACATTCACAGGACTGGCTGGGGTGAGCACATGGATCAAAAGAGATACAGAGAGAAAGGTATGGAAAACTACAGACTTAGGTTCATCTCACTTGAACAAAAACTAAGAATCTAAACATTCATTAACCTTATGTAAACTATGGCCTTTACTTAATGCATCAATATTGGTCCATCAGTTGTAACAAATGCTCCACATCAATGCAAGATGTTAATAATGGGATAAACTGGTGTGGAGATGACAGGATAGATGGAAATCTTTGTATTTTATGCTCATTTTTCTGTAAACGTAAAACTGCCCTACAAAATAAAATATATTACTTTTTTTTCAAAGTTCATTAATGTGGGTTCTGTTTGCAGTTTTTCATTTACTGACCCCACACTTTTTGGAGGGCAGACTCTAGACAATGCAAAGAGCATGTGAGCATGGGCTCTTATAAGGGAATAGAAAACCAACCACCCGTTGAAAATCAAGTTCCTTCTCTTTTATAGAGAATCCAAGTAGCCCTCCAGTTCAAACACTCATCTGAAGATTGATAAAAAATGGGAACTTTTGACCAGGCATGGTGGCTCACACCTGTAATCCTAGCACTTTGGGATTAAGCTGGGAGGATAACTTGAGCTCAGGAGATCGAGACCAGCCTGGGCAATATAACAAAACCCTATTGCTACAAAAAATAAAAAAATAAAAAATTAACCAGGCATCATGGCACACACACCTGTGGTCCCAGCTACTTGGAAGGCTGAGGTGAAAGGATGGCTTGGGTCCAGGAGGTTGAGGCTGCAGTGAGCCTTAATTGTGCCACTACACTCAAGAAAAAAAAAAAATCCCCTTTATAATTCATACCTAAAGGAAATAGGTCAATTAGATGGTTGGTCCACAGTCATAGAACAGATTCTTTAAGAGACAAAGAGGTAAAAGAAAGAAATAGATAAGAGAAAAGAAGGAGTGGGAGGGGGGAAGAAGAGGGTGAAAGAAGGGTAGAAAGAGAAGAGGAAAATAAGAGAAAAAGGAGAGAGAACGAGGCAAGTTGGTGAGAGCTAGATAGATAACTGATAGTGTCTCCTATCTTGGACAAAGACGGAGGCCTGGAGAGGCTTCCTCTGACATGCCCTGGGTAGGCACCAAAATAAACACCCAGCACGAGTAAGGTGTAGTTAGCAATGCAGTTCATTTTTATTAGTTATAAATAAAGTACAAAAAATCCACCAAAAGTGAATCTAAGCATTTACACAATTCCTAATGTCTCCGCCTTTTCATTGATGCACTATTGCTTTAATATTCATAATAAATATTCTTCTAGCTTTCTGCTATAAAATAGTCTATGTAGCAAAATGTTGCACAGCACAACAGAACAGAACAGCAGGAGGATTACAAAAAAGGACAATCAACACTGAGGATAATCCTTTCACTTACCAGGGGCAACCAAATTACCCCCTCAAGGGCTGGTGCGGCTGGCTCCATGGCTGAGAAATGAGCCGCATCCGAGGCCAGGGGTGGAGTGGGGGCAGAGGCTCAAAGGTGAGGGCACAGGCCAGCCAGGGCAAAGGGCCCCTTTCCTCTCTGACCCTGCAGAGCAGCATAAGGCATGCCCGTCCAGGAGCCCTGCCAAGGACGTGGTGTCTGCCAGGCCCAGCAGTGTGGTGGTCATGCTCCCTCCAGTGTGGTGGGGGACTCCATGAGCTGTCTCCAGGGAAAGCAAGGCTCCAGGCTGGAGGCAAAAGGGGAAGCTAGGCAGGAAGCCCAGGGGGGCATCCATCGCTCAGCTGGGGCAGAGTTGAGGCTTTGGGGACCATACACAGCCCGGTGCTCACACAGCCTCGCTGGGCAGTATGGCGAATCTCGGTCTCCACTTCCTCCCTCCACATCAGCACCTTTCCCATGGGGCCTCATCCCCACCAGGTAAAGGCAGTGATGTAAAGAGGCAAGAAGGAGGATAAGCTGGGAAGGAGGGGAGGGAGAAGAGGCAGGAGAAAAGCAGACAGGCCAGGTCCCAGCTGACTCAGAGGGCTACTCTCAGGGGCATGAACTCCCTCTCTCTCCTTTTGGCTCAGAGGCATCAGGCTCACAGCTGTGCCAGCCTTGACGGTGGCTTCTCCATTTCCTCCCCCATTATTCCTCTACAGGGGCAGGGGGACTGGAGGCCCACTCCCAGTCCTCCATAGAAGCTCCTCCTGCCCACAGCCCCCAGGGAGCAAAGGCAGAGGGAGACGGACAGAGGAAATGCTGGGAGCAGAGACTTTGATTCCAAAATCTATGTCCCAATCTGTTTTCCATGGGAAGCATCTCAACAATGAAGGCTCTGGGAGATGATAGGATGGGGGTGCCAGTCCCAAACCCATAGTTTGGGGCTCCTTTCTGCCTGCCCCATCCCTATCTCTAACAAGACATGGATTTCAGCTCACTCTCCAAATGACTGCCCAAGCCTTGTGAAAGGGCATGTCCCATGTGTGTTCACCTAACTCACCTCCCTGTCACCCATAGGATGCCACATATAACAGGACAGAAACCCTCCCAGAAATCAACTCTGAGCAAGCTCAGATAAATTCTCAGCTCACTCTCTCTATTCTTCTCTTACTTCCTCTCCTTTTCTCCTCACAATCCTTTCTCCCTCTTTCCCTCTTGTTTTTTTTTTTTTTTTTTTTTTTTTTTTTTTTTTTTTCTGAGACCGAGTTTCACTCTTATCACCCGGGCTGGAGTGTCCTACCTTAGCCTCCCGAGTAGCTGGGATTACAGGCGCCCACCACCACACCCAGCTAATTTTTGCCTTTTTAGTAGAGACAGGGTTTCACCATGTTGGCCAGGCTGGTCTCAATCTCCTGACCTCAAGTGATCTGCCCACCTCAGCCTCACAAATCACTGGGATTACAGGTGTGAGCCACCACGCCCTGCCTTTTCTCTCTCTTTCTTCTCTCCTGAGAAGGTGAGACAGCACAGCACAGTGGTTTCCCACGGGATCTGTGTCATATTCTACTTGAAACCGAGGGACCCTAAAGATCTCCCAGTTCTCCTCACTCACCCCACCCAGAAAACTGAGACTCAGGGGCCAAGGGACTTGCTCAGGGTCACTGGGATGTCTATCACGGAGCAGATCTGAAAACCTGAGCCTCTCAGCTCCCCAGTCCAGGGCTCATTCTAAGAAATCAGGCTTTTTGGCTCTCTGATATTCCTCTTGTCATGTCTGGAGGACTCCAATTCTGGAGTTGGAGGCCAGGTGGAGACAGTGACCCCTAGTGCCCCAAGACTTTCCTCAGAGGATAGCGGCTGGGTGGGCTGAGGTTGTGGGAGGAGCGAGGGAGTAGGAAAGGCAGGTTCATGCTGGAGAGGTGGGGTTGTGGGGAGAGGGGGGTGCCAAGGATAGCAAGTGAAAGGATTACCCCAGTCTGCTGACAAGTGCAAATTATATTTATATATGTGCTAAATACAGTCACTATATTGGAGTTTTTCACTAGATCACAGCATACAGAATCAAAGGTTTGCATTTCGTATGGAATGTATCCAAAGAGGCCAGCACCACGGTAGGACAGCTTGCAATCACACACCCTGATAGTTTGGACGAAATAAAGTTTGCAGAATTTTATTTAAATTTTTTTTGTATTCGTAGTTGTTTGTCATCGTACCAATGCATGCAAAGCATTCCACTCCCAGAAACAACGCCAAAATGAGGTAATAGGAGTAATAAAAAAAATTAGTATCCTTTCTAAATAAATAAATTATAATTAAAAATGCAAAACAACTATAAAAATAATTAAATAAGAACCCACGATATCTACAAGTTAGTCATAAATTATGATTGTTAAATATAAGGCATTTAAACTCACAAAACCCTGTAAACTAGCAACGTGCCATGTTTTTTGTTTTTTGTATTTTTTTTTTCATTTTTGTTTTTCTATCAGCTGAAATCGCTCTAGCATTTGCTCTACGCGCGCAGGAGATGAAACACAAGGGGGCCTGACAGACGTTGCTACAGCCCCACGCAGGGAGTGTCCCACCGGCAGGCGGGGGGCTTAGGGGATTTCTTTAGGAAAAAAAGAAAAAAAGTCTGGTGTTTTTTCTTCACCATTGAAAAAACTGTGCTTGTTCATTAGGCGTAAAGAGTTAAGAATACTTGCACGGAGGCTGGGAACATTTGCAGAAGAGGAGCTTGAGTCCTGCCACAGGTGGTGGCCAAGGGCGACAGGGGGCCGAAGGGGGTCCTGGCCAGGTGGAGGGGCAGCCCCTGCTCACCCTCTGCTTGCACCCAGCCAGGCTTGTGGTGTTGGGTTGATTGATTGGCATCCTCGGTGGACCCGCGGCGGCACAGCTGCAGCAGCGGCTAGGACGCCCAACTTAAACCCTGGGGCTGCTCTCACCCCAGAAGGCACTCATGCGTCTCAGTCAAGAAAGGGTCTGAGTCCCTTGAGTTGAGCAGGAGGAGGACTTACCAGTGGTCTCCCCTCCTGGAGGTGGTGGATGTGAGATGCTGAGGCCTGACCCTGCCTCTTCTCCACTCTTCCCAGACTCCCTGACCAGTGCCAGGAGCAGAAGCACAGACCCCAGCCCTCTCTTCTCCCCCAAACAGCTGCTGGGCTAAAGAAGTGGGAGCTGCAGGGTTCTGAGTGCCCCATCACCTCCTGTCCCCACCTGCAGTGGACAAGGTCCCCAGAGATGGGAAGGAGGGGGGGCTTCAGGGTTTAACCCCAAAGTAAGCAGCTTCCCTCTTACTTCTGGTGGTCCCCTCCCCAGTCCCTAATATTAGCCTGGGGCAGCAAATTGGGAGGGGGAGGGGACCAGGGCCCACTGTCTCACTCAGTATGTTTGCCCCCAGCCCAGTCTGAAACAGAGTGTGTGCCCAAAGAAAGTCCTTTTCAACAGTTGAGTGGGCACACAGCTCTGCCACCTTGAAGAAGATGTGTTGATGTTAGGGAGGATCACAAAGTGTGAATGTCAGAAGAAAATTAGCAAGCATCCAATCCAACCTCCTTAGGTTGTAACTGAGGAAACTGAGGCCCAGAGAGACAAAGGGAAGTTTCTAGTGTTGCCCACTTTGTCAGTGAAGAGCCCAGACTGGAACCTGGTACACCAGCTCTAGTTCTATCCTGGCCTCTCCATTGACTCCCTCCCACTTGCCAGCCTTTCAGGCCAGTCTCAGCAGAAAGAATGAAAGACTGAGATTAAGAGAGGAATGACCTTCCTAGACCACCCTAGCTACCTCCAGGCCAAAGCCATCTTCCGATGAATTCTTGGTTTTCACCCAGCCATTGGAGAGAATGGGGCAGAATTCTCAACTTCCTGTGGCTATCAGTAACTAGCTTTCCACCAAAATCCTGACTCAGATGTACTTTCCCCACTGGTGGGATCTCCAGCCTTCAGCCTTGGAGACATTTTCATGCACTGGAGCTACTGAGTTGGACACTGTGATGCTCATTGCTGCTAACACTGAATCAGGTTATTCATCATTTTGGCAGCATTGGATGTGTCTCGTCTCCTCAGCTAGATTGCGAGCTCCTCAAAGCTATTGTCTCTCCCAGCGCCTGCACCGGTAGGCACTCAATAAAGATTTTATAGAACACCAAGATATTAGTGCTGGGAGAAATCTCCTACCAGGAGCCACTTCCCCCACTCTCTGCCTGCAGGTGGCCAGAGCAGCCATTCCCACATGAACCTATAGTGCAAGAAGCTCTTCCTCAAGCTAAGATCTGCCCGCCTGTTACTTTTACCCATTGGTACTGGTTTTACCCTTGTAGCAGCAATACAGACTCAAATTTCCTTCACTGTATGGAATTTCTTCAAATACGTGACAAGTATCCTGTCCCCCTCACCCCGGTCTTACTGATATGAGGGCATTGAGATTGGGTTAGGGATGGAGGTGAGGGGGAGACTTAGAGAGCAGTGCAAATGGGGGAATGGTCCGGGGTGGGGCACAAAGGAAGGTGGCAGAATTCCAGCTAATCTGGTGTCATCCACATAGGGAGAAAGAAAGTTGGGTTTGGATTGGAATTTGGTGGATTTTCCCATCTCCATTCTTCTGTCCTCTTATCTCTCTGCTCCCTTTGGGGTTCAGGAAAATTGTGAGGTGGTGCAGAAAGACACACTGTATCAGGTCAGTGTCTCCCAGTACCCCCATCCCGACACCCCACGAGGTTCTCAGAAGAGAGCATAGAACACACCGGACAGAGAATACGAATCCTCACAACATCTAGGTGAGGTAGCAGGACCAGAAATGGGTTTGCACTGTTATCTCTCCCCACTCAAAGGAGAAGGAAACTGAGGCACAGAGAAAGAAAGGGACTTGCCCAAGATTATCAAAGAGTCGGAGAAGGAGCCAGAGACCAGGGACACGGGGCCTCCCAAACCAAGCTGAGGGGCCTCCCAAACCCAGCTGATGTGGCCTCAGAGTCAGGGCCATCTCTGAGGGACTGTATCAGTACTGGAGACATCCCAGGGGATGCTCAGCTTCCTCCCCAAGGTCCGCGGTATTGACCTCAGCCCTGAGTGCTGGCTGAGAGCACTGTGGCCAAGACCAAGCGGCCATCACCTATGCTGTCTTATCTGCATCATCTGGTTAATTTTTTGCATAGGGAGGCAGTGGCTATGTTGCCTCTTTGTGACAGGCAAGAGCACAACCTAAAGGAAGGAGCTGGAGTGAGCATGGGCCTCTCCGCTCCCAGGAACACAGCGAGAAGCTGTAGCTGAGGGCTGAGCCCTCCCTGGTTTAGTGTGGAACTGGGTGGGGGTTATAACTGGGGTCATGCAGTTGAGCCCTGGGCCTGGGAAGCCCTGCCTAGATGAACTCTCCCTTCACCTACTGGAGCTCTGCTGTCCTTCCCTCACCTCGGCTGAACCCTCAGAGGCCGGAATAAGACCCCATCAGCTCCTTTTTCAGCTCTCCCTCTCCCAGACCCCCTTCCACACTCCGTGCACTGTAAACATGAGAAAAACAAAAGCCAAGGTAAAAACAAAAACAAAAACGAAACGAGAACCCCCCTCCCGCCTCCCAAATTGGGTGAAAAACAAAATCCTTTTTCACCGTAAACAGAATTTGGCTTTTTTTCTTCTACCTTTGATTCCTTTTTCCTTTTCTCTCATAAAGACGGGAAGATTGGGGCTGTCGTTGGTTTAGTCAGGCACCAAAACAAGAAACTCAATGAGAAATATTTGGTGCGAATTCGGTAATAGCGACATGTCCACCACAAGATGACTAGAGCACCACACACAACATTTTTCTTAAGCTAACATGCTCTGGCTGCCATCCACAGAAATAGCTAGAGACCCCTACATGGTTCCTACATGGTCGAGAGGTATATATACAATCCTTCAGAGGACAGGATTGAGGGGCCCGTCTGTCAGCTAGTGCCTTCAGGATCCCACCTGGGTTCTCCGCAGCCTGGGCCCCTCCTTCCCGCCCTTGCGCTGGGCACGGCCAGCTCCCTCTCTCCTGCTCAGCCAGGCGGATGGGGACAGTCGCCATTCCGGAGAGGTGGGTCCTCCCCCACCCCCTCCTCTCCCTCGACACCGATACCACCAACTCCTCTTTCCACAAAATGTGCTTGCAGGCTTTTCCTCTATGTCAAATGGCTCAGAAGGCAAAGTTTGGCTGCAAGGGCTATGGCCGTGGGGGGACCTGGTGAAGGAAATGGGGTGTCCACTGGCTAATTCCTCCCTCAGCTGTCGGCTCCCAGTTGTGTCTCAATGTCCACTCGGCAGATGGGGCATTTCTTGCTCATGGCCAGCCACTGGTCCACGCACAGTTGGTGAAAGAGATGCATACAGGGTAGGCGTCTGGAAGAGAGGAGGGAGAGTCATGGGCCCTGCAGGAGCTGAGGGACACTGAGCAGACCAGGAGACACACATCTAGGACCCCTGGGAACTGCCCGGCTATGGAGGGAGGCTATGGCTGAGATGGGAAACCGTGAAGCCTCCACCAGGAAGCGCTTTCAGATGAGCCTGAAACCAAGCCACAATTTTGTCTTAGACCCATTCAGACAGAACACCACACTGTTCTCTTACACTTTTCATCCTCGCGTCCATACCCGGTCATCACACATCTAGAACATTTAATACCCTACCTTCCCAGGGCAACCATGAAGCACATTATAGCACACTTGGCACACACGTGCACAAGCAAACAACACCCCAACTCCCAGACACACGGCGCAGTGATTGGTCACCAATACCTATAAGAGAGGGGAGAGGGAATCAAAATGGCGGTCTCCTACCTCACATCTTCTCCATCTTCCAGCATAGACAGACAAATTGTGCATTTCTCATCTGTGTCTGACTCCTCCCCCTCATCCTTCTTGCCCTTGCCATCCTGGGGTCTTCGCTATGAGAAGCAGAGAGAGGAGTATTCATTACCTGGGCAGACTCACCTGGTGGCTGTTGGCTTTCACTCACAGGCTGCTCTTCCCCTGGGAGCCAGGTTTTTTAAAGTTTGTTTTTGTTTTTGAAATGGATTCTTGCTGTGTTGCCCAGGCTGGAGTGCAATAGCATGATCTTGGCTCACTGCAACTTCCACCTCCTGGGTTCAAGCGATTCTCCCACCTCAGCCTCCCAAGTAGCTGGGATTACAGGCACCTGCCATCATGCCTGGCTAATTTTTGTATTTTTGTAGAGACAGGGTTTCACCATGTTGGTCAGGTCTTGAATTCCTGAGCTCAGGTGATCTGCCTGCCTTGGCCTCCCAAAGTGCTGGGATTACAGGTGTGAGCCACCGTGCCTGGCCATAAAGTTCTTTCTTTTTTTTTTTCTTTTTTTGAGACGGAGTCTCGCTCTGTTGCCCAGGTTGGAGTGCAGTGGCGCAATCTCGGCTCACTGCAAGCTCCGCCTCCTGGGTTCACGCCATTCTCCTGCCTCAGCCTCCCGAGTAGCTGGGACTACAAGCACCCGCCACCACGCCCAGCTAACTTTTTTGTATTTTTAGTAGAGACGGGGTTTCACCATGTTAGCCAGGATGGTCTCAATCTCCTGACCTTGTGATCTGCCTGCCTCGGTCTCCCAAAGTGCTGGAATTACAGGCGTGAGCCACTGCGCCCGGCCAAAGTTCTTAAGTAATACCCAGAACTCCTTCCCACCTACTCTTCTGCAGCAAGGGGAGTAGGAAGAGGTCAAGTGGACATCATTTTTGCTGTCCCAGGCACTTTCAAGGGATACAGAGCTTAGAAAGAAATTGGGTTCCTAACGAATCGATCCTTTGCAAAGCTATAACTGTGCACAGTTTCCCTTTTCTGGTCCCTTCACACCATCCACTCCCCCTCAACACCCTTTACAACCTACATTCCTGCCTTCAGGTTTCTCCCTCCACTTTCAGGCCCAGCAGGCTTCATTTATTCTTTCAGTCAACTACTGTTGACTCATTTATTCACTGATAACTACATGAAGACATCAACTCTTACAAACTGTAGCCATTTTTATAAACTATTTATATTGTGGGATTTATCAAGTTCACTTAAGATAGGCACTATCGTAAAGCAATCATGAAACACTGTTTATACTTGTTGACTTCCCTTGTACTGTTTTTAATTTTATGCTAATTATTTGAAAATAGTTTACCATTATGCAGAAGCCATATGTAGAATCATTATGTAGTTTACCATTATGTAAAGTCTCAAGTTCAGATGGCATGGACTCATGGCTTACCCTTCTTTAAGCCCCATACTTGGTCACTTACAAAGCGTATTAGTACTTTGTAAATATTTTGGGAAGAAGAAATCTAATCAGTGAGTGAAATCAGCCCACTTTTCATGTTCACATCTTCCCACTGTGCCATGAAACAGTCTAACAATAACCACAAGAGGAAAATTACCCATTCTGTCCCTCTCCAGAGACAGGCTGACTTCAAGGTCATTTTGCAAAGAGAAAAATCTGAAGAGTCACAAGATGAAGACTACCCAGAGAATGACTGCGGGGCAAGGCCCAGATGCCAAGTCTCCCTTCTCTGGCGCCTGGTCCTAAACTCTGGAGATCCTGAGTCTGATTTAGTCTGGGGAATACTGTAACCTCACTGGAACACACAAGAAAATCTATTTATTCTGCTTTCTGCCTCACTGTGCCCTATATACTCCACTGCAAACCCTGCTAGGCTTCTGTAATAAGTTTTCCCTTATCTAGAATCCAGAAAATCAGAATTACACTCATAGTTCCATGTAATTGTCATGGCTTTTGAGTATGAATAGAGTCATGATGATCTGCCTGCTTAAGAGTCCAGCTGCGTTTGCTGGAAGAGTGGCCTTCATTTAGCTGGCCCTGCTAGAAAAGGGAGGTCCAATAAAATGTATCGGTAAGAGTCACCTATTTGTCTACTTTCTATTATTTTTTGCCATCATTATTCATGATTTTCCTTTTATAGTTAGTAATTTTAGCTTAATATTACCCTGTTTTGCTGTCTAATCTATATATCTTCTCATTTCATTAACCTTCTCTTTAACTTTTTTTTTTTTTTTGAGACAGCCTTGCACTCTTGCCGAGGCTGGAGTGCAATGGTGTAATCACGGCTCACTGCAGGCTTGACCTCCCAGGCTCAAGCAATCCTCCCACCTCAGTCTCCTTAGTGGTTGAGACTACAGGTGCACACCACCATGACTGCTAATTTTTCTTTTTTATGTAGAGACAAAATCTCTCTGTGATGTCCAGGATGGTCTCAAACTCCTGGGCTCAATCTATCCTCCTGCCGCAGCCTCCCAAAGTGCATGAGCCAGTGCTCCCAGCCCCCTTTTAACTATGATGTTATTGATGTTAATTTTATGTGTTGCTTTCATATCTCTTTCTAGTTCTTATTCTTTGCATATTTTTCTATTTTGACTCGGTATTTTCTATATTTTTATTCTTACATCATTATTTTAAAGTATATTTTTATTATATATAATTACACTCTCAATTTAAATTTTTAAGGTGTTTTTTCTTCTTTATTATCTTTTTCACTTGTGTATAATTTTTAAGGGTTTTTTCCCACATTTTATTTGGTTCCTAACTTTTGTCATTTCTTATTTTTAATTCATTTTTTTCTTTTTAATAATATTTTTATTCCCTTCTTTTCATTCTCCTTTTTACCTGAGCCCTTTATCTACTTGATTCAGTCCATTTCCCCTTTTCATTCTTAGCATTGGTTCTCTTCACAATTTCCTTGTGCCTGTTGAAGTGACAGCAGGTGAGGTGTGCATCCTTGGTAGGAGTAAAAACCCCCTGGTCCGGGACACAGGTGCTGCTCCTGGACTCAAATACACCACTCATTTCCTTCTATGTTCTTCTCCAATAGCTTAAAACTCTCTCTCTCTCTCCAGAGAATGATCATTTTCCCCATGTAGATGACATCCTTATTTACTGAAATGCTGCCATTTCCTCTATTAGCACACTAGCCAAGGTCTGATACATTGTAGGTACTCAATAACTGCAGTCAAAATCATTTATGAATAAATCCAATGCCTTGAGAGGAGCTGCCTATACTGATTCATGGTCTTTGACATTGACACCACTAGCACATGGGCTAGGGGAAGGCCTAGGAGAAAGCATCAAGGTAGCAGCAGCTTACCATTCCTGAGCACTTAGTAGGTACGAGGCACTGTGCCAAGCTGTTCAGGTGCATCATCCCATTGAATCCCCACAGCACCCCGTATGGTAGCTACTAATGAGATCATTCCCATTTCACATTTTTAAAGGGGGAAGTGGACAGAGAGGGGCCAGAAAAGCCAAGCAAGTTGTCCAAAGTCACGGAGCTATAACGGGTAGAATGGAGAGTCAAAATTGGCTCTGACTCTAAGAGTGCTCTCGACCAATGCACCCTAGGGTCTCAAGATGGTCTCTGGCTTGACCATGATGAGGACAGTCCTGCTCTAAGATTCTTAACGTTTGTCAAGCTTTTAATTTCCCCTGGGAAGGATGAATGTTTTAAAAATGTATTAATATTTATTTATTTATTTATTTATTTTTGTAATAAATGTTATTTTGTAGAGCAGTTCTAGTTTACATAAAATTAAGCAAAAACAGGCTGGGCATGGTGGCTCATGCCTGTAATCTCAACACTTTTGGAGGCCAAGGCAGGTAGATCACTTAAGGTTAGGAGTTCAAGACCAGCCTGGGCAACACGGTGAAACCGCGTCTCTACTGAAAATATAAAATTAGCCGGGTGTGGTGGCACATGCTTGTAATCCCAGCTACTTGGGAGGCTGATGTGAGAGAACTGCTTGAACCCAGGAGGCAGAGGTTGCAGTGAGTCAAGATCATGCCACTGCGCTTCAGCCTGGGCAACAGAGCAAGACTCTGTCTCAAAATAATAATAATAATAATAATAATAATAATAAGCAAAAAGTACAGTGTTTTCCCATATACCCTATACTCCCAACACACACAGTTTCTATTATTAACATCTTGCATTAGTGTGGCACCCTTGTTATGATCGATGAACCAGTATCAACAGACTATTAACTGAGGTTCATTAGTTTACATTAGGGTTTGCTCTGTGTTGTACCATCCTATCAGTTTTGACAAATGCATAACGTCATGTATCCACTGTTAGAATATGATACCAAATACTTTCACTGCCCTGAGACTCCCCTATGCTCCACCCATTCATTCCTCTCTCCCTCCCCACTAGCAACCACTGATCTTTTCATTGTCTCCATAGTTTTGCCTTTTCTAGAATGTTATATATTTGGAAACATACAGTACACAGCCTTTTTGGGCTAACTTCTTTTTTTTTTTTTTTTTTTTTTTTTTTGAGACGGAGTCTCGCTCTGTCACCCAGGCTGGAGTGCAGTGGCCGGATCTCAGCTCACTGCAAGCTCCACCTCCCGGGTTCCCGCCATTCTCCTGCCTCAGCCTCCCGAGTAGCTAGGACTACAGGTGCCCGCCACCTCACCCGGCTAGATTTTGTAATTTTTAGTAGAGATGGTGTGTCACCATGTTAGCCAGGATGGTCTCGATCTCCTGACCTCGTGATCCACCCGTCTCAGCCTCCCAAAGTGCTGGGATTACAGGCTTGAGCCACCGTGCCTGGCTGGCTTAACTTCTTTTACTTAATAATTCCTCAGTGCATTTCTGGTTCCAACATGTCTTTTCATGGCTCAATAGCTTATACTTTTTCTTTCTTTTTTTGATACAGGGTCTTGCTCTGTTGTCCAGGCTAGAATGCAGTGGTGCAATCATAGCTCACTGCAGCCTTGAACTCCTAGGCTCAAGTAATTCTCTTGCCTCAGCCTCCCAAGTAACTAGGACTACAAGTTCATACCACCAGCCCAGCTAACTTTTTAAAATTTTCGTAGAGATGAAGTCTCACTATTTTGCTCAGGTTGGTCTTGAATTCCTGGCTTGAAGTGATCCTTCATCTTTAGCCTTCCAAAGCACTGAGATTACAGGTGTGAGTCACTGTGCCCAGTCCTTATTTCTTTTTATTGCAGAATAATATTCCATTATCTGGATGTGCCACTGTATGTTTATCTATCTTTCACCTATTGAAGGACATCTTGGTTGCTTCCAAAATTTTTCATTGATTTTAATTTAAAAAAATTTAAACTCAGGTTTCTGAGCTCTAATTTTGTCCTAGATTCCTAGTTCTTAACCCTGGAGATTCTACCTCTATGGACTTAGGATAAAACCTGTGACTCTGTGGCTTTAAAAGCTCCCCAGGTGATTCTGACACTCAGTCAGATTTGAAAACCTCTGCTTGGAAGCATTGGTTTCTCATTTGTTCACATGTGAGATTGGACATGGAATTATTTTCTAAGACAAATATTAGCCTTCTGTGCAGGTATCCCCTTGGCCCATCTCATTTAGAGACAAGTATTTATGTGCCTGACACCTATAAATGTATACATGTGTAATATACCCAATGGCAAGTCCACATGCACACGTGCATACCCAGCTCTCTTCCTTTACTGAGAGGCCTCCCATCTTCCCTCCTGGCCACACCTGGCACAAAAAAGTAACATGACCCTGGGAAGTTTTCACAGCCTTAGAACATCTAACCAGAGCAAAGGTTTCTAGATTCTGGACTGCACCCCTCTGTGAACAACCAGATCAGAGTCAATTAGACAACCCCCCTGCCCCATTCCCTGACTATGCAGGCTGGCCTGCTGGCAGACCCACCTTCTTATACTTGTGGGGGAAGGTGAACCTCTCAATGGTGTTCTGTACAGCTCCCCGAGTCACATTACCCAACCTGTCCTCGAGCTGCAGCAGCTCCTGGAAAGAGAAAAATGTGCACATGTGTGCTCAGCATGTATAAATGCCCACATGCACACATGATATGGATTGGGGAGCTGGAAGACATGAGCAGGAAGCATTCACATAGCTATCAGGAAGAACTCATCTGATGCTGAAAGACTGCAATATCTCTACTGGCTCTCCCTTCTTCTCTCTCTTACTCTTAACCCTGAAGCTTCCTGACAACCATATCCTACTCACAGGCAGAGGTGGGGAGGGAAAAGGGATGATAAACAATAATGGCATCTCCACCAGCCCAGTTGGTACCAGACAGAGCAACATACCTCATAGCTCTCCCGTACGGCAGAGGTGTGTCTGCTGGGATTTAGTCCCTGGAGAGCAAGGAAGTGAAGCTGAGGATAAGGGTAGTTTCGGATTTCATGGACGACCTGTTGGGGAGAAAATGCCTTGGATAGAGCAAGGATTCAAGGTTTCTCCATAAGTCCAGCATGCAACTTCTCTGCCTGTAACCCACTCAGTACACCCTGATATGCTGTGGGCAGAAGTATTGTCTTTCCCGCTCTTACGTCCCTTTTCTCTCACCAAGAACCAAGCTTTGCCTGGACAAGCCCCAGAATTAATAACAGAATTAATAAAGTGACAACTAACCTTCATGGCAGGCACTGTTCTAAGCACTTTACATGACTAATTGAATTATCTCACCTAATCTATAATGTGGGTGCTATTACTATCCCCATTTTATTGATGGGGTAAATGAGGTACAATAGATTATGTAATTGGCTCAAGTTATGCAACCAAGGGACAGAACCAGGATTTCAAACCCAGGCAGCTGGGTGGCAGAGTCCATTCCCTTCACCTTTTGTTTTAGTTCATTCTCACGCTACTATGAAGAAATACCCAAGAATGAGTAATTTACAAAGAAAGGAGGTTTAATTGACTCACAGTTCCACATGGTTGGAGGGCCTCAGGAAATCTACAGTCTTGGTGGAAAGCACCTCTTCACAGGGCAGCAGGAGACAGAATGAGTGCCAAGCGAATGGGGAGGTCTCTTACAAAACCGTCAGATCTCATGAGAGCTCACTCACTATCATGAGAAAAGCATGTAGGAAACTGCCCCCACACGATTCAATTATCTCCACCTGGTCCTGCCCTTGACATGTGGGGATTATTACAATTCAAGGTGAGATTTGGGCGGGGATACAGAGCCAAACCATATCACCCCTACTCTGCACTGCCTCCAAGAGCAGTTTGATGGTTAAAGACTTGGGTTAGTGTCGGCACCAAGGTGGGGGCACAAAATTAAAAGGACCACCAAAAGCCTCAGTAATCAAGATCAATAATATTTCAATGTAATGTTTTTTAAAGTCAAATAAATGCAAAAAACCTCCATGCTGAGCAAAATGTCAGTATTTTAAATAAAGAGAGTCTGACTCTGTTCTTGCATGGCCTGCCTCACTCACCTCTCCCTTACCCTGGCTATGAGTCAGAGAGGAGTTTCCATCACAGCTCCTCCACTTTCTCACTGTATGTCCCAGGGTCAGTTACTTAGCCTCTCTCTTCCTCAGTTTTCCAATCTTTAAAATCAGGATGATACTCTTTTGTGGGAGTTTTTGAGAGGATTAATGGGATAATTTATATGAAGTGCTTACAACAGTGCCTGGCATGTAGTAAGTGCTCAATAAATGTTTGCTTCTTTATTCTTAAGAGATGGCGCTTCATACACAAAGCATGGACCCTCAGAGCTTACAAAGACTCCAAAAATTACTCATGCAAGCTCCTTATTATACAAAAAGCAGACTGTGAGGAACTGAGTGGTTAGTGACAGAGAGAAGGGTTGGAAGGTGGAATTATGCTTTAGGGCAGCAAAGTGAAGCTGCCTGGAAATAAGATTTTCAATCAAGCTTTTGCAGCTTTCATGGAATATCTTCATTTTAATTCCATGCAGCTTGCAATGTCAGGAACCCAAAGGCCCCCAAGCCCAGCCTGACCCATGATTCAGCACTCTGCAGCCACAAGAAGGCCTGCCCTCTGAAAAAGGCAGAACTGGATCTGCAGGCTAGGCCCAAGAGCTCCTGCTGGGATCTCTTTTGATCCTCACACCAACCCTGTGAGATGGGTGAGACAGGCATCTTCATTTCCATTTCACAGATTAGTAAAGCCAAAGCCCAGGGAGGTACTGACCACAGGAAACTAAATGAGGCCATATGAGGTGCGAGGTCTACTCTGCCTGATCTTAGCCCTGAGCCTTTTACCCACAGACCACACCTTGCCATGCTGCCCCTTTCCACTCCTCCAGTACCCACTCCTGCTCCCCTCAGCAGAAGCAGTTTCTGGTCTAATAGGTCCCCTTTCATTCCCCATCAAGCCAGAGTGCGAATAGGAGCTGGGAAGAGAAGGGAGCTGTTGGTCTGCCAGGGAGCCAAGATACAAGAAGGCCAGGGCACAAGGGAGTCAGGGCATGGGGAGTTGATACACAGGTGAGCTGGGTCATGTGGAAGCCGGGATATAAGGAGGACAGGGCACAGGGGAGTCGGGGCATAGGGGTTGATACACAGGGGAGCCAGGTCATGTAGGAGCTGGGGCACAGGGGAGCCAGGATATGAGGGGGCCAGGGCACAAGGGAGTCAGGGCATAGGGGATTGATACACAGGGAAGCCAGGTCATATGGAATCCGGACTGCAGGGCAGCCAGGATATAAGGGGGTCAGGGTACCGAAGAGTCAGGGTATAGGGGCTTAATATACAGCGGAGCTGGGTCATATGGAAGCTGGGGCACAGGGGAGCCAGGATACAAGGGGGCCAGGGCACAGGGGAGTCAGGGGATAGGGGATTGATACACAGGGGAGCCGGGTCATGTAGGAGCAGGGGCACAGGGGAGTGCAGGCCTCAGACCACCACTGGCACTCAATAGGCACAAGGGAGTCCATTTTCTTTCACTTACCATCTGCGTGGAGGAGGAGTTTCTGGGAAAGTGGTGCATTCGAGGAGTCGCTAGGTAATGCTGATAGTGCTGAGGGATGGGCCGCACCTGGAACTGAGCAGGACTCAAGCCAGCGTCCACACTGAGATCCCTGCAGGGAAACAGCCTCAGTGAACCATAGGGTGGTGTGATTTAGCCGTCAGGTTACAGAAGGGACCTCAGACATCAAGCCTATGGAGCAGAATCGGAGTGACACCCTGCCAGAGCTGCAAGGGACTTTACGTCTCCCAGCCTTTCCTCTTGCTTTAGAGGGAAGGAAACGGAGACCCAGAGAAGGAAGGGACTCTGCAAGGTCTGAAGGAGCTAGAGCAATCCAGGCTCTACGAGCCTTCTTTAAACTAGGGGACCAAAGCTCCCTCCTAAGACAAAGTCCGTCTCTGAGAGGAATGCTGAAAGAAAAATCTAAATCGAGCAAGCCAGAGGCACCAAGTAAGGGAAAGACAAGGTTCAGATAAAAGTGGAAGAGGGAGCCGAGGCTGTATTTTTACCACTTTGAGAAAACGAGAGAGACCTCTACACCTAGACCTACAGGCTAGACAGCTTGTCCTAGCCCACCACATCCCACTCCTAAAAATATAGGAAAATTCATTTTGCTTAAAAACAAATTGATTGATGAATTGCACTGAGGATGAACCAATGGCTAATTTGGAAAATGGTCAGTTTCAGATCTGGAGAGAAAATGCGCAAGATGAGATGGAAACATCCTGTCATAACTGGAAGCAAGAGAACTATCAAAACACTACTAGGATGATGGCAAAAGGGCTCAGAAGCCATCCTGAAGAGGCTTCCACTGGCCAGAGTTAAGACAATGTGCAGGTTGACAAGAATAACTGCAGGAGAAATGGAAATAAATAAAAATTGTTTAGGCCGGGCGCGGTGGCTCAAGCTTGTAATCCCCGCACTTTGGGAGGCCGAGACGGGCAGATCACGAGGTCAGGAGATCGAGACTATCGTGGCTAACACGGTGAAAACCCATCTCTACTAAAAAATACAAAAAACTAGCCGGGCGAGGTGGCAGGTACCTGTAGTCCCAGCTACTTGGGAGGCTGAGGCACGAGAATGGAGTAAACCCAGGAGGCGGAACTTGCAGTGAGCTGAGATCCAGCCACTGCACTCCAGCCTGGGTGACAGAGCAAGACTCTGTCTCAAAAAAAAAAAAAAAAAAAAAAATTGTTTAAATCCAGGCACGTGAAATGATGCTAGAAAATTGGTCCCCTTCAAAGGATGCTGGAGAACAAACTCTTCTTTTCTCTTTCTTTTTTTTTTTTTTTTTTTTTTTTTGAGATGGAGTCTTGCTCAATCACCCAGGCTGGAGTGCAGTGGTGTGATCTCGGCTCACTGCAAGCAATTCTCCTGCCTCAGCCTCCTGAGTAGCTGGGACTACAGGCGTGCCACACCACACCTAGATAACTTTTGTATTTTTAGTAGAAACGGGGTTTCACCATGTTGGCCAGGCTGGTCTCGATCTCCTGACTTCAAGTGATCCACCCACCTACCTCGGTGTCCCAAAGTGCTGAGATTACAGGCATGAGCCACTGCACCCAGCCAACTCTTCATTTTGAAAACTAGTACATAAATGAAAAGAAGCCTTTATTTTCTTACTGTATTTCCAGGTAATCAAATATTTGATGAGTGGAAATTTCTGTTTATAAAAGTTTTTCAGCTAATAAATGAATTAAGGGATGACTGAATTTTTGTTGAATTTTTGTCACCATTTTGCCTCCCCTAAAGAAATAAAGGATCTAAGCAAAGATCATTGATTGTTGCTAACATCACAAAAGAAGCAACAACCAGACAGTAAGTGTTTTCTGGTGGAAGAATACAATATTACCTATGAAGTATTTTTGCCAAGAAATAAGAGTTGAAGCTGAATCTACTCAAGCCTTAATCCTGGTGCCAAGGTCCAGAGAATACAAGAAACTAAGGAACATCTTAAGTGACAACACCAGAATGCAACCAGCAAAATCCAGATAAGAGGACACTATAGGAAAAACAGTCTGATTTCTTCAACAAACACATTGGAGGAAAAAAAAAGGATATAGAGGAGAATTAAAGGAATTTCTGCTTCTACTGGTGATAGTTTAACAGGAGTTAAATTTACCTTTCCACTTTAAACCCCTAGAAAGCTGAACAGAATATATGAAATCTCTGTTTTCAGACATTATATGACAAGCAATGTAGACTGCTATCAATAGAAGGACAACACATGAGGTGAGCCCTGCAACCTCCCTAGTTTTTTTCATGAAGGCATATTCCAGACCATGAGCAGGGAGAGAACTAAGAAGAGCATGATAATCTTAATGAGCTGAGGATTCAGATATCTTATTTCCAGGAGACTGAGGTCTCTGAAAGTTGTGGTGCCATGATTTGGAGAGAAGAGGCAGCTACACAGAAGGAGAGCTCCAGAAATCTGCACGGAGATCCCCTTGAGTCTTTACTGAATACTAAGATCTGCATACCTGGGGTGAAATTTTACCAGGTTGAACAAAGAGCATCCAAGGTATAGTGGGTTCCCAGAGATTAGTCAGTGCTGGGAAAGATTCATATTCCAGTCAGCCAGAGCAGAGAGTACTTGGACACACAATAGAGACCCCAGAATAGCCTTTTGAGACTTATTTATGTGTCTTATTAGGGCAGATCTAGAGTAGTCTCTTCTCTAGGGGTACTCCAGTCCTGCTGGAAGAAGACTTAAAAGTAAGCCTCAAAAGGATGAAACTGAACTGCAAGTGCTGCTTACCAGAACGAAGCCTAACACTCTCTAAATGAATAAAACAAACGTAACTACTTAACAGTGTATAATCCACAATTATTCACAAATGATGTTCATTATTCAATAAAAAATACTAGACATGCCAAAAAAATGATAATATATCCCAGAATCAGTTGAAAAATCAATCCATTGAAACAACTATGAAACAGAAATAACAAGGATGCTAAAATAGCTATTATAATCATATTCAAACATACAAAAGAAAGCATAAAAACAGAGAAAAGTAAAACATATAGAAGAGGACATATTTTAATGATGCCAGTGAAACTTCTAGAGATGAAAAATCCAGTGTCTGAAATGGAAAATTCACTGGGTTAGATTAACAGTAGATTAGACACTATAAAAGAAAAGATTCGTGACTTTAAGACATAACAACAAAAGTAATCCAAAATGAGCCAGGCACAGTGGCTCACGCCTCTAATCCCAGCATTTTGGGAGGCCAAGGCAGGAGGATCACTTTAGCCCAGAAGTTTGAGGCCAGCCTGGGCAACATAGTGGGACACCACGTCTACCAAAAAAAAAAAAAAAAGTGTAAATTAGCTGAGTATAGTGGTGTGTCCTCTGGTCCCAGCTACTCAGGAGGCTGAGGTGGAAGGATCACTTGAACCCAGGAAGTTGAGGCTACAATGAGCTGTGATGCCACTACTGCACTTCTGCCTAGGTGACAGAATGAACTCCTGAATAATAAGAATAATAAGAATAATCCAAAATGAAGCACACCATCAGAAAAAGACTAAAAAATTAACAGAGTCTCAGTAAAAATATCAAGCAGTCAGCCATATGGGTAAGTAAAGACCCAAAAAGAGAGGATGGAGGGTAGATGACCGAAAAAATATTTTAGGGAAAAAATGGCTGAAATATTTCCAAATTTAATAAAAACTATAAATTCACAGATCCAAAAAGTTCAATAAACTTTAAGCAGGATAACACAAAGAAAACCACTCCAAGGGACATAATAATCTAATTCCTGAAAAATAGTAATAAAGACAGGATCTTAAAAATAGTGAAAGAACAAAAGACCCATTTGACATAGAAGAACGTAGGTAAGAACGATCGTAGACTTCCCATCAACAACAAAGCAAGCCAGAAGACAAAGGAATAGCATCTTTGCACTGCTGAAGGGAAAAAACTGCAAACTTAGAAAGATATACCTAGCAAAAGCATATTTTTAAATGACAGTGAAATAAAGACGTTTTCAAAAAGTTGAGAGAGTGCACTGCCAGGAGACTGTTACTATAAGAAATGTTTTAAAAACTTCTTCATGCTAAAGAAAACTAACACCAGACAGAAACTTAGATCTCTACAAAGGAATAAAGAGTGCCAGAAATGATAATTATGTGGGACATATAAATAATTGCTTTCCTATTAAAAATTGTCTGTAAAGGTTGACAGTTTAAAGCAGAGACTGGCAAACATTTTTCTGTAAAGGATCATGAATAGTAATTATTTGGGGCTTCAAAAGTCGTACAGTCTCTGTCACAACTACTCAAGCATCACTGTAGTGCAAAAGCAGCCATAAACAATAGGTGAACAAATAGATGTGTCTGTGTTCCAATAAAACTTTATTTACAAGAACAGAGACCAGGCAAGATTTGATTCACAGGCCATAATTTGCCAACCACTGGTTTAAGCAAAAATGATAACAATGTATTTTGGTGATTATGCATACATAGAGATAAAACCTACCAAACGAGTAGCAAAGGATGGGAAGGGGTAATGGAAGTATACAGTCGTAAGAGTTTTGCATTACACACAAAATGGTATAATTCTATTTTAGGGTGTGATATGCTAAATAGGCACATTGTAAACCTAGTGAATTCCCAAAATAAAATAAAATAAAGTGGTATGACTTTTAAACCAATATTTAATACTAAAAATTCTCAACTGATCCAAAAGAAGGCAAAAAACAGACAAAACTTTTAAAAGAAAAACAATGAAATGACAACAACAAAACTGATGGAAGAAAAAGAAAACAAATAGCAAGATGGCAGATTTAATTCCAACCATGTAGACAATTGCATTAAATGCAAATGGTCTAAATACCCCAGTTAACAGACAGAGATTGTCAACTGCAAAACAATCACCAACTATATGCTGTCCATTCAAGATATAAAGATGTAGATACTAGGTCAAAAGTAAAAGGAGGAAAGAGATACACCCTGTAAGCGTTAACTGGAAGAAAGCTGGAATGGCTATGTTAATATCAGACAAGGTAGACTTTGAACCAAGGGATATTACCAAGGATAAGGAAAGATGTTTCATAATGATAAAGGAGTCAGCTCGTCTTGAAAAATGACAATCCTTTTAATATGCTAATATATATAAGTCAAAATAAGTGAAGCAAAAACTGACAGAACTGAAAGAAAACAAATTCATAATTAGAGTTGTAGACATCCACCCTCCTCCTCTATAATTCATGGAATAATTCATGAAAAAATATCAGTAGAATATAAAAGACCTGAACAATACTATCGACCAACTTGATCTAACTGAAATTTACAGAATACTCCATCCAAGAAGAGTAGAATATATGCTTTTTAAAAATACATATAGAACATTTACTAAGATAGAATAAATGCCGGACCATAAAACAAGTCTCAATAAATTTAAAAGGATTAGAATTACACAGTATGTTTTCCGATCACGTTGGTATTAAATTAGAAGTCAACAACAAAAAAAATTTCTGCAAAATCCCAAATTTTCAAAAATCAAATAATAAACTTCTAAATTACCCAGGGTCAAAAAGAATTCATAACGCTAATTAGAAGTTTGTAGTCCTTAAAGAAAAATTCAGTTTTATATGCTTATATTAGAAAAGAAAACCCAAAGTCATGATCTAAGTTTCCACCTTAAGAAGCTAGAGCCCAAAATAAGTAGAAAGGAGGAAATAATAAAATCAAGATCAGAAATCAGTGAAATAAAAAACAAACAATGGGATCAAAGGCTATTTTCTAAAGAGCAGTACAAATGATTCAATTTCTATCTAGATTGATCAAGAACAAAAGAGAGAATATACAAATTGCTCATATGAGGAATGAAAGAGGTAGAATTATAACAGATTCCACATGTTCAAACGATAAGAAAATATTATGAATAGCCTTATGCCAGTACATCCAATGAAAAGAAAAAATTTATTGAAAGACAAATTACCAAAATTACCAGATGCAGTGGCACACACCTATAATCCCAGCTACATAGGAGGCTGAGGCAAGAGAATCCCTTGGGCCTAGGCATTTAAGACCAGCCTGTGACTGGGCACAGTGGCTCACACCTGTAATCCCAGCACTTTGGGAGGTTGAGGTGGGAGGATCGCTTGAGCCCAGAAGTTCGGGATCAGCCTAGGCAACATAGCAAGACACTCTCTACAAAAATTTAAAAAACAAAAAGTTAGCTGGGTACAATGGTGCACACCTGTAGTCCCAGCTACTCAGGAGGCTGAGGCAGGAAGATCGCTTGAGCCCAGGAGATCGAGGCTGCAGTGAGCCAAGGTGCACTCCAGCCTGGGTGACAGAGCAAGACCCTGCATCTAAAAATTAATTAATTAGTTAATTAAAAATAATAATACCAATCCTACACAACCTCTTTCAGAAAGTAGATGAAGAAACACTTCCCAAACCATTCAATGAGGCAAGCAGTGCACTGATACAAAAATCAGACAAAGACATTTCAAGGAAAAAAAACCTATAAACCAATATTACTCATGAAAAAAGATGTAAAAGTTACTTAACAAAATTTTAGCAATTTGAATCCAGCAACAGGTAGATTAAATGAGACTTATGTGACATATCAACCAATCACAATGTATAAAACTTATCTGGATCTTGATTGATACAAAGTATAACAGAGAAATTTTAGTACTGGCTAGACATTTGATTATAGTAAAAATTATTATTACATTTCTTTATGTTAACAGTGGTATCAAAGTAAGGATGTGAAAAAGCAGAGTCATTATCTCTCGAGATACTTCATAAAATATTTACAGATGAAATAATATGATGCCTGGATTTATTTCCAAATACAGCAGTTTCTCCTTTTCTGTGAGGGATATGTTCCAGGACACCAGTGGCTGCCTGAAAATGCAGATAATACTAAATCTTATATATACTATGTTTCTTCCTATACTATATATTCATACCAATGATAAAGCTTAATTTATAAATTAGGCACAGTAAGAGACTAACAACAATAACCAATAACAAAATAGAACAATTATAACAATATACTGCAAAAAACATTATGTGAATATGGTCTCTCTCTCTCTCTCTCTCTCTTTTTCAATCTCTCAAAATGCTGTAATATTTTCAGACCGTGGTTTACATGGGTAACTGAAACCCTGGAAAGCAAAACCACCGGTAACGGAGATGACTATAACATCAGGGAACAAAGATGAGTAAAACTGGCCATGAGATATGGGCATTGTGGCTCACGCCTGTAATCCCAGCACTTTGGGAGGCTGAGGCAGGCAGATCATGAAGTGAAGAGATCGAGACCATCCTGGCCAACATGGTGAAACCCTGTCTCTACTAAAAATACAAAAATTAGCTGGGTGTGGTGGCGCACACTCAGTCGGGAGACTGAGGCAGGAGAATTGCTTGAACCCGGGAAGCAGAGGTTACAGTGAACCAAGATCACACCACTGCACTCCAGCCTGGTGGCACAGAGTGAGACTCTGTCTTAAAAAAAAAAAAAAAAAAAAAAAAAAACTGGCTATGAGTTGATGTCAAAGCTGGATGACATATGTGTGTGAATTCATTATACTATTCTCTTATTTTTTTATTGTTTGATATTTTCTATAATAAAAAGGGTTTTTTTAATTAAGAAGTTTCTCTATTGTGCAAAGGTAACGTCCACTAACTCCAAGTTTTATCTCTATGGGCACCAACTTCTGAAATACCAAACACATTCATGGAAACTTGTGGCATTTATTAGAGAAAATATGCTGCGAGCAGTCCTTTCTTGCAGTCTGCTGTGTACATTGAAGTGGTCCCTGGTAATTAGGACACAGCTTCCCTTTGGGAAAGTGCAGCCAGGCCCTAAAAGCACACTTGAGAGAAATGCCAGGGCCTCAGAAGGTTCAATCTCAGATCCTACAGGAGCGAGATGGCAGGAGGCGTGGGACTCTGAGACTTCCCCTCCTCATCTTGCCACGAGCAGGCCCTCACCACTAACTTCCTATGCTTCCACTGTGCCTGCTGCCGCTAAGCTTGAATCCCACACAGCCTGGGTTTGGCTACACATTGGCCTGCAATGTAATCTGAGATGGTTCTAAGGGAAAAACCCAACAAAGCCATCAGCCTTCAAGGGAGTCTGATCCCTGTTCCCTGGGTTATGCTCATGAGCGTATGAGCCCTGGAGAGCTGGCAGGAGCTCTCTGATGGTCTCTGATGGTCCCTGGCATCTGGCCCCATCCTCCTCTTTGCACAGCCCAGGTCTAGCTGCTATGGGCAGGAAGGACTGCCAGTCACTCTCACAGGCTCCACGCACACCATAGCCTGAACAGCAGCAGCTGTCAGAAGACCCAGGTCCTTGTCCCAGGCCCACCCCTTCTTAGCTGTGAGACCCTCTGTAGCTAATTCACCTCTTTGAGTCTCATCTCTAAGATGATGATAACAGTAGCTCCTCATGGTAATGCTGGAGCATCAAATGAGAAAATGCAGGTAAAAGTTCTTTGTGGAGCACTATAAAGATGCAAAGAGCCATTATCAGGCCGAATTCCTAGAACAACTCATGATGAGCCCGTCACTTGGGAAATGAGCTAAACTCTTGGAGCCAGTTGGATGCAAACTTAGAAATCCACTAGGCCAGCCCCTCCATCTGAGGCCTGCAGTAGGACAGTGCCTTATTCACAGACTTTGGCTGGCCAGTTGGGACCATCAGTGTTTCACACTCTTGTCTGGGCTCATTCCATTGTACTGCCTCACATGGCAGAAGCTCTGATTTTTAGCATTTACCCAGAAGTCTCAGGGAACCCAACAAATTCAAAACAAATGTTCAAGGAATTCTACCAAAGCAAAGTCCCGAGGAACTTGGAATACAGTCACCGCAATCCCAAGAATGCTAACTGTAAAAGCAAGAGACACTTGCCCCTCAAATGGGTGGGATGGTCTGCCCTGGGTGGGCCTGGGTGGGTTCTCATGATGCCCCTCTTATCATCTCATCAGAAATTCCTTCCTGGACCTAGGCTACCCCAACAGGGGATGTGGTTCCTCAAACCCTAAAGAAGTCTGGACCAGGACCTGCCTCAAAGAGAAATTAGCCCCTAAAGCAGCAGTGTGTCCAGCCTTTGCTGTTGCCACCAGCCTGTAAGAGCTTGCTAAGTTTCTAAATGGGTTGCAGGAATATCCTACAGACCTAAAGCCACAGGGTTAACCCAGAACTGTGTTTTGGAGATTTCTTGTGCCAATGTATCATTTTTGGCCTTTGTATCTCAACATCACACTGAACTTTATTCTCCACTTTCAATGTTCTTGAACATGGTGTGGTCTGGTTGCTGTGCAGACCCTAAGTTCTTCCTAGAATTTGGCCCCACAAGTGGCAGCACCATCCTATGGGTGACTCCAGGCTCAGGGAGCTTTGGGGGCTTTGCTGAGGCAAGGTTTCCCAGAGGGGAAAGGACAATTAGAGGTGCTCACCCTCCACCCACTCTCTGCCCACAGGTCCCAGGTACTTACAGACCTCGGCCTGGGCAGGGCTACAGCTGTGACACAGCAGGGTACAGTCTACACTGGGGAGCAGAGTTAGAACTGAGAAGTCAGGACTGAGTCCAAGAAGGAGCGTGAAAAGGACGGAGGCACTGGGTTGTGGCTCAAGGTCAGGATAAAGTTATTAGGCATGGGCGAGAAAGAGAGGGGTTTTGGATGTATCCCCCAAGGCCTGCTGCTTCCACACACTCTCAGGCCAGGGTTCCCAGCTGAGAGAAGCTGCTTGGGTTGGGTTAAGATATCCCAAAGTAGGAAAAAAGGCCAGGGTAACCTCAGGGGCTGGACGACCTTGGGGCTGGACATGAGCTTGCAGCCCAGTTTCTGGAATGATCTAGGGCAGAAGTCAGTGGTCTCTGATGGTTCGCTAAAGGGGATGGGGGATGCAACAGACACACTCCCCTGGCCCCCAGGGGCTCCTTGCAAAGGGTGAGAGTAGAGATATAATGCATTTCCTATCATCCAATTACCAGGCTGCCTATCTCCTGGCAGAAGCAGCTCTCTAGAAAAGTGGGCTGGGATGCAGTTAGCACAATCAATCACAAAACCCCTGGGCGCCACTAGGCTGGCCCCCCGCTGGAGCAGAGCTAATTATAAGGGAGGAGAATCAGCATCCTACTTGGGAAGTGGGAACAGAACAGGCAGAAAGAGCCCAAGGGTGGACCAGACGGGCCTCCAGGCAGGGCCTCCCAGCATCCCCTCCTAGGGCAGGGACCAGCCTCCTGGAGCCTCTTTCTTTCTGTTTCTTGGGGCAGGTAGGAGCCAGGAATGCAGACTGGTTTAAATAAGAAAGATAAGGAGGTTTGGCTCTGTAAAGAAAGCTGAGGACAGGGCCAGCACCTGCACTGCTCCTCCTGCCATCTCCCCAGGATGAGTCCCACCTATGTCACCTGTTCTGTCCCACTTGCCTGTAGGCCCCTGTGCATGTTCCAATCACTCAGCCATATGCAAGGGCCCTGAATGCTCCATGTGTGCTGAATTGAATTAAATGAAATTGACTTGACTGCTGAGGGACAGAATTCAATCCAAACTGCAATTAAATCTTCCTAATTTGAATCTGCTAATTGGAAAAGGCTGGGCAGAAGTTGGCTGCAGTGCAATCTATCTTTTATGGAATTGTTCAATTTAACGGAAAGTGTACCTGAGAATGAGCAAAGGGCTGAAGAAAATGGAACATGTGAAAGCCACAATTTCCTGCACCGTAGAAGCACCCTTAGCATTCAATTGACTGGAACTATTCTCTGGAATCACTCCCGGGTGTACATGGGAAGGGCTCCCAAAGCAACCCTGGACTAAGCCTGACAAATGGCTAAAAAATGACACAACGGCACATCAAACTTTAAGATAATTCATGCTTTTCCATTGATAGATTATTTTACACTCTAAAACAAAACAAAACAAAAAACATTTTTGACCTAAAAGTTGCAAGAACAGCATAAAGAATTCCTGTATACCCTTCACCCAGATTCCCCAAATGTCACCATTTTACTGCATTTCTATTTCCTTCTCTCTCTGTCTCCCTTTCTCTCTCCCCCCAATGTATATAACATACTTACACATACACACACACACACACACATGCACACACACATACATATATCTCCACACACAATCCTCTGTGAAGATAGATGATAGATTAGATACATTTTTTTTCCCAAACTCTTTGCAGGCATGATGCCTTTTACCTTTAAATATTCAGTGAACTGCACATCTTTTTAAGTTTTCAAGGGTTCTGATCCAACTCTAGTTAATATCAGCTCTCTTCTGAGCTAGAACCAGAGTTGGGTGGGACCCAGGATCCAAAACCAAGCGACCCTGCATCTCAGGACAACAAAGACATCTGTCCTGAGTGAGGGAAATTATGGGCAGGTCTCTTAGGGGCCCACTATCTGCAAAGACTCAGCAACAACACCACCCTCAACCTCTCTCCCCAGCTCCCCTCCTCAGTCCTGACCTCTGACCTGGCTGGCTTTGTCTCCATCGTTCAAGATGCAATGTAAGCCTGTGTTTACACAGCCACCCCACCCAGCATTGCCTTGCTAGCATACCCTGGCACTTCTCTGTGGATCCCTTGAGACACACCTCCTCCAGGAAGACTTCCTGACCACCCAGTTCCTCGGAATTCTCCTTTCTGCTCTCCCCCAAGGGGCCACTGGTTCATATCCCTCATTGAGCCTGGGAAATGTTTTCTATCCCTGTCCCCCCTCCCCCACTGCAGGACCATGAACACTGAGTCCTATGCTGAACACTGAGTCCATAATAGCACCCAGTAACATCTAAGCTAATTGCTAGAACCAGGCCCATGTGGGACCATCTGGCCCAGAGAGTGGCTGGGAGCAGAGGCAAAGGCTGAGGCCTGAGAACTAGGCCTCCTGCGCCACTCAAAGTGAATGAAAACAGAAACTCCATGGACCTGGCAAGACCTCCCTCCTCCCTCCTTCCTCCCTTCCTCCCTGCCTCCCCCAGGGGCCCTGAGACTCACCAGTCAGTGCCCTCAGCCAAATACCTGGGCTGAGGTGTCTGCAGCTGGCCAAAGTCGAAGCTGGGGTGGAGGCGGTGGGGGTGGACAGATACACGCTCCTGACTCCGTCTGCACCAGAAGGGATGGAGAGCCCTGGCGTCAGGGGCTACCCAGGCCGCTAGTTCTCAGGAGCTCTGAGAAACCCTCAGGTTGCCCCACTCTTGCAGCCCCGCTCAGCACCCACAGTCTAACAAGTACTGAGCTTCACCACTCTTGACAAACTCCAAGGAAGCTTCCCAGATGAACAGCAGGCTGCACCTCAGGAACTCTGTCTGTCTCCAGGCTGCCCACTGTGCGGAGGTCTCTCCCTTGGTGTGTCTGCGGCAGACTACCTGCCTCCACCCACACTCTCTGCCTCTTCGCCCTTCTCCTTTTCACTGTCCTTGGTGGGCCATCTTCAAGACACACAGACTTGCCTCCTGCAGGCTCGATGCACCCCTCTACTCCCATCATGCTCTTCTCCTCGCCTCAACCCTTTTTCGACACTCTTCCCAGCTTTCATGACACAGGTCAAAGCCTTCCTCCTCCAGGAAGGCCTCCTTGAACATCCCAGATCATGGTGACCTCTTCTCCTTCTGATCTCCTACAACACTCACCTTCTATCTCAAGCATCCTAGGGCCTTAGAAATGATCTAGTCCAGCATTTCTCAAAGTGTGCTCCGAGCATCCTTGAGAGTCCCTGCAACCCTTTCAGGTGGTTCAAGAGGTCAAAACTATTTTCCTAATAATACTATAAGGCTATTTGCCTTTTCACTCTCATTCTGTCACAAATGAACAGAGAAGTTTTGCAGAAACTACATGACACAGATTCTGCAAGATTGAATGCAGAAGCAGACATAAGAACACAGCTGCCTTCTATTAAGCCACACATTAAAGAGATTTGCAAATGTTTTTAAAAAAGTCATTCTTCTCACTAAATTTATATATAGTGGTTATTTTTCATAAAAATGTATTATTATATTTAAAATATATATAATATAACATATATAAAAATATATATAAAATATAACATGAATTTGTTGTTATTTTTAAGAGAATTAATAAATATTTAAAACTTTTTAGTTTTCATTTTTAATATGGCAAACATCAGTAGTCAAAACCCACATAAACAGAAGCTCTTTGTAGTCTTCATTAATTTGCAAGAGTGGAAAAGAGTCCTGAGACCAAAAAGTTTGAGATCCACTGACTATCCAACTCTTTCTCCTGACAGTTGAGACTCAGAGAGGCACAGTGACTCACCCAGGGCCCCACAGCTACTCCAGACCTATTTGATTAGGATTGTCTAATTTGACTCCCTGCTTGTTTCCTAAGTATTAATATGCAGCCAGACTCTATCTAGACTGTGGGCTCTTGAGAGCTCTTGAGGGCGGGAACCAGCCATTCCTGGAACCAGTCTTTTCCTTTTGGTATTCTTTAGGGTTCTTGGGTGTTAGAATCAGGCAGTCATAAAGCTGGAGGGGACATGAGCGGTTCCCTAGACAAATTTCCTCCCACACCATGCAGGAGTCCACTGTGAGGATCGTGGACCACCAGTTACCCGGTCCCAGACCCTGCACCTGGGTGACGCAATGGGGACACACAGTGGCTTCTGAGGGAGCCCATGTCAGGCCAGGACAGTGCTCACTGCCTGAAATGAATGCCTCTGAAACAACAGCTACTTCCTGCAGAGACCCACTTGGTGACTGTCAGCCAAACCAGGGAGAGAAGCCAGGAGTCCAGCAGCCTGTAGCCCCGCCCCCGTCTCTGCCACACCGGGCCACGCCCTCGCCCTGGCCCTGCCCCTTCACCCAGCCCCACCCGGGTCCCCACCTCCGCCCCAGGCAGCACCAACCTGGGGTGCGAGACGAGCCTGCGGTGCTGGGCTTCCAGGAGCTGCTGCTGCAGGAGGTATTGCTGGTGCAGGGCCTGAGGTAGGAAGGAGGGACCTGTGACGTCCTGGAACTGCAGGGTGGGCAGCGGGGTCAGCGACTGGTGCAGGGCGCCGCTGTGCTGGTGGGCCGGGGCCATGTGGGCGCTGAGGCCTGGCTGCGACTGCACGGGGTGGGCCAGCGGGAAGTCGGGAGCGAGCTGCTGCGGCTGCGGGGGGCCCAGGTGGAAGTGGCGGCAGGAGGTAGCGTGAGGATGCTGAGACCTTTGAAAGGGGGCACCTGGAAGGCAAGGACAGAGACATCTCCATGACGACCAGCAGGAGCAGCCACCGCACTGACTCTTGTGCCCACCAGGGGCAGCCTGGGGCTGGTGAAGCTCTAGACCTGCATTAGGACACAGCAGCGTCATCATTGTTAGAGGCATGTGGTCATCTTTAACCCAGCCAGCTAAAGGCTGTGTGTGTGTACCTGTTGGAGAGGGAAGTATGTCTTTAATGAATACATAAGCATCCTTTTTATAATTAACGTACTTGTTTAGAAGTTTTAAGGTTCCTAAAGCTTGGCCTTTTCAATTAGACTCCTATGCAAGCTCACTGACCCTACTACCTTTTTAAAGATGCCACATGGAGAAAAGTTAGTCCAGCTTAGCCAAGCTCTGAACTTCACTGAAGCCTGGCCAGCCAGGACTCAATCCATATGGAGCCCTAATTCCCAGAGAAAAAACAACCAGAAGTTGTTTTGCATACAGTTTTAAGGAAGGAAAAGATTCAGATCACACAAAAGAGTTTTTTATTTAAGTAATAGTTAAATAATTTATGATAACATTGTCATTTATTTAAAAGCAAATGTGTCCAGGTATAAGCTGGGTTCAGGCTACATTCAATTTGAGCTCTAGTCCTTTTCTAAATAAAATTGAGCCTGATGACAAGAAAGCCTTACAAATTCTAAGCAAAAATCCAGCTTTAGGTGGCAAAGGAAGGCCTTTAATGAGGCCAAGAAGTAGACCTGGCATTTCAGAAAGATTTACAGAAAACTTCCTGCTAAACATGGCAGATTCAGTACATGTCTGCTCCTCCTAATACCCACTAAAATGAGAACAAAGGAATAAAGAGACAATAAACAGACAAGGACAGAGAACAGGAGAGGTGACATCAGCAGGCAACAGATGTCAACAAATTTTTGGAAGAAAAAGAAAGCAGATGGAGGAATTAACAGAGTTGAGAAATTGAAGACCAAGCACCTACCAAAGGAGTGGTCAAGAAGAAATGGACAAGTCTTGCCGCACAATGCTGGAAGGGTCAGGAATTGGAGGCAGTGTCTACTTTGGAAGGCAGGAGAAAGGGCAGAACTGAGAACAGGGAGACTGATTGCAATCTGTGTAAGGAGCAGTTCTGCCCAGGGCTCCTCCCCTTTCTCATGCAGGGCAGTGAATTTCCTTCCCAGAGAGGCTCCGGTAGGAGTGGGGATTGACCCGAGGCAGAAGAGGGGAAGGGTGCAGCACCATGCTAACAAACACAGCAGAATTAAGTGAAAGTCTGTATATGAAACTTTGGAATCCCTGTCCTCTTCTACTACTTGGTGCAAAAAACACTGTTACCCAAGCGTGTGCCCCTCCCCTGCACTCTCCACAGCCCCAGGGTGAAACTGGGGGATGCCTCTCTAAAGAAAATCATTGGTCCCAGGAAGAGCTCCGCAGATACTTCTGGTTGAGAGCACCCCAGTTAAATCACTGGGTCCCCAACTGGCCACTCTATAATGAAGCCCATTCATTGAAAAGTCCATTCTCACCCTCAAGGCACACAGGCATTCTAGACAGCTTTAGTGACCTACTGTTTGGCATGAACAGATAGCCTAAGAGTGATCGATCTTTTGATTACAAAGTGAAAAGAGAAAGAGAACCTACCAAATTTTTAAAAATGAACTCAGAATATCATGTCCTTTGCAGGGACATGGATGAAACTGGAAACCATCATTCTCAGCAAACCAACACAGGAACAGAAAACCAAACACCACATATTCTGACTCATAAGTGGGAGTTGAACAATGAGAACACATGGACACAGGGAGGGGAACATCACACACCGGGGCCTGTGGAGGGGTAGGGGACAAGAGGAGGGAGAGCATTAGGAGAAATACCTAATGTAGATGATGGATTGATGGGTGCAACAAACCACCATGGCACGTGTATACCTATGTAAAGAACCTGCACATTCTGCACATGTATCCCAGAACTTAAAGTGTAATTTTTAAAAAATGAACTAGGGGAACAGAGTTAATGCAAGGGCTAGAAAAAAAAAATTAACTTCAAAACAATATAATCTGTACACTCAGGAAAATAAGATGTTGGATCCATGCAACAACAAGAAGCTCTTGAAGAAGGATCAATGAGAAAACAAGAAAAAGATCTCTTGGAAATTAGAAATGTATGAGATGAAATGAAATTCAACAGGGCAAGTGGAAGACAAAGCTGAGGACTCCAAGAAACCAAAACGAGAAGACAGAGAAGTGGGGAATGGGAGGAAAAAAGATGCAAACGTTGAAGGAACCAGTCAGAAATTCCACATTTCACTAGAAAGAGAGAAAGAATGGAGGAAATGATAGGGAGAAAATTAGGGAAAAAATTACGAAGCCTGTTTCCTAGAACTGAAAGTCTGCATTTCTAGATAGAAAAGGTCCTCTGAGTGCCCAGCAAAATAGATGGGGGAAAGAACCCGCCCGAAAGACATCTCCCCATGAAGTATCCAAACAACGGGACCAAAGAGGTGGTTCTGAAGCCTTCTGGAGAAAAATCAAACAGGTCCCATGAAGGTCAGAAATCAGAATAGCTTGAGATTTTTCAAGAGTGAATCCAGAAGCTTGAAAACAATAGAGCAGCTGCCTTCAAGGTATTGAGGAGGAAGGGTGATTTCCAGTCTAGAATTATCTGCCCAGCCAAACCATTAATCAAGTATGAGAATAGAATAAAGCCATTTTCAAACATATATAAGTTCAAAAAAAATTAACCTTCTCAACACTCCTTCTCAAAAAGGTACTAACACAAACCAAGAAAGAAGAACAACAAAACAGGGCTGCACCCGACAGAGGTGGAAGGCTTCCCAAGCACACAGCTGTGCAGGGACCTCTGCAGCCTTTCCACAGGGGAGCAGGAGGGACTCTGGGAGGGGATCTGGAGGAGAGGAGAGGGGACTGGAAACAATGGGACTGCTGACAAATATGGCCACAGGAAAATAGTATTACTACACAGTGTCTCACACCCATAATCCCAACACTTTGGGATTACTTAGGAGGCTGAGGCGGGAGGACCACTTGAGGACAGGGGTTCAAGACCAGCCTGGACAAATAGCAAGACCCCCCAATAAAAAAAAAGGAAAAAAAAAAAGAGTATTTTAAAAAATAGTATTTGAAGGAATTTTATAATGTGATAGAGAATTTGGTAAGAATTTGTAAAAATACTATAGAAAACAAAACAATCAAAAGAAAATGAGGCAATTATTATGACCAGGAAAAGAAAAAGTTGTGTAAGAAAGTGTAACTACCTGTATGATGTTATACTTGGCTCAATGGTAAACAACATTTCTGTATTAACAATAAAACAAATAATAAGCTATATTAGAACAGAAAAAAGACATTTCTTCTACAATATGAATATCATAGGCAATATCAGAAATTTAAAAATCGACAAATAGAAATCTAATCTTTGGTTGTAAATTTGATTGGTAATTTATGTCTTTTAGGAAAGAAATGCCTGAAGAAGAGTTAAAAGTGAGCTGCAGTTGAGGGATTTGGCCTCTGGTGTGGAGGGCAAAGGCAGACTGAAGCTGCTTGACTCAGTGTGTCTTATACTAGTCTATTCAGCCTTATAGATTATGTGCATGCCACTGATCAATTTTTTAAAATAAATCTTTGCAAAAAGAAATGAAAATCCAAAGAATTTCTGCTTGACTGCAAGTGAGCCAGAAAAGAATTATCTAGAACTTTAATTCCCACAAGCATTTCCATAAGCAGGGCCTCTCTGCCTTATAGATTCTGGCTTTGCTGAGTTCGGGAGCTGCAGCAAGAGCAAGCGGCACCAGACCCACTTCCCCTCATTCCATGGTCTACCATCACACAGGACAAAGGGAAGGAGACTGCCAGTGTAACAGAGGGAAGAAAAGGGAGGACTGCAGAGGGATAAAGAAGAGAAGTAGAAGATAAGCATGACTATAAAGGAAAAAAAAGGGGTGAAAACGGGTATTGTCAAGACTCTCATCCAGCACTGTCCAACAGAATTATAATGTGGGCCACATAGGGAATTTTACATTTCCTAGTAGTCACCTTTTAAAAAGTAAAAAGAAACAGTTGAAATTAATTTGAATAATATATGTTTCTGTAATTCATCATATCCGAAATGTTATTTCAATATGTATTCTATGTAAAACACTATTTAGCTTTTTTACATTCTTTTCTTTTCATACTATGACTTCAAAATCTGGTGGCTATTTTGTAGTTACAGCACATGTCAGTTCGCCCTAGCCTCATTCCAAGTGCCCAGTAGCAACTGGAGGTGAGTGACTTTCATTTTGGACAGTGCAACTCTGTAGGAAAAAAGCCAACTCCATACACAGAGCAAAGCACTTCAGCCGAGTTTCCTAACTGATAGAGTGGAGCAGCGACCACTGCTTGCTGGTGAAATCCAAATCCCTTGGCCTGGTTTTGTTTGTTTTTGTTTTTGTTTGAGATGGAGTCTCGCTCTGTCACCAGGCTGAAGTGCAGTGGCACGATCTCAGCTCACTGCAATCTCCACCTCCCGGGTTCAAGCCATTCTCCTGCCTCAGCCTCCTGAGCAGCTGGGATTACAGGCAAACGCCACCACACCCAGCTAATTTTTGTATTTTTAGTAGAGACGGTGTGTCACCATGTTGGCCAGGATGGTCTCAATCTCCTGACCTCGTGATCCACCCACCTCAGCCTCCCAAAGTGCTGGGATTACAGGCGTGAGCCACTGCGCCTGGCTTCCTCTTGGCCTGGTATTAAAGCTCCATTCTCCATGTTTCCCACAGACCCCTCCAAGCCCTCCCCCAGCCGTCCACACTAGTCTACCAAGGAGCCTTCAGCTTTCTCTGGAGACTCATTAGGAGGACCACTTCTCACACATTCCCACTGGAGAGCTTGTGCTCCCATCTCCCTGGCTGCTTTTCCCATCTCAAAAGGTCCGTGTCTCCTCTCAGTTCCTCCAGAAATGCCACCCTGCCCACCAGCCCCAGGGATGCCTTCCTCCTCTGAGCTCTGAGAACTCCCTTCTCTCCCACTCTTTTGGCACATGGCAGTGGCTACCTTGAGCTGTCTCTTCACACTGGCCGCCCCCACCAGGCTGGGCTTCATGTCTTTGCTATTTCTGGATCCCCACGCACCTGGCTTGGTGCTGGCACCCAGTAAATACCTGTTTGTCTGACGGATTGTTGTGGGGAGTGAGGGAAGCGCTGTGGCTCGAAGGGACTGTGGGCTTGAGGCTGGTTGAAGGCAGACTGGTTTGAAATGGAATGGGAAAGAGAATGACAAGTGGGGCCAGGTAGGCTCTGGGTTTTGATGCTGTGGCATGGCAGGGCCAGGTCAGGTGGGGCCGGCCAGCACCCCCCCGGGTGGGCCCTGGTGGAGCCTCCCCCACTGCCACGAACGTGCAGCTGCCTCCCTCGCAGCAGCCCCTCCTGCCATGAGGATACCCACTCTGTCCAAGGAGCCTTCAGGATTCTCTGGAGGCTCACGAGGAGGAGCACCAAGGAGGTTTCTACCATCCTACAACCTGTGCCCTCCAGCGGACACACTGGGAAGTGAGAGCAGATGCCTTCTCTCCAGGTGGCAGCCAGAGGAAGGTGGGCACAGGTACCTGGCTGTCTGTAACATTCCAGGCCATTTCTACCTGCAAGGTCCTTTGACTTCCCTTCTGGGAGGCTGTGCTTCTTCCCTCCACTGTCTCCATCCCCAGAGTGGTTCTTGGTCTCAACACCCTGCTGAGAAGGGAACTGGAAGTGGAAACATCACCTTGCCCGCCAGGTCCTCTCCTCAGCCCTAAATCATGTGGGATCTGTAACAGTGCCAGGCAGCAGCTGCTCTGTTTGGTCCCTAAGACCAAAGGAGTGAAGCTCTCAGGATAGAATATCTAGGCCCATGACAAGTCAATGATCAGTGATGTCTGAAAAACAGACATCCCAAATACCCCGTTAGTAGAAAACCTGCAATTTTTCCCATTAGAGTTACTCCTTCAAGTTAAAAAATAATCTCCCGATGTCCCTGATTACATTATGCATTTGTCGTATTTCCCCAGGCTAAAATGCCATCAGTCGAAAGATCCTTTATGAGCTAATTAATATTTTTAGGGAGTAGGGAGAAAGAAGGGTCTCCCAGAAACAAACAAACAACACATTACATAAGCACATCAATGGTAAGACACACATTCGTTTCAGAAGAAAAATGTGCATCTTAGAATTCTGGAGTTGATACGAACAGTGAGCACACCTGAGAATTGGCCGGGAGCTGTACCATAAAGCAGGGGGTGGGGTGCAGGGCTGAGGATAGCCTTGCACAGCTGGGACAGGGGGAACCCACAGGTGCTGGGCTCACCTGACACCCACCTGGCACACACGGTACACACTATAAGTGACCCACAAATGCCTGTGGACTGCTGGCTGCTGGATAGTGGGTGGATAAGAGGACAGAAGAACCCATGGAGGTGGGAAAGGAAAGGGAGAAGCAGAGAGCAGTGGGGAAGGTGGGTGGCAATGACAGTGACAAGGTCCTCCAGTCTCTAAAAGGCTCACTGTCTTGCCTGGAACACTCATCTGATAAGTGACAAAGTAGAAATTTGAACCAAGATGTTTCCTGAAAGCCAAATGTGGCAGAAGGGGAAGGGGACGGAGCACAAGGAGTTAGGAAGCTTGATGAAATAAGGTAGCAGTGAGAGAGTGCTGTGGTCTGAATGTTGGTGTCACCCCAAAGTCATAAGGTCAAATCCTAACTGCCAAGGTGATGGATTTAGGAGGCAGGGCCTTTGGGAAGTGATTAGGTCGTGGGGATAAAACCCAATGAATAGGATTAGTGCCCTTATAAAAGAGGCCCCAAAGAGCTGGCTTACTGCTTCCACCAGTGAGAACACAGAGGAAAGAAGGCATCTATGAGGAGGTGGGCCCTCACCAGATGCCAAATCTGCCAGCACCTTGATCTTGGACTGCCCAGCCTCCAGAACTGAGAGTGGTGCATTTCTGTTGTTCATAAGCTCCCAGCCTATGGCCTTCTGTTAGAGCATCCAAAACCAACTAAGACAGGGGGCCTCCCAGGGAGGAAGACAGTGCAGAAATAGGGCCTGGACACCAAGAGGACACACTGGGTGCAGTCGGGGGCTCCTCTGGCCAGCAGATGAGGGGAGTGGAGTGAGGGCTGGGCCTGGGCAGGAGCAAAGCCCCAGGCCAAGAAGTCTCATGCCGGGGACCATGGAAGGCAGCAAAGGCTTCTTCAGGGAAGGCCGATCCTGAGCTGGAGGTCCTGATGCTCCAGCCCCAGGACTTGCTCTGGAGAAAAGTGGAGTTTCATCCTCAAGACTCCAGGGCTGAGAGGCATTGCCTTCCAGTCCTCCAAGGAAAAGGGGGCTGAAGGAGGGGAAGAACAGGCAGCCTGAAGGGCTCCACAGGGCACCTGACATCTCGGCCTGGCCTGCCACCCACCCGGGGCCACCCCAGTGACAATGGCCTTCTGCTGGTGGGCACCTAAAGCACAGTTCTGTTCAGGGTCCCTGTTGCAGGCCCCCCAGCTGACCAGAGCCAGCTGTCCCTGCTCCAGGGCTGTGGGATCCTGGGAGAGTAGGATGGGATCCAAACCCTCCCGGGCTTCTCTGGGGCTCCCTGAGACCTGAATTCCCGCCTCCCCATGGCCAGCTCTCAGGTGTCAGGTTTCCCGCTGTGCTCAGCTACTGAGTCAGCCTCACTCTTCCCCAGCGTTGGGGCAGAACAGGGAGGGGACACTGGAGGCAGGGCCCTGATGATCAGAAAGGAGGGGAAGGCCAGAGACTCCCTCTCCAAAGGCACCAGGGAGGGGCAGGGAGAAAGAAGACAGGTCAGCCGGCCGCAGAGCTGGAAAGGCTCAGCCTCTTCAGCCGGGGTTCAGCGCTGGCTCCTTTTTGAAAAGCCCACACAAGCAGCAAATAAAGCCGGCCTTTTGAAAAGCAGGTCTCTGCCCGCAGAGGCCAGTGGGGAAGGCATCACTACCAAGAAGTCTTCAAAGCCAGGCAGGGTCACCCAGTGTAAGGTCTCCATCCCAAAGGCCAGGGCACTTCCCCTCACAGTCAGACCTCGACGGGACCCATGGACTTCTCCAGGCCCTAGTTTCCTGGACTTGTGGCCTGCAGTGATGCTGCTGATCCCACACACCTGCTGAAATCTCTTTGCTGGCAGGGGCCTCAGATAGCTTCTGACCAGGCCTCTCATCTTATTCATGGGGAGACTAAAAAGAAAGTAGAAAGCACAGGGAAGATGTTTGTGTTCAGAGTGTTGTGACCACTGCCAGGGTCCTAGAGCTGGACAGAGCAGACCTGAGATGGGCACATCAGAGCTGTGATGTGATGCCCAGCATTTGAAGTGGGCTGGAAGCAGGGAGAGACAAGGACCAGCACTGACCTTCGAAATCCCTCTTCCAAATAAATGGCTGCCACGTTGACTTTCCTAAAGCACAATTCTGAGCATTCCATTCCCTGCCCAAACCCCCTCTCCCAGCCTTGCTCTCTCTCACTGCTATATCTGACCTTCCTCATCTCTCCCAGACCCCCAGGTGCCTTGCTGCCTCTGGGTCCTCGACAGCCATTCTCTGTCTGCTGGCACTACCACCCTGCTTTGCCAGATCATTGCATCCTGTCCAACCTTGACTATCCTGGGCAGATGTTAACTCCCCTGGGAGCATTCCAAGACCTTCCCAGGTGGCTGAAATTCTCCTCTCCATCTGACTTGTGGCATTTAGGCCAGTATACTTGGCATTTTGTCTGTGTATGAATTTTATCTCCAATAATAAGTTGTGAAGTGAGTGTTTTCAGGGCAGGTACCATGCAGTAAATGCCCTTTGTTCTTAGAAGGGAATATTATTAGAAATATTCTGAGAGGGGAGGAGAATGAAATACTGGAGAAAAGAGGAAAAGAAAGATAGAAGGAGGTAGAGAGAGGAGAGTGAAGAAGGAAGAAGGAGGGAAAGGAGGAAGAAAGAGTTCTTTATCTTAGAACAGGTAAGGATGAAGTTATTAGCTAGTAAAGAAGTGTAGTTCTTCATGGAGTCCTGCAATATACTAGCTAAATGAAGTTCAGAGATCACGCAGCCCCCATTCTACAGATGAAGATCTGGAGGCCAGGAAATCTGGGGTGGCATGTCTGAGGGCTCTAGGGTAGTCATGGCCAAGTTGGGGCTGGCGTCCAGGCCTTCTGAGTCCCAGTGCTGCAGTGTGATCCCCCTGCTCTGCCACATCAGAGTCACTGCCCTCCAGCACGTGGGTCCTCATACACCCATACATGTCTCCACATGGTACTCCCAGAGAGGAACCCACCTGCCTGGGGGCTCGCCGAATGGAAATAGCATGCCATGGTCCTGGTGGTCCCATCTCTCTTCCCCATCCTCTCTCTCTCCTGAGTTCCCTTAGGAATAAGCCTGTTCCTGCCTACAACTGTAACTAAAATACAGAGCACCAGCTCCTGGCCTCCATGGGGAATAGGCTTGAACCTCTTCTGCGGGAGATGCTGAGGAATGGCTGAGGTGAGCACGACTGCTCAGGTACATTGCAGTCTGCTTGGCCAATAGCCCCAAGCCTCCTCCCTGGACTCAGTAAATGCCAAGGACAAGCCCTGGCTCTACAGAGCAGGCCAAATGTTTCTAGGCCCTTGGGTGCTTCTGTAGCAAGACAAATCCCAGGGCCTTTGGACATCCCCCAAAGGAAAGGCGTTAGGCCTTGCATTTCACAGAGTTTAACTGATGGAAAGGTTGAAGGAAACTCCTGGGTACTGGAACTGATTTTGGGAAACTCACATTAAAATGGACATTGATAAACTGGACTCTGATGATGGACAGCAGGGTTGTGAAGGGAATTGAGTCATCTGACACTAGGAACCGTTGGAGAATCTGGGCATGAGCAGGGAGGAGGAAACTCTGGGTCAGGTAATAGCTGTAGTCAAAGGGTGAAGGTCTTTCTGGTAGGCAGATTTGAGTCAACATAAGGAAGACATTTCTCAGAATTTATTTTGTCTCCCAAAATTCCTCATCACTGCAAATGTCCACGCAGAGACCAACTAACTGCTCAGAAGAGGAGCGTGAACACGAGCAAAGGGCTGGGGTGTGACCTGGAGTACTTCCAGAGTTCTTTTTGGCCCACCAGGTGATGATGCAAATTCCCTGCAACATCTACCCTCCTTTTGGCATGATCATAGTTAAAATTGCCAAACTGGACAGTCACCATCTGTGAAGGTGCAGAGAGCCAGACCTCGGTGCGGGGGGAAGAAGCATGGCAGTAAGGAGAGAGCAAGTCTTGGATCCTCAGGGAGCAAGCTGGGGCCCCTGTGCCCACGTGGAAGGAGACGTAAGTCCAGAAGAGGCCCACGTCCAAAGACAGACTTCACGTTCTACTCAACATGACCCGCAGGGAGTCTCCTCTCCCCTCTGCATGGATACAGCTCAGAATCTTGTTTCCTGTATCTTCTGAGGCTCTCAATAGCCCACATTAACTTTTCCAGCCTGGGAGAAATTCAGATTTCGTGCAACTAGGTAATGCACCCTTTGTGACTCACTCAGATGCAGGGTGCTTGGGAAAGCGATACAGGACAAATGAGGGTGGGGGGAAATTGTGGGGAATCTTGAATGGCAGAACTGAGAGTCTGGAGATACTGGGAGTCTGGGGCACACTTCATGAGCTAACTACTTGACTACATACCAGATAAATCAGAGATGAAAAAAACGAAAGTGGGCCATCTGCCCAGAACCCAGCTTCAAAGGCCTTTCTTCCTGGGTTCCTTACCTACTCCAGGTATATCAGTTTAACCACTTTTGCTCCAGTCTGATCAACCCCAAGAAGCCTATTGCTTGGCTTAGCCCCCAGGGCTGCCATGGGTCTACTTTCCTCCCTCTCTGTCTATTGGTTCCCGGTCCAATGGAGGATGCCAAGGGCCTAGAAAGAAAGTGATATGCCCAAAGGGATTCTTTACAGCCAAGAGCTGCTTTGTGATGCTTCCCTAGGGCCAGGCTTTGATCTCTAATGAAAAGCTCAGCTTCTTCCAAGGAACTGAATTCCTGCTCTCAAAACACTGATGGGAGGGGACTTTGCATCCTAAGGAACCCTACTTGCCCATGGGTCTGAGACAATTAAGCAGCAAGCTTCCAACAAGCAGCAAAGGACCAGTTTTTAGCTCCAGTTGCCATCATGGACCAGGAGTAAGGGAAAGAAGCCTAGAAGGGTTGGTTAGAGACAGGATACAATTACAGAAGAAAACCTCTGTGCATAATGGGACAATATTCCGGGCATGATCCATCCAAGAAGATACTTATCACCTTCTAAACCAACAAAGTGTATGGACACATTCCCGCCACAATCCTAACAAGGCATTTTGTGGAAGGCATCTGTGGTCAGAAGACTGTACACTCCATGAAGGCAGAGCCTAGGTCTGTCTCATTCACCTCTACCCCTACTGCCTGGCACAGATCCTAATACGCAGTGAGAACTCGCTGAATGAATGAATGAATGATCCTGAACAGGTGAGCATGGAGGAAGCATCATCTTGCCAAAAACCTTGATCATGTGCAAGCAGCTGCCTTGCAGCGTTTTAGAACTGCCTGGAATTTCATGGTGTCAGAGAGAGAAAACTAAAGCAGATAAAGTGCAAGGTAGAAAGACTAGCTTTGAAGAATTGCAGACAGAAAGACTGGAAATTCTTTGCAATGAGTATAGGGGCCCAGTTGTGGGTCCAGCATGAACTGGGGAGACCCAGCACGGAGGTGGTCAGTGTGTATCACAATCAACTAACAGAAGAAGAAGCGATTTCAGACTCAAAACAGCTGTCCTCATCCTGCCATTCCTGGCCAGGGAAGGAGGAGTCTGCACTGTGGATGGCATTGGGTGACTTTTGCAAACCATGTAGAGTTCCTCTTAGGTCATGAGTTCAGATATTCTCCTACTATTATATTTTTAGCAAAGACTCAAGTAAATTAAAAACAAAAAAGCAAATCTCCAAACCCCAATAACTTTCTTTCTTTTTTTTTTTTTTAAGATGGAGTCCTGCTCTTGTCCAGGCTAGAGTGCAATGGTGCGATCTTGGCTCACTGCAGCCTCCACCTCCTGGGTTCAAGCAATTCTCCTGCCTCAGTCTCCCAAGTAACTGGGATTGCAGGCTCACACCACCACACCTGGCTAATTTTTGTATTTTCAGTAGAGACAGGGTTTCACCATGCTGACCAGGCTGGTCTCGAACTCCTGACCTCAGGTGATCTGCCCTCCTCGGCCTCCAGAAGTGCTGGGATTACAGGTATGAGCCACCACATCTGGCCCAAACCCCAATAACTTCCAAGACATGCTAGGGTGGCTACCTGGACCACATTAGCATTGTCTGGTGCCCAAAGGAGGGGACCAAGGTCAGAAAGCCACTTCCGTGGGGCCCCTTCCTATTGAGGTGTGCAGGACACACACTATGCTTACACAAGCCTGGCCCTGTGAATATGGTGGACAGGACAGAAAGTAGTTTTATTCCTCTGCCTCCCATTTCTCCTGGGAAAATTGTTTCATCTGATGCCCCTTTCTCCTGTGGCCTCCTCTGTTCTGCCCCGAGCCTGGCTCCCAGAGCCATTCATTCTGATGTGTGATGATGGGGAAGAGTTTAGGAGAAGAGCTTGGACCGTGGCTTTTCTCAGGAGCGGTTACATTTTAGGGAGCTGGTGCTATGAAGTTCTAATGGTGGGATTTCAGACAGCAGCCAGTGAGTGGAAGCACCATGGGAGTTCCTGACCTCCACGCGCCCCTGAAATCAGATCACATCAGTAAGTGGATATCTGCTTGCTTTTGGAGGGAGCCGGAGTCAGTAAAATTAGATTCCCAACCATCACCACTCATGAGGCAGCCCTTTCTAGCACTCTGGGGTGTTGGGGAGAGGAGGTGTACATGAGAGAGAGTAGGTGGACGTCCATGGAAATATATGAGAAAGGAAGACAGGAAAGAGAGGTCAGAGGAGAGCACGGGAAGAGAGATAACAAAAGGTTGCAAAGAGGAAGAAGGGAGGGAGGAGATGCCTGGGAAAGGCAGAGCTGTAGGTTGCTTGGAGCTGGCAGATCCCATATGCCTAACAAGCAACAGAGGCCTGTCCGTCTCCAGTTACCTGGAGGGGCTCCATCAGCCCCTTGGCTGCCCCTGCCTTGTGACTACCTTGTCCCCCACCCCTGTCGGCCTTCCCCAGGAGGCCTGGCCCAGCTGTGTGCTGCCCACTCCGCTCATTGCTTAATATCATGCAGTTATTTCAGGCCAGCAGCCCTTCGACCCGGTCACTCCAGCTAGACCCAAAGGACCCCTCAGGATGAGACTGTGCCCGCTCCCCTAGAGGAGAGTCACGGCAGGCTCTCAGTGGAGTGACTTGGGTACCCACTTCCTGTCTCTGGAGTTCAGCTTTCCAATCTGCAAAATGAGCATGTTGTGTCTTGCTTGCCCACCTAGCAGGGGGAGTGCTATGAAGCCCCCCAACTCCCTCCCCCAGTGAAAGCGTCTTATAAAGTATAGAGGCTTTTCACCCTTCCCGAGGCCTGGCCTAGCGCTGGCTGCAGAAGATGGCTCCGTGATTTCCTTGAATTGGAGATATTCCCGGGCCCTGAGAGCACCTGCGCCTCCCAAGTCCCCCTCTCCCCATCAAGCTCCAGCACCGTCTGTAGTAAAATACCAGGCAGGGGAGAGTAGCCAGGGCACCCAGCAACAGGCCACCCAAGGGCAGCCTGTCAACAGAAGCACTCTGGCTGACAGCCTACTTCTGGGGTGAACTCAGGGACATCAGAAAGATTCATGGTCCAGTAATAGCGTTCCCACTAGAGCCAAAAATTCTCCAGGAGGGAATCATTGCTTTGGATTAAGCATTGCTGTCTCTCTCTCACTTCTACTTTCAAAGTGCAAATGCCCAAAAGAGGGCAACACGTTAACTCACTAATGTTTCCTAGTGTGGATGAACTTGCAAGATTTTCTGTCCAGAGAAAATGGAAAACCACAGAGGTGCTGAATGAGTTGGCAAGACTGAGAGAGAAAAACTACCTTCTCCCCTTCACAGTCCTGCCCTCACAGCCCAGAGCATGGACATAGCAAGTTGATAGCTCTTTTCTGGGTCTGTAACTATCTTTCCACATAATTGCATTTGATTCAGAACTTGACTTATTCAATCACCAAATATTTATTGCATGCCTTCTACATGTGAGACATTGTTCTAGGTACTAGGGACGTAGTCGTGATAAAGCAGTTAAAAATCCTTGCCCTTGTGGAACTGCAATCTAGGTCTGTCCTGTCCAGTGTGGTTCCCAAATGTGAAATGTGGCTAGTTCAAATTCACATGTGCTGTCGTATGTAAAATTGACACAAGACTTCAGAGACTTAGTACAAACAAGATAATTTTAAAAATTAGTAACTTTTAAAATTAATTAAATACTGATAATATTTTGGATGTAATTAAACAATGCATATTATTATAATTAATTTCTCATTTTCACTTTTTTATTTATTTTTTTTTGAGACAGTGTCTTGCCCTGTCCCCCAGGCTGGAGTGCAGTGGCATGATCACGGCTCACTGCCGCTTCTATCTCCTGGGCTTAAGCGATCCTCCCACCTCAGTCTCCTAAGTAGCTGGCAGTACAGGCATGTGCCACCAAGCCAAGCTAATTTTTTAATTTTTTTGTAAAGATGGGGTCTCACTATGTTGCCCAAGCTGGTCAGAAACTCCTGGCCTCAGGTGATCCTCCTGCCTTCAGGTGCTAAGATTATAGGCATACGCCACCATGCTTAGCCTGTTTTCACTTTTGTAATGTGGCTGCTAGAAAAAATTAAATTATATATGTGTCTTACATTTTACTTTAAATTTTTTTTTATTTTTATTTTATTTATTTATTTTATGAGACGGAGTCTTGCTCTGTCGCCCAGGCTGGAGTGCAATGGCGTTATCTCGGCTCACTGCAACCTCTGCCTCCCAGGTTCAAGCAATTCTCCCGCCTCAGCCTCCTGAGTAGCTGGGATTATAGGCACCCGCCAACATGCCCGGCTAATTTTTGTATTTTTAGTAGAGACGGGGTTTCACCATGTTGGCCAGGCTGGTCTCGAACTCCTGACATCATGTGATCCACCCATCTCGGCCTCCCAAAGTGCTGGGAATACAGGTGTGAGCCACCGCGCCTGGCCTCACATTATACTTCTATTGGACAGCACTGGCCTATCCAATAAGTAGACATATAAGAAAATATGACATGTATTGATGATGATAGAGCTATGGAAAAACATGAAGCAGGGAAGAAGAAAAGGTTGAGGGGATTTCCATTTTAAATATGACTGCCAAGAGAACCTTCACTGAGAAGTTAACTGTAGCGTAAAGAGCTGAAGAAGGTGAAGGACTGAGCAGGTAGATATCCAGGCAAAGTGCTTTCTGGGCAGACAGAACTGCACACACAAAGGCCTTGTGGTGAGGGCAAGCCTGCATTTTTAGCAACATCAAGAGGCCTGAGTGGTAGGAGTTTAGGTGATACTGATCTTGGGGGCTGGGGAGACAAATGGTGCAGTACCTCACTGGTCATTATAGGATGTTGCTTTTGACTCTGAGGAGTGTATCTGAGCAGAGAAGTGACAGGTCTTGACTCTCTGGCTGCTGAATAGAATAGGCTGCAGAAGGCAAAGGCAAGAAGCAGGAACCAGGGAAGAGTTGATGGTTTCTTGGACCGGGGTGGCAATGGGGGGAAGGTGAAAGGAATGGTCAGATCCAAAATATATTTCATTTCAAAGGTATAGGTGACAAGATTTGTTCATGGATTGGATGTAAAACCTGAGAGACAGAGGACAAGATGAACTCTGTATCTTGCTTGCTAAGCAACTAGAAGACTGGTGTGGCTGATAAATGGCCTCAATTTCTCCCCTCCCTGTATGCTCACCCTCCCATACAAGTTCCTCCCATTAAAGGCAGGGTCTACTTTCCCACCCCTTGCATCTGGGCATGGCCATGTGACAGACTTAGGCCAATAGAATGTAGCAGAAGTGATATCATGCCAATTCTGAGCCCAGGCCTCAAGAGACCTTGCAATTTCCACTTTCTCTTGGTCTCTGGCCTCTACCATAAGAACAAGCCCAGGCTAACCTGCTGGAGAATGAAAGACCATGTGATGCACAAATAAACTGTCCTAGACTCATCCGTCCCAGCTGACCGCAGCCATGTGAGTGAACCCAAGAAGACCAAAAGGACTTCCCAGTTGAGCCCAACCCAAATTACCAACCCACTGAATTGTGAGCTACATAAATGGTTGTTGTTTTAAGGCCAAATTTTGGAGTGATTGTTGCACAGAGAAAGCTAACTGATACAGATGGCATTGCCATTTATGAGGTAGGGACTCAATTTTGAGTTGCGCTTTCATTGTTTTGAATGTGGATCTGAATGCTTAGAGAGCAAAGTCCCTGTATTGTCTCCCTGCGACACCCAGAGCACCCTTAGGACAGGGCTGGATGCAATCTGGGTGCTTGGCAGATGCTTACGGATGGAGGGAGGGAAGGATGGATGATGACTTCTTCATTGACTTCCTTTGGCTTCCTTATCATGAGCCAGGTTTCTGTGTCACCCTTCTCCTCGCAAAGCCAGAAGAGCTTTAAATGCCTCCTCCCTCTACGCCCACTGCTCTCTCAAGAGTTTATAGTTGAACTTTGATTTCCTAGAGCTTTCCTGCGGATCCCTGTGTTTTCTTGAGAACGTAAACCACTGATTTTTAGCCTTGATTTTGACCTCCCACACTCAGCCTTTTCCCAGATGTGCTGGCAAATAGACAAATCAATTGTTTTGAGTTTTTCTTCCTCCCCACCCCCATGACATGTTAATTAGCCATGAAAATGCCAGCAGCAAAGTCAGGAAGGCTGAGGACAAACCCCAGCCCTGAGTGGCCAGCTGGTGCAGCACAGGGTGTCCAAATTGGTTTCCATTTTCAAGGTTTCAGCCACTATTTCCTGCCTCCCTGCTTACCCCTCCTTCCACCTGGCACTCCAGGTCCCTCATGAACTCTGCTTCAGTCCCTCTGTGATGATCGCAGTCACATCAGTGTTATCACTTCACCTGTCACAAAGCTTTTCCCAAATTCAGCCCCACAACCATCCAGTGCAATGCATTATGGACATTATTCCCATTTTAGAGATGAAGAAACTGAGACTCAAGGGTTAGAAAGACTTGCTCAGCATCACTTGGCCTAGCTTGGGAATCTGGAGCCTGTTTGATTCCAAGCCTGTCTTTCTATCACTCTCAGCACCATCAAAACACGTTCTCAATAAAGGGCCAAGTGCACCAGGGAGGGGGCTCCTTCAGCAACGTACTGGTAAGGTCACTGCCTTGGGGCTCACGTGGGTATTCACATTTCAATGAGAGTCAGTCAAACTCTGGCAGAGGTCATGTAGGCCTGGGGAGGGGACACTCTGGATTGACACAGGAACTCCACCAGGCCCTGAAACTGCGGCAACACACAGGCTGACTTGGCTTCTGCTCCTTCCCCTGCCCGTTTCCTGGGTTTTGGCTCCAGATGTTATCTGAAGCTGGTGGGGTGTCCATGAGCTGAGAATAAAGGCCCAGCAGGACTGTAGCTCAGCTCAGGCCCTGCTCCCTCACACATCCTTCTGCAGCCCCGGGTGGAAGTGCACGCTCCCCATTCGCAAGGCTGTGATGGCACAAAATGAAAATGTTTCCTGGGGGCGAAATGGCTCCCAGTGAACACAGCCACTCATATGGCCTTTCCCAGAGGCCTCTGCAACCTGCCCTCCACACTGGGGCAAAGGAGGCCCTGAGGACCAGGATTCCACGTGCTGTGTTTGCCCTTTTGGAGTCTCAAGGCAGTGTAGGTGTGCATGTGTCTGTGAGTGTGCACCTGTGTGTGTGTGTATGTAGTATTGTGTAGTATATGGCATGAGCATGAATGTATAAGCATGTGTGTGTGCATGGTGTAGGTATGGATATGGGCATGTGTAAGCATGTGTCTATGGAATTTGTGTGAACGTGTATGTGTTCATGTGCGGGTTTATGTCTATTCATGGATATGTGAATGTACATGCATGTTGTAGCACCTGTGGTGTGTGTGTGTACGCGTGTGTGTACATGTGTGTGTGCACATATAGAAGTCAGCTGTGGTCTGAGTCTCCACCACCTGCCCCATGGCCTGCTGGGGTTAGTCAGGCCTGCCTGTAAGCAGCACCCATACAGAGCCCTGGTTTGCAAGGCTAATTATTATTTATAAACATCTGCTGTTTACCAACACAGCATGGGGGATTAAAGCAGTTTCCCTTAAGGAAACAGTGGACACGTCTTCCCAGAGAGTCAGGCAGGTTGTGTTCAGGTCCCATCTTAATCAGTCACTTACTATGTGGCCTCAGGCAAGCAGCCTAGCCTCTCTGAGCCTCAGCTTCCTGACCTGCAAAATGAGCATAACGATATTGCCGTCTCTACCTCCAGAAGGCCATGGATTTAGATGAGAGCTGCTGGGGGACGGTGCTTTGAAAATTGTAGCGCACCCTACACAAATGAGGCTGGTATTAAGGATGTTATAACAAACATTTCTAAGAGAGGAACCTGAGCATGCTGCATGACTTTAAATTAAATTATGTGGTTTAGATTACAGTGTATGTGCAGAAAAGTAAACATGCAGATGATTTCTGGAAGGATCCATGAGACATAACGACAGGGGCTCCCCATGAGGAGAGAACCTGGGCAGCTGGGGCAGGGGCAGGAGTGTTTTTCTCTGTATGTACATCCTTTTGCACCATAGGAATTCTTACCACGTGTGTATGTAATGTGCTTTTTAAAACACACAGAGCAGTTTTTAAGAGTAAAATGATTTTTAAATGTGAGTAGAGCAGAATGGAAAAGGCGCTGGTCTCCTGACCTTTCTCATCTCCCACTCCTTTGCCCTGGGTTCCCAGGGCCTCAAACAACTATCTCCCACTCCTCTCCCCAGATGTCAGCTCTCCTTCCCTCCCCAGGTAAGAGATAAGTAAACTGAGACTCAAAGAAAGTAAACAACTTGCTATCCCATAGCCCAGGTCGCAGGGCCAATAAAACAAGGCAGATGTGGTTTCCACAGAGCCTGCAGAGCTCTGTAGGACTCCAAACCCAGGGAGTGCTCGCCTATCCCACTCAGAACTGACTATAAAGCTCAAGGAAAGCCCTACAAGGCTGCGGGTTTGGGCACTGTGGGGTAGGCTAGTGCAGATAGATTTTGGGATGGGACGTCACCGCATGATCAACTTCTGGATAGTGCTGGGCTTGAGCGATGCTGCTTTATAAAACTTGAGGATCAGTACCCTTGAAATGGGTCAGGGCAGCCTGCCTTATCCTAATTTCACTAGAGAGAGAAGAGGTCCTGGCAGGGTTCCCAGCTTGCAATGTTTTAACCAAACAATTTTCAAAACCGAGTTCAAGATCTGTCACCCAAAGCAACAAACTTGAACAGAGTGCCACAGAGTTGAGCTCCCCCTTCCCCCGGCTAAGGCGGGAAGACTCCTGGAACTCCTCCAGCTTCTCAGAGAGGGGGCTGTGTTCTTTGACGTGGAAGCATCCCTCATTCTTTGCATTCAGAGACCTCAGGAATTCTGGGGGATTTTTGAGAGTCCTAGTCAGGGAGAGAGGAAGGATCTGCTAGTGACCTTGACAGAGGGCTCCCCTTTGGGTCTTGGTCCTTATCTATAACAAGATATGGCGGCCCCTGGCCCACAAGTGTGCCATCTGGAGCATGAAGGGTGGTCACTCCGCATTGGCTGTTAGCAGCATCTCCGCACCTGCCCGAGGTGGCCTTGTCCTTTCCTAAGAGTTGGGAGGTTGGGAGGGATGAGGGTAGTCAGGATCACCCGCAATTCCCTTCTGGCCTGGCCACATCCTCTGGAGGGAGAGCGTTTTACAGCCAGCTGCTGCAGTAGGAAAGGGAGAGGAAGTGTGACAAGTGAGAAGAAACTGACCAGCTAGGCAGCTTCATCAGCAGCATGACTGGACATCGGCCTCCCTGATCCCGTCCCACTACCCTGGGCAGCACTCAGTATGAGGCTCAGCTCCTAGCAGGACATTTGGCAGGAGGGTGGCTGCTTTCTGCTGTTTTCAGAGCCTGACAGGCAGCTGTGAGCTGCTACCAAAGGTCAAGACAGCAGCAGACGGGTAGGGACATGTTTGCCTGCAGGCTTAGTGATGAGCCTCTGGGGCTGCCAGGCAACAAAGAGACCAAGGCTGTGGGTCTGCTTCTGGCCAACTGGGCAACCAACCCAAATCAGCCCTCGACCCCATGGCCCCAGGAGTCCATCCTTCCCCAAACTGGGCATATGATCACGGCAGGATTTGTGGGCAGTTGCCCAATTTGAGATCTGATTTTGAAGGATGGGGTTGGGAGGACTTAAACGTTGGGGGGAGAGGGCTGTGCTTTGATTCCCAGGGCTCTGAGATGAGCGGTTCGCTCCCACTGAGCTGAGATCTGCACTTGGGGAAGAGAGGGCGTTTAAAAATAGCACCAACTGACTTGAATACCTCTGCTCCCTGCCTGCTGCAAGTCAGATCCAATTACTCTGCTGACAAGAGGCTTTTAGCCCAGGAAGCCTGGCATCATCGACCCCACTCCAGGGAGCTGGGCTCCATGGTGCCCCTGCCCTTCCTCCTCTCACTGGGCATCCACAGGTCCAGGAGAAAGGGGCCCAGGGAGGTGTACAGATCACACACACACGGCTCAGTCCCAGGCTGTGATTCCTGCATGTCCAGCTACTTGACTGAATCTGGCTTGCTGGGGTCCCCCTTTTGTTCACATTGGGTAAGCAGTCCCAAATATCTGACCCATACCTGAGATTCCTTCAGTAGGGCCTCACCCCTTTGGAACATGAAGACTTTTTCACGGTCTCCTACTAAGATCCAAGTGCCCCTCCCTGGGATGGGCTCTCGTCACAGCTGGGGACAGGAAACTAGTACACATATAGAATGTCAACTCCATGAGGTAGAACCTTAGCTGTCCAGCTCACTGCTGGCACATAGTAGGAACTTACCAAATGTATGTTGAAATGAATCAATTGATAGCAAAGGGGACTTGGTGAGAAAATGCAAAGGCTCCATGCAAATCCTTGCTTAACTGCAAGAATGAAAATTAATCAGCTGACTCAGAGCACACGTCCTATTAAGGATAGTCAATAGTGTCATCTCATCCGCAAAGGCCAAGTACAGAGGCCCCTAGGAAATCTCTTTCCTTTCTCCAACCAATGCCACCATAATTATCTTTCAGCAAACTCACCCAGCCCAAAGCTACTTGCCAGTGACCCTATTAAACCAGCAAATGCCAAGAGCTAAGCTCTATCTTGCAAAGGCGTCGACCTGCCTTCCCCAAGGGGCTGCCCTCTCCTTTCTACCCTGGTTCTCTCCCTTCATTCAACTCTCAAAATTATCAGGTGCTAAGGGAATGCCAACAAAGAGAGCTGTCATTAGCGGGTGTCTGAATCCATCAGGCATGTCTTACCTGCCTGGTCTATGACACCTGTCACTTTTCACTTTGGGAGCTTCATCTCAGCAACTTCCCCAGAGTGGAGACAGAGCCTTGGGCATCTGCCACCCATGCACAGCCAGCACCTGACACACACTGGTGCCCAGGAGATGTTTGATGAATAAATAATTGGGGGTGAGGCAGGAGCTCCCGTAAACATTACAAAGGCATGTGTAGAGTTTAAGGATGACTTGCTGACCATTTCCATGAGCCTGGACAATTGAAGAAACGATGCTTAAAATGAGTTTACCATGTGGCAGCCAAACCAATGAGAACGGGAGGAACAAGTGGCACTCCTGGTCACGGGGCGTGTTTGCTTCCTTTGTGACAGATTTCCACTTGTTTGTTTGTCAGGGAGGCTCCCCCTCAGCCAGGCCCGTGGACAATTATTGGTGATAGATTTGAGTGTTTCTGGGCATGGCTCCAGGTCATAACCAAGATTTAGGCCCTGCCAGCATCTTCCTGGGGTGAAACTGACAGCAAGTGTCAGAAGGTTTGTTCAGCTCATTAAGGGTGAGCCTTCAGCCGAGGCTCAGTGCAACCCTGGATGGTGAGTTTGCCCCTCAGTCTCACAGCCTACAGGTTCACTCCTTCACTATTGCACACACAGCTGGCTGGCTCCTCCTCCTCCACCTTAACTGTGGGAATCCAGGTGTGTGTTCACAGAAGCTGGAATGATGATAGTTGCAGGCACTGCACCAGTAAGACACTGAGCACCCGGAACATATTCTCTGTCTCTCGCTTTCTCTCTCTCTTATTAATGGTAGCTGGAGAGCCGAAAAGCCAAGGTGAGAGGAAGCAGCAGAACTGAGGTGCAAAAAGCCAAGCTTGGCTAAGCACTAGGGGCCTTAAGAAATGGGATCTGACCAGAGCAGGGCCTTGAGGTCATATAACCTTAGAAGTGGAAGATGTATTGATTGCTTGATCACCAAGACCTCCCATCCACTACTCCTCACCACATAAGTAAAACAGCAGGGGTCACAGTTGACAGTAAGATTATAATTTGGTGCAACCTCTAAGGACAGTGATTTGGCAATGACCATGAAAATCACAAATGCTCAAATCCTGTCTACCGCAATTCCACTTGGCATCTTAAAGATAAAATGCATATAACTCCATGCAGATACACAAACCAAATGTGCAAATGTGCTCTATGGCTAGTAAGTACAAAAGACTGGAAACAACGAAATGTCCATCAATAGGGAAACATGCATTATTGGGGAATATTGTGCAGTTATGAGAAAGAATGACAGTAATCTCCAGGACACCTTGAAACCAAGAAAGCAAGAGGCCTGAAGGGCCCATCTACCCTGAATCCTCCCTTTTACAAAAGGTGAGCCTAATCCCCACCTCAGAGTGAGGATTGAGTGGCAGAAAGCCATACCCCTGCTACTCAGAGGCAGGTTCAATACCAGGACTGAGGCTGCCTGACCCCCAGACCAGAGGTCCCTCCTCTACTACAACTTCCACTCTGGTTAGATGTGGCCAGGAGCCCACAGTGTCTTAGCCTCCCCCGATCCCAATACTCAGCAACTCAGAGTCAGACGCCTCTTCTGCTGTCAAATCCAAATTCTCAGTGTTATTGCCTCACTTCATTTCCTCCTGCCCTGTCTTCAGCTAAACTAAGGAAGAGTGCATCGGCACCACCGTTTATCTGCAGATGGGCCAAACCTCAAAGGATCCCTTGAGCTCCTTCCTTCTCTCTTTCTCGGAAGATCACATCAGTCTCACCGGACTTGTTTGTTCTAGATCACGATGGCTGCTCCCAGGACAGTGTCTGTCCTGGCAAAGGTATCTCATATTGCTGTTCCCCTTTTTTCTCCTGAAGTGCAAAATAAACTTGCAAACTATCCTTTCTTTTGAGACATCAACATTCTTTTCCTGGATCTTGAAGGCTTGCAGTTGTAATAATGGCTGACATTTCTATTGCACCCCCTGTATGCCAGGCACTGTTAGGTGCTCCACATATATTAACTCATTTAATCCTCAGAACTCCACGGTGTAGCTACTGTTATTATCTCTACTTAATCACTGAGGGGACCAAGGCTCAGAGAGGTCAAGTAACTTGCCCAAAGACAAACTTTAAGTAGAAGATGGTCCTGTGGGTAGCTAGGCAATGAACAGGGAACTGAGACTTGGAACCAAAGCCACAACTTGCAGAAAGGCCTGTGTGATGACTCAGAAAACAGATAACCGTACCACTGGGATGAAGGCTCATCACAGACTATCTAAGCTCAAAGTCTTTTGACACCAGCTCATTCACAACCATCTGTTCCAAGATAAGACCACAGACAAACTGATCTGACAGTAATTCCCTAATGGCTGGTGTGTTCTAAGGATGTGACCTTGGACTGTTCCAGCAACCCTTCAAATTCTGACCAAGACGATGTTCTAATTAACTCCAGCCCCCAAACTCCGTTAAGTGTCCCTCCTACAATTCCCCCTTTACGACGCCCCACAGTTCCCATGATGTGCTCTCTCCCTCCCTGCAGTGATAACCCTAACTCTGTCTGACTACTGGTAAGTTCCTCGTGGCCCTCTCCTGGTGGGTTTTAATGGGTTTGACCTGGAATTTGAAGTCTCTGTGTGCTCTTTAACCTCTATGGACATTCTGCTGCCTCCAGATTGTCATCACAGGTGCGTATGCTAGGCTCACACCAGTCACATCAGTCTAAGGCCAACTCTGGCTCTGGGTATAAGGGAGGTGGGACCAAGAGATGATAGGACAAGGATGACTCTTTGGCAGATGCCCACCTTCTCAGTAGCCCCTTCATGGTTTCTTAAAGCAGACCTAAGATACCTTTTGCTGACCTTCTCCTGAATCAGTAACCTCCATCACAGCCTCTTTATCAGCCCCCACAATTCCCTGCTTCCTCCAGGGCAGACTCCTCAACTGAGGGGTCATTCCTGACTCCAATCCACTGCCCCGACCTACCTGAGCTACTTCCAGGCCTCCAGACATCCTGGAGCTTCCCCACCTCCAAATATCTCCCTAGGTTTCTTCCCCAATCCCTCCCACCCCATCCATGATATCCAAACTGACTCAGACTTCAAAGTTCAGCTGCTATGCCACCTCCCCCAAGAAGGCTTCCCTGACCACCTCACTGGATCTTTGCCCCTGTGAATTCCTGAAGACACCACCAATCTTTGTGCTTCTCAATATGCCAAGTTCTCCAAGCAGCTTTGTGGCATTTGTGATGATGTAATGCCTGTCGTGTCACCCAACTTTTCATATGGGTGGATCTCATCACTCCAGCTAGAATGTAAGTTCTCTAAACATAGGATTCTCCAGATATGTCTCAAGGCACTGAGCCCAGCACCAGCTCCCAGCATGTACTGCCCTGCTCTTAATTTTTAAATTCCAACTATGAATAGCAACTGTGACTCATTTTTCCCATGCAAGCCATGGCTGGAACCTCAGGTCTGGAAATGCCCTCCGAATTAGAAGGGATTAGCCTCCAACTTCAAAAACAAAACAAAACAAAACAGGAAAACACTAAATAAGACCTCTGCCTAGGAGAAAATCTAGAAGGAAGAACATCAACAGGCTAACACTCCTGTCAGGTGATAGGATAAGAAATGATATTTGGGGAGAAAAATAAAGCCACATAATAATAATGATGATGACGAAAATATGTCCCAAAGAAAGAGAAAACACGTGAACAAGCAAGAAAGGGCCAATCCCCATGCTGTCCATGGACAGCAGTGCTCGGTGGGGTGTGAGGAGACTGGTTAGGAGGAGAAGAAGAATTTTACCCCAAAAGACTAGGTAGGTTTGAAGCTGGACTCTCAAGCTGGAGCTGGTCTCCCATGCTGTGGGATGAAAACTGCACAGGCCCCAGAAAGGGGAGCAGAAGCCCTGGCCACTGATCCCGGTGCCTCAAATAGATCTCAAACTCAGGGGAATTCAAGGCAAATCAAAGGTAGCCCAACTTTGTGTGGTAGGATGCAATTTATAGTACTCATTTCCCTCCAAGAGGTGGTAGAGGCCGAAGCAAAAGTCAAGTTCAAGAAGGTTTTCGATAATTCTTAAATAAAAGCTCCAAAAATAGTCATTTTTAAAGGGAAACTAGGCTGTTCAGGGACATGATGAGAGTGATCTCAGGAAAGACAGCAGCCCTTTGCCTACCCTATCCTTATGCTTCCCATCAGGGTAAGGATTCTGGGCTAGAGGGGCCAGAACTTGGAGCTGCCTGACATCTGCCCTCACCATCTGCTCCCAGTCACCTGCCAGGCCCAGCACCAGGGAGGCAGGTCCCTGTGCACAGGACAGGATGAGGAGCAGAACCAGCCCCATAGCCCAACATCTGGCTGTATTACCTGTGGCGGGCCCTGTGCCCAACCTGCATACCCTGAGCCCACACCTGATCCCTCTGTGGTCAAACTTGTCAGCCACAGCACACTGAGAACATCCGGGCCAGGTAGAATCAGCCTGGGGACCCAGCCTGCCACCTCCTGGCAGGGAGATCCTGGGCAAGCCAGTCCCTCTCTAGCCTTGGTTTCCTCATCTGCACGAGCCAGATGAGAACTCTCTAGAAACTCTCCCAGTTCCCACCTGTGTTCCACTCCCAGGACGTCCTGCTCTTGGGTTTTCTGGAAGCCTGGGATTAAGAAGACCAGAAGGGCTTCCAGTCCTTCAGAGGCTGGATTCCAGCTGGCCAGCCCCAGCCAGCACCCACAGGGCAATGGCAGTACCCACAGGGCAATGGCAGTAAAAGACGCTGGAGCCATCCCAAGTGTGGGCTGCCTGGCTGTCACTCTGCTGCAGCTCTCATGCCTGCCTGGGGCATCCAGTCCCCTGACAGTGGCCACTCTCTGGGGAGGCTGAGAGCAGAGTTCAATGCAGCAAGAGCTATTGGGAGTGGGAGTTTGTGACGAGTCTGGATGCAGGTGTGTTGGGGAATGCACGTGGGGTGAGTGTCTGCATGTGTGTTGGGGTAAGTGTGTGTCTATGAGGGGAGTGTGGGAGTGGATATGAGTGTACACAAGGTCAATGTGTGAGTGTGTATGCGGGAGGAGTGCATATGTGGGTGTGTAAGGGTGTACACACATGCATGGGTATGTATGCGAGTGTGTGTTTGAGGGGAGTGGGTGGCATGTGTGGACGAGTGTGTAGGGTTTACGCATGTATGCACATGCCCAGGCAAAATCCCACTCCGGGTGGACAAAAGGAGTGCGGGTCCTACAGGAAGGTTGATATAGAGGAGGGCTTCCCGGTCAGTGATTCTAGAAAATAGTGCCCCTCACAGCAGTAACCCCAAAGCCCTCTCACTATCCCCAGACCTTAAAAAATTCTTTGCCTGGATGACTCACATAGACATCAGACTCAACCCATCCTGGATGGCCCAAATACACATCAGACTTAAACCATCCAAATCAAATCCATTTCCCCGGCCCCTGCTCCTCCCCAACCCTACCCCTCAAGCTATATAGAAGCGTCCTGGCCCCAGGGGCCCAGGTCAGCATCCCAGGAACCTTCTTAGCACTTTTCCTCTTATTCTCTCTCCTGCACCTTCTCTTTCCAACCCTTCACCCACTTTTGCTGTTTCCACATCACCAATATCCACTCCCACCCACCACTCCATCCCATTGCCTCAGCTGTGTCTGCGGCTCTCCTGTCCCTGCCTGGGCCACTGCTGTAGCCCCTCACTGTCCCTACCTTCTGTCTGGCCTATGCTGCCTGGCACACTCCAGCCAGGCCCCCTTCTGAGTGCCAGCCCTATGGATCTGCAGAGCTCCCCTGGCTCCCAGCAGTGGCAGGGACAAGTCTGGCCACGGGCACCTCTCAGAGGCCCTACTATTTCTGGGGAGCCCTCAGAGCTGATGAATTACTGACCTCTGAGCTACACATTTTACTATGGGATACTCTCCAAGTCACTTGACCTCCCTGTGTCCCAGAGAGCAACGCTGCCACTATGCCACACTGTACACAATAGACGTGTTGAAAATAATAAACTGCCATTTTATGAATCAGGTCCTATACAAAAGGGGTTCTATGATGAGCCTTACCAAAAAAAAAAAAAAAAAATGGTGGGGTTTTGCCGTATCATAGTTGCCAAGCTGAGCTCTGTGGTCCAGTGGAAAGAACAGAGACTTTGGAGCCAAACAGAGCTGAATATGAATTCTGCGTATATCATATATACCAGCCGTGTGACCTTGAGCACCTCATGTAACTTCTCTGAAACTTCCTGTGCCTCTGTTTCTCCAACTCTAAAGTGGAACTAATAATCCCTACTTCATTGAGTTGTTTGTTTGTTTGTGTTGGCAGGGGGATTGGTGTGTGTGTGTGTGTGTCTGTGTGTGTGTGTGTGTGTCTGTGTGTGTGTGTGTGTGTTTTGAGATGGAGTCTTGCTCTGTGCCCCAGGTCGGAGTACAGTGGTGCAATCTCGGCTCACTGCAACCTCAGCCTCCCAGGTTCAAGTGATTCTCCTGCCTTAGCCTCATGAGTAGTTGGCATAACGGGTGATTACACCACCATGACCAGCTAATTTTTGTATTTTTAGCAGAGAGGAGGTTTCACCATGTTGGTCAGGCTGGTCTCGAACTCCTGACCTCAAGTGATCCACCTGCCTTGGCCTCCCAAAATGCTGGGATTACAGATGTGAGCCACCACGCCTGGTCAGTACTTCGTTGAGTTTTAATGAGAGTGAAATGATACAACGAAGATGGAGTGCATTGCATGTATCACACGAAACAAGTGCTTAACACCTGCTCATGTCTTTCTGTCATCCTTCCTCCTGTCCTTGACCTACATCCATCAAAATTACTTGGGAATAATTCATTAGCTTAAGAGAGGAAGCGAGCCATCCAGCATACTCATCGCACCCACATCTTCTTACAGTGCTATACTGTAACATGGCACCAGGAAAGACTCACAGGTGTGACCCTAGAACCACTGAGCAGTTTTCAAGAAATCAAGAATCATAGCTGAGGGGTTTCAGACCATAAATCATATTTAAATTTTTGCACAAAGAAAAAAGATAATCCTGAAACTTTCCATGGGAATATAAAAAACCTTGACAAATCTGTAATGGATTTTGAAGTGGTTTGTGATCACTTAAAAAGAGAAAGAGGAGAAAAAGGGAATTGTTAATCACTAAGGGCAGTAGAATCCCCTAAAGAATGAGCTTCTATGATGGGGCCACCCAAGCACCCAAGTTGGTAGATGAAAAACACCAGAGTGCAATGGATCTGATTTTTTTTTTTTTTTTTTTTTTTTTTTTTTGACACAGAATCTCACTCTGTTGCCAGGCTGGAGTGCAGTGGTGTGATCTCAGCTCACCGCAACCTCCACCTTCCAGGTTCAAGCAATTCTCCTGCCTCAGCCTCCCAAGTAGCTGGGATTACAGGTGCCCGCCACCATGCCTGGCTAATTCTTATATTTTTAGTTGAGATGGAGTTTCACCATGTTGGCCAGACTGGTCTCAAACTCCTGACGTCAAGTGATCCACCTGCCTTGGCCTCTCAAAGTGCTGGGATTACAGTTGTGAGCCACTGCACCCAGACGGATCTGATTTTCATGAGGCATCTGGCACATTGCATATGGAAGCATTCAATAAGTAGTCATTGAAATGAACAAGTCAAGAAATTGAAGACTGTTATGAAATGTCTGTGGATAGAAATAAGAAATGTAGTCTAGGTAATGGATACTCCACTTAGATGAGTTGGCCCAGTGAGTATGGGTTGATGTCAACCTAGAGGGAGATGGGGACAGGGAGGGCTGTCTCTAGGAGCACACCACAGGCTTCTGTGCTTAACCTTGGTGTGTTCTGCATTTCCGTCAGTTACTTAACTGATGATCTAAAAGTCATGCTTATCAGGTTAGAATAGACTCAAGTCTGGAAGAGATGGACATTTTGCCAGTTGCCAGTCTCGGGCACACTCTGGAATTCACAAGATTTCAGTGGCCTGGAAGCACAGACAAACCAGCAAGATGAACTATCACAGGCCTAGATGGAGAGGCCAAGTTTTCATGCAAACCCTCTGCCTGAGGCTGCCTAAGGGCTGGAGGGGCAGCCTGCCTGAGAGCAGCTGAAAGGAAAGTGAGTCTCGTGTTCTGAGAGCAACAAGCTCAACAGAAGCCACAAACGTGGCTTAGAAAGGCTAACGCAATCATGACATCGTTAATTAAATCCATGGTATTGAGACCAGAGGAAGCCCTGTCTAGTGTCCTGAGACACCAGGAAGGTTCAGAATACTAGAGTACTGAGACCTGATTCTATACAGCTCAAGAGGGGTGACTTCAGGATTGCCAGAGTTCGCAAATAAAAACAGAATGGGGCCAGGCATGGTTGCTCATGCTGGCAATCCCAGCACTTTGGGAGGCCAAGACCAGAGGATCATTTGAGCCCAGGAGTTTGAGATCAGCCTGGGCAACAAGGCAAAACCTTGTCTCTACAAAAAAAATTAAAAAGTAGCCGGGCATAGTGGTGCATGCCTGTGGTCCCAGCAACTTGGGAGGTTGCTGATGGGAAGATCACTTAAGCCTGGGAGGTCAAGCCTTCAGTGAGTCACATACTCCAGTGTGGGTGACAGAGAGAGATTCTCTCAAAAAGAAAAAAAAAAAAAAACACACAAACACATACACACAAAATGCCCAGTTAAAGTGGAATTTTATACAAGAAATAATTTTTCAGTATAAGCATGTTCCATGCAATATTGAGATATACTTACATCAAAAATATGTTGATTTTATCTGATATTAAAATGTAACTGGGCATCCTGTATTTTATCTAGCAACTCCATGGAGCTGGATTTAGAGAATCAGATTTAGAGGGAAAGAGGTTTTAACTAAATACAAGTTTTTAACAGATTCTAGCATAGCATATAATACCTGCTCAGTTGTAGCTGATCTAATCAATGAATTAATAGATGTGCAAGAAGAGTTAACCAACAGGGAATAGATGCTTTCATAGGTATATACACATGTCAGAACTCACCAAATATACACTTTAAATATATGCAGTTTATTGAGCATCAGCTATACCTCAATCAATTCTTTTTTAATATCAAGATTAATTTTATTACTGCAAAATTTGAGCACCAATCTGAGATTTCTTTTCCTCTTTATTTTTATTTTTTTATTTTTTTTGAGACGGAATCTCGCTCTGTCACCCAGGCTGGAGCGCAGTGGCGCGATCTCGGCTCACTGCAATCTCCACCTCCCGGGTTCACGCCATTCTCCTGCCTCAGCCTCCCAAGTAGCTGGGACTACAGGCGCCCGCCACCACGCCCTGCTAATTTTTTGTAAATTTTTTAGTAGAGACGGGGTTCCACCATGTTAGTCAGGATGGTCTCCATCTCCTGACCTTGTGATCCGCCCACCTCGGCCTCCCAAAGTGCTGGGATTACAGGCGTGAGCCACGGCGCCTGGCCTTCAATCAATTTTTTTAAAGGAGGGTGGATTGCCTCACAAAATAGGGGAGTGACTGCCTCATAAACTGTGAGAGATGGCTCCCAGGGAAAGTTCAGTCCAACCTCTTGTGAAAACGGTGAGGTTTTCTGAATTCACATCAGATTTGTAGTGTTCAATTTTTTTTCTGTGTGAATAAACCTTCCTGAAAGCGCCACTGTGTAAAGCTGATGCAAGCTGATGATCCCTCCCAGTGTGAAGCCTCCGACCCTTCAATCGGAGCTACGTGTGGTCACCAGAGGTGCCTTCCTGCCCTATTTGGAAACCACAGAAGGAGATCCTCTCCGAGGTCTCCTCAACTTTAAAGTCCCATGACTCCAGGAAGCTCCATGGAGAAGCCTGAACCTCACAAGGCTGACTTGAGGATTTGTGTTCACTTAACGAGCAGCCCTGAAGCATGCTGAAATTTGTTCAAGAGGGCTCAGTGGGAAGATCACAGGACAGCGTGAGACCCGGCTTCATTTGTGTGTTCCTTTGCTCTGCCCTCTGACCCAGGTGCAGTCTTGGCACCACCAGGCCCTGAGTAGCAGGGTGATCATGGGCAAATCACTTCACCTCTCCAGAAGAGGATGAAGAATTGCTAAGGTCCTTTTGTGCTCTCATGCTCTTGCATCCATTGAAGAGCTTAAATACAAGGAACCTCCATTTTTAATTGAATGACACTAAGAGATTTGAAAAATTTCACAAGAAAAAAATGTCCTTGACTGACATTTGATGTTGGTGATGGGAGAAATGGGGGGCGGGGTGAAGCATGTCAGATCCCCTCTACCATCAGCTGGAATTTGGTGTGGCCATGCCTGGGATGGTGTGGCCAGTGTAACAGCTCCTGGGAAATGGGCCCACAGTCCCCAAGTCCTCACTCACGGACAGCCCTGGGAGGAACAACTGTGAGTGAGGACCAAGTAGGCCCCTGGGGACCCAGGTCACAGTCTTCCTGTGCCTTCACCTCCTCCTAGGTTCCAAGCTTGTGTCCCACTTCCCTGTGTCTCTCAGTCAGGCACAGTGTGCCCCTTGTTCCCTTATGGGGAGGGGGTCTGGCCTCCCCAGCATTTCCAGTTCAAGGCTCAGCTTTGCGGGAGGCCATCTCTGCCTCCAGCATCTTCATCTTCCCTGTATCCCATCTCCTACCCCTTCCACCTGCCCAGTCAAAGCCCAGTACACCTGGAGGGGGTGAGTGGTAAACACCTGCACAAGACCTGATCCTGAGGCCTTACCAGGATATTTCATTCTAACAGAAGACCAAGGGGGAAGATTCAAATGGTGGAGTGGCAGGATTTTGCCGTTAGGAGCACAGTGACAGGGCTACTGAAAGCCGACACAATTTAGGCTATTCAGACCTAGGGAGACAACAGAGCCTTCCCGACAGGCTATATGAGTCTGAGCCTGCCACGCTGAGAGACACGCTGACACACCCGGGAACATCCTGAACAGATGGAGACCTGTGAGAGCGGGGGATTTCTGACTGCCTAGAAACCACCCTAAATAGGTGCGGGTGTTCCCTGTTTCTCTTCTCCTTCTCTGTTCCCCAAGCACTTAACACAGGATGGAGGCAGGTCACACAGTCTTACGAACTGCCCGTTACAGACTGAGGGTCCCCACTGGATCTGAGTTGAAGAAGTGACACGGGCCATAAAGGCACTCTCCCAACGGCCAGGAGGGAGACATCGGAGCTCTTAAAGCCATGTCTATGCACTGGGAACCTGCCGGGTGTCCAATCCCTGTTCTGGGGGACACAGAAATGAACAATGGGGTTCATGTCATCACTGCAGGACACTGGCCAAGCCCAAGTAAAGAGAGTCCCCCGTGCCTACACACATGGCCAGTGTGAAAGGCTCAGAGGAAGGCATAAGAGCAGAGTCCATGAGAAGGGTGACCAGCATGAAAGTCAGGAATATCCAACCCAGCCTTAGAAACAAGGTCTGGGGCTGGAGCTGGAGGAGCAGGACACCCCAGCCAGGAGAAATGAAGCCAAGTGTAGGATAAGAGGGACCATGGGGGTCCTGGTGCTCCAGGGACCAGAGTGCCCGCACCCCAGGGGCCCAGAGGCTGAAGATCAGAACACCCGGGGTGTGGTCCCAGCTTGGGCCTCGCTAACCCTGAGCCTCAGTTTCTTCCTCTGTGAAACAGAGGTAGGCCACTTGCCCTGATCACCTTGCAGGGTTTCGTGGCCACATGTGAAGATGCACACTGAGGTGCTTTGGAAAAGCCCCCTGCCATGTGGATTGTGAGGGGCCACCCTCAGGGAATTAAAGAGAAAATCAGAGAAACAGCCAGACCTGAAAGAGAAGAACAAGAGCAGGGCCTGGTGAGGGGAGGAGGATGGCACAGACTCTGAGTCTGCTCTGAGGAAAGGGCAGCTTGGGCTGGACACCGCCCCTCTGCCTCTCAGTTCCTCACCTGTGAAATGAGATGCCTGCCATTGCTACAGTCCACAGCTCCTAGAGTGCTGGTGGCCCCAGCAGTAAGAGGATAGGCCTGGTCGGGCAGCACTGGACACTCATCGCCAGCCCACCCTCCCATCATTGCCTCACCGTTTTCCCATCAAAGCCCACTTATCCTGCCCCAGCCCCCTGACTCTGTTCTCCACCACGTCAGTAACCACAACAACAGGAGCAAATTCCATAAAACAGGCCCCTCACAGGTCACATGCCAAGACCCAGTACAAATGCACACATTCCCGGGAGGCCCCACCACCTGGCCCAGCCTAAAAGCGGGGGTGGGGGACACATGATGGAGGGAAGGGGCCAGCACCTCAGCATCTTTTGATGCCCGCGCAATCCCCATGCAAGTGCAACCCACGTCCAAGCTTTGTCCTTTTGCCCAAGCTGCCAGAGCACTGCCCTTGACGTCCAGAGTCCCAGTCCCACCCCCACCACCTGTGTGACCCTAAGGAGACCTTCTCCTCAAAGGCTTCATTGTCCTCACCGAAAAGATAGCACAGCTACCTCTGCTTGGCCAACCCCGTGGGCAGCAGCAAGTTCTGAGGAGACACTATAGTTGAAGGTATCTTGTCAGTCATAGAGAAACGACAGTTTCTCCTGACCTCCTGGGACCATGTTGAACTGCAGACTCCCGGGTGTCGCAGTAACTCACAGAATCAGGATCTCTGGTGGCCACACCCAGGAGCCTGCCCTTTAATAAGAGCTTCCTGGGGATTCTTTGGCACAGTGAGGTTTCAGAACCACTGCCCTACATGTGCATCCGAGACGGTGACTAGATGTTGGTGACGTGTTTCATTTGAGATAAGGACCAGATGAGAGAGGGCAGAAGCCAGCAAGTCAAAGGACAGTAACCATGCCCCACCAAGAGCACTGAGCTGCGAGGGAGGAGTCTGGGTATTTGGGTATCTGGCCCCTCCTGTCACAGGTGCCAAGAGCTTTAAGGGCACTGATCTCACAGAGCCTGTGAGGCTAGACCGTGTGCTCTCAGTTCGGCAGCATGGACCCCTGCAATTCAGACCCACCAACCCACGGTGTCAGCCCAGCCCCAGCCCTTCTCTTCCCACTCTCCCTGGCCTGCCTCCCATGGGTTCCTCCAGCACTAAAGTCCTGGCCACACTCTCTGATGCCTCACCGGACACTGTCCAGATTTGCTGGCCAATTGTCTCACCTGTATCAATTTCCTGTCCTCACCAGCAGGCACCTTGTGGGCAAGGGGCTGGGTTTCTTCTGCCAGACCCTCCACAGCCCTGACGAAGGTTCGGCACCTGATACACACTTCACTTGCCATCCAACACCTGCTCACCTGGTGTCGCTCCTCCTCCCTACCTGCTTCCTTCTTCCTGCCCTGCAGCCTCCTTGTGACCACACATACACACACATACACCACATGCACACACACCCTCACACCTCAGCATGACCACACACATACACACACCATATGAATACACACCCTCACACCCCAACATGATCTCACACACACACACCACATGCACACACACCCTCACACCTCAACATGACCACACACACACACCCCACATGAATACACACCCTCACACCCCAGCATGATCTCACACACACACACCACATGCATACACACCCTCATACCCCAGCATGATCTCACACACACACACCACATGCACACACACCCTCACACCTCAGCATGATCACACACACACATACACACATGCACACACACCCTCCTACCCCAGCATGACCACACACACCACATGCACACACCCTCACACCCCAGCATGACCCCTCCACACACACACACACCACATGCACACACACCCTCACACCTCAGCATGACCACACACACACCACATGAATACACACCATCACACCCCAGCATGACCCCTCACACACACACCACATGCACACACACCCTCACACCCCAGCATGATCACACACACACATAACACGTGCCCACACCCTCACACCTCAGCATGACCCCCACACACACCACATGCACACACACCCTCACACCTCAGCATGACCACACACACACACCCCACATGAATACACACCCTCACACCCTAGCATGACCCCTCACACACACACCACATGCACACACACCCTCACACCCCAGCATGATCTCACACACATATACCACATGTGCACACACCTTCACACCCAGCATGATCACACACACACATAACACGTGCCCACACCCTCACACCTCAGCATGACCCCCACACACACCACATGCACACACACCCTCACACCTCAACATGACCACACACACACAGACACACACCACATGCACACACACCCTCACACCTCAGCATGACCACACACACACACCACATGAATACACACCCTCACACCTCAGCATGACTACACACACACCGACACCCTCCCTGTTCCTAGTGACTGATATAATCTCTGCTCTGTCACCCACTGAGAAACCACACACACTGGCCTTGTATTGTCTGATCTGGAAGGAATCTCACTTCCCCTCCCACCCCCAGTCCCCACTCCTGACCCTAGGAAAGGCTGAAGTAGGGATGAGAGAGAGGCGTGACATCTACCTAAGGCCAACCCTCCTCCTCCAAGCTGGAGCGCAGAAAGAGGGGATGCCTCTGGCAGGGCCCTTCCAGCCAACACCAAGCCTGGGTTCCAGGCCAGGCCCCGGGGAAGCCAACCTCACTGACTCCTGGCAGAAGGCACCTTTCTGCTTCTAAGAATCTGGGCCACCCTCGCATAGCCAGGACTGCAATGAGTCTCAAGCATAGCCTTAGGACACCCTTCCAGAGCAACTGGGCTTCCAAAGGAAAGGGGAACCCCCCCAGGCTGCCCAGATACTGCTGGATGTGGCTGAACTGAGCCAGTTGGACAATCAGCAGAAAATCCATCCAACTCACGTCACGCCAAGAACTTGGGAAGAGTTTCCAGAGACAGGGCCCCACCACGTCCTGCCTTGGATGCCCTGAGCTATCCCAACATAGGTGTGGTGTGCATGGCCAGCACCATGAAGGCTGCTGGTGTCCCTTCTCTGCAGTCCCCTATCAATTGTGCCTAAGCTTTGGTTCATGGTCCTGACAGCCAGGCTGAGAAGTGAACAAAATCTCTGACTCCCTTGGATTCAATAGGGCTGAGCTCAGTGGACAGTAGATACTTACCAAAGACCACTGAAATCAACTTACACTGAATTGAGCTCAAGAAAACAAACTGAAATAATTTCACATTTAGCAACTATTCGCTGAAAAGCTACTGTGTGCCAGGCACCTGCTAGGTCTTGGGACTCAGGGATGAATAAGGCCCATACTGTCATGGAGTTCACCATCCTGAGAGGTGACAGGAGAACTGTTCTGTGTCTGGGGACGTAGAATGTCTCTGCAAGAGCCTGATCCCACTAACACTTCCTTCTCTCTCTCTCACTGATGGGCCGTGAGCTTCCAGGAACTGAGCCAGAAGACCAGATGAGCACTATGAGACAACAGCTACAAAAATGGCCTCCATTCCCTCCTCTTCGTTTCTGCTCCCTTGCGATGTGACTCTGCAGCTCCCTCAGTCAAAAGGTAGAGTCTATTTCTCCATCCTTGAATGTGGGCTGACTTTGTGACTTGCTTTGACCAATAGAAGAAGGTGGAAGTGACTGTTCTAGCTCCAAGTATAAGCCCCAAAGGGTCTTGCATATTTCTCTTGGCCTCTCTGTCTCTGAGATTCCTGCCTTTGCTATGTGAGCAAGCTGAGCTAACCTGCTGGATGATGAGAGAACATGTGGAACAATGCCAAGTCAGCCTGGTCATCCTAGCCAAGGCCATGTGACAGAGCCCAGCCAAGAGCAGCAAGCCACACGTGCCTGAGTGAGCCCCAATGAGCCTAAATGAGATCAGAAGAACTACTGGGCTTTCCCATAGAATGGTAAGCAAAAATAAGTGATTGTGGTGCACTACTCAACTCCTTCCTCCCGTCACCACCTGGCCCCAGAAAGCTCTGGAAGTAAGAGAATTCTTAGGTTGAGACCCTTGCATTGGGCATGACTATTAGTTCACTTCTCCCAAACCCAAGCTTAGGCATTTTCCCAGGTGAACACCAGCTGAGATCCTGGGCTCCTTGGAGCTCCAGACAGTGAATGAGATCTTATACCCTGCAGCAGGAATTATGGAAAATCCTGGACTTCGGGACCATACAGACTCAGGTTTGAGTCCCAGCTACTGCAGGTGAGTTACTTAATTTCACTCAGCCCCAGCAAACTCATCCTTAAAGCGGGGATGACAATAAAGCTGATTCTTCTAAGGGCTGCCATGAAGATTACGTGTGATGATATACACACGGAAGTAGTTCTCAACAACCAGGGCGAGGATCCTACCAGCATCTAGTGGAGAGGGGCCAGGAATGCTGCCAGACACCCTACAAAGCATGGGACAGCCCCTGCAACAAAGAATCATCCTGCTCAAAATGTCAGTAGTGCCAAAGTAAAGAAACCTGGTCTCTGGGCCAGTCCCTGGCACTATGGTAAGCAGCCATGGAGATGGTCACCCAGTCCCCTGGAGACGTGGGCTCAAGGACCCCTGCACCCTTCCTGGAAAATCCAGGGGAAAGTACTAATAGCAAAAGTGGTACTGGAAATAACTGGATCAACTTCCATCTTTTAATCCCTCCACCCCATAGCTCCGTAAAATGGGAGTCCAGGTAGTCAGCTTTGACTTCAGGCATAAGCTTGAGTTCCAGCGAGGAGGGGGTTGCCTGTATGACACTTCTGAGTTTCTGGTAGATTCTTGGTCCAAAAGAAGCTATCTCCACAAGCTGCATGAGGCTTTGCATAGACATTATAGCACATTCAGAGCAAAGCCCCACATATGTGAAAGTTCATGTTAGTCAAATGCTCCAGGTTTGCAGAGTTGTTCTGCATCTTCTACCAGGGCATCTATTTTCAAAGAACTAGCCTGTAATAAAATACCTGCAACCTTCCTTTGTTTATTCAGGAAGGCTTTGGTTCCTGCAGAAACACCCTTGGGGCCATGATTAGGATCCACAGTTGTCCTTGAACAGTGGTGGGGACATGAAGGGAAGCTGTGGGTTTCCTGCTTATTTGGAAGAGTCTATCAGAGCCAATTTAGAAGTAACCTTGCTGGGGTCGTTAGTTTGTTATGAATGTATTTCAAACCAGGGGAAACTGTGTTCCATTTGCCCAATCTGGGCCTCAGCAGAAACTTCCCCTCTGTGGCTATGTGAGCAGAGATTAACTGAGTGCTGAATAAGTGTGGGCACTTGGCCTGGCTGAGGGGAAGGTGGAGGATGGAGATTTGTGACCCGCAGAGCTGCACATCTCCAGAAATGCCTTAGGCATCAGACAGCAGACAGTTTAGGAGGAGGGGGAGAGCCATGTCATCTCCAAGAGTGAACCCTGTCACAATCACATTTCGGGGACACCTGGCAAGCTAGAAGGAGGGCGCTCTCTCAGTCTTGGGCAGAGGATGTGACCAGTGAGCTGGGATACAACTACAGATTCCCAGGCCAGCACTCTCGCTTTTGCCCCAGAAGGATTCCTCTGCCATGGTGAAGTCAAGGCAGGCACCTTGTCCCTTCAGGCCCTTGTTTTTGCCCTGTATAAAGTCTGTCCCTCTGCAGGGGACCCCATCTGTCTCATCATCCCTAGTCACTTGCATCCAAGTGAAAAGGCTCTGGAGGGAGGAAATTAGAGTCTGGTGTGTGGCAGGATTTCCGGTACCCGAGGGCAGCAGGAAGCTAACAGGGAAGGTGGGGGTTACCTAAGGCGAGCTGCACCTGCTTCCCATGATGCCGGGGCCAGCCCTACTGCATCCTCCCTCCGGAATCCCGCAGGATCCCCATCAGGCAGTAGGCACTATTCTAAGCTTCACATCAACTAATATTCAGAAGGATTAAGTAACCACAGAGCCATGAAGTGGCAGGGGCAAGCTTTGAACCCAGGTCTGTCAGACTCCAGAGCCCAGCAGAGCAAGACCAGCGCTCATGACCTGCCAGGCTCTCCAAAAGGTGAGTCCACCATCTGTCTACTTACTGGCCTCTCTCCCCACTGGCCTGCAGAGCAGCCAATGTCCTTGAGTAATGGGAAATGGCTTCCCTGGATGGAAGGTTTCAGGCATGTGGAAGATACATCAAGGTTTGAAAAGAACTGGGGATGGGGTGACCTTAGACTTTAGTGGTCAGAGACCTCACACTTTGCTGATTAAACAGCATAAGGGCCAGCTCCAGTCCTACATAGACGGGGTGGGGTGGGGGCGGGGGGCGTCCAGCAGGGTGTGAAGCTCTGGCAGAAAGAGAAGGAACCCTCCCAGACCCATTTCTAAAGCCCTGGGCAAGAAGGGGAAACAGTGCACCCTTCTGGTGTCTGCCCTCTGGCCTGCCTCCTACAGAGAGCTCGTTGTCAGGGGGAAGGTGTCTGCCTGTCACGCAGGGCCTGGTCAGATGCACCCTGAACCCCAAGGCTGCTCTCCACTGGCCCAGAACAAGAACTGGGAACAGTCACCTCATAAAGTTTTCCGCAAGCTTAACTGGATGTTGTTAGGATGAAACCAGGCGACATATCCTCTCAGTGAAGTTAGAATTCATATCACAATGGCCTTTCTTGGCGTTGCTTTTAAAAGCAGACCCACGATGTCAGTAAATCTGATGAGAAAAAGTCTGGATTTGTGAAGCTCAGGCAGCAGGATGTGACTCCTCACGTTGCAAAGGACTCATCCTGCCACTAAAGAGCTGTGTGCCTGTGAGCAAGTCCCCAGGCCCCTCTAAGTCTCTGCAAAATAAGGTGAGGAGGCTGTCTTAGGGACTCTGATTTCCCTCCCAGGGTGGTGTTTCTTGGGTTTCTAGAGCTGGAACCCAGAGGGAAGCAGGATTAGGAGTCACTCCCCAAAGACCAGGAAGTCATCTCACTGGGGGGGTCCAACTCCACCCAGGCGTGTTTTCCTCCTGGGTGTAAGAGTGGTGCCACTGCGTGCCTGCTCCTCACACAGGGCCGTTCTGGCTAGGTAGCTGGTAGGGCACACTGAAGAACTGAATCAAGGGCCCTGGCACCCAGAGGAGAGAGACTGACAAGGCACAGGACCGTGTCACCCTCAGCCTGAGGCTGGCCCAGCGTCCCCCAGCCTTGACCTCACTCCATGGGTCTTCCCCATGAACTGACCCATCACCCTGGACAAGGGCTCCCCAGAGCATCTCCTTCTGAGCCGGATCCACTGACCTGGCAGGACAGGGGCTCTGGCCACAGGGAGCCTTCACAGATTCCTGGAGTAGCTCTGAGAGCTGGCAAACAATAAAATACGGAGTTCTTGTCCATTCCTGCCAAATGTGGTCAGCAAGCCACCAAAAGAGGGCACTGAGGGCCTTAGCCTGGGGGAACTTACAGGGCAGACACCAGGACAATCCACACAGCAGGGGAATTAAATATTCCTTCAAGCATTCAGGGAGAGGGGTCGACATGAGCGGGAGGCATCCAGGTGTCTTTGGGCAAGAGGTGGATCTAAAGTGAAGGGCAGGTAAGGTGACCAGGTGAGAGGGGAACAGGATGAGGATGAGTTGGAGGCAAGGATGACCGCAGTGTGTGTGCATGTGTGTGGTACACGTGTGTGGTGTGCATGTGTGTTTGTTGTGTATATCGTGTGTGCTGGGCACAGTGCATGTATGCGTGGTGTGTGTGTATGTTGTGTGTTGTGTATATTGTGTGTGTTGTGTGTATTGTAGATATTATGTGTGGTGTTGTATATGGTGTGTGTGTTGTGTGCATGTGTGTGGTATGTGTCTAGGTGGTGTGTTTTGTATGGTGTGTATTGTGTTGTGTGCACGTGTGTGTTGTGTGCGTGGTGTATGTGTATATGTGTGTGTTGGTGTGTGCAGTATGTGGGTGTGCCGTGTGTATGGGTTGTGAATGGGGAGTGTGTTGTGCAGGGTATGTGGTCTGTACATGTGTTATATGTGTGTTGTGGTTGTGTGTTATGTGTGTGGATGTGTTGTTTAGTGTGTGTGTGTGTGTGTGTGGCACAGGGCTGGGGAAGGGTGAGTGAGCAGAGGATGCTGACTGGAGATTGACATGTCCCAAGCCCTTTACACCAGGTAAGTGGTGTGCAAACATTTTAACATGTCACCAAACCAAACAGAACAGCTCAGGGTGAGGGAAGGTGGGAGAGCCTGGCTGTTCAAACTACCCTGCCCAACCAGGGCCTGCCCCACAGAGGCCTCAGGAGCCCCAGGCCTCCCAGAGCTCATGGGGCTGCAGAGTGGGTTCAGCACACATGACGGATGAGGACACGGAGGGTGGACTAGCGGCAACCACAACTGTGGTGACCTTTCCCTTGATCTGAGAGCACACGTTGAGCCCAGCCCCGTACTAGGCCTTGCCTCTGATTCCCAGGACAACCTGAAAGAGCTATAATGTCGTCCCATTTGGCCAACAGAGAGCCCATGGGACAAAGTGGTTCAGGTGCTTACCCCAGGTCACCCTGCAGGTGAAGGCACTGAGTCTAGAACCCCAGCCTCCCACCTCAAGACTAAGCGAGATCACTTACGTGAAATGTAGCCCACCAGCAAGTGCTCTGTGACCTGTAAACTGGAAGTGATGAATCGGGAAGTAGCGAACCCTATTTATGGAGGCGATTGGTGTCATTTTGTCCTCAGACCCGTGGTGTAGGAACTCTCTCCACAGCAACCCAGCTAGCAAAAGCAGAGTTCAATTCAGACCCAAGGGCAGACTTTTACATCATTATTAAATGTGAAGAATTTCCATTTCACTTGCTGTTTTCAAGAATTCCAGTGACCACCCGTTTATAGATGGTAGAGGTGCAGGTCAATAAATGTCCCATTTGCTAGAATAGTCGCTCCTGTTTTCTGAGTGCTTCCTCAAGTGATTTATCCATCGTTTCATCTGATCCTCACACCCCATGAGGCATTAATATCCCCATTTTACAGATGAGAGAATGAAGCATCAAGAACAAGGGTGCCCGACTCAGAAGTGGTGCAACTGGAACCTGAGCCCAGCCCAGTGTAGGATTCTGAGCCACTGCCTTCCCACATTTCCTTTGTATCTCCTTAGCTTGATATTCCACACCCCATAAATGCTGCGGAATGGGGACTGATGGACTAACTGTCCTACAGAGCAAGGAAAAGAGAAAATGGCTCATTTCTATCACTCAGAGAAGGGTTAGTGTTTTGTTTCACACAAAGCTGGAACTCCACAAGCTTTAAATGTGAGTTCCACTGAAAATAGATAGAATATATATGCCCATCTTCGAGAAATGAGTCACACTACCCGAAGACATAGAAGCAGTGACCCGTCTTCAAACACTGTCATTGGCTGTCAGGCCAAGGATAGCTGATGAAGTCAGCAAAGTTTCCTTCAAGCCCCCAACTCTGGCTTAATCTCCACAATGCCCCATTCCTGCACCAACACCCAGTGGGCAGGAAGAGTCACAGGGTCTGGAGATGCTGGGGATGGCTGCAAGGCTTCTTTGCCACCTGGAAAGATGGGGTGATTTAGACAGTGATGGGAAGGAGGAACAGGACATCCTAGGTGAGGGTCCCAGCAGGAATCGGCCCAGCTCCCACCTGACTTGCCAGCCTGGCTCATCCCACAGGGGTTAGGGGCTGGGAGAGGTCAGGAAGAGGGAGAGGAGCATCTTTGCAGAGGGCAAGGAAGCCAGAGTGACTCTGAAGACCCAAGGGAAGAATTGGGAAGCAGAGCCTCTGGTCACTGGTTAGAAATGACCGTTTCATGGTGGCTCACACCTGTAGTCCGAGCACTCTGGGAGGCCAAGGTGGCAGATCAGTTGAGCTCAGGAATTTAAGACCAGCCTGGGCAACATGGCAAAACCCTGTCTCCACAAAAAAAAAACACAAAACTTAGCTGGGCATGGTGGCACGTGCCTCTAGTCCCAACTACCGGGGAGGCTGAGGTGGGAGGATCACCTGAAACTGGGCAGTCAAGGCTGCAGAGAGCCAAGATTGCACCCCTGCACTGTAGCCTGGGTGACAGTGTGAGACCTTTCCTAAAAAAAAAAAAAAAAAAAAAAAAAAAGGAAAGAAATGACCATTTCACTTCTTGGAGAGAGCTGCTCTGGCTTGAATAAAATCTAGGAGGGGCCTAAGAAGGCTTCCAGGTAGGCCCAAGTCTGTGAAGTCTGGAAGTCTAGGTTTGGAGAAGTGATGAGGGATGGGCTGAGGAAAGCGTAATAATCCAACCCCACAGTTGCCCCTGACAACAGCAAACTCTAGACCGGGGTGGGAGACTGTCTCTGCTCTCATCAGCTGTGGGCCTTGAGCCAGGGGTCCCTCTCACTCCTACATATACTTCTGTGCCTACAAAACGAAGGGATTGAACCAGATGACCTGACACTCTTTGTTTCCTATAACAGTGTGAGTCTGTCCAATGGGACTTTATCCAGTGTGTTTAGAACTTACAGTGATGTTTTATTTATCAACATTGTTGGGAAAGATGCACGTAAGTGAGTTTTCCCTATAACAGAAATTTACCCATTGAATCTCTATCCTTCAGTTTGGAAACCTTTCCTAAATGCTCATGCACTTAACTTTCCTGGTTCCTTCAGCGGTGACTAAATACAATGGATATTTCCCTGTTTCCTTGTGGTCCTCACTGCCTGATGGTGACTTATGAGACAAGATGGGTATGTGCCCACTCCTCTCAACTATCAACTCTGTGGTCCCTAAGCCTGTCTTCCCCCTCCACTGGTTGTTCCCAATCTGTTGTGGACCTTGAGCCAAGATAGGACCCTGATTCTGGTAGAATTCCTCGTGAACCAAGAGTCAATAAGCTATTACAGAAATCCAATAAACAGCCACAGAGTTAAGTACATGAGCTTCATGACAATTGCTTCAATGTTTCGTGTCTTTTTTTTTTTCTTTATCTCTGCATTCTTAGGTCTGTTTTTAACCGCCCCTAAGTGGGGTGTGAAATTTTCACCCACACCCACCTCTCCACAAAAACACACCTCTGAGTTCGCTACGTTTACGCCTCACTCGGGAAATGGAACTTGCTTTGATTTATCCTGAGCCCACCTTCTGAAAAAACTGCTTTTTCCTGTTGTCTAGGATTGGTAAGTAAACCCACACCCAGCCCCAAACCCCTTCTTTGTGACTTGAGGAGCCTAAACCACCTGAGTGAAAAGAAGTCATAGAGGTCCATCGCTTTCCAGATCCCAACTGAGGGCAGCTTCATTCAGTGCCAACCCTGTGTGCTTCCTGTGCCCTTGATCATGGCCAAGGTACACCACAAAAACAGAGTTGTGTGTGTCTTGCAGCCTGATCTGCTAAACGTGCAGGTCCCAACATGTGTTTCAGGAACAAATTTTTCCTCAGGATTGAGCAGCTGCTAGGTCACTGATGGGTCCCAGGATCAGGTGCATCTAAGAAGTGCTTGGAAACATTATAAAGTTGAAAAAGTTAAACAGGGTTTTTGTTTTGTTTTGTTTTGATTCCTGCCAACTTCTCCAGGTTTGCAACTTTTCCAAATCTTTAGCATACTATATGAGTGGTAAATCTTCAAGTTAGAGGTGGTGTTACATACAGGATTTCTCAAACTTACTTAGCCAGGGAACCCAAGCACCCCTTGAAAATGCCACCTTACTATGTAGCTATCTCCCTTCACCTCCTGGCTGTAATCCCAAATAAACATGTAACCTTCAGTAAGCCACTTTCTCTCTCTCAGCATTATACTGTTTGTATGTCAAATGAGGGTGTTCATCTAGATGGGGAATGGCAAAGAGGCCTGCTTGGAACGCAAGTGCCAGCTTGAATCTTGGAAATCCCCAGCCTATGGGGATTGTTCAGAGGAATTCTGATGCTGCCTGTAGGCTTGAAGGAACAGCTGCCACGGTTGATTAGGCGTGACTGCCCCATTCCCAAGAGCTGGACTGGCAGCCTGCGTGGCCCCGCATTGGCTGTCCCCGTAACTAAATAACCCCTAAGGTCACCTTCTGCTTCAAGAGGCTGCTTTGGGTGCACACAGATCCCTGAGCTGACCCTGGGATTTCAGCAGTCCTCGATGATGAAGACTGGAAGCTTCTCCCCTCCCAGCATTTGGCTTCCAAACCGAAGGGGTCTACGATTTCTGGTCTATTCCCATTCAGGGGCCCTTGAGCCCTCCATGGGTCTTTATGCCCAGCTCTGGACTTCCTACAATTGGGGGATGTTTTTCTTGTTTCCTGCCCTACAGAGTTACACCCAGGTGGTGCTGGGAAGCACAGGGACCTCCACGTTTTGCACAGCCTGGAGGGGAATTTGGCACTAAAGTTGGGACAAGTTTCTCCCCTCGTCCTGGAATATTGCAAGTTCTGTACACATTTCTTATCCTCAGAGCTAATGCTGTTTTTGTACTGGATTCACTCCCAAAGGCCTGCACTGTCCAAAGGAAAAGCTGCCTTCCTTACTTCAGAGTGGTTCCCCAAGCTCTGCACTGGAATCACGGAGGATGGGGACTTGTTTTAGTGTAGATCCCCACCCCCTTCGCCCACTTACTGAATGGGACTCTCTGGAGGTGGGGCCTGGTTATCTTTTTTTTCATGCATGCCTCAGCTGGACACTAAAGTTGGAGAACAAGTCATGAAGAAACTTGTCTGCTAAGCTGGACAGACTGTGGCCCTCTGCTGACAAGCCATGTCAGAGTGTCACTGCTGTGAGACCACCAAAAATCACAGCTTCCCTGGCCTGGTACGCTCTCCCCAGCCTCTTTACCCAGCCTGTCTACTGCCCTTCAGAACTGTGTGAGGAATGAATTAGATGAGAGTGTTGGCCAAGTGCCTGGTTCAGCAGCAGCACGCAGCAGTGCCCAGGAATGTCAGTGTCCCCCGCCAAAAGAAGTAACTGCTCCTCTGCCACCCAAACACTGCCCATCATGCCAAAGGTGCTAGAAATCAGAAAGTGGGGGACTCCCAAAATGACCTAAAATCCTGTCTGCTGTGGGCAGAAGGAAGGAGGAAGTGATGAGAAGTGAAAACAAAATGTTCCTCTGAGAGCCGCATGTCCAGCTCCCCACCTCTTCCTACCTATAAAGACAGCACCGTGTCCCAAAAAGAAAATCTCCACTGAAAGAACAGCTGCCAGGGACAAGGAAAAGGTCCTGTTTTGTTCACTACTCTATAGCTATCTACATGGTTGGAATGAAATGAGCACTTAATAATTATCTATCAGATGGAATGATGGGTGGATGGGTGAATGGGTGGGTGGATGGGTGGGTGAATGGATGGATGGATGGATGGATGGATGGATGGATAGATGGATGGATGGATGGATGGATGGATGGATGGATGGATGGATGGATAGATGAATGGATGGATGGATGGACGTGGGGTCAAGACATAAGATAGCTTAGCAAAAAACCTAGATTCTAGTTCTGGCCCCAGTCCTTACCATGCCTTAGGAAAAAAAAATTGATATTAACCCCTCTGCCTCTGCTTCCTATAAAACAATGAAGTTTACACTGGCCCCAATTCCACCACAAGGGGAGTTTGTGTCTCAAATGAAATGACTATCTATTTGATGGTACCTGGTAAACCATCAGATGTGTACAAATGTCAGAGATGAAGGTGACAATGACAATGCTGATGATTGAAGAGTAGCCGGGTGTCGGACAGTCTATAGATCTTTATATGTGCAGAGAAGGCTTTCATTCACTTCTCGCCAGTGTAAGCAACGAGGCAGCCAAAGGAAGAGAAATCCTGGCATGGTGGGTAGCTAACAGTGTTCCCCTGAGAACATGGCCCTGGACTGATGGGCCTTGGCATTTGCTGCTGAGGCCTCACAATACTGAGGGTGAACCCCAACACTTCATTTTTGGCAAAACAGCTGAGAAAGAGGCCCAGACGGCTGGAAGCAACTCCCTTCTGGAGTCAAGGGGTTCATGGAGCCAGAGCATCAGGACCGCCAGACACCACCATGAGGTCATCTAGCCCCATCCCCTTGTTTTATGAAGACAGCATTACAGTCTTCTTGGCATGTATTAATAAAAGCAACTCTTCCAGCCTGACACCTCACCAGGCTCAGTTGAAATACTTACTACTTACAGAGGGGGGAAAAATCTCTTTTCCAATATAAAGGCAAACACTGATTTATTAATTAATTGCCTCGAGGGGGTCCTACCAAAAGTGCAGGCTCAGAGCGAGAGGCTGGGGAGGGGCAGAGAAGCTCTGGGAGGAGCTGGTGAGGGCTCAGTTCGATCCAAAGGGTGACAGCTGACACTTCTAGATCAGGAGCTGTGGGGCTTGTGTTAAGATTTTCTGTCTATGCATTTCAAAGTAAGTCTTGTTCCTGCTTCTACCTATCAGCAAGCAGGAGCAGAATCTGGGGAATTTGGAACTCCAGAGCCTGTTCTCTGTCCACTAGAGTCGGCAGAGCCACCCTGGAAAAGCTCCCGGGTTTCAACCTCGACATCCTTGTGCAACACCTTCCTCTTCAGAATCCCTCCCTGCACACATACACGCACGCACACTCACACACACATGCACAGGCACATGTGAGTCCTTCTAGTGCCCACAGCCCTCTAGACAAAACAATCCGTATCAGTCATTTACACCCACTTGTCCTCACAAGCCACCACTTTCATCTCCCAGGAGAGCTTACAATGTACCTCTCATCTCTGTGCAATTAGATTTGAGGCCCAGGAAGCAGCCCTGTAATTGGTGAGGCAGGACAAGATTCCCCTGGCCCCTGACATCACACCAGCCAACCAAATATATTCTGTAACCCAAAATACAAGAGCTGGCACCAGCATGGTAAGCAGGATCTCTGAGAATATATGCCAGAGTTGGCTGGACCATCTCCCATGGAGATGTCAAAAGGTTTGCCAGCTGAGAGGGAGTCCTGCACACCACTCTGGAGGGGGAGGGAACAGAGATACTGTCTGTGAGGGGCACAAAGGTGACCATCAAGAAGTGAGTGGAGCTGAACCAGCTGTGTGTGTGCCCTGGCTCTCGGCTGTATCTACCAGGGAAAAGGAAGTCAATGTTCTTATTTCATTTTATATTTAGTTTTGTTTTATTTTATTTTTGTAGAGACAGTCTTGCTATTTTGCCCAGGCTGGTCTTGAACTCCTGGCCTCAAGCAATCCTCCCACTTCGGTCTCCCAAAGCACTGGGATTACAGGCATGAACCACTGTGCTTGGCCAAAATGGGACATTTTCTAATTCATGCAAGAGTGCAGAATGGGTTGGCCACGATCCCAAATGGAAAGAGGTGGGAGGTAGGGAATGAGTCCCTTCTCTGTTGGGAGGCTTTGCTGCTTCTCCAGGGAATCTGAGTAGGTTTGGGTATATAGGAGACATTATATGTCTATATGGCAGGGGTGGAAGTGGAGTGTGTATCCATGGGGTGTGTATCCATGGGAAATATTCAAGGAAAGGGCAAGGGATTCAGGGGAGGATAGAAAGTCGCCTCCAGATGTATTTTAAGAAAGAGGGACCTCCCAAGCCCCAGCTAGGGGCAGAGCTCTGAAGAAGAGCATCTCTGTGATAAAAAGGAAGAGGTATCAAGAATCCCCCGACACACACACACACACACACACACACACACATACCTGTACACACCAGCCTGCGTGTCCCTGGGAAGACTGGACACTACGGGGAGCACCAGATGAGGCCTTGGGCATCCCAGCCCTCTGGGACTCCCGTGCCCAGGTCGTCTTAATAACCAGAGTGGAATTCTAGGTGGAGTGAGGGGTTGGCCAAGTAGATGAGGTTGGTCTGGAAGCAAGGCCAGGGGCAGTGGTCTTGGACAGTTAAAGCCCTACTATACCAACTCTGTCTTCACCATCTCTGTCTTGAGTTCTCTGGCTAGAATCCCACTGTTTCACCCCCGACTGCCTCTGCCTGTTGTTAAGAAAAAATATCCAAAACTTTGAAATAAGACAGAAAGAGGACTGTGTCCTTTTAAAGTCACGTTACAGCATTGTCTGACAGACCTCCCTAAGAGTCACTGACCTTCCACGGCAACATACAACTTCATTGGACTGACTACTGAGCAGAGCCTGGACTCTGTAAAGTTAGTTGTTATCATTAGAAAACCAACACGGTGGCCGGGTGCGGTGGCTCATGCCTGTAATCCCAGCACTTTGGGAGGCCGAGGCGGGCAGATCACGAGATCGGGAGATCGAAATCATCCTGGCTAACACGGTGAAACCCCCCCTCTACTAAAAATACAAAAAATTAGCCAGGTGTGGTGGCGGGCATCTGTAGTCCCAGCTATTTGGGAGGCTGAGGCAGGAGAATGGCGTGAACCCTGGAGGCGGAGCTTGCAGTGAGCTGAGGTGGTGCCACTGTACTCCAGCCTGGGTGACAGAGCGAGATTCTGTCTCAAAAAAAAAAAAAGAAAAGAAAAGAAAAAGAAAAAGAAAAAGAAAACCAACATGGTGCCAAGGATTTTTGTCCAATGGAGAATATAAATATCAAAGGTTATGGTTTTACTGTCCTGCTAGACATTAACTAGTCTTTTGTCTAATTTAGCAGCATTATTTTTCCCATTAACATGTATATGTGTATATATATTTTATATATACATATTTTTCCTTACATCCCGTTTTGAACCAGGTGCATCATCCTGCTGGTTCCCTCATTAGCAACTTAAAGAATCACTATATATTTGTAGAAAAATTATATTTTTCACATTTTGAAATTTTGACTTGATGCCGTCTTAGACTGACCCTCTCTGTCTTCATCCCCCAACACCCACTGCCTCCCCTGGGTGGGAGGGGTCTGATGGTATCTCCCTTTTTGGAAGCCATCATCTGGCCATGTCCCCCTGATCCAAGCAGCACCTGCCGCGGCCTAGGCTAGGCCCTTGGCCTGCTCCTGGCCCAGCATGCTGAGAAGAAGGCAGACACGAGATGGATGCCATGATCTGGCCAAGCTGGCTCAGCAGGCTAGGGGGTGCATGAGGTTCCAGACCCGGGGGTGGGGGGAGTGAGAAATAATATATGCCAAGAAGACTGTGATGTTGTCTTCATAAAATAAGGAGATAGGGCTACATGACCTCATGGTGGTGTCTGGCAGTCCCAAGGCTCTGACGGTCCAGGGGGGATGGGTGCTGCCAGTGACCAAGCTGCTCAGATGCCAGACCTTGCCAGGTTTGAAACCCATACAGCCTCTAATTTAAGAACTTAAATTGGGGCCAGGTTTGGCCCTCAGTCTGCTGCCTCTTCACCCAGAGGGGCACTCCATGAGCCTGTCTTTCTTTCCCTGCACACAGAGGAAATCACACCTGTATAACTTCACGGGGCTGTAGTGGACATCAGAGGAGATGGACAATAGACAGAGGCTGGTTGGGAAAATGGGAAACTTAAGTCATGCAAGGCTAACCAAGCCTGCTGGGATTCATGGGGCAGGCAGGGTTTTACTCTCAGTAGCAAGTAAAATAAGCAGTGAGAAAATAAGAGACTGACACTTGGTGAATGTATTGATTTTTAGAACATTCATTGCATACAAGGGGAGGGATTCCTCTTTGTGATGAAAAGAAAATGGTAAACAACTCATCTCTGAAAACCACAGGTTTGCAGACTCAGACCCAGCCAGGACCAACCCAGGGCTCTGAGCTGTGTAGTAAATCTGAAGCTGGACAGAGCCTGTGGGCCATGAGGATTTGACAGCATGGGCCAGGCACGGGCTTCCGCACTGCCTGATTTCCTCCCCAGATGCTGGCCTAAGCAACCCCTGCCCCCATGGGACCTGTCCTTCTCAGCAGGAGGGGAGGATGACAGATGGTCCAGGAGGGATGGGTGCTACCAGCAACCAAGCTGCTCAGATACCAGACCTTGCCATGTTTGAAACCCTCATAGCCTCTAATTTAAGAGCCCAGCCCCCAAAGCCAACCTGGTTCTACAGATGCCCAGGCTGAGGCAGGAGGGAAGAGAGCATGCTCCATCTGCAAAGTTCGTCTCCCAGCACTGCTGTGGGGCTCCTGCGGAGCATGTCACCCCTGAGACCTAAGGGAAGGGAGGCTCTGCGGGTGCCTAAGCCAAAGCCTGGGCCAGAGAGCAAGGGAGATACACATCTCTCCAAAGACACCTGCTTGCTGGTGGTGCCTGAAAACCTACCTTTGGAGTTTTATTCCTGAGCATCTTTTTTTTTGAGACAGGGTCTTGCTCTGTCACCCAGACTAGGGTGCAGTGGTGGAATCTTAGCTCACTGTGGCTTCAATATCCTGGGCTCAAGCGATTCTCCCACCTCAGCCTCCCATGTAGCTGGGACTACAAGCACTTGCTATTATGCCCAGCTAACTTTTTTTATTTTTGGCAGTGACAGGGTCTCACTATGTTGCCCAGGTTTGTCTTGAGTTCCTGGGCTCTAGCAATCCTCCCACCTCAGCCTCCCAAAATGTTGGCACTACAGGTGTGAGCCTCTGTCCAGGCCACCTGAGAGGCTTGAAGGATGTTTTTCCCTCCCGGAGGCTTCTCTGGAAATAGAAGGACCATGAGAAGGACAACAAAGGGACTCAATGGATGTCCCTGAGAGCACTGGGTGAGCAGTAGACGGTAACCAACTGGGACAGACACGGGCTCTGACTGCAGAGGTGAGGCCCAAGAAGTGGGGAGGGAACAGAGAAGCACCAAATTCTCTTGGCATGGGTCACTGTTTCTTGGGGTTGAACCTGCTCTTGTGGCCCCAGATGGCAGAACCTGATTCCTCAAAGACCATGGAGGGGACAGCAAGTCCAGATGGAAACCGGGCTTTGGCCACAGAAGACAAAGGCGGTGCCTGGTCTTAACTCCATGCCTGGCTGACAAAAACAGCAATGCCTCCTAGCTTCAGAACTGCGTTGCCGTCTCACTCCACGGGGAGGGCAGAGTGATAACCTTGTCCCCATTTTACAGACAGAAAAACTGAGGCGCAGTAGAGTGGCATGCCCAGGGTTTCCCCCAAACTCCCACACATGGCCGGAGGGTATGAGGTATGCTTTCCTACCCTGGAGTCAAAGGTGCTGTCTATGACAAATGTGCTTCTGAGAGAAGGAACTCGAGCTGGGCTGGGTTTGCTCTGTGTAGCCTTCCTCTGTCCCTGGCCTTCCTTCTCCACTGCAGGGCTGAGACTTAGGAAGGAGAACTGGGGCAAGTGTGATGGGGGCCTGGAGGAAGGGCACCTTGTCCTAGCCCCGGGGGTGGGGGGAGCACTAGCCTTGCAACCCCTCTTTGTCCTTAGCTAGCAGGCCACTCACAAGCAGACAGCCCAGGTCATGCAGGCTGGGTTAGGGGCTCCAGAGTCTCAGATACTGGGGGTTGGAGACCTCAGAAGTCCCTGCTCCCAGCTCCCAGCCATAGGAGATTCTCCAACCCCCCAGCGACGAGCACAGCAACTCCCTAAGGCAGCAGCTTCTGAAGGATGAAGCACTAGGATCTGAAGAAATCCATCAGCTGGGTCAGAGTTCACACAGGTAAAGCCCTGAGAACAATGCCTGGCACACCACAAGCACTGTGCAAGCATCCACCAAAACTATTCCTACTTTGTTCTTGATGTTGTTATTGTCATTATTACTGTCACTTCCTTCTCAAAGAAACCTTAAGCAAGTTCCTCTGGGCCTCCTTCAGCCCACTGGATGTCCCTTGCACACACTCCCCCAGTTGCCAGAGGAAAAGGCCGACAGCCCCCATGGGCACCATCTTCCAAGATGCCCTTCCAGGCCCCAGCCCAGGTTCTGCACCAGCTGTGCCAGATGCCACAGGAGAGGAGATTGGCACAGCCAAAAGGCAGCAGAAAGACCATCCAGTCTTCCATTTTATAGCAGAATAAACCAAGGCAGAGACACGGAGGTAGAGAGGAAGGCAGAGGTTGAAGGCCCCTGCACTCTGCCTCCACCGGGTGGGCAGTTTCTAAAAAGTTTAACCCGACAGCACAGCTCATGGATGGGGAAACTGTGAGGCCAGTAGTCGGGAGGCATTTAGGGGTGAGGTGGCCTCTGCCTTTGGAGGCTTATCTCTCCTCTCACGTTCCAGTTCCATTTAAGATGAAGCCAGCAAGCAGGGCTGCTGGCAGCAAAGTCCCAGTGGGCCAAGGACCCTGGGGGCAGGACAGCCATGCAGATGGCTTCTGAAGGTAGGAGTTTAGCAAGGGGTGCCCTCTCAGGACTGCCCCTAGGCATCTCTTGGAGGGACCCTAAAACAGATCCCTTGTACCAAACTCCTCTTCCTCTGTCTGTGGTCCTGAAGTCACATGTCACTTTAGATTCAGAAAGTACATTAGCTCCCCAGGGTGGCTGACTGCACTGGCCACCTCTGGAAAGGCCACACTTTCATAGTTGGTCGGGAGGGCCTCAGGGAGCAAGGAGAAGAATTCTGAAGGTGGCTTCAAAGAGCAACTTTGCCCTGTGAGGCTGATGGGATGAGAAGGGGTCAAGAGAAAGAAATGAGGGCGGTGCTGTTGGCCAGGCCCAGAAGCCATCACTGTGTGACCTCAGGTAGGTCACTTAACTTCTCTGGACTTATTCCCTCATCTGTAAAATGGACTAGGGGAGGGAAAGTGGGTGTGAGGGTAAGTAGAGGCCTTTAGAATCTGGAAGAATAAGATATAAGCCTTGAAAAGAAACCAGCACTTTGTCTCATGAGATTGATTTGTTCTTTTAAATTTCAAGTTAAGTTTAAGGAGAGGGTTTTGTGTTTGTCAAAGTGGAGACAAGTACGGTCAACAAGCTTAAAAACCTGTGGACTAGATGCACCCCAAAACAGATTAAAGAGGTTTTCCTTGACTGAGTGACTTGCCAGAATGATAGCGTTTCCAGCAACTCTTATATTACGGGGTAAAATCAGAGTGTTGGAGGGGTCTGGGGGCTCCCAGCAGGGACAATGAGGCCCCCAAGCCTTCCCTTTCCTTCATTGCCCCCAACACCCACACAACCTGGGGAAGAGATGCTGGCTGATGCCCTCTGGTGCCTCTCTCCCTCCCTACTCCAGGCCTAATTAGGAGCAGGTGAGCCCTGGAGACAGTGAGGTCCCTTCATTTGACATATGGTTTTTTTCAGCTGCTTATTCATCGGAGCCACACTGGGGAGGAAGAGTGGAAGGTAGGTTAGACAGGAGTGTAGGAGGGTGCTTCATAGGAGGGGCACCTCTCTATCCTGCACCCCCTCCCTTGTGTAGCCCCACCATCCATAGCAGCCCTCCTGCCCCAGAACTTCCTCTTGGATGCTTCATGATGCCAAGTCCCACCCTCTGGCACCCTTTGCCATAGATATGGTGGCCTGAGCATCACACCCTAAGTAGAACATGCATTTATGGGTTCATGCCACTCCCTCTGCCCAGAATGCTCTCAACCTTTGTTTATCAAACTCTTATTTCACAAACAGCTGCCCTGCTTGCTGGCCTCATCTTAAATGAAACTGGAACAAGTGGACCATATGTCAAATGGAAGGATCATTTGACACCTCAGAGCTTACTCCAAACTCCCGAAGCCTTTCCAGTTTGGGTGGTAACTTACAGAAAGCAGTGCAAAAGCCCACCACTTTTCACGCTGCCCCTCCGCAGTGTTCAGGGGGATGAATGTGCTAGAGGACATGCCCCAGGCTGAAAAGTCCAGGAGCCTGGATTCTGTCCCTGGTACTGACTCAAACTGCTATGTGGCCTTCAGCAGCCACCACGCCTCGGTTTTCCCATCTGTAGTATTGGCAAAGGGAAAAACTATGGTGTGTGTAAACTACAGCTAGGGCACCCAAGGGAATATGCAGGGACCTTGCCTTGCTTTTGGAAACCACGACCTCAAACTTGCCCCCCCAATATAAATCAATAAACGGTTTGATGCGGGAGATGTGCCTTGGAGCATTAATGCAACCTGCATTAGATCTGGAAGAGCAGTTAGCTCAAATGCAATCTCAGGGCCATCTTGCACTGGCCTCATCTCTCAACATCTGCAACTCAGCAGTTGTCAAGACCCCTCACCCTCTTCCCAAATGCCTCTTAAACCCGCCCCTCCTCTCCATCATGCACCACCTCTGTTGTGCAGTCCACCCACCATCCATAGCAGGCTTCCTGCCCCAGAACTTCTTCTTGGATGTTTGGTAAGGCCAAGTCCCACCCTCCTGTACCCTTTGCTCTAGACATGGTGGCCTGAACATCACACGCTAAATAGACCAGGCATTTATGGATTCCACCCACTCCTTCTGCCCAGAGTGCTTTCAACCTTTGTTTATCAAACTCCTATTCATCTCACAATGCCCCATCACATAGCAACTCCTCCCTGAAGCCTTTATTGATCTCTCCTGTCTTTGCCCTTAGGCAAAATTTATGACACCCTCCTCTGATCTCCCATACATTTGGTTCATAGAGCCTTCATATGTGCCTCTCCCTTTACCTGATACTCTCTCCCTGGCTCCCTAGCTCAACCTCCACTCCTTCATCTAACAAAATATTTCTGTCCTTCAGGGCACGTCTCCCACACTGCTTCCTCCCAGAAAACCCCCTCTTATGAAGTACCCTCCTATGGGTTCTCAGGATGCTCCACACAGAGCCATTAGGGAGCTGTTACTGCTTTTTATTCATCTGTTCTCTTGGCCTCACTGAAGGACACACATCATTGTGTGTCTAGCACAATGCCTGACACATAGTGAGTTCCCATAAATACTGTTGAAGGAAGGGAAAGAGGATGACATGAACTGTCAATCTCAAGTTTCCCATCTCAGCTTTATGAAACTTTTTTTCATTAAAGGCTATTTGCTAAAGATGTGAATTTAAAAAGGGTACATTATATACCTTCTTCAGATATTTCATATGAATATATTTGCAATTTAAATAATCCATGGTCAGGCCATGTGCTGATTGGAATTCCAATGCAGTCACCATATTCAAACCTCTCCTAGTACATGTAAGATGCATTGCTGCCTGCTCCTAGGTGCCTGGCCATGCCCTGAGGCAGGGGCTGGGTTCTGCATCTTTGACTCTCTCACAATCCCTGCACATAAAAGATTCTTGACCAGGCGCGGTGGCTCACTCCTGTAATCCCCACACTTTGGGAGGCCGAGGCCAGAGGATCACAAGATCAGGAAATCAAGACCAGCCTGGCCAACATGGTGAAACCCTGTTTCTGCTAAAAATACAAAAATTAGCCAGTCATGGTGGTGCGTGCCTGTAGTCCCAGCTACTTGGGAGGCTGAGGCAGGGGAATCGCTTAAACCTGGGAGGCGGAGATTGCAGTGGCTGAGATTGCACCACTGCACTCCAGCCTGGGCATCAGAGCGAGACTCTATTTAAAAAAATAAAAATAATTTTAAAAAAAGATTATTAAACTAACTTCAAATAAACGGAACTGAGGCCCCCAAAGAAATTTATTTCCAAGTCACAGGAGCATAATTTTACAACATCCCACAAAATCTGGTCTAATAGTCCAGAGCACAGGTGGGGTCTGAGGTCCCATCAGGGGGGCTTCCAAACATCCCTGACAAAAATATCTCCACAAGAGGCTGCATCTTCTGTTTCCTTTATGCTTGTGCTTCTCCTCTCCACCTGCCAAGAACAAAGTTCAAAACTAGGCAGTCCAGGGCCACACCATGGCCTCTACCACATCCTGACTGTTGTCCCGGCCATGCTCCTTAACCACACGGAACCTCAGTTTTCCTGTCCATTAAGTGGGCATCCTAACATTTACCTCACAGAGATTCTTGACACAGAGAAAGTACCCAACTAATGTCAGGCCCTTGCACACTATGTGTTGATTTTAGAGAGAACCGAAAGTGAACACGAAGGAGAGGTGACCGTTTTGCTGCCAAGGCTCTTAAGAAGCCAGGGGCCTAATAACAGGTGCCAAGAGGAGCCCATGGGCCCCTCAGTCACAGGTGAGGGTGACACTCAGAACAGCCGAGGTTTGCTGTGATGACCCCAGGCCCAGCTCTGTTCTGAGCCCTTCACACTCACTGCCTCATCTCACCCTCAGGCCACCGCCTGAGCTATTATCATCCACTTCATAGATTAGAAAATGGAGGCAAAAGAAGATGAAGTCACTCACCCAAAATTGTACAGTCTCATCAAAGGCAGAGACTGAGCCTATTTTGCTATTTCCCCAGCCCTCAGCCCAGGGCCTGGAACTCTGATCAACCTTCAATTGTTTGATGTAAGCACAGTCCATGGTTGCCAGGAGGGATTGGAGGGACACTCAAAAGGGCTTCTGCCCTATGTGCTGCTCCCACCTCAAAATATTGCCCCCACTTTTCCTGTCATGGGGTCTCACCTTAACATAAAATTGCTGGGAACAAGAGAACTCCTAGGATGCATAAACCCATGCAGCAGCTCACATAACGGCGCAATTCATACAAGGAGCTAAGGAAATGGAAGCTAAGGACAAGTTGTTATTATTATTATTATTATTATTATTATTATTATTATTTGAGACAGAGTCTCACTCTGTCACCCAGGCTGGAGTGCGGTGGCACAATCTCAGCTCACTGCAACCTCCACCTCCCGAGTTCAAGCAATTCTCCTGCCTCAGCCTCCCAAGTAGCTGGGATTACAGGTGTGTGTCACCATGCCCAGCTAATTTTGGTATTTTTAGTAGAGACAGGGTTTTGCCCTTGTTGCCCAGGCTGGTCTTGAACTCCTGGACTCAAGTGATTCAACCACTTCGGCCTCCCAAAGTGCTGGGATGATAGGTGTGAGCCACTGTGTCCAACCAGGACAAGTATTTTTGATGAAAGGGAAAGGAACTGTCCAGAGTCAATATATAGATGTGGCCAGTGACAGCAGAAGAGAATGATGCCAGGGCGGCCTGGAAGGAGCCTGGGGCCTCTGAGGGCAGGGGGAGTTGGGAGGGTGCCAGAAGAGACTCAGGCAGATGCAGATAAAGCCTGCCTGGGCGAGGTTTGCAGGAAGAAACCCCAAATCCCCCAGCAAGGCATGCTTGTGCCTCTCTCTGGTCCTCCACCTGTGTTAAAAGGGCCTGGGGCCTGGCTGGGGCCCAAGACCTGAAGAGGACATTTAGGAGGGAAGCCAGGAGGGCAGTAGGGAAGCACGGCGACTGGGGAGGCCCTCAGGGCCAGATGTCGGACTCAAGGGGCTTCTCACTCATGACCCATATCAATCAAATCGCCCCCTCTCTGGGCATGCAGGCCCTTCCATCCCCAGGAAGGGTCTCCAGGAATGCCAGGGTTAGGGTGAAGGGTCTCTAGCCCCCCCAATTCAGCCAGAGCCTTGCTGCTTTTGTATGCTCTATTTACTGCACCTCCATATGAGACTCTGTTTGAAGGGGGAAAAGATGGGGAAGGATTCCATTGCTTTTTTTTTTAAGTTTAAAAACCAAAGAATTAGAGCAAAAGAGAAGGCATAAAGCCACCTGGCTGGGGACTGAAATCCTGACGCAGGGTGCAGCACAGGTGAACCCTGAAGACGTTCTCCCGAATGAAATAACCCAGACAGAGATGGACAAGCACTGTGTGATTCCACTGACATGAGGGGCCTCGAGTGGTCAAATTCATAGAGACAGAAAGTGAAATAAAGGCTACCAGGGGCTGGTGGGAGGGGAATGGGGAGTTCATGTCTAATGGGGACAGAGTTTTCATTGGGATAGATGAGAAAGTTCTGGAGATGGATGGTGAAGATAATAGCACAGCAACGTGAATGCAGCTAATGCCACTAAACTGTGGCACTTAATGGTTAAAATGGCAAATCATACATTATGCATATTTTCCCACCATAAAAATTCATTAATTAAATAATTGAAACAAAAAACTGTTTTGGTAAAAAAAAAAAAAAAAAAAAAAAAGCCTTCCTGGCTGGCCCCTGATTTTCTCGGGACTCGTTCAAGCTGCCTGGGCCCCGGTCTTCTTGTGTGTGAGAAGTTTCCATAAGGGGACCCCTGGTGGGGAGGGGAGGTGGGGGACAGGGATGACAAGAATGCCCCAGCCTGGCCCTGCTCCTGCTGCAGGAAGAAAAGAACACCAGGAGTAATTAGAAACATGAGGGGCCTGGGTTTACCATGGGAACCACAGCATGGGCGCCACACAGCCCCTTTGTCGGAGCAACTGTCCATCTGCTTCTGGGAAAACAGGCAGCTGCCAGGAGGGCTCAGGGGCACGGGGTCTGGGGCGGAGGGTAGCAGGGGGGTCTGAGGGCTAGCGAGCCCCAGCTCTGCCTTTCTCGGGCTGTATGATCTGGCCTAGGCACTGAGCCTGTCTGAACTCTGCTTCCCCACGTGTAAGATTCAGGTAACAATTCCCCCAAAGCTTGTAGAGATCCTGGGGAAAGCCCTGTCCTAAGAGCCATAAAGTGCCATTTACACACCTGTGAGCCTCTGGTGGGCTATCCCTGGAGCCTGAGGAGCCAGTGTGGGGGCACTCAGCTCTCAGCCTCAAGGTCACTGGGGATCTATAAAGCCCTCAGTGTCCAGGCACTGCGCTGTCACTTTCAACTAGGTCATCAACAGCCAGAGACATGATTGCAGTGACCTGCTCCCCGGGATGCACCCAGGCAGGTCAGTCCTTCCACAGCAGGACACTGTGGGGCACTGTCAAGAGTCTTGGAGAGACCCCACGACTCACTGGGCGACTCTTGTCCAGTTCCTTTTGTACCTGGCAGGCCAGCTGCCTTCCAGATGACTGTCAAGATGAAGGGCAGGAATGGAATCTTAGAAAGCACTGGGCAAGCTCTGTGGAAATGCACAGTGTTACTCTCTCTCTGGCCTTTGGCTGGGCATTAGCCTTGCCAGTCCAAGAGCCAGGGATCAAGCTCAAGGCCCCAGAGGCCCATGAAGGAGGTGACACTCTGGCAGGGCCTAGAGAATGGGGCAGGAGGCCCTTCTGCTTACCTGGGTGTGTGATGAGAGAGATGAGGGAGCCCTCTGTTTACCAGTTACCTTTGGAGTTTCTAGCCTACCCTTTGACACGTCCTCCAATGTGTGCGCATGCACACGCGCAAACACATGCACACACACCCACTTGTGCACACACACACCCACTCACCCTCACACACACTCGCGCACACACACAGAGCTTCTGGTTTCCCAGCAGGAGGGTCCCCCTCCCCGAGTGAGGCTGATGATGGTGCTATTAGGAGGCTGTGGGAAAAGAAGGGAGAAGTGGAGGCCACAGTGGTGAGCAAACTCATTGTTCCTATGCCCCAGGAGGCTTCCCAGACACCACACAACCCTTACATAATAGCACCGCAGTGTGGTTAGAATAAAGGAAATGTATGGATTTTGGTGCTCTCAAAATGTATGGGGTTTAACAAGTAAGGATAAAACAGCCTGGCCACAGGCAACAGAAGCTTTTTGTTCCTATTAGCCAGAGCCCAAGAAGGCTCAGCTCCCTCCTCCTGCGTCTCTGCCCCCCAATTCTAACAGGAGACCCCCAACCCCTCAGGTCAGCCTCTCCCATTGGAACGCAGACACCTGCCTGTGACCATGGTCATGTGTCCTCACACGGTGTCACTGCCTTCCAGGCCTGCAACAAGCTAGAATGTGGGGTGAACTGGAAGGGGGCTTACTAAGGTGGCCTCACGTGGAGTTCATTGAGATGACAATGATGCCCTTTATGTCAGTATTTTCAGGCTGCCCTGGGCACTATTTCACTGGGTCTTTATGCAGCCTCTGGGAGGGGTAGCGGTGGGTTTACTACTCTCAGCTGAGCAATGGTGGGATTGAGGCAGGAAGAGCGAAGTGACTTGCCCCAGGATGCACAGCAAGTGGGTGGCCGGATGAGTGCAACAACTTACCACCACATCTCAAACCAGGCTCTCTCCAGAATACTATGCTGCCACCCTGATAGCATCCTCAGGAGGGCCCCATGGAGGACCCTTGAGTGCCTCTGAACTTGGCAGTATTGAAGTATAGCCCCATCTAGTTCCTGAGGCCTTGCAGCCAATCTCCAGCCACCAGCACTGTCATCAGGGTTCATGTCTGTGTGGATGCCAGTCCCTTTCTTCTACCCTAAAGGAACTGTGGGCCTCATCTTCAGGACATCTCCCGATGTGGCCCATCCAGGACCCTATAGTCAGCTCTCAGAAGTGACATGGGACCAAGTCTAGTGTGTTGGGAGTCAGTATTTAATAAACAGCTGTTGGTTGAATGAATAAGAGTAAACAACGAATCCATGGGTGTCTCAGCCTATCTATAAGTCTCTCTGAGCAGCGAAGATGCTGTAGTACAATAGAAAGGGCCTCGGACACAGGCAAACTCCACCTGCCACTTTGTCACTGTTTGACTTTGACCCAATCACTGGTCTCTTTGGTCCTTGGTCTCCTCATCTGTATCACTGGGAAGAAAGTCCACCTCAAGCTGGGAAACACCAGTGCTTCTCAGAAGGGTTCTCAAACCATTGTCTCAGCTCTTATTTCCCAGAGAGGCTTATCATCAATACTAACAACTGCTGTCTGCTGGGTACCAGGTGCCCAGGTGGGGGCTTCATGCCCAGGATATCATCCAACCTTCATAAAGATCTTGTTTGCTCAAAATCCTCTTTCAGTCAGAAAGATCTTGTTTGCTCAAAATCCTCTTTTAGTAAGAAATGCTTTTAAAATGTCCAATCTCCTTTAACTTCTCCCTTAACCAGAGAACCTCACTGAGTCTCTCTGAGACGACTGAGAATCCAGTCAAGGCCTGGGTCATCCCTGTGATGGGGTTGCACTGTCAGAGCCTCCTTGCTGGCCTGGGCTACCCTTCCTCCTCATCAGGCCCCGTGACCCTCCTTGCAGTGGGCCATCTCATTGGCCAGGGGCATGCTCGGCTCCTGTCTCCCATGACCTGCTGAGAGGGTTTGGCTGTGTCCCCATGCAAATCTCATCTTGAATTGTAATAATCCTGACATGTCAAGAGCAGGACCAGGTGGAGATAATTGAATCATGGGAGCTGTTTTCCCTGTACTGTTTTCATGATGGTGAATAAGACTCATGAGATCCGATGGTTTTAGAAATGGGAGTTCCTCTGCACACACTCTCTTGCCTGCCGCCATGTAAAATGTGCCTTTGCTCCTCCTTTGCCTTCTGTAAGGATTGTGAGGCCTCCCCAGCCATGTGGAACTGTGGCTCTTTTTCTTTATAAATTACCCAGTGTCAGGTACGTCTTTATTAGCAGTGTGAGAACAGACTAATACAACTCCTCTCCCCTACAATGTGCCCATCCTCCTTTTCCTGTACCTGATTCCCATTGGCTTCCAAAGCTCATGCTGACCTCACACTCCCTGAGCTCCAACAGCTGGTGGGATCTTGGCCTTCAAAATCTCTCTGGAATGGCCTTCTGCCTCCTCTCAACCTCTGTCACATCACTAATGTCCATTGGGTCTTGCCACCCAGAGAGTGGCTCAAGAGAATGAGGACACAGATGGTATCTTATTCTATTCCTTGATCCCCTTAGCATTTGGCATGGGGCAGTTTGGGGAGGCCTCACCCATACCTGGTAAGTTTAAGATCAGGCGTGAGAAGGGTGGCAAATAGTGATGACTGCCACCTGGGACCAGACACACTCTTGGATCCCGAATCTGAACACAACGTTTTCCCTATAGCCAGGGACAGAAAAGTCATTCCTATTTATCAGAGACCCTGACTGGGGAGCAGGGTCTCCCCAAACCTCCTTCTCTTTCCACCTCAGCTCATGGGAACTAGACCTGTGTAAAGAATTGGTTGAGGACATAGCTCTGCAGACTGATTTCCCTGCTTCTAATTTTGGTTCAGCACCTTATTAGCCTTATCTTGGACAAAATGATTAGCCCTTCAAGGCCTCAGTTTTCTCATCTGTAAGTTGAGAATAACGATGTTTCCCCTCCCCTGCCTATAGAGATGATGGTAAGGATATCACATGAACACCTTAGATGAGCCTGGTCCAGTACGGTCCTTACAAATGGTAATTACTATTCTATATTTCCTTCTATCAGAGCAGGGAAGGAAGTGGGGAGCCAGATTGGTAGATGAGCCTGGAAAGAGATGCTCAGAGGGAAGAGGAGCAGCAAGGCCTTTCTCAGCTCCTTCACCTTGAGGGGTCCACAGGCAGCAAGAAGCTCTTCTGGCCCCCAGCCCCACTAGAATCATCCCCAAGTCCAGGGTACGTGTGTGTGCATGTGTGCATGTGTGCGTGTGTGTGTGTGGAGGGCCAGCAGCTCTCCCAAGAGTGGTTTCTTGGTGTTAATTTATAGCAAATGTGCTCAATGGGCCCTGGGCTCTACCCTGATACCAAGATCTCAAGAGGAAAAGCAAGCAATGGCTCTCTCAACCTCTTGAAATGTGCATGCAGTCTTATTTTGTCTATTAGAAACGGGAAAAGGGTGTATGGGATGAGAGAAATAAGGAGCCCTCTGTTTATGAGTTACCTTTGGAGTTTCTAGCCCACCTAAAGCAAAGTAGAACTAAATGAGATAGGCTAGAAAAGTGCCCCCACCTCCAACAAGGAGCTGTCCCCAGGCCAAAGTTTTCTGGCTACATTGTGTGTTAGGGAGTGGGAATGGAGAATCCTGCCCTGCAAACCTAAAGCAACACCTCACTGACCAGCAGACGGATTCTGAGGCATTTCTCGTCCCCTGACTCCCTTCACTTCACAACCAGGCCTTCAACATTTCCCAGAAGCTGGCCTGTCTCACCTCTTCTTCCCAAGTCAATCAGCTTCTTCCCTATCCTGTCTTCTCCCACCTCCCCACCACCCCAGCACACACACACCAGGATTCTACAACACCCTCTGCTCAGCCTTATCCCCCTGCTCCTCCAGCAAATCCCAGCTCAGGCCACCCTGCCTCAGCCAGCCCATCTTGATGATGGATGCTGCCATCTTGAACCATCCTTCAGTTGGCTGCTGGGTATCTGGAAACAACCAGTTACTTCTAGATACAACAAGCTTCTTGTCCACAGAGCATCCACACAGTGGAAAACAAAAACATGGCCTTTCAGATCAGAGAGATCTAGATTCAAATCCTGGCCTACCATTTATTAGTTGAGTAAACTTAGGCACATAGATTAATTTCTCAGGATCGTGAATCCTTAATCTCTGTATAGTAACACTTAAACCACATGAAATCCAATTAAGTACCATAGTGCCTGGCACATAGAAATGATGACAGTAAACATTCACTAAGCAATTACTATGTGCCATGCACTGTTCTAAACACTATGTGTACTCACTCATCTAAATTCCCCCAGCCACCCTATCAGGTAGACACTGTTATCATGCATTTGAAACATGAGGATATTGAGGTTCAAAGACGTTCAATGACTTCCCCAAAGTCCCACAGCAAGTGAACGGCAAGGCTGCGGTTTGAACCCAGGCATTCTTGCTCTAGGCTCTAACCCTGACCGTTGTGCTAAACTTTCAGTGTGTGCTGCTCATTTTTTGATGCTCAGCCAGGCTTAGGTACACAGTAAGCACTTCATGATGCCTTGCGCAACTGAGTAAGACTCAACTCCATAGAGCTGTCCTGAAAAGAACAGAATTGAATTGCCTCAGAAGATCCGGCTGGCTTTCCCTAAATGGCCAGTGGGGCTGGGAACACAAAACCCAGGCCAAGCTTTGACCAAGGTGACCTGGGCACACGCAGACCCACAGGGAAGTGGGGTACTCATGGGCTTCTTCCAGCTCCTCTATCTCATGACCAGGCACTATTCTGGAAGTCTTCGTTTCCCACCCAATCATCCTGGGGGTTTAGGGTGATCATATGAGCAGGGGGTGGAGGCAGAAAGGGAGGCAATGGGGGAAGAGCGAGTGCTTAAACCCACATATTTTATTCTTTATTTAGGCCTCCATGTCCCAAGCCAATCTCAGCTAACACCAGGCAGGCCTAAACTACACTTCCAGGATGAACGCATTTAGTGAACTTCCAATAAGCTTAGCCTGGAAAGGATGTTTTTGCTCAAGCACAAAGTCTCATGGAGGTCCAAGGAAGCAGATGAGGTCTAGAGCTGTAGTTTTCCACCATTTGTATGCATCACAATTACCCATGTAAAGTCTCAAACTCAATCCGAGATTCTAATCCATGGTTCTGGGGCCAGGCCCAGGAATCTGCATGTTTAACAAGCCCCTCCCAGCTGGGGGTGCTGCCTAGGGCACCACACTTGGAGACTCACTGGCCTCAGATGATTCTCAACCGTAACTGGGCAATCAGAATCAATGGAGGAAGGTGGTTCAAAGTACAAATGCCTGCACCACCCCACACCAACTGCAATGAATATCCAAAAGCAGAGCAGAGAAATCTGAATTGTCTCAAGCACTGAAGTGATTCTGACACTCAAGAAGGCTTGAGAACCATACCTCTAACCTAACATTCAGGGGATCTGGGCTCTGGTCTTGACTAAAGCACAAAGTCACAGCCTGCTGGTGGGGACACCAAAGCCAGTTTGGTAGAGTACATTGCCAAAAGTCATATAAATACAACTTGTTTCATGCCAGAAGCTTTAGGCAATGTGGGTTTTAAGACCCAGGTTACAGGCCACCTCTTCACTGAGACAGCCTGATTATGAGGGCATAAGGGAATGGGTCCAGTAGACCCACCTATCGTTCAATAACCAATTCTACCCTGCCTCAAAGAATGTCAATGCAAGGCTTTGGCACAAATGAACAGAACCAGAGCCACTTCTTTTCCAAGAAGGAGACAGCTTCTTTTTCAGGTCACTACTATGGACAAATTGTTTCCTACCTCCCACACTGAATATGAATGCAGTCCTCTAATTTGTGCTCAGATTATTCTAAAAATCACTGAACTATTGACTTTTAAAGCAGATGGAAACCTCAGAGGTCATCTGGTCTACCCTATACCTGGAAGAGCCAGGTGTGACAGCCAGGATGGGAGGGGGAGCAGAATTGAACCAGTTAAATAAGAAGCTAAATATTTCACAAGGCTCTTGGAAAACCCCCAAAACTCTTCATCTGTAAGAAGAGATCACACATCCCCCAGCAGATGGGCAGCCAGTAGGAGCCTTTCATCCACCCAACTCCAGTGTCTTCCTGTTGTGTTTGCTTTATGAGGTCCATAATGTTATTTTGCTTGGTGATTTTTTTTTCTTGGAAACTAAGTATATGATGAATTTCCTCTTGTGAATCTCAGGAGTCCAACGGGATGACTGGGCCCTAAGCCAGTGTTAGAAAATCTGTTCCTTCCAGCAAGACACAGAAGACCTTTTGCTAGACTTGGATTTTTGCTCTCCAAGACTGTTTTGTTTGCTGTGGTTTCCCTAGTACCTAGCACAGTGCCAGACTTATGGCAGGCAGTCCACATGTACATGTTGAGAAAATAAATGAATGAGCATGTGAATGAATAAAAGAATGCACCTAATCTCAGGACTAGGAAGGTCAGAGAAAAAGCTTTCGTGGCGGAGCTACATTTAAGCCTTCCTCAAAAGAAACACCTTGCTCCCAAGTTTAAAACTTTTCAGAAACTCTACTATTCCTCTCAGCCATGACTCTCGTCTTTAAGGACCACTGTGCTGTGAAGAAGTTCTGGAAATTCTGCACTGCTAAGCACTGCCGTTTACTAAGGGCAGAAGAAAACCAGTGAGCAATTCTCCATGACTCCTCACCAAGTTGTCTGGGCCTCATCATAAAATGAGTATCTGAGTGGGGTTATTTGGGAGAATGAGAAGTCCTCTGTGGGGGCTGGGCTGGGCTTGTGGAGAAGGGAGAGGTCATATTGTCAGCTGTTCCCAGCTGTCTCCCCCTAATCTGCCAGAGGGCTTAAGCCTATATCACAAGAGTTATCTCTCTCTCTCTCTCTCCCTCTTTTTTTGTTTGAGAGAGTTTCTCTCTTGTTGCCCAGACTGGAGTGCAATGGCGCGATCTCTGCTCACTGCAACCTCCGCCTCCCGGGTTCAAGCGATTCTCCTGCCTCAGCCTCCCGAGTAGCTGGGATTATAGACATGTGCCACCATGCCCGGCTAATTTTGTATTTTTAGTAGAGATGCGGTTTCTCCTTGTTGGTCAGGCTGGTATCACACTCCCGACCTCAGGTGATCTGCCTGCCTCGGCCTCCCAAAGTGCTGGGATTACAAGTGTGAGCCACTGCACCTAACCAAGAATTATCTCTTAATTAGACCCCACTTTGCACTGATCCTCCATTGTCTGTTCACAAGATGTGGCTTTTCCTTCTCGGGATTTGAACTTCCTTCTGAGTGACCCCCATGTTTCCACCTCCCCTGCAGTCATTCCTACCCTTGCCCACACCCTCACTCTCACGCAAATCTAGCCACAAAGCTGGAGCTTCCCTACTGAATGAGGATGTGGAAACCCAGCAGCAAAGTGAGATGTCCCACTTTGGGAGGCTGAGGCAGGCAGATGATGAAGTCAGGAGTTCAAGACCAGCCTGGCCAACACTGTGAAACCCCATCTCTACTAAAAAATATAAAAATTAGCTGGGCATGGTGGCGTGTGCCTGTAATCCCAGCTACTGGAGAGACTGAGGCATGAGAATCGCCTGAACCCAGGAGGCAGAGGTTGCAGTGAGCCAAGATCACAGCACTGCACTCCAGGCTGGGCAACAAAACAAGACTTGGTCTCGAAAAAAAAAAAAGAAAAACAAAGTGAGATGTCCAAGATCACAAAATGAGAAAGTCACCCAGCCAGACCTCAGACTTGGGGCTCTGCCTATTAAGAGCCAGATTCTTCAAGGCCGGGCGTGGTGGCTCACGCCTGTAATCCCAGCACTTTGGGAGGCCGAGGCGGGAGGATCACGAGGTCAGGAGATTGAGACCATCCTGGCTACTAACATGGTGAAACCCCATCTCTACTAAAAAATACAAAAAATTAGCCAGGCATGGTGGTGGGCGCCTGTAGTCCCAGCTACTTGGGAGGCTGAGGCAGGAGAATGGTGTAACCTGGGAACCAGAGCTCGCAGTGAACCAAGATAGTGCCACTGCACTCCAGCCTATAACTCCGTCTCAAAAAAAAAAAAAAAAAAAAAAAAAAAGAGCCAGATTCTTGTGAAGACATAGGTACATCTGTTCATTAGTGGAGAAAAGGCTCGTCCAGAGACTTCTAGAGACAGACATAGGTCATCCCAAAACAGACCTCCTGGACTCTTGACCCTACTTGACCCTGAGTCAGGGAGTGTGGGGTGGGGACCACTGACTGGGGGCTTGGGTCTCTGAAGAGCCCACATGGGAGCCTCAAGGTCTGAGCTTAGGCCAATCCCTGCCTTCCACAACCCCTCCCCTTCAGCCAGGTCAAATTCCAAAGAGCAACTCTACTCTCCCTCCTCTAACAAGAAGGCAGGATGCTGCCTGGAGAGGGCATGGCAGAGACACAGGAAACGGTGATCAAGCAGGAATATCGGGAGAACCAGAGACTTATAGGGAATTAGAAGCAAGGGACTCCCAGAGTTCTGTCACAGAGGAAGAAACAGACCCCTGAGAGTCTAGGAGAGACCCAGCTGGGACCAGAGGGCCAGCTCTCCTGAGTCCTGGGCCAGGGCTGTTTTCTACCCTGAAGTTCCAGTAAAGCTGGACAGAGTCAGCTGCCTGCTGAGGCCCCAAGCCTCCTGCCCAGAGAGCAGGAGCCCAGAGATCCAGTGGACCTGACTCTTCTGGGGGTTCTATGCCCTCGGTGGCCATGTGGTCCTCAGAAAAGGCCACCCTCCATCAGTATGTGAGCACAGATGGGCAGAGAGAGCCTCAGGACAGGAGTGTCCTGAGCAGCCATGTGAATCACCGAAGGAGAGGCTGCGGTGCCTCCAGCCTCGCTTTTGGCCACATCTGAAGAAAACAAAATCCAGCTATAAACCAATCCTAAAATCCAGGCATCAGGCAATAGATGTGAGGGCTTTTCCAGTTAGAGGGGTGGTGGCCTGAAATGACATGTCTGGTAGTCACCTCACCTGTGCACTTTCAGCACCGCGAAGGGTCCTCTGGGGAGCCCACAAAATGAGCCCCTCTCCAGTTACTTTAGAATGCGTGTTCTATGACTTCAGAGCTTTTTTTTTTTTTTTGAAGTTTGTTAGACCACACCAAAACATGTTTTGTTTAATGTTGTTAACTTTTGTGAATTTTTGACCCAAGCAAACTTTTGGTTGGTAAAAAGTGCATGGGTGGAGGTGGGGAACGCAGGAAGATCCCAGAAGACCTTTGTCCTCAGCAAAGCAGGTCAGGAGCCCGGCACAGTAGCTCACGGCTGTAATCCCAGCGTTTTGGGAGGCTGAGGCGGGCAGATCATTTGAAGTCAGGAGTTCGAGACCAGCCTGGCCAACACGCAGAAATCCCAGCTGTACTAAAAATACAAAAATTAGCCCGGCATGGTGGTCCCTGACTATAACCCCAGCTACTCAGGAGGGTGACGCATGAGAACTGATTGAACCCAGGAAGCAGAGGTTGCAGTGAACCGAGATTGCATGACTGCACTCCAGTCTGGAGGGCACAGAAAGACTCTCTCTCTCTAAAACAAAACAAAACAAAACAAAACAAAACAAAACAAAACAAACAAAACAAAACAAAACAAAAGAAAGAAAGAAAAAAGAAAGGAAAGCAAGGTCAGGAAGCAGAGTCAGGGCCTCAGACCCACTGAAAGGTGACTCTGGAGGTCACGCCATCAATGGTGGCCCCTACAAATTCATGTGACCACCTCAATTCTGCTCAGAAGGTCCAAGGAGACCCAACCTAAAAAAGTATGTTTCCTGCCCTCAAGGAGCTTATAGTCAGCTGGGACTACAAGTCCAGCTCACTATGACAGTGATGACAGTGAGAATCTTAGCTCCTCAAGCAGCCCACAAGTCTCCCATGGGCAGGGCTGTGACTTGACAGCTGCTCTCCTCCGTGTCCCCTCCCCTGGGCCCATGACAGGGCTGTACACTGAGTGGACATCAACCAGCAGACAGGAGGGAGGTTTGCAGGGGCGAATCAGGGATCCAGAGACCACAGGGTGCATCCTGATTTGTGGATGTCTCAAGTGAAGGAGCCCTGAAGCCCTAGAGAAGCCACGAATGGGCACAGTCCCCAGGCAGGCATATGCCCCTGATGGCTGGAGAACTGCAAACAACAGCAGCTCTGGCTGGGGGCACTGTGGTGTGTTCCTTTCAATATTTAACATCTAAAATACAGCTGTCTCTTCTGCAGGTTAGAAGACCTGGCCTTTGCTTCCTCTGCAGCCAAAGGAGGTAGAAGAATTAAGAGTGCTGCTCATTTTCAGGGCTACGTTCAAAGCCCAGAGAAGGAGGGATGTTCTTGACTGACAACACAGTAAAGCCACATTCATTTAGACTCCAGTGATTTAGACTGTGTTGTCATTCCCATTTGTTCAGTCAGCAAGTACTTATTGAGCACTTATTATGTTCAGCACTGGGCCAGACACTGGGGATATAGCAGTGAACAAATCAGGCAAAACTCATGCCATTGAGAGCTTCCATTCTGGTAGCAGCAGAGGTTGGTCTGGCTTTAAGTCTACACTTTTTCTGTGGGCGTGGAAAGATCTCTGTGGACTCCACACAACAGCCCCGAGGTCTGTCTGATTCTTTGCCACTATCCCTCCCTGTGATCTTTTCTCCCCTTTGGAACTCAGTTTCCATATCTGAAAATGGAAGCACTGAGTGAACACACCTCTAAGGTTCCTCTTGGCTCTCGTATGTTGTGCTTCTAGAATTTAAGGAATAGGACTAGAGGGAAGTACAGAAAAGAGAAACTTGTCAAGCACTTTGAGCACGTATACTTAAGTGCCATTCAACTGATGTGGTTATCGCAGGGCATTATTCTTTGTTCACTGAAGCAAGTTCCCAAAGTTTCATTGGCTAAGGCCAAGAAACCGTGTCTGGAAATAGCAAAGCTTTGAGGCTCTCATTAGTCAAAACGAGTGAGGCTTGGCTGTGCCACTATCTATTTGGGTGGTTTCTATGCTGTTCTTCAGGGTTTTCAGAAACAGAAAACCCTTGAGTCACAGAGAGGGCTTCCAGGATGAAATTCTTGGCTTTGCTAATGAGTGAGCCAAACCCCTTGAGGTGTGCACACACTCCTCCCTTCAACATGCTCTCCCCTCAACTGGGATAAAGCAGGGATCTTATCAAAAGTCTGTTATTCCTTTTAAGGGTGTCCTGAAACACTCACCTAGCAGGACCTGAGACAGTAAACTGAGGCCTAAGAAATCTCAGTTAGAAACCAGCTTTCTTGCAAAAACCCTGAAGGGTAAGCCCTGCCTCCCGGAGAATCCATTCCAAAGGCCTGCTAGGGCCCACTTCATGGCCTGGTGGAGAAAAGATTGACCTTGAATCAGCGACTGCCCCTTGAATCAGTTGTCACCTTGGGCTTCCCCTAAGCCCAGAGCCTGGGCACCCCATTACACTTCCATATGAGTGGGGCTTGTGGCGGGAGGACTTTAGCAGGCCAGCTCCAGCCCAGTTCGAGTTCCATTTTGCTTGCCATATGTAAATGCCTTTGAAATCCTCAGAGGACATAAATGAGCTATTATCTTCAATGCTGCCCTATTTCTTAATTTCTGTAAGTGGGGAAACGGGGCACGAAGTAGATAATAGGATCATGGAAATTTGATCTGAAAGGGATCTTCCAGAGCATATCGCCCAACCCCCTGATTTGCTAGTGCAGGAAACTAAGGTCAGGGGGAATCAGAGGCCCATTCACTCAGGAGCGCACAGCCAGCAGCAATGGGTGGGGACCTGCAGCAGCTCCTGGCTCCCACCTGGGGAGGAGACAGGACTTGGCACCCAGGCCAGTGCCCTGCACCCTGAGTGGGGTAGGCTCTTCCCCAGATGGCCAGCTTGCTTTATGCTCCTGCCATAATCATGTATATTGAGTGACAGTACTGAGAAGAACATTAACAGAGATCAAGAGGACCAAATGGAATGAGTATGACCATCTTTGAAAGCATCCAAAAGAAACTGTGGAGGAGAACCGTGTAGCCAGGCATAGGAGGGGAGGAAGCCTTGCTTTGCACTGTGGCCACTGTCCACCTTTCTTTGGACACTGAATCTTGTGCCTGCCACATTCAGTTAAATATTAATGTACATATATGATGCATATGTATAATAGATTGACACAGATATAAACAGACATATGTAATGATTTCTATATTATTATAAACATATGGAATGAGTATGTTCTTTTTTGGAAGAGCAAGGCTACAGGGATTCAGTTGAAATTTCACTTTGGAGAGTAAGGTTGAGAGTTCATCTTTGTCTTTCGTTTTCCCATCTGGAGCTGGGGTGAAGCCCAGCTTAGAGCACCCAAAGACTCTAAGGGGTTTCAAAAGGTATTACTAGAAAAGAGTTGGTATGGTGTCAAGGAGCTAAAAAAAAAAAAATTTTTTTACACTGGGCATCAGGAAAAATGTGCTCACAACCCAGCTAGCAGCATGATCTTGGGCAAGTTCCCAGCTGCTCACCGAGAAGTTAGCTGGAGTCTTAAACCTTTTCTAGTTGTAGAAAATGTAATGTTCTAGTTCCTTCAAGTGCAGTGTTCTGTGGAAGTCCATTTGGAAAGCTTGGGAAAGCTATGGAAAGTCGCTTGCTGTGGGGCTGATGCCCGGCCTCTGGGCCACAGCTCCTCCACAGCTCTGTCGTCCCCAGAAGGCCCTCTGCTGAACACCCCAAGGTGGAACAGGCAGGACTCCACACACCTGCCTTGTGTGCCCAGGCATACTAGAGGTCAGAGGGGCCTGTGGGAGGCAGGTGGTGAAGGCAGGCCAGGGACAGGGCTGGGTTCTCCCATAGCACCCCCCACCCCAGCCCCCAGGGAAGAGTTGACTGATTTACTAATGCGGGGGTCTTTTGCCTGGGGCTGCCTGCTGCTTCAGCCCCAAAAGAGAGGAGAGGAGAAGAGGGAAGGGCAGTCTGGAAGACAGGGGTTGCCATGGAAATGTCTTTCAGAAAAGGACACAAGCAACCTGGGCCTCCAGGGTCTATTTGTAAATGAGGTGTATGGAATTCCAATTGCATTTTCCTCAGGAACCCTGAGTTCCCAGGATAGCCCACAGAGGCAGTAAAACTGCTTGTCCAGCAGGGCCTAGCCTCCAATTTTGAGCACTGTTGCAGGGGAGCACCCTCTGTGTTCCTCCATGGCTGGCCACAAACACATGATCTCCCTCCTCTGTGCCCAGCAGCAGGAGTGAAGACCTCCAACACCCTCACTACCCTTGGTGGAGACTGAGGACTCTATGCGGGAGAGGAGGAAGCCCTTGAATGAACCACACTGCCAGGAGAGAGGACAGCTCTGTTTGGAGAAGTGAGTGGGAAGACCTTCAATGGGCCCATTGCATGGATTTGTGATGCATCTCAGGGTATTCTGGACCTAGAGTGCTCCTCCTCAACTGAAATGCTGGACATGATGACTGTGGTAGAGACCTTCAGATGTCTCCCAATATCCTTCTTCCTGTCATTCTTAGCTGGCACATGGATATCTGGAATAAAGATCCTTTTCCAGCTTCCCTTGCAGCTAAGCGTGACCCTGTGACTAAAATCTGTCCATTCAGATTTAAGTGAAAATGTCACATGCAATTTCTAGGAAGTGCCTTCATTTCATAAGGCATCCCCATCCCATCCTCTTTTGGCTGGAATGCAGACACAAGAGCTGGAGAGTTAGCAGCCATCTTGGGCCATGTATGACTTTGAAAAGGGAAGTCATGAATGGCAGAACAATAAGTAGAAGGAGCCTGGGTCCTTGCCACTGAGGGGCACCACACCATCCCTGGATTGCTACCTCCAGACCTCTTCCTGAACATGTGAGAGAAATAAACTGCAGATTTTAAACAAAACAGAATCCTAGCTCATACTTGGGCTTTCAGGTGGAGTCTGTGGCTCTCAGGCTTCAGTTCTCACATTCTCTTGGCTCTCTATCTCCAACTCCACCAGTCAGCTCGCTATTCCCAGCACAAGCCATGAGCCCTGGCCTCTAAGATGCTACTCTCTCAACTGAGAACCCTTTTCTCACTCTACCTGGCTAACTCCCCATCAGTGGTCAGGTCCCCTTCATGTGCCTCCTGCTCAGGAGGCCTTTGCCTGACCCTGGAACCAGCTGAAATCCCAGCTATGCCTTCCCACAGCTGCCTGCACACCCCCTTTGTTGCATTCATCGTTTTGTGAACTGCTTACATAAGATCCCTCTCTCCCAGCAGACAGACCATAACCCCACAGGCAGGGAACAGCCCACCTGGTCCACCCGGAATCCCTGGGCCTGGCATCATGCAGAAACTGCCATGTGGAAGCTCAGATTGTCAGACTGAATTGAATTGCATTGTTCTAGCTTCTAACGTCTTCCTCTCATGGGAGCCCTGTGAAGGAAGTGGATGTTACTGCCTCTCTTTTTACAGGGAGGACAACTGAATCCTGGGAAGGGGAAGTGACTTGCCCAAGCTTTGTGTCTGCTCAGTGCTAGGACTAGAGCCTAGCTCTCCTGACCCACACAGCGGCATGGATAAAGAGGTAGAGGACCTGGGGCTCTGTGGGGACGAGAGTCTGGAGGTGTGACTGAGAGAGTCTCTCCTCTCACTATGGTCTTTCTTTAAGTCAAAAGCACATTTCTTGTGAAGCTGCTCTGAGCAGACCCTCCTCTAGGCACCGGGACACAGTGATAACCAAGGCGTGTGTCACTCTGCCCACGGATTTCTCCCTGAGCGTGTGAGAAGGAAGGGGTGAGAAGCCGGTCAGGGTAGGGACAAGAAGGAGAGGAAGGGGTGTTCCTGGGGTTCTGGAACCTGTCACTAAGGGCCAGAGGCTCTGGGCTTTGGGGAGAGGGGTGAGCTCATTCTATGGGCCCAGGTGACAATCACCTCTCCTTTCTCTGCAGCCACCGCACTTGAAGGCCAGAGCTGCAGGAGTTGAGGAAGGTCAGAGAGGGAGGCTGAGGCCACTCCAGAGCTCCACAGCTTTCTTCAGGGGAGGAGCAAGTGGGTTACCTTTCGGATCCGCTTCAGGCTTTGTAATTGCCGTGGCCTCATTTTACGTGATTCCCATTCCTGGAGGGCAGCTCTGAGGTCTGCAGAGCCTGTCCTGTGGCTGGGTGTGCTATGTGCATTCCTGCCTCTGCCATCCTTCACTCATTCACTTGCTCACACTAGGCCCTGCTCCCCATGTACCTGGATCCTGTCAGACCGGGAGGCCTCCCCTTCCTGGAGCCCGCTGCCCTGTCCACCCCAGCCTGAGCAAAACATGCCCCTTTCCCTGAACGCTTGCAGCCCTCACAGGGGGGCCTGCTCCTGGGGCCTGCATGACTCATCCTAGCTGTGGTTTGAGTTGTGCACCCTGAAAAGATAGGTTGATGTCCTAATCCCCAGTACCTGTGAGTGTGACCTTATTTGGAAATAGGGTCTTTGAAGATGTGATCAAGTTCAGATGAGGTCATACTGGATGAGGGTGGCCCTAATACAATGTCATGATAGGCCATGTGGAGACACTGAGACACTGTGACAACAGAGGCAGAAACAGGAGTAATGCGGCTGCAAGCCAGGGAGCCCCAAGGACTGTGACTGCCAGCAACCCCCAGAAGAGAGGAGAGACGAGGAAGGAATCTTCCCTGGTGCCTTCAGAAGAGACAGCTGGCCCCGCAGACAGCTTGATTGCAGCCTCCTAGCCTCCAGCACCGTGAGAGAACACATCTGTTGTATAAAAGCCACCCAGTGTGTGCTATTTTGTCACAGCAGCCACAGAAGCCAACAGACCCCTCATCAGAGGCAATTCCTGCCTCCCTAACTGGAGGGTGACTCCCAGGCATCTGGAGGCATCCTGCTATCCTCTGCGCCCCAGGCCTCGAGCCCAGTGCCCCACAGTAAGAGGTGATAGAGAGGGACGGGTGGCCTGACCAAGGGCCCTGAGACCCCCAGTGGTTCCTTCACAATCACCCGGGATTCCGCAAAGGAGATCAAGAAATTCTTATCCCACCGCCACTTCTGCCAGCACGGCTCACCAAAATCAGGCCACACTGCTGTTCTCTTGCCTGACACCCTGTTCTTTATTTCTGATCCTCAGCACTTTTCATAATTTCATACTGACTTGTGGATCATTTGCTTATTATCAGTTACCTCCACTAGATTCTAAGCTCCACAAAGGCAGGGACCACCTGGGCTCTGTTCACTACAGTCTAGGCATGGCTGGAGCAGTGCTTGGTACTTAATAAATGCTGGGTACTGACCATTGTTACCACTGGGGAAGAGACCTGGGGAGCGACGGTGACGTGGGAGGAACAGGAGAGAAGCTTACTATTCAGCGAGGAGTCCTTCATATTGTTTATATTTTTCCTATGTGCATTTTTTCCTCTTTAATGATGAAATAACCAGTTCATACTTGAAATTCACAAATACATAAAAATACAGATTCTTACCTCAGAAAGGTAGATCTGGTGTAGGGCCTGGGAATGTGGATTTTGTAAGCTCCCTAGGTAGCCCAAATGACAGGTGGGGGAGTTGGACAATGCCACTTGTCCCACACCTGAACTCAGCACTGCAATGCAGGGCACACATCATGCCTTTCCAGCTGGGGCTCCATCTGGCTCCAAAGGAAGCCTCTTTAACCTCTGGAGTTTCTGTTTTCCCTGAATGTAATGCCTCTGCCTCTTGCACCATGCCTGAATGGGACCAATATCTAGAACTGAGACAGGAAGTCGCGGGGAGAAGAGGTGACATGGTGGGAAGAGCAGATGACAATGCCATCAGAAGGGCTTTGGGGAGGTGGAGTCCTGGAAGAGGTTGCTAAGCCCCAGGCACCCTCTCAACCTTCAGCTGCCTGTGTCTGGGGATGGACATGTGGGAACCCGTGATGGAATCTGAATACTCCCTTCTGTGTGTTCAGAGTGAGTAATTCGATCTGGAGGCAAGAAGTATCCACACCGCGCCTGCCCAGGACAACAGAGGCAAGAATCAACTGCTGGGATCTGCGGGGCTCCCTCTCTCTCTGGCCTCAGGCTCAGGGCTCTGGTAAATGTCACGCTGACAGCAAGCCTCTTTCTGAGTGCCAGGCATAAAATAAGCACCTCCCCACCCCCACTCCAGCGTCACCACCCTTTTACCCTGCGCTATTTTGCAGCATGGCACATGTCACCTCTGATGTGCTACCTATTGGCCTGCTTGTTTGCTGTCTGCCTTCCCTACTAGAATGCAAGCTTCATAAAATGAAGTGATTGCTCAATGCTGCATCCCCAGCACCTAGAACACACCTGGAACAGAGTCGGCTGTTCACTAGATTGACATTTGCAGAATGAATGAATGAATGGGCAATAGGGCAATTTCTTTTCCAGCTTCTGCATAGCACAGAGTAAGGGCTTAATTAATACTTCAGTAGTCAATAAAGGAGAGAATAAGGGAAGAAAGGTGGAGGTTTGGGCCAGGGGCCTGCATGGAGCCAAGTTTGTCCTGGCCAAGGGCCGAGGGCCATGGGAACGCTGCCAAGGACCAGACTGGTGCCTTGGCCCAGCAGCCCCATCCCTCAGCCATGCCTCCACCCACTACAGAGGCCCGTCTGCATCATCGTCATCATCACCATTGTCGTCATCATCATCCACAGCAGTCACATACCCAATGTGGCAGGGCCATACAGGATATTTAAGAGTCCTGCAGGCACAGGGGCACCATACGAGGCTTTGGATCATGTGCAAAGCTGGGTTTGGAGAAGGTCTTGAGGGGCATGTGTGCACATGACGGATGGAGAGATGGAGAGGAGCCAGAGCTCTGCCAGGAAGCCAGGCGGGCACTGAGTTCGGAGGCAGCCCAGGGCACTTAGAGATTGTGGCTGCTGGAGGAGCAAGAAGAGAAGGAGAGGCCAGCATTCCTGGAGGTTCCCAAGTGTCTGGAAAAATAGGCGGTCCTCAGATAGGCACAGATGGGAGCTGGGACCGCTGGTTTGGGGAGGGAAGGAACATTGAGAAAGTCAGTGTTTTTTCTAGAATATTAGACTGGGGCACTTCTGTCCTTTCTAAGGCTTTCAGACAGCAAGTATCTCCTGTGATCCTCACCAGAGCCCCGAGAACGAGGCTGAAGGAGAATCCTCAAACCATAGAACCAGTGAGGAGCCCGAGGCCCCAAGAGAGGAGAACTAGGCTGGTCCTCCTCAGAGGGACCTCGGGACCTCTGATCCTCTCAGACATGTTCACCCTGACTTCTTGGGTGTGAGCCACCGTGTTAAAAATATTAAAAGCAGCCCGGGCCTGGTGGCTCATGCCTGTAATCACAGCACTTTGGGAGGCCAAAGTGGGTGGATTACCTGAGGTCAGGAGTTCCAGACCAGCCTGGCCAACATGGTGAAACCCCATCTCTACTAAAAATACAAAAATTAGCCAGGAGTGGTGGCAGGTGCCTGTATTCCTAGCTACTCAGGAGGCTAAGGCAAGAGAATCACTTGAACCTGGGAGGTGGAGGTTTCAGTGAGTGGAGATTGCACCACTGCACTCCAGCCTGGGCGATAGACTGAGACTCAGTCTCAAACAACAAACAAACAAAAAAAAGTGTATGTATATATATATATAAAGCAAGATGAAGGAGGATGTCTATGGTGAAAAAGAAACCTAGGTCTCATAAATCACAAACTTGGCACGGATGCTTGTCTTTAAGGAGTCAATAGATTTACTTATAGGCCCCAAAGCTTTGTGTATGGAGCACACACAAAATTAATGCCAAATGTCAGCAGCCCTAAGAGGCCACCTATTGCACAGCAGACCATCACTTTATGAACCACTAAAAGATTTTTAAGAGGCAATTAAACTAGGACAAACTGTCATTTATAAGGCGCATCCCAGTTTCCAAGATGTGAAATGTGAAAGCGCATACATCTTAGAATGCTGCTGATGCTGTGGCTGACAGGGATGGTACAGTCTTTGAAAACCCTAGAGAGGATCAGGCAGAGACCCTGGAGATATTCTAACCAGCTCTCAAGTCTCTTGTAAAGGTTTCTCAAGTTCGGCCTCTAAGGGAGGTGAGAACTCCATCTTGTCAGCAGCACTGTTGGGTTTGGGCGCCTATGGGCCCTGATCATGTGTCTTCTAATCCGTGCTTTGTGCATGAGGACCCCCCATCATTATAGCCTGAGTGTGTACATGGGCCCTGGCAGTGTACAAACCTGCATCAGTTAATCACTCTAACGCTGGGAGGTGTGTCCAATTCTGCCCACACTTGTAGAGCTGGCATCTGAGGCCAGACCCCCAATCCCTGGCCCAGCAAAACTCCCCTACATCACAGCTACCTCCTTCAAGAGGTGCCCCGTGTCTCTGGTGCTGGCGTCTCTGCTAACATACAGGCCCTTCCCTGGACCTTCGCTGGACATAGTGACTACGGTGTGGGAAGAAATGAAACAATTCATAAATTTGGGCAAAAGGAAGAAAGAAGTGGGGAGCCTGGTGAACACTGTGGCTCCTGCCTTCCTGGTTTAGAGTGAGAGTAGAGACTGAGATGTGGGGAGCTTGTCTTCTCCCCAGCTGAGTGATCTTGGCCAAGTCCCTTCCTCTCCCTGTAAAATGAGGGGGTGGGCTAAATATCTTTGAGGTCCCCTCCAGGCTTCCAATAAAACCCTGAGAGCTGGGTCTTGGTGAACGGGAGGCAGAGTTACCTAGGGCCCACCCAGGCCACCCCACTGCAAACCCCTGCTACTCCATCTCCCAACCCCAGGTCTCCGGGTCCTCGACATGGGCTGTCTGTATCTGGTTATCTCTTCTGGAGGGCCTGTTTATTTTCCCTTCTCAGAGCAAGGACCCGAGGCAGCAGCATGGGAGGGGGCCACAACGCTGTGGGAAGGAGCCAGAGGGGACCTGGTCCCCTGCCTGCCAGCAGCATGCGTCTCCGGGGCCCCGTCACTCCCACTCTCTGACTTTCAGAGTCCTCCCACATGCTTCCATTTGTAGAGGGATGGAGTGGGATTAAGGGTTTTTAGGTAACATCCCTTACCAGTGACAGTGGGGTAGCGGACGGGGAGCAAACCATCATTCATTGAGTGCCTACGACCTGCCAGGCACCTGTGCTAAAAGCTACACAGATCTCTCCACTCCCACAGCAACCCTGTCAGGAGGTCACAGACCCTTGCTCTCACCCAGCAGCCTGACTCACGGCCCAGCCATTGCACCTGGTGCTTTCCATGGACTCTGGCTGAATCTCCCCAACAATCCATGGAGGAGGTCACGATGACATCCCCATCTCTCAGATGAGAAAAGCGAGGCACCAAGAGGTTGAATATCTTGCCCAAGGATGTGCAGCTTTCATTCAGTGTCTACTGTTCACCACACCCTGGGCTGAGCACTTCACAGACATCATCACATTTTTAGATCTAACATTCTACTATAGTCTTTTGGATAAGATGGAAAACGCAAGCTAGTCATGAGACAGGAAGATTTGTAATGAGATGAGCAATCACATCCAATCACCACAGGCCGGCGGTTTGACACCACCTTGGAGGATGGCTTCTCACTTCCTACCTTGGGGATGTCTTTGTCTACTTGGGTGAAGCCATGGAGGGCATGCTAGTCCCACTCACAGTGCCACTTATGCAAGAAGGATAGACAAAGGAGGAGCTTCACCCAGGATCAATGTAAGACCTGACATGTGGGTTCTAAGCACCAACTGAGGCAGAGATGACCTACTGAGTGCTCCCCCATTATCTGTTCTCTCCTTCTGCGGTAATACAACCCCTGAATTTAGCTGGGCACATGGCCTTCAGTATATAAGACTTCTCAGCCTCCTTTACAGCTAAGGGTGGTTACATGACCCAGTTTAGCCAATGGGGTGTGAGTTGGGGTGACTTGTGCATGCTGTATCACGCTCTTTCTGACCTTTCCCTTCTTCCTCCATCTTGATGCTTGGAAAGTGGACAAAGGTGTGAACCATCCTGGACCATGCAGAAAAGGGCCACACCCTAGGGAGGGTGGAGCAACAAGAGAGGAGGCACCTGAGTCCTTGGCATTGAGCACCGCTCTAGGCTGTTGTGAGAGTTGCTATCCCTTTAAGTCACCTTTATTTTGGATCTCTATTACCACAGCCAAACTTACATCTGACCCAATAAACCTAGTCCACTAGGCTGGGACATGAGAGTCTCCGTAGCAGGTATTATCAGATTTGGGCGCTCTGGTCCACATGAATTAAGATTGGGACAGGATGATGTGTACCCAAAATAGCCAAGGCAAACTGAGGCTACATTAACAAAACTGTAGCTTCTAGGTGGGGAAAGAGTCTGATGGAGTCCATACTGACTGCCTTCCCATTTTATGGGCTTTGACCAGCTGGAGTTCATCAAGGTAAGCCTCCTGGATAGGATCCAAGGCCCCTGAGGAGAAGGGGGCCCTGGAGGGTTCCCAAATGTCTCCAGCAGAGCCCTGCAAAGGCTGTCAAGAGCCAATGGTGGGGAAGGGAAGGCCAAGGCCTGGGAGGCAGAGGACAGGGCTACCATCCTGGGAGTGACAGGGTCTGCCAGGCCACCAGGGCAGAAAGACTCCATTGCATTCTGAACGCTATTCACTCCAGAGGCTCCCAGGAAATACACCCACCCCTAGGAGAAAAACTGCCTGGGTGCACAGTGCAGGAGGACCTCTTCATCACCTCGAATTCTTGGGTACTCCATCCCAACACACACCAATAGATTTACCACTTGCTGAGGCTGCAATGTTTGTGTGCAGTGGATTCAGGTAACCAGGCCCTGCCCCCATGCTGGGACTCTGCCTCAGGTCATGGAAAGAGCATGAGCTTGGGATTCAATCTGGACTTAAACCTAGGCCTCTGTTTCCAGGCCATGTAACTGAGAACTGCCTAAGTTATCTTTCAGTTGGGTTTAATAAAAAAATAACTCAAAGATCAACGTCAGAGGACAAAGAGATGATGCCTATAAAGCCCCCGATGCGCCCCTCATGAGCTGATGTTTCTGTCCTGCTTAGCAGGAAGGGGCTGGGCTGCTGAGGGAGGATGGCAGGGCGGCTCCACAGGTGCAAGGAGACAGCCTTGGCAAACCTTACCATTTGGCTCAAGGACCCAATCTCTTTAACTTTTTGCTCGGGTCTATTATTTGCCAGCTCTTCCTCTTGTCTTTTTCTGCTCAGATATCCAGGGAAGGGGCACCTTTGCTTGGAACTGGGTGCACCTGGAGGGAACTGCTCCAGCCTGTCTCACAACCCATCCCTGCCCCCAGGCCTCAAACTCCAGACTGGAGGGAAGTCCCAAGCTCCATTCACAGAGGCGGTGACTCTGTAGGGCTAGGTCATCCGTATTTTAACAAGCTTCCAGATGATTCTAACTCAGTGTCCACTCCAGTGGGAAGCTCCTTGGCAGGGAGATCTTCTGGGGCCTCCTCCCAGCAGAGAAGATTGTGCATTCCTGCCTCCCTCCCCGGCTCTGCAGACTGGCACACCTGCCAGGGAGCCCCTCTGCTGCACATGAGCTCTGGGGTCTGCCTGCTTGGGGAGCTCCCGGCCCTCTGGTCTCAGCGCTGCTGGCATCTGCCATGATTTATGGCTGCATCTCCTGCACACACACCAGGGGCAGAGGGACTCAGCACACTGTTCACAAATTAAACCCGGCCCTCCTCTCCTCCCAGGTAATGGGCCCATCTGATGATGAAAGAGCTTATAAACGGCTATCGTCAAATTAATCTTGATGTCAGAGAAATAATAGCGGCCATAAATAAGACTGAGTGTGCCTGGCTCGCCAGCTTGTTAGGACACTTTATAAAGCAGGACAGCGATATTAGTATCATATGGTCTCTTTCATTCCCCCAGTGTGACAGCTGAGCACTAGCTAAGGAGTCTCTCAGCTACTGATGACCTCAGCCAGGTGTCAGTGCCACCAGCGAGGGTGGCAGGAGGAACGCCAGCAGAGAGAGCTGCTGGCCATTTCCTGGCCCTGCTGCTTCTTCCTCCACCTCTGCCCAAACTGTTCCTGTAACTGCTGCCGGGGTTCTTGGGGTTGGGGTTGCTCCCGGCCATGCTCGCCCCTCTTGACGCCCCTCATGTGACCCCCATACCTCAGCGCTCCCTTCTCTCATGCTCTACTGACATGGACCTCACGCTTCTATCCCAGCTGAAGACTCAACTCCTCCAGGAAGCCCTCCTAGGCCACACGGCATCCAAACAGAGCTTTGTGACGCTTGTTCTCTCCATCATAATGGGGAGCACACCGAATCAGCTGTGGCCTGGTACCACAGGCCCAGGCTCTGCAGCTGGCCTGCAGCTGTGGACACACTCATACGCATGGTGTTTTTCTGGATAAGGCCTCCATCTCCTGTTGAAATATTGTTTGAATTCAGCGATGGTAGGGGAGGGGCTTCATAGGGGCACAGGTGACATGTCAGAGAAAAGAAGGGGAAAGGAGTCCCTTCTGGAAACATTTAAGCCTCTATTTCTGTGGCTATGTATCATGGGGTGTGCATGTGTGTACATGTGTGTGAGTGGTGAGTGGTATGAGTCTGTGCATGTATTGGCATGTGGAATGTGGGTGTGTATATGTACTGTGTATTCTCATCTAATACAGATGCGTACGTGTAAATGAATGCGTGCTGCTGTTATAACTGTATGTGAACTGTGGATGAACGTGTAAATGCATATTGCATGGGGCCCACAGCAGGACAGGCATGTGTCAGGGTGACCATCTGGGTGCACGATGATGTGAGCGTCAGGTGCTGGTGGATCGTGGGCAGCGTATCACATGTAGCTGTGGGTTACTGGGCAAGGGGTGCCCAACTAGACAGGCAAGAAACTCCACTTCGAGGAGTCTGGACAAGGTCATAAATGGAAGATAGAAGGTGGGAAGGAAGGCCCTAAGCTGAATAGGGCTTTGGCACAGGGCAAGTGCCCCCCAGCCCTCTCCAGAGCTACGAACACTGGCAGCTTCCCCTGGCTGGCCAGCAAAAATGCCACTGGGAATGAGAGGCCGGCTCACCGCTGACCTCTCTCTACAGTCTTCTCTAGAGTAGGTGCTATGACTTGGATGTTTGTGTCCTCTCAAAATTCATATGTTGAATCTTAACCCCCAACGTGATGGTGTTAAAAGATGGGGCTTTCGGGAAGTGACTCGATTCTAAGGGTGAAGCACTCATGAATGGAATTAGTGCCGTTATAAAAGAGGCCCCAGGGGAGTCCCTCTCACCATCTGCCATGCAAGGTTACGGCAAAAAGGCAGCCATGTAGGAGGTGGACTCTCACCCGCCACAAACCTGCTGGCACCTCGAGCTTGGATTCCCAGCCTCCAGTACACTGGGAAACAAACTTCTGTTATTTATAAGCCACCCAGTCTATAGCATTTTGTTATTGCAGTCCAAATGTACTAAGATACTGGGTAAAGATGGCACTCTGGGAGGAAGACTATGGTGGGAAGTAATTCAGGCAGTCACCAATCCATGAGTCCCCTTTTATGGCTCTTTCTCAGTCTCCCTGCCTCTGCAGTATAAGGGAGTTCCTTCTGGCCAGTCTTGAGCTAGATGACCCAGTTCCCAGGCCAGCATTCCCAAATTGTGTTCCATGCAACCAAGTTCAAGGTACGCTTCTAGAAATCATACAGACACAGAGAGAGAGAGAGAGAGAGAGAGAGAGAGAGAGAGAGAGAGTTCTGTGGTCAGATAGTTTTGGGAAATGCTGCTAAAGCAAAACCAAAGGGCTCTCTTGGTTGCAGGACTTATCAGGGACTTTAATTTACTAATACACACTGGGACTTTCCAAGACTGGGATATAGTGTGTAGTGTTTCCAAATTGTTGGAATATGTACCTTTCTGCATAAACAACTTTTAACAGCTCAAGAGGCCCTGATGCTTGCTTGGACAGTGTGGAAAATGCTGCCCTAAGCCCCTACTTCAAGGGTCAGTCCCACCCCTGTGTCTTCCAGGAGGTCTCCCAGATACCACACCACTCTGCTCTTTTATCTGAAGTTTCCCACCCTCCCAACAGTAGCCCATGGCACCTCTTCCTTTGGAGGTAACTGTCCCAGCATTGCTTCACCAGAGTCTGTTGAAACTCCTGCCTCACTTTCTTGTGGCCTCAGCCCTTAGCTCAGGACATACAGAAGTTCTGAATAGACTATGTGCACTTTATTCTTGACAAAAGACAATCAACCACCAGCAACACTGGCCAACAGGCAAAGCTGCCATGTTGAAAAGGAGGGCCGACAAAGCCCCAACTTCCCTGCAGTCCATCAGCCCCCCAGCTCCCTGTCCCGGTGACCCCTCTGCATGACTCTCCTTCTCAGCTTGCCCTTCCCCTCCCCTCACCCCCGCAATCCCTTGGCCCACAACACCCTCACCCCACCTCTTCCTGGGCAACCAGATCCTTTACGACTCACCCAGGCATCAGCTACCCCAGGCATTGCCCTCCCCAAGATGTTTCCCGCAGGCTAAGAGAACACCCAGCACATACCTTAGGGCCATGCTCTTCCTGCGTCTGTCTGTTTCCCACGAGGCTCAGTATTTTTAGGGCAGGCAAAGTGCTTAGGAGGGTGCCTGGCACAGAGTAAGTGCTACGTGTGCATCTGCTACTGCTCTTATGGTTATTATTATTATCCTTGTGTCCCCCATGCCTGCACGGGGCCTGTTCCAACACAGGTGCTCAGTGCGTATGCGTTAGATGAGCTGAACAAAACCATGATCAAATTTGAGCCTCACTATCACCCTGCTGGGGGACTTTCTATAATTGTTTCCATTTTACAGATAAGAACACTGAGGCTCAGTTTGCCCCCTGCCCTTTATTTCCCTTACAAAATTCAATGTGCCTCCTAGGAGCAGGCAGGGGGACTCTGTGCATGGCAACTCCCTAGCAGGTAGCCACATAGAACAGTAAGGGTAGCCCCTACTCTGTGCCAGGAAGCATTCATGGTGGGTACATTACATCCACTGTCTCATTTAATCCTCACTCAACCTGGCAGGTAAGAATGAGTACCCTTTTCTGCAAAGAGCAGAACCAATGTCCCAAGAGGGTTGCCCACTTCAGAGGGAGGACACGAAGCCCCCAGCTCCCTCGAGCAGCAACCCCTCCACATGACTTTCTTTCAAGGGGTGGCACGGTGACCCATTGGAGCACTCAGGCAGCTCGGCTGGGCAGAGGGGCAGGAGAGGAGGCAGAGAATTTCAGCAGGATGGCCAGGGCCAGGGAATGGCAGGGAGGATGGGGACTGGAATGGAAGGGATGACAATGAAATGAGAGGGCCCGATGCTCCAGAAAAGAAAAAGAAAATTCAGACGAGGGTGACAGCCACAGGACTCTGACATTCACCTCTTGGATCAGATCTGGGCCTACATGGGAGAGGGGTAGGGAGCAGGGCTGACCTGATCACTCCCCAAGGCAGCAGAGCTACAGTTCTTCCTCCTCGGGAAACAGTTCCAGTCTTGCCTCCTCTGGGAGGTCCTCCTGATTTTCTGCAGGCCTCAGTGACCTCTCCCCGTCCTGTGCCCTAAGATACCTCCCTGCTAGGCCATACTTTCTGGCCAGCATGACCACTATTTGGCCATTCTTGTTGCCCGTTCTCCACCCACATCAGGAGTGTTCGGGGTCTTCCCAGTTAGGCTACAGGTCACAGGCTGTCTGTGCCAAAGCAGGTTCTCAGCAACTGCTTACACAATTAAGCTGAAACATGCCCAGCCCTTCCCTGACTGCCCAAGGGCCTGCTTTGCACTCGCCTAAGTCCCCTTAGACTGTCCCAGGCCTGAACAAGCAGAGGTGTGTTTGCACTGGGGAAGTGGGGTGTGTGGTGGGAGCTGGGAAATGGCTATCTTTTGCTAAATACTTCCCAGGATTTGGGGTGTCTCGTACTTTATGAGCATGAGAACTCCCTTTCATCCTCACCTCTCTGTGACATTGGTATTTACATCAACTATTTCCATTTTTTTAGGAGACTGAGGCTCAGAGAGGGCCAAAGTCCTGCAGCTGATAGGTGGTCAAGCTAAAGACCGCCTGATGGCAAAATCTGTGTATTCTTTGCTATGGCTTTGTTTCCCATTCCCTCGACCCCCAATCTTTCCTCAAGGAGACCCAGCAAACACAGCCCTTGACCTGCCTGGGACGAGGCCCTAAACCCAAGGGAGCTCTTAGTTTCTGTTTCGGGTGATTTAAAAGTTTTGGAACTAGAAAGCAGTGATGTTCGCACAGCACTGTGAATGTATGTAATGCCACTGAATTGCAGTACACTTTTAAATGGCTGAAACAGCAGACTTTATGCTGTATACGTTTTACTACAATAAAAAGAGTCCTGTACCCCCCCTCAGAAGATCTCCTTCGCACCCATTGGTGGGGTTCTCTTCGTCTCCTGGCCTCCCCTCTCAGGCTCTGGTTCCCAGGCCTGGCACACGTGAGGATCTGCCAACATGTTGAAATGCCATCCCTTCTCTCTATGACTAGTTAAACCCAAGCTGTCCTCAAGCCTCACCCAGTCATGCCTCCCACAAAGCACCCCATAGCTGCCATAGCTCGTGCCACTTACAAATGGCATTGAGCCAAAACCCAAAATGCCCACCAGCCCTCAGGGTTAAGAAACCGAGTTCCAATCCTGACTAGAGCTCCAAGAGCCAGCTCTGACTCTCCAGCCACTGAACAGCTTAGGTCCTCAAGCTCTGGGAAGATGAGGCCTTGGGCCGACCCTGAAGTGTTTCTGTCACTCACCCCGAGAAGGACCCAAATGCCAGAGGAGTGTATAGCCACCCCGGGAGTCGAGGCACAGCCTGGGCTGGCCTGCCTGAATGAAACGTCACCAAATTCTGTATTTTCATTCAAAAGTTTATGTAAAATTTGCAATTGGAGGTAGAAGAGTTGCTTGTTTAGTTTAATATAAACTTCATGTTTTCCCCAAATTGAGACATAAAACTAGAAACCGTGTCTATCCTACAGCAGGCCCAGGCCCTGTTTTGCCCTCGGAATCAAGATTCTGCTCTCTGCTGCACACACATCTAGTCCACCCTCTAGCCAGATGCTCCCCAGGTGCACCTGTGCAGGGATGGGCCCTGACTTAGGGAATACCCAGGAGATGGCTGAGAGACACGAGCTGAGAAGGTGGGAACCTGACGCCTCCCTCCTCCTTCCCACCACTTCTCCGCTGGGGGAAACTGAGACTTGTCAGGGACCTTCAGGATGGGACTGTGCCATCTCAGGTTAGCATCTGGGCTCCTCTCCCACCTTCTCAACCACACTCTCACCGCACCTGCCTGGGGAAGACCAAGCTGGGGTCTGGCTGCTGCCCCCTCACCCCACATGACCTCTCTCCCCTCACCCCCTCCCTTAGTTCCTTTCCTCCTGGCAGGGAGTGCTGGAGTCTTCTGGTTCCAGTGGGCCCAACCTTCCTTCCAGTTGTCCCTTGCTACCCTGTCCCTCTGGTTCCATGGCAGGTGGCAGCCAGCAGCCCTGCATCCCAGGCACCCCTGCATCCCAGGTACCCCTGCATCCCAGGCACCCCTGCCCCAGAGCAGCCTCAGCATCAGCTTGGCCAGAAAGAGTGTGGCAGGAGCTGCCTCCCAAGCTCAGCTTCCTTCCCGGCACAGCCCTTAGAGAGGGAGACAGGTCTGATGTCCCAATCCGCCCCAAGGGACATGAGCCCACCAGAGGGGAGGCCTAGGCCACAGCTCACCACCCTTGGTGTCCAAGATGAGGAGCTCTGGAGGGTGCTGACAGAACCAAGCCAAGGCTCTGGCCCAGCTGCCTCTGCTGTCTCCATCCTCAGCACAGAGTTGGGGACACACACACCTCTGGGCCATGCAAGGACTTGTTCTTTGGGCCCAAGTCCCCCACTGTCACTCCCTCACCTTCCCAGAATCTAACTTTTCAGGTCTGGTCAGCAGTCCCTAACATCATAGGCAGAGGGGGCAGGTATGGTCCCTTCCCCTGAGTCCATGCCTGCCCCTTCCAGGGAATGAGCCCACTGTGGAGGCTGAGGTCCCCTGTGGAGGCCAAGATCCCCCGGGGAAGGGCCATCCTTTGGCTTAAGGAAGTCCAGTGTCTCCACGCTGGGAGTGGGAGTGAGCACATTCTCCCATTAGCTCCAGGGAATTTGAGGAGTAGAAGCAGGTGTTCCAGGAGGTGGGTGGTCCTCGGGCACAGGCAGCCCAGAGGGGGCCCCTGAGCTTTTGAGGAGGGGGTGGCATGGGAGAGAAAGGCTGGAGCTAAGCAAGCTGGCTGGGGGTGGAGGGAGAAGGGGGAAGACATGGAGAGCGCCTCCATCCCTTCCCTCCCACTCAGCTTCAGAGGGGGCACAGCAGCTGTTCCAATGCTTCCTGCCCTTCCTTGAGACAGGTGTCCACTGAATTCTCACTTCCTCCCAGCCTCAGAGAGCTTCTCCACCCCCTCTCCACCTGCAGGCTGGTGCTGAGTCAGCAGCCACTGCTTCCTTTCCTAGGTGCAGTGAGGCCAGCACTTAGATCTGAGGGATACAGCGTCATCAGGGGAGGCCAACGTGGGTGACCGTCCCCCTCCCTTGCTGGCAGGGAGGACTTCCTGGAGGGCTCCGCTGCGCACAGCAGCACACCCCAGGGGCATGTTTCAAGGAAAGGACAGCAGAAGGAAGAAGCAGCATCCGGGGGAATGTCCCGCTCAGTGACCCAACCAAAGCAGCAGCACCAGGCTTATGCCAGCCCTGAGCTTGGGGTCAAGGAGCCTTGTGTCTGTGCTTCCAGGTTTAGCCCATGCCCTGGATGGACTACTAGCCAGGCAGGGGCAATTACTGCTCCCTTCCCACCTACTGCACAGTGTGACCTGGCCAGTGGAAGTTCACGTGCCTACTGAGTCCTAAAGCTCATGTGGCTACTCTCCCAATGAAAAAGCAAAAAGCAAAAAGGTGACGGGAATAGCAGCTCTTCTCACCACGAGGAAGGCAGTGTTTCACAGCAGGCAGGGGCAATTCAGCTAATTCCCTCCCTTGGCAGATAGGCAGTGAAGTCGCAGAGTACTCAGGCTTGGCCAAGACCTCACATGAGTAGTTACTGGCAGAGAGGCCATGAAGCCAGGACTATTTCCACTGTCCCACATGGCCTGTCTGAGCGCCACCACTGTGAAGAATACCAGTGATGATCTTCACTGTTGCCTTTGGCTGGCTTCTCGACTTGTTTCCTATGCATTACTTCATGTGACAAGTCCAGTAAGTCACAAGCCATAAGATGTACCCATTTGACTGATGGGAAAACTGAGAATTGATGGAAGAAAACTGACCTGTTCAAGATCACAGTGGAAGTTTGTGGACCAGAATCTCGGTCTCAGAATAGTTTATCCAAGTCGTATTCCTTTCCCCAGCCCTCTCTTATCTGCCTTCTCTCCACTTATTTGGGCCTCTCGATAGAAGGGGCTGCTGGTGGGCAGAAAGGAGTGAGAGTTGTCACACCTGATCCACTTACCGCCTCCTCCCCACATGGCTGGACAGCAGTCCAAGGGAGGTGGGTTAGAGCAGCACCAAGAGGCCTAGAACCTATGGCATGCGAAGCTAGCAAACTTGGCTGTTGAGCCACTATTCAAGTGGAATATTATGTAGCCATTAAAAGTGGTGCTTGTGAAAACAGCATAGCAGAATGTGAAAATGTCTGTGACATTAATGTAAAATAGGAAATAGAGAATGTAAAAAGTATACATATATTGTGTTTACAGCTCCACCCCCTCACCCCCAAAAAAGACAACAAATACATGAACAAAAATATGAAGGCATTTCACTAACATGATTGCAGAGGGATGGACTCCTATGAGATTTTTTTTTCCTTTGGTTTATTTTCTAAACTTTCCAGAATGTGATTCTATCATCTCCATGAAACAACATAGATACAATTTGTTAAGGCTTCAAGATAATCTAAGAAAAAATGCAAAACATGCCCTCACTTTGGGGATCAAAGCCTCAGGAAGGGGACACCTATTATTTCTGTGGAAATCAGGGCACAGACTCCACCTCCCTGGAATTCCCCAGCAAGCCGGCCAGGCCTGCTCTGAGACGGCATCTGAGGGTGACAAGACTCTCCACCCTGGGTTCCAATGCCCTGTTCACTTCCTACTCTGGAGAGTTTCTGGTCCACCACGCACCCTCCCTGTCTCTCAAAGTCCCCTTTTGGGACTTGTAAGGCTCAGGGTTGGGGGCCTAGACCCCCTTGAAGCTTGGCGGGCCATTAGCTGGAAGGAGCCTCTTCCACTGTGGACAAAGAGCCTAGCATTCAGAATTGGTCCCCCCGACTATGGCGGGAAAGCAGGGATTCCTTTCTCATTCTTGCCTTGGTCTTGACGAGGCTCCTCGGCACATGCAGGCCATGGCGGGCGGTGCAGGGGGCCATAGTCAAGTGTCCAATCGCCTGGGCTCCCCTTCTGGCTTAGCCATTTACTAGCTAGTCAGGAAGGGTGGCAAAGTCTTTCACCACTCTTGGCCTCAGCTTCCTCCTCTGATTCCCAATTAACTCCTCTTGGGCTGTGCCAAGGAGGAAATGAGATAACGGAAGAGAGAGCTTTGAATTGGGAAAAAACCCCTCCTTGCAGACAGGACCAATCTTGAGATCAGAGTCCCTGTCCTTGTCCTCAGTCCCCACTCCCTGCCCTCTCCTCTCCCAATATGCCACTGGGTGGGCTCCCTCCAGTTCCCTCTGCTCCCATGTGTAGGGATGGCCTTTTGCAAAGTAGTGGAGGCAAAACTCCTGGCACTTGCCCACCTTGGGGTCTGTCTTTTCAAGAAAGGCAAAGTTTGATAAAACTTGTTCCAACTGAGATTTCGGGACACTGATTGGTACAGCTCCAGGAGGAGTTCATATGGTAAGAAAGCTTGCTCAAGCGGTGACCTAAGCCAGTAAAGACACATGAGAATAACCTCATAAGGGTTTCAGGCATGAACAGAGAGTTTGTGGGGGACAAGTCGTGTGAGTATGAGGAATTTTTATTGTTGAAGTTCATTTCCTACCCCAACCAGGAATCTGTATGAAAAGGACTAGAAGTCTCAACTCCCAGACGTTGCCACAATCCCCTTCCATCTGCCACTCTGGCGTCTGAAGTTCTGTGTGCTTATCTGTACACTAAATTCAATTCTCCCCAAAATGGACTGTTCCTCTCATCTTCCCCATTTGTCTTCATGGTCTTATATTCTCCAAAGCACCCCAAAGACCTCCAGTCCCTCAGCCCCTTCCACATGGACTCAATCCTGCTTACTCCACCTTACAGTAAAGCCCCCGATGTGGGCCTTCTTCCCCTCCCCACCCCCCAAGCCTGCCCCACCTCCTCCCTGACCTCAGCCTCTAGCCCCATCTCTCTGTCATCAGCTGCAGAATAAACTGTTTAAACAGCCCTCTCCCCTCAGAGCTCCCAAAGGCCGAAGGAGCCAGTCCAAACTCTTCCAGAGGCCTTCAGAAACTAGCTTCAAAACCTCTTCAAGCCTTGTCTCCCACATTCTCCTGACCTCGTGCTCCTTAACTCCTGGAATTGTGCTCTGAGGAGAGGCATTCAAAGACAGGACAATAATCCCGGTGCTCCCTGTAGGCCTGCACATATGCCCCCCAATCAACACACACTCCTCCCTCCTGCTATGCACTTTCTGTTCTTGCCAAATCAGCAGAGCCACTGGCCTTGGCCAAAATCACTCATTCCCTCCACCTGGGGTGCTCTCTCCTCTTCCTCCTCCTCCCTTCTGTATACATACCACCCTTTGAGGCACATCGCAAACCGCCTCTGCAGCAAGCTCACCTCTGACCTTATTTGATCCCCTGGCCAGTAAACACCTACAGTTGTGAAGGGAAGGGGCAGCTGTCTGGCACATCCTAGGCACCTGCTGCGTGCGAGGTATCTTCTAATAGCGTAGACACAGCCTATCAGGTAGGTTTCATGGCAGTCATCAGTCATTGTTCAGAGGATGCTCAAAGCAGTGGCCTAAGTTCACCCTTTCAGGTCAAGACTGGGCTAGGACTCAAACCCTGGACTGCTCCATGCTCTTTTATCTCACCAGTCAGGACATTCCGCCACTCATGTGGACATTTTGGCCCAGAACATCTTATACAGTATCTAGTTTCCTAAGCATTCATCCCTCAACCTCAGCATAAGCCCCAGGAGGGAGGCACTCGGGTCTCCATTTCTTCTGTATCCCCCTTAGCGCAGTGTTTGGCCCCAAGTAAGTATTCAATGAACACTCATTAACTGAATGAACAAACAGGTGAGTAGGTGAATGAATGGACAACCAGACACATGGAGTACAGGCATTGCATGTGGTTTGGCTATGCGGTTATAAGTGTTTGCTTTTGGTTCTTAAATCATCCTGAAACTCTGAGTCTTTCCAAGATAAGCCCTCCCCCTTCCCCCAATTCTCTTGGAAATATATTGGTTGATCTGTAGCTAAACCATACCGGAAACTAATAAATACTAATTCATATTCATATAGTGTTAAGGTGGGAATTTTTACAAAGCTGTTTAGATCCATAGAGAAACTAGGGCACAAGTGTCTTGGAGATTTGTGTGACAATTGTGGAGTTGGATTGAGGGAACCAAAGTCACACCCTGAATCGGAGTCAAGGACCTGTTGTTTCCTGCCCTTTGTTTCAGATAAGGGGTCCTGCTGCCCTTGGATCCTGCACAGAACTATTGCTTCAGTAGCCTAGAAAACCATTAAATCTTCTAATGTGCCACTGCAGGATACTTACTTAAAGAAGGGAAGAACAGGGTGGGACAGGAGGTGAGAAAACTGCAAAAGGCGGGTGGTCCAGGCTCTGTCATCTGCACTTTAGGGCGTCAACACTCTTGGTGGTCTTTTCCCTAAATTTGAGTGATTAATAGTATTTGCTGGTTTGTGGAAAATTATTATTAAAGAAAACTCATTAACTTAGTGGGTCTTTCTGATGCTAGTTTCAAGAGAAGTTCTCTTGTTCAGAAAGAAGAACTGTGTTCCATCTTACTTTAAAGCCTATGACACAGGATTCCCTGAACTGATGGGTTTTCCAAAATCCTGAAGTCAAGGTGCTAAAACAGGTATGTGTCAGGTGGTTGAGAGAATAAATATAAAGAACAATGGCTTTGTAGTTCCTGAATCATCCAGTCACCAGGAAAGTCTCCTTAATATGTAAGTGTTTAGTTCAGACAATCTGGTTCAAACATTAAATGCACTGGATCCATTGCTAAAACATGATTTCCCATTAACCCACAGCTTGCTATATTATTACTAGGTTACTAGCCATCCTCAAAATGTATTCTCAAACAATTCTGACATACTTAACAAAAATTTAGAAAAATGAAATCTTGGAATTGGTTAAGATTGATCTAACGAGCCACTGTTCTCTAGGGCAAATATGAGAGTGATCACTTGATTCAGGGTAGTTTTACTATTGTTGAGGTTGGATTGGAGTGGTTTGCTTTGCTTTCTAAGTCTCGTGTAAATGAAAATTTAAAAAGAAGAAGAAGAAACAAGCAAAATCTTCAGAGGACTAGCCTTGTAGACCTATACCTCTCCTCTCTCACAAACTACAGCAGGGCCTCCACTGGGAACATCCATGTGTGTCCATGTGTCACAGTAAATCAGCTCAGCTTTCCCACCGGGGCTGGGAAGAGCACGAGAACAAAGGGCCAGAGCAGAGAGGGCAGCCATGGGGGGAGAGGAGAGTTGCATGAAGCCACAAAGAAGGCAAGGAAGTGCTGTGGTCAGGCAGGGGTGCGCCCGCCAGCGAGGAGCAGGGTGAGCCCCCGGGAGTCAGTCAGCCCAGGGGAGCAAGGACGAGGCACACTGGCCAAAAGAGGAGCAGCTCCAAAATGATGACACTTTGAAATAACCGGGAATTTCTTTAATCAACTCTTTTCCTCAGTGTCTAGAATGCTTCATTTAGCAAGGCTCCTTCTGGGCTGAAATTGAATAGGTGTAATTGACAAATGGCTGAATTTGGGTTCCACTGGGGGGGGGGGGGCGGGAATACCTCTCCACTGGCTTCTCCAATGTAATTATGGAAAAAAAGACGTTTTGAGGGTTCTTTTTCCAACTCAATTTTGGGTTAGGTCCTGACTTTGCTCCTGATCTCCCCCTCCCCCTTCCCCACCTCAACACACACTTAGACAATGGCTGAGATCTTAGCTGTCTTTCTCTTAAGAGAGGCCCTAGGGCCATAGATGAAGCAGCTGTCAGGAAACTAGGCTATAATCAGCTTTAACTGGCTCACAGCCTGCAGAGGGCACAGACCCTCTTATTCCTACAGTAACAGGTCCACTGTTGGCCCTGGGATAGGGGTGGGAGTGGTCTGAGTCAGTTTCTGTTTCAAACATCTTCCTTATCCAGGATCTCAATACAAAACTTACATTGCAAGTCCTAAAAATTTAAATATGCACATAGAAGAGGGTACTTTAAAATTCCAGATCATGGCTTCAGCTACATGTAACATGTCACCCCCAGCATGATTTATAAGGACAGTAAATCAATGAGACAGCAAACAGAAAAGTTAAAACACAACTCAAAATGGGTTTTTAGGCGAGTCTGAAATGCTACAAGATTGCTAGTTAAGAACAGTATCCCTTTTCTCAACCTAAGTGTTATATCCCCTTCTCTTCACCAGCATCAGAAACCCAGTGCCCACGTATCTGGAAAACTAAGATGAAATGTGGAGGCTATTGAGTACACAGGTGGCCAAAGGTAGGGGTTCTCTCTAGGCAGGTGAACTGTTTCAGTGTAACAGGACAACTGGCCCCTCCTATCGCCCCAGACATCTATTGTGAAAAGATATGGACTAAATGAGATTAAAGTCACCATATCTGTACCACAAAAAAATAAAATAAAATAAAGTAAAAAGAAAAGGCATTCACTCAAATCTTACAATGGGAGGTGGGAGTGGTGGGTGGGTGAGGGTGGGGATAGAAAAGCAAGGGGGAAAATCTAAACAGCAGGATACAACAATAAATGGGAAAACAGCAAGAGAAAAAGCACACTAGGTTAATATAGGAAAACTAGTTCTTTATTGAGAGATTGTATATTAGTATTAGTGGATTCTGTGTGTAACAATGTCGTCATGCACACGATACAAAAAAAAAGGCTGGGCCCACCATGCTTCGGAAGGGCAACAGAACAAAAGCAGCGTACAATGAGCAGATGGCCCGGGCTACACGACCACAGTACGTTTCAGCAGGGTAACATCTCTAACCGAGCGCTGTACATTGTCAACTGGGGGATGTAAAAAAATACAGATCATGCTTTAGTTTTAGTACAAGAAAAGGTGAAAAAGATACACAACCAAAAGGATATTTGATACAGAAAAAATTACCCACAAAATAAGAACAGGAAGTAATTCAGCACAGCAGAACACGCTACCCCTGTTTAATGGAAAACCATTTTGCTAGGATTCTTTTTTCTTTTCTTTTCTTTTCTTTTTCTCTTTCTTTTCAGATTGCCAAATGGCAGTCCGGGGAGGCTATCTGGGACTTTATTTTGGAAGGGCCCTCAAAGTAGGGGCCTTATTCTTTCATTATTGCTGCTGTTTTGTTTCCGTTTTCAAGCAGGTCTGGCTGGCGAGCAGCAGAAGGGAGCCGGCTGTTAAAGGCGCAGCTCTGAGGGCCGGGGCGGATGTCCAAAGATGCTCTTGACATTGTACAATTAAACAATTAAGATACTATGGCCACAGCTCCCATTTAAGCCAGGGACCTTGGTGCACCAAGTTTTCAGAGGCTATGGTATAGCAGCAACTGTCATTTCATCAAAGATTTTTTAAATACATATGTTTAATATTTTTTGCCTCCAACTAAGTGCAATCCTCAGTTATGCCTGGGCGCTGCCAAGAAGCTAACTGACAGCCACCCAGATAACTGAAAAATGGGGTGCTGCAGCCTCTAAGCCAAGGCAAAAGGAATCCACTTAACAGGGATTTACAGTGCAATGTACTCGGCTAAACAAGATGAAGATACAAAAATGGTTATTTCTCTACATCTATTCTGAAATGGCCTACATCCTACACTACTACAATGGAAACTAAAAAGAACAGATTTAAGCTGGCAGACTCTCTAATAGTTTTACAAGAAGATTGTGGTTTAGGACCTTGTTGAGTTAAGCATTAGTATCCTCTATCGGAAGGTCATGAACTCTTATCACATTGTGCTAAATTTTACCCACAGACCAACTCACCCCTCAGCCCTTGAATTTCCTGTGGGCGTGTTTGCCACGAAAGTAAACTTTAACTGATGGGCAGAATTTGTGTTGTTGGATTTTCTTGGGGGGCGGGGAGGGGCGGTGAGGGAGAAAGTAGTATTAAAAATAAAATTTAAAGGCAGCTGAGCAATTTGAATTTCAAAACATGGAATCAGCATCCTGCAATGGTATTTAGAGATTGGTGGTATTAATGAGGATGGTAATGATTTAATCAGGATAATTATACTTTCAGGCTCAACATCCTTCTTAATCATTTTTGAATTTCTGCCTAGTGTAATGTTCCACACCCGTTTTAAGAGGAAATGCCAAGTAATAAGAGATAATTGTGTATTGAGGGAGGGGGTGGCATTTCAAGGAGATCGCATCCAGCCCCCCTCTTTCTTCCTCACACACCCACTCCCCCTCACCCCCATGGCTAGGCTGGCCTGAGATAGGGGATACTGCCGCTTAAATAGCAATGCCTTCCTCAGATGGAGACAGGAAATGGTTAAGAGGGTGTCACAATACAGCTAAATGCGGAGGCAGAAGGGTCACAGCGCACACAGCAGCGAGTTGACCATTCACTGAGCTACACAATGAAGAAAAAAAAAGATTTGATAAATGCAGAATGTCATCATTCTATCATCACACAAAAAACTGCGGTTCAAACAGGCCTAAGGGGGCCAAGCTTGCCTTTTAGGTTCTGGGGAGAGGCGCGGGGCTGGGGACAGCTGGGCTGGATAAAATAGGGCTGGGCTTTCCTTTTCTTGCCCAATCGGGCCCCTGGGGCGCACTAAAGCGCTGGCCCTGCGACCCCACCCCCCACCCCGACTTGGTAGAGGAGCCCTGGTCGGCCAAGGGAAGACATCATTCTGTGTGTGAGGGAGTGGGGAGAGGGGGAGGAGGGCCTGAGCCAGCAGGGATTTAAGCAGACGTGGAGTGGGAGAGGATAGAAGAAACATTTCCAAGACGAGAAATGTGAGTCCAGAGGCAGAATACAAAAAAGAAAAAAAAATGAATCTAAATGCATCTCGGATTTGCTTGGGAGGTGGGAATTTTTTATTAAAAGAAAATGAAAGAAATGTGGAGTGGAGGTGGGGAGAAGAGGGGAAAATCAAGCTATTGTTGCAGCAGAATGTGAGGGAGAGGGGATGTGGGGAAAGGGGACCGTGCAAACACACCCCATTTATCACAGTTAAAAACAAAGCCCGCGCCGGGCCGCTGCTTTGTCAACCGCTGCCCGGGGCAAAGGCCTGGCGTGGGGGCAGCTTCCCACCTCATCCTCACACACAGCGCAACACCCAAGGGCCGGACGCCCGGCTCCGGCCGGGCCCAGAGGGGCACGGCAGCGCAGGTCTGACTCTCCGAGGCGCGCGCGCACACACATGCACACACACTCACATACACACACACACACACACACACACGCCCAAGCATCTTGAACCCGTGGATGCAACTGTCATACAAAGATAGTTGCGGGGGGCGGGGTGAACAGGGCAATAGCACAAGGGCGATACACAAAAAGGGTTAAAAAGGAAAAAAAGATGGGATGGAAAATCGTGCAAGTGCCCACGAAAGGGTGGGAGGCTGGGGTATGGGATAGGGCAGAGACCCAGGTCCCAGCTAGCCAGCCATCGGTACTAATGACCAAAAAATGAAGAAATACAAAACACACATAACACAAAACACACATATACCTCAAAAAAAGCAAACCACTAAAAACCAAGCATGCTCTCGCGCCCGCTCTCTCTCATACACACACACACACACACACACACACACACACACACACACACACGGTCATGTATCTTTCTCCTTTCGATCATACAGGGCTAGGTATTAGGGGAAGGGGCTGTGATTTGGGGGAACCACGTCCGCCGCAAAGAATAAAAAATGGGGCTGGGGAGGAAGGGACCCAAATTCGCCAAACCCTAACTTCACTACAAAAGCTCCCACGAGGGCGGCCGCCCCCACTCTCGGGGGTCCCCCTAAAAGGGGTTGGGGGAAGCCACCGCTCGCCCTGCGTCCTCGCGGGTGTGCCCTGAGCCCCCGGCCGCCCGCGGCGCCCGCCCCCGCCCCGGTGCCTGCCGCGATACACGCTCCGAAGCAGACCCCGAAAGGAAAAAGCGATACCTCTGTTTCGCACAGAGCCAAACACTGGAAGCACGAGATAGCCGACGTGGACCAGGACCATCCTGGCTCCTCGCGCGGCGGCGGCGGCGGCGGCGGCGGCTGCGCGCGGGCCCTTTGTGGCGCGGCTCCGGGGCGCGGGCGCGGGCGGCGGCGGGGCTGCGGGAGCCGCCGGGGCGGGAGGCGGAGCGCGGGGCGCGGGCGGCGGTGGGGCGGCGGCTGGCGGGGAGACAGATGGCCCATGGAAAGACTCCCTTCCCGGCCCCTCTCGACATTCAAAGGCGCTGGGGCCGCAGCTGCCGCCACACAAAGGCGCGCGCAGCCAATGGGAGCGGAGCGCAGCGCGGCGCGGCCTCGCCGGAACCGCGGGGGACAGCGGGGACCGCGGGCGCGCGGGTGGCGGGGGGAGGGAGCGGTGACGGCTGGAAGGGGGCGGGCGGCCAATCGCCGCGGCCCGCTGCGGGGCGCGAGGGAGGGGTCAGCCCCACGAGACGCGTGGAGCCCAGCGCGGGTCCCTGGCCTCCCGCGGGCCGGAGCGCGCGCGCGTGAAGCGCCCCTGCACAGACATGGGCGGCGTGAACACGGAACGTGCACACATGGAGAGGGACGTGCACTCAGACATGTGGAGGTGCATTCGTTAGTGCAGAGACACGGGCACGAGCGCCCTTAGTGCACACGACCCTGAGGTCCCTGCACACCGCGCACGGGTCACTCGGGGACGTGCGCTCGGAGGCTGGCGCACGTGTAGAGCCTGACTGCGGGCACAAGGGAAGCTGGAATGCGAACAAGCAGCCGCAAACAGGACCCAGGCACTGTCACACAGACATGCACACACCAAACGCCTTGTTAACGCAGGACACGTGCCAAGAGCGCATTCTCAGAGACACACAGAGGGGACACACGATGCAGACACAGGTTAGACATGCACGCTTCCCAGGTTCTCTGCCTGGCGCACCGCCTCGTTGCTCTTGGAGAGCACAAAGCTCACAATAATTATTTGCGGAATTGAAATTCACTCATTGACTGAGGTCTTTGCCAACAGTCTACACAGAGGCACACTGCCCAGAAAACCCAGGGCCACTCATCTACCTTTTGCCCTGATCTGAGACAGGTACACCCAGCCATGTGCACAGACACGCCCACTTCCACAGTCAGCCGGCAGATATGTAACATCAGGCACTGCGGCTCCTGCAAATTCACACGTGGAGGCACGGCCACCGTGTCACATGTGCCCTGTGACAGTACAGCTGGGGACAAGCAAGACCCAATCAAAGAGGCTTCACCGCAAGCCTTGTTGCCAGGAGGACAACTGAGGCGGTGTTCTTGCAAGCTCAGCCAACCTCCTGTGAAAACTCCCAAGGCAACCCTAGGCCTCTGATCCGGCTCACAGTCCACACACTAAGGCCAGACAATGCTTCAGTGGCCCACCCACGGGCAAAAAGACAGAGGATATTCCCTACATCGGGACTTGTCTTCAAAACCCAGTGGCTTCTTTATTTAATGAGTATGATAAATAGGAGATGGTAAAAATCACAATATGTGGAGCTGGAAATAATCTAATCCAATCCCAACCTGCCCTCACCTTGGAAAAGGAGGGTCATTCGTTTAATCCATGCTGTGTTAAGTAAGGGCATAGGGATCCAGGGTGATCCAGATCTGCCTAAGATCCCAACTCTTGGAGGCCAGAGAGGGCCTCAGAGATGCAAATGGGCAATCACCATAGAGCCTGGTCCATGCAGAAGTGGGCAGCATGGGAAGGGGGCAAACAGGGCACCTTGGAGGGGCACCCAGCCCAGTGGGTGGCAGGGAGAAGAGTTGAAGTTGACTCCAGGAAAGTGACTTCTAAGGCTTTTGAGACTTGAAGAATAAGGAATGGGATAAGTGAGATGAGGCAATGGACAAGACAGCAAAGGGAAAACCACAGCCTGGCTTTATCCAGACAGCTACCATATTCCCCGTGGCAAGGGCAGAACCCAGGGTGCACCATTCTCTCTCCCACAAGCACCTGGATCCCTCAGGCCTGAGCTCTCTTTCCCACCCTAAACTCTGGCTGCCCCTAGAGAACTCAGGCATGAAGACAGCCAGCGGCAAGTCTCCCAGCAACAGTCCAAGTCTCACCCTAGGCAATTTTTTTCAACCCACTTCTGCCACCAGCTCTTTCCTTTTTTCATTATCTGATAAATAAACACAATGCCACCACTAATTGAAATCTGAAAAAAAAATGAAAGGACTTTAACAAACACCTAACTACTCGAATAGTTTCCTGTTCTATTTCAGGCTTGGCCAATATGCATATATATCATAGTTGTCATCATAATCTACATATTTTTCATCCTGCTTTTTAAACTTAACATTTTATCAGAAACATTTTCCTGTCCTTTTACGTAGCCATTGTAATTATCATTTCAAATGTTTTTATATATTCCAACAAGTGAATGAAATTACTTAATCATACCTTATTCTAGGGCACTTAATTTGCTCCCAGTGTTCCATTATTACAGATCATACAATAAACTTCATGCATATGGCATCTCATTTTGATTGAACTATAAACGTAGAATAAACTTGTAGGATTGACATTCATGAATTGACAAATATGGAAAACTTTATGGCTCTTGGCACAAATTGCTTTGTAAAAAGTTAAAACTCATTGTCAGTACTATCAGCAGTATGTATATGGTATGCCAATTTCTCTGTGCAACCTTGCTAGTTTTGGGTGGGCATTCTTTTCTAAAAATCTTACTTCGTACCAGAGCAGCTCGCAAAAGCTTATGATTACCCAATCTGACGCTGACAGGAAGGTGGTTAGGGTTCAAACTCTGTAATCTGATTGCCTGGCTTCACATTCTGCCTCTGACACGTAGTAGCTCAGGCAAGTTATTTAACTCCTCTGGGCCTTGGTTTCAACATCTGTAAAATGGGCTTGATGATAGCAACCTTCTTGGTGGGGTTCTTGTGAGAACTAGATGAGTTAATATTTGTAGAGTACACAGAATCGGGCCTGGCTGTTCGGCTCTTCGTTGTCTCCCTTCACTTCACCATCTCTCCTTGCTCACCACCTCTTGCCATCCAATTGCTATTTATGATTGCCTAGTTAATGCAGTTAGTGTAAATTATGCTATAGCATGGAACATCCCTCAGGCAAAGGCAATCATCAAACAGACCAGCAATGCAAACCAAGGGAAATCTATGAGTCCACCTAATAATTGCATCCTTCACATTCGCACATCAGAGAAACGTGACAGACAGATGCCTGCATTTGTCAGTACACCAACATACAAACACAGGCATGAGCCTCCTGCTAAGAAGGAATTTTTGTGGATTAGGAGGAGGAATTTCATTTTTAATGAAAACTTGTCAACTACCTAACATTTCTCAGCCCCAATACACCCAACTGTGTAATAGGGATTAGCACAACCCCTGCCAGACCTACCTTATAGGTTTATTGTGGGGATTCAGTGAGAAAGTAGATAAAGAATCTGAAAACACACACACACACAAACAGAATTCTAGACGCATAAATACAGTGATGTCTCCAGAATGAAAGTCGATTATTGTCTTACCCATCTCTTGTTTTTCAGATGAGGAAACTAAAGCTCAGAAGGTTGTAAACAAGGTCACAGCCATTCAATGGGTGAGCTAAAACTAGAATCCATATTTCCTAGCACATAGCCTAGTCTTGCTTCTACTTTCTGTTTCCATCAGGCTAGGATAACTGTTTTCCACTCTCCCTTCCATGAACTAAAGTCCATAGAAGTACAGTAAAGCACATTTCTGGAGTAGAAAGATTTGTAGAAATATTCCATTCTTCAGGGTTTTTTCCTTTGTATGTTCTGCACCCCGTCAGTCCCCGCCAAAATCAATACCTAGTGCATGTTTGTGGCATAGCATGTAAGGCTCAAGAAGTATAAAAAAACGAAAGTGAAGGTTGATCTATAATTCCTAATCCAAAATGGAAAAACATGGCCTTAGAGGATGGAGAAAGCGCTGTCACTTTGGTCTCTGACCCACACTTCGAATCCCCACTCTCTTTTGGCTCCACTATGGCCACCTTCAAAAAGATTTCTATAGATCATCATGTTTCTGGGACCCAGAAGTATCTGTTTTAAGAACAGCTCTTTTGGAGCTCAACATTACATGTAGGTTATGACCACATTGTCCTTTAGTCAACAAATGAAAACAAACCCACCACATCAGTCACGTAGATAACAAAAATGTTCAAGAATGATGACAGCATTCCTGCTCTTCTCCATGTTTTGTTGACATCAAGTTGACACAGCTTTCAAAAGCTGTGCAAAACAGCTATGCGTCAATCAGTGAACCCCCTGGGACTGGTGTCATGACAGCCCTGTGCTGAACGTGGCAGGGATTCTAGATGCAGCCTGCTGCAAAAAGAGGCATGGCCCCAGGCACTGATGGCTGCTGGGGAGCCAGGGCATAAATACAAGAAAGTAAAGAGTAATCAGGACGGGCTGCCCATAACCAAAGATGATGGTGAGTCAGACAGAAGTCAAGGTAGGCCTGAATACTCAGGAAATCCTTTGGATGGATCAGGGGAGGTGAGAACCCTAAAGTGAGGGTCTATTTTGAACAGGCTAAGAAAATGGGAGTGGCATTGAGTCAAGGAGGCAAAATATGAACAAAGGCCCAGAATTAAAAGCAGAAGGAGAAAGAGAAGGAACTGGATCCAGGCGTGGTGCCTCACGCCTGTAATCCCAACACTTTGGGAGGCCGAGGCGGGCGGATCACCTGAGGTCAGGAATTCGAGACCAGCCTGGCCAACATGGTGAAACCCCAACTCTACTAAAAATACAAAAATTAGCCAGGTGTGGTGGTGCATGCCTGTAATCTCAGCTGGTTGGGAGGCCGAGGCAGGAGAATTGCCTATACCTGGGAAGCGGAGGTTGCAGTGAGCCAAGATGGTACCACTGCACTCCAGTCTGGGCAACAGAGTGAGACTCCATCTCAAAAAAAAAAAAAAAGGAAAAAGAAGGAAAAGGAACTGGAAAAGGTGGAAGTGGAGGGGAGGGGGAAGAGGACGAGGAGGAGAAACAGGAAGAGGAAGAGGAGGGAGGAGGTCAGAGAATAGGAGAAAGAGAGAGAGAGAAGAGAAGCAGCACCTTGGAATGAATGTGCTATATAGGAAGGAGCTCAATGTTCTTGTGCCGAATTGGGAACCTGGGTCATGGAAAGTGTGGAAACAGTGAGGACTGCACCATTTACTCACATGTTCACTGCACAGTCACTGAGCAGAGCCCTCTGCATCAGGAAGTGCAAGGGATACAAGATAAGATGAATGAAACCACTTCAACCCTCAAACAGTATGGGCCAACAGGAAATGAAGCAGGTACCAGGGTCCACAATCCCCTTCTCCAATGTAATTGGGAAATTATCTGAGCACCCGGCTGCCCAGGTTAAATCCCAGCTGAAGATCCCAGACTCCCTGGCAGTGAGGGGGCGTTGTATGATTAAGTCCTGGGGACAGGAATGAAGATTGTGGGATGGCTTTCACAGAAGATAAAGTTCGCTTGGAGGATGCTAGAAATTGGTAAATAAAGAGAAAGAATCAAGCATGTGTCCTGTCTTTCCCATACAAACTCTATTATTTTAAGATAATGAAATATTTAATGAGAGAAATTTCTTTTTATAGAAGTATTGGCAAATAAATAAAAAATGATATCATGAGTATGTCATCTTGATGAAATAAAAGTTCTAGGCAATGACCATTAATGGCTGCTAATATCAGCAAAAGAGAGACAATGGCCCATGATGCGTTTCTGATAGAACACACCACCACCCATGTGGTGGTCTTTCCAGAAAGTGAAACCTGAGCCTCATGAAAGCTCCAGATCTAATTTCCAATTGTTAGGAAGCACAGGAAACAAAGAAAAGCAGTAAAAGATACCACTGGGATGCAATCTGCAAAATTCAGATTGAGGAAACACTGCAGGACAAACCAACCATTTTCTTCAAAAATCAGATTAACAGGTGCTAAAAGGAGATGGAGGGGGAGCCTACAGAGACATAAGGGATCTATCAACCAAATGCAGTGTTTAGATTTTCATGAGATGGGATTAGAACAAGTAAACTATAAAAATAATTGGGGGCCAGGTATGGTGGTTCAAGCCTATAATCACAGCACTTTGGGAGGTCAAGGCAGGAGGATCGCTTGAACCTAGGAGTTCGAAGCCAGACTGGGCAACATGATGGAATTCCATCTCTACAAAAAATACCAAAAGAACTCTCTGAATGTGGCCAGCTACCCAGGAGGCTGAGGTAACTTAGCCCAGGAAGCTGAGGCTGTAGTGATCCATGCTCGCTTCACTACACTCCAAATAAATAAATAGTAATTGAAGAAATGCACACTGGATATTAATGATATTAAGGAATTATTGGGGTATTTTTAGGTGGTATAATGATATTATGGTGATGTTCACTCAAAAAAACCCTTACACAGTCAGTTCTCTTTACCCGCAGGTTCCACATCTGAAGATTCAACCAACTTTCGGTTGCAAATATTTGAAAAAAATATATATACAAATAACAATACAACAATAAAATTAATACAAATTTTAAATTAGTATCACAACTATTTTCATAGCATTTGCATTGCATTAGGTCTTATAAGGACTATAGAGAGGATTTAAAGTATACAGGAAGGTGTGCATAGGTGATAAACAGATACATGATTTTATGTAAGGGACTTGAACATCCTTGGATTCTGGTATCTGCAGGGGTCCTGGAACCAATTCCTCCACAGATACTGAGAGATGACTGTATTTACAGATGCTTTACAGATTATATTAAATGACATCTGGATGGTTCTCTCTCTTTGAAAAAGGAGAGGGGTCAGTGAGAAGCTGTAGCAATGAAAATAGATTGGCATTGTGTTGATAACTGTGGAAACTGGATGAAGAATACATAAGAGAGTTCGTTGCATTATTCTCTCTACTTTTGATTATATTTGCAATTTTTTTCAAAAATAAAAGTAAAATAGGCCAGGTGTGGTGGCTCGCGCCTGTAATCCCAGCACTTCAGGAGGCCGAGGTGGGCAGATCACTTGAGGGCAGGAGTTCGAGACCAGCCTGGCCAACATAGTGAAATCCCGTCTCTACTAAACATACAAAAATTAGCCGGTGTGGTGGCGCACACCTGTAATCCCAGCTACTTGAGAGGCTGAGGCACGGGAATCGCTTGAACCTGGGAGGTGGAGACTGCAGTGAGCCGAGATTGTGCAATCACACTCCAGCCTGGGCAGCAGAGCGAGACTCTGTCTCAAAAAAAAAAAAAAAAAGGAAAAGAAAGGAAAAAAAAGTAAAAAAGCTGGCACATATCCTTGCATTCTGCAGGCACACAAAAAGATGTTATCCCTGGGTGGGTAAGTTAGGAAGCAGTGCTCTTTCTCACATCTGACACAGACGTAGGCCAGGAGTTCAGGCTAAATTTTAGTCCCCACTCACTCCCTTGGAGGGTCTCCCCTTTGCCACTGAAGCCCTCCTTGGATGGTCTCCCCTCTGCTGCTAAAGTCCTCAGAAACACAGACAGCTCCCACTCACCACACATGGCTGGAAAAATAAACTCCTGTCTTGTTTAAGCTACTGAGACTTGGGTCTCTGTGTTCATGCCAGATCTAATCCTAACTGAAGGTAGATGTCATTTGTACCCTAAAACAAGTCATTGAAAATACTGCAGTTCAGGCGCGGTGGCTCACGCCTGTAATCCCAGCACTTTGAGAGGCCGAGGCAGGCAGATCACAAGGTCAGGAGATCGAGACCTTCCTGGCTAACACAGTGAAACCCTGTCTCAACTCAAAATACAAAAAATTAGCTGGGCATGGTGGCGGGCGCCTGTAGTCCCAGCTACTTGGGAGGCTGAGGCAGGAGAACGGCATGAACCTGGGAGGCAGAGCTTGCAGTGAGCCGAGATAGCGCCACTGAACTCCAGTTTGGGCGACCGGGCAAGGGCAAGACTCCGTCTCAAAAAAAAAAAAAAAAAAGAAAGAAAAAAGGAAAAGAAAAAGAAAAGGAAAATATTGCAGAGGGGATTAGACAAGGAAAGAGCATGTCTAGTCAGATGGATGCATTAGCGATTGCTACCAACCTATTACATCATTAATAATTATCAAGTGGCAGTGGCACACAACAGTAAGCATTTATTCTCCCTGAGTTGCAGGCTGGCCAGCTCCGAGGCGGCTACAGCTGTTGTTTCTCATGGCATCTGTGCATTGCTGCGTGGTTCTGGTCCACGTCTTTCATCCTTTTTCCGCCGGCCAGGACATGTCCTTCTCCTGCAGTGGCAAGTGGACACCTACAAAGCCTCTTAGGACATGCCCAAAGGGACGGTGCACACGGAGACCCAGGTTGAGTTAAGGAAACATGAGTGGATTAATGTGATGGAAACAGAGAGTGTGTGTAGGCATGCCTGGTGAAGAAACCAGAAGTTTCTTTGGTACGCAGTGGGGAGCACCGCGGGGTTTTGAGCATCAGAGTGAAGCGTCAGGGAAAGTAATCTACCATGTAGGCACACCATGAACAAAGGTGGGAGTAGATTCTAGGGGCTGGGAAATCAGATGGGATTGAAAGTCAGGCTTAGGAATGGCACATTGATCCTGAATGCAGGGCCAAGGAGGAACCGATGACATGCCTGATCTGTTTTTTGTTTTTGTTCTGCTGCTTTGATTTTGAAACGGAGTCTTGCTCTGTCACCCAGGCTGGACTGCAATGGCTTGATCATGGTTCACTGCAGCCTCAATCTCCCAGCCTCAAGTGATCCTCCCACTTCAGCCTCCTACGTAGTTGGAACTATACAGGTGCACCACAGCACCTAGCTAATTAAAAAAAAAAAAATTGTATTGTAGAGATAGGGTCTCACTATGTTGCCCAGGCTATTCTCCAACTCCTGGCCTCAAGTAATCCTTCCACCTCGGCCTCCTGAAGTACTGAGATTACAGACATGAGCCACCACACTCGATCAACACCTGACCTTTTTAACCAGGGAAAAGAATGTTCTGCAGGCACTCTTCTCCTTACAATGACGTTAAGATTTCAGTGGTGGTCTCTAATCCAGTTGTTCTTAAATCCAAATCGACGCCATTCAAAGGAATCATATGTACTCATCTCTGAAAAGCTAAACTTTCCTCCTAATCCTTTTGTAGTTACCTGATTCTAACTTCTACTGACTTTTCCACATGCTCTCTGATTTTGCTTTTATTGGACATGAGACAGTTTCATATATTCATAAATCAACTCAAATAAATCAAATCAATCACCATGGCAAACCTGCAATTGGGGAATGCTGCCAAGGTGTCTCAGGGAGTGCTAGCAGGCCCCGTTATCTATTCCTCACTTCTTTCTGGATAATACAGTCTCTGACTTTTAGTTCAGCATATGGCCACCTGGATTGAAGACTACATTTCCCAGATTCCTTTGCAGTCAGACGTGATTAATTCTGAGCAATGGGATGTAAGCAGAAGTTCATGTGTGATTTCCAGGAAGTGTTCTTTAATGCAAAGAGGTGTGCCTTTCTCCACCTCTTTATCATTTGTACTAACTGGAAGATGGATTGCAGGGCTGGACTGGAACAGCCATGTAGGACTGGAGGAAAGTACACCCTGAAGATGGTCAGGAAGCTCCTTTGAGAGAGGCTGGTTACTGGATGTTTTCATGAAGCCACTCTACCAGCCCCAGACAGCCTCCTTATGACTTCTTTGAAATGGGAAAGAATTAGATTGCAGTCTCACTGAAGCTGTTGTTATTTTGCAACTTTTTTTCACTCTCTCCTACTTGCAGTCAGGTGTAAAATCATCACATGACCACTGATTACTCCCCAGGCGGGCAAAGACAGATGATGACATGTTTTGGTTGTGATGCAAGATTTTGTTCAGGTTTATGGAATTGGGTAAGTTGTGTGCATAAGAAGAAGCACCGCTTTAATGCACAAGGAGAGGCAAGCAGGAAGAGGACGCAGGGGGAAGTGGCCCCAATGTGTTCAATGAATGCTAAGAGCAGCTGAAGAAACCAGGTGTGACAGATGTGGTGATTTAGGCTTTCCCTGCAGGCAAGGGAGACATCATGACCTCACTTCATTCCTTATTTCTTCATTTTCCCTCAGTGACTCCCTCCTTGGTGGGGGAGGCAGGTGACATGTAGAAATCCACAGAGAGGGCCGGGCACAGTAGCTTACGCCTATAATCCCAGCACTTTGGGAGGCCTAGGCGGGATAATTACCTGAGGTTGGGAGTTTGAGACCAGCCTGACCAACATGAAGAAACCCCATCTCTACTAAAAATACAAAATTAGCAGGGCGTGGTGGCACATGCCTGTAATCCCAGCTACTCGGGATGCTGAGGCAGGAGAATCGCTTGAACCTGGGAGGTGGAGGTTGCGGTGAGCCGAGATCGCACCAGTGCACCCCAGCCTGGGCAACAGGAGCAAAATTCCATCTCAAAAAAGAAAAAAAAAAAAAACCACCAAGAGTGCAGGGCAGTCCCTGGATGCAGGTCCTTACGGGGCCGGTTCTCACACTTCAGTGTGCATAAGAATCCTATGGAGAACTTGTTTAAAAGATAGATCCTGGCTATGTGCGGTGGCTGGTGCTACAGGCACAAGAACTTTGGGAGGCCCAGGCGGGAGGAAGCCTTGAGACCAGGAATTCAAGGCCAGCCTGAGCAATGTAGCAAGACCTCATCTCTACAAAAGTAAAAAATTAGCCAAGTGTGATGCATGTCTGTAGTCTCAGCTACTTGGGAGGCTGAGGTAGGAGGATTGCCTGAGCCCAGGAGTTTGAGGCTGCAATGAGCTGTGATTGCACCACTGCACTTCAGCCTGGGCAGAGTGACAGAGCGAGACCCTGTCTCAAAAATAAAAAATAAAAATAAATAAAAGGTAGATCCCCCAGGTCCCAGTCCCTGAGATTCTGACCTAGAGAGGCCAAGGGCAGGGCTGAGGAACCTGCATTTTAGCAAGGATGACCTCTTGGCAGGTGAATCTCATGCAGTTGGTCGGAGGCCCCTCTTTGAAAAACATGGCTCTGAGATCTAGCTGGCCAGCCCCTGAGGCTGGGTGGCCCTATGCCTGCTTTGCTCTCCACTGAACACCCGGTGCCCTGCATGCTGCTGATCAGGGTCTGCTCACTGCCCCTCTATTAGCACCGAGGAGCCACTGTGCGTTCTTGAGCAAAAGTGTGACCTAAAGAACACTTCCACTTCTCCCAGTTCTGCTGCCCTGGAGCCTGCTGAGGGAGAACAAAAGAAATGTCTAATCCTATGAGAACTGAGGATTTTCTTTTTCAAAAAAAATCAGGTTCTCAGGCCAGCATTTTGATAGTGTTGTGGTTTAGCCTCCTTTCTGACTTTGCAGCTGGTGTCTGACTCCCGCAGTGAACTCTGTGCTTAGTATTAGGTGACTCGTTCTTTTGGAGACAGGTCCTGAGATGTTGGCCTGAGACCTGGGGGGAGGGCCCTTGCAGAGCTCCACACCAGCACCGCTCTGTCCCATGTCTTCGTGCCTCCTCACGTGCTGCTCACCAACCCTCCCTGCGGCAGCACAGCAGCTCAGCTTGTCCTCCTCTCACTGTTGAGGAAACTGAGGCTCCAAGAGGTTGGGATACTTTATCCAAGTTGAGGCTGCAAAGTTGGCATTTGGGCACACACCCGGGTGTGCCTCCCAGCCCTGGTGGCTCCATTAGGAGAGATGTGATGCACCTTGTTTGCATAGTGTTGCTTTTTGTCCCAACCCCCAGAAGCGAGGCTGGCCACACACCTAGCTAGAGGTATGGGCCTCACCTTCTAGTGGAATTTGAGTGGCCCGGGATTCCCACTGATGTCCTCAGTAGTCTCCCCAAATCAGGCACAGTGCCTTAAAATGCCACCATCTCCATCCTTTGGGTTAAGGTATTGTTTAAAATGTGCCCTTAGGAAAAGCAATACATTTTCTTGTAAATTTACGCAGAAGCACCTGTCTGACCTGTCAGCCCTCTGGAAACTGAGTCTTCTCACAGCTCAGGAAACACAGGCACAGCCCTCCTTAGCATAGGTACTGAGGCTGCTGAATTTCCCTCCCTTTTGTCCCTCTCTCCCCTCCTGGGTCCCCTGCCCTCCAGTGAAATCTGAGAGTGTGCCTCTCTGGGTAGTCACAGTGCCTTGGGTCAAACACCTCAGACTCTGCAGATAGAGTTTCAGGTTTGGGCCAGGCAGAAGGGGTAGATTTGAGAGTTCCAGGGAAGACCACTGCTGATTTATAAGACTGGTCCTGGGGACTTGAGGGAGAGAGGCTGAGGGCAGAAGTGGGGCCTCTATGGGTCCAAAGAGGGGTGGGGAGAGGTCAGAGTTCAGCCAGACCTCCTGGGGATGTCACCCTGCAAGGCAGATGTGGTCCAGGCTTCAGCCAACAGTGTGTTCAGGCTGCATCATTAGAGATGAATTGATGGTTGATTACCAATAATAACCTCTCCAAAGCAAAGCCAGATGGGGAATGAATTTAATGAGGAGGGAAATGAGCTGACAGCGGCTTCATGGGGGGCCTTGGATCAAGGACTTTCAGAATCAGAAGGGACTATTTACAAAGTCCAGTCCATCCGCTGACTCAGGAAGAGAATCCTGATAGAAGCATCACCCCCGAGTGATTACTCAGCCTTTGCAAGCCTTCCAGTGGCAAAGGGCTCCCTACTCTGGCTGCCTTTCTGGGTCCCACCTCTCCATCTGTAAATTCAGGGCTTTCTCCAGACCATCGCTGCCTGCTCCCAGTCTCTGACCCTTAGATTCTTTCACCCAGAGGACCTTAACTGTATTTACGACAGTCATGGCTAAAGGGACAGTCTGAAGTGTCTTGTCAAAAGGTTGATAAGTGGGGAATTCCTCCCGGATGCTTCTAAACAAGGTTTTGCTCATGAGTCCTGAATCCCTGCACAGGCCAAGGGGGTCAGAAGATCAGGAGACATCTGGAGATGACCTGAGACAACAGCGATCAGGGGACAAGCAGTCATTTCCTTGCAGACTGCACGTGGGGCACAGTCTGGCAGCCCTAGGATAGACAGGGCACCAGAGGCGGGGCTTTGTGGGTGTGATTGTCCAGCAGAGCACTTGTCTGGTGTGCCTTTTATTTGAAAGTTCTCCTTTCACCACAGTGACCCCACTCCCTATGGTCATACTCCCCTCTGAGGCTCATAATCCCATTACTCACCCACACCTGAAGGCATCTGAATTTGTCCTTCCTGCCTGTTCACCCCTCTACCAGGACAGCCTTCCAGCTTAGCACTGCCCATGGCTTGACCCCTGCTCACCCTGGGCTCACCCACCCTCCTGGATCCCAGCATGAGACTAAGCTCGCCATGGTTATGATTTTGCATGGTTTTTTGTTTGTTTGTTTTTTTGTTTTTGAGACAGAGTCTCGCTCTGTCACCCAGGCTGTAGTACAGTGGCGTGATCTCGGCTCACTGCAACCTCCGTCTCCCAGGTTCAAGCGATTCTCCTGCCTCAGCCTCCCAAGTAGCTGGGACTATAGGCACACGCCACTATGCCTGGCTAATTTTTGTATTTTTAGTAAAGATGGAGTTTCACCATGTTGGCCAAGCTGGTTTGGATCTCCTGACCTCAGGTGATCCCTTGCCTCCACCTCCCAAAGTGCTGGGATTCCAGGCCAGAGCCTCCGCACCCGGCTGGCATGGTTTCTTAGATCCCTTCATCTGTCCTGCTTTCTGGAGACCCAGGCTCTACAATGCCTGATGGAAGGTGCCACAGCTCAACCTGGGCAAAATTTGAGCCTGACTACTTCGTTTTGTTTTATTGATAAATACAAAACACACATAACATAAAATCTATCATTTTAACCATTTTAAGTATACAGTCACATCAAGGACATTCACATTAAGTACATTAGCAATGTTGCATAACCATCACCACAATTTCCAGAACTTTCATCCCCCCAAACAGAAACCCCCAATCCATGAAACACCCCATTCTCCACTCCCCCAGTGCCTGGTAACCTCTAATCTACTTTCTATCAATGTGCCTGTTCTAGGTACTTCCTATAAGTGGAGTCATAAAATATTTGTGGTTTTATGTCTGGTTGATCTCACTTGGCATGATGTCTTCAAAGCTCATCCACGTTGTAGCATGTGTCAGAATTTCATTCCTTTTTAATGGCTGAATATCATCCCATTGTGTGTATATACCCACTTGGTCTAACTATTCATTCATCAACTCATGAACACTCGAGAATATCATCCCATTGTGTGTATATACCCACTTGGTTTATTCATCCACTGATGAACACTCAAGGTGTTTCTACCTTTTGGCTATTGTGAATAGTATTACATAATAACTGAGGTACAAATATCTGTTTGAGTCCCAGTATCCTGTTCGGAATTGCTGGGTCATATGTTTAACTTTTTGAGAAACCAAACAGTTTTCCTGAGCCTTGCTCTTAAATCCAGGTAAAATATTACCCCCATTGTGAAGCGTTCAGTCCCCAGCTCTCTCCCCTTCTCCTAAGTCAAAATCCATCTAGCCCTCCTCTGTGCTCCAAGGCCACCTGTGTGCATGACGAATACAGCTCCTATCACTTGGCCTCTGGTCATCTGCTTACTGGTGTCCATGTTACAAGGGCCCTGGAGGCAGGGACAGCGTCTTGTCTGGTCTCACATCCCAGAGCCTAGTGCAGTGGTTGCTTATGATAGGCCCCATAAATGATGACATGAACCCACATTCGTTTGAATGGGTGATCTGTTGCTCATTCACTCACTACTTAACTGATTGACCAACTGGCTAAACTAATACAGCACTTCTCCCTGTTCTCTGCCAAATTATGCCTTTTTCTTCTTGGCTGCAAAAGGGGTGCTCATGACCTGTCTACCTGTGAAGTGCTTAAGTGTGGGGTAAAGGATTTGCTACTCACTAGCCATGTTGCCATGGGAAAGTTTTCTAAGCTCTCAGAGCCTCAATGTCTTCATCTGCACAGTGGGGTTAATACTATGACCTACCACAGAAGGCTGGTGTGCAGGTGAAGTGTTAAGTGCTTAACACAGTGCTCGGCCACAGCAATGCTCTGCACGTGTTAACTAGCAGTCAGAGCATCAGGAGAATCCTGCTTAATCTCTTTCTGGTTGATGCCTCCCACATCTTCCTAGTTAGATTTTGGATTTCAAATCCAGAACCTAAGTCAGTACCTGGCACACAGTAGGTACTCAATAAATATTGAATGAATAAATTGCTAGTTTATCTTCAACTCCAGTGAGCCATAGCTTTCTTTCCAGTGGCCAGAACAATTTGAGACCAGTAACATGTTGTGGGAGTGTTATTAGTCAGGCTGTTTTCACCTGTAATGAAGAGAAAATATTACTAATGGAGGCTTAAACTATGAGTTCATTTATTATTGACTTGGCATATCCTGCATTTGGAGTAGGTATGATATTCGATGAGTTCAGAGGCTCAACAATGTAATCAAGGCTCCATGGTCTTTTCATTTTTTCACTCCTCTAACCACAGTATATGGGCTTCCATTTTCTAGTTTATTGCGTCATTGCTGCAAGATGGTTGCCCAGCTCATGAATCATACCCTCACATCATAGTGATCAGCAAGAGGGAAAGGAAGAGAGGAAAGGCTTCTCTGTGTCTCTCTTTTTTTATCAGAAAGGAAAATTTCCCGTAGAAATTGCAGCACACACCACACCATTCCCTAGCCTATAGGCATATCCTATTGGCCAGACCTGGGTGACATACTCATGCCAGTGGGGGTCTGGAGGGCTATTCTCTGCAGAAGATAAAGCAGAGAATGAATCAGTGCCCTAACCCCCACCAAGTCCTCCGTAACTCAGCCTTCAAAAGACTGGCACCATATTTTTATCCTTCAGACAGGACATCAGAAGATAATTCCCCAGGCATTTCACCACCCAAAAGGAAAACCTGAAGACATCGACCCAGGAGTTTCCCAAAAAAGGGCCCACTGGGATCACCTTACACTGAAGCTCAAAGTTGACGTGCCCTGCTCACCTACTCAGAGCTTCCAATTTGCATTTTGGTTCCTTCCCATCCACCACTACATTTAATTACAAGGAGATGACCAAGGGTTATCGGACTTCCTAGAAAAGCCTCTAATAAGGAAGACAGAGATCACACAACCTGGAGGCAGCAGAGATGAAGCAGGAAGAAGAAGAAGAAGAAAAAAATGCTTAAAGATCATTAATATCTCCAGAGAAATAAGAGAAGATGTCATGTATCAAGAACAGAATGTTATTTTAAGAAGAACATTGAGAGAACAACAACAAAAAAAGAGTTCTTGGAAATCAAAAACATGAGAGCAGGCACATGAAATTCAATAGAAGAGGTGGAAGATTAACTTGGGGAAATCTCCCAGAAAGTAGAGCAAAGAGTCAAAGACATGGAAAACCCAAGAGGAGTTCTAGCAGGAGAAACAGGAGAGAGCGAGAGGAGAACACACAAAACAGAGATGATGAAATCCTTCTCAAAATACTTCCAGAATATTTCCTGATCTGGAAGAATATGAGTTTCAGAACTGTTGTGAAAATGGGTTCTTCGGGGTCTTCATCTCTTGCGTGCACCAGGATTCAAGGAGAATTTCATAGCATCCCACATTAAGCAGTAAGAAATGGTCTTTACTGGAGAAAGAGAAGACAAGGCCAAGGGTTGTAGGAAGAGCCATGAAGACAAGGGATGGGAACCCCCGAGGCTTCCATCATTCCACAGAGGGTGCTGCTAGGGTACAGTGTGCTTCTGGTTCTAGGAAAGGACCCCATCTTCACCGCAGATTTCATTTTTATATCCCCCTTTACAGGCAACTGTAATAAAACTGCCTTGTCTTGGGAGTAATAATGGACTTCTGGGCGTCGGGCAGTCTGGATCCAGGGTACCTGATGTTTGTCGTTGTTGGTAACCAGCTGCTCAGCATCTGGAGGCCTTGGAGTCTGTGGGTGCTTGTAGGCCCAGGATCCCATTGGGGGACAAATTTGGGGAAGGAAGATGTTGGTCCTGTAGGAAGTAGAGCTTAGGCGTAGCTCCTCCTACTGAGAGATGTGGATCCAAAGTGCAGCCAGCTTATGTCTAGGCAGCCCAGAACAGGCTCGATGGTCTTTTTAATAATTCTGCTCTCTGCACCATGAACACTAAGTGGCCCACTGAGCTTCCAGCACAGTGGCTGAAAACAGTTCCACTCCAATGACGACCACTGGGAATTTTCGGAACACCAAGGACAAGGAGGAGATCCTACCAACTTCCAGGGAGAAAAGTACAGGTTACACATGAAGGGTCAGTGATGCCAACAGACTTCAACGTCTCAGCCTCCATACTGGCAGAGAAGAGGATGAAGCAAGACCCTCAATAGACTAAAGAAACTTAATTTCCACCCCAGAATTCTATATCCACGCAAATTATCAGTCAGGTGGGAGAAGATGTTGTTCAGCCATGCAAAGTCTCCAAAAATTGTCGCCCCAATCCTTTCTTAGAGAGCTACTAGAAGTTGTTCACCATTAAAACCAAGGAAGAGGATGCAAGGAACAAAATACACATTAAAGACGAGCCAAGATAATTTCCAGGAGGGTAGTACAGGAACACTTAAAAGAGGCAGTGGGCAGCCAGTCCAGACCAGTGCAGTCATTATCATGACTCTGCTGCTATGCCACAGTGCTAGTCAGACAACAACACTTTCAAAGCAAGAGAGTAAACCAAGGAAGAGAATGCCATGAGATCCAGGACACACAGGCTCCAACTCAGAGGAAAGGCAAAGGGAATTTTAAGAGTGACAGTGGGCCGGGCGCGGTGGCTCAAGCCTGTAATCCCAGCACTTTGGGAGGCCAAGACGGGCGGATCACGAGGTCAGGAGATCGAGACCATCCTGGCTAACACGGTGAAACCCCATCTCTACTAAAAACTACAAAAAACTAGCCGGGCGAGGTGGCGGCGCCTGTAGTCCCAGCTACCCGGGAGGCTGAGGCAGGAGAATGGCGTGAACCCGGGAGGCGGAGCTTGCAGTGAGCTGAGATCCGGCCACTGCACTCCAGCTTGGGTGACAGAGCGAGACTCCGTCTCAAAAAAAAAAAAAAAAAGAGTGACAGTGGCTGGGTGCATGCAGTGGCTCACGCCTGTAATCCCAGAACTTTGGGAGGCTGAGGCGGGGCAGAGCACAAGGTCAGGAGACCATCCTGACTAACACAGTGAAACCATGTCTCTACTAAAAGTACAAAAAATTAGCCAGGTGTAGTGGTGGGCGCCTGTAGTCCCAGCTACTCGGGATGCTGGGGCAGGAGAATGGTGTGAACCCGAAAGGCGGAGCTTGCAGTGACCCTAGATTGCGCCACTGCACTCCAGCCTGGGCAACAATGCAAGACTCCATCTCAAAAAAAAGAAAGAAAGAAAAAAAAAAGAGTGACAGCAAAAGGAAGTCACAGGTTGACAACTGGATGGCAGGCCTAGAGAAGAGCAAATTCAGATTGGTGGAAAATGAGGTCTCCAGTAGGGACAACTCCAAGAAAAAAAACTGGAAATAACAAGTTACTTTCTATGATTGACTTTATGGAAAAGTATACAGTGGAAAGAATATGCAATGGGTACAAAGAAAGCTAAGCAAATGAAAACAACAAAGAAATTATTAACTTTGGGAAAAACAAAAGCAAAAAAAAAGAAAACAACATGTATTACTATACACAGCTGTGAATACATTTCGCAAAGGCATAATAGCCTAGACTGAATGTTGATTTAAGCAAAAATTGTAAAATAGCCATATCGGAAGGATGGGTGAGAGGAAGGAGAGAGGAGACAGAAGATTTTTTTGTAAGACCACTAAACCTAATCTATCATAATAAGAAGTCAATAGGTAAGACCTATGATTAAGGAATCAAAAGATAGCAGCATAGGCATATTCTTCAAACATATAGAAGTGAGTAATTTCCAGGAGAAAAAAAAAAAAAAAGAGTGACAGTGGCTGGGTGCATGCAGTGGCTCACGCCTGTAATCCCAGAACTTTGGGAGGCTGAGGCGGGGCAGAGCACAAGGTCAGGAGACCATCCTGACTAACACAGTGAAACCATGTCTCGACTAAAAGTACAAAAAATTAGCCAGGTGTAGTGGTGGGCGCCTGTAGTCCCAGCTACTCGGGATGCTTAGCCCAAGTAGCTTAAAAGCTACTTGCCTTTAAGGAAGAAGTGGTATAGTTGGGAAGAGTGGTGCCAGGAACTGTCACATTATATCATAAGCTGCTTAGTAATACTTGGCTTTTTCATTTGATTTTGTTTTTTTGAGACAGGATCTCCTGTGTTTTCTAGGCTGGAGTGCAGTGGCACAATCATGGCTCACTGAAGCCTCAGTCTCCTGGGCTCAGGTGATCCTTCCACATCTGCCTCCCAAGCAGCTGGGACCACAGGTGCATAGGGGTCTCACTATGTTGCCCAGGCTGGCCTTGAACCCCTGGGCTTAAGTGATCCTCTCGCCTCGGCCTCACAAAGTACTGGGATTACAGATGTGAGCCACTGTACCCAGCCTATTTGGATTTTTTAAATGGATGTATATATCATCCTGATTTTTATAATTAACTAAATAAAGTACAGCAATATTGAAAGGCAATGACTGAAATTTTTTCAATGTCTGATTTGATTGACTGATGAGCACTTTACAAAGACTTAAGAATCAACAAGCTACAACCACCAAAGTCTAAGCATAATGTACTTATGGTACATTATAGTGGAACTCAGGAAGTCCCCTTTCTCTCTAGGAGATCTTGTGATCCCAATTCCAGAATAGGGGACAACTAGCACCATGGCACAGATGCCTGTGTGTATAGGGCCTTGATCTTGGTTAGTTGGACTTCTTTGGTAGAAAGAAACAAGGCTTAACTGGACCACCTTAAGAAAGTAGAATGTACTTATAAGAACCCAGTAGGCATTGGTGTTGTGCGGACAGAAGCCATCTGTTAGGGACTTGTGTTAGTCAGGGTTCTCCAGAGAAAAGCAACCACTAGGATAGAGAGAGATATATCGGAGGGGATTTATTATGGAAATTAGTTCACGTGGTTATGGAAGCCGAGAAGCCCCACGATCTGCCATCTACAAGATAGAGAACAGGGAAGCTGGTGCTGGAATTCCACTGGAGTCCACAATCTGGAGAACCTGGGGAACTGATGGTATCACTTTCAGTCAGAGGCCAAAGGCCTAAGAATTTGGGCTCTGGGAAGTGCCAGGGTCTGAAGGTCTGAGAACCTGGAGTTCTGATGCCCAAGGGCGGAAGAAGATGAACATCCCAGGAAGAGAAGAGAGAGCAAGTATGCCCTTCCTGTGCCTTCTCATTCTATTCAGCCCCTCAGCCGATCGGACGATGCCCTTCCATGTGGCGAGGGTGTTCTCTACTCCACCCACTGACTCAAATGGCAACGCCTTCTGGAAACAGCCTCACAGAGGCACCGAGAAATAATGTTCACCAGCTACTTGGGCAGCACTTAGCCTAGTCAAGTTGACACCTGAAATTAACCATCACAGGGACCAAGGCAGGCAATGCTACCCAAGATCCAGTGGGCTCTCTGTAGCGGATGGTGGGGCCCAGGAAGTCCCTTTCTCTCTAGGAGGTCTTGTGGTTCCAATTCCAGAACAGGGCACAACTAACACCACAGCACAGATCCCTGTGTTTATAGGACCTTGATCTTGGTTAGTTGGACTTCTTTGGTAGAAAGAAACCCAGCCTTACCTAGACCATCTTAAGAAAGGTGGAAGTGCTGGGCAGGAAACTGGGCAGGACAGGACAGACTGGGAAAGCCACTCCAGGCCTCCCTGGGGACCTACCCCCCCTTCCTGAATGCTCTTCTCTGCTTCCCTAGGGGAAGTGGACAGTGCTGAACAGCCTTGCTCTGCCTGGGGGAATTTCCAGCCTATGAGTCCCTCCTCCCCACTGCTGAGCTCAGAAACCTCATCTCTGCAGCCTCCTTGCAACAACACCCCATGCAGGTGACCTAGATTGCACCATTTAGTCTCACCCCAACAGGCTTTGACCAAACATGGGCACCTGAAAAAGAAAGTACCACAGGGCAGAGGTACCAGCCTGGGACAGTGGCCCTGGCTTCCTCTGTGGCATGATGTGGGCTATGCTGCCTGGTAGCTGAGCCTGCAGCCTGACTCCCAGCCTGCCAAATGATTCTGTGTGGATCTTGGTTTAGATTCTCCCAGCAGCAGACACTGATTCAAGTATTCAAGTATAAGGATTTATTTGAGAGGGGATGCCAGAAGACAATGGTACAAGACAAGGGAAGGAAGGGAAGGTAGGAGAAGGGAAGGAAGCTAATAAAGTTATCAAACGTGGCAGATTGTTTCATGGATGTGACTTCTCCCATTGCAGTATCCTCAATTCTTGTTAAAGAACTTGATCACCCTTCCTATCCAGAGGTGGAGTGTATTTCTCCACCCCCTTGAATCTGGCCAGTCTTGAGACTTGTTTTGGCCAATAGAATATGGTAGACTTGGCATTGAGTGGGTTCAGGAACCTAGGCCTAAAGAAGCCCGGCCACTTTTGCCTGGGCCCTCTCTGAATGCTTCCCTGAGACCGTCTTATAAGGAAGCCGGTCTAGCCTCCTGAAGGATGAGAGATCACGTTGAGGGGAACCAAGGCACCCAGCCACCCGCCAGATGTGTGAGTGAGCCCATCTTGGGCCTTCTGCCCTGGCCAGCCTCCAGCTGAACACAGCTGCAAGCATGAACCTGGGCAAACCCAGCAGAAGACCCACCAGCTAACCCAGACAATCATGAGAAACCATTCATCATTATTACTTTAGGCCACAGCATTTTAGGATGATTTGTTCCATAGCAAAAGATAACTGTTATTTTAAACCAGTTACCACTGAAGGCAACCGGAGCTCAATCCTGCAGGGGAACTCTGGGAGACAGCGTAGACCAGGCCTCAGTGTTACCTTGATCAAAGGAAAGGAGAGCTGGGGTACTTATTCACCACCTCCCCGTCCATCATTGGTTGAGAGCTCCTCCACAGGCATTAGCTCCAGCACTTCCAGTTTGCCCCACACACGGGTCAAGCATGTTCCCCACAGCCAGCAAGCTGTGCGTTGTCACAGTAAGCTGACTTCAGGGTGTGGTGTGAATGCAAGGGCTCTGGCCACAGCACTAACAGGGCCTTCTCCAGTGCGTAGCCCAGAGAAGAACCTTCTTTTCCGTTCATTAAACTAGAGTCAATGCCTGTCGCTTGCCTCCTGGAACCCTGGCTGGTGAATGTGTTTCTGCATTGCAGTCCTTCCTGGCTACCAGCTGACTTGGCCTCTCTCTGTTCTGCAGTCCATTTTCCACAGTGGATCGGCTTTGCCCACCTCCATTTCCCCAGACAGCAGTGTTCTTCCAGCCAGGTGGTCACTAAGTGTCCCGCACATGGGCCGCCTGCAGCCGGGAGCCTGGTTGGGCCAAAGTTCAGTCACACCCAGGGTCATGGAGTTTGTGCAGGTGCCATGGCCGATCTGCCCAATGAGGTGGGGGAGAGGCATTCGTGTCTGGATTCCTGCCCCTGCCCCATCTCACTGTGGGTCTTTGCCTGTCGTTCCTCAATTCAGAATCTTGGGGACGTGGAGCTCTCCATCTGCAGTGGGGGTTCCTGATACCCAAAAGTACTTGCCCTTCCTTCAGGCTCCCCATGACACCCCCACCCCCTAATGCCACTTAGAAGTGAGATGTATGCCTGCACTCCAAACTGGAACCTGACATGCATTTTCCCACATACACCATGCTCTAAATGGTGACCAAGTGCAGTTAACATTGCATTGCTAATGATAAACTCCAGGAACATTATGAGTTAAATAGGAATTTGTGGACTGGCCTGAAAAACCAACCACCATTTATAACTTGGTTTCTATGGGGAAATGCATTCTGAGTTCCAAACAACTGGCTCACATAGAGATTTCTGGAACACAGCCTGGTCGCCACGTTGGGAACTGTAGGTGGCTTCTCAGTATACCCAATTAACATGGTCATTGTAGGCAGCTAACGGCGAGCTCTCGCTCCAGGCTTGGCGAGCCCTGAAGAAAGGTGTGGGATACTCCAGGCAACCTCGTGGAGTACTCTACTCCTTCCTTCTGGAAGCTGGAAGTGGCCTCGGAGCTGAGGGGGACACCAAAGGCCACCTAACTCTCAAGGATAACATTCCTGACTGACTCTACTCATACGCTTCCAAGCCCAAGGGCCTCGCTGCCTCACGGAGATAATGGGGCCACCTGTCACTATCCAACAATTCTTTCTCTACTGGGCTGAAATCTACACTTCTCTTTCTAACATCCCCTAACCCAATTTCACCCTTCAAACCTTGCTCAAACATTCTCTGTGAAGCCCTTCAGCTGCCGTAACAGACAAGTCACAAATGTTTCAAATTAGATCTCCTTATTAAATATTGGATATTCCTGGCTGGCAGGCAGGCATTTCCCATCTGGTGAGTTAGGGTCCTCAGCTCCAGTCAACCTGCCAGCCTCCCCTGGGCAGGTGGGAAGGAGAACAGAGAGAAGGCATACCTGCTTCTCAACAGCCAACATATCTTATCTTGGAAGTGACCCAGCATTACTACTCAGTGTCATTGGCAAGAACTAGTCACATGGAAAAGTAATGATCATCACTCATATTGGGCAGGCATTCAGTGTGTGCCTGGTTTTGTCCTGAGAACTTGACGCTGTTAACTCTATTAGCCCTCTTTCACCCTAGGATTGAGTTCTATTGCCATGCACCATATTACAGATAGGGATGTTGAGGCCCTGAAGTTAAGTGACTTGTCCAAGGTCAGAACCAGGATGTGGAGGAGCTGGGCTGCAAACGCGCACACTCCAGCTCAGAGCTGGAGTACACTGGAACAAACTGCCCTGCTTGGGACACTTAAGAGATCTTCAGTCTTGTGCACTGTATGTATTGTAAAGACATACAGCACTCTTCCATTCAAGAGAAGGAGGAGAGGGGAGGGAGCATGAAGACTAGTGGCTTCTTCAGGGCTGGGGAGGAAAGGAAAGGCTCTCCTAGAAATTAAGGGAGCCTGAACCCTAACTTGGATGATGGTCTGGGTGCCTCGCTTCCCGGGTGAGAAAGCAGCACTCATGGGGCTGTGTGGGTCTAAGGGCTGTGGGCTCTCCTCACCACCACCTGGGTGCACCCCTGTCAGCCACCTGTTGCCAGAGTGTGGCACAGCAGCTGTGCCCGAGCACCCCCTCACCCCACACCCAATTTCTGCTCTCTGCAGCCAAGAGGCTCTGAGACAGGAGAGGGGAGGCCGACCTGGGCCAAAGACCCCAGTGGACTTTTCTGCAGGGACCTGCAACAAATGCCCAGCCTCTAGCCCCTTCCTCCTCCTCCTCCTCCTCCTCCTCCTCCTCCTCAGTCACATCCCACAGCAGGGTCCAGACCAGCTCCAGATCCGAGGCCCTTCACCCACCCACAAGGCTCCTCCTTGCCAACCAGTGGTCCCTGGGTGGCTGAGAGACCAGGGCTGGGGAAGGAGAGTGGAGGAGTGTGGGCCCCACTGTTATGTTGAGGGACAGATATGGGCTTAGGCTGAGACAGTGAAAGCAGAGTAGGCAGGAAAGCATTTAGGGGCCAGGCCTGGGATTTTCTTTGTCACCTCCCCCAAGAGCTCTGAACAATGGGCACTATGATCCGATTTGCCTGTTAGAAAGATCAGTCTAGCAGCAGGTGAGAAAAGTGAGGCTCTGAGGTCTTAAGAGGCTACTAAGATATTAAAATATATATGATAGGAAGATATGAGATTAGAGCCCCCCTTTTTATGTGCCCTGTAGTTGCAACTTTGTCACATGGACCCAAGAAAGCTATCTGGTCTCTAGCTCTGTAAAGGCTGCAGCTCCCAGCTGTCACTTCATGAACACTCTATCCTTAGTCTGGCTTCCAGCATCTTCCAGTTGCTCCCTTCCTTGGCTTACCACACCCTTAATTTCAGGGTGGCCTGCACAAGTCCCTCATGCCCTGGACAAGTCCCCGCCATCAGGCAGAGGAAGAGCTTTGGGCAACAAGTCTCTCATAAGGACTCAGGCCTAGGGCGGGCGGAGGGGACAGGTGCCTGGAGGATAGGCAGCATGCCCCTGCCCTCTGAGGGAGAGCGTGACAGAAGATAAAAGCTCCCCAGCAATGGGACCAGTGTGTACTGAGTGACACAGATTAGCGGCACAGACAGAGTCCAAACAGGGAGAGGACAAAGTGTCCCAGGTGGGTGGGGGCTTCAGAGAAGAGGGTGACTTGAGCTTCCCCTCTGATTTGAAATGCAACAGACACTCTCGCCTCTGTCCCCATCTCCAAGCTGAGTCTCCTGGTGGAAAGACCCCAGCATCACCCTCCCCCTGCTCTCAGCACTTCAAAGCAGGGACTCACGCTGAAGGAGAGGCCCAGGCCCAGGCCTACCATCCTCCCCATTCAGGGGCCTGCAGTGGCATCTGGAACCAGGGGATTTTTCGTCAGCTCCTGCTCAGTAAGTAGCTCCCAGCTGTAACCTTCCCCTCTGAAATCTGCATGTTATTCACTTTTTCACCTACTCCACATGCACAGGACTGGACCTACCTGCACACCATCCACCCCCAACCCTCACCGTCTTCGTGCCCCACCCCAGGGTGCTCATGACACAGATGCGCAGTTGCCAGCCTCTCCCTCGGGAAACTTCCTCCAGGGGCCCCTATTCTCCCTGCCTACTTCAGGTCTCTTCACACGAGCCTTTGGTTAGGGGACCATGGCAAGTCACCTGACCTCTCAGGGCCTGCATTTCCTCATCCAGGGAATGGGATCATCATTCCTACAACTCAGACTGTTGTGAGAGGCACAGTGCCCAGCAAATGCCAGGACCTCCTGGGAGTGTGTGCCCACTCCCTTCACCTAGGGGACAGAACCAGACATGAGCTCCTGAATCCCTGCCCTCAAAAGGATTCACATCTCTAGTGTCTTCTCTCAAGGTAAAGTCATGGCAGGGCTTGTCCTGATAAATATGATCTGGATTCCAGAAGGCTTTGGTGGGAGCATGGGAGGGCACAGAGCCCTTCACAGAGCTTTAAAGCAAGTCAGGTTTCCAGGTAAGGCCACCTGCTCCATTGTGTCTGTAATCCACTCCCACCTGTGCAGGAAAGTTTTCATTTTCCCATATGATTTTCTCTGGAGTTTATTTCTGGCTTTTAGTTCTATGCCTGTTCTGGATCCTGCAGTTTACTCCTTGTGCTCTGTGTGCACCCCCAATCCCATTCTATGGTGTAGTTCAAGGGTGGGGGGTATTTCATCACTTCTGTCTCATATCCCCAGGCTGCCTGGGGATGCTGATGGCAGCCTCCTGGCATTTTGCACAGTGTCGGATTCTTGCTAATTTGGTGCCCCCGCTGCACCTACTCTCAAAACCCTTTGCCTCCCATAGCACAAAAACACCCAGAAATTCCTGTGTGTAATATTCCCTAGCCATAGAAAATGGGTATCGTAGAAAAACACTTCATGCATGGAGAAATGTTCACTGTATGTTGCTGAGTGAAAGAGCAGGTTACAAAGCAGTACATTTAGCTGATCCAAGTTTTATTTTTAAAATATATATATAGGCTGGGCATGGTGGCTCACACTTATAATCCCAGCACTTTGGGAGGGCGAGTGGGCAGATCACCTGAGGTCAGGAGTTCAAGACTGGCCTGGCCAACATGGAGACCAGCCTGGCCAACATGGCAAAACCCCATCTCCACTAAAAATACAAAAACTACCTGTGCATGGTGGCACACCTGTAGTCCCAGCTACTCGGAAGGCTGAGGCATGAGAATTGCTTGAACCCAGGAGCGGAGGTTGCTGTGAGCCCAGATCATGCCACTGCACTCTGGCCTGGGTGACAGAGCAAGACTCTGCCTGAAAAAAAAAAGTGAATAAATAAAAATATAAATAAATAAATATCTGAAAATAAGAAGCTACCATGGTGTTCATAGGGTGGAGTAATTACAGGAAAGTTTTAATTTTCTTTTTCTTGCATTGTAACTTTTAAAAACACATTTTATACAGGTATTTGTTATCAGATTAAAAATGTTTCATAGGCACCCAAACCCTTAATTTTACCATGTTCACTTCCCTGCCCCCTAGAAAACACCAAAGGCTCCTTCTAGCCCATATAATAAAGTCAGTGAGAGACCTTTCGTGCAGGAAGCATCTGGGTTAGTGATTTTTAACTATTTGGGAGCTGCAGACCTTTCAGAGAATCTGATTATAACTGTGGGCCTCTCTCCAGAAAAGTACACATAGATGCAAAATGTGTGTGATTTGGCAAGAGGTTCTTAGACTCCCGTGAAATCTGTGCATGAACTTCAGGTTGAAAGCTTCTGATCCAAGTAAATCCCCAGGTTTTATGGATGAGGAAGCAGGCCAGGAAAGTGAAACCAATTAACCAAAGTTTCCAGTAGGTTAGTAGCATTTAGATTCCTTTAAGGCCTTCTAGTGTTTGGCTCCTACCAACCCCACCTCCCACTACTGCCCTACACAGACAAATTGGTCTCCACTCCACCAGTTTCATCTTCCCCAGGCTTTCCTCCAGCATTGCTCCTCATCCCTCTGCTAAATGTCCTTTCTTCTCCCCTCTACATTCCTAATCCTCCTCATCAGGTTCAAGACTGCCCTCAGCTGCAGATAAATGAATCCCTCCTCCCCCAGTAAAAGTGGCTCAAACATCCAATGGTATATTCTATAATATCTGGGTAGAGTAAGTCCAGGGGTGAGCAATCCAGGGCTGGTGTGGAAACTCCATAAAATTGTCAGGAACCCAGGCTGCTTCTGTCTTTTTGCTCTGGCATCCCCATACACCCACTCCATACCCCAAGTATGCCTGGCAGACCAAGATGTCTGCCAGGAAGCAAAAAGGAGGACAGAGAGAACAACAATGAACGCACATCTCCCCTGTGAGCCACTTCTTTTGAAGCAGACTTCCTCAAAGTCGCACACACCACCTCAGCTGCATCGCATCCACAGAACCCAGGCTCATGTCCACATCTAACTATAAGGGAGGCTAGGCAACTCTTCTCAACTGAGCACAGGGTTCTATTACTAGGGAAGAAGAGTGCAACGGGTATTGGCTAGGCAACCTTCAGCCTTCACTACGCCATCTCTAAAGCTGAGTTCAAATCTCACTTCATCTATAAAGCCTTGCCTGCTCATTCCCAACTGCTAGCAGTCTTAGCTTCCAATGAAACCTTCTAATTTGTGTCTAAGCCTTTTATTTTCAATTTCCCGTACCCAGCTACTAGTTAAATATTTTACTGCCATTTAAAGTGGCTTTCTCCTACAACATATCAAAGTCTGTATAATGCAGGTAAGGCAGTGCTTTGAGGGAAGTTTATAACACTAAATGTTTTTATTAGAAAAAAAGAAAGATCTCAAATAGTAAAATAAGCTTCCACCTTAACATACTAGAAAAAGAAAAGTAACCCAAAGCAAGCAGAAGGAGAGGCATAAAGAACAGAAAAACAATGAACAAAATCAATGGAACCAAAGCTGGTTCTTTGAAAAAATTAATAGAACTTATAAACATCTAGCCAGCCATACTAGGAGAGAGAGAGAGAGAGAGAGAGAGAGAGAGAGAGAGAGAGAGAGAAAGAGAAGACACAAATTACCAAGATGTGAATTGAAAGCAGAGACAGCACTACAGACTTCACAGACATTAAGAGGGTAATAAGAGAATGTAGGTAATTTCTTACACAAATAACCAAATTTACTCAAAAAGCAGCAGATAACCTAAATAGTTGTATATCCATTAAATAAATTGAATCCACGGTTTAATACCTTTCAATAAAGATAACTCCAGGGCTTCCCATTCTATCAAACATTTAAGGAAAAAATCATACCAATTCCACACAATATCTTCCAAAAGTAAGAGGAAGAAATACTCTCCAACTCATTTTATCAAGCCAGAATTACCCGAATAACAAAACCAGACAAAGACATTACAAGAAAAATAAAGTAAAAACCAATATCTATCCCTCATGAACATAGATGCAAAAATCCTTAACAAAATAGAAAAATGAATTCAGCAATTAAAGACAAAAAGATAATGTACTAAGACCAAGTGAGTCTTATTTTAGAAATGTGAGACTGGTTCAACATTTGAAAATCAATGTAATTCACTATATTGACAAAGTAATAAAGAAAAACAATGTGATTATTTTATTAGATATAAAAAGGCATTTGACGAGATTCAACATGCCTTCATAACAAAAACTCTCAGTATACTAGGTATGGAAGAAAAGTCCTTAACTTGATAAAGAGCATCTGTAGAAACCCTACAGGCCAAGCGCAGTGACTTAGGCCTGTAATCCCAGCACTTTGGGAGGTGAAGGCAGGCAGATCATGAGGTCAGGAATTCGAGACCAGCCTGGCCAACAAGGTGAGACCCTGTCTCTACTAAATATACAAAAATTAGCCGGGCATGGTGGTGCACACCTGTAATCCCAGCTACTCAGGAGGTGGAGGCAGGAGAATCCCTTGAACCCAGGAGGCAGAGGTTGCAGTGAGCTGAGATCGCACCATTGCACTCCAGCCTGGGCAACAGAGCGAGACTCTGTCTCAGGAAAAAACAAAACAAAACAAAACAACAACAACAACAAAAAACCCTACAGCTAACAGCATACTTAATGGTGACACACTAAATGCTTTCCTCGTAACATCAAGAATAAGAGAAGGCTGTCCTTTCTCACCTCTCTTATTCAACATTGCCCTGGAATTTCTACTCAATACAATAGGCAAGGCAAAGAAATGAAAGGCATATAGACTGGAAATAAATAAATAAAATGGTCTCCACTCACAAGTAACATGATTATCTCTGTGGGAAATCCCAAAGAATCTACAAAATGCCCCTAGAACTCAAAAGTAAGTTTAGCAAGTTTGCAGGATACAAGAAAAACATACAAAAAATCAATTGTAGGATGAGCATCGTGGCTCATGCCTCTAATTGTAGCACTTTGGGAGGCCGAGGTAGGAGGATCACTTGAGGCCAGGAGTTCAAGACCAGCCTGGACAACATAGTGAGACCCCCCCCCACCTCTACAAAAAATGAAAATAAAAAATTAGTCAGGCACGGTGATGCATGCCTATAGTCCTAGCTACTTGGGAGGCTGAGGTGGGAAGATTACTTGGGCCCAGGAGTTCAAGAGTTCAAGGTTGCAGTGAGCTATGATCACACCATGGCACTACAGCCTGGGTGATAAAATGAGACTCTGACTCTAAAAAAAAAAAAAAAAAAAAAAAAAAAAAACAATTGCATTTTATGTACCCATGCTATGAACAATATGCAAAATTACAATTCAAAAAAAATTTAAGGTACTATTTACTATAGCACCCAAAAATGAAATTCTTGAGTATAAATCTAATAATATATATGTAGGATATGTCTGCTGAAAACTATAAAATACTACTGAAGGAAATCAAAGATAAGTGGATAGACACAGAGCATTCATGGAAAAAAACACTCAATATTGTTAAAATGTCAGCTACGCCCAGATTGATCTATAGATTCAACACAATCTCAATTAAAACCCAATGGGAATTTTTTGTAGATATAAACAAGCTGATTACTTTTTCCTCCTGAGGCAGGAGCACTGCTTAAACCCGGGAGGCGGAGGTTGCAGTGAGCTGAGACGGTGCCACTGCACTTCAGCCTGGGTGACAGAGCCAGACTCTGTCTCAAAAATAAAATAAGATAAAATAAAATAAAATAAAGGGCAGCACACGGAATTTTGGGGTGATGGAACTATGTCGGGCCACTGGTGGTAAGTATATGACTGTATGCACTGGCCAAAACCCTTAAAACTATACATCACAAAGAGTAAATGCTTATATGTAAAAGTTTTTTAAATTAAATGTTTCCTTCTAGCCTTTCCTGTTATAAATCTCCTCAAAATGGAGACTATGACATTCCCTGAGCAGCCCAGCTCCAGAGCTCTAGCTTTGGGGAAAGCAGGAGGTAATTTAGAAAAGCCAGACTGGAAAATGGGTGGAGAAAGGAGGAAACCACTAGAAATGGAAATGCAAATCCCAACATTTCCCATCATTGCTAACTTTTCCTGCAGCCTTGGCACCAGGCATGGCCCAGGTCGAAATACAGAAGAAAACAGAATTTCCCTTTGGATGTCTTCTCTCTTTTCCCATCTCTCCCTTCCAGGGACCTTCTGCCTCCATCAGAGAATCCATACAGGGGCCTCAGTTGCTTCTATCGCAGGGATTTGCATATTAAAAGATATTGCAGGATATGTCAGATCTTATCTGCATCCATGAAGGAATTTTGGACCTTAATTCAAAAGTGTGATGAGAGTGATGGGGAGTATGATGGGGAAAGGGGAGGGAGGAACACTGCATAATACCCAACATTCCTCCCTAAATCTGAGGCATCCTTTCCAGCATTGCCTCCTGCCCCCATCCCCAGGGAGAGGAAGCGCCATACTCAGGTCTAGGCATGAGCCAGTGTATCAGATCCTCTTAAAAGTGATAATAGGGGAGGTGGCCGGGCGCAATGGCTCACGCCTATAATCCCAACTCTTTGGGAGGCCAAGGCAGTTAGATTGCTTGAGTTCAGGAGTTTGAGACCAGCCTGGCCAACATGGCAAAAACCCATCTCTACAAAAAATACAAAAATTAGCCGGGCATGGTGGCAGGCGCCTGTAGTCCCAGTTACTCAGGAGGCTGAGGTGGGAGGATTGCTTGAGCCCACGAGGCGGAGGTTGCAGTGGGCTGAGATTGCGCCACTGCATTCCAGCCTGGGTGACAGAGACCCTGTCTCAGAAAAAAAAAAAAAAAAAAAAAAGAAAGAAAGAAAGAAAGAAAGAAAGAAAGAAAGAAAGAAAGAAAGAAAGAAAGAAAGAAAGAAAGAAAGAAAGAAAGAAAGAAAGAAGGAAGAAAGAAAGAAAGAAGAAAGAAAGAAAGAAAGAAGAAAGAAGAAAGAAAGAGAGAAGAAAGAAAGAAAGAAAGAAAGAAAGAAAGAAAGAAAGAAAGAAAGAAAGAAAGAAAGAAAGAAAGAAAGAAAGAAAGAAAGAAAGAAAGAAGAAAGAAAGGGGAGGTTACAGGCCTCTAACTTCACCTTCTGCTGCTCCTTCCCCTGACCCTGGCTTTTATTTGGCTCCTGGGCAGGCCTGCGGACCTACTTCCCACAGCTTCTCCAGTCCTGGGCCAGGACCTGGCCAGATGCCCCTAAAACAGAATGGATTAGGCTCTTTTTCTGCCACACAAGAGCAGTCCTCAGATCCTCAGCTGCTTAGACAGCTGCCCCCTCCCCATAGCTGGGGCAAGGTGTGCATCTAGGGCTCAGCACTCCAGGAGAGACGCTTGCAGGCCTGGAGCCCTACCTCCTCCCTGGGCAAGGCTGAAACCTGGGCCAGGAGGTGGGAGTTGGAGGGTGACCTCTGTTGCAACTGAATAATTCCAGAGAGAATCCCTGGGAGGGACAGAGCACCCAGGGAGAGTGTCCTTAAAGGCCCCCCAACCACTGGTTTTGTTTTCCAGGGCTGCCGTAACAAACCACCACAAACTTGATGTTTAAAACAACAGAAAGTTATCCTCTCACAATTCTGGAAGACAGAAGTCCAGAATCAGGATGTCAGCAGGACTGAACTTCCTCCAAAGGATCTAGGAGAGAATCCTTCCCATCTCTTCCAGCTCCTGGTGGCTCCAGGCTTCCTTGGCTTGTGGCCACAGTGCTCCAGTGCCTGCCTCCATCTTCCCATGGCTTATCTGTGCCCTGGGTCTTCTCTCCTCTTCTGTTTCCATAAAGACACTTGTCATTGGACTCAGGGACCACCTAGGTAATCCAGGATGACTCATCTCAAGATCCTTAATTTAATTACATCTGGAAAGACCCTTTTTTCAGATAAGGTCACATTCATAGGTTCTGAGGGTTAGGACATGTGCATGTCTTCTAGGGGGCCCTCCTTCACTCCACTACACTCATCAACTCCCAGAGGCACCTCACACCCTCTCTGTCTCCATTTCCCATAGCTCCTCTGAGGCAGGTCACCTTTCCTCCCCTTTTGCTGGGGAGAGGCCTGGTTTATACCTGTGCCTCAGTGTAGTTACCAATAATGTCCCTTTTCACCCTCAGAAGTTGAAAATAAATTCCATGGTGACCCTGTGCAAGGGTCAGACTCCTCCCAGCCACTTTTACAGTGTCTCTCTCCATCCTCCCTTTCCAGGAGTGGTAGCAAGGCAAGTCCTGCTCCATTTTGCAGCCGGGGACGCCGAGACTCCCAGGTTAAGGACCTGCTCAAGGTCATGTAGCTGGTGCCAGAGACATGAGTGGGAGCTGGAAGGAAGGGCTCCTAACTTGGTGCACTGTATGAAAGACACTTGCTCTCATGATGAGCACCCTTGAGCCAGCTGATGCCATCAGTCAGGGACTGCTGGAAAGACCTGCAGCCAACCAGAGCTCCATCTATTGATGCAGCTGTGACGGGGAGATCACACCCCCGAGGAGCCACGGCGTCCCGGTTGGAGGGTTGTGTTAGAAGGAAGTGGCAGGGTTTGTGTTTCTTCAGTGACTTTGGGAAGGGTTCGGAGAAGTGGGGATTTCCTCTCCACTGGGTGCAGTCAGGGAGCAGGAGAATTCTATGGTCAAGGACTTTAGAGTATCTTTAGGATTCTGACCTAGAAGCGGAGGAATGAAACAGTGCTGACCCTGTATTTGGTAAAGAAGCCACAGCCACTCCCATCGGCTGGGGGAGGCAGATGTCGGTTTATTTTTGTGGTTCGGCTTGTTTTTGTCTGTGCTCATGTGGAGAGGTCTTATTTCTGTCGTGGTCTGTGAGGGTCACAAAGCAGCCTTGTTTGACATTGTTGCTTTTTGTCATTGTTTCTGTTCAAGGAAGAGGGCCGGCCAGCTCAGCTCTCAGAGGCTGCCTTTGTCTTTTGCAAACTTTTGTTAAGTTTCGTCTTAGTTTCAATCCAGGTTTGGTTTCCTTAGAGGGTGGGGATTGAAGAAGCTGAAAAAGTTAGCGGAAGTGGTCCTGGGGAGCTAAAGATGATGGGGTGGGATGGGAATGGGATGGGGCGGAGTGGGGCGGGGCAGGGTGGGATGGGGTGGGATGGGGTGGAATGAATGGGAGGGGATGGGATGGGTCAGGACTGGACCTGAGGGAACAGGATGGGAATCACTCATGGACCATACTCAGGATCTCAATGTACCCTCCCCATGCAGCTGCCTCACCTTCTACCCCCTCCACAGAGAGTGGAGAGCAAGGAACATGCTCCTTTGCCCCATGCTGGTTGAAGGGGGGTCTGCAAGAGGTCTGGCAAGTGGACCTGTTTCTGGTCAGCTGGGTAGTCCACCTCCATCTCAGGATGACTACAGACATTCTTCCCCGGATCGTAGATCATCAGTGGGGGTCTCCCTCAACCCCTCCCTGTCATCTCCTGGCATCTTTCAGGAAGAAGCCCCCAAGTCTAGTTGCAGAGATGATACACTGGGACAAATATTAGGATGCATGACCAAACACCCTACTGTTGTGGTGGTAGAGGGGAAACCAAACTAATTTAATGCCTGGGCCAGCCTCATGGTGGGTGGAGCAACTGGGAGGCAGCAGGGGAGAAGGAAGACTTTTATTGGCCGACCGGACGTGGTTTTCATTCTGCTCTTCTGGGCTGAGCAGCCGCCCTTCAGGGGGCAGAGGATGGGGAGGCGTCCAACCTCCCTCTCCCAGGGCTTAGATCAGAGCACCTTTTCTTTATTGTTTTGCTGATGGGGGTTCTGCAGATACAACATCACGCGAACATCCCTGGGTTTGGACATGAGCCCCACCTGCTCTCGCCCACAGGGCACTTGGCCTACAGTCTCCTGGGTGTACTGGAAGGTATCTGAGCACCTGGGACCAGCCCACCTGTCTCTTTCATTCCACCGAGGAATGAGCTAAACGAATCCTGCCCGCATCTGGCTCCAAGAAGAAATAAACCCATCAGGACACATGGAGATAGTTTCTCCCTGAACAGGATTGACATCTCCTTGCGGGCACCTGAGGGAGGTCAGGAGTTATAGTAAGAGTATCCCCCTCTGCTCAACAGCAACCCAGTCACTTCTTCAATGTCGTCCTGTCCCCCGTCTCCCCCACACACCTGCTGGCCGGGGTGAGTGAGCCCCACTTGCCACTTTGTGTGCGGGCGGCATCTCCTGCCACTCCCCACTCCCGGTGAAAATCCTCATTCTGTCTGCAGCCTCCCTCATCCCCTCCCCCTGGCCAAGCTACAACCCCTGGAATGCGTGAAGAACAGCTCTCCTGTTTGCCAAGCCACACTCACCACCATCACTGCACTAACAGATGGCACGCACACTGGTGAGGCAGGGAGTTATTGTAAAGATACAAAACCAAGGCACAGAGAAGAGAAAGTCCCATGCATGGCTAGGGAGAAACAACAAAGTGCTATTTGGGACCTTTAGTCATTCATTCATTCATTCATTCATTCATTCATTCATTCATTCATTCAACGTTTGGGAGAGGCAGTGGGTAAGGACAAAAGATTTTAGAGTCAGACAGACCTGGCTTCAAATTATCCCAAGATCACTAGCAGATACATCCAGTAATTACCCTCACTGAGCCTCAGTTTCCTCATTAGTAAAATGGGAATGGTAAAGTTCTGGTTTCTGAGTGTTGTGAGGACTAAAGGAGACAACAGATGAGGGGTACTGGCAATGTCCAATGCACAGTAAGTGCACAATACATGAGGGCTCTTATTTTTTTAACTTTTATTTTGAAATAATTTCAAACAGAAAAATAGCACTAATACTTTAGCATGTGTTTCCTAAGAACAAGAATATTCTTCTGCATAACCACAGTATTTAATATACTATAAACATAATTTACATTTGTCATATTGATACTATTATTTTTTCCTAATCTGAAGTCCATATTCCAGTTCTGTCAATTATCCCAATAATGTTCTTATTATACTGCAAAAAACAAGCCTCCTAAGAGATCAAGACTTACTTTTAACTCTGTTTTTCTGTAGACTGAGGGTATATGGTCAAAGTACTGTATTCAAAAATTACTTGGAGCTGGGTGCAATGGCTCATGCCTGTAATCCCAACCCTTTGGAAGGCCGAGGCAGGAGGATTGCTTGAGCCGAGGAGTTCGAGACCAGGCTGGACAACATGGTGCAACCCCATCTCTACAAAAAAAAAAAAAAAAAAATACAAAAAGTTAGCTGGGTATGGTGGTGCACACCTGTAGTCCCAGCTACTTGGTGGGCTGAGGTAGGAGAATCACTTGAGCCTGGGAGGCAGAGCTTGCAGTGAGCCGAGATCGTGCCATTGCATTCCAGCCTGGGTGACAGAGTGAGACAAACAAAAAGCAACAAAAACCAAACTTACTTGGTTTCCTTTTTTTTCCCTTTAGTGTGGTTATTTTAGTAATTTGAAATACACCTGGATTCATTTCTTTCCATTTAACCTCAATTTTAGGGGTTGCCACATCCTTGTTGATTTACTATTAGTTTTTTAATACATATAATATTTATATAATTCTGAAAATGAAAACTCAGAGAAGCATCACTGTCACAAACTCCTCTCCAGTCTTCGTCCCTCACCTCGCCCTTCAAAGACAATTAATTTTATTCATTTCTAGTTTATCTTTCCTATGCTTCTTTTTGGAAAATAAATTAGCTGATACATACACTTTTTCTTATTTCCTTTATTTCTTACATAAAAGACAGTATACTACATATTCTCTTTGCGTTTTTCTGTTTTCACGTAACATTTCCTGAAAATCACTCCGTATCTGTTCAGAGATCTTGCCCGGTCATTCTTATGACTGGGCAGCACCCCACTGTGTGGCTGTCTCCTAGTTTATTCAACTCATCTCTTATGCTCTGACATTTAGGTAATTTCCTGTATTTTTGCCATTACAAATAATGCTGCCATGAGTGTGTGTACTTATGTATTTTCATACTGTTAAGATGTGTCTTCAGGGTAAATTCCTAGAAGGGGGTTACTGAGTGGAAAGGTAAATGTCTATGTAGTTTTCTCAGATGTCGACAAATTATCTTTCATGGGATTTTGCCATTTTGCATTTCCACCAGCAACGAATGTCTAAAAGGACCTGTCTCCCCACCGCCCTCAGCAGTGCGGATTGTCAAGCGATTGCATTTCTGCCTGTCTGATGAGTGACTTTTAGTTAGCATTTCTCTTAATATGAGTGAAGCTGAACATCTTCTTCTTTGTTTAAGGGCTATTTTTATATCTTTTATGTGTGTGAATTGTCTGTTCCTATCTTTTTACATTTTCTTATAGGATTTTAAGTCTCTTTTCCTTCAGTTTGTCCGTATTCTTCATCTGTTAGGGACAGCTCTTTTATTATTACTGTGTATTGCGTGCCTTCTCTGTGCCGGGTGCCATACTGGATACTAGGAGTCTTGGGTCTGGGATAGCCATAGTTTAGAAAGAAAGATAAACTATGATGACACCATGACCTCAGGGTTGTAACAGGCGCATGAAAAAGGTGGGAGGGAATTCTCTGCCTGATAGAACTCAGGAAGGCTTCACGGAGGAGGTGACCTCTAGAAAGCTAACTATCAAAACTATAAAATATGGAAAGGCAAATAGACCCAGTGGGGAAAGGCCAGAGCCCTGCTCCATGACTCTCTCCAGCACCTTTGACGCCCAGGCTTGGAACTGAGCTCAGACCCTCCCACCTAGACCTCCTCCAGGGTCACCCCAATATCCTTCCTTGGAGTCCCAGCTCTGCCTGGCATGTGGTCCACCAAGGCCTGCCAGCTGTCACAGCAACTCTCACTTACCCACGTGGGTGAGGACTCAACTTCTCAGTTGTTTCAGGCACAACTGGCCTCGCTGTCTTGTGCGTGTGTCCAAGAGAAGAGTGAGAGAGTACATTAGAGGCTCATACCCAGGAGAAATGTAATCCATTACCAAGAGGTCCTGTTTCCTCCACATGCCTGACATCTGTGGGTTTATAGCTAAAATTAGCCTTCACCTTCTCTCTGCCACCTGAGACTTTTACTATCCCAGTCTGGGAGGATTCACATCCCTGTCTCCCCGTTTTTCCCCCCAGAAAAGAATCCAGGAATGGGTTCGTGGACTGGCTAGTTGTGAGGGATTGAGCTGTCAAAGGCCTGGCTGCAGTGGTCAGGAAGGGCTTCTGAGTAGGCAGCGGGTCTGAAGTAGACTGGGAAAATTGAATGGGATTCAGAGAAGCTGGAGAGGCAGTGAAGAGTGTGAGCAACACAGGAAGACATGAGTCCTGCACCCGGCACAGTGTGCACACCCAAAAAAAGTCAATAGCCTTTGTAGGATAATGGGTAGATGGGTGGATGGATGGAGGAATCCAGCAACTATGGAAGCCTAAGCAGGGACAGACTCAACAGGGGTAATGATGCGTGCAGGTACAAGCCTGGGAATGTTGAGTATTAGGGCAGATAAACAGCTGAGATAACCAGGCCCTAGATGCAGACAGGCTTGAACACAGTAGAAATCTATTTCTCCTGTTTGAGTCCAAGGCACAGTCCAAGTCCTGTCGGGGGCAGCTGTCTTCCTTGTGGTGATTCAGGTACCCAGGCTCATTCTCTTCTGCGGTTCCACCAACCCTGGCCTAAGACCTTGTGGTCTGCAACTGTGCAGTGGAAAGAAAACTTAGAGGAGGCACACCCACTGCTTAAAAGCCCCAGCCTGGGGTGGGGAGGAGGCGGGATTAGAGAGATGTCGATCAAAGGATATGAAATTTCAGTTAGGAGGAGAAATACATTCAAGAGAGCTATTGTACAACATGGTGACTATAGTTAATAACAATGCTGGACACTTGAAAATTGCTAAGGAAGTAAATTTTAAGTGTTCTCACCACACACACAAAAATGATAAGTGTATGTGGTAATACATATATTAATTAGTGTGATTTAGCCATTCCACAATGTTTACATATTTCAAAACATCATGCTGTATAGCATAAATACATGCAATTTTTATTTGTCAATAAGTAAATAAATAAAACCCAGCCCACAAATTCTCACCAGGAACACACATCATTTCCACTCATGCTCCTGGAGGGGTGGCCACTCTTCCATGTACTTGGGACCCTGAGCCCTTTTCTCTTTAATGGGTCCTGCCAAGTGACAGGCCTCAGGCCCCTCCCCTGCTGACGATGGCTTCCATAAACCTGAGCTTGCTCTCTTGGGTCCTCCAAGAGGTTTGCTGGCCTATACCTCCATATTTCCTGGTGACAAAAACTACAACTTTGGGCTCTCTTCACTGGGTAAATTTGGGCCCTAACCACCCCTTCCCTCATGCCTACGTGCACACAGGTGCTTGCCTGTGCATGCACACACACACACACACACATACACAAACATACACACACACGAGAACCGACCGGCTCAGGAGGAGACTCCAGCCTGCCCTCCACACTTGCCCCTAGAGGAGCCTCCTCCACAGGGCATGAAGAACAATGCCCAGCTCCAGGTTCAGATCCACGCCCCTTTCAAAGGTACCGAGAGAGGCCGATCAAAGGAGTGCACGCAGGAGGTCTAGCGTGTCCTGTTGCAGATGAAGGGGTCCAAACCAGCTACCCCTGCTTCCAGAGTACACAGCAATAGCTCCTGCCCAGCCTGCTCAGCCTCTGTGGTGCTTCTGGCTTCTGGTGCTCGCCTCCTTCAGGAAGCCTCCTGGATTGACACTCTGACCACAACCCACCATGCAATATCTCAGTGAGGGCTCATTTATTTGGTTCATGCTTGCTCTGTGAAAAGTTCTGGAGTCATTTAGTCTACGGGGCTCCTCTTCTTCATTGGAGAGTAACTCTCCAGTGCAGAGTGTGCGTAATTCTCCATCCTCGTTTTTTCTTTTTCTAGTTCATGTCTCACCCTGGAATCGTCTTGTATCTTCACATGGTCAAAGTCTGACTCTCTCTGATGGCACTTGCAGGTGGCCTTGATACAGGGGCAATGCAGCCACTGTCATGGCGTGGGATCAGCTCAGACACACCTGTCCCTTCCTATGCAGAGAAAGGGACTTTTCTTTGTTTCTACAACGTTTTAAAGAGAACATTGTATTGGTCCTTTACCCTTTGCCCTGTAAGCCATGAAACAGCCTTCAGGAAAAAGAAACACACACACACAAACACACACACACACACACACACACACACGTCTGCTTTTAAAAAATGTTTAACCAAGACCTGGTGCGGTATGGCTCATGCCTGTAGTCCCAGAGCTTTGGTAGGCCGAGGCAGAAGAATCACTTGAGGCCAGGAGTTTGAGACCAACCTGGGCAACATAACAAGACCCCCAACTCTACAAACATATAAAATATTAGCTGAACATGGTGGCGCATGCCTGTAGTCCCAGCACCTCCAGAAGCGGGGCGAGAGGATCGCTTGAGCCCAGGAGTTTGAGGTTGCATTGAGTTGTGATTGGGTAACTGCACTCCAGCCTGACCGACAGAGTGAGACCCTATCTCAAAATAATAATAATAATAATAAAATACTGATCAAAACAACTTTCCATTTTTGAAAATTGTATAGGCTTTATTTTATGTGAAAAAATATATATGTTAAATAAATCCAAATTTTATTCCCAGAAGAAACATTCAGAAGTGGCTTAAAGAGTTTGCTTGCTTCATTTTTCTTCCTTTTTCCTCTCCCCGCCCCCCCCCCCCCCCCCCCCCCCCCCCACCGACTCTCTCTCTCTCTTTGTTCTCTGATTTCTTGTTGACCCCTCTCCCTACTCTCTTCCTGTCTGCTCCATGGGGCACCTTGCTAACAGACTTCATGTTTTTATACATGCACATCTTCGTTTGGGGCACATCTATTTTAATTAATGTAAATGGGTTGTGTTGTGCATCTCACGCTCTGACTTTCTTCTCTCGGCTCTGTTTTAAGCTCCTCCATTTGGCCGTGCATGCATCAAATCTGTTACTTCTGACTGCTGTGTGTGGGGAGGAAGGAACACTGGCTTTGGCATCAGATGGATCCGAAGATAGAAGAGGGAGGCTGGTGTCCAGGACACGGGATGTGTGAAGACCTAGGGGGATGAGTTAACTCAAAGGGCAGCACCAGTAGGCCGTCAACACTACAGCCCCTTCTGTCCTGCTCCAGCAGGGCCTCCCTCCTTGGTCACATTCATAAAATGCATGCTGTGGTTCTCATGTGTCCAGCCAGGGGCTGCCCAGTGGCCTGGCTGGATCTATTTCAGAGGAATTTGTTTGTTGGGGGTGGCAGCTGGGCATACACAGCAGAAAGTGTAGGACCTCCCTCCAGTGGCATTTCAGGGTACAAGAGGGAGTGATGGTAGGGACAGGAGGGATAATATGGGGTGACAGCTCATCTCATCAGCCCACCTGGGCTGTGGGGACCCTGCCTCTAAAGCGCTCTCATCCCTAATCCCTGGCACAGGGAGGCAAGAGTGTTGGCAATAAGTGGGGTTAGATCTTCATTTTTGTCCCCTCCCTGCAAGCTCCCAGGACCAGGAAACAGAAAACCCTCAGACAAGGGCTGGAGACCCCAGGTTTTGGGCAGGAAGGGTCTGGCACAGGACCCATGCCCAAATATCGGAGGGGGTCCTGCAGGCCTGGAGCCAGTCTGGCAGGATGGGCAGATGAGAAGGCTCCCCCTCAGTCCCCACCACCAAGGGCCGAGCAGGAATCTGACGACAGGGTTCTGAGTTCAAGTGCTGACTCTGCCCTTCCCGGCTCCAGGAGTGGGGGGGGGGGGGGCGGAGGGCAGGGGTGGGCAGCTCACAGGGGAAGGGGACAGGGAGTGGATGGGCCTCAGAGGCTCTCGTGGCTGAGACTCCCTGGCAATCATCTCTCCTTTGCTGTTTGGTCATGCTTCCCCAGCCCCAGGGACCCAAGGAGTACCCCTGGGACTGCTGTGTGTGTGGCAGGGATGATGCCAAGCCCCCAGTTTCTCTCCAGTCTGAGCACTTGAGTAAAGAACATTTGAAGAAAGGACTCTGGTGCCAGTTGCAAAATCACTACAAGGTATTGCCCCATCTGAAATACGACACTTACTGGGTGTGAGTTGACTGAGCCCCCTTCCCCTGCATGGAGGGTGCTTTGGTAGTGTGAGTGCCTGCACACCTTGGGGATCAGGGCTGCCAAAAAAGAGGGAAGAGGGGATTCTGGGGAGTCTGTGAATGTACCTCCTTCACAGCCCTGTCAAAGCCTCCCCGCCGGCGCCAGCACTCCTCGCCCACCCCCAGCCCCCCAGCATCCTTCTCTGGTTCCAGGCTTCCCACCTGTTCATGCTGAAAAGGAACGCCTGTCTGCATGGCTCTCCCCTCGCTGAGAACAGCCCCCAGAAGAGAAAGGGTGCGGGTGACACCAGAAACTCTCCGATTCCCCAAACCAGTTTCCCCAGCTCCAGACAAAGGGGGGTGGTCCCAGCTCCAGCCTGAAAGGAGATCTGGCTGGGCTGGATTTCCGGAGGAGCCTCTAGCCATTGGCATCTTGCCTGTGAAGGAGGGAGAAGAGTCTGCAGCTCACTTGGGCCCCAGAACAGAGAACATTCCTTCCCCTTCACCCTTGTCTGATGTCACCATTGGAGATAACAGCAGTGGCTAACATCTTGAGTGTGGTGTGTCAGCTTCTGTGCTAAGTGCGTTATCTCACCTGAGGTAAGGGCTTCGATGATTTCCATTTTGTAGATAAGCAGGCAGAGGACTTCAGGGTCAAGTGACTTGCCCAAGGTCAAATAGCTCCTGAGGAGGTGGACCAGGGAAGTCTGGCTCCCCAGCCCCGGCTGTATACACAGCCCTGCCTCCACGCTCCCCTAGGAGCAGGTGGCTACATTCAGCCATGAGCAGATCTGGGTCCCCACGGACTTGTTACTCCCATGAGCCCCTTGGGCCATGGTTCTCACTCTGAGAATGGATGGGTATAAGATTTGCCTGGGAAATTTTCCAAAATGCACCTGTCTTCTCCCTATCCCTGCTGGTATTAGAATAGGTTGGGATAAGGCACACAGCACATATATAAGCTCTCCAAATGATTCTGATGCTATCCCCTTGCCCAGAGATTTGCTGTCCAGAGATCTGTGCCCGTCAGACCCCAGGGAGACACAGACTCAGTCCTCTCCATGCTCAGAAGCATCCCGTCAGCTCAGCTGCAGACAGCCCCCTAGCTGCCACTGGATTCCTGCCCCCACCCTGAGGATCAGAGAGGTGCTGCCTGTTTCCAAGCCAGGTGGAAGGATGCAGATGTGACCACATAATTACATATGTCATGTGCCATGAAGTGTGGGGGCAGCAAGGAGAGAGGAGTCAAACTGCAGAGATCATGTGTCTGGCCCTGCCATTCCAGAACCCGGTGCCAGGGAACGTCACCAAGCCCATCCTGCATCATGCATCGCACGTGTTCACCTCCTTTTGTGTACATTCAAACACTGCCACAATGAAAACATGGAGTTTTTCCCCTAATGGTTTGCAGTAAGGATCAAATAAAGTCATGTGCTTTTGCCTCTGCACGTGTGAGGGACGACTGAACAATTAACAGGATCATCTCTTTAATTCTCCCTGGAAGAGGGTTCGAGGCAAGGTCAGGGCCCCATCCCTGCCTAGAAGGAAGGACACAAGACCCAAAGAGAGTGACCGAGTCATGGATCTGCAGTTTACTGGGGGCGGCGGGGGAGGTTAGATAAGAAAAATAACACCAAGGCCGGGCGTGGTGACTCACGCCTGTAATCCCAGCACTTTGGGAGACCGAGGCAGGCGGATCATCTGAGGTCAGGAGTTCGAGACCAGCCTGACCAACATTGAAAAACCCCGTCTCTGCTAAAAATACAAAAAATTAGCCGGGCACATGAGCATAATCCCAGCTACTTGGGAGGCTGAGGCAGGAGAATCACTTGAACCCGGGAGGTGGAGGTTGCAGTGAACTGAGATCGCACCATTGCACTCCAGCCTGGGCAACAAAAGGGAAACTCCATCTCAAAAAGAAAAGAAAAGAAAAGAAAAGAAAAATAACACCAAATAACAAATACAAAATTAGCACAAACATGACAATTTATGTAGAATGAGAAAAGAAAGCATAACAAATTACAAGTGTTAAAAAGCGGAGAACTACCACAAAATCACATAACACAGAAAAATAACATAACATTTTTATTAGTTAACAGCCCAATCTGCCTCTATTAAAATTTTCCTGTATATTATTTGGGGGGCTGCATACTTTTTGATTAGCTCTTCTTGGAACAATTTTGTAATGTTTTTTTCCATGGAGAAAATAGAAAGATATTTCAGTGTTTTCTCTAACATGGTTAATCCAAATTTGGTTTTTATTATGGACAGTTTAGAAAATTCACATTCACAAATTATTATTGGTATTGTCATGTAACTGTTGAGGGTTGTTGCTAAAGTTGGGGAAACCCCTATCAGTTTTTGGACATGAGCTATAAGATTTCAGGGCATTTCAAGTTTCCTTGTTCAAATCAGTCAGAAATTTGCACACCAAAAAATCTGACTCTATTACAGAATAGAAATACATTCTATTACACATGATTCCCACTTTAAAAAAAAAAAAAAAGTATTGTGACCAGGCAAGGTGGCTCACGCCTGTAATCCTAGCACTTTGGGAGGTTGAGGTGGGTGGATCACCAGAGGTCAGGAGTTCGAGACCAGCCAGGCCAACGTGGTAAAACCTTGTCTGTACTAAATATTAAAAATTAGCCAAGTGTGGTGGCAGGTGCCTATAATCCCATCTACTTGGGAGGCTGAGGCAAGAGAATCACTTGAACCTGGGAGGCGGAGGTTGCACTGAGCCAAGATCGTGCCACTGCACTCCAGCCTGAGCAACAAGAGTGAAACTCTGTCTCTCTCTCTCAAAAAAAGTATGGTATGCATTATAGGATTGTACTGCCATTGAGATGAGCCCAAGCTTCTGATGTTATGCATTCGATGGTCAGAAGAATGTTTCTCAGACCAGTTTCTGGCTCTTTCGTTTCAAACCTTACTTCTCCAACACTACCCACATATACCACAGTCCAGCCTCACCAGACACACTCATATTGCAAACAGCTGCTGGCCCTAAGCCTTCATGTCATGGCATCGGAAGAGTCAGTAGTGAGCTGCAGGAGTCGCCCCAGAAGCCATTGCTACGCTAGGATGACTAGCAAGAAGCAATATATACATGGAAGTGGCTGTGAGCCACGTAAGTGAACCCCACTTAACCCTAACTCAGTGTTCTTCCAACTCAACTTCCCCTTAGCTAGATCCCCAAATACCCAGAGCCACTCCAACACCATCTGTCAGGAGAGGAAGTGTGACAGGCAGCAGCAGAGGAAAGGGACAATGGACTTAACCAATGCCATTTAAAACTATCTTACTTTAGTCAAATTTACAAAACCAGATGGCCATGTACACACCATGCGTGCTAGGGCCTCTCCCGGTGCCACCTTTCCAGGTAGTGAGCCTCTAGTCCAAGGTGGGTTTAACCTCTGCCTCCCACCTTCAATTCAGCAAACATTCTGACCACTTGACCCACCTGGCACAAAATATCACCCTGGGTGTGGTGTGGAGGAAGAACTAAGAAACTAATACCCAGGCTCCACCGTTAGGTGTTTCTTACTTAGTGGAGGGGATGAGTGTGTCCAGCAAGGTGCTAAGGGTGGAAAATTCAAAGAAGTTGGCTTCAGGAGTCCTGGGTTCTGGTCCAGCTCTGCCACATAACCTCCCCAGGCCTGTGTGCTGTGCTGCAAAATGAGCATGGAGGAGACCATTTTTGAGAGCGGCTGGGAAAGCACACTGTGAGCTGCAGATCCCTGTGCAGGCACCAACGGTGAGAAGAGTAGGTGGGTGTGGCTCAGAGCAGCCAGGAGAGGGTACTCTGGGCAGAAGACTCTGTGTGCAGGTGCAGGCCCCCCGCTGGCTGCCTCTGAGGGAGACTGGGAGAAGAGAGGCAGGTTCTTTTGCTTTTTAATAGAGATGGGATCTGGCTCTGTTGCCCAGGCTGGAGTGCAAAGGTGCAATCATAGCCCAACGTAAACTTGAACTCCTGGGCTCAAGGGATCTTTCTGCCTCAGCCTCCCAAGTAGCTAGGACTACAGGCATGTGCCATTACACCCATCTTTTTATTTTTTTTGTAGAGAGGTCTCACTATGTCACCCATGCTGCTCTTGAACGCCTGGCCTCAAGCAATCCTCCCACCTCAGCCTTCCAAAGTGTTGGGATTACAGGCATGAACCATTGCACCCAGCCGGAGAGGCAGGTTCTGAATGCCCCCAGCAAAGAGGGGTCCCGGAGATGTGGGGAGTGACTCCCTGAGAAAAGCAACACTGCAAATCAGCCAGTGGGTACAATGGGAGCCAGGGGTGGCCTGTTCTTGCTAAATGACTCTCAAGAAGTCTTCTGATCACAAGGAATGAAAAATGTCCCAAAGTGTCTCTCCTAGTCTACAGGTCAGGCAGCTGGGGAAGGTGCCAGGTCAGTATCTGGGCCACTTGCCTCCTGCTGTTCCTCAGTGGTCAGTGGCACTGAGTGGTGTGTGAGCCCCTACTCAGGCAGCCTCAAGGGCCACCTACGCAGTAGAAATGTGCTCTCCCTTCCATTCTGTCCCGACCCCCTAAACACTCCTATGATCTCTAAGATTACTACATCTGCCTTCTCACTGGTTTTGACTCCACGCTCTCTCCCCACTAATCTGCTGTGCATTCATTCATCTGACAAATACTTACCAAGTCCTGTTATGTACTGGGCACTACATTTTTCACTGGGTACAGCTCTGGCCAGAGTGTGTGAAGGGAACAGACAAGTAAATTGACACCACAGTGAAATAAACTCCATGACCCAGAAAGGACGGTGCTCTAGGAGTATGTAGACAGAACTCTTAGGCTGTGGGGAAGGGAGTAGGAACCCTATGCCAGGACTCTCTTCCAGTTATCTGGCTGTGCCTTGAGAGGCATCACAACCTTTCCTGACGATAGCAAACACAGCGGCTACATAGCAAGAAATATTTGGGAGGGCTCTAGAGATCTGTTTTCCCTGATACCTCTCACTCTTCCCTGATATCCCCATTCCAGTCAACCAGGAGTCATAATCCACAAACTAAAATCAGATTTAGAAATGAGGCCAGGCATAGTGGCTCATCCCAGCACTTTGGGAGGCTGAGGCAGGAGGATTGCTTGAGGCCAAGAGTTTGAGACCAGACTGGGCAACATAGTGAGATCCCCATCTGAATTAAAAATTTTAAAAAACATTAGCCAGGCACAGTAGTAAGCATCTGTTGTCGTAGTTCCTGGGGAGGCTGAGGCAAGAAGATCGCCTGGGCCCAGGATTACAAGGCTGCACTGAGCTATGATCGCACCACTGCACTCCAGCCAGGGCAACAGAGCAAGATCCCATCCCTTAAAGAAAAAAAAGAGACAGAGAGAAATGGGCTGTGTCAGAATTTTGCTTCTGTAATTGATCAAGGCAAATGGATTTCTGATCCTTCAGCCATCTCAGATCAGTGGTTTTCAGCAGAAAGGATTCATCACATCATGGAATATTTATTATTCTCTATCTACTTTCTGCCCTGGGTTAAAGTTTTTATCTCCACCTTTTAACACTTACACACATTAGAAATATGCTCATATAGTGTATTTCTCTACATGTTTTACATCAGTGTAAAACATAGTGCTCTTTCACTGTTAAATTCCCTAACTCCAGGTGGGTACATAGCCTGAGTCTGAAAAGAGCCCCAGTTTCAGGGATGTCTGTACCACCACAGAGAAGGGACTGCCGGCCCCTCCAGGATGTGAGAATACGTGTTATCCTTCACCTCACTTTTGCTTGGTCCATCTCCCATGGTCCCCAAATAGGACTTCAGAAGTGGGCTGCAGCCAGGGGCTAGACCACTGGAGGACATGCAGACAGTCCTCTCCCATGTATGTCTCATTTTGGTCCTTCTTGGCATACCTATATTATTTCTACCTCACCAGGACCTGCCCTCTTTGATACCCAATTCACAAGATAGGATATTAGACACACAGCTCTGAAATTTACAGTAACTGCAAGAGATCACTGAGGCTGATGCTAGGATCTAGTGTCCCAGTTCCAAATTCCCTGCAAGGACTCTGAACATCCCAGTTTGGTCAGGATTCCATCCCTGGACCAGTCAACTCTGGTCTGACAGACACATATATCCTCATAACTCTTCTTGCTGTAATTATGTAGAATGGAATGGAGCAGTTTTCGGAAAGGATAAAGGTTGGTTGGGCTGACAGCCCTACAGATGTGCAACCAGCATTTTTTGTTTGTTTGTTCGTTTGGTTGGATTTTTTTGAGATGGAGTCTCGCTCTGTCACCAAGGCTGAAGTGCGGTGGCATGATCACGGCTCACTGCAGCCTTAACCTTCCAGGCTCAAGCCATCCTCCCACCTCAACCTCCTGAGTAGCTGGGAACACAAGTATGTGCCACTATGCCCCATCTAATTTTTTATTTTTTGTAAAAATGAGGTCTCCCTATGTTGCTAAGAATGGTCTCAAACTCCTGGGCTCAAGCAATCCTCCTGCCTCAGCCCCCCAAGGAGCTGGGATTACAGGTACCCAGCCCCCAGCTAGCTTTTAAGGAATGCTGGAAATAAATGCACACACAAAGTAGACTGAGAAGGACCATGCCATCATTCCCCCACCATACCGTATACCTTATTTTTCCATCTACTGGGAATGACTTCCACCACTCATCCCACCCATGGACCATCCCAGAGAACTCCATGTGCCCAACTCAGATGTCACCTTCTCTCTGGTGTCTTCCTTGACCCCTACAGATTAGAATATTTGTACCTCTATCTGGGCTCACCTTAGTTCACATTACATTAGTCTGTCATAAGTGCTTTTCATTGCTTACATTTGTGTCTCTCCTCTCAGACTGTCATTTGGTGGATGCCTTTGGGGTGATGGCTACGTCTCTTCCTTGTAGCTTTAGCAATAAGCAATATAGATGGCACGCGGTAAGAATTCAGGGTAAGTATATTACAACAAAGTGTTGATTAATAATTATTCTTCATTTGAGGTTCAGTTCAAGCCCTTCTACCCACAGAAACATTCCCATTACTTACCTAATGTATGTTGAGTGCCTACTGTTTACCCTACCCCGTTTAGGGTAATGAAAAGAACCCTTAGCGCAACTGTGAAGCAAGCAAAGGCTTTCTTTAAATATCACCAGAATTCCTATCCTCACCACTCCTGTTCCTGAGACTTAGAATCCCTCACCTAGATTTTCAGGGATCTGCTAACTGACCTGATGAATTTAACTTTCATTTTCCAGTGTGTCCCATACTCAGCTCCCACAAGACCTAATTACATCATATGCACATCAGCAGTGTCTAGCACATAGCTAGGGCTTCATAAATGTTACTAAGCTAAATGAATGAATAAGCAAATGAATGTCACTATCTTAAGAATCCCACAAGGCTCCCAATTGTAATACTGATCGTTATGGACAGAATGTCTGTGTCTTCCTGAAATTCATATGTTGAAGCCCTAACCCCCAAGGTGATAGTATTTAGAGACTTTCAGAGGCAATTAGGTTTAGATGGGGTCATGAGGGTGGGGACCCTGTGATGAAACTGGTGTCCTTATAAGGAAAGGAAGACAGTATGGTGTTCCCTCTCCCTGCCAGTCGGGACACGATGGAAAGGTAGTCATCTGCAGCCCAGGAAGAGAGCTCTCACCAGAACCTGAACTCTGATGGACATTGATCTTGACTTTCCAGCCTCCAGAACTGCGAGAAAATTAATTTCTTTTATTTAAGCTACCCAATCTATGGTATTCTGCGATGGCAGCCCAAGCTAAGACATGATTTTTCAGAGACTTTTGCAATTTCGAATACTGTATTCTGTCCTCTTATCCCCATTAACATGCTATTGTTTGTTAGATTATCAGTCCTGAGTTTGGTTCAGCAAATAAAGTCATTTTCATTGCCACTATAGTGACCTTCAAATCTAAACAGTCCCACCTGATTTTCAAGGCCCTCTGCAATCCATCCCACCCTATGTACATACCTAGAAAAAAGCTCCCTCCTGCCCGTGCCCTAATCTATTGTTTCAGTAGAGAAAGTATCCTCACACATGTAGCAGATACATTACTGGGTTTTAAAATAAGTCAACTGTAGAAAAATTGGAAAAATCAAAACAGTCCAAAGGTGAAAACATCTCCCACAGTCCAAGCATTAATATTCACTTCCTTGCCATGTCTTTTCAATGAATATATATTTAACTATATTCTTCCAATAAAATTGAGAGCACACAGTTTTGCATCATGTTGATTTCCCCGAGCGATAACTAAACACATTTCTTTCTGCCTCCATGTCTTCACCTATAGATACACAATCTTAGCGTTGAAAGGAGCCAGAGAAGGGCAGGGAATCTTCAGTAACATTCAGAGAAAGTGACAAAGAACCAGCTTCCACTGAATACTCCCAGGAATGGGCACCCCCCTCCCTCCCAAGGCAGCCTGACCCCTTGGGGGAGAATTCCTGCCTGCAACACTCTTCCTGTTGTCCATGAGCTGAAACTGGCCTCTCTGAGCCTCTGTGTTCTACTCCCGCCCTCTCAAATGGTACCCGATAGCCTATAGATTCTTCCTGACAGCCTGTCAACTCCTCAAAAACTGACAGCATGACCTCTTTTCTAGGCTCAACAATCCTGAACCCCTTGCCATCTTCTATATTACCTAAATTCCACTCTCCTGGTAATTCTTGTCAGCCGTGTTATTAAATCGTGCCATTCAGGTAGAATTGCAGGTGTCTTTTAGTTACTTCTTTATGATCTTCTGTATTTTCCCAATTTTGTACTATGAATGTATATTACTGCCATTATTACAAAGAATAATTTCATGTATAATGTTACTTCTCTGTTGTCCTGCTATTGCTTTGCACTCTTAAATGACAGGCGCCTCCAGAGCCACTGACGTTCTCTAATGTGCCATCCCTCCCCATCTAATGTGCTCCTCTGACCCTCCAGTGCCCCATCTAATGTGCCCCATCTAATGTGCCCCATCTCATGTGCTCCTCTGACCCTCCAGTGACTGGACTAGAGCCCCATAGCTTCCACTGTCACGGACTTCGCCTAACGGGACATCCCCCTCTTCACACATCGCTTTCTCATGACCACACAGAGAGCACGGGAGACTTCGTTCAGTGCCTTGCCACAATGCCCCTGGCATTTCCTATGATGCTGACAATAAATATGTGACGTGAATGAAAACAAATTCTTGGCTGAGCACGGTGGCTCACGCCTGTAATCCCAACACATTGAGAGGACAAGACAAGCGGGTCACTTGAGCCCAGGAGTTTGAGACCAGCCTGGACAACACAGCAAAACCCTGCCTCTACACAAAATAAAAAAAAAAAAAAAAAAAAAAAAAAAGCTGGGCATGGTGGTGTGCACCTGTGGTTCCAGCTACTTGGGAGGCTGACACTGGAGGACTGCTTGAGCTCAAGAAGGCAAGGCCGTAGTAAGCCATGATTGTGCCACTGCACTCCAGTCTGTGTGACAGAGTGAGACCCTATCTCAAAAAAGAAAAGAAAAAAGAAAAAAAAGGAAGAAAAGAAATAAAAGAAAAAGAAAAAAAATTATTTGATAACACAAGTCCCTAGGAGTTTGATTTGACATGATTTTAATGAGTTAATTCCAGGATAGGCACGGTTCTTTGCAAAGCACTCCCAGACCACCCGTTCAATAATTCTAGAATGCTACTGAGTGTCATTAAGCTCACATCCCAGGAATCATATTCTTCACTTTTTGGAAATCGGGACATTTTGCTCCCACTGGCTGGTTGGTCCTTCCTCTCTTTCCGAACTCATCCTAAAAGTCCCATCTCCTTCTCCGGCCATTCAGGACCATTCTCGGTGGACTCTCCCTTCCTGCAAATCCGGTAATTATTCAGAACCAGAATGAAACAACAGCAGGAGCAATAGCTGCCACATACTGGGAGCTTGCTCTATGCCAGACACCATGCTAAAGACCACAATACTTCATCACGTGTATCACTTAGCACTGTATCATACTTTTGAATATATATATGTGTGTCTGTGTGTGTAAAGTTTTAATAACTTGAATAACAGTTGCTATTATGACCATTTAGCAGATGAAGAAACGGATTCAGAAAGGTTCAGGCTCCTGCACTGACCCTTAGACTGTGAACAACTGCAGGTCCAAACCTGGGTTTATCTGGGTCCAAAGTCCAAGTTCTTACTTCTTCTACCCTGGCATTGTTTCTGGGGCTGTTATTTCTGAGGCTTCCGTCTGAGTAGTTCTGGCATGTCCTGTGCAGCACCTAACATGGCCATAGGCACACAGTAAGGGAGTCCCCTTAGGGGCCAAGTGGTTTTTCTAGAGCACTGGCCGTGGTCCTGCCTCTTGCGGGTGCTGGTGGCATCTTTCACCTCCACCTCCAGGCACCGGGAGAAGCGGATTGGAAGGGATTTGGCACAGGCCAAAGAGGGCTCAGTCCAGCTGTCTCCACCTCTCTTGCTGGATGGGAGAGGCACCACATTACAGAAACTGATATACCCAATTCCAGAGACCCAGGGAGGGCAATCCTGTGAGAAGTTTCCACCCTTTTTTCTCTCCCACTGAGCCCCCAGGGGCTGATAATCCAATTCTCAACAAGTCCTTCCTGGCTGGTAATTGAATTGTGTTTTCTTCCCAGTCCAATCAGGGCCCTCATCCTACATCTGTTTGACAAAACACTAAGCCAGGCATCTTGGGAGGGGCAGAGACCTGGGAGGCCCTTTTCAGCCTCCAGGAGCTTATATTTCAGTTGCCACAGGTGCACGGACTGACATCTGATTGAGCAGCAATCCAAGACTGCTGCCCACTTCCAGGACAATCGCTGAGGTCAGGAGGGCTCAAAGCGGTGAGCCTTAAAGGAGCGGTGTGTTGTGAAGGAGAGGATGATGGACAGCTGGGTTCTGGTAGACAGGGAGGAAAGGTGGAGATGTGGGCAAAGGCCTGGAGGTGGGAACATGCATGACACATTCAGTAACAAGAAGTCAGTCTGCCTGGAAGGGCCTTCACTGTCTTCAACCGAGGGATGACGAATGACTCCAAAACACTCAAATTGTTCCTGGGAAGTCAGGTGGGGGGAAGTGTGAGTCAGCACTATGCCTATGGCCCAGCCTCGGTCTACAGAACAGAGAGCCTGGTGCTGGGACTGGGTGTGCAGGGGTGCCCCAAATCAGGACACAACCACCTCATTCATCCAGCCCAGAAATACAGACATTTCTTCATTTCCTCTCCCACTCCTATCTAATCTAATCTGTCTCCAAGTCCTGCCTATTTCACCATCTCAGCTCTTCAGTCATCTCTCTGGCAGGCAGGCACCATCACATCTCCCGTCTCTTGGGGACAAGCCCCTCCCTGATTGCTCTCCGCCACCTTGTTGCTCTCTGGCACATCCACACACATCTCCATGTGGCTCCCCCATGCATGCCACTTTCCATGGCTTCCTCGTGCCTTTAGGTCCAGAGCCTTTTGTGGCTTTGTCCTCTCATCTGGCTGGTGCCATCTCTTGCCACTCGAAGCTCCCCAAAACATTCTGGTTTAGTTCTGGGCCTTTCACTCAATTTATGATTATAATGCCCATCCCACCAGTACCTTCTATATGTGCTGAATGGGAACCCCGTGTGGAAGAGGAACAGAGAGGTTAAGTGACTTGTCTATGGTCACACAGCTGCTAAGGGCGGAGCAGGATTTGCATCCAGGTGGCTTATCCCCATAGCCCAGCTTCTTTATTTTTAGAGACAGGGCCTTGCTCTGTCACCCAGCCTAGAGTACAGGAGCATGATCATAGCTCATTGGAACATTGAACTCGTGTACCCCATCTTCTTAACACTAGATTATAGTGTCTTCAGAAATGTCTATGGACACCAGTGGCCTCCTAGCCCCTCCACATTCCCCTCCAACCCCTGTTCACTATCAAGCCCCAACTGCATTTAAGGTTTCTGCTTATCTAACACCCCTCCAGGAAGCTTTCTCTGGTGGCCCACTGCCCAGGTTTGGGTTAGGGTAGCAGTTCCCCTACTTTGATGCACACTGGAATCACCTGGGAATCTTTGTAAAAATCCTGCTGCCTGACTCCCACTCCTAGACATTGCAATTAAACCAGTACAGGGTGCACCCTAGACAAAAGCCGTGCAGATGACTGTAACTTGTAGTGAGTCTGGTAACGATGGGCAGTCATTCTGAAATTGGAGCAGGCATCAGAATCACCAGGAAGGCTGATGAAAACAGATTGCTGGGCACGGCCCCAGACTTTGATTCTATACATCTGGGTTTAGGTCTGAAAATATGCCTTTCTAGCAAGTTCCCAGGTGAGAATGCTACTGCTGTGGGTCCAGAAACCACATTCGGAGAGCCACTGAGCTAAGGAGTCCTCCAGGTGCTCATATGCTCCCAGAGCACACGGTGGTCATCGCCACCTAAGCCCTTGTCACATCTACTGTAATTGTCTGTGTGCTCCTCCACTACCCCGGCCAAGCCACAGCTCTGTTATCTTTGGTAACCAGTGTCAACAGAGGTTAGGTCAATGAATCCACAAGACACCCAAGCAGGCTGCGCACTCCACAGCAATCCTTGTTTCTAACTGGAAAAAGAGTTGCTTTTTCTGAGCGCCTCCTGGGGGCAAGCACTGTTCTAAGCGCCTCACAAGCACTCTACAAGTAGGTGCTACTACCATTCCGTTTCAAAGACCCTCGAGGAAACCTGAACACAAAGGGGTGGAATAACCATTGTGCTGGAAGGCCCTTTATCAAGTGACCCCGAAGCTCTCCCCGACCACTGGACCCCCACACCCAGTCTAGACTCCCAGTGGGTTTCCGAGTACAAGTCTCCATCTATTGGTGGGTTGTGAGATCAGTCAGTGGGTGTAAGCAGCATCTTTTAAATGACCCAATCTGGCAGACCTGAACAGAAATAAACAAGAATGCACTCAGGTAGTGACAGTAAGTATTGTTCAGCAAAACATCCATGTGCGTAAGCCTATACTGGCTTGTGATATAAAATCTATGTCTAACTGTGAATCATAGTCAACAAAGTTTTCAAAACATTGGCTTAGAGAAACAGCCTCCAAATCTCCAAGCAAGTCCCCACCCCCCGCACCCACTCACCCCCCTCGTTCCGCCAGAGCCGGAGCTAGGGAAGAGCTAGGTCGGCCTCTGCTGGGCGCTGCCGGGACTGCATCAGGAGCCTGGTAAAGTGCGGCTAGGCGGGAGGGCTCTGCTCTGACTGTGCAGCTGTGGAGAGGGAGTTCCAATTTCGAAATACAAAATAATAATAATAATAATCAAATAAATAAAATAAAATATTAATTCGTTTTTATTTCCAAAATAAATTCTTCCCTGGCCATCAGTCCCACAGTGTCTCCGCTGTGGTCGATGGCTTTGTCTGTAATCATTTCATCTTCTCAGGTAGAGCAGAGGCTCCAGAGGGGCACCAGGGATTTGTGTCTCCACTGGAGACACTTGTGTCTCCAGATCACTGTGGCTGGCTGACTGGCCAGCATCAAAGAAGGAAGCTGTTGAATCATTTAGCTCACTATGTAGAACCATTTAGCTTATGATTCTGAACATCCAAGCAAGAAATATTAAGGCCTGGGCCTTTCTCTTGCTGCAAAATCAAAGAGGGGATATAGTGTGTAAAATATATTAAGTAGCTGACTGGTCACAGTGGCTCACACCTGTAATCCCAACACTTTGGGAGGTCAAAGCAGGAGGATCACTTGTGGCCAGGAGTTTGAGACCAGCCTGTGCAATATAGTGAGATCTCACCTCCTACCAAAAAATTGTTTTAAATAGCTGAGTGTGGTAGTTTGCACCTGCTATTCAGGAGGCTGAGGTGGTGGGGATCGCTTGAGACCAGAGGGAGAGGTTGCAGTGAGCCATGATGGCACCACTGCACTCCAGCCTGGGTGGCGACAATGAGACCCTATCTCAAAAAAGAAAATAAAACATATTAGTAGCTACTGAGGCAGGTAAGCATATATCCTACATCACCAAATCTTTGTTCCCACCTTACTATGCTCACTTTACAGATGAGAATACCAAGGCCTAAGATTATAGACTGATGAGTAGAGTAGCAAGTTCCAGAAGCCAGGCCTCTGGACCTCTAGGCCAGTCCTCTGGAGACAAGCAGAAGGGGACAGGGTTGGACAGGACCCTCTTCCCATCTGGGCCTTTCATTTGCCTCTAGCTTTGCTGCGCCTTTCAACTTCTCCCTACAAGGTCCCTGGCAAAGCTAATCCCTTACAGATGAGACTATGGTCTTTGAAGAATGGGGCCTTCCTAGTTTAGACCTCTTTGAGGTTCCCAAACCCTAACTACTGAATTTGTGGCCTTATAGACAGAAAGTACATTTTCACTATTTTTCATGATAACAGCCTTCTATAGGAGGATGAATCGGACTAAGAGGAGGCCTTCTTGTCTACTGTGCACCATGATAGTTTGAGCTCAGCCTGTTTCGGGGTGGGGAGCTCAGGACAGTTGGGTAAATAGTAGAAGAGGGATTTGGAGATGGGGGGAATTTGCAGGGTAACAGATGAGGAGCAGTGAAGAAATGAGGATCGCCAACGTGCTCACAAAATGGCACGAGGGTACTACAAGATCTAAAGTAGACCCAGCCCACACTCAAATGCTTGGGCCTGGGCAGTTCTGTGGAGTAACAGAAGGGTTTCATGTCCAAGTTTTAAGTCCATGGCAGAATAGAGGGAGCACGTGCAGACACAGGACTAAGAGGCAGAGGTAACCCCAAGAACCTATACCCCAAGTCCACAAACATCTTGGAGTGAACTTTGAGTTTCCACAGGGCATTCCACAGAGAAAGGGAGTCTCAGCTGGCATCTCAAGAAAAACCCGAGTTTCTGGGATAGCCCTGTGTTTACCTCTGAAACACACCAGGCAAGAAGGACAAACTTCCCAAGGAGACCCTCAGGAAAGCAGAGCAATGCAAACTGCAGTAAACCGCCATATGTAATGAATCAACAAGTAGGTATTAATACCAGGCCTCTTACCTTATCACTTCTGCACTTACAGCCTGCAAAACAAGCAAAGAAAAAAAAGGCTTACAGATTAACTCTCTCAACAGTCTACCCTTCCTCCCTGACAACTGTAGGTATAACTATGCCCACCCTTGCCTCCTTCCAACTTCCAGGGAAGGTTTTCCTTACCTGATCCAAGTTAGTTCATCTGTCTTTGAGTACCACATTATGTCCCTGGGCACTCTCTCTTTCATCAACCATTCCTTTCTGGTGTCCCCACTGGTGCTTTGTCATCAGCATATACAGGATGTTTATCATTCCAGTATCTTTTAGAACTCTTCCTTGACTCTACAGCTCCTTCTGGCTAAGCCCAAACACTTGTTCTTTTCCTTCCCCTCAAAGCTCATGGAAAGAACTGTACTCATCTTCATTAACTGCCTTCAAGGCACTGGCTTCTGCCCCATGGTGCTGATAAAATTGTTTTGGCAGTTGCTGAGCTCAATGGGCAATAATTGGTTCTTACTTCCCATGGCCCCTGCAGCACTGCCTGCTGGCCCCTCTGGCTACGTGAAACTCCAGCTTTCACAGCATCACTCTGGCAGCAGCTATGCAATGCCCTTAGAACAGGTTTCTCCACCTCAGCACTAGTGACATTTTGGACTGGATCATTCTTTGTTATGGGATTCTGGCCTGTGCACTGTAGGATGTTCAGCAGCATCCCTCACCTCTACTCATTAGATGCCAGTAGCAGGTTCCTGTTCCTGTTGTGACAACCAAAAATGTCCTCGGGCATTGCCAAATGTTTGCTGGCGGGTAAAATGGCTCCTGGTTGAGAACCCCTGCCTTGGAAGGAAGCTTCAGCACTGGACTCTTAGGAATGCATTTTCTCTAGCCTGTGGTTTTATCTGTCACCACATGCTGATACATAAATCAGCATCTCCAAAAGTCACGTGGCCGCTGCCTTGCTGCACATTTCCACTGGATGTCTCTTCAGCACCTCAAGCTCAGAGTGAACTGGACCTTTTCCTTCCTGTCTTAGTTTGAATTCTCCTAGGAGCAGAGATTGAGACAAGGATTTAGATGCAGGTGGTTTAACTGGGAGTTAATCTCAGGACATAGGAGTGAGGAATTGAGGAGAGTGAAAAAGTGAGAGTGAGGAGCAAATGCCAATATAAAGTCCATCATCAAAGTCACTGCCATGAGCAACGGGGGCTCAATTCTGCTGGGATCTCCTGAAAAGCATACAGAATGCTTCCCAGAACTATCCAACTCAAAGAGGCTGGGGCATTTGTCTACCAGCTCCCATCCTCCATTGGTGAGGGTTGTCCCAGGGCCATTAACTCCCCTAATTTCTGGGCTCTGCTTGAGTCACACAAGCCAAACAGACTCCTGAGACTTTGGAGAAGGAGCTGAAATAGAATTCAGAATGATGCACTCCATGTGATGGAACTGGGGTGCTGTCAGCATGAGTCCAAGCTCACACGGAACTGCCTACCACAGCGGCAGCTGGTCAGAGGCCAAGGAAGGGGATGTGATGCAGGACATGGAAAGTGGTCTACTCCCTGCTTGCACCACTCTGATCCACTCATGCCCCACATTCATTAAGTTCATTCTGTTACTGAGTCTTCAAGGTGGTAGCCAGGCAACTAGCAAAAATATTTCATACAAGAAAGTTAACAGGAGGAGCTACAACCCTGTTCCCTGCTGCCGTAAATCCAGGGGCTGACATTGCTGTTCATTGTCTTCCTTCTCCAGCCTCTATTCAGGATTGCCCTCATTGTCAGCATTTGAGCTGGTCTAGGTCGCTTGCCTGATGGGTTGACAGTTACTGACATCCCTGGGGGTCTGAGCCCTCAGGTGACTTGGCCTTTTCAGGCCATGCTTGCTACAAGGGCCCATGGCACCAAGAGACATTCTCCTGGATTTCAGACCTATTCTTGAGTATATTTTTTGAATGCTAGACATTCTTTCACCTTGGTGCTAGTGGATCACTGAGAGTGATGGTGAGAGGGACCAATCCTGTATCTACCCGATTCCTGAATCTGTGTGTTCTAGCAACTGGAGACACAGTACCATGTATCAGCTATATCCTGGATGACAATAGCCAACCCCAGTGTATCATCCTTGAGTTGGGAACCTTAACTGAGTCTTTTAAGATATATATATATATCTTTTACTTTTATGGTTTGACTCTGGGAAACTGAGTTTTTAACGAGCAATCCCATCATTCTATTAGGTCCATGGCTTCCTCTAGTTGCGGTATATACCAGATCAGTGAACCCCCTGGTCATGCAACCCTTATTGCACTTAATTTGCTGTTAACATTGGCCCCTTAATCTACAGTGATGTGATGAGGCATCATATGTAGATAAATCAGGCACTCCAGAAACCCTCAGCTTAACACCAGAGGTAGCAACCTCAGGAAAAAGGATTTGCTGCCCTTTCCAAGGTGGAAGGGGCCTGATGTAGTCAAGATGCCTCAAGTGGCTGGCTGACCAAAGGCTCAGGGCCTGTCTCTGCACTGACAGATCACCAGTCAGCAGTGGCAGTAGCTATCTCCATGGGCCCACGCCTCGCCTCCATCCTGGTCACCATGGCTACTCCATTCATAGGCTTACTGTGCAAACCCCGGGGACGAAGCTGGCCTCTACAGGGTGAGTCACGTTGTCCACCTTGCTGTTCAGCACGCTTCCCATGGTGGATGCTCTCTGGGAAGCATTTGTGCCCACTCCCATGGGATCATCCACAGGCCTCCTTGTCTCCCTTCTCATCTTTTTCCTTTAAGGCCCGTGACTGACCAATCAGCCAAGCCGCTTGCTGCCCAAGATTCCATATGTATTCTTATGGAATCTTAAGTCATACAGTTCAAGCAACAGACATACACTCCTATGTACTGCAATGAGGACAATCTAGAATAGAAAGAAGGAAGATAATGAACAGCAATTTCAGCCTCCAGATCTGCTGCAACAGTGAGCAAGGTTGTAGCCTGTTCTACTTTCCTGTACAAAGTATTTTTACTAGATGACTGGCTGCCACCTTGAAGACTCAGTGACAAGACAGTCTTAATGTGGGGCATAAGTGGCTTGGAGTGGTAGATTTATCCAATGCCAGGGAGGCTCAGAGAGTGTGCAGTGGGGAAGGTGGCACTTCCAGTCCACCCTATTTTTATTTCTTCCTGCACCAATAGGTCTTTTCAAGCTGTATATTCAGCAGGCCTGGCCATGGCCACACACGAACATTTACAAATCAGAAATTTCATCACATTCCTTTCTTCAACCTCTGATTTCAGCTGCAACTGTGACAGACAGTTCTGTGTGAGCCTGGATACCACCTTTCCCTCTTTTCTAAGTTGGTGAGCAGGTGTACATGAAGAGGCTTGAAGCTCTGCCCACTGCAAGAATTTCTCCTACCCACTGTCTTTCAGGGTTACCTTAACTGGAGCTTTAAGTAGAAACAGCAGTCCATTTTGGCTAACACGAACACAATGAACTAGGCCTAGGATTATTCTAGACTAGTCACAATAAAACCCTTGGTGCGAAGTGAAGGAGAGTCATTAATGCAACAGGGTGCTGGCCTTGGGGGTCTGAGGAAGAGGCATGTGCTGCTTACTTTTACCCTCTGGCCCTGTTCATGCCTGATCCCTGAGCTGTACACCTTCCATCTTAGAATGAATTGCTGTTTGCCTGCTTGAATTTATGACTTGAGTGGCACAAAACCCAGCTCATGATAAACATCTCTGATGTCTTGATTAATTATGTCCAATGGTCAGATGCTCTGTCTCTACCAGGACCCAACACATATTGGGATCTGACTTTCAAAATGTTTATAGTTCTCTGCTGCAGAAGGCATTGCCTTGCTCCAAAATCCTTAGGAATCTATAAAACACCTCTCCTACTGCAGCTTGCCAGAGACTCCACACTTCATGCTCCACTGGGAATACTTCTGGCATCGTGGATTTGCTGGGTCATACGGTTCAAATGACAGGGCAGCTAGCACTGTAGCCTGGCTTGTGTTGCAGAGCTTTTCCTTGCTTCAAGTCATGCAATGAATGGGTTGGAGCAGTATTTCTAAATATGGTATGTGTTGTGTTCCAAAGCCAAAGAGCACCATGTGTTCTTCGTAATGCCAGAGCAGGGGTCCCCAACCCCCTGGTCACAGACCAGTACCTGTCTGTGGCTGTTAGTAACTGGGCCACACAGCAGGAGGTGAGCAGCAGGTGAGCAAGCATTACCACCTGAGCTCCACTTCCCGTCAGATCAGCTGTGGCATTAGATTCTCATAAGGGCACAAATGCTACTGTGAACTGCAAATGTGAGAGATCTAGGCTGCACGCTCCTTATGAGAATCTAACTAATGCCTGATGATCTGAGGTGGAGCAGTTTCATCCTGAAACCATTTCCCCCATCAATGCCCAGTAAAACTTTCTTCCACAAAATGGGTCCCTGGTGCCAAAAAGGTTGGGGACCACTGTGGTAGAGGATACAAAAGGCAATTAACTTATCCTCACCTCAGAGGGCACACGTGACCCAAAAGCATCTGCTGCACTCTCCAAACCTGATGCCTTGTCTGTATTTCCTACTTAGCGAATGCAACATCTGTCAACCCTTATTCCTCACCCATGAGCTCTTCACCTCATCCCTCACCCCCGCCAACACTGCATCAACAAGTCCCACAGATTCAAACTTTCTTCATTCTGACCTCTCTTTTCCATTTCCCCTCCCACTGCCTTGATTCAGCCATCATCATTTATCTGTTTCGATTCCTGCAGAAGCTTCCTAATAAAATTCCCTACTTCCAATATCAATTCTCCAACTCACTCCACTGCCAGGGAGAGTGGCTCTTATTCCTCCCTTCTATACAATACTTACATTGTTCCCCATCATTTCAGAGGTACATCTTTGTTGCATTTATGTATCTAGATGCCCATTTTCTACCTCCAACAGTAGGCTTTTTGCAGGTAATAAACATGTTCTATTGGTTTCCAGAGGTGGCATGTCTGTGGAATGTTAGTGAGGCATTCAAGGTCCATTGCCACATAGCTCTTACATCTCCAGCTTGCTCCCTATCACTCCTGCTTTCTCCCAACTACCAGTCCCTCTACTGAGACATGCTCTCTCTCACCTCCATACCATGCCTGAGCTTTGTATCTGAATGACTCCTACCCACACCCTCCACTCTTTACCTCCCTGGATTTCATTAATTCCTACTCATCCTTCAAACTCAGCTGAACTATTGCCTTCTGCAAGAGCTCCTCCATCATTCATTCATTCCATCCCACCAGCTAGTTTAGGGAGCCTTTTTGTTCCCAAAGCACCCTGCATTTAGTGCTAATCTTAGCAGCATTTATCAGGTTTTGTGACAATAGTTTGTTATACCAGACAGAGCCAGCTACTTGACGGTGAGGATTGGCCCCAGGGTCTGGCCGAGTGCCTAGCACATAGCAAAAGCACATAGCAAATACTAAGCACTGGCTCAACCAGTGAAATGTGCATATTCTGGAGGGAGTAAACCCCCAGCCCCCAAGCTAAACCAGTCCTCCAGACAAGTATTGTTTGGCCCACACAGTTCCTGGCTGAGAGGACAAACAGGATTGATCCAGGTTAAGACTTTCAAGACTGATGACCCAGAGTTGGCCTCCATTCTCTTTGGTTACCTGTCTAGCTAGCCAGAGATGTACACAGGAAACATCAGACCAAGGACACAAGTGACCACAGCTCCCTGGGTGCACTCAGTCCCTTACAGCAGTACCTCAACTGTAACTCCAGGTCTCAGTAGTCTGCACAAAAATGGGGGTCAGAGCACCAGAACCACCCTAGGCTCACTGTTTTTTATCCCAGGACAGGGAGGCTCACAGTGTGGAGTGGGGAAGGTGGCACATCGGTGACAGCCCACCCAATTTTTCTTCCTTCCTGCACCAACGGGTCTTTTCAAACTGTACATTCAGCAGACCTGACCATGGCCACACACGAACATTTACAAATCAGAAACTCCACATCTACATTTTTAAAATCCAGATTTCCATTTTCCCTTGAAAAATCCATAGATATGGCAACACTGAACATTTACTCTCATAACAGTTGCAACTTCCTCCTTTAGATTAGCATAAATTCTATCCAGTTTGCCACACTCCCCATCTGTCTTTTATCTGGACCAACGAATTATTTCCATTAACAGCCATGCTTCTATAGTCATCTGAGTCTGCAAATTCCAAACTGCTGTCCTGTTGTCTTATTTGATTCCTCACAGCAAGTCTAGGGATGGTGGTAGGCATACAACTATCCTCCCTTTTAGAGATGAAGAAGGTAAGAACCAGAGAGATGGCTGGCCTCGTAGGTCACACAGCTTGTTAGCAATGAAGACATGACCCAAACCTAGATCTTGGGACTTGTGATTTTTCACCACCCCATGCCAGTTATCATATACCCAACTGTTGCTTGCTCCTTTCTCTAAAGTACTTCATTTATGTCTCAAGGATGCATGTAATGCTTTAACGGTGTTGCTGTGAAACAGTCGGCAGGCCTACGGACAGATTTTGTTATACACACTTCTCAGCTGAGCTAGCCAAATAAGGACCAGTGTAGGGCTGACAAGATGGACGGAGCGAACTAGACCTCCATTCATTAACTCTTTATGACAATCCTGTAAGGTAGGAACTATTATCCCCATTTTATGAGTGAAGAAGTTGAGGTCCGGAGAGGTTAAGCGAATGCATTCTTTGGTTCTATTGGCTGTTGAAACAATGACATACTTCAGTTCCAGCTGGTAAAGGGCCCCTGCCCTGAGCTGCTTGAGTGCCTTCTTCCCCACCCTGGCAGCGCCCCCAGGATTCACACAGTCTAGCAGTGTTAGGGTTAATTCCATATCTGCCACAGACTGCGGTTCCAGGAACTTGTGGCAGCCACACCTCCAGTGTTAATTCTAACTGGTTGGTGCCTGGAAGGATGCTGAAAATTTTTTGAATATTTCACCTGAATAAAAGGTTTGCATTCTTAAGATAGCCACTTTTAACGTAATGGCAAATGCACCCACTCTACCAAGAGCCCAAACTAATCAGCAAGAATTTAGCCAAGACTTGAGGAGATGTAGAAGACTATTAAATGGACCAAAGAGATGTGCTCAGCACTGACTAAAGTCAAGGTCCCAACATGTTTTCTGCCTTCACAACCCTAAGGAATGCCATGAAATTTCAGCAGTTACAACAGTGACTCTCAGGGCCTGCAACCAAGAGAGGGAGTGGGAATCATGGAAGCAGCATCTCAGAAGGAAAGGGCATGTATAATGAGAAAGCATCCCCATCCCCACCTCAGTGCCCAAAGGATGGAGTTACAGCCTCTCTGGCAGGCTGTCAGAGTGACTGCAAAACTTTCTGGGCAAAAGCCAGGGGCAGGTCCAGGAGCTCACAAGCTATGGTGATGTTCTTGCCCAGAGGGGAAAAATGCCTGCACCCTTTACCCCACCTCCCAAAAGCCTGTCTGTGGAATGCTCCCTGGCAGTTGATAAGCACTCAAATTTCAGCAGGGAATAAAGGTTAGTTTCTTTCTGAATAATCTTCATCCTTCGGTGGCAGGTTTGGATGTCACAGAAACCTCAGCAAGCCACATTTCTCTTCACAGGGGATAGGTCTCCTACTAAAGGCACATCTCGGGGTCAGGGAAGCCTGCAGCCAGGGAGAAAGTTGGTCATGCTCACCTTCAGTGACTGCCATCTTGGTCTTTGGGGTCCCCTGTAGCTGAGTTGTACCTTCCTACTATCCTTCCTACCTCCAATATCTCAACTCACTTTCTGAAGTGTGGTACCTATTCATAACATGGTATTAACAGCTTAAGGCACTACACTCTCAATTCCAAAGGTTATGTGTATTCTCATATAACAGCTTTATTGAGATATAATTCGCATACCATAAAATTCACCTTTTTAAAGTGTATAATTCAAGGCTGATTAGAACAACAGTCCCCTTATTTGCCAGGGATAGATTCCAAGACCCTTAGTGGATGCCTGAAACCATGAATAGTACTGAACCCTATAATATAGTGTTTTTTCCTATTCATATGTACCTAAACTTTAATTTATAAATGAGGCAACATAAGATATCAACAAAACAGAATTTTAATATACAGTAATAAGTTATATGAATGTTGTCTCTCTCAAATCTGACTGTACTACACTCACCCTTCTTGTGATCAATCTTATAAACAAGACAGCTACTAAGTATCTGCATGAGCAGATAGTATATACAGTACGGATGCGCTGGACAAACAGATAATTCATGACCCAGGTGGGACAGAGAGGTACGGTGCAAGATTTCATCATGCTACTCAGAAGAGTGTGAAACTTAAAACTTATGAATTATTTCTGAAATTTTCCATTTAATATTTTCAGACTGCAATTGACAGGTTACTGAAACCACAGAAAGCAAAACCATGGATAAGGGTGGGCTACTGAATGTTCAGAGGTGCAACTACTACCACTCTAATTCTAGAGTATTTTCAAGACCCGAGAAAGAATCCCCTTACCTATGAGCAGTCACTCCCTATTTCTACCTCCTTCAGCCTCTGGCAACCACTAATCTACTTTACTTCTATAGATTTATCTATTCTGGATATTTCCTGTAAATGGAATAATATGTGGTCTTTGGTACCTGGTTCCTTTCATTTAACATTGTGATTTTTTTCTTTTTTTTTTTTGAGACGGAGTCTCGCTCTGTCGCCCAGGCTGGAGTGCAGTGGCCGGATCTCAGCTCACTGCAAGCTCCACCTCCCAGGTTTATGCCATTCTCCTGCCTCAGCCTTCCGAGTAGCTGAGACTACAGGCGCCCGCCACCTCACCCGGCTAGTTTTTTGTTTTTTTTTTTTAGTAGAGACGGGGTTTCAACGTGTTAGCCAGGATGGTCTCGATCTCCTGACCTCATGATCCGCCCATCTCAGCCTCCCAAAGTGCTGGGATTACAGGCTTGAGCCACCGCACCCGGCTAACATTGTGATTTCAAGGATTATCAATGTTGTACAATGTATTGGCATTTCATTCCTACTTACAGCTGGATAACATTCACTTACATAGCTACATCGTATTTTGTTTATCCACTCATTGGTTGATAGACATTTGGGTTCTTTCTCATTTTGGCTATTACGAATAATGCTGCTATAAACATTCATGGCAACTCCTAGGTTTAACCTTTGAGGGACAGCCAAACTCAAAAGTGACTCATCATTTTATATTCCCACCAGCAATGTATGACGGTTCTGATTTCTCCACTTCTTCATCAATACCTATCTTTCTTATTCTAGTTATCCTAGTGGGTGTGAAGTCGTATCTCATTGTGGTTTATCTTGACAGCTCTCTGATGGAAATGTTAAGCATCTTTTCATGTGCTTATTGACCACTGTATATTTTCCTTGGAGAAGAGTCTATTTAGATCCTTTGCTGATTTTTTAATTGGATTTTTTTTTTTTTTTTTTTTTTTTTTTTAGTATTAAGTTTTTTATATATTCCAGATACAAGTCTCTTATCAGATTTAGTATTTCCAAATATTTTCTCCCATTCTGTGGGTTGTCTTTTTACTTTCTTGATGGTGTCCTTTGAGGCACAAAAGCTTTTTTTGATAAGTCTAATTTATAAAATTTGTTTTTTGTTGTTGCTCATGCATTTGGTGACATAGCTAAGAAGTGTTGGGAGCTTCTAAAAGGAATCAGCTTCAGATCTTGTTTCCACTAACACTGGGAAAGTCACAAAAGAGTTTTCATTCTCAGGAAAAAAATTAATTTGATTAAGAAATATTTAAGATATACAAAAAGGTACAATGAATAACATACATTTGTGTCTTTGCTACCCAACTTACGAAATTTTACCGATAAAGCTGAAGTCCTCTGTGACCCCTCTGTTCCCCTTCCAGAGGCAACTATTACCCTGAATTTGGTGTTTATTATTCTCATGCATGTTTATACTCTTACTACATGTGTATGTATCCTTTATCAGTATGCAGTATTATACTGTCTTTTTAAATTTCAAACAAATGGCATGTAGTGCATATTCTGCAACTTGCTTTTTCTCTGCCCTAAGTGAAGCAGAGAAAATGGGCAGGAAAACCAGAAAATTGAGGTTTTGTTTTTCTGAACAGTTAAAAGGTTCTAATTTGAACCATTTTTTTGAAAAATCTGCTCTCCCAAAGTCTACCTATGTAAATCCAAATACACAGTTATTCTTCTATCAGTTTTCCCATCTGTAAAATTAGGATAATCTGTACTTCTTACCCCATCTGAAATTTTTGAAATAAACATTCTTTTAAAACTTTGAAAATAGCTTGTAGAAATTCAAGGTTCTGCGGGTGTTAGTCATCCAATGCCTTCCCAAGGCTTAAGTGAGATCATAGAACTATAGTCCTTTGAGCAGTTTTTTGGAGTAAGCAGCTCTCTTGAGTTACTGTTTGAAAAGCCTGATGGCTCGGCAGAACAATGAATCATCCCCTAAAATTGCACAGCCTTTTACTTTCCAAAAATAAACCTGAGACATTCTTCATTTTACAGGTGCAGAAATCAAATCCTTTAGCAGTCACTTGGCCTTTCTGGGATCTCCTGTTCCCTGGGTTAGGCCTAAAGTCACTCACCTGGCCTCTGGTCTAACCCTCTCATGTCGCAGAATTCAAGATCCATCCTCAAGTCAGATGTGCTCGCTTTAGAATAAGTCACAAAAGTGCGGGCTGAACAGTCCACTACACTTTACCTTTCCACTCGCAGTATGGAGCAATCATGAAAGAGGAACAGATGTGACTCTGATATGTCAATTACCAAAGCACAAAAGAAAAAGCTGGTATCTTCTAAAAGCTTCAGCAAGGCCAATGGGGAAAAAAAAATTTAATAAAAAAGAAAAAGCTGGCACCAAATAGCTTCCTTCACTAAAGAGTAAGAAGTTAGACAGATATAATTTACAACCAAGGTGTGTCCCCAACAGCAGGCCAGGGTCTATGAACAGATTATACCACCTGCTGCTGCCACACTTCCTTTCTGAGGGCTGACTTCGCTGCCAGCACTGACTCCCATGATTCACCCTACTCTACCAAATGGGTCCTCAAGGCTTGGCAGGGAATCCTCATCACACAGAGGGATCCCTGCCTAAAGCCATTTCCACCTAGAAGGCATGTCATGTGTGCAGCAGTACATGGATTAAACCAACAGAGAGTATCAAGTGAATGGGTGCTCTTTCCCAATTTCTGACACTCATGATCATTACTTGCATCTTTTTCTGAGCTCAGTGCTCCTACCACTACTTACTGTTGCTTTCTTCTGCTCCAGGCAGATTCTCCCAGCTGAAGCTCCACTGTAGGCCAGAACTTCTCTAATTCTATGAATCAGTGCTTTCAATCATGGAATCATGGGAAAAAAAAAAAAAAAATTCGTGCCTACCAATGACCTAGGAGGATCGCTCTTTCATAGAGCACTTGGTTCCAAGTGCGGTTAAAACAAAACCTAGAAGAAATTCACTTTACTTTGGTTGCAAAAATGGAGCTGAAGAGATACATATATATTTGGTAAAGACTCTTTATCTGTAATTTTTCTGATTAGACTATAATTATAAATAGCTGGTATCTACTCTGAAAAACAAACTAATAAGGGAAGGAAAGGCCAAATGCCTGCAAAAGAACAAAGAAGCAGCCCAAATGAGATAAAGCACTAGCTACAGATTATATTACTTACTTGTGCCTAGTTTCTTCTTCAAAAAGCAGCATCCAAGGGCAAAAGGGTTCAAACGTGAGATCCTAGGTAAACTATTTCCTTCTAGAGTCAAAGAAGAGTTTTCCTTTTTTTTTTTTTTTTGAGACAGAGTCTTGCTCTTGTTGCCCAGGCTAGAGTGCAGTGGCACGATCTTGGCTCGCTGCAACCTCTGCCTCTCGGGTTCAAGTGATTCTCCTGCTTCAGCCTCCTGAGTAGCTGGGATTACAGGCCCCCACCACCACACCCAGCTAATTTTTGTATTTTTAGTAGAGACGGGGTTTTGCCATGTTGGCCAGGCTGGTGTCAAACTCCTGACCTCAGGTGATCCACCCACCTTGGCCTCCCAAAGTGCTGAGATTACAGGTATGAACCACCGTGCCCGGCCAGTTTCTTATAGGTATGAATATGTCTACGTCTCAGATACAGGGTGGTATAAAAGAACCATTTCAAAAATCTAAAGATATTTCCTACTTGTTAATATTGTGTTTCCTAATTGTTAATAGATCATTTTCCAGTACAAGCAGAACTAAAAATTCTTGAAGAAAACTACTTCTTGGGAGTAGTTTTGCAAGTAACCTTGCAAGGATACAGCTCTTGCTTTGAAACTCAGACATCTTATAAAGATAAGACTTGTTAACAAAATAGAATCCACTTTCACATTCAGAAGGTAACCTGGAAACTGCTCCAGGTACCACTTAATTAACTGAAGCAGATAGGAAAAAAATAAAAAATAAAAAAAATAAAAAACCTCAGAAGATATCATTGTTTAAATACACTCTATTTTATTTTGTCTTAAAATAGTTTAACCTTTATGCTACAGACTTATTTCAAAAAACAGAAAATCTTATCTTGCACCAAAAAATATATATATAACACTCTGTTTTATTATTTTTTCTCCAAAGACCATTAAATACTAAAGGGAAACAAAAACTAAATAATGAATGTAAAGAACCAATTTTTGTTTTAAAAACTAGAGTTGCACATTTGAAAACATTAATTCTAAGCAATGATTTGTCGTCACTGCATCAAGTCCACACTCACACTCCAGCAACAGCAGATCCATTAACTGCCAAGTGCATTGGTTCCTAGCCATACAATGGCTAACATTTCATTTTCACGGTAAGAGGAGCAAAAGGCTTCAATGGCCTCTGTACTCTTTAAAAAACAAAACAACAACAAAAATATTTCCTAGTTATCCAGTGATTTTTTTTTTAAGATCACTACTTTTTAAAATTTGTTAAGAGAATAAGAAGTAAGTAGTGTTTTAAATAAAATGAAAAAATACAACAGCATCAGACTAAAATACGTGATTATTTTAAACAAACAGTGCACAATCTGAGGAAGTTTGGTTAGGGAACAATCATTTTTATATCTACATGGAAGTCACATCATACACATATTGGAGAACAGGGATTGGGGTGCTTGCTTTGTCTTAAAAAAAAAAGTTTAAAACTAAAAGACAAAATAGTGTCCCCAGCTTTTTCAAAAACCTTTGTGACAGTATGAAAAGCAGGTAACAAACTTATTTTAAGTTAGTTATGGTGCTAATCTACTAAAAGTAAAGATGAACAAATGACTAAATTAGTAAACCAGACGATTCATATTGATAATTGATAATAAAAGCAAAGTTTATGGGATGTTTGATTGCCAAAAATAAACTGAATGAAATAAACTGAATAAAAAAGTATGCATTATTCATTCAGTCTGGCCCCTACCATCAAAATGAAAAGACAATTACTGGAGAGCAGCAATTATAGGTTACATGGCAGTCATGATGATGCAACAGCTAGGTCACTGCTCTGTTTTTCACAAATCGGAGGGAATGGAAACTTTACCAAGTCAGTGGCATAAACCAATCTGTGACCCACGTGTACCATTTTAGCAGAGCGATTACTCTGAAGACAATGTCCTGTGAAGCATAAAGAACTACTTATGCTACCAAACGTAAAACTCTGATTAAGAAAAATCCCTTTAAAATAAACTTCAAATGTCACAGGAGTTGTATACCACGGAATTGTATCATTAATACCTTGCCTGAAACCACAGTCTCCACTCTTCTGGAAAGAGCAATGAAAGGAGAGTTGAAACAGTCTCCCTACAGCTATTAGGGAAATATCCCGACCTAGTAGGGGAGAGCTGTCTATCTCCACCATCCCTTCCCCTCCCCTCTTCATCTTAATATCCAAATCTCTGTTCTGGTCCATTAAGTCAGGCAGTTGGGAGCTGGACTACGAATAAGTGAGGGAAAAGTGCAAGCTGACATAAAGGCAAAGGGCCAGAGAAGAGACTGGTTACAGCTCCACTCTGTTCCTCATCCACAGTGCACACAGCACACCAACTCTGTAGAGGATGACTATTAGGGACTATGAAGAAAATATGTCACGGGAAATCACCTGCTGTGTGGAATTGGGAAAAAAAAATATGTGGTTAACATAAGAACAGGTCATGCAAAAACATTCATTAAAATGGGCCTCTGCCCTGATAGTGGGGGAAAAAAACAAGCTGCAAAAACTTCAAGTCACATAATCCACTCTATTCTCTTCTCTATGATTTTCCTGGAAAACACAGACCAGAAATTGTACATTTCTGCTTTGTCTAGTATTTTAATTCAAGTCAAAAACTATGTGTAACAGTAAAATTCAATAAATTAATCCTAAAGTAAAATGTGAAGGTCCAAGGATACACCAGTAGTGAATCTTCAGACGGTCCTACTTTGCTCTGGCCTCTGGGTCTTTGGTTTTTGTCTAGAATTGTGGCCGTGTGAGAGACTGATTTGCTAAAATTGGAGGTTCATGATCTTAAAAGCCTGATCTAATAAAAGCAGGAAAAAAAAAAAAAACTGACGAAGGACAGAGGCCAGATCAAATGAGATGTTATCAGAGAAGATCAAAGAAGAAGGAATATATAGGAGAACTAACGCAACAAGAAGGGATAAAGGAATAAACTTGTCTTTACAAAACAAAACAAAACAAAAAAAAAAAAAGAAGAAAGAAGAAGAAAGAAGAAAAGAAAGAAGAAGAAGAAAGAAGAAAGAAAAAAGAAGAAGAAGAAGAAAGAAGAAGAAGAAGAACAGGCCAGGCAGGTGGAGGCAGGCAGACTCCGATGCGTGCTTATGTGGGGTGTGTGTCATTCATCTCAGCAGCCCCCAGAGCACCCACCCCTCACAGTGCCTTATGCAGAGCAGGCACTTGGTAAATTTGTTTTGCTGAATGAAAACTGAAAATGGTAGTTCTCATACTCTTATGATAAGAAGAGCCACCAGGGGATTTGGAGAGAGAGGCAAAGGGCCATAGTAATGGTAACAATGGAAACAAACACACACAAAAAAAGCAAACAAAAACCATGAAAAACAAAAAGCGAAGTCTTCTAAACCAATATTACTTCACTCCCCCTGTGCAGAATAGTGTTCTAACTCTAGGTATTGCTTTTAAAAGAATTCACTAGTAACTACAACATATTATAAGAAAGAAGGTAGTAACTAATGCCACAAAATTCCAATGCTGGCATTTCCTGAATTCCCTGAAGCTCCTACTACCCTTTGCTAATCCTTTTAGATACTGTAAAACTTACCAATTAACGTGCTTTGCATCTGACTTCTTATGGTACATTCTGATTCTTCTTATGGTATTTTTTTTTCTTAGAAGATAGAGGAGAAAAATACCCAAATACAACATCAGGTCCACTTCATCTCGGATGTTAAACAGTTGTTGCTACATACTCTTTATATAGAGACCAGCTATGAAAGACAGCACTTTCCTCTCAGATTTGCAAGTGCCTGTAGCCTCAGAGGCCACGTAACTTTTCATATTCTTCCCAACAGGTTTCTATGTTCACCCGTTATTTGACTAAACCAGAAAAAAAAGCCGAGGGAGAGAGATTTTTCCCACTGAACTCTTAACACTTTCAGATGCCCAGAAAACCTCATGGTGGGTATCTATCTGAAATGCCTCTGTCTCCAAGGAGACATTTTGCAAAGAGTTATTAATTATTGCAACAAGGAGACCAACTAAGTCACCTTAGTAGTATTTATAAACACAAAGGGACATGTCAATTATCTGTGCTGTGGGAAGTCAACAGGAGCAAACTCAGGAAAGAAGGCAGAAGACTTAAAATAAAGAAAAAATACTTTTAATACTTCTGTCTTCTATTTTTAAGGACAGGTTTTTAAATGCACATGCCCTACTAGGTGCCAAAAAGGACCTGACTGATATGTGTGCGAATGCCCTAAGATGGAAGTGCCAATGGGGTGGGCAGATAGTGGTCAAGTCTAGATATTAATTTCATTATACAGAAAAATAAATACAAGATTGAAAAACTGAAACCCATTTTGCCTGGCAATTAAAATATTATTCTAAAAGGAAGGCAGAGTTTCCTAAGATTAAAAGTCACCAAGTAAAATAAAGCTGTCTAATAAAACTCATCATTCTCATATTCCTACTGAGTGAAGGAAGAAATTCTTTTCTCTGTGATAAGTTATTTTCCTAAGTGACTTTAAAAAAAGGGGGAAGAGGAGGGAATTTTCCATGAGTTTGAATCCTACAAATGCCACAAACAGCTTCTGAAGCTGAAGCTATGACAATGAACTTCCATGTCACAAAGGATGAGGAAGTGGAAGGGAACAGTGCAGAGGAAACACAGTGACATTGTATTACAGTAGGTATTTACGCCTGCTATCCTCATCCAAGGTAAGGTCAACAACTTCTGCTGGTGAAGCCCAAGTCTGCTGGGGAGTCACAGCAGTCCATGACTGTGTTTGCCTGGTGCTAACATACTGCGTGCCCGAGCCATGCTTCCATGAAGAAACACTCTGAATCACACCACCTCGAGGATGAACACACCTGCAAATGAGATGAAGAACAAAAGCATGGTTAATTCCACTACGGGAAAAACAGAAGACAATATGATCTCAGTTGTACTGATCAACATTTTTACTAAGATAAACCTAGTATGCAGGTTCATAAAATCCACAATCAATATCCTTCCCTCCATCTCTGTCTCCCTCTCTCCCCACCCCACGACACTCCACTTGGTCCCTCTCTCAGTTTAGCCTTAAAAAGGCCAAGGATCTTATCTCAGCCGGAAACTCCTGAGTTGTGTCTAGATTAGTCACTGACCATGGGTGAGAGGATGTTTCTCTGGACTCATTTATACCTCTGGGATCTTCATGACAGTGCAACACATAAATCCAGAACAAAGTTAAGATGCCCAAACAATCTTGGTCTGAACAAACCAAACAGTAAGAAAAATAGTTAAAACTTAAAATAAGCTTTATAATTGGTAATAATGGCTTCAAAGACAGTGACAGTAATACCCTTTTATAGATTAAATTTCTGAAAGTCTGTCAGTAACAGATCATGAATAAAGGATCAATTTCCCTTGTCCTGAAGGTCACAACAGAAGCACTTGGTTCATTCAACAGAATCGCTTATAATTTGGTTCTGTGAAAGTAACACAGCTGAATCTTCAGTTTAGATCCACTAAAAGGGTTCTATCAGAGGGACAGAACTGCCTTGTTAGCAAGTCATACCAAGAGTTCACTGAAATAAAATTGTTTCAGAAACACTGACAGTTTGAATTCCATATTCCAGTCAAATGATAGAATTGTGAACCTCCAGGCCAAAACACTAAGTTCTGACTCAAATGAGAGGAAGGCAGGCAACTCATGAGACCAATGCTATGTCCTCTCATCTAAACTTCCTGAGCAGATGTTAGGTAGCATACGTGAGAAGTAATAAGTGGCATGAGTCCAGTCACTAAACTACCACAGTGGCTCCTGAGCAGCTGTCTGACGATCTGTAAGCAACAAATAATGCTGGGCCACTTGAGAATTTCGGCTTTGATTTAATGCTACCTAAACTCCCAGGTTCAAAAGAACATTCAGGTAATAATGGACAAGATTCAGTTGCAAAACTACCCCAAGGACCCTTAAGCTCCTGCAAACATGCCCTACTCCTACAAAGGCTTAACCTGATAACTTCTCCCTTATTAAGAAAAGTTCCTAAGAACAGAACTTTCAGGGCCAGAGCAGAGGGCAGAATGCAAATTTGTTACAGTACCAGAAGCCCATCATCTGTCCAGAGACGGGCTAAGTAGTTACTAACCCAGAGGCTACTACCTTTTCAAAGATTAGCTAGCGAAATAAATAGGGACATTAAAATAAGGGACATAAAGCCCAATGTCTAATTCATATCTGTTCAACCCACTATATAAATTCATATTAAATGACCATGTAGTCATGGAAAAATGTCAGCCAAAGGAGTCCATTCAACATTTATAGAAACGGTTTTGAGGACTGAAGGCCAATGAAACACTACGTTTTCTAAGCGGTTTCACATATATTATCTCACTGGACAATTCGACAGACCTATGAGGTAAGCATGGAATTTACTATCCTCACTCTACAGAGAGGGAAACTGAGGCTTAAACAGGTTACATGATTTGCTCAGACTCACAATGCTTGAAAGTCATAGGCCAAGGAACACAGGTCTGATTTTGGGTCCAATGCTTTCCATATCATGTTGCTGCTTTACAGATATGTGTATCAAATTGGGTGTGGCAAAACACAGCGAAAATCATCAGAATACAGATAGGCCCAAACTAACAATTTAGAAGTATAAAGTTACTTGACAATTCAAAAGCTCACCTGTACAAGCACTAATTGAAGTCAAGCTGGCTAGAAATCTGGTAAGAATTCAGGCAATGAATGAGTGGCAAAGAGAGTCAATGTAATCTTTGGCAGAATTTCTAAAAATATCTTCGAAGTAAAAGTAGTATATAGTCCCAATTGTTTATCTGTATTGCTCACTAAGTAATCATAAAATGTAACATCAGGCAATGGCTTTTTAAAAATCTGATCTAATCTGTTTATCATACAGAAGAAAAAACCTAGGCCAAAAGACAACCACCTAGGCTCTTAAACAAGTAAAGTATAGAACTGGAATAAAATCAGGTCTCCATTCAATGGTTTATTTTCCACTGAATAAGAATGCCTTCTTCAGGCTATACCTGAAGTTACTATAGCATGTTTGACTGAGAGAAGCACTGCCTGGTTCCCGGGGCCATTCAATAAGCAGCAAAGAAGAGTCTAGAAAGTGTCTGGCATAGGAAAAGAACTGGGAGAGTGAGAGGTTTAGAGACCATATCTCCTACTGAGGAATGGCTGAAGGAGACAGAATAGGAGACAGGGCACTTCAACTATCTAAAAATAGATCACTTCTGTAGTTATGTTACAAATGGTTCCAGTTACCAAAAACCAGCTTAGGCTACTTTAAATAATAAAGAGAATTTATTAGAAGGACACTGGGCACCTCAAAGAGCCTAAGATGACAGAATAACGCCTAACCCTATTTCTCCTACTTCAAAATTTTAGATTATCTGGAGAATGTGATGATACTACCTTTGGTCAAAAGCTTTCCTAACTCTAATTATTAATAGTTGTACATGGAATTCCCAAAGACAGGAGAATCACTGTGAGGCGGAAGCCACCATGAAAGGTACTATTTCATGCTCAAGGTAAAACTACTGAGAGCATGCTAAGAACCATGAATCAGTTTTTAGAAGGCAAGTTTCAGATAATCATTGCTATAGAACAAAGCCACTAAGAAACAGAATGAATTGCCTTTTAAGAACTCAAGTAATTGCTGAGGCATCTGTCAGGAATGTTAAGGAAGATTTTAAGATGCCCTCCAAGGTCAACAGTGACTTTAACATTTGTTCAAAAACAGGCAAAACAATCATTAAAAGTCAGAATAGGCTGGCACGGCGGCTCATGACTCTAATTCCAGTACTTTGGGAGGGTGAGACGGGAGGATGGCCTGAGCTCACAAGTTCGAGACCAGCATGGACACCACGGTGAAACCCCATCTCTATCAAACACACACACACACACACACACACACACACACACACACACACACACACAATTAGCTGGGTGTGGTAACAGGCACCCGTACTCCCAGCTACTCGGAAGGCTCAGGTGGGAGGATGGCTTGAGCCTTGGCGGTCAAAGCTGCAGTGAACAGAAATTATGCCACTGCACTCCAGCCTGGGTGGCTGAGCTTTGTCTCAAAAAAAAAAAAAAAAAAAAAAAAAAAAAAAAAGTCAAGATAGTAGTTACAGGGGAAAAGAGAAAGGGGAGGTTGTAATTAGAAAGTAGTGCAGAGTGGCTGAGCGTGGTGGCTCACGCCTGTAATCTCAGCACTTTGGGAGGCCAAGGCAGGTGGATCACAAGGTCAGGAGATCAAGACCAGTCTGGCTAACATGGTGAAACCCCGTCTCCACTAAAAATACAAAAAATGAGCCAGGCGTGGTAGCATGCACCTGGAGTCCCAGCTACTCCGGAGGTTAAGGCAGCAGAATCGCTTGAACCCAGGAGGCGGAGGCTGCAGTGAGCTGAGATAGCGCCACTGTACTCCAGCCTGGGTGACAGAACGAGACTCCGTCTCAAAAAAGAAAGCGCAGCATGACTTCTGTGTTTTGATCTGAGTGCTTGTTACTTGGGTATAAGCAGTTTGCAAAAATTAAAGGTACATTATTAGTTACCTGTACGTGTTATTAGCCAATAAAATATTCACAAAAATCATTTACTTTAATGATCTCAAACACACTGAATAAAATGGGAGTTAGGAGATGGATGAGGACAGAACAAGGCTTTTAACACATTATTTTTAAACCACAGAGGGAAAAAACAGTCCATCTAGTAAACAGAAGGGTGCTAGAGAAATATTTCAACTATTTTATAAGACAGTATACATTACACAAAAATGTATACCAGATAGGGAAAAAATTCCAGGAGAAAGAGGGAGCACAATAGTTGTTAAGCCTCTGGAGTGGTCCTATAACAGATGTAAGAGGCTCAAAATTTTGTGAGACAACATAAAAAATAAAGAGTTTCATGTATTATCACATATGCTTTTTCTGTATCATGAAAGATACGAGGTAGGAACATACTCAACTGGTTTTCAATTGGTCCAATCAATTGTATTACTAATCTGTATTAGTGCAGATACAGGCTTTGTTCTCACAAAGCGTTTAATCTGCATACAATTGGTGACAGGTATGAAACACAACCTAGAGCCATATTTTGCATTTTATAACCAAGAAAATGTTTGGGTCTCGCTTCCCAAAATGTTGGGAAAAATACATTATAAACAATATGGTATGACAGAATAATTTCCTGTTCTTCGTACACTAATATCAATAGAAAGGCTGCACAGTGGAAATGAAGTGTGTGCGCGGACACACGCACAGAGAAGGCTCTGATGATCAACTTTTGATATAGTTAGCTTACTATTCTAAGAAAACAACATTAAAAATTAATCATTTTTACTCTCATTTATAGACAGCCTGAAGGTGACCTCTTAGATAACATTTCTACTTCTTTTTCCCAACTGAAGAGGAAATGAATCCTTGTGATTGTAGGGAAACACTCATTTGTCTCCCTAGTTTTTTTGGAGTTAATGTTAGCAACAGGGCCGGGCATGGTGGCTCAAGTCTGTAATCCCAGCACTTTGGGAGACCAAGGCGGGCAGACTGCCTGAGCTCAGGAGTTTGCGACCAGCCTGGGCAACATGGTGAAACGCTGTCTCTACTAAAATACAAAGTTAGCCGGGCATGGCGGCGTGCGCCTGTAGTCCCAGCTACCCAGGAGGCTAAGGCAGGAGAACTGCTTGAACTCGGGAGGTGGAGCTTTCTGTGAGCCAAGATCACACCACTGTACTCCAGCCTGGACAACAGAGTGAGACTCCATCTCAAAAACAAAAAAGTTAGCAACTGGTCCTATGAAGCAATGAGTCTCAAACACAGCTTCCTACACCAATTATTTTGCTGAGGAATAACCCAATATTAACACCAATGATCACAGGATTAACAGACTAGAATGAGGTCCTCAGAACAGGTATCAAAAGGAACTGTTCCAACACAGTTTCAAAACATACAGATCTGGGCTATGTATGTATTCATCTTCCTAGAGCAATTACCAATGAGGTCGGTAGAAGGAAACAATAACAGGACCAAGAACAAAAAAACTTACTGGCCTGAAGTTTGTAAATTAAGAGTTTTGGCAAAATTAAGTGGGCACAGAAGAACTAGAGATGCTGGGAAAGTCTCCATCTCACTAGAAAAGAGCATCTGTGAAACTGGACTGTCCAAAAATTAACATCTGGAAATAACATTTAGGTAACACCAGGAGTTTAACACAGCAATACAAGGCCATCATAAAATACGCGTTCAACCATTAGTTCAGAAAGCATGCTTTCTAGTCTAGGACTAGGAGATACACAAAAGAGAAATGAATACATCAAAATCTAAAATAAAAATAACTATCAAAAAAGGTGGGGGCGGGGAGGCACATCACAACTAGAATTACTGAGTGCAAAGGCCAAGCAAAATGCTTCCAATATGGAAAAATGGCACCCAATACAAGTCAGGACAGCCACAATTCCAGAGAACAACTCAAGAACCAAATCTGAGTTCTTAAAAACTCTTAAAAACCCAACAACAATGTAGAATATGAAAAGAAAAAATAAGAACAGGACAACTAAATCCAAACAAAACATCTACTTTATACATGTAAATCAAATGAGAACAAAAAGATGTAGATCAAAACCTAAAACCTTTTTCCAAGCGATAACCCTGCCAGAAGCACATCAATACTTCATAACTGCAACCCTAGACCTATAAAAGAAATAAATTCCAGATGAGATACAGGCAGCCAAGGGGCAACTCTGAAGCAACCAACAAGAAAGCCTCTTCTCCTACTTGCTTCTCAGCTTTTTAATTTCAATGTCTGAAAGATTATCAGGCTACTGATACAGAAGCTGCTGGGGGAAATAAATGTTGGAAAGACTCAGTCCTAGACCCAAGATCAATATAAAAGACACCCTCACAAAATAATAAAGGAGTCAGTTAAAAATACTCCAAAGAACCTGTAAACTCTGCATTCCATTATATGGACAATTTTAACCACCACTGAGGTTTTAAAATGGATGTCACCTACAAGATATGATTTCCCAGGATTCAACCAATGAGTAAGAATAAAACACAGCTTTATGCTTCAGAGCCTGTAAGAAAAAATCCTTGAAAATAATGTAATGTTATTTAAAATGTAGACAAAGTCACTTTGTTCAAGTGTAGAATAGGGATTGTGTGCTAGGGGTGGGGAGAACTGAGAATTTAAATTTCCAGGTTTTAATAGAAAGATAATGATAATTGTAACTCCAGATATAAAAATGTTTTTTTAAAAAAAGAAGATAAACATTTAATGATGAAGAAATATTGAACAAAGACGCTAAAAATAAGTGTGGTTCATGCTGTAACATTTCTAGGCATAAGGAAACAATAAAAAGGGAGATGAGTTAGAAATTAATAGAGAATCTGACCAAGTGGTATGTCTTAGCACAGAGTAAGAGACTAGATAAACAATACAGGTTTCTACCTATTCCTTCCCTATTTAAGTAGGAACCCATAAGTACAATGACTTAAAATTTGAAATGTAACTCAAAAGGAAGTTGGTGAATGAATGATATGTCCCTGGCACATCTGAAGATAGTTCACCCACATCAACCTGTCAGTGGGCAGGGTATCAGAGTAGGAACCCTAAAATTTAAAAATACAATAGTCTAGAAAGATCCTGACCCATGGCTTAAAAGGATAATTTATATCATAAGAAACAATGGTGAAATAAACCAAAGGCAAAAATTTGCTGATGTAAAGGAAGAAATCAGTAGTTCTAGCTTTCTCATCTGGTGGGTAAGTCGGCCTAAACAGAAAAATGGAAAAATGGAAGAGAATTTAATAGCAAAAAATTTGTAATTAAGGCAGAAGAAAAAGAGGAAAGACTGAAAAATAAAAATTCTTTCCCACCAGAATAGGGAAAATAATCATTAACAAAAGAAAGAAAGAAAGAAAAAGAGGCAGGGCACGGTGGCTCATGCCTGTAATCCCAGCACTTTGGGAGGCCGAGGTGGGCAGATCACCTGAGGTCGGGAGTTTGAGACCAGCCTGACCAACATGGAGAAACCCCATCTCAACTAAAAATACAAAATTAGCCAAGCGTGGTGGCGCATGCCTGTAATCCCAGCTACTGGGGAGCCTGAGGCAGGAGAATCGCTTGAACCCAGGAGGTGGAGATTGCAGTGAGCCTAGATTGTGTCATTGCACTCCAGCCTGGGCAACAAGAGTGAAACTCCATCTCAAAAAAAAAAAAAGAAAAAGAAAAAATGAAGCAGCCTTACAGGCATACTTACAGAATAAAACACAATAAATACAGAAGGCATAAATACAGAATAGAGGATGAAGTTCTAGGACAAGACTAGTTCTGAAAAAGTCAGAATTGGCCACTTTTGGGGAGATGGCATGTTAAACTACAAATTAACTCTACATCCTTAAGGTTCCAATTATTTGACTGAAAAATGCTCTCAAAGCATACTTAGATCTCACTAGAAAAGGTACCCTTAACATACATGTATCTGTATTTCATCTCCACGCTACACTTCTAAGTTTGTCTTTTATATAAGAGACAGAAGAAATGCTGGCAAATGTGCTTTATTACCTGGGTAACCAGAGTAAAATCAGATCAAAGAGCCAAGTAATGAATACACTATGCCATATACCTATTTATCAGAAAATCACAACTTCACTCTTGTGGCATGGGAGAAAAGTTGTTTGCTTTATACAAAACACACAAGTTCTAAAGTCTAAATGTTGGGGGGTGGGTGGGTGTGTGCACGTGCGGTGGGGGAGGTGGGGAGAGGAGGATGTTGCAGAATGTTTCAGAAGAATATGGCTGAAAGGGCTGGAACCAATTATTATGAACCTACCTTAAAGCAGGAGTCAGCAAATGTTTTCTGCAAAGGTATTGACTTTTCAGACAGTACATATCTTAAGGCTTTGGGGAGGACATATAATCTCTGTTGAAATGATCCAACTTTGCCAATGGAGTGCATAAACAGACATAGATGATTACACACAAAATGAACAAGCACGGTTGTTAAAATAAAACTTTATTTATAGACTAAAATTTTAATTCCTGTAATTTTCACATGTCACAAAGTATCATTCTTCATTTGATTTTTTTTTTCCACCAGCCATCTAAAAAGGTAAAAATCATTCTTAGCTCACAGCCCAGACAAAAACAGGCAGCAGGCCAGAACTGGCCTATGAGCGACAGTTTGCTGACCCCTACCTTAACGAATGCCAAACTTCATAAAATTATGTTTATAATGCTACACACCAACTTGATGTCTTGTGGGGTTTTTTTTAACCCCAAGAAACAAGACTCCCTTAGTTATATGAACATTACCAGAAATATACTCTGTAAAAACAGACCAAAATAACTTAAAAGTTTGCTTTTAATGAGAGACAAGGAGAGGTGCTCTAGGAAACCAGTCAAAGAGGCATGATGTCAGATGCATGTTTCCCAACTGTTTGCTCCCAGTATATTTCAAGGTAAAGTGAAAGGCAAGAAAGTATGAACGTGAGAGAAAAAAGTAGTGATACTTCTGCCTTAAATGAGAAGTCTGTCAAGCTAACTAAACATTTGCTTAAAAGAAAAAACCATCAGCTCTAGTTCACAGACATGTATAGTTGAAATGTTCTTGATATGAGACAATATATAACACACTGTAAGGCTCATATCATGTCTAAGGAAAAGTATTTCTTAAGCCAAACAAAAGTGAGAGCTCCCATCATTCATTCATGCCGGCTATGCCATAAAGTCTACCATTTTCTTTTAACTTGTTTTCTGGTTAAAATAGAATTTATAACTTAAAATATCAGACTACTCCAATTAGTATCCTACCTTGCATGTTCCTGAACTCCCACAATCTCTACTTCACTATCTGAAGAGGCAATGTTAATTTCTTCATTGAGTGGCGCATTGCCAGCAGATGTTTTGTCACTTGCTAGGAATCCTGGATCCAAATGACCTGAGAGAGAAGGGGAGTAAAAAAAACAAGCACTATAATTTTATTTCTCACAAACAGTGGAAACAACTCATTGACAGATTTGTCATCTAGGTTTAGTCCCGGAAACAGAATCACCCTGTGAGAGCTTGCCACAGCAAAACTGTCAAATAAGCTGGGGCAGTGTTCTTTGTTCAAACATTGGTTTTAAAAAAGAAACAGAATACATGCTCATGATGTATATTCAAACAACACGGCAGTATATAAAAGTATGAACTCAAAGTCTCTCACTCGCTACTCCTTAGGATAAATAATGTAAATGCTTTGGTAAATACCTATATCTGTCTACCTAAACCATAATACACTCTACATATTTTATGTTGTAATGCTTTTTGCATTCAACTCCAGTCAGTTTTTAAACGACCTGCATAACCACCTAGAAGGCAGTGGGGATCTCTACTGCTTAACATTTTAATAGAACCAAACTCTAAACCAGAAAAGCCCAAAGGCACATATGGAATAATAATAGAAGTAATCTCTACTACCATATTTATACTGAGATGCTTTGTGAAAGATTTAGCGTATGTTTTCTCTAAAGAAACATAGATTTGACAAAATCTGACCCAAAACTACATCTAAAAAGAAAGACTGGAGGTAAATCACAATTTTGGCTCTGAGCAACTGAAATGTAACTTGCACATTACTGAGAGTTCTCCTTAGAAACAAACCACAAACTCTGGAAAAACATAACAGTTTGTAGCACTGGGGCATGTAAGGACTTCTTCTGTAAGAGTCTTTCCAAAGCATGTATTATATGATGCAATAAAACACATTTTCCAACATCACAGAAAACATGAGCTTCACAGAACTCTCAATAATGGCTAATGGCATGGCATCAAAGTACGTGGCTCTAAAAACAATTCTAGCAACAGCTCAAATAAATCGGCCTATGTACCAGCTCTTAAATGTTCTGATTTAAAAGGGTGAATTTTAGAATACCTAGGAGTTAACACAGAATAAACAGAGTTGCAATGAGTACAAATTCCCATTTACTCTCTAAAGGGTATTTTTATTTAAATATATTATGATCTGATACAAAATTATTTCCCATATCAAAAAAAAAAAAATCTACACGACACCTAACCTAAACTAAACCAATGTAAAGAAAATAAAATTTTGGCTCACGCCTATAATCCCAGCACTTTGGGAGGCCAAGGTGGGTGGATCACAAGGTCAAGAGATCGAGACCATCCTGGCCAACATGGTTGAAACCCCGTCTCTACTAAAAATACAAAAATTAGCTGGGCATGGTGGTGCGTGCCTGTAGTCCCAGCTACTCAGGAGGCTGAGGATAGAGAATTGCTTGAACCCAGGAAGCGGAGGTTTCAGTGAGCCGAGATCGCGCCACTGCACTCCAACCAGGCAACAGAGGGAGATTCCGTCTTAAAAAAAGGAAAACAAAGAAAATTTTACATACAACTCTCTTCTCCCTTCACTCAACCCAATGCTTCAAGGTTATTGAGAAATCTTGTACTTTTTTTTTTTTTTTTTTTTTTTTTTTGAGATGGAGTCTCGCTCTGTTACCCAGGCTAGAGTACGATGGTGCAATCTCAGCTCACTGCAACCTCCGCCTCCGGGGTTCAAGCAATTTTCCTGCCTCAGCCTCCCAAGTAGCTGGGATTACAGGCGTCCGCTACCACATGCAGCTAATTTTTTGCAATTTTAGTAGAGATGGGGTTTCGCCATGTTGGTCAGGCTGGTCTCAAACTCCTGGCCTCAGGTGATCCACCCACCTTGGCCACCCCAAAGTGCAGGGATTACAGGTGTGAGCCACTGCACCTGGCCAAATCTTGAATTTTCATACTCCTGTCACTCGAGTGTAAACCTTTTGGAAAGCTACAGACAGTCACAAAGCAAGGCTTACAACTTTTATACCTTCTGACCCTGTAAACCCATCCCTAATAATTTACTCTTTAGCCTTTAAATAAGCAAAATGTTATATCCAAAGATACTCATTACAGTGCTATGTAGCAACTTGGAAAAATGTATACTAACATATCAAGTACTACACATAACACTATAAAAATATGTAGATTCTGGGTAAAGCTGTGAAAAATACTCAAGTTTGAATATGATTGTGGGTCTTTTTCATAATTCTTTAGTACTATTTTTATCTTTTATTCTTCAACTGAAAATGATGCATATATGTGAAAAAATTTTAATGCTTAGAATGGCTCCTAGCTAAACGAGTGATTGAGATTATATATCACAGTCTGCATGGGTTTGTAATCCAGATCATGTGGCACTGGCAGATAGCACATATCTGGACCCTATAAGCACACAAAAGGTGGCATTCACCAGATAAAACCCTGTTTTATTAAATCTAGGGAGGCTGCCTAGATTTAAATCTAGGGAAGCTGCCTAGGCTTAAATAGAATTGGTTAAGCCTTGCTTTGGTAAACCTAGATTCTTGTTCTGATCCCTAATACCTTGTTGTGGCCAAGTCTTCATCCAATTTCTACTTCAGTGTTTTAGTTATGGCTATCCTCATGCACACTGTTCCAACTGTACTGCTAGGGAAGAATACAAAATCACAGACTCTCTTCTTTATAGCCTTCAACTTTTCCATATTCAATAATTGAAACAGTCTTTACTATTTGTTTGTACCTGCAATAAATACTTGTGACATGCTATGCACTGTGCTAAGTGCTAGAAATACTATGGGGAACAAGGCAGGCATAGTCTCTACCCTCAATGAACCTGCAATATATGCAGAGATAATAAAAAGCAGTCTATTGCACCATTGCTTCAAAACTGCTCTGATAGGGAACATTCACCAGACTTGAGGGCAATCAGGGTAGCTGAGTTCTAAAGGAAGAGTAGGCACAGGTGAGGGGAAGTGGCATATGGAACATTCAGTTGTCCTTTAAGGTATAAAAGTTTGGTGAGATTTTCGGGTAACAGTCAAAAGAGTAATAAGAAACAAGGCTACCAAAGTCAGCAGGTCAGATCATGATAAGCTGTCTGGATTTAACTTTGAGAAGTAGGAAGCCACTTAACGATTTAAGCAGAGGAGTGATGTCATCTGGTTTTGCATTTTAAAGAATTTCCTTTCAGAGTATAGAAATGAAACTGATAGCAAGCAGGACAGGAAATACTGGAGGCAACAAAATCAGTTAGACTGCTGCAGCTTCCTGGGTGAGAAATGACTGTGGCTGAACTAGGAAAAAAAACAACGGAAAATACTCTGTGTGTGTGTACGAATGGCGAGTTAGTGACGTTGGGAATTAGGCAAATGAAAGAACACAGAAAGTCAAAAACGATGCTTACGTTTCTGACTTAGGTAAAGGGATAGAGTTACAGGGCCATTCAGTGCACTAATAAAAGCTGAGGGTGGTTGCTTAGGGCATGATGATAATGTGCCTTTAATATATACAATAAGCAGTTCGCATAAGTTTTCACATAAATCATGAGTGTTCATAATAGCAGGACTTGCAAGCAGAGACAGACTAAGACAGGTGCCAGGAATGTTTCAAAAATGAGTGAAACTATCATGGAGTCAGTAGATGACAGTCAATGGTACAACCGGTACTGTTCTAAAGCTCAGGTCAGAGATCTAAAGAGGAAATAGACTTGTTAAATCCTCTGCAATAGGTGAGAGAATAAAGATCATCCAGAAAAGTAAAAGTGGTCTATAGAATACAACCCAAGTACTGATGAACATAAATAATTAAGAGACGGGGTGCGGCGGTGGGGCGGAGAATTAGGCTTGGTGGTATGCAACTATAGACTCAGCAACTCGGGAAACTGAGACAGGATTGCTTGAGCCCAGGGGGTCAAGGCTGCAGTGTTCCATGATTGAACCACTGCACTCCAGCCTGGGAGAAAGCCAATAGAGCAAAGCAATCTGAAGAATAATGAAAGGGAAGGAAGAGTAAACACAGTTTAAGAAGTTTGGCTATAGAAGAAAAGGAGATAGGATGATACTGAGTAAGAAATATGGGCTTGAGGGAGGGGTGTATGTATGTATGTATGTATAGTTTTTAACAATGAGAGAGACCTGTTCATATTCCAAAAGGTCAGAGAATAGGTTTGACAGCAGAAAGCTGAGGTAATTTGGATTTTGAAGAACGTGGCAAGGCCATCTGCAGAGTGTAGGTGTGGGCAGATGCAGAAAAGCCAAGTAGCCACTATGAAGAAAGAATCCTGCATAAGGAAAAGGCAGAATTTATGGGAAGCACTGAGAGCCTGAATGAGGCCACAGACTAGGAAATTAAGGCAACCTCTAACTCTGTAACAAAGTGATTTTCTCCAGCTATGCTTAGCAGGGTAGATATAGGCTCAAAGTGTGCATGCAGTGATCAGACTGCCAGGTGAGTACAACAGGAAAACCAACTCTACAAGTGACATTTGGCAAAGGACAGCTGGGCCTATATAGGCTTGATAGGGAAGGACATGAAGCTGGGAGAGGACTGATAAAGGGATGGGCGATTGGTCCAATGAGGTAGAAAAGTAGTGTGGTAGAAGTAGCTACATAAGAGAATAGAGGCCGGTTGCAGTGGCTCACGCCTGTAATCCCACCACTTTGGGAGGCCAAGGCAGGCAGATCACGAGGTCAAGAGATGGAGACCATCCTAGCCAACATGGTAAAACCCCATCTCTACTAAAAATACAAAAATTAGCTGGGTGTAGTGGTGTGCGTCTGTAGTCCCAGCTACTCAGGAGGCTGAGGCAGGAGAATTGCTTGAATCCAGGAGGCGGAGGTTTCAGTAGTGAGCCAAGATCGCGCCACTGCACTCTAGCCCAGCGACAGAGCAAGACTCTTTGTCTCCAAAAAAAAAAAGTGTAGAAAAGCCTACAGAGTAGAAAAGGAAAAAGCAGTAACGAGGGGTAGAAGGAAAACCAGCGATTACAAGAAGTAAAACACTGTACTTTCTCCCTCTCAGCTACCCACAAAATACAAGCACCAGGGATCATCCATTTTTTGCCATCTTATCCCAAACTCTGTTGTTTTCCTTTGCTCCAGCCACCCACTGCTCACCCTCCTACAACTTTACCAATACTTTCTGGAATGCCAACTTCATGGTAAAATACACTCAACTTTCTCTCCACCTCCTTGTGGAAACCTGACTGACCTTCCTGAAGACGTTGTCTCCCCTGAAGTCTTCTGAAGAGGAAGCTGCTCTTAACCCCCAATGCTGGGATGCAGATCACTTATAAATTACTCATCTCCATCCTCATGTACCAACACCAGCAGGCAGTGCCTTCCAGGAGGTTACCATTTCACTGCCATGTACTCACTCCAGGACAGTTACTCATGCATGAAACAGTCCTGGCACATGTCTTAGTCTCTCTCTACTTACAAGTCCTGCTATCATGAATACTCATTATTTATGTGAAAAAACCACCTCAAAACTGTCTGTGCCTACTCACTAAGAAGTAAGAAGCTGGGCTGGGCTACATGGCTCACACCTGTAATCCCAGCACTTTGGGAGGTCGAGGCAGGCAGATCACTTGAGGTCGGGTGTTTGAGACCAACCCTGGCCAACATAGCAAAACTGTCTCTACTAAAAATACAAAAATCAGGCAGGTATGGTGATATGCCCCTGTAGTCCCAGCTACTCAGAAGGCTGAGGCAGAAGAATTGCTTGAACCCAAGAGGCGGAGATTGCAGTGAGCTGAATTATACCACTGCACTCCAGCCTGGATGACAGAGCGAGAAGCCATCTTAATCAATCAATAAGCAAGCAAGCAACGAGCTGAGCTCCAAGAGGTACTAAAAGCCACTTGTGGTAGACTCACAGTAAGGGGTTCAGCCTGTTGGGATCCTAAAAATAAATAAATGAAATGAATTAAACCAAATTAAAAAGGCAGATTGTGGACAGGCAGGGTCACCATAACCAAACTCTTCTTCCTTGATCACTCAATGCTTTTAAACAACGGTAATTAAGAAAATACAACAAGAATATGACATAATTAGTTAATTCTTAGTATGTCTTTGCCCAGTTCCTATAACCAGAGTTCTAATTTATAATTCTACCGTCTCTAGTAGGAATGTTTTGTGAAACATCCATCATCAATATTTCTGAATAACCAGTCTTCACTGACTAGGACCCCGCCATCCTCACCTTACCACCTCCAACAGCCTTACTCCAGAGCTAGAAATATCATCACTTTATTTTTTATGAAATGAAAAGTTACTCTGTACTTTTGTTAATTTTGTACTGTCTTAAAAAAACAAAACAAGGTACCATCACCAACACTTCAGATTCTTCTAACTTTATTCATTCATTATGGATCTAGAAACTAGTAATACTCCTTCCACACTGTTAGATAATCCAAACAATTCTGGCAGTGCAATTTTTGCTGTAAAAATTGCAGTCCAAACCTGCTGGTATTTAACATGGTTATTAAACCCAAACAATATGCTAAAACTGGTCACTTAAAATTGAGGTCTGCTTTTTTTTTTTTTTTTTTTTGAGATGGAGTTTTGATCTTGTTGCCCAGGCTGGAGTGCAACGATGCGATCTCAGCTCACTGCAACCTCCACCTCCCAGGTTCAAGCGATTCTCCCACCTCAGCCTCCTGAGTAGTTGGGATTACAGGCATGTGCCACCACAACAGGCTAATTTTGTATTTTAGTACAGATGGGGTTTGGCCTTGTTGGTAAGGCTGGTCTCAAACTTCTGACCTCAGGTAATCCACCTGCCTTGGCCTCCCAAAGTGTTGGGATTACAGGGGTGAGCCTCCGCACCTGGCCTAGGGTCTGCTCTTACAGACCCTGGCCAGGGGTCTGCTCTTATCTGTATTGCTTGGTCAAAATACTAGTACAAGATAAAATAAGAGGCATGAGAAAGTGATGGGGGTGCTAAATATAGACTGCCTGGTAAATGTTAAGAACTCCTAGACTAACAGTGTGAGACATTCGCCAAATTTCCTGTCAGATCCTTAGATACATTGTGCCACGGAGAAAACAAATCAGCTAGGACCCACACCAAGGCAATGAGATGGGGACACCAAAGGCATTCTGGGATGCCTCTGCCTCTTCCTTCTTCTATTTCAGAGCCAGGATCATTAGTCCTTTTCTGTCACTGTAACCCTCTTCAGCATGCCACACATTCCTTTGGGAGCGCCAGTACAGAACCTGACATTCTCTGGCCTTTGGGCCTTTTCTGTTCTGCCCCTCCCCACCCCGCCCCACCCACCAAGGAGGACCTCACAGGATTCCAATGGCAGAACAGTGCCTAAAGCATACACAAAAGTGAGCCTAAGATGCTATGGGGTTCTTCAAATACTGTCAGTGGTAGTAATCTTTTCCAGTTCTAAGACCACAAGCCCTATAGAGAAAAATGTAAATACCACAATTACCATATATTAAACTGAAAATAAAGCAGAGCACTTATATTTAGCTATTGTGACAGCTGGCTGTCTCTGTGTAGGTCTCTGCCTGTGTAGGTCTTTGGAAAAATAACTTCTTTCACTATATGAGAAAATTCTGAATTTTATCCTCCCACTACAGACCTTTTCAACAAGATAGAGTAAGAAAAAGTTACAGGATAAGGTAGTTACCACGATAGGGTAAGAAAAAGAAGCATAGAAAAAGTAGTAACTAAATTATCATGGAAAACAGTTTCTTTCTGTCTTTAAAGGAAATAATCCAGCTACTTTTTAAACTGTAAATCCACTGGGTAAGAACTAGGCCTGAGCTTTGCAGCAAACTGAAGAGAAAGTAATATTACACACTGTATGACAGTCGCATACTAGGCATTTAAAAAAATATATATAACATCTTAAGTCACTACTCATCTAGCTTTAAAAACAAGCAAATTACTACTTTTAGGGTTTTTGTTATTTATTTATTTATTTATTTTTTATTGAGACAGAGTCTCATTCTGTCACCCAGGCTGGAGCACAGTGGCACAATCTTGGCTCACTGCAACCTCCACCTGCCGGGATCAAGCAATTCTCCTGCTTCAGCCTCCCGAGTAGCTGGGACTACAGGAGCCCACACCACCATGCCCAGCTAATTTTTGTATTTTTTTTAGTACAGACAAGTTTTCACCATATTGGACAAGCTGGTCTCGAACTCCTGACCTTGTGATCTACCCGCCTCGGCCTCCCAAAATGCCAGGATTATAGGCATGAGCCACAGTGCCCCGGCCTACTTTTAGCTCTTTAAAGAGAATGTTAAAGACAACCTTAAAAAGTGAAGGAAGAGGGCCAGGCACAGTAACTCACACGTGAAATTTCAGCACTTAGAGATGCAGAGGCGGGTGGATCACTTGAGATCAGGAGGGCGAGACCAGCCTGGCCATCATGGTGAAACTCGGTCTCTACTAAAAATACAAAAAAATTAACTGGGCGTGGTGAAGGGTACCTGTAATCCCAGCTACTGGATAGAGTGAGGCAGGAGAATCACTTGAACAAGGAGGCGGAGGCTGCAATGAGCCACGGCATCCAGCCTGAGCAATAGAGCTAGAATCTGTCCCCCCCCACCCCCCCCAAAAAAAAGGTGAAGGAAGAGGTCAAAAATATAAAATCTGGCTGGACGTGGTGGCTCATGCCTGTAATCTTAGCACTTTGGGAGGCCAAGACAGGCGGATCACTGGAGGTCAGGAGTTTGGGACCAGTCTGGCCAACACATGGTAAAACCGTGTCTCTACTAAAAATACAAAAATTAGCCGGGTACAGTGGCACACACCTGTAATCCCAGCTACTTGGGAGGCTGAGGCAGAAGAATTACTTGAATCCAGGAGGCAGAGGTTGCAGTGAGCCCAGAATGTGCCACTGTACTCCAGCCTGGGTGACTGGCGACTCCCTCAAAAAAAAAAAAAAATCTAAAAATCTTACCATCAATTTGATGCAGATAAACATGAAGAACATGACCATACTTCATCTCCTTCACAATACTGATTCAGAAACATGCCCATTCTGGTCTGATTATTAAAAACCCTACACTAGGAACAGGAAACCCAGGATTCATTTCTCTGTACCGCCACCATGTTAGGGACAAATCAAGATTACCATCCCTATTGTAAAGATGGGGAAAATGCTCAGAGCCTACCTTCTTGACAAGAAGGCTGATGGAAAAGATAAGATATTTAAAGTTTTAACTTCCCAGGGAAAAAATTCTAAATAAGTTCAGTTTACCACATTTATAAGCCTTCCTCACCAAGACTTCTGCTTCTTTTTGTCCCAACTACATTTACGTTTGCAGTGAGCCCTTACTAGCAACAAAAATGAAGCCATTTTCAGATATATTAATACAGTTTTCTAAATGTGCTGGATACAAGAGTTACCTGAGGTTATTATTAAAAAGAGATTCCCAGAAACCATTTCAGATTTATTGACAGAATCATCCGGGAGAAACCTAGGAGTGTGAATATTTATAAGCACACTGAGTAATTTCTATGTCCTGGCAAAATTTAAGAAGTACTTATAGCAAGAGCAACTTGTTGCAGTGCAAGAGAGTAATTAGAAATTCAGTGATTGATACATTAATCACTTCCTTATTCAGTCTACTTCAGCATATTAACATAATGCTGGTTAGCATTTCTAAGGGCCTACTATGTGCTGTCCTCCACAGTAAACACATTGTATTTCACTTAGTGGTAACAATAACCTTTTGGAGTAGATACTATAACTGGCTGTGTCCCAGTTTTGTACATAGGGAAAACTGAGGCCTTATATAATTTACCTGAGGGCATGTGGTTTCTAAGTGGCTACTGGTTCAAAACCACCCACTACAGTGTTCAATTCCACCATCAATTTAAAAAAAGCAAACACACGGCAAGAGCTGAAACTGAAAATTTAGGTATTTTGTTGATCAGCAGCTTCTCTAATTTCAACTTACTTTTTAACGCCTGCATGTGATTCAAGTATTTTGCCTAGGTTAAAACTAAAACTAAATATATATTTTGGATGCAAGATAATCATCTAATTGCTTGGAAATAGGCAAACTACTCTATCTTCAGTGCATACCGATGCGATCCTAACTGGGATAAGGCTGTGGACCTGGGTTGAGATGCTGCTGTTGATTAAAGTGAAACCCTGAATAGTCTGTTCAATAACTAGGCTTTTATTTTGTTGTAAAGGGGAAAGAGACCCCAAATTAACTATTAAAATTTTAACTTACACTCACACCATAAGAATGACCATCTGACTAATAGTCCAAGTCTCAAAACTATTAACTGGCTCCTAAGCATAAATTCTATTAATATTTTATTGAGACACCATAAGCACATTCAGATATCTTCATAAGATGGGTTCCACTATGATAATCACATCAAGACTACAGTATTATTTGTATTTATTACCCACATACCAGTATTGTCTGACTTGAGAAAAAAAAATGCCTTCGAAAGAGCCAATAAGCTTCATAACAAAATGTCATGGGGATCTGCCGAGCAGTGGTGACTGCATCCTACGATATACAGAAACCTACACAAAATTTATGGTCCAATATGCACAAATGCTCTCTCTATATATTAATTATATCCTAGAGAAATTATCATACACATATACCAAAAAACACATAAAGAAATGTTAAGAGCAGTATCACTTAAGACAGCACCCAAAATGTCCAACAAGAGAATGGGTAAATTGTGACATATTCATATAGTGGAATACTAAATAGCAGTGGAAAATGAATGAACTAGAGCCATACATAACAACAACAAAACTCATAAAATGTTTAACTAAAAAAGCACATTTCAAATGATTACCTTCAATGTGATACCAATTAGTTTTAAAAACATGCTTATTTAGATACATAACAAATATAGTACAAATATATAAAGAAATACATAGGAATACCACACATTAAATATCAAATTTAGGATAGTTTTGGCGTGGGAAGGGCAAAGGGAAGGAAAACATCTGAAGCCACAGTTGTTTTCCTCCTCACATACTTTTACCATGCTTTATTTCTTAAAAAGAATGATGCGAGTTTCCTAAGAGTGCTTTTTAAATAATCGGGCTAACAATTACTTGAATCTGAAAATGTGAATGCTATCCCAAAAGCTAAACTTTAATGATATTTTAAAACCTCAAACTTTGCACTATTCAGTTAAGTCATATGAAATGGCTGGATCTGTGGTAGGTCAAAAAATCAAATATTAATAATTCCATATGGTTCAACCTAATATTAAGAATTCTGCATATGAAGAGTAAAACGTTGGTAATCACTCATTTTTACCCCAAAACTTTACTATAAAATGGTCTGTATTTAATGGCAAGACTAAGAAAACAGGGAAATAAAACTGAAGTGGAATGGATGACTTAATTGTCAAAGGACGAAAAACAAAGATAAACCATCTAATATACAAATTACAAGACTGGGTGTGGTGGCTCACACCTGTAATCCCAGCACTTTGGGAGGCCAAGGTGGGCAGATGATCTGAAGTCAGGAGTTTGAGAGCAGCCTGGCTAACATGGTGAAACACCATTTCTACAAAAAATTAGCTGGGCGCAGTGGTGCACGCCTGTAATCCCAGCTACTCGGGAGTCGGAGGCCAGAGAATCACTTGAACCTTGGAGGCCAAGGCTGCAGTGAGCCAAGATCGCAACATTGCACTCTGGCTTGGGCAACAAGAGCGAAATGCCATCTCAAAAAAATATTTAAATAAACAAAGTAACTTAGAAACACACACTGTACAAAACGTGGCCAAACTACTTTCCACTGATATAAAGCATTATTACTTCCTTTTTTTTTTGAGACCCAGTCTAGTTTTGTCACCCAGGCTGGAGTGCAGTGGCACAATCTCAGTTCACTGCAACCTCTGCCTCCCAAGTTCAAGCAATTCTACAGCTGAGATTACAGGCGCCCACCACCACGCCCACCACTGCGTCCACCACCACACCCACGACTGTGTTCATCACCACACCCAACACGCCCAGCTAATTTTTGTATTTTTAGTAGAGATGGAGTTTCACCATGTTGGTCAGGCTGGTCTTGAACTCCTGACCTCAAGTGATCCTCCTACCTCGGCCTCCTAAAGTGCTGGGATTACAGGCGTGAGCCACTGTGCTCAGAAGCATTATTACTTCTTTGCAAAGTATTTGTATTAACACATATTAATAAATCCTTAAAAAGACACTTGTTGGGCAAAACAAGTATTTATATATATAAAAACTGAAGTCCAGAGGAGAAACAACTGGTCCAAGGACAAACAGGCAGTTACCAGTCAAAAAAAAAACAAAAAAAAAAAAACAAAATCAAAACTAAATCCAGGTTCTGTTCCAAAATTAGCTACAGTAAATCAATCAGGTCAACAAACAAGTGATTTTTCTGTAGTTCCAATCAAAGATTATGAAAGGAATCATTTAAGACAACAACAGGCTGGGCGTGGTGGCTCACACCTGTAATCCCAGCACTTTGGGAGGCCGAGGCAGGTGGATCACAAGATCAGAAGATGGAGACCATCCTGGTTAACACGGTGAAACCCCATATCTACCGAAAATACAAAAAATTAGCCAGGTGTGGTGGCGGGCGCCTGTAGTCCCAGGTACTCGGGAGGCTGAGGCAGGAGAATGGCGTGAACCCGTGAGGTGGAGTTTGCAGCGAGCCAAGATCGCGCCACTGCACTCCAGCCTGGGTGACAAAGCAAGGCTCCATCTCAAAAAAAAAAAAAAAAAAAAAAAAAAAGACAACAACAATCAGTGGAGTTCTGTCTCAATATAAAAAGTTCTAAACTATAACTCATTTTTTTATAAAACTCATTTTTCATAAAAGTAACTTTAGGTAGTGATTAAACTATTAGATAACTCATAAAACCAATGCATTTATAAATTAACTAGAAAACTATAATCTTTCAGCAACACTAAAGAAATTATACACTACATAAGCAGTCTCTCAATCCCCTTCTTCTCTTCTTAAATGTTCAGTGCTAGTACTTTCACAACAACAACAAAAAGGTTTAAATTAGAATGCTGAAAGTGTTGAGGAAAATACTGAAGGAGACTTGGAGGTATCGTGAAAGTTTTTCAAAGGCAATAGCAGTGGATTTTTTAGTGAATAAATACCACTTTAAAGAATAATCACAAAACTAAAAAAATGTAAGACAGGGACAGAGATTTTTTTTCCTGAGCTAACAGAGACAGAAACTAAAAGAAAGGGGTTAGAAAAGACAAATGAGAACTTACTGAAGAGCAATTAACAGGCTCACTCCACAGCAAGAAGCACAAGAAACAGTGGCAGCGCTGTGTATGAACAGCCAGCCCCACAGGGAGAGAGATTCAATGATTCCCTATCCAAGCTGCAAGGTCACTACCCAGAATTAAAGTGAGAGAAAGAACTGGCCAAAGAATATGAGCATATCTGGGTCATTTTTGCATATATTGGGCATTTTTAATCCAAGAAATATGCCTACTGAAACCTACCAATACCTACAATTAATGTCTTAAATGCTCTTATTTGTACTTCCTTCTGAGTAGGAAAGATGAACGACAAGCTATCCAAATTGTTTCGGGTATAAATGGCAGCCTGGATAGTCACAATCAATCATTCAATGCCAGATGTCTCTGGTATGACCTGTTCTCCTCATCAGGGTCCACTACAAGGAAAACAGCTGCCAGGACACATGCATATTACATCATTAGAGAAGGGGAATGGGAAAGACCAACCTGCCTCTGCATTCAGCTCCTCTAGAAGCCCGGTGGTCCTCCAGGTAGCTCCTGTGTCCTGGCCGCCTACAGAATTATTGTGCTCTTGAACTACTGCAGCCGCCAATAAATTGTCCACATTTACCACTTCTGGCTCAGAGTTGGTGTCAGACATATCATAATGAGCTACAACTGGAGGTCCATCTAGGGAGGAAAGAAAATGTATACTTGTATCTAACGTGTGGGGTGAAAAATACTTCTGACACTAGTAAGAGCCCTCTAATGTCAGTTGACTTCATTATTCTATTTGATCAGAAAAGCTGCACTTTATAGATCTAGTATTTTGTACAAAATGTGAAAGTGAAAAAGATAATCCAAGCTTACAAAGATGATGGACATATTTTGGAAGGAGGAAAAGGAGTGTTACTATGAAGAACAGAAGACAAGACTATACTCAACAATGTTACACTGAATTCCTGTCATACTTTTAAAGAGCAAGATTAAGAAAAAAAGGATGACTCCACAGAGAAAGTGGAACTGATTTCTTAAAGGAAAAAACTGATGCAAATTATTAAAACCCAATTTATATTTTTTAAAAGAATGAATCTAGTTCTTTCTCTTACTGGGTAATATAAAAGTCTCTAGTAGATTCAGAAAAGAAAATCAAATATATTTTGCTATGTCCTAAAGAAACAAGGTTAACACTAGAGCTCTTTGACTAATGTATCTATTTCCAGTAAAGTCTTTTTATAATAACAGGGATGTTATACACTTTATGACATTCTATTAAAAGACAACACAACAAAATCCATTTTCAGGATTTTGCTTTGGATATCTTATGAGGGATATTTCTATTTCCTTTTCTCTAAGAAAGACAACCAGCTCATACTCCAACTAAATGATATGCAATCTTATGGGTGATTTTACAAGAAGATATTAAAGTTCTTACTGGAAGAGGTCCCTTCCACCCTCAGATCCCCCTAACTGGCTGAAAAAGGCAGCTGAGTTTCAAAGTAAATTTATTACACTGCAGCAATTCATGCTAAAACAAGTCAAAATTCATGCTTGTAGAATAGATACATGCTTTAAAATGCTAATTCTACCCCTTTTTTAAGAAAAACATTAACAGCAAAAAGCAAACATAAAGTTTCCCTTCAAGTAAGAAATCCCTCTACTACCCCTATTTTAATATAAAGCAGAAATAAAGGAATGCTGTTTTCTCACCCAAAGGCTATTTATGAAGCGCAAGCAAACTATTTCCATTAAGGTTTTTAAAATATCATCCAACAAATGAATATTAAACACACCTATTTTATGAAACTCTTGACTATGAAGGAATGCATATATGTCAATGAATCATAATAATGTAACACAATGAAGTATTACTATTTTAATACAAATATCCATTGTGTCAATTGTCACTGAACAAAAACACACTTTGGGTAGTGACCCCTTAAAACTAAACTACCAAACCACAGGTTTATGTAGTGATATTTTTTAAATACAAAATGACCAAACATAAAAGCAAATGAGTTGTTAGGTGCCACTGTATAAAGAACAGACATGTCACAATATGAAATTCTGACGATCAGGACAACTTTAGTTGACGACTTAAAAATAATTTCCAGATCCCCTTAAGGGGTAAATCAAGTTCAATGACCAAAAAATTCAACAGTGTGGCCTTGGTATCAGTTGGTAATTGATTTTAGTTTAAATATCAAGAAACTGATTTGTGTTTGAGGTTTTTCTTTTCTAAAAAAAAGAAAAGAAAGTTGCAATATTCTATGGCGTTCTCGTCAGAGTTCAAAATGATTACTATGGAATCAAGATACTGTGTGATGTCCAAATACTTGGGTGCAGAAGATATGAGGGCCAAGTACAATATTGACTATTTGACCGTATGTTCTATTTTTTAAGGGCTTTTTTTTTGGTGTTTGTAGTAAGTTATTTTAGTGAGTTATTTTAAAATTTATATGACTAACACCATTCAGAGCATCTTGCCCTCATATTCTCCACCCCATCCCCAAATTGAGGCAACAGGTCAATAGTCAAGTCAAAATTGTACCACTCCTACATGTATAATCATGCAAAAAAGTATAAGTGTATACATGCAGAGTGACATCACCTACCCATGAAAATAACTCGTCTGAAAGTCTTCATCAGTAGGAAATACAAGCATAAACTTGTTATCTGGCTTCATTCTTGTATCTTCCATATTTCCAAACAGCACACCTTATAACTTAGCTTAAATTTAGTATTCATCATAAACAGAGACAGCAATATTTTCATATATTACACTTAAAATTGAAAATAAATTATGATCACTGTCATTTTTCATTTCCAATATATTCAAACAATGACAAGTCAATACTATATAAACTTCAATAAAATAATGAAATGGTTGTCTTTCCAACTTTGTCTTCCAACAAGAAACCACAATTAAGGATCTTGTGTTCCAAGATCATTTTACACTATCATTAGGAAACCAAACTTAAATAAGATTTGTTTAAAGCACTTGGGGCCAGGTGTGGTGGCTCACACCTGTAATCCAAGTACTTAAGAGGCCAAGGCAGGTGGATCACTTGAGATCAGGAGTTTGAGACCAGCCTGGCCATCATAGTGAAAACCCCATCTCTACTAAAAATACAAAAAATTAGCTGAGTGTGGTGGCGTACACGCCTGTAATTCCAGCTACTGGGGAGGCTGAGGCACAAGAATCGCTTGAACCTGGGAGGCAGAGGTTGCAGTGAGCCGAGATCATGCCACTAAACTCCAGCCTGGGGAACAGAGCAAGGCTCTGTCTCAAAAAAAAAGCACTAGGCGTCAGGATTTGTACTCTGAGTTACTATACAAATATTAGCTAACTTATGGTAACAATTTGTGACATTCTTTTAAAATGTGATTCTTGCTATACAGAAGTAAATGACAGGTAAGATTCTGCAGTTATTTTATCTGCTTTTTAAAAGAAATATCTCTTGAAGGGGAAAAAAAATCGCTGGGGAGGAGCTAGGAAAATTCAGCACATTAATAACAGAAGCTGACTGGGCATAGTGGCTGACACCTGTAACCCCAGCACTTTGGGAGGCTGATGCAGGCAAACCACTTGAGGTCAGGAGTTTGAGACCACCCTGGCCAACATGGTGAAAACCCGTCTCTACTAAAATTAGCTGGGTGTGTGGTGCGTGCCTGTAATCCCAGCTACTTGGGAGGCTGAGTGAGGCAGGAGAATCGCTTGAACCCAGGAGACGGAGGTTGCAGTGAGCTGAGATCACACCACTACACTCCAGTTTGGGCAACAGAGCAAGATTCCATCTCAAAAAAAAAAAAAAAACAAAAAACAGAAGCTGCTATCCATTTGATTCTATCAGTTCATTATAGGATAGAATAAACATGGGGATACTGCCCTTGCTCTCACATGATTATTCCTCTATGCTACTAAAACAACTGCATTGCTACAATGAGACTGTTTTGATTTTCAAAAATATGAAAGTAATTACTTCAAGTAAAGTTATACATGAAAACATTTCCAATTTAAGATTCAGTCATTAACATAGGCACATTCAATGCTTACAACATTTAAGTTATCCAAGCTGCACATTCTCCCATCTGCCAGCTCTGATGTCTGTCACAATCTTAAAACATAAATTTCTAATATTGAACTTATTGGTTTTTCTATAATCATTAAAAGCATCTTTCTATAGAGGTAAATGTAACGCTTCTGTGTTAAATAATTAATAACCAATCAATCTGTGGATAACTCAGGTGCTATTTCTCCTCCTGATCAAATTATTTTGAAATGTTTGCTGTTACAATGACAACACAGGGAAAGTTAAAGGTCAAAAACCCACCAACGGCTGGGCACAGTCTATAATCCCAGCACTTTGGGAGGATGAGGCAGGAGGACTACTTGAGCCCAGGAGTTCGAGACTAGCCTGGGCAACATAGCAAGACCCCATCTCTATTATTTAAAAAGTATAATAGGGCCGGGCGCGGTGGCTCAAGCCTGTAATCCCAGCACTTTGGGAGGCCGAGACGGGCGGATCACGAGGTCAGGAGATCAAGACCATCCTGGCTGACACAGTGAAACTCCGTCTCTACTAAAAATACAAAAAACTAGCCAGGCGAGGTGGCGGGCTCCTGTAGTCCCAGCTACTCGGGAGGCTGAGGCAGGAGAATGGCGTAAACCCGGGAGGTGGAGTTTACAGTGAGCTGAGATCCGGCCACTGCACCCCAGCCTGGGCGACAGAGCGAGACTCCGTCTCAAAAAAAAAAAAAAAAAAAAAAATTATAATAATATTTTAGAATTTTTTAAGAATCTACCAACTACTTTTTATTTAAAAACATCAACTCATCCATTTTATGCTAGAAATGGGTTTGTACTGTCTCACGAAGCTTCTATCCTACACTAAATAGGTTCTAACTTTTCAAATACCAAAATATAGATATATCTGTGTTGTCGCATATTCCTGATACAGTGAGGTCTACCCCCTTATGACCTTAAGTCTTCTGCATTGTTGCCATCAAATGTTTAATTTTATGAACTAGTTTCCTTTTCAAGTATGTTCTGAATCTCATTAGAAAATCTGAATCACAAAAACAAATCAAAACAAAACCTAACTTTTCCTTTACTATGTTCATCCCATGACAAATTCCCCTTTCCAGGTTTGATAATCAGAAGCACAGGATTTTAAAACTAAACAAACACTACTCTCATTTTACAGACGAAAATTTGAGTCCTAATTAGGTGAAACCACAACAGACTATAATTGTTATCACTGCTGAAGGAAAGAAGAATATACAGGATGAGACTGGTGCTCCCAGCACAGGAACTATAGATTTTTGGCAGCAGACACAAGTTAAAGCCCTGCCTACTCCCTCTTAGCTACATGACCCTGGTAAACTATTTCACTAATCAGTGTCTTCGCGGAGTTATGCTGAGGGTTTGTCTTCGCGGAGTTACGGTGAGGGTTAAAGGTAATGTTAACAAAGAACACAAAAGGAATTTAAACATTGGTCCACTGCCCTGCCTTTCCATTATACTTAGCACCTGCCCTATTTTGTTGTTTGTTTGCTTACCTTTGCATGTATACTCTGCTGTATACCACTGGCATGCAAGAAGCTCTGAGGAACATCAGTGCCTATGCTAGTGCCTGATGTTGGTCATAGATGAACCCAACTCGGTAAGTAAATGCTTTGGCTAGGATTCATAGTTGAAAAAGGTCATCACAAACGTGACTTTTTTATTTTTGTTTGAAGTGAAATGTCAGCTTACATGTATTCATAGAAAAATGTTTCAAAGCCAAATGGAAATTGCTCAGGATTAATCTACATTTAGCATCATCTTGCCTACAAGAGCACCTCCACTAACACAAGTGTTGTCACTCTCTCATTATGAATGCTAACTAAATCTAGGAAACATGAATAATTCTTGTAACCCAGAGACACATGGGAATATCATTCCCCCTTCCCTTTCTATTGCTAAGTCTAAGGCACAAGGAAAGGTGGGGCAATGGACAAATACATGGTTGGCCCCTTTGACCCCCATTTCAATGTCTATGTAGCCATAGTAATATACAATAAAGCCTAGAAGAAATTCCCTTCTTCCTCTTTGCCATACCCAATCTCTCCAATCTCCTCACTAAGAGAAGAAAAAAAAATCTGTCTTGTTGCTGTCAAAGGACCCTATTACAGGCCCTTTGATGGCCTAGGCCCGGTTCTGTTATCCACACAACACCAAGAGAAAGAAGGAGGGGGTAAACATCATACTTAGCCTCAATCCAGATACTGAAAAGCAAAAAATCTTACACCTTATCTAGCCAAGGAATCTAAATATGGGGAATAAGGTGTGGGCATGAGGGACTGAGGGAAAGAGGCAAACCTCAAGAGCTACAGAAGAAAATTTGCATTTTAATAAAACCTACTCAAGAAAAAAAAAAAGCCGTTTCATTACACATTAGAATATTTACCAAGATGAAAATGTATATTTACAAATGAGGCTAGGCACAGTGGTTCACGCCTGTAATCCAGCACTTTGGGAGACTGAGGTGGGTGGATCACTTGAGGTCTGGAGTTTCAGACCAGCCTGGGCAACATAGTGAAACCGCTGTCTCTACTAAAAATACCGAAATTAGCCTAGCAGAGTAGCACACGCCTGTAGTCCCAGCTACTCAGGAGGCTGAGGCAGGAGAAGCACTTGAACCTGGGAGGCAGAGGTGGCAGTAAGCCAAGATCGCGCCACTGTACTCCAACCTGGGCAACAGAGCGAGACTCCATCTCAAAAAAGAAAGAGTAAAAACAGTAATAAAAATATCAATCATCGCTTCTTGGCCTTTTGACTAAGATCAAGTGTAAAAATATCAATCAAAAAAATAGAAAATACATGCAGAATAATTTGAAAAGAGAGCAGTCATTTTCAAAACATCTCTTAGAAAAGAATTTCATCAACAAAAGATAAAAATCTATAAAGGGCCATGTCCAGAAAAAAAGCCTTAAATACCAAAAACTATATATGTAGTATTTTCTTCAGAATAACATCAGAAAATTATTTTAGTAGAAGGAAGAATGTCTAAGATAGGGCTACATGGAAATGAAATGCAGCAATATGCACTGAAACTTTATGTTTAGGAGTTAAGTCATTTTTAAAATAAAACCAAATGAATGTATTTTGTACTTTTTCCATTATACTTAATTATTAAAAATTTAAACTTTTTGTTATAAAGTTTCCAAGATGAAAATAAGATTTTAAGGATTAAATTTGTCCTCATACTGGTAAACGTTACATCATTTTGTCCACCCAGGAAAGTTATTTATGATATTGATGAAGGGTTTACCATTTTAAAAAGATCAAAAGAGGTAAAAGCAAAGATCCAAGATTATCAGAGTAATGGAAAAGCTGATCAAAAGAAAAAACAACTTAATGTGTCACCACTAACTATAAAGTTGTGAAGTCTCTGATTCAAGTGGGATTATTCGAAAGATAACTCAGGTAATTAATCTGGATATTTAAGAAAAGCTATAAATACAGAAGTGAGGCACCTGAAGAGGTTACCATCTTTCAATTTATCTGTTTCAGGGACAAATCCATGAACTACTGCTTTGAGGATTTAGATCCGCAGAGAAAAAAAACTGAAATATCTGTACTGCATACAGCGAGAAAGAGCACAAAATTTAGACAGATTAGCCACATCCCTATGTCTATGTACCCTGCTAAAGAGTCATTCATTCCACATTCTAGCCTGGTGATTTCTCCTTGAATCAGTCTAAATTTTGCTATTTTTTCAAATATTCATCAATTTTTAATAGGATAGTTTAGTAGCACATACAGTTTAAAGAAAAAAAATCTTGACTTTTTATGTTCACAGTGGTATTTTCTCAATTACCAAAAAACCTAAAGATAATCCCCCAAATACGTAAAATCTATTGTTATATTAACTAGAAACTAATACCATTCATTTCATTACAGAAAAGCAAGTTTCTTGATTCAGAAACACCTAATATGAATTAACTGGTAGGGAACCACATAACACCATCCTCAACAGAGTAACAGGAAACATTTCTTTTTCAAAATTTTTATTCATCTAGGTTACATGTCAAATGCACAGTGAGGTAAAGGATATTAAGAAAATGCAATAAAATAAAAACAGTAATTTCATAACATTCTTCCCAAATCTTAAAGTTATATTATGAATAAAACTTAATAGCCAAAGAATACACTTCTTTCTGGATTATTCCTTCACTTTCTATGATGTCTTCTATTTTACACTGTGGTAATCTAATATAACATGAGAATATCTACTCAATACCAGCAAACTAACAGTTTGGTTGCAACTTCCACTAACTTTCATAAACTTCAGAGGAAATAAAAATAGAAACCAGGGGGGAAAAATGAGTATAGAAACTTGGAAGTTATTCCATGTGACTTACAATTCACAATCTCGTAACTTCTAAACAAATTAAAATGACATGTTTTTTATCTGTACTAGGATTAAGGGAATATGTTATTTCTGAAGAGGATTTTGAGAAAAAAATTTACTGAAATTGTTTTGACACTGTATTTTCTGACGTGGCATTCCATGAAATCTTTTTCATTGTACCCTCACTGTACTATTTAAATAATGTTTTTAAAGGCGAGACGAAAATCAATATAAGCTAAATAAAATATAAAAGGTACAATTAATTTAAAAGGCTACCTTTTTGTAAGATAACTTGCCCATAATTTGCTATTTTAAACAAATGAAAACACAAAGCCTGTTTGCCATCTTTCTTATAACATTCATGTAACTGTATATCTTTATGCAAAGTCAGCTATATGTTAAAAATAAAAATTACCAGTAATATCAATTTACGGTACTTTGCTTAAAAAAGAATTCACTATATTGTTTCTTTCATTAACAAACAGACTTAATACACTTTAAATCATTCTGCACGCAACTTTTAAGAAATAAATCAGACTGAGCACTGTGGCTCACGTCTGTAATCCCAGCACTTTCAGGGGCTGAGGCGAGTGTACTACCTGAGGTCAGGAGTTCGAGACCAGCCTGGCCAACATGGTGAAACCCTGTCTCTACTAAAAATACAGAAAATTAGCTGGGCATGGTGGTGGGCGCCTGTAATCCCAGCTACTTGGGGAGTTGAGGCAGGAGAATCGCTTGAACCTGGGAGGTGGAGGTTGCAGTGAGCCAAGATCACACCATTGCACTCCATCCAGCCTGGGCAACAAGAGTGAAACTCTGTCTCAAAAAAAACAAAAAAAACAAAAAAACAAAAAAAAAGAAAGAAATCTTATGTAAACTGAGATATACCTAGACCCAGAGACTCTTGCTGTTAAATCTTAGTAACAGCAGGGAATGACAAAAGCAATACTCAAAATAAATTAGTTACTGTATATTCTTTTACTCGGTCTACTAGTGAGATTCAAAAAAAAAAGCCCCAAACCTTTAATCTTAGAAAGACATTTTTTATCAAGTTTAATTACCATAACTAGGTTTATATGTAGGCAACTTTTATTTTTTTACATACTGTTAGGAAGCAATAAACAGGTATTATATTAATAATCTGAATCCATTAGAAATCACTGTAGCAACTGTACAGTTATCTGCCTCCAGCCACTTGATAAGTCTAACATTAATGAAATTCAGTTATTTCAGAATTCTGAAGATGGGTACACACATACATACACCCATGAAACTAGGCTCATTTCTCTTAGTAAAAATCCAAACAAACAAAAAACTGATAATGCTTTCCCTTGGAGCCTTCCAAATAACAACCTGTATGCTACTTCTAATTTTAAAAAAAGTAAAACTTCATGTAAAATATTAAGCCTGAAGATTTTAACTTGACCTTGTTGTGCTCGAAATTAAAATTGTATGTGGGCTTTAAAAACTATGCTCGATTTTAATAATGCACAAAAAGTACAGATCAATATGATTAAGAGAGTTATCATTGTCTAATAAGTGGCTCAAATAACCAGATCACTCTAATCTGCTGGTTAAATTCTCTTAAGATGATTAGGTATCTAATGTCCTAGGACTGAGCTAGCAAAAACTAGGCAGAAAGCAAGCTGTAGCTAGATTATCAAAAAACACATTTACCTTTAGTGAGAGGATAATGGCCTCTTAAATGCCAACTAAAGAGAAATACTAAAAGGAAGTATCAACATGTAACAACCAGTAAGAAAATTATAACTGTGGTAGTTAAAACTATAATTTGTTTCCTAACATTTCTCAAGTTATTTTTTTTTATAATGTTTGGCGATTTTTTAAATGAAACATTTTTTAAAAGTCTGCAGCTTAATCCTTTTAATTCTCTCCCACGAAAACAAGAGAAAAAAAATTATCTGATGGATTAGACAAAGGGAAAATTCCATATGCACATATTAGAGAGATGCAACAGTCCAGACATGGGATTTTATTCTTAAATAAAAAAGCATTTCAACCATTTCTGGATTAGTGTTGTAGGCTGAAAGAGATTTCTTTCCAGCATTAACCTTTTATAGACTACAAATAAATACAAACAGGACACGGTCCTTAACCTTCTTAAAATTCTAGGAAAATTAAGGGAATTCAGAGGAAATGAAGGTAGGACCACTAGGGACTTAAACAATAGCTACATAAAAATCCTGTCACATAATCCAAAAGTAATTCCCACTTACTAGTATTATTAGTACTATACATGTAATCTTGAGAATACAGACTGCCTCAGGAAAAGAGAATGCAATAACCTACACTAGTCAAGTAAAAAATATATATATATTAAAACTACTTCACAGGCCAGGCACAGTGCCTCATGCCTGTAATCTCAGCATTTTGGGAAGCCAAGGCAGGCAGATCAACTGAGGTCAGGAGTTTGAAACCAGTCTGGCCAACATGGTGAAACCCCATCTCTACTAAAAACACAAAAATTAGCCTGGCCGGTGGTGGGCACCTGTAATCCCAGCTACTCAGTAGCCTGAGGCAGGAGAATCGCTTGAACCCAGCAAGTGGAGGTTGCAGTGAGTCAAGATCGTGCCATTGCACTATAGCCTGGGCGACAAAGTGAGACTCCGACTCAAAAACAAAACAAAACAAAATAAAAAACCTACTTCATAAGGCAAGGCGTGGTGGCTCGTACCTGTAATCCCAGCACTTTGGGAGGCCGAGGCTGGGGGATCCCTTGAGCTTAGGAGTTTAAGACCAGCCTGGGCAACACAGCAAGACCCCACCTTTGCAAAAAATAAGAAAATTAGCCAGACATGGTGGCACACACTTGTGGTCCCAGCTACTTGGGAAGATCACTTGAGCCTGGGAGGTTGAGGCTGCAGTGAGCCGTGACCATGCCACTGTACTCCAGTCTGGGCAACAGAGCAACGCTCCGTCTGGAAAAAATTTAAAAAATAACCCCAGCACTTTGGGAGGCCGAGGCAGGTGGATCATGAGGTCAGGAGATCAAGCCCATCCTGGCTATAGTGAAACCCCATCTCAACTAAAAATACAAAAAAATTAGCCGGGCGTGATGGCAGGCGCCTATAGTCCCAGCTACTCAGGAGGCTGACGCAGGAGAATGGTGTGAACCTGGGAGGTGGAGCTTGCAGTGAGCTGAGATAGTGCCACTGCACTCCAGCCTGGACAACAAGTACTTCCCATATTGACACTTCTTTAAATGTCTGTAATATAAAAACAAAGTATGATGAAAGGGGAATTTTTTAATTGCTCTACCTGGAAAAGGTGTAACCATTTTAAAGCAAAACCTATTGTTTTTCAAAACAACACTCCTTAAGACAGCGATGTATTACCTTCAAAGCACTCTGCAAAAACTGAAAATCAAGATAAAAATTTTCCTATATATGTTTCTGTTAGAAATTATTCCTAAAGTTAAACTCGCCAAACCACGGGATGTCAAATTTTACTTTAGGATAAATTTTTAATATTTTGGTATAGGTTCTAAGAATTAAATCAGTGTATTCTGGCGTTCCTTATCTTTCTGCCAAAACCTCTTTTTCTTCCTTTTACTCAAAATTTTGTAGAAAGGGCTTTCCAAAATTATTAGTGTTCAACACCTTTTCAAATATTCAAAATATTATTCTTACCTTGAATATCAACTATTAATACCTATGTTTTAGGCCAGATGCGAATCCCACAGAATCCCAGCACTTTGAGAGGCCAAGGTGTGCAGATCACTTAAGCCCAGGAGTCTGAGGCCAGCCTGAACAGTGTATCAGAACCCCGTCTCTACAAAATATACAAAAATTAGCCAGGTGATAGTCCCAGCTATTTGGGAGGCTGAGGTGGGAGGATTGCTTGAGCCTAGGAGGCAGGGGTTACAGTGAGACGAGATGGCACCTCTCTGCACTCTAGCCTAGATGACAGAGTGAGACCCTATCTCCCCAACCCTCACCAAAAAAAAAAAAGCCTACCTATGTTTGTTAATCCCATTCCACTGAAATTTTTTTCTTAAAGGCAAAAAAAATCTACAGAGCTCTTGCCTGATTATCCAATAATAATAAAAATTAGAATGGATCCAGTCAATACAACACTAGCAATAAGTTGTCTATGTTATTCTTAAAAAATTGACCTTTTCTATTTTAAAATGCATTTCAAAGCATGCTTAATATATTAAGTATTATATCATAAAACAAAAAAGAAGCCTGTTAAGTGCTTGAAGCAGTTTACACATGCATAGAAAAGTAGTCTTTAACATAATGAAATTAAATTAATATTTTCTTACATCTAAAAATCTATGTCTAATAAAAATCTGGGATTCCAGGAAGAAGGTGAAGACAGAACTTCCCTGAAAATACCTAAACTTCAAGTAAAGACTGTAGATTCATTAAAATTCAGTCAGTCATCCAAAACCAGTATGTTCTTCCTGTTGATGTAAAATTTAATTTTAAAACAATCTGTTTGGGGAAATAGTTAACCAATGTTGCACTATCATTTCAGAGAGAAACCCATCAGTTATAACAAACTCTTATATATTTTACAATGAAAAATCATACTCACATTATTTATTGTAAGTTGCTCCCAGTGTTCAAACCTTACCTCTACTGGTGAAATATTAAGTTCAGAAAATCTAAAAATCATTACACAAAAAAAGAAGAGATCGACCAGGCACAGTGGCTCATGCCTATAATCCTAGCACTTTGGGAGGCTGAGGCAGGCAGTTCACCTGAGGTTGGGAGTTCAGGACCAGCCTGACCAACATGGAGAAACCCCATCTCTACTAAAAATACAAAAATTAGCCAGGCATGGTGGCGCATGCCTGTAATCCCAACTACTCAGGAGGCTGAGGCAGGAGAATCACTTGAACCCAGGAGGCGGAGGTTGAGGTGAGCTGGGTTCACGCCATTGCATTCCAGCCTGGGCAATGAGAGCGAAACCTCATCTCAAAAAATGAAAAAAAAAAAAAAAAAAAAAAAAGGAGAGACTGCTAATCATATATATATATTATATATATATATATATATAATATATATATCCTTGTACAAGGATGTATATATCCTTAAACAAAAACTGAGCACAGAAATAAGTCATCCCCAAAGTTAACTTCTAATTCTCATAAAACCAGTTCTAAAATAAAAAAACAAATAAAGCAGCAATTTTCAATTTTTCAATTCAAAACCAGAAAAGGAAAAAACTTGGTTCAGTCTATTACTGGTAATTTACAAGTTACAAGTATGTGGATATAGAACTGAACCAAAACAAAGTGGTGACATATTTTCTGAGTAATGTTACTAACAAATATTGAGAGACATATCGAAGATCTTGATTGTTTATATGAGACTCTAAATATACCACCTATATTTCCTCTTAAAAAACACAAGCAGAATTCGGTTTTTTTCCTAAGTGGCAACTTCATTAAATAAAATGAACCTTTTCATATTGATGTTATTATAAATGTGAAAGACTAATTTCCTCTCAAAAATAAATCCAGGCCAGGCGCAGTGGCTCATGCCTGTAATCCCAACACTTTGGGAGGCAGAGGCAGGTGGATCACCTGAGGTCAGGAGGTTGAGATCAGCCTGGCCAACATGGTGAAACCCCTGTCTCTACCTAAAATACAAAAATTAGCTGGGCATGGTGGCAGGTGCCTGTAATCCCAACTACTTGGGGGGCTGAGGCAGGAGAACTGCTTGAACCCAGGAGGCAAAGGCTGCAGTGGGCCAAGACCACACCATTGCACTCCAACCTGGGCAACAAGAGTGAAACTCCATCTCAGAAAAAAAAAAAAAAAAAAAGTAAATCCAGTGGAAAACCCAATTTTAAAAAACCACTTAGTATCAGCAAACTTACATATTCCTATTGAAGACTGTAATCCTAATTTAGCTATGTCTCACATTATTACTAGAAATCTTTAAAAGATAAAATGCCAGCATTTACCAATCCCAGGCTGCACATAAAAACATCTATCATGTTGCAAGACCTTCAATCCTGTGATATTTTCTATCTTTTGACATGCTCTATGAGTTCTTTAACATAACTAAGGTCCATTTCTTTTTAATTCGAGGATTGAAAACAAAATTAAACTGGTAGTACATTCACTAATAAACTTAGTCACTAGCAATTTAAAACCCCACCCAATACACACCCCTGGATAGTGATCATTTTATCTTTACCCTCTACAGGTACCCTTTACATCAGGGTACCAGAAATTCCACTGGCTGATGCCTACCAGATTACCGCCTTGGGCACTGAGCTTTAAATTAAAGCTCAAAATAAAAATCCATCTCCATGTCAATGAAAAATACTATTTTTCTCATGCATGAACTCAAGCTGCAGTCTAATCTGTTTTCCCTACATTATCTTGAATAGTAGGCACGTAGCAAATATTTGCTCAAAACCGTATTGTGTTCTTCTGCATACAAGTGATACTGAATATAATTCATGAAAAACTAGCAACAAATTAGATTATTAAATGACGTGGAATAATTACATAAAAATGTTCATGGAGTACATTCACAGTTAACTATGAGTTTCACAGTTAACTATGAGGTCCCCCAATTAGAAGCAAAAGTCAACATCGTCTGTACAGAGTAAGTGCTAAGAGATTCTCAAGGAATTAACCATCTACCTATTTGGGTTCACTAAAATTTCCAGTTTTTTGTTTTATTTATATTTTTGGTAAAAAGCAAGGAAGAGGATGGCTCCTGCTATTGTATAAATATGGTTCTATGTTCCAACCATACATAACAAAACTCAAGCTAAAATGTATCAAATTCTGGGGCGTTCTGTCGCAAATACCTAATTTTTAAAAAGGAAGCTGTTTTTTACTGCAGCTTTTAAAACATCATCAGGGCTGGGCTTGGTGGCTCACGCCTGTAATCCCAGCACTTTGGGAGGCCAAGGTGGCGGATCACGAGCTCAGGAGTTCAAGGTCAAGAGGTCAGCCTGGCCAACATAGTAAAACCCTGTCTCTACTAAAAATACAAAGAAAATTAGCCAGGCATGGTGGCGGGCTCCTGTAATCCCAGATCCTCGGGAGGCTGAGACAGGAGAATCGCTTGAACCCAGGAGGCGGAGGTTGCAGTGGGCCAGTGGGCCGAGATCGTGCCACTGCACTCCAGCCTGCGCAACAAAGTGAGACTCTGTCTCAAAAAAAACCCAGCAACATCATCAAAAGAAACTTACAATGGGCAAAAGCATATTATTTCTCACACAATCCAAAAATGCAGATTGTCAATACAATTAATTTTGTGATAGATTCAAAGGTTGTTAGGTAATATTCCCATTTCCAGCAACGTTAACTAGAAAATTGCAATTATACATCTTTGGGAACTCTGACATACTGTCAATATTTGGACAAGTCATGTAAGAACCAAAGGGCTGCTGTGGCAGTACTTGGAAATCAGGCATCTGCCATGTAAGCACTTGATGGGTGATAGGGAAAATTCTTTGGCCAACTAGTTGCATTTTAGGTCCCCTGGGTTCGAGTAGCTGCTTGTTCTCTTTGCCAGTGTCAGGGTGAATTACCTTTTCCATCCACAGGTGGAACTTCTCTGTCTGCCTCTGCATCTTGGAAAAACAGCTCCTGGCCTCTTCTAGGACACTGCCTGTGCAGTTCCTATCACACAGCACCCCTGTCAAGTAATCCTGTAACTTCCCTGGGCGCTCCTTCAGATCCCCCAGCATGACCGAAGGCACCTTTAAAGACACTGAGGCCATTTCATAAAACATTATTGCTTCAGAAACTGTATTTTTATTAAGACACACTTAGGAAAATGACATAAGCATTGCTAAGAAGAGCCTGATAGATCTAGCATTCATAGGTAGTGATTAAATTCATTAATCAAAGCCACTAATTCCAAAAAAAAATGAAATAACATTATTTTTCATAGCTTTAATATATCTACCTGGCAGCATGTATTCTGTTACTACACAGGCTGAATACAACTGACTGAATCTGTAACAGTAGTTTCCAATCTTTGCTGAACAATAAGAACTGGAGTGGCTTAAATACCAAAACCTAGGGTGGCTCCAAGGCACCTAAGATTTGTTTCAGTTTAAGCTCCCCAGGTGATTTTAATGTACAGCCTTAGTTGAGAACCACTGCATTCTTGAGTATTTTAACTCCTTTCACTTTAAAATTCTAAAAAGTTGTTTTGTCAGCTGGCCCATACTCAATCATTATACAATCACTCTCAGGTGATGATTCTTACCACACAAAAGATCTGTTTTAATTTTTTTTTTTTTATTCTTATGGAAAACCACATGAAGGAGATGATACAGAATACCTCTGGGTCAGCTTTTACAAACTGGTCTGTGTAAAGTGTTAAAATGCATGCCACACACACAAAACAAAATGTAGTCACAAGTTTGGGATATACTACAAATCACATCCTTCCCCTCTGGAGAGCACCTTCATTAATGACTGAAGTGCCCCGTGGTTTAAAACAAATGACATCTGTTAACACATAATCCAGCACTTTCCAAACATCTGAACATGTGTACAACTATTAATACCCAGTAGCACAGTGGTCTAGTTTAGGATATGGTCCCATACATATATAATTTCATCCTTGAACTAGGCTAGATCATCTTTGGTTTGGGTACCCTATAGTCTGGGTCTCTAATAAAACTATACTGAACTCTTCATTCTAAGGGACCTAATAAAAATGTTACTTCCTCAGATCATTCTTGACTACACTAACTAAAATAGCTTTTCTACCCCATTCCTAGTCAATCTTTATCTCTTACATCCTGCTTATTATTCACATCATATATCCCTACCTGATAGCATATGATGAATTCATTTATTGTCTCCTCATGAAAGATTAAGTTCCATGACAGCAGAGACTTCTCTCACCGTAGTATCCCCAAAGCCATGGACTAGGTGCTCAGATACTTGCTGAATAAAAGAGTGATTGATGGAATCAATCAATCTTGGCCTTATACCATCAACCTACATCAGAGTCTTATAAATAATGCTGTTATGGAATGCTCTATTGAGCATTTGTTAAACTAATTTGTGAAAACATGGTTTGCTTTATCACATAGTGACCTTTTATGAAGATGCAAAGAGAAGTTTCCCATGTCTCACTATCAAATACAACTGGGCTTCTCCTAGATAAAAAAAGAATTTTTAATTCAGTCAGGCCACCTATTTTCAATGCCTAAAAGGCTGTGAGACAAACATTTAGCCCAGTTCTACCTAGCAAATAAAAACCTCATGAAATCGGTCACCAACCTCTAATTTCATTTTATTCCTTTTCCTCTGATTACTCCATCCCCTATGCTGTCTTCACTTTTTAACAAAGTTTTGTTTATATGAAAACTCCCTCAAGAAGGACATGACTTTCCCCAAAGGTTAGTATGTTTAGCTTATGGGAAAAAAGACTAAATGAAATTTAAAGCTTAACTTCCTTTAAGCCCCATTATAAGTGCTGGGCAAACTGAAGCACAGGACAGGAAATCAGATGCCTCCTTTGATCTGCTTTAGATTCTCTCATTACTTATTTCTCAATGAATACTAAAAATGGGTATTTAAAAGCTGAAAATGATATAAGAACATTTATGCTGGGGGCAGTGAGATAAGTTGTAGCCTCATAAAGATTCTTACAAGCAATAATCACTGATAAGCAAGACATTCTGAGGCCTTCAAAACAGGGACCAATGATGCATTTATCAAAGCCCACAGAACGTACACCACCAAGAGCGAACCCTAACAGTAAACTACAGACGTTGGGTGATAATGATGTGTCAATGTAGGTTCATCATTGTAACAAATGTCCATTCTAGTGCAGGATGTTGATAGTAGGGGAGGCCATGGCTATGTGGGAGAAGGGGGTACATGGGAACTCTCTGTCTCCTCTGCTCGATTTTGCTGTGAACTTAAAACTGCTCTAAAAGCAAAATCTATTAAAAAAAATGACAAAAAAAAGGGACCACATTCTCACCTTAAAGACACACATGCTCTTTTATTAACACTAAGATATACCTTATTTTGATAAAAAGACTTTATGCTTTTCCTTTTACAAAGCTAATATAGGCACTCAGTTTAGGAAATAAGAAAAGCAGGCCAAAAATAGTATCTTGGTGCTTTAACACGAGAAATTGCCAAAGGATACCCACCAGTAAGACTTTAAAGCTTTTTAATTAAGTTAACATCATCCAGACCTTGTAGCATATAGAAAACCACATTTACACATTGCATGCTTTTCAAATAATCGCTTAAATGAAGTAAAAGAGGGCATTTAATGCTTGCTAATTAATATAGAACTGTGCTGTGATTTATAACTAATGTAATTTCAAAAAAACCAGACTCTACTGTTTAGAACTTGATACCCATTAGCAGTAAGAGAACTTAATTGAATCAGACTACCAGTTTCACAGTGATTTTCAGATATAGGAGACTTAACATATCATTGCTTAACTGAGCGGTTCTGAGCCCTGGCTACTCAGTGTCATCACCTAAGGCTGATCGTATAAATGTTATCAGTTTTAAAGCTGCTGCCTGGGGTCAGACTCCAAAGACTCTGATCGAATGGGGTTAAAATGGGGTCTGGGCATCAGACATTTTAAATGCCACCCAGCTGATTCTAATACATAGCCAGATTGAAAACCATATGTATTTTACTCACCTGATTTGCATTTACCAAGCTGAAACTAGACAGTTTTACCTGATTATTTTGTGTCAGTGTTTTGTTATCAATGTATTTTGTGAGTCTCTTAAATAGCTACAACCAGATTACAAAAGGCTTAAAATAGGGACATGCGGCTTTTAGCCACTGAAATCATTTGATATTCAATCTAGGAAAAATGTCAATTACTGCGCTTCATGGATTCACTATGTGGGTTTGGGATCTTCAACCATGAATCCTCCTCACTGCCTTCTATTTAAAATTTGCCAAGCAATTAAATCCCCAAAAGGTTAAAAAGCCTCAAAAATTAGTAAGAAAAAACACATGTCAGAAGAAAAATGTGCCAAGAATATGAACAGACTTTACCAAACGAATACAAATCGCTAAACATTTTTCAACTTCACTAGTGATCAAAGAAATGCAAATTAACATCAAAATACCATTTTTTTTTTTTTTAATAGAGTCTTGCTGTCACCCAGGCTGGAGTGCAGTGACGTGACCTCGGCTCACTGCAACATCTGCCTCCCAGGTTCAATCAATTCTCCTGCCTCAGTCTCCTGAGTAGCTGGGATTACAGACACACGCCACCATGCCTGGCCAATTTTTTTTTTCCCCCATAGAGATGGGGTTTCACCATGTTGGCCAGGCTGGTCTCAAACTCCTGACCTCAGGTAATCCATCTGCCTCAGCCTCCCAAACTGCTGGGATTACAGGCATGAGACACCACACTGGCAAGATATCACTCTTCTATCAAATCAGCAAGCTTTTTAAAAAAATTAATATTCCATAGCAAGAATACAATGCATGAACACTCAAGCTCCTGGGTGAAATAAAGTTATTTTTGTTTTTATTTGGATTTTTTTGAGACAGAGTCTTGCTCTGTCACCCAGGCTGGAGTGCAGAGGCTCAATCACGGTTCACTACAGCCTCTGCCTTTCACTACAGTCTCTGCCTCCTGGACTCAAGCAATCCTCCCACATCAGCCTCTGGAGCAGCTGGGACTACAGGCACGTGCTGCTACGCCCAGCTAACTTTTGTTATTTCTAGTAGAGATGGGGTTTCACCATGTTCACCAGGCTGGTCTCGAACTCCTGGCCTCAAGTGAACCACCTGTCTCAGCCTCCCAGAGTGCTGGGATTACAGGCGTGAGCCATCGCACTCAACTTAATTATTTTTCAAAAGCAGTATGCCAGTATGTGGTCAAGAGCCTTAAGTGTTCATACCCTTAACTCATAATAGCAAAAACTTAAAAGAGCCGAAAGGACCAACATTAGGGAAGTTATTTTTATGATTAGCTAAATTATTCAAAATCCGTATGTTCTAGGGAGAATATTTAGTGCTCTAGTTAAATGCTTAAAACGCAATGCTAAGAAGGAAAGGATGACATACACAATATCCAGACAAATTTTGTTATATATCATAGAAGACAACATATTCAAATGTTAACAAAAGCAGAATTACGGGTGATTTCAATTTTCTACTTCACATTTTTCTATTTTCAAAAATTTCTACAAATAATTTGTCACTTAAAAATATTTTTTTAATTTTTAAGCAAGAGTTAACTGATCAAGTATAATAAGTATAATTATCTCTACCAGAGAAAAAACTATGAGTTAAGATGATGGCTTGTCATGATGCAGCTCACTGCATTAAATATGTATGGTGAGTAATGAGTGCTGAGATCCTGTCTTGAATTGGGGCTGAGCTGGTCTAGCCTGGCTGCATGGATTGAGAATTCAAGTAAACTTAGACAGCTGTCCTCAGTAGCCTCAACGACATTCTCCAAAAGAAATCAGATTTTCAAAGGCAAACCAACCAAGACAACTCACTCTTACCTACCATGGGGGGTATTATTTTTGGAACCTCAGTGTGAATAGGCATTTAACCACAAAGTAGGTCATTAAAGACAAGATAAAGCTACCCTGTATGGCGGTCCACTCTGCTAAATATTTATGAAAAACAGTTACTGGAAAAACTTTTCCCCACTGACCATGTATACCCATGCATGTATGTTATTAGTATGTTCAGAAAATTAACTTTTTCAAACTGAATGAGGGCTAATGTCCATTATTTACATTACAATCAAAATCCCTCCAACTACAGATTTTATAGAGCTAGTCTCAAAACTGATTTTACAGAGAAACTGCCCCCCCATTAAAAGTAATGCTCTAATCATAAAATTGCAGAGAATGATCAAAGCACAAAAAGATAATGCATAAAGAAACCACTTGATAATGGCTGGGCGTAGAGGCTCACGCCTGTAACCACAGCACTTTGGGAGGCCAAGGCAAGCGGATCATGAGGTCAGGAGATCAAGACTATCCTGGCCAACATGGTGAAATCCCATCTCTACTAAAAATACACAAAAATGACCTGGGCATGGTGGCACACGCCTGTAGTTCCAGCTACTAGGGAGGCTGAGGCAGGAGAATCACTTGAACCTGGGAGGCGGAGGTTGCAGTGAGCAGAGATTGCACCACTGCACGCCAGCCCGGTGACAGAGCAAGACTCGGTCTCAAAAAAAAGAAAGAAATCACTTGATAAAAGCCTTGATATTCAAGATAACCATCACATAGTACTTTTACATGAATTCACTATAAAATATTATAAATTTACTATAAAATGCCCTTTATTCATCTCTAAGTCTCCCAAATGAAAGTACTGCCAGCATTATTTTGATATGATACCTCCAAACAGATTCTTAAAACATCAATATATTTCCAAAACCTTCAAGGAGAGATGATCTAGCGCCAATACTAAGCTGCCTGTCAGTTAATTAACTGCTGACTTTAAAAATCATCATAAACATCTGTTGCCCAGATATCAAACTCAAAGTATGATCGTGCACTATACTGGTCTGCGTTATTAATTATTTGCACTCTCTAAAAGAGAAAATGCATTAACAAATGCATTAACAGTACAATTATTTGACATAACATTTAGGATTTAAGGTATTAGGATATCCTAATAGGAATTATTTAAGATAACGCCTTCAACTTTTAAGCTGAGCCCAAATAAAAGCTTATAAAGAGTATTTTCTGAATTACTAAATGGGTTGCACCTTAATGAAAGAGGATGGCAATAATTGGTTTTTACTTTTCCACTTAGTTTCCATTCTGTGTAAACAGCTGAATTAACGTTCCGACATCCAAGAGATTCTGTTAGGCCCATCCAGCTTAAGTTCACCTGAATGTCCATGTTGTTGAACTCAAGTCAGTTGATAATTTATCCTACCTTTACAATTTACGCAACTTTTCGACAACTGCTCTTACTATAAGGTTGAGTGTGCCTCCTCTCTTCCCCAAAGTCATAAGGTGACTCAGGAAACTGAAAGATACATCACTGTTACATTAAAAATTCACAATGTCACAATTTTTCAAGAGACAACAATATGGACAATTGAAATGAAATTCCTAATATTTGAACTCTAGGTTGTTCCATCTTTGCCACTTTGCATAATTCCAGTAAAGATCATTCATACCTATCTCATGGGAATGGCACCTCCCAAAACTGCCAGCACACACACAGGCAGTCATATACAGTGGTCCTATACCTCAATCTACCATTTGATTCTCCAGGATTACCTTAGAAAACTATATGTATTTTCAAAAGCCACAAACTTACTAAATGGTGTGAATAAGAGAAACCAAACTATAGATTTAAATTAATTTACTTCGGTGTTCAGTTAGTACACAATTCAGAAGAGACAAGAAATAGACCACTGGTGTTTTAAGTTTTAAGCAGTAGTCAAGATACTCGATTAGAAAGAAGATTAGGAAAATATGAACAAAGCACATCTAACCTATTTAAGCAAAACAGGGAAAGTGCCTATGAAGACATTTCTCAAGCCACCTTACAATAGCGTTCTGTCTTCAGAGAGAATTTTGTTTACCCACCTTCTTCCTTTCCATAAAAAGGCAAAGTATTGGGGTAGTTACATAAGATCCTGTTTAGTAAGTTGGATTAAGTATTGTATCAAGAGATCCATCAAGGTCTTGATTAAGAGGTTAGAACAAGATATAGGAATGCACAATTTTACAGGTATTAAGGTTTTCTTAAAAATATTATTACATGTAAAACTAAAATACATACCTAAAACCTGCCTTAGAACAATCCCAAAGTCTGTTTCTCTCATGCATTTAACTGATGAGCTTCATTGAAATCCCCTTCCCAGTAGTTTTATTACAAGGAATGATAGCAAAGGAATTCAACAGAGATATTAAAACAGTAAAAAGCATTTCTAAAGATTGTTTGAGATTCATATTTATATTGTATGAACGAGACTTATTATCAGAACTTCAACACCTATAAAGTGCTTTAAAACCAATCATTCTTCTTACTGAATTTATATAACTTTGGGAAGCTATAGATTTCATTAACCAATATGATTTTTCTTGAAATATTCTTTGTATATCAGCAATATGCTGTCTTCACACGTAGATACAGAAAGCTTTCAGAAAACCAGAGAGAAAAAAAACCATAGTCACCCATAAAACTTTAGAAAATCAGAACTTGCCCTTCTTCAATGTGGCCATAAACAATACTGTCATGACCTATTCAATGCCATATAGTTTACAAAATGTTCCTGATCATATTGTAAGGATCTCTTGGATAATAAGAATTCACTACTTAAGAGCCATTCAGATACATCTTTCTTCCACTATGAAATCTCAAGACTGCCTTTGTATTATAGTACACAGTACCAGATGCAATAATATGGGGAAAGCAGATTTACTAAATATGTAATAAATTACAGACCCTTATACCAATGAGAGCTAGAACAAGCAGATTTCTAACAAACTTTTTTAAAGCTTGGGAAACTAATGGAAAATTTTTCAGAAAGACATTCTTTTCAATGTGAGTGACAACTTAAGATAGAAAGATTTGTAACAAGGATAACTAGCTTACCATGCATTGAATATGGGGTAAAACACATAAAACTACTGTTTTTGGAGGAAAAATTATTAGAAAACTTTAACAAAAGATAGAATGTGTTATTTCAGACACTACAAGCTCGAGTGCAGTGGCTATATAATAAAGCAAGGTGCCTATTCCTGAGGAGAATGTACTCAGTAATGATGCTGAACAGTGAGTATTAAATCTAAGCAGTGCTAAAAAGGCAATGATGGGAGTTCAGGTAATGTGTTACAGAGAGACTTGTGAGAAATTCCATTACTTAAAAATAATCTTGTCCCTATCATTAACCATTTAATTTTTTTTTTTCCTGATGTGCTAAAGTGCACTGGAAACCTCAGAACAGGTTTTATAAATTGGCCATGTCTTGTAATAGACTGCAGTCTTCAAATTTACACAGAGCTGCAGGTCTCCTGGATTTTTTCAAGTGTCACTCATCTAACTGAGCCTGACAGCTGAGACTGCCATCAGGTACTTTACAGTCAGTTTAAAAAACATCCTCTACCTGGTATCTCTGCAGTGATTGTCTTGCTGCTCCCTGAAACCTCTTCATCATCATCCGATGAGCTCGTGCTTGAGTCACAAGTCAGGTCACTATCACTGGTACTACTGTCCTGCAGCAGGTTATATTTCTTCCTTGCAGCAGCCTCCCGTTTCTGCCTCAGTAGCCTGATCCTCTCCTTGTGCTTTTGGCTCCGATGACCTTTAACCTTGGCGACTCGGCCATTCTGTTTATCACTGGATTGCCGGTTTTTCTTGGCAGCCATAGTGGATGTTTCACTTTCTGATCGGGACCGCCTAGACTTGCGCCCAACTGTGGCACCAGACACTCCTGAAGGGTCTCCTTCTACCGCTGTTTCTGCCTGAGAGGGTTCATTCTCTTCTGCGGAAGACAATGTATCTGAATCAGCCAGGTGACCACTAGAGGAAGGGGAAAGCATGCAGTGATTAGAGGAGTCACTCTCATAAACTCGGCCAGTTGTAGGCTTGTCACTCTCCGTGGATGCTAACTGAGACTCAGAAGAGTCCCTTCTCAGTTCCATCAACAAGCAGGGCATTGAAGAAATCACTGTAGAATCCGCTACACCATCTTTCTGAACTTGAGATTCCAGTTCTACAGATCCATCTTCCTCCTTGGCTGTCTCTTGTTCAGAAGCTTTTGGTGGGGCTTCGGACTCAATGAGTTCTTCGACTTTTCCCACTGACTCCTCCATCTTCATTTCAGAATTTCAAGTTAAATCATGGAGTAGAGTCTAGGAAATGATATCAAAGATGCAACAGGAAAGCAACCTGTACAAAAACACACAAAGTCAATAAACAGAACGCCAGATTATTTGATCAACACAACATGCCTACCTTTATAAGTGGGTGGGGCAAAACTTACCATTACACAGGCCTTTAAAATATATACATATTATTATCTGCTTGTCTGATCAACAAATTCAAAGGATTAATACTATCAAAATCTAAGTATACTGAGCTACTAAAAATGCCATAATATTAATCACTATTACTGAACTTGCAAGGCCAACATGTAATGAACATTTTCCAGTTTATAATTTTATTTAAAGTGTTCTAGAAAGAAATCTTCAAAACTCTGATATAATTAATATGCATGTATTGACTTTGATATAAATGAAAAAGAATGCTTTAACACTAGTCTAGAAATGCATTACCTGGAATGACTACTTTTTTTTTTTTTTTTTTTTTTTGAGACGGAGTCTCGCTCTGCCACCCAGGCTGGAGTGCAGTGGCCGGATCTCGGCTCACTGCAAGCTCCGCCTCCCGGGTTTACGCCATTCTCCTGCCTCAGCCTCCCGAGTAGCTGGGACTACAGGCGCCCGCCTCGTCGCCCGGCTAGTTTTTTGTATTTTTAAGTAGAGACAGGGTTTCACCGTATTAGCCAGGATGGTCTCGATCTCCTGACCTCGTGATCCGCCCGTCTCAGCCTCCCAAAGTGCTGGGATTACAGGCTTGAGCCACCGCGCCCGGCGGAATGACTACTTTTACATTCAAATCCAAAAAGAAAGGAGGTAGGAGGAGGGGAGTTACAATAGAGAAACATCAAATTTTTTTTTTTTTTGAGACAGGGTCTCACTCTGCCACCCAGGCTGGAGTGCAATGGTGCAATCTCAGCTGCAACCTCCGTTGCCGTGACTCAAGCAATTCTCTTGCCCCAGCCTTCCAAATGGCTGGGACTACAGGCGCACACCACCGCACCCAGCTAATTTTTGCATTTTTTGTAGAGACAGGATTTCACCATGTTGCCCAAGCTGGTCTCGAACTCCTGAGCTCAAGTGATCCACCCACTGTGGCCTCCCAAACTGCTGGGATTATAGGAGTAAGCCACCACACCTGGCCCCTACACTTATGCTTAAAAAAAAAACAAAAACACACGCACACTCCAACTACATGCATTTGGCAAATGAGCAACCAAATACTATGCATCAAACTTGTCTGCAGTCCCCTCAATAGGAGTTGCTCTAGTGAAGCATTAAGATGAAAGGCCAGAATCTGATGCTTCCTCAATCCTACCTAGCTCCCACATACCTCATCATGCTGAATGTGAGGCTAGTGTTCAAATTGATGTTTTATCAACAATGGTCACCAAATACAGAACCCAAAAAGCCTAGTATATTCTATGAATGAATTAACGGATTTAAGAGAAAATACTCTACACCCATTTTACACTTTGGATGCTAAATTTAAAACCTAACACTCTACCACCACTGTGAGTGATACAACTCCAATTAACCATACAGGTACAGGATATAATATTTAACCTCAAAAGCTTATGACCTATACAGTTAAGTCCTTACTTAACATTGTCAACAGGTTCTTGCAAACTGAGACTTTAAGTGAAATGACGTTTAACAAAACCAATTTTTTCATTAACGTTATAACTAAAGGACATCATTCAAAGACCAGCAGTATCTTGTTCCATTTAAAGTTGCGGTTTCCAAGAACCTATTGAAAATCTGGTGGTTTTTAAAGAGGATGCTAAATATGGAAAGCAAGTAAATAACTTGCCCTGTAAGTGTTACAGTACAGAAAGCAACTATCATGTCCACAGGTCACAGACACACACAACCATTAATCTATATGGTATGCTAGTTAGGTGTAATGTGGCATTTCCATCGTCTCATTCCATCAAGTTACCTTGATAGTTCAATCTATAGTAGACAAAAACTAGGAAATACTTGAAAAATCCTTTAAAACAGATCTGACATGCCAAGTCCACTTTTTGCTTAATACAAACATTCTGTACACCTGTTTTGTTTTTCATAGCCCTGTTCTCAGCTGTTGATAAAACAGGCATTCTGATTAAGTTTCCTTAACACATTCATGGAAACCAGAACATTCGTGGCCACTGAAACATTTGTTAATTTAAAACAATCCTAGGCCAGGAGTGGTGGCTCACACCTGTTATCCCAGCACTTTGGGAGGTGGAGGTGGGTGGATCACCTGAGGTCGGGAGTTTGAGACCAGTCTGGCCAACATGGTGAAACGCCATCTCTACTAAAAATACAAAAATTGGCCAGACATGGTGGCGAGCACCTGTAGTCCCAGCTACTCGGGAGGCTGAGGCAAAAGAACCGCTTGAACCTGGGAGGCGGAGGTTGCAGTGAGCCAAGATAACGCCACTGTGCTCCAGCTTGGGTGACAGAGCAAGACTCCATCTCAAAAATAAATAAAATAAATAAAAAATAAATAAAACAACATTGTGTGCAGCCTACTTCACATATTTGTATCAATTATAGTACTAATGTTGGAGCTACGTGAAAATCAGCATAAAGATTTTTTCTGACACCATTACAAAAAAATGTAACACCTCTGAAAGCCAACAGAGGGAGTAACAGTTAAACCAATGGAGACTGTTATACATAAAGCATGCTGTCAATACAAACATGAAATAAAATATTCATAGATACAAAATACCCCCAGGTATGAGGAATAAACCCAAGTTCTTTTTTTTAAGCCAAATTTAGCAGTGGAGGGGACCAAGATTTTCTAACTGAATAAAAATGAGAGTTAATTATATTATGGAGATTCAAGTTGTATATTCTGGAATAAAGATACTTCTCAAGGTCGGGCATGGTGACTCACACTTGTATTCCCAGCACTTTGGGAGGCCAAGGCGGGTGGATCACAAGATCAGGAGCTCAAGACCAGCCTGGCCAAGATAGTGAAACCCCATCTCTACTAAAAATACAAAAATCAGCCGGGCGTGGTGGCAGGCACCTGTAATCTCAGCTATTTAGGAGGCTGAAGCAGGAGAATCACTTGAACCCAGGAGGAGGAGCTTGCAGTGAGCCGAGGTCGCACCACTGCACTCCAGCCTGGGCGACAAAGTGAGACTCCGTCTCAAAAAAAAAAATTCTTCTTAAGGCTAAAATATCTGAGAAAATATACTCAGACAAAATTAATGTCAGCTATATAGGACAAGCATCAAAGTCTCAATTTGTGAAAGAAGGCAGCACTGGATATTTTCAAAGTACATAATACAGCATCAGACTGAAAAGTAAATTTGTTAAAATGACCATACAACTCTTGTTTCTTCAAGAAATAAGTTGTGTGGATAACACAAGTAAATCTAGATTGTTTTTCCCTGTTTAAAAAAAAAATGACAATATGGCACATCATTCAATTTAATGATTATCTTTCAAGTTCCTTAAATTTGAGTGTTAACTGAGATTTAATTTCTACTACCTAAATTAGTAACTGGTATTGCAGTTAAAACCACTTAAATATGTTCAAATCAATCACAAAAGACTAGTATTGACCATAAATAGGACACAGGTTAGTTCATCATGGTATGTTCACACAATGTGGCCATTAAAAAAAGAAAAAGCATTTTATACAGAGAGATAAGAAACAGCTCTCACGCAATTTTAATGAAAAAAGATACATTATAGCATTTATGTAAATAAATAACAAAACTAAATTTACATGAGTTTACCTGTAGATGCACAGACTTTGGAAAGACACTTAAGAAAATAGTAATACCAACTTGGAAGGAAAGCAGGTGAATAAGGGAACAGGAGAAGACAGTGCGGTATGCAGTTTTGTATCTCTTGAATTCGTAATGTATGCAAGCATTATCTATTCAAAAAATCCACTCTGACATAAAAGTCTTCTGAAGAAAAAGTGCTTTTTCTGGGCCATAACACTAGACTACTCTTTGGGTCAAGTTTAGTCAATAAATTCTACTATGCTTTCTCCCTAGAGTGGAATTTTGCTATAATTAATTAAATACAGGAGAAAAAAGTCACAGAAAGTGAAAACATAAGCTCTGACTAAACTCCCTGCAGTGGAATAAAAACAAAGTGCGCTAACCACAGGGGGAAATGATGTCATACATAAAGATTAATATTTCCAAATGACCAGATTATTTACTGCATATATTGTTTTTGGTCAAGGGGGAAAAAATAGGTTTTTCTGGTAGGAACAGTCAAGCAGCTAGCAGTATAAAATGATATAATTGTCAAATAGGAATTGCATCACAAAAATGGCATAAAAGGTTATCAACCCTCTGGGTTAACGCTGACAGTAAATTTACATTCAGTGAAGTAATAAATATACAACATTTTTCCTATTAGAACAGCACTTTCCCCCATGCTGTTCTTCCCTCCAATCTAAACGCAACCTCCTCTACATGAGTACTAGAGCTCATCCCCCTCTCATTTCCCTAGAACCTTACATTATTGATTATTCCTTGGCTCTCGTCCACCTGTCACATCCAACTAGAACATTCATTCATTCATTTTTGAAACCCTCCTTCGACCTATCACCTTCAATCTCACATCTCCCTCTCTAGGTATCATGCTCTTCTTTCACAGTCGATCTTATTATGAGAGCTGTATAAACTTCTATTTCCTCAACTCTCACACTCCCTTCTGCAACCCAATCCAACCTGACATCTCCTTCTATCAAACCAGTGGAACAAGCCTAGGCAACATGGCAAGACCCCATCTCTACAAAATATTTAAAAATTAGCTGGGCATGTGGCACATGCTGTGGTTCCAGCTACTGGGGAGACTGAGCAAGGAGGATGCCTTGAGCCCAGGGAGTCAGGGCTGCCATGAGCCGTGTTTGCATCAGTACGTTCCAGGCTGGGTGACAGAGCAAGACCCTGTCTCAAAAAAACAAAAACAAAAAAACCAGTGGAACAGTTATTACCCGGGTCATTAATGACCTCCCTATCTCTAAATCCAACATATTTTGGCCCTAATCTTACTTAATATTTAAGCAGCATTTTATGCCTGACAACTCTCTCTGTTCTTTAAACCAATTAATGCTTTTCTTTGGCTTCAAGATTTCTCTATTCTTCTGGCTAGTCCTTCTCAGTCTACTTTGTAGGCTTAACTTCCTCTACCAAATCTCAGGATTTAGTCCTACATCTAGGTCCTTTTCCCATCCACCAACATGAGCTCTTCTTCTTTTTTTTTTTTTAAGACAGGGTCTCACTTTGTCACCCAGGCTGGAGTGCAGGGGCGCCATCTTGGCTCACTGTAACCTCTGTCTCCTTGGCCCAATTATTCCCACCCCCGCTCCTGCCTCAGCCCCCTGAAGTAGCTGAGACTACAGGCGCAAGCCACCATGCCTGGCTAATTTTTGTATTTTTTGTAGAGACGGGGTTTCACCATGTTGCCCAGGCTAGTTACAGACTCCTGAGTTCAAGTGATCGACCCACCTCGGCCTCCCAAAGTGCTAGGATTACAGGTGTGAGCCACCATGCCTGGCCCAATACCCAAAACCCACATTTTTCCAATACCATCCCTAGACTAGTAATTTTATTTCTCCAGCTCAGATCTCTAAACTCTATACCAGTCCACCCAAATACCCAGTTGACACCTGTATTTAGATTTTGGAAAGGTACCATAATCACATCATATCCAAATCCAGATCATCTCTGATCTACCCCACTCTGCTCCTTCTCTGGCTTTCTCTAGCTCAGTATATAGCACTATTGCTACTATCTCAGTTGCTCACGTCAAAAACCTGAGTTATCTTTGACAATGCCTTGTTCTTTACTTACTGCATCCCATTATTCACCACTTCCATCATTCACTAACTTCTATCAATCCCACCTCCTTAACAGTTTTCTAGTCTGTCCACTATTCTCTATCTCCGCTGTCACCACTCTAGACACAACCTCCATCATTTATTATCAATAGTACTGACTACCATCACTCTCTCTCTTCAGACTCAGTCTTTCTCCTATGCACCAACCTGTTTTCCATACAGTAGGTAGAGCAATATTTCTACAAGGTAAATATGTTATCTTTATGAGAGAAAGTAAATTTTAAAGTCCCTGAAGATAGGGTAGAGGAGGATAGGTAAAGGCAAGTTGAGATTTATCTGATGTTTTTCTCTCCCTTTAAAAGGGGATTATATATTGCTTTCTGATCAGTGGTGAATGTGGAGGAAAACAGATTATATGCAAAAAACATGTTGTTGGCCAGGTGTGATGGCTCACGCCTGTAATCCCAGCACTTTGGGAGGCCCAGGCGGATGGATCACAAGGTCAGGGGTTCGAGACCAGACTGGCCAACATGGTGAAACCCCGTCTCTACTAAAAATACAAAAATTAGCCAGGTGTGGTGGCGGACCTATAGTCCAAGCTATTCGGGAGGCTGAGGCGGGAGAATCGCTTGAACCCAGGAGGCAGAGGTTGCAGTGAGCCAAGACCACGCCATTACGCTCCAGCCTGAGTGACAGAGCGAGACTCCATCTTTTAAAAAAAAAAAAAAAAAAAAAACACAGGTTGTTAATTATGGACAATGAAAATGAATTCACTTTTTAGTCCTTGTACTCTTTAAGAAACTAAGACAACAAAAGATGCGTACAGTTCAGAGTTAAACCATGGAATTTAAGCAGTATATAATGCCCAAACAGGAGACAGGGAGTATAAAGTATAAAGCTGAATAAGGCTACTTGTGAAAATCTGGAAGAGAAAAGTTGAGGAAGTTCTTATCAGACCTCCTTCTTGGTCAGCAAAGCTTAATACAAAGTGAAAAAGAAGGCAGGCTTGGGGGTTTGTTAAAAAAAAAAAAAATGGAGAAGTGTTGTAACATCTGCTACAGAGAATCTGACAGAGATTAAAACTGCTGAGTACAATAATTCATACAGTCAGAACAATTCACAATGCTCAATTTCCAAACTATGGGACCATTAACACAAACTTAAGAGGAAAAATGTGATTGCTTTCCCTTGCTCAAAACCCCTGCCCACCTTTCTAGTTTTCATCTTGGGCCACTCACCCCCTAGCTCCCTCCAACTACCAAGAATATCACATAAAAAGAGTTTTTTCCAGATCTCTGGCCTTTCACAGTCATTTTCATTTTGTGCCTATCCTCTTGCTGGCTACCCTTCAGAAATTAGAATAATCCTTTGGTAATAATACAGGCTAATATTTTTAGCCTTTGATAAAATTACATACTAATATTACCCCTAGGAAATGCATATTACCCACATTATCCTCCTTCACTGTGCTTTGCACAATTGTAGTTAAGTAACTGTATACTGTAACTGGCTGATGTCTACTTCACATACATAAGGACACATAAAAAATTTAAGAACAGAGCCAGGCACGGTGGCTCACGCCTGTAATCCCAGCATTTGGAAGGCCGAGTTGGGTGGATCACAAGGTCAAGAGATCGAGACCATCCTGGCCAACATGGTGAAACCTCGTCTCTACCAAAAATACAAAAGTTAGCTGGGCATGGTGGCGCATGCCTGTAACTCCAGCTACTAGGGGTGCTGAAGCAGGAGAACCGCTTGAACTTGGGAGGCAGAGGCTGCAGTGAGCTGAGATCAAGCCACTGCACTCTAGCCTGGCGACAGAGCGAGACTTCATCTCAAAAAAAAAAAAAAAAGAAAAGAAAAAAAGATTTAAGAAAAGAAAATCATATAATCAACTACCATCCCAGCTGAATCATCTCTATCTGCAATAAGCAAAACAGACCTTAACACAAAAAGTATTATCAAGAAAAAAGGTATCATTCTAATTTTGCATGGACTAATGATAAACATTATAAGAATCTGTGTATGTTTTCTTCGGATTGCAAATTTCTTAAGGTATAAAGCAAGGTCATCAGTTAAGGTGAGGATGAATGAGGTAGTGCTGAAGTTGATGAGAGGACTAGGTGTGAAACAGTACTAGGAAAGTGAAGGAACCAGGGAAGTACAATATACTATAATATAATTTCCAGGCAATAGTAAGGGCCCACTCTAAGGATTGTAGCCATGAACTTAAAGACTGGTATATATGCATATGTTTTTCTCCTTTCAAGTTCAGCTGCATAAATCCAAGTGCAACAAGGTAAATCTTGGATTTAACCAGAATTTTAGTTTTGCCCAAGAAGTAGAACGAAGCAAGAAAGAAGCAAGAGGGTATGCAAGGAAATCATTCTAATGATCACATCAAGAAGGTACAGAGCACTAAAAATGGGATAGGTCAATGGAATGGACATCTCAACAGAGCCAAAAAATATTGAAATCAGGGTACTGTAAAGAATGAGCTAGAAAGATAGAATCCAAGAGTGCTGTGAATGAAACAGACTATGGAAGGGTTACAGTTATTGATAACTGACAGGATCTAAAACAATGCTACTAAAAGTGTTGTCTGTAAATCAATGTACACCTGCAGTGAAAGAAATATAGAAGGCAGGGCGCCGTGGCTCACGCCTGTAATCCCAGCACTTTGGGAGGCCAAGGCAGGTGGATCATGAAGTCAGGAGTTCAAGACCAGCCTAGCCAACATGGTGAAACCCTGTCTCCACAGAAAATACAAAAATTAGCCGGGCACAGTGGCACGCGCCTGTAACCCCAGCTACTCGGGAGGCTGAGGCAGGAGAATGGTTTGAACCCGGGAGGCGGAAGTTGCAGTGAGCCGAGACCGCACCACTGCACTCCAGCCTGGGTGACAGAGCGAGATTCCATCTCAAAAAGAAAAAAAAAAAGTATAGAAACTGAGTAATTACTGAGAAACTTATAACAACTTTATATTGTTACGACAATCGAAATCAGTATTTCAACTTCCTAGTAATCGATTTTTATCACGTTATAAAATAATCAATCCACAGTGGACTAGAAATAAAAATATACTGGTCCTTCACAATGGATAGTTCAAGAAGCCCTGGTTAGGGTACAACCATGGAAGTAGGTGACTGAGGTAAGGTGGTAGACAAAATCGTACAGGAGAGTTCCTCACAGAACTTAACTGAGTAGTGTCAGAAGGATCACTTATGCGTACACTGATATCAGTAAGAACTGACCAGGTGTAGTGGCTCACGCCTGTAATCCCAGCACTTTGGGAAATCAAAGTGGGAGGATCGCTTGAACCCAAGAGTTCAAGACCAGCCTGGGCAACACAGTGAGAGACGCTGTCTCTATTAAAAATTTAAAAATTAGTCGGGCATGGTGGCGCATGCCTGTAGCCCAGCTACTTGGGAGGCTGAGGTGGGAAGATGGCTCGAACCTGGGAGGTCAAGGCTGCAGTGAGCTGTGATTATGCCACTGTACTCCAGCCTGGGTGACAGAGTGAGGCCCTGTCTCAAAAAAATAAAAATTAAAAAAGGGCTGTGGCAGAGAGAGGAGGAGAATGAAGAGAAGTGGGTTAAAAGGTACAAACATACATTAAGATAAAAGGAATAAATTCAGTGTTTGATAGCAGGGCGGAGAAAACAAAACAAGGACTGTGTTTTAAGTATCCCCAACAACTCAGTTGAGTGATTCTCAAAGAGATAGTGTTTAATGTCTGAAATGAAAAGATTATTTAAATTATCCATAAATGAGATCAAACAGTATCAGTAAAGTCAGATTTGAGAGAAGATATTTTAAAGAGAGAGGAGGCAAGGTTTCATTCATCACAGATCAGGGAAGTTCTCTAAAGAGAAAAAATGGGGCTGAAGACCACTCTTTGGGTGACTACAGGTAGACTACAGGAAGAGTAAAAAGTTTGGTGGTAGAGGCCAAGCAGTGGCTCACCCCTATAATCCCGGCACTTTGGGAGGCAGGGGTGGGAGGATCTCTTAAGGCCAGGAGTTCCAGACCAGCCTGGGCAACACAGTGAGACTCCATATCTACAAAAAATTAAAAAGCTAGCCGTGTGTAATGGTGCATGCTTGTAGTCTCAGCTACTCAGGGAGCTGAGGTGGGAGGATCACTTGCGCCTTGGAGATTGAGGCTACAGTGAGCTATGATCATGGCACTGCACTCCAGCCTAGGAGACAGAGCAAAGAAAAAAAAGAAAAAAAAAAAGCTTGGTGGTAGAGAAATAATCAACTTGGATTTGGACTGGATAATCCTCATAACACAGGTCTCTACTGGGAGCAGTGGCTCATGCCTGTAATCCCAGCACTTTGGGAGGCAGAGGTGGGAGGATCGCTTCAGTCCAGGAGTTAAAAACCAGCCTGGGAAACATGGCAAAACCCCACCTATAGCCAAGCATGGTGGCTCACACCTGTAATCCCAGCACTTCGGGAGGCCGAGGCGGGTCGATCACGAGGTAGGGAGATCGAGACCATCCTAGCTAACACAGCGAAACCCCGTCTCTACTAAAAATACAAATCATTAGCTAGACATGGTGGTGGGCGCCTGTAGTCCCAGCTACTCAGGAGGCTGAGGCAGGAGAATGGCGTGAACCTGGGAGGCGGAGCTTGCAGTGAGCTGAGATTATGCCACTGCACTCCAGACTGGGCGAGACAGCGAGACTCTGTCTCAAAAAACAAAACAAAAAAAAACCCACCTATAGAAAAAAATATTAAAAAATTAGCCGAGCATGGTAGCACGCGCCTGTAGTACCAGCTACTAGGGAGGCTAAGGTGGGAGGATGGTGTAAGCCGACGAGGTCAAGGCTGCAGTGAGCCGGGACTGCAGTACTGAATTAAATAATGCCCACCTGGGCAACAGAGTGAGACCCTGTCTTGAAAATACAAAACAATCCACAGGTCTCAAAAATATAGAAATACAGATTTTGACATCATTGATATAAGGACAGGTGATGGCTAAATACATCAATTCATCCAGGGAAAAACCACAGTGAACACAGAAGAGACTTTAACATAAAGTTCAAAAGATGTGAATCAATTGTTTTCATATATAAACTGACAGGCAAGGAATTATTTTTGGAGGGAAATAAGATATACCCATAAAACATAGAGAAAACATTCCTTCTTGAAATGCTCTTCTTAGATTGTTAACAACTTCCTGTAGGCTTAGATTGTAAGAAAGGACCATGATTAATGGAATCTTACCAAAAATCAAGCACTACCGGAAATCCTCCTGAAGATTTAGACACAGCATTGTATAAAATCATTAAGCACTCAATAAACTAAGACTTATTTTTTACCCCTTTCCGTATTACCTGTGAACAACCATCATTAACCATCCTTTAACATCACTAAAATGACATAATGCTCCCATTAAAACAAACAAATAGGCCAGGTACGGTGGCTCACTCCTACAATCCTAGCACTCTGGGAGGCCAAGGCGGGAACACTGTTTGAGCTCAGGAGTTCGAGACCAGAGTGGGCAACATGGTGAAACCCCATCTCTACTAAAATACAAAAAATTAGCCAGGCGTGGTAGTGGGCTCCTGTACTCAGCAGCCTGAGGCAGGAGAGTAACTTGAACCCAGGAGGCAGAAGTTTCAGTGAGCCAAGATCGCACCACTGCACTCCAGCCTGGGCAACAGAGCGAGATTCCGTCTCCAAAAAAAAAAAAAGAAGGGGGAAAAAAGCCCAATAAACTAAAACTGTATCCTCCTTCCTAATTTAAGGAACGCAAAAAGTCATCTGCTGTTACAAGTTTATTGTTGCCACAGGCCCTTTTCCTTTTCAGTTGAAACCACAAGTTGACACCATAAACTGACAAAAGCACAGCCCGTTAAATGACAGTTTCTAAGATTTTCCTCTACACTCATGTAAAATAGGGTATTCTAATTGCTAGCATTCTTGCATCTATTTATTTTACATTACCAACCTAGAACTGTAAGAAACACAAGCAGCTAATGCCTCAAATATGGTCTACATAAACCAGTTAACTTATATTGCTGCTCCACATGCAAAAGTATTCATATTAGGTAATTTATGAATTTGATGTTTGTTTTACAAAACAATACTCTGAACTAAATAATGCTTTCTACTTAGACCAAAAAAGAAAGGCAACTTTAAAGAAAGTCAATGTTTTGCTAACAAAACAAAGCCTTTGCATACAAGAGGCTATAGTACTTTTCCTGTCACAGAAATTCAGGCTTACAAAAAAAGAAAAAGAAAGCCTAACAGGTGATCGATCCTGTTGATTCATTTGCAATCTAGGACTGGGCCTAGCAGGACACCTTCTGCTGCTTATCTAATTTAGCTTCAACACCAAGTGGATAGGGTGTATACCAATCTCCCTTGAGAGAATGAGAGAACAAGGGATTCTGCATAGAATTTACCACATTTTTTTCTAAGATTACTGCAGTCTTTCAGTTTATATAAAATTGATACTAAAAATTCTGTAACTGTGACAGAAAAAAAAAAAGAACATAAAAACAAGTCTATAAGACACATACTACAGATCAACTTTCCATGCAGGTCTCTTCTTACTTTCAATATTTAAATTCCTACCCACTTCCCTTCCTGTAAAAACTCAATCTATGCCCACAAATTCTCAAAAGGAATATAAGCCCACTCAAAAACAAACTAGGGGCTGAGTTCTCTGCTCTTTAAATCAAATCAGTCAGACTCCTTAAACATTTTGGGGGTTGTGGTAGCTCCCGCCTGTAATCCCAGTACTTTGGGAAGCCGAGGCGGGTGGATCACTTGAGCCCAGGAGTTTGTGACCAGCCTGGGCAACACGGCAAAACCCCATCTCTACTGAAAATACAAAAATTAGTTGGGCATGGTAGTGCATGCCTATAATCCCAGCTACTCAGGAAGCTGAGGCACAAGGATCACTTGAACCTGGGAGGCAGAGGCAGAGGTTGAGATCGTGTCCTTGCACTCTAGCCTGGACGACAGAGTGAGACTTTCTCAAAAAAAACAACAAAAAAAAACCTTCAGAAAAATTTGATTGTAATATTACCACAAAGAAATGCACATCGTGGCTGGGCGCGGTGGCTCAAGCCTGTAGTCCCAGCACTTTGTGAGGCCAAGACGGGCGGATCACGAGGTCAGGAGATCGAGACCATCCTGGCTAACACGGTGAAACCCCATCTCTGCTAAAAAATACAAAAAACTAGCCAGGCATGTTGGTGGGCGCCTGTAGTCCCAGCTACTGGGAGGCTGAGGCAGGAGAATGGCGTAAACCCAGGAGGCAGAGTTTGCAGTGAGGTGACATCTGGCCACTGCGCTCCAGCCTAGGCGACAGAGCGAGACTCTGTCTCAAAAAAAAAAAAAAAAAAAAAAAAAAGAAATGCACATCAAGTGTGCATCTTGACACATTCATATAAAATGAACTTATCTATGTAATGACCATATACAGAACATTCCCAACACCCCAGAAGCATCCCTCGTGTCCCCTCTAGTCACTATCCACCCTAGAAAGTAACCACTATTTGACATTTATCACAAATCATTTTGCCTGTTCTTTTATTTTTGTGTCAAGTTTCTTTAGTTCAACAATGTCTCTGAAGCTTATCCATGCAACAGTATGCAATAGCAGCTTATTTTCATTACTACAAAGTATTCCACTGTATAACTATATCACAATTTATGCATTCTACTCTTGATAGACATTTGTGATATTTTTCAGTTTGGGACATCATGAGCAATGCATTCATGAAAAGTTTCATACATGTCTTCTGGTGCACGTTTGCACATGTTTCTGTTGTATATATACCCAGGAGTTAATACAACTCCTAGATTAAGTCACAGAATATGCTTATGTTCAGCTTTACTAGAAAGTTTTCCCAAATGCTTCCATCAATTTGTCCTCCTGCCAACAATGTCTGGAGAGTCTCTGGTTTTTTCACACTTTACCAGCACTAGTATTGTTGGTTTTTTGTTTGTTTCAGGCATTTATTTTAGTCATTCTGGTGGAAGCAAAACAGTATTCCCTCCAAGTCCTTCATATCTAGAAGACACATGATCTACATATTTCTATTTCATTCTCCAACAGTAACAAAAATGGCAGGAATATCAGATCTAGTTTTATTTTTTGAGACCAAGTCTCACTCTGTTGCCCAGGCTGGAATTCAGTGGAGCGATCTCGGTTCACTGCAACTTCTGCCTCCCAGGTTCAAGCAATTCTCCTCCTTTAACCTTCTGAGTAGCCGAGATTATAGGCACCCGCCACTACGCCCAGCTAATTTTTGTATTTTTAGTAGAGACGGGGTTTCACCACGTTGGTCAGGCTGGTCTCAAAACTCCCGACCTCAGGTGATCCAACTTCCTCAGCCTCTCCACACAAATATAGTGCACACAATCTCTCCAAACAAATATAGTCTCTTCCTTCTCTATAATCCCTCCAGTGACACTAATGCAGCAGTTATTTGAGAATATCTTATTTCATCCTTAACTAAAGTGCTGAGTTCATGCTAACTACACACAAATAAATGCCTTTTCTATGTTGAATGCCTTTTCTATACTACAAGTACACGGGTGCTAGCAGGGCACTTATCAGCTAGCGTGCATGCTACCCAAAAAGGGCAACTAGATCCTGAGGAAATTACAACATTTTTAATATTTTGCGAACTATCAACAAAGTAAGAAAAACTCAAAGTGTACCTCCCAACACAGACACAACAGTGAGCTAAAAACTGGACATAAAACAACCTGAAAATACTAGAGTTGTCCTGGGAGCAAATACCATACTAGTTTGAGAACAGAGATTAAGCTTTAGGCCAGGGCAAAGTTAAGAAAACTAGATCTAGGCCAGGCACTGTGGCTCACGCCTGTAATCCCAGCACTCTAGGAGGCTGAGGAAGGTTGATCACCTGAGGTCAGAAGTTCGAGACCATCTTGGCCAACATGGCGAAACCTCGTCTCTACCAAAAGTACAAAACTTAGCCAGGTGTAGTGGCACGCGCCTGTAATCCCAGCTACTCAGGGGGCTGAAGGAGGAGAATCACTTGAACCCAAGAGGCAGAGGTTGCAGTGAGCCGAGATCACTCCACTGCACTCCAGCCTGGGTAACAGACTGAGACTCGGTCTCAAAAAAAAAAAGAAAACTAGATCTGATATTCCTGCCATGAGTTGGGACCCTCACAGTAGCTTATACCACTAGTGAAAAGGAGATCTAGGGGGAAAAAAACACCTGCCAACAGAGGGCTTACAAGAACCTTGCAGGCCAATGCTGGGAGATCAGAACTCGGAGAATTTGATACCACTTCCTTATTATTACTGGGATCTAGAATTCAAATTTACATTGTTCATGTGGTCAAGAAACCCTGAAAAAGCGAAGAAATCCGCAATGAAGGAAAGCATTGTCACCCTAGGATCTCAGAATCTCCATCACATAAATTTAACCAAATAGAGTTTATAGGACAAAAAAAGTCCAAAATGGACAAAAACACAAGTCTACTTCACAGAGTCTGTTGAAACTACAAACACATATTCAAACCCACAAGGAATCATCCTACACATACTTTTTTGAAAGTCAATATGAAAAGTATTTCAAAATTTAAAAAAATAAAAAATAAAAATAAATTTAAAAAAACAAGGTCAGGCATAGATCACATTTGCAATCCTAGCACTTCGGGAGGCCAAGGTAAGGAAAGATCTCTTGAGCTCAAGAGTTCAAGACCAGCTTGGGCAATATAAGGAGATCCTACCTCTACAAAAAAAAATTTTGAAAATTAGCAAGACATGGTGGCATGCACCTGTGGTCCCAGCTATTCGGGAGGCTGAGGTGGGAGGATCACTTGAATCCAGGAGGTTGAGGATGCAGTGAGCTGTGATCACACCACTGCACTCCAGCCTGGGTGACAAAGCAAGACCCTGTCTCAAAAAAAAAAAAAAAAAAAAGAAAATGATATAATCAAAATAGTAGTAGTGCCCTACTGGCACCCATGTACTTGTAGCATAGAAAAGGCATTCAACATAGAAAAGGCATTTATTTGTGTGTAGCTAGCACGAGCTAGGCACTTTAGTTAAGGATGAAATAAGATATTCTCAAATAACTGCTGCATCAGTGTCACTGTCTCAAAAAAAAAAAAATGATGTAATCAAAATAAGCAGGGACAATGACAACAGATGCTAAAAAATATTCAGAGGTCCAATGCAATGCTTTGCAGCTGTAGAAATGAAGAAGCCACTTCATGGATACTGCTACCTACAGCCAGACTTCAACTGCCCTAGCTGTGCCAAAGCCCAACCACAAAAATCCCATCCTGGCCAGGTGCGGTGGCTCACACCTGCAATCTCAGCACTTCGGGAGGCTGAGGCGGGCGGATCATCAGGTCAGGAGTTCGAGACCAGCCTGACCAACATAGTGAAACCCCATCTCTACTAAAAATACAAAAATTAGCCAGGCATGGTGGTGCGTGCCTGTAATCCCAGCTACTGAGGAGGCTGAGGCAGGAGAATCGCTTGAACCCGGAAGGCGGAGGTTGCCGTGAGCCAAGATTGCGCCACTGCACTCCAGCATGGGCGACAGAGCAAGACTCTGTCTCAAAAAAAAAAAAAACACACCTGTATCCTGCGATATCCTGGTCCTGACATCTTGTCCCTGGCAAATCCTGAACTCAGTATAAATGACTCCCATTTTCCATAAACTGATAAAATTGATTGATTAGATGGACAGCAAACATGGTCTTTTGGAAAAATGAGTAATTCAGGGTTTGGTCAGAGAAAGAGAACCACCAGGCCTTAAAAATATACCCTCTGCCCCCAGCACAAACACACACACATGTTCACACACACACAAACACTATAAAGAACTTTCTATAAGGCAATCTTTGCATCTGATGCTGGCACTTAAAATCCACAGGGCTGCAGGTGAGACAGAAAGACGGATGGGGCAGAGAACAAGTAGGAGAGAGCAAGAAACAATGAGCTAGAAATCACACACACAAGCTTAAGTCCACAGGACAAACTGAACTCTGTATTAGTTCTTGTTGCCTCTAACCTTGATGGTATAGATGTCCTACGGAATCAAACCTCTTTGTCAAACAGCTAAACATATACCTAGCCCGAGTCAGCAGAGCTGAAGAAGATCAGGAAGGAGATCTAGGGGAGGGTAAAACAGTTGCAGTCCCATAAGCTGCTTCACTACAAAGAAGTGACATGAGTCAACAGATAAGCAACAATGTATATAAGCAACAAAATGGCCACTCTCCAAATCTCCTACAGTAATCTCTCTTGTGCCCAACCTTACAAGAAAGACACAGGAAAGTGCAATCACAGCATTTTGGGAGGTTGAGGTGGGTGGGTGATCACTTGAGGTCAGGAGTTCAAGACCAGCCTGGCCAACATGGTGAAACCCCATCTCTACTAAAAATTTAAAAATGAGCTGGGTGTGGTGGCACAAACTTGCAATTCCAGCTACTTGGGAGATTGAGGCAGGAAGACTTGCTTGAAGCCAGGAGACAGAGGTTGCAGTGAGCCGAGATCACTCCACTGCACTCCAGCGTGGGCAAGAGAGAGAGAGATTCCATCTCAAAAGAATAATAATAATAATTTTAAAAATTTAAAAAGAAAGATACAGGAAAGAGGTTTCCAGGAAATGTAGTTCAGCCTAACTGGGATGACATGTAAGCCCACCATAGAAAGGTAAAAGATGGCAAGAATACTGTGAAAGCAAAGAAAGGTTTAGGGTCTAGAGGTGCAAAACAAGCAAGAAGGTCTTAAATATTGACTGAGGGCAACTCTCAAATTTAATTTTGCTTTATCTCATTTACTCCCGGACTGCTTTCAAACCCATAATCTTTGTGTGCTCATTTACTGCAATTCTATGGGTTCCATATTTCCCATTTCATCTTCCAATTCTAGCTGGACTACAGATTAACTTTACGATTATATCATGAGAAAACTAAGCTACAAAAGGACTACAAATGAAGAACTCTTTTCTATATTAGAAAGGATCTCTAGGGTCCATTTTTAAGAAAGAAAAAGGCTGGGCACGGTGGCTCACACCTGTAATCACAGCACTTTGGGAGGCCAAGGCAGGCGGATCACACGGTCAGGAGTTCGAGACCAGCCTGGCCAACATGGTGAAACCCCATCTCTACTAAAAATACAAATATTAGCAGGGCATGGTGGCGCACGCCTGTAGTCCCAGCTACTCGGGAGGCTGAGGCAGAAGAATTGATTGAACCCAGGAGGTGGCAACAGACCAAAACTCCATCTCAAAAAAAAGACGAGTGTGTACAACATGGTATTTGTATAAAACATGAGAGAAGAAAATCTACCTACATTTGTGTACTTTAAAAATCTATAAGGAAACAGGAAATTAGTAATTGTTACTTGTGAAAAGTAGGAAGGTGAAAGGTAGATAGAGAATCAAAATGGGAGAATCAACTTTTTATTATATTATCTCATAGTTCTTCATTTTATGGACCAATGTAAAAATTAATCTTTCAAAACTGCATTACAATGTAAGTATTAAAAATTAAATTTAAAAAAAAACCAAACCATTCTTTTTTTTTTTTTTTGAGATGCAGTCTCGTTCAGTCACCCATTCTGGAGTGCAGTAGCGCAACCTCGGCTCACTACAACCTCCACCTCCTGGGTTCAAGTGATTCTCGTACCTCAGCGTCCCAAGTAGCTGGGACTACAGGCTCTGTCACCACACCCGGCTAACTTTTGTATTTATAGTAGAGACGGTGTTTCACCATGTTGGTCAGGCTGGTTTTGAACTCCTGACCTCAAGTGATCCACCCACCTCAGCCTCCCACAGTGCTGGGATTACAGGCGTGAGCCACCACACCTGGCCCAGAATTTTCAAAAATGGAAATATCGTAGGAAAAATTGGGCAGGTTAAGTAACAGAATACACACAGCTAAAGAGAAAACTAGCAAACTAAAAGACAGATTTGAAGAAAATACCCATAATGGCATACAAAAAAATGAGATGGAAAGTACATCATGCAGAATCATAAGTAGGCTTTAAGTCCTAATCAAGGAACTACCAACACATGTCCTCCAGGATTTCAGAAATGCTACAGATCAGTGACCCCAGTGTACTTCCTGTTTCCCCCTTTTTGAAAAGAGTCTACAGATATCATCCAATGACTAACCCGCTATTATATGTTGGGTATATATACAGGAACAGGTAAGTTCTCTCTTTAGTTCTCAAGTTTTCAGATCAAATGAAACTGTATTCAAGGAACTACATTCAAGGAACCTCACCGGAGAAGCTTCAGCCAAAGTTGGACTTAATTAAATGCTGTAAAGAGATAAGACTTTGGCCAGACATGGTGGCTCACGCCTGCAATCTCAGCACTTTGGGAGGCCAAGGTGGGCGGATCACTTGAGGTCAGGAATTGGAGACCAACCTGGCCGACACAGTGAAACCCCGTCTCTACTAAAAACACAAAAATTAGCTGGCGTAGTGGTGGACGCCTGTAATCCCAGCTACTAGGGAGGCTAAGGCAGGAGAATCACTTGAACCCAGAAGGCAGAGGTTGCAGTGAGCCATGATTGCGCCACTGCACTCCAGCCTGGGCAGTAGAGCGAGACTCTGCCTCAAAAAAAAAAAAAAAAAAAGAAAAGAAAAGAAAGGGACATGACTTTTGGGCAATCTTGGAAGGTAAGTATATCCAGCATGTGGAAAACTGTAAATAACTCATGGCCACAAAACAGGAACTAAAGTCTTTTTTTTATATGTTCACAAATTCTTTGATGTTTCTCCCTTCAAAAGGGTGACCTTAATTCTCCTCTCTTGAAGGCAGGTTGGACTTGGTGGCTTGCTTCTAATAACAGAAGATGGTAGAAGTAATGTTCTATGATTTCCAGGATGAGGTTATAAAGAAGACAGTTACCACCTGGCATGCTTTTCTCTCTTTATTCTCACTTCTCTCCCTAGGATTGCTCCCTCTAGAGACACAAGCCACCATTCCATGAGGGCACTCTTGGAGAGGTACAAATGGAAAGAATCTGAGGTTTCCACTAAAAGCCAACACTATCTTGCCAGCCATGTGAGTGAGTCACTTTGCAAACTGATACTCCAGCCCATCAGGCCTACAAATAACAGAAGCCTCAAGCTGACAACCTGACTGCAATCTCATAAAGTCAAAACTGACCAACTAGTTAGTTGCTCCCCTAAATATCTGACTCTCAGATGCTGAAATGATAAATGTTTATTGCTAATATCACCCCACTAAATTTTGGGACAATTTTTATGCAACAATAGGTACAAAAATACAAGCGGTATTATCTTACAAATGCAAAATAGGCTTAACATTTACAACTCGGCCAGGCGAGGTGGCTCACGCCTGCAATCTCAGCACTTCGGAAGGCTGAGGTGGGCGGATCACAAGGTCAGGAATTCAAGACCAGCCTGGTCAACATAGTGAAACCCCATCTCTACTAAAAATACAAAAATTGGCCGGGTGTGGTGGCACACGCCTGTAATCCCAGCTTCTCAGGATGCTATAGCAGGAGAATCACTTGAACCTGGGAGGCAGAGGTAGTAGTGAGCCAAGATTGTACTACTGCACTCCAGCCTGGGTGACACGAGCGAAACTCCGTCTCAAAAAAAAAAAAAAAATTTAAAACTCAATCACTGTAATTCTCCATATTAAGAAAATATACAGGCCTGTAATCCCTATACCTTGGGAGGCCGAGGCAGGCAGATCACAAGGTCAGGAGCTCGAGACCAGCCTGGCCAATATGGTGAAACTCTGTCTCTACTAAAAATACAAAAATTAGTCAGGCGTGGTGGCGCACACCTGTAGTCCCAGGAGGGACTGGGTACTTGGGAGGCTGAGGCAGAAAAATCACATCACTTGAACCCAGGAGGCAGAGGTTGCAGTGAGCAGAGATCGTGCCACTGCACTCCAGCCTGATGAACACAGCAAGACTCCATCTCAGGGAAAAAAAAAAAGCATATATACATATATATATATATGAACTGTAATTCCATATTATTACCAATTAGAAAATGAAACTTAAAAAGCAACACTCAGTGAACTATGACAGCATCAATGCACTCCAGCCTAGGCAACGGAGTGAAGCCTTGTCTCAACAAATAAAAAATAAAAAGAATGCAAAGCAATCCTGTGAGATGGAAAGAGATGTAGAGAGCTGTTGCGCAACAATATGCATGTAGTTAACACTACTGTACTGCATACTTAAAATGATGTATGTAATGATGGTAAGTTTATGTTTTTTTAACCACTTTTTTTGGAGACCACCTTACTCTATTACCCAGGCTAGCGTACAGTGGCATAAACATGGCTCAGAGCAGCCTTAAGGTCCTGGGCTCAAGTGATCTTTCTGCTTCAGCTTCCCAAGTAACTGAAACCACAGGCATGTGTCACCATACCTCATTAATTTAAAAATTTTTTTTCTTTGTACAGACAGGGTCTTGCCATGTTGCCAGGGTTGTGGTGTTAAACTCCTGGGCTACCTTCCAATGAGAAGCAGGACAACAACATTTCTCATCCTGCCCCCAGCTACCTGTCGCTGAGCCTAAGTTCTGGCAACTGTTGCTAGAGGAATGGGCTTCCTTCTTAACATCCCCCACTTGGGAGAACAGAGGCTCCATGTTGGGCACAGCAACAATGAAAAGAGTGTGTCTATGATCACCCATGTCCTGGCACCATTTCCCATATTTATTTTTAAAACATGAATCTACACACTAAGGTAGCTCAATAAACTCCAAGTAGGATAAATGCAAAGAGAGCCACAATGAGACACATCACAATAAAAATGCTGAAACCCCCCAAAAAAAAAATCTTGAAAGGGAAAAATGACTTATTACTCACAAAGAAAACTCAATAATATTAACAGTTGAATTTCCAATAGAAACAATGAAAGCCCGAAGGCAGTGGATAGCATATTCAAAGTGCTCAAGGGAAGAAAAAATGTTTTTCAAAAATCCTATATCCAACAAAGCTATCTTCTAAAAATGACGGTGAAATAAACCTTCCGAGACACAGAGAATTTGTTGGCAGTGAATCTAGCTTACAAGAAATACTAAAGAAATCTCTTCAGACTAAAAGCAAGTGACCCTAGATAGTAATGAAAAGTCATACAAATAAACAAAAAACAAAAATAACTGCATAAAAGTAATTATGCAATTATTTTTCAAAAGACTACAAATGGGCCAGGCATAGTGGCTCAAGCCTATAATCAAACCATTTTGGGAGGCTGAGGTGGGCAGAACACTTGAGCTCAGGAGTTTGAGACCAGCCTGGGCAACGTGGCGAAACTCTTCTCTATAAAAAACACAAAAATTAGCCGGGCGTAGTGGCTCATACCTACGGTCCTAGTTACTTGAGAGGCTGAGGTAGGAGGATGGATTAAGCCCAGGAGGTCAAGGCTATAGTGAGCTGAGACTGTGCCACTGCACTCCAGCCTGGGCAACAGAGCAAGACCTTGTCCCCCAAAAAGGAGAATACAAATGCCTATTTCTTTTTTTTTTTTTCCCCTCTTAACTGACTTAAAAGCCAACTGCTGTATAAAGCAGTATGTATGTAAATATATTGTTAGGCCTACAAGATATACAAATGTAATATATTTGCCAATAAAAGCATAAAGGAGGCCAGGCACATTGGTTCACACCTGTAATCCCAGCACTTTGGGAAACTGAGGCAGGTGGATCACCTGAGGTCAGGAGTTCGAGACCAACCTGGCCAACATGGTGAAACCCCGTCTCTACTAAAAATACAAAAAAATATAGCTGGGTGTGGTGATGAGCACCTGTCATCCCAGCTACTTGGGAGGCTGAGGCAGGAGAATCACTTGAACCCAGGAGGCAGAGGTTGAAGTGAGCCGAGATTGCGCAATTGCATTCCAGCCTGGGCAAAGAGCGAGACACTGTCTCAAAAAAAAAAAAAGCACAAAGGAGGTAAGTGAAAGCAAAGCTGTATTGGGCTAAGAAAATGACAGCAGGCCAGGCACGGTGGCTCACGCCTGTAATCCCAGCACTTTGGGAGGCCGAGGCAGGCGGATCATGAGGTCAGGAGTTTGAGACCAGCCTGACCAACACGGTGAAACTCCTTGTCTACTAAAAATACAACAATTAGCTGGGCGTAGTGATGCGCACCTGTAATCCCAGCTACTCAGGAGGCTGAGGCGGCATAATCGCTTAAACCTGGGAGGTAGGGCTTGCAGTGAGCTGAGATCACGCCAATGCACTCCAGCCTGGGCGACAAAGCGAGACTCCATTTCAAAAAAAAAAAAAAAATTGACTGCAGATGGTATCCTGAATTCACAGGAACAAATGAAAAAAATCAGAAATGACAAATACAGGTAATTAATATAATAAAAACTATAACTATATTCAGTCTCTACTCTTCTCCTAGCTTCTTTATATTTTGTTTTGGTTTTGGAGACAGAGTCTCATTCAGTCGCCCAGGCTAGAGTGCGGTGGCATGATCTCGGCTCACTGCAAGCTCCGCCTCCCGGGTTCACGCCATTCTCCTGCCTCAGCCTCCCGAGTAGCTGGGACGACAGGCGCCCGCCACTATGCCCGGCTTATTTTTTTTGTATTTTTAGTAAAGACAGGGTTTTACCGTGTTAGCCAGGATGGTCTCGATCTCCTGACCTCGTGATCCGCTCGCCTCAGCCTCCCAAAGCGCTGGGATTACAGGTGTGAGCTACCACGCCGACCTTCTCCTAGCTTCTTTACAAGGCATAAGATTGTATGAAGTGGTAACTGTAACAATATACTGAGTTCACAAAATTTTTAGATATAATACATATAATATCCCTAATCTAAAAATCCCCAAATTCAAAATACTCCAAAATCAAAAACTTTCTGACGGCCGACATGACACTCAAAAGAAATGTTCATTAGAGCATTTCAAATTCTGAATTTTTCAGATCAGAAATGCTCAACTTGTAAGTATAACGCAAATTTTTTTTTAAAAAATGCAAAACTCGAAACACTTCTGCTCCCAAACATTTTGGAATAAAAATGCTCAAACTGTACCCAAAAAGGGTTTGGATAAGACCACCATAAAGAGTAACATATATATCTCACTGGAATTTAGTAAAAATATTAGTTAGAAAGATCAGTTTTGGGCCAGGTGCAGTGGCTCATGCCTGTAATCCCAAAACTTTGGGAGGCCGAGGCGGGTGGATCACAAGGTCAGGAGACAGAGACTACCCTGGCTAACACGGTGAAACCCCGTCTCTACTAAAAATGCAAAAACTTAGCCGGACGTGGTGGTCGGCGCCTGTAGTCCCAGCTACTCGGGAGGCTGAGGCAGGACAATGATGTGAACCCGGGAGGCAGAGCTTGCAGTGAGCCTAGATCACGCCACTGCGCTCTAGACTGGGCGACAGAGTGAGACTCCGTCTCAAAAAAAAAAAAGAAAGAAAGATCAGTATCATACAAACCAACTTAAAAATGACATTTTTGAGGCAATCAGGAAAAAGTAAACACAGATCAGATAGCAAATTATTTTATATTATTATTAATTGTTACAGATGACAATGGTATAATGGTTGGGTTTCTTCAAAAGTTTATCTGGGCCAGGCACAGTGGCTCATGCCTATAATACCAGCACTTTGGGAGGCTGAAGCAGGTAGATCACTTGAGGTCAGAAGTTCGAGACCAGCTTGGTCAACATGGCGAAACCCTGTCTCTACTAAAAATACAAAAATTAGTCAGGTGTGGTGGCACACACTTGTAATCCCAGCTACTTTGGAGGCTAAGGAGGCGGGCCGCTTGAACCCAGGAGGCACAGGTTGCAGTGAGTCGAGATCGTGCCACTGCACTCCAGCCTGGGTGACAGAGCAAGACTCCCCCTCAAAAAAAAAAAGTTTATGTGAGATGCCAGGCACGGTGGCTCAAGCTGTAATTCCAGCACTTTGGGAGGCCAAGGCAGGAAGATTGCTTAAGCCCAGGAGTTTGAGACCAGCCTGGGTAACATCATGAGGCCCCATCTCTACAATGGGAATGACAGTGCACACCTGTGGTCCTTGCTACTTGGGAGACCAAGGAAGGAGAATTGCTTGATCCCAGAAATTCCAGGCTGTAGCAAACTATAATCAAAACACTGCACTCCAGCCTGAGCAACTGAGTGAGGTTCTATCTCAAAAAAAAAAAAAAAAAAAAAGGTTAAATAAAAGACTTTAGGAAAAAATTAATGAAAGCAGAAAGCGTAACTAAAAACAAATGGTAAAATGTGGATAATCATTGAAACTGTGTAATAAGTAGGTACACAGGGAATCATTATTACACATCTCTGAGTATATTTTAAAGTCTTTGAAAATACATTTAAGGCCAGGCATGGTGGCTCATGCCTGTAAATACAGTACTTTGGGAGGCCAAGGCACTTGAATCACTTGAGGTCAGGAGTTCAAGACCAGCCTAGCCAACATGGCGAAAACCAGTCACTACTAAAAATACAAAAAATTAGCCAGGCCTCGGAGCACACACCTGTAGTCCCAGGTACTCGGGTGGCTGAGGCAGAATTGCTTGAACACGGGAGGCAGAGGTTGCAATGAGTCAAGATCACACCACTGTACTACAGCCTGGACCACAGAATGAGACTCCATCTCAAAAAAAAAAAAATTAATTAATTAATTAAATTTAAATTTAAATTAAAACAAGAGGCCGGGCATGGTGGCTCACACCTGTAATCCCAGCACTTTGGGAGGCCAAGGCGGGCAGATCACAAGGTCAGGAGTACAAGACCAGCCTGGTCAACATGGTGGAGCCCCATCTCTACTAAAAATACAAAAAAAATAGCCAGGCCTGGTGGCACACGCCTACAGTCCCAGTTACTCGGGAGGCTGAGGTGGGAGAATCGCTTGAACCTGGGAGGTGGAGGTTGGAGTGAGCCCAGTGAGCCGAGACCACGCCATTGCACTCCAGCCTGCACAACAGAGCGAGACTCCATCTCAAAAAAAAAAAAAAAAAAAAAAAAAAGATTCTGTAGTAGCCCCTTTTAGTAGAGACGGGGTTCCACCATGTTAGCCAGGCTGGTCTTCAAATCCTGACCGCGCGGTCCGCCCGCCTCAGCCTCCCAAAGTGCTGGGATTACAGGCATGAGATCCCGCACCCGGCCTGTTACAGAATCTTAAACCTCCCCTTCATAACAAGAAAGACAGGGAAAAATAAAAACAAACCAGAGGGCCAGACATGGTGGTGAACACCTGTAATCCCAGCACTTTGGGAGGCCAACGCAAGAGGACTGCTTAAGGCAAGGAGTTTGGGACCAGCCTGGGAAACATAGACAGACCCTATCTCTACAAAAAATTTAAAAATTAGCCAGGCATGTAGAAGGACTGCTTGAGCCCAGGAGTTGGACGTGGCAGTGAGCCTTTCACTCTGGCCTGGGCAACTGAGCAACACTGTCTTTTAGGAAAAAAACAAAAGTTAGGGACACTGAACTTAAAACCCAAGAAGAGATTTCAAAGTTACATTTGAGCTAACTTAAAGGTGTGTAAACATCCACTACAATGTAAGGTTAGGGGCCCGGCACAGTGGTTCACGCATGTAATCCCAGCACTTTGGGAGGCCAAGGTGGGCAGATCACCTGAGGCCAGGAGTTCAAGACCAGCCTGGCCAAAATGGTGAAACCCCATCTCTACAAAAAATATAAAAATCAGCCAGGTGTGTTGGCATGCACTTGTAATCCCAGCTACTCGGGAGACTGAGACACAAGAATAGCTTGAACCCAGGAAGTGCAGGTTGCAGTGAGCTGAGATTGCACCACTGCACTGCAGCCTGGGCGACAGAGTGAGACTTTGTCATTAAAAAACAAAAACAAAAAAAACAAAACCGACTGGGCGCAATGGCTCACACCTGTAATTCCAGCACTTTGGGAGGCCGAGGTGAGTGGATCACTTGAGGTCAGGAGTTCAAGACCAGCCTGACCAACATGGTGAAACCCTGTCTCTACTAAAAATACAAAATTAGCTGAGCATGGTGGCACACACCTGTAAAAAAAAAAAAAAAGGTTAAATAAAAGACTTTAGGAAAAAATTAATGAAAGCAGAAAGCATAACTAAAAACAAATGGTAAAATGTGGATAATCATTGAAACTGTGTAATAAGTAGGTACACAGGGAATCATTATTCCCATAGCTACTCGGGAGGCTGAGGCAGGTGAATCACTTGAACCCTGGAAGCGGAGGTTGCAGTGAGCCAAGATCACACCACTGCACTCCAGCCTGGGCAACAAGAGCAAAACTCCATCTCTCAAAAAAAAAGGGGGGGGGAATCTGCATGAACTCACAGAACCTATACTGCCAATACTGTAGGTAGTACTGTAGAGTCAGGATTTTAAATAAAGTCATTCCAGAGTCCACATTCTGACTTTTTTTTTTTTTTGAGACAGTCTCACTTTGTTACCCAGGCTAGAGTGCAGTGGCACGATCTCAGCTCACTTGCAACTTCCACTGCCCAAGTTCAAGCAATTCTCCTGCCATAGCCTCCCAAGTAGCTGGGACTACAGGAACGTGCCACCATGCCCAGTTTCACCATGTTGACCAGACTGGTCTCAAACTCCTGACCTCAGGAGTTCGAGAACAAACCCACAGAACTGTTACTTGGTTTTATTCAACATAGAATCACTGTGTTAATCAATACAAAAAGAGTGAACCCTAATGTAAACTATGAACTTTAATAATGTATCAGGCCAGGCATGGTGGCAAGATGAAGTTTTGGGCAACGCAAGATGAAGTTTTGTAGAGACTCCATCTCTACCAAAAAAAAAAAAAAAACCAAATTAAATAAATGACAAATAATAATGTATCAATATTAGCTTGTCAGTTGTAACAAATATGCCAGACTAATGCAATATGTTAATAACAGGACAAAATGGGTTGACGACCCTCTGTACCTTTTGTTAAATTTTTCTGCAAACCTAAAACTGACCTAAAAAATAAAGTCTATTAATTTTTTTTCTCAATACTGAGGAAATGAGTTAGTTGAGAGCTACTGGGGGCCAACTCTGCCCTCATGAGAGGAAAGCCTGGCTGAAAATAAAGACCAAAAGTAGTACACAGAGCCAGTACACAAAGAGAGAAAAACAGTGCCGAGATAATATCAAATGAGCCCTGGATCCAACTGGGACAGAGACCAGTTGCACACTGGATTTATCACAGTTAAATGAATCTATTAAATCTCATTTTTGCTTTAAAAAACACAGATGATGCATAAACACACATTACAGCAATCTTCTGCAAAAACATCTTTCATAGGAGCTAGAGTCACAGCATACAGAAAACCAGTTCAGTTAATGGGTCTACACACAGACTTGGAGAAGGCAATATGGGAGCAATCTGTACTACCTTGGCCTTTGCTTCTTAGCATTAAAACTAGTGCCTCCACGCTGCACTACAGGGGTGTCACTGGGGCTGCTGGTAAATTAAAGACACAGCATAATCTTACCATGAATTAGCTGAGATCTCAATGCAAAGTTTCAAGAATGTTTTTTTAAAAGATGTAATTTCATTTCAAAAATCCATCCAAAGAATGCTCTAGACACTAATGAGTGTTTTAAAATGATGAATGTTTTACTGCATATTTGTAGGTTTTTTGAAAAGCTGTAATTTTTTTTTTTTTTTTGAGATAGTTTCGCTCTTGTTGCCCAGGCTGGAGTGCAATGGTGCAATCCCAGCTTACCGCAACCTCTGCCTCCCGGGTTCAAGCAATTCTCCTGCCTCAGCCTCCAGAGTAGCTGGGATTACGGGCATGCGCCACTATGCCTGGCTAATTTTTGTGTTTTTAGTAGAGACGGCATTTCTCCATGTCGGTCAGGCTGGTCTTGAACCCCCCAACCTCAGGTGATCCACCCTCCTCAGCCTCCCAAAGTGTGGGATTACAAGTGTGAGCCACCGTGCCCAGCCTGAAAAGCTGTAATTTAAAAACACTACACAGGATAAATGGCCTTTCCATGTTGACAACTATCTCTAAAAAATTCTATTTAGGTTTTCAGAACATTTTAATTATTTTCATTAATTATTGCTCATAGCTAACCTAAAATGCATAATCCTGATTCCTAAGAAAAGAATATGTAGGTCAATGGCCAAGATATCTTTAGATAGATATATTTAGAAGAGTTTCTGAATTTCCAACCTGCCTCTTAGGATAAAACTAGATCCTGCTACACAAGTAGCCTTCTTCAACCAAACATGAAAGTTCTGAATGTCTGTATCATTACAAAATATAAATTAGGTTATACACATTTAAAATATAAGGTTTTCTTTTTTTTTTTTTTTTTTGAGACAGTATCTCACTCTTGTCACCCAGGCTAGAGGGCAGGGGCATGATAATCACTCACTGCTCCGTCAAACCCTAAGACTCAAGTGATCCGCCCACCTTGGTGTCCCAAGTAGCTGGGACTACAGGCACACGCCACCAAGTCCCACTAATTTTTTATAGAATTAGGGATTTCACTATGTTGCCCAGGCTGGTATCAAACTCCTGGACTCAAGCAATCTACCCACCCTAGTCTTGTAAACTGCAGGGATTACAGACATGAGCCACCACACCTGGTCAAAGATAAGGTTTTATCTGGGCACCATAGCATGTGCCTGCAGTACAAACTTTTCCGGAGGTTAAGGCAGAGGATCACTTGAGCCCAAGAAATTTAAGGCCAGCCTGGGTAACATAACAAGACCCCATCTCTTTAAATAAATTTTTTTTTTAATGTTTTAATACAGACTCCTTTAAAGTAAGTTTTGTCAATGTATTTGAAGGTTGCTATTTAGAATTTGGTTACCCATAAATATACAAAAATACACCTTTTGTGTAAATAAAAGCACATCTACATTTCACACTTAAGAAGGGGAATAAGACAGCTCCTTGCCTTGACCTATACTTTCCCTACACGTTTCCTTCCAATTAGAATAAACTTTGATTTTTTTTCTTTGGGAGACAGAGTCTTGCTCTGTCACCCAGGCTGGAGCGCAGTGGCGTGATCTCGGCTCACGGCAACCTCCGCCTCCCAGGTTGAGGTGATTCTCCTGCTCCTGAGTAGCTGGGATTAGAGGCATCAGCCACCACACCTGGCTAATTTATATATATATATTTTTTGAGACGGAGTCTTGCTCTGTCGCCCAGGCTGGGGTGCAGTGGCCGGATCTCAGCTCACTGCAAGCTCCGCCTCTCGGGTTTACGCCATTCTCCTGCCTCAGCCTCTCGAGTAGCTGGGACTACAGGCGCCCGCCACCTCGCCCGGCTAGTTTTTTGTATTTTTTAGTGGAGACAGGGTCTCACCGTGTTAGCCAGGATGGTCTCGATCTCCTGACCTCGTGATCCGCCCGTCTCAGTCTCCCAAAGTGCTGGAATTACAGGCTTGAGCCACCGCGCCCGGCCTGTATTTTTAATAGTGACGGGGCTTCACCATTTAGTCCAGGCTGGTCTCGAACTCCTGACCTCAGGTGATCCACCCGCCTCGGCCTCCCAAAGTGCTGGGATCACAGGCATGAGCCACCCCGCACCCGGTCAACTTTGATTTTTTTTTTAAAGCCCAAATATGTGTCACTCAAATCTCATCATAAGCATCATTTGCCCTCATTAGGCTCCAGATCTTTCAACATACCAAGATCTTTTCTGACTCAGGATCTTGAACTCCTGGGCTCAAGTGATCCCCCTGCCTCAGCCTCCCAAAGTGCTGGAACTACAGGCATGAACCACTGCGCCCAGCCACCATTTTGATTTCTTAAAAGGTAAGTTGACATTTCAAAATCTTGTATTTCTACGTTAATAATTCCCCAACCATTTAATATTTTTGCCAGGCATGGTGGCTCACACCTGTAATCTCCAGCACTTTGGGAGGTCAAGGTAGGAGGATTACTTGAGCTCGGGTGTTCGAAACCAGCCTAGGCAACATAGTGAGACCTCGCCCCTACTAAAAATAAGAAAAATAAGCTGGGCCGCCAAGCATGGTGGCTCACGCCTGTAATCCCAGCACTTTGGGAGGCCGAGGCGGGAGGATCATGAGGTCAGGAGTTCAAGATCAGGCAGCCAACATGGTGAAACCCCATCTCAACTAAAAATACAATAAACTAGCCAGGCGTGATGGTGTGCGCCTGTAGTCCCAGCTACTCGGGAGGCTGAGACAGGAGAATCACTTGAACCTGGGAGGCAGAGGTTGCAGTGAGCTGAGGTGGTGCCACTGTAGTTCAGCCTGGGCGACAGGGTGAGACTCCGTCTCAAAAAAAAAAAAAAAGAAAAAAGAAAATTAGTTGGGCCTCATGGTGCAATGCCTGTAGTCTCAGCTACTCAGAAGGCTGAGACAGCAGGATCACCTGAGCCAGAGAGGTCGATGCTGCACAGAGCCATGATTATACCACCGCACTCAAGCCTGGGCAACAGAGTGAGATCCTGTCTCAAAATATTTTTTTTTTTTATTTAAAAAATATGATTTTAGGCTGGGCATGGTGGCTCACACCTGTAATCCCAACACGTTGGGAGGCTGAGGCAGGGGGATCACCTAAGGTCAGGAGTTCGAGACCAGCCTGGCCAACATGGTGAAACCCAGCCTCTACTACAAATACAAAAGTTAGCCAGGCGTGGTGGCGCACACCTGTAATCTCAACTACTCAGGAGCCTGAGGCAGGAGAATCACTTGAACCCGGGAAGAGGAGGTTGCAGTGAGCCAAGACCACGCCACTGCGCTCCAGCCTAGGCAACAAGAGTGAGACTTCGTCTCAAAAAAAAAAAAGACTTTAGGGGCTGGGGCATGGTGGCTCAAGCCTGTAATCCCAACACTTTGGGAGGCCAAGGCGGGCAGATCATGAGGTCAGGAGATCAAGACCATCCTGGCTAACATGGTGAAACCCCGTCTCTATTAAAACTACAAAAAATGAGCTGGCCATGGTTGGCAGGCGCCTGTAGTCCCAGCTAGTCAAGAGGCTGAGGCAGGAGAATCGCTCAAACCAGGGAGAAGGAGGTTACACTGAGCTGAGATGACACCAGTGCACTCCAGCCTGGGTGACAGAGCGAGACTCTGTCTCAAAAAAAGTATATATACATATATATATATATATATGATTGTGGCCGGGCGCGGGGGCTCACGCCTGTAATCCCAGCACTTTGGGAAGCCGATGCAGGTAGATCACCTGAGGGCAGGAGTTCCGAGACCAACCTGGCCAACACAGTGAAGCCTCGTCTCTATTAAAAAAACAAAACTTGGCCGGGCGTAGTGGCAGGCACTTGTAATCCCGGCTGCTCAGGAGGCTGAGACAGGAAAATCACTTGAACCCAGGAGGCAGAGGTCACAGTAAGCCAAGATCGCACCATTGTACTCCAACCTGGGCAAAAAGAACGAAACTCCATCTCAAATATATATGATTTTAAAGGACGAAATCTGCACAAGTGGACAGTTACTCTTTACCTTAGTTACTTTTGCCTGACATTACCTGCCAAGGCATCACAAAAATAATATGTGCCCTTCAAATAGGCATAATAATACTAGGCTTAGAAATGAATTATTTTTTCAAAAAAGTAGGCACATAGCAGTGGCTCACACCTGTAATCCCAGCACTTTGGGAGGCCAAGGCAGCTAGATCACGAGGTCAGGAGTTTAAGACCAGCCTGGCCAATATAGTGAAACCCCATCTCTACCACAAATACAAAAATTAGCTGGGCATGGTGGCGCATGCCTGTAGTCCCAGCTATTCGGGAGGCTGAGGCGGAAGAATCGCTTGAACCTGGGAGGCAAAGGTTGCAGTGAGCCAAGATTGCACCACTGCACTCCAGTCTAAGCAACAGAGTGAGACTCTGTCTCAAAAAAAAAAAAAACCGCAGGCACATGAAATGCAATCAGTATATTACATCCTTGCTTAGATCTATAGCTTAATTAGTATAAACTACTAATGTTTCCATCACAAATACTAAGCTACTTCATATAAAATTTAAGTGCTGCTGATTTGATAACTTTCCCTAAAAACAAAACATCCACTGTGTTATTTTACAGAAACCACGCAACCACTATTCCTTTATTATCTTCAGTATTATATCTCAAGAAAAATACATAGTGTATTTCCATACTGTGCTTACTTAAAATTATGTTCAATGCATGCCAAATGGTCAATCAATAAAAGAAAAACTATGCTATACAGGGAGGGGAGAGGGAGTTATTAAGCGAGGGAGGGAGTTACTTAGCAAGGGAGTTACAGTTTAGCCTCACGGCAGTTTAGTCTAAACAAATTGTTTAAGTTATTTTTTAATAGGCTTAGCTTGAAAATCCAAAAACTGTCAGCTGGCTTACAGTTTAAATATTAAATCATGTATGTTTATTACTGAATCTATTATTCAAAAATTATGTACCATCCTGGCACCAAAAATCAAGGAAACTGGGCACTTCTCACATGAATGAAACTTTAAATAAACCGAAGTCAAGAGACGACCAACAAGAACATAGTTAACTCCAAGAAAATAGAAATTTCTGCCTTTAAGACAGTTACTGGCCAGGCGCAGTGGCTCACACCTATAATCCCAACACTTTGGAAGGCCAAAGTGGGCGAATCACCTGAGATCGGGAGTTCGAGACCAGCCTGACCAGCATGGTAAAACCCCGTGTCTACTAAAAATACAAAAATTATCCAGGTGTGGTGGCATGTACCTGTAATCTCAGCTACTCAGGAGGCTGAGGCAGGAGAATTGCTTGAACTCGGGAGGTGGAGGTTGCAGTGAGCCAAGATTGTGCCACTAAACTCCAGCTTGGGCAACAGAGCAAGACTTCGTCTCAAAAGAGAAAAAAAAAATTAAAATCAATAAAAATAATAAAATAAAAACACTCTCTTAGCTCTTTGTGAAAGTTTGCCTACTCTACACCTAAACACTTAAAAATGCCCCCCTCCCTGTCCAAAATGCCCAACTTTAGGTATTTTCGAAGTTTTGCCTGTTTTTTTATTTTTATTCTTTGAGATAGGGTCTCACGTGGCCGCCCAGGCTGCATGCAGTGCAGTGGCACAATCTCAGCTCACATCAACCTTCGCCTCCTGGTTTCAAGCGATTCTCCTTCCTCAGTCCCCTGGGTAGTTGAGATTACCGGCGTATGCCAGCACGCCCAGCTAATTTTTGTATTTTTAGTAGAGTCGGGGTTTCATCATGTTGGCCAGGCTGGTCTCCAACTCCTGACCTCAAGTGATCTGCCCGCCTAGGCCTCACAAAGTACTGGGATTACAGGCATGAAGCACCACACCTGGCCTTGACTGGTTTTTTAAATAAAAACAAGAATTGAGGATAGGGAATATGCAGACTGGACAACAAGAGACAAATTGCAACGCATGAAGATAAAACTAGAATGAAGCAGGGCTTTCAAACAGTATTGTGTGCCTATTTCCTGCTGGCTTTAGCAATTGTCACAAAAAGACTTAAAAGTTATTTCAGTTAGACAAGTTGGCTAGCACAGTAGAGTGCTGTGACAATGGTGGAAGACAATTACAATACTAGTAATCATCCAAGAAAATTAACACCTAACAATTATTACCTGATTTTTCTGACTGTGGCACACACGCGCACACAGAGCAATCAGAGGAAATTTAAGCCCAAGAAATTAAGAGTTAACTTTATACATGAGAGAGGAGAATAATAAACAGCACACTATGAGAAACACAATTGAAAAGAAAAAATTACGTGCGTAAATATTTTTACTTACCCCCTCAGCCCTCTATGCTGCAATCTCCCATGAAAACAGAGATCATGCTCAGCATCAGTTCACTCACAGTTCCTAACACATAATCAATATCTGATAAATATTTGTTGAATTGATGAACTCAACCTTTTAAACCAAGACCACTAATGAAAACAACTTGTTTGCTTAAAAGTACTATTCATTTGTACATGAAAATATATTCCATTACACAGAATCAACATGATTTCTCAGAGTAACTTCCCTTTTCTCTTTCTACATAAAACCTAAGACAAAAACTGACTCAACTGCTAATAGCCTAAAAAAGCTGTTTCCTTACATTTAGAATACTGTATATAAAGTGATTGTGTGTCTATACGTAAATATGCAAGAATGAGGCACTATGAAACTAAATATCTTTAGCTACATAACCACAAAATGAGGTAGAAAGTAGTATCTTACTAAAATTCAAATGAAGGCCCCTCTCCTCACACATTTAATTCTAGGAAGAGACTCCATTGTATTCATAATACTAATCTTCCTAAATACTTTGTTGTTGTTGTTGTTGTTGTTGTTATGACAGGGTCTCACTTCCATCACCCAGGCTGGAGTGTAAGTGGCACAATCACAGATCACTGCAGCCTCACCTTCCTAGGCTCAGGTGATTCTCCCACCTAAGCCTCCTAAGTAGCTGGGACTACAGCCGCATGCCACCACGCCCAGTTAATTTGTGTATTCTTAGGAGAGATGGAGTTTCACCATGTTGCCCAGGCTGGTCTCGAACTCCTGTGTTTAAGCCATCTGCCCACCTTGGCCTCCCAAAGTGCTGAGATGACAGGTGTGAGCCACAATCCCTGGCCATAAATTTTGGTTTTTGAGGCCAGGCATGGTAGCTCATGCCTGTCATCCCAGCACTTTGGGAGGCCGAGGCAGGCAGATCACAAGGTCAGGAATTTGAGACTAGCCTGGCCAATATGCTGAAACCCCGTCTCTATTAAAAATACAAAAATTGGCTGGGCGAAGTGGCTCAAGCCTATAATCCCAGCACTTTGGGAGGCCGAGACGGGCAGATCACGAGGTCAGGAGATCGAGACCATCCTGGCTAACACGGTGAAACTCCGTCTCTACTAAAAAAAAAAATACAAAAAAAAACTAGCCAGGTGAGGTGCTGGGTGCCTGTAGTCCCAGCTACTTGGGAGGCTGAGGCAGGAGATGGCGTAAACCTGGGAGGCGGAGCTTGCAGTGAGCTGAGATCCGGCCACTGCACTGCAGCCTGGGCGACAGAGCGAGACTCCGTCTCAAAAAAAAAAAAATACAAAAATTGCTGGACGCAGTGGCTTACGCCTGTAATCCCAGGACTTTGAGAGGCCAAAGCAGGCAGATCATGAGGTCAGGAGTTCGAGACCAGCCTGGCCAACATAGTGAAACTCCGTCTCTACTAAAAATACAAAAAACATTAGCTGGGCGTGGTGGTGGGCACCTGTAATCCTAGCTACTCAGGAGGTTGAGGCAGGAGAATCGCTTGAACCCAGAAGGCAGAGGTTGCAAGTAGCCGAGATCGTGCCAATGCACAGCATCCCGGGTGACAGTGCGAGGCTCCGTCTCAAAAATAAAATACAAAAATTAACCAGGTGTGGTGGCACACATCTGTAATCCTAGCTACTCAGGAGGCTGAGGCAGGAGAATCGCTTGAACCTGGGAGGCGGAAGTTGCAGTCAGCTGAGATCGTGCTACTGCACTCCAGCCTGGGCGACAGAGCAAGACTCCGTCTCAGAAAAAAATTTTTTTTTTAATTTGGTTTTGAAGGACTTCTTTCAATTATTTGCTGGGATTTCGAGTCAGTTTTCCCACCAAGAAGTTGCAGCATAGACAATGTAGACAGTGCAAGAACCAAAGATTAGGACTAAAATAAAAAACACTTATAGAAATACAATATAGTAGAAAGAGCCCTTTTCTCCACAGCAACTTATCCCTTCCCTTAATCCTCAAAAGAAAGAAAAGTTTGAAGAAGCTATAAACAAGCATAAAAGACTCAAGCTGGGAATGATGAGAGAGGATGCCCCATTAAGAGTGAGGAATTACGAGTAATTAATTAATAGAACTGGGCAATGATCGCCAACAGCTACTAACATCACAGGGAACCAAGTATTATGCACCTACAGATGCAAGTACCATCTATAAAGTATTCCCCTTCATCCCCTGCAAAAGAAGCAAGAGAGAGAATACATATTATAGAAACAATCTGATCAAGCTTCTAAATCTAATACCAATTAACAAGAAACCCAGGGGTCAGAGAAAAACGTTTACCACCACCACCACCACAGGAATCCAGAGGAATGTAACTGCTAAATCCAGACTGGGAAAACTTCTTTTGTAACTAATAATTTGCTAGGGAAAAGAAATGGAGGGTGAACCTACAGATTACAAAACAATGCAGATAACTTATCTGGCTCTTGATCTGACACATTTATGAGACAACAGAAAAATCTGAACACTATCATATGACATTAAGGAATTATTCCTTTTTAGTGTGATAAGTTTTTCGGTTTTCTTTCCTTTAACAGTGAAGCTGACTGGGAAACTGGAGTTCTAAAAGGTTAGAGTAGAGAAAGGGAACACTAATATTAATACAGCTGAATGGATGTGTCCATAATGTGCTGAATTTGGCCTACCCAGAACTTAAATATAAATTGTGAGATTGCAACCACCAAAGATCAGCTTTGCTTGCTTGCCAGCCAACCTTTTCTCCACTGATATAAGCTCTATAAATAGGCCAAGAGTGATAATGGCTGCTCAAATCACTTCATATTGCAGATATTACTACTTCCGGCATGTACCTGGACCTGCACCAGGGCTGTGAATAAACTAGCATCAAGTAAGAAGCCAAGAAAGTTACCAAATGCAAAAAAAAAAAAAAAAAAAAAAAAAAAAAAAAAAAGCACTGTGGCTGAGAGATTTTCTAAAGTACTCAAAAGCACCATCAATGTAAATCAAGAATAATTTAAAACAGAGGTTCTTTTAATTTGTAAAAATAATTTTTTTAATAAAGACGGGGTCTCAGTTTGTTGCCCCAGCTGGTCTAAGACTCCTGGGCTCAAGCTATCCTCCCACCTCTGCCTCCCAAAGTGCTGAGATTACAGGTGTGAGCTACCATGCCTGGCCCTAAAATAAAGGTTCTAAATTTTCTACAAGATTTCTGCCCTAGTCATTTTCTATGTCCTTCAGAAGAAGACAATTCACATAAAGATGGATCACTACATGCCAGGAACTGAGGTCCCAAGATAAAAGCTGCCAAACTCTCTCCACTATACACACCCTCAGGCTCACTGCAAAGTGCTTAGTTGATTTCAGCGAGAAAAATAGTAAGAAACCTTTGATAATAAATTGTTGATTTAAGAATAAGCTATAAGCTATGTTTCTACGCTAGGTTAAAACTAAAGCAGACAGAATACTGCTTAAAATTTTAACCACATGAAGTTTTTGTTCTTAATACAGAAAGAAAAACAATCCTGTTTTCCTTAAAACAGGGTTTTAAGGAAACCTGTGGGTTTTAGTCCACACCCAACTTTCCTATCCCCGACAATACCTTTCTCTAATTATAAGACACCTAACAAAATGTAGACTCCAGACATTATCATAAAGGTCATTTTTTTAAACCAGTCAACTCAGTGAAAAAATAACTTCTACTGGTCACTTTGGTCAGTATTTTGTTTCCCTAATGCTAACTATGCTAATAAAAACTTACCTTCAGCCAGGCACAGTGGCTCACATCTATAATCTCAGCACTATGAAAGGTCGAAACGGGAGGACCACTTGAGCCCAGGAGTTGGAGACCAGCCCGGCCAACACAGTAAGACCCCATCTCAATCAATCAATCAATCAGTAAAAATAAACGTAATTTCTAGACTACCTAAGCACAATTCTAGTTTACATACATTCTTAGAAATGGCTGCTCTAAGTAAGTTTTAACAGATTTAATGTTGTTTCTCTTTGAACAACAATCAGAATACACGGACTTGAATTATAAGCACAGAAAAAATGTATTTCACAAATGAACAGGCATTACAAAAAAAGACACCTCCCGATCTTGCTCTGTCTCCAAGGCTGGAGTGCAATGGCATGATCTCAGCTCACTGCAACCTCTGCCTCCCAGGTTCAAGCAATTTTCCTGCCTCAGCCTCCCAAGTAGGTGGGATTACAGGCGTGCACCACTACACCCAGTTAATTTTTGTACTTTTAGTAGAGACAGGGTTTTATCATGTCGGCCAGGCTGGTCTCGAACTCCTGACCTCATGATCCATCTGCCTTGGCTTCTCAAAGTGCTAGGATTACAGGCGTAAGTCACCATGCCCAGCCCAAAAAATGGCATTTCAGTTTCCAGCCTTTCAAGCTTAGAGATACTAAGAAAAATGCTATTTTCTAATAACTTATTTAAAATGAATTTATAAAAGAAAACACTAGTTCCATACTACAGTTGTTTTGTTATGCAGTACTTTTTTCCCTTACAATCTACTTTCTCTTCTTCACATTTTAGAGCAGGAAGGAAACTTAGAAATCATCTGGTTCACTAGTTGAGTTCCCTGGGCAGAGATTGCTTGTTGTTTTTTTTTTTTCTTTTTGAGACAGTTTCCCTCTTGTTGGCCAGGGTGGATGGAGTGCAATGGCACAATGTTGGCTCACCGTAACCGTCTCCCGGGTTCAAGAGATTCTCCTGCTTCAGCCTCCCGAGTAGCTGGGATTACAGGCATGCATCACCATGCCCAGCTAATTTCGTATTTTTAGTAGAGACGGGGGTTTCTCCAAGTTGGTCAGGCTGGTCTCGAACTCCTAACTTCAGGTGATCCGCCCACCTCGGCCTCCCAAAGTGCTGGGATTACAGGCGTGAGCCACTGTGCCCCACCCCAAACTGCTTATTTTATGTGCCCATTACCACCTGGCACGTAAATGTTCAGTAAATGGGTTTTTAATTTAACCAGGTATAAGTACCACATATGCATTAAGTCCCTGCTGATAGATTTCCACTTTAAATTAATTGTCACTTAACTAGAAAATACTCATGTAGGTAGGTTTTAAAATTACTTAAAGTTAATAATTTAGAAATTTATACCATTTACCTATTAAGTGGCAGAGTCTGAGCAAAGAGGAATGAGGTCCCTTATTTTGAAGAGACATGAAAGAGAACAGAAACAAAACTTAAAACACTGTAAATTAAAGCCAAAAATCCTAACAACTAAGCAAACAACTTATCAAATCTCAGTTATACTGGCTACTTTAAAGTATTTTAAAATCACATTTACTATTACCAGCTGCTAGAAATATGTTCTGATAAATCTGTATAATACATAGATCACACAGTTTCCTCTCCTAGCAGTTCAGGAATACAGAAAAGAACTATAGGCCAGGCGCGGTGGCTGACATTAGTAATCCCAGCACTTTGGGAGGCCGAGGCGGGCAGATCACCTGAGGTCGGGAGTTTGAGATCAGCCCGACCAACATGGAGAAACCCCATCTCTATTAAAAATACAAAATTAGCCGGGTGTGGTGGCCCATGCCTGTAATCCCAGCTACTTGGAGGCTGAGGCAGGAGAATCACTTGAACCCGGGAGGCGGAGGTTGCAGTGAGCGGAGATTGCGCCATTGCACTCCAGCATAGGCAACAACAGAGAAACTCCGTCTCAAAAAAAAAAAAAAAAGGATAACTTTAAAAAAGCAAGATACTTTTTAGTTTCACCCTGCTCCTTTCTTTTACAAGGCCCTGTAGGCTGAGTGTGAAAACTGACTGACTGAACATCAATCCCACTTCTGCTGAGAGAAGCTGCCCACACAGAAGCAGAAAACACTGCTTCTTTAAGTGGAATCATAAGAGTCCTGAAAAAGTAAGGAAAGGAGGTACAAGTAAAGATAAAGGCTAAAAGGATTTAGAAAAGTATCATGACAACAGTCAAACTCAAAACCAAGACTGGAATTTGACAACTAAAGAAAAATATCAAATTTCTTTAATCTGATGACCAAGAAATCAAAATAAATAAGCCAAACCAAAATAAATAAAACCAATAAAATTTATATTCACTGGGCCAGGTGCAGTGGCTCACCCCTGTAATCCTAGCACTTTGGGAGGCCAAGGTGAGCGGAACACTTGAGGTCAGGAGTTTAAGACCAGCCTGACCAACAGGGTGAAACTTCATCTCTACCAAAAATATAAAAAATTAGCTGGGTGTGGTGGCACGCGCCTGTAATCCCAGCTACTCGGGAGGCTGAAGCAGGAGAATCACTTGAACCCAGGAGGTGGAGGTTGTGGCAAGCCGAGATCCTGACACTGCACTTCAGCCTGGGTGAAAGAGCAAGATGCCATCTCAAAAAAAAATTTATATTCACTCAACTTAAGCATAATAAAAAAATATATTTTTGATCTTTTCTTTGAGAAAGAGTCTCATGCAGTGGCATGATCACCACTCACTGCAGCCATAAACTCCTGGGCTCAATTGCTCCTCCCATTTCAGCCTCCTGAGTAGCTGAGACTACAGGCGCATGCCACCACACCCAGATAATCTTTTAATTTTTCTGTAGAGACACGGTTTTGCCATGTTGCCCAGGCTAGTCTCCTGGGCTCAAGCAATCCACCAGCCTCGGCCTCCCAGCATGCTGGGATTACAGGCATGAGCCACTGCACTCAGCCCCAGAAAAATCTTTAAAAAGGAATGTCGGGGCCAGGCATGGTGGCTCCCCCGCCTATAATCTCAGCACTTTGGGAGGCCGAAGCAGGCGGATCACCCGAGGTCAGGAGTTTGAGACCAGCCTGGCCAACATGGTGAAACCCTATCTCTACTAAAATACAAAAATTAACCAGGCATGATGGCACATGCCTATAATCCCAACTACTCAGGAGGCTGAGGCAGGAGAATCGTCTGAACCCAGGAGGTAGAGGTTGCAGTGAGCAGAGATTGTGCCACTGCACTCCAGGCTGGGCATTGCAGTGAGACTCTGTCTCAAAATAAATAAATAAATAAAAATAAAAATAAAAGGAATGCCCATCACATTCTTCATATTCTACCTGGAATTCTTTCCTCCAAAAAGAAGAAAATTCCCAACCCATTAGCGGACCTTTGCAACTTGGCCCTATCTCCATCTGCCCTACCCATTCCTTTTGAAAACTCAAGGCACTGGCCCCACTTAACCATTCAAGTGCACTGACAATCATGACTTTGGTTAGGCTGCCCTAGCCTGGCATGCTCACTGGAAATCCAACTCAAACCTCAGGTTTAAATGTCTAAGCTCCTTAAGCACCAGGAGGCCTTGTTGGTCTTATTCACCACTATAGTTCCTGCAACTACAGCACTGCTGGCACACAGTAAACACTCAATAAATTAGTATTGTGAAAATAAAGAGGTTTTTATTATTATAACTGAATTACTATTATTATTATTATTATTATTTTGAGACAAGGTCTCACTTTGTTGCCCAGGCTGGAGTGCAGGGGCACAGTCACAGCTCACTGCAGCCTCAACCTCCTGGGCAATCCTTCCACCTCAGTCCCACAAGTAGCAGGGACTAAAGATGCACACCACCCCACCCAGCTAAGTTTTTTAATTTTTTATAGAAATGGGCTCTCAAAGCTGGGCGTGGTGGCTCACACCTGTAATTCCAGCACTTTGGGAGGCCGAGGCGGGGGATCACTTGAGGTCAAGAGTTTGAGACCAACCTGGCCAACATGGTGAAACCCCATCTCTACTGAAAAAACAAAAATTAGTCGGGCCTGGTGGCAGGCGCCTGTCTTAACTACTCGGGAGGCTGAGGTGGGAGAATCCTTTGAACCCAGGAGGCAGAGGTTGCAGTGAGCCAAGATTGCGCCACTGCACTCCAGCCTGGGCGACAGAGCAAGACTCCATCAAAACAAAAAAAAAAAGGAAGAAAGAGAGAGAAAGAGACTCTCACTATGTTGCCCAGGGTAGTCTCAAACTCCTGAGCTCAACTGATTCTCCTGTCTCAGCCACCCAAATTGCTGGGATTAGAGGTGTGAGCCACTGCACCCAGCCCCTCACAAATACTTTATCCACTCTATTTTCTATCCCCCTTCTATATAGCTCTCCCCTTTTATAGTCTCACAACTTTTTATTCAAATTATCACGTGTATTTCATTTTGCCTACAGAATTACAGTAACCCAAGAAACTTTATTTGGTCCCAAACTCTTTCCTAAAATAATAGAAGATACCGAAATCAGTATTCCTTAAAGGAACACAATGAAAATACAACACTTAGGCTGGGTACAGTTGCTCCCAACTGTAATCCCAACACTTTGGGAGGCCAAGGCAGGAGGACTGCCTGAGCCCAAGAGTTCAAGACAAGTCTGGGCAACATAGGGAGACTCCACCTCTATAAAAAATTTAAAAAGTAGCCAGGCATGGTGGCTCACGCCTATAATCCCAGCACTTTGGGAGGCCGAGGCAGGCAGATCGCCTAAGGTCAGGAGTTTGAGACCAGCCTGACTAACACGGAGAAACCCCGTCTCTACTAAAAATACAAAATTAGCCGGGCGTGGTGGCACATGCCTGTAATCCCAGCTAACTGGTAGGCTGAGGCAGGAGAATCACTTGAACTCGGGGGGCGGAGATTGCAGTGAGCTGTGATCGTGCCATTGCACTCCAGACTGGGCAACAAGAGCGAAACTCTGTCTCAAAAAAAAAAAAAAAAAAAATTAAAAAATCAGCTGAGAGTGATGGCATGAGCCTGTGGTCCCAGCTACTTGGGAGGCTGAGGTGGGAAGATTGCTTGAGCTTGGGAGGTTGAGGCTGCAGTGAGCTGTGATCATGTCACTGCACTCCAGCCTGGGTGACAGAGTAAGGGTGTCTTTAAAAAAAAAAAAAAAGCACACATACACAACATTTTTCACCTTTTACAGGTTTTTCTCAAGTACTGTCAATTCAGTAAACATGAATATGTGTTATTTCCACATCCTCAGTTACGTGCACGAAAATAAGGAAGATCTAAGATGATTTACCAAAGTAAGGTTTGGGTCTCTAGTGTACACGAATTCCAAACTTTAAAAAGAATACTGAAACTGCCTATCTATCAAGTCTGTTCATGCACGTGTCAACAAAAGCCGTAAGATTGGGAATCCCAACAAAACAACTTCTTGTATAATGAGTAACTACACAAGCGCACAGAATTTACTAGTCATACAATAAAGAGACTGAAAGTACCAATGTCACTATTAACATTAGGAGCAAGAAACCTTTGAAGGACACGCATTAGCCCTCAGTTCTAAAGGAACTGCATTAAATTAGAACCTAAAGCTGAATTTATCTTTACTATATGGGTTTTGAATTAATCATGATAACCATAAAACAAAGATTATGACAGCTACTCTCAAATAAATGCATGTTAAAGTAATATAAAGTGAATAAGTAACAACTACACTGTGAACTTACTCTAACAATGGGGAAAGTTTCCAGCTCCAATATCCAGTCCATCCCATTTTTCACAAAAAGGTATCAGAAAAAAAAATTTTCCCAAAAAGGTGTCAGAAAAAAAATTTTTCCCATTAAGAAATCTGATTCAGGCCGGGCGCGGTGGCTCACGCCTGTAATTCCAGCACTTTGGGAAGCCGAGGAGGGCGGATCACGAGGTCAGGAGTTCAAGAGCAGCCTGGCCAAAGTGGTGAAACCCCGTCTCTACTAAAAATACAAAAATTAGCTGGGCGTGGCTCATGCCCGTAATCCCAGCTACTCGGGAGGCTGAGGCAGGATAATTGCTTGAACCAGGACCGGGAGGCGGAGGTTGCAGTGAGCCGAGATCACACCACTGAACTCCAGCCTGGGCTACAGAGCGAGACTCCGTCTCAAATAAATAAATAAATAAATAAAATGGTTAGCGATGTGACTCCTCGGGACATCAGGTAGTAACTATCAATTGCAGGCCTCTAAAAATGCTTGTTAAACCAAAAGGCAATGCTCTGATTACTGGAGGAATCTAGATTGCCAGGATCAGCAAAACTACATTAGAAAGTTAATAGCTTCCATCCTTAAAATATCCCAAGAGAAGAAAGGGAGTGATTCAAACTGTTAGCATGTACCCAATACTACACAATAATAGCCTAAGCAAAATTGGCAGATGTATTTGTAATTAAGAAGTCCAACCTTGAGGAAGTATCATCAGTGGGATTTTAATTTTACTGGGTGGGAGGATTCAGAAAGCAAAAGGTCAGGCAAAAAAACGAAAAACCCATCCAAGCCGAAACTGCTCAAGGATCTACCTGGGAGGGCTCGTACCGATGTTCTCTACTTCAACCTGGGAGCATCAATTTTGCGATGGGGGCTACCGGGGACGGAGGGGGGCGGGGGGCGGGAGGCGGGGGGGAGGCGAGGGGGCAGGTGGACAATCTAAAAGTGAGAATGAATGGCTTGCGTAAAGGCGATAGTCTTTAACCCGGGTTCGTCAGTGTACACCCTCACCGGTTTTGAAATAAAGTTGACGAACTCCCCAGAAGCGGTCAATTTTGGAGACTGACACATCTCTCCCATTGACTGGAGGCGCCTGCCGACCGAAGGTAGTGGAGGCGCCGAGAGGCAGGCGGCGCCAAGCCTAAGAAAGCCTTTTCTCCCTCCTTCAAGGCCACTGCGGCCGCAGCCCTGGAGCTCTCCACTGCAGGGGCAGTTATCGGCGCCAGACCCCCGGCTCGCGGAGCTGGCGGAGTTGCCGCCACTGCTTCCCAGGCGGGCCTAGGAGCCAGAAAGTTGCGTGAAGACAACTCCAAGGCCGTGAAGCCGCTTCCCCCCGCAGCCCGGGGACTGCGGCACCTCAGCCTCTCCTCAGTACCCCACGGAAAAGGATTCGCCTCGACCCGGCCCCAGCGTCTGGGGGCTTGGGGTGCCGTAGCCAACTCCGCCGGGCCGGGAGGACGCGAGGGTCACCAGCGGCTGACGAGCAAGGAGGTTGGAGCGGTGCGATGCCCCGCGTCAGACGCCAGTCCAGGCTGCGAGTTCCCGGCACCCACCAGCCAGGCCCGCCAGGACTCCAGCGTCCGGACGCCGCAGAGCCCTCACCGCGGCCCGCAGCCCTCCGACTCGCCCTGACCCATCCCTGGGACGCAGCCCGGGCTCCGCAACTCGACCAGTAGCCAGGCCGCGGCCCTGCGCCCCTTCCCGCCTCACCTGCGCTCCGCTGCGACTCCGTGCCTCCTCGCTCGCTCCGCGCGCGCCCCGTCGGGGCACGCACCGACCCCCCGGCTGGGACTCTCCCCGCTGCGGTGACTCAGGACGCGACGGCCACCGCCGCCTTCTCCTCCTCGGAACAAGCGCCGGCGGCGAGCAGAGGGTCGCGGTCAGAGCCCCTGCCGGGACCAAAGTGAACCTCGCCGCCTCCGCAGCCTCTACCACCAAGTCCCTTCAGTCGTCCGCGCCGCCCCCAAGAAAATGTCACCAGAGGCCGTTCCGCTCGGCGCCTCACTTCCGCCCGGAAACACAGAGCCTGCGTCGGCCGGCTAGAGAGGCTGCTGCGCCGGGGACCTCTGGAGACTGGCGCCCGAGGCCCGAGAAAAGCCAGACAGCGCCATCTGGCGCGATGGAACCCGCGCTCCTCCCGCTGCAGACCGCGGGGCGTGAAGGCGCCGGCTCCCGGGGCTTCTTTCCTGCGCTCCCTCCTTCTGTTGAGACCGTCTCCTTCCAGAAATGTCTTTCCTGGGGTGTGTGAAAGCCACTCAATGCAAGACAAGGACAATGCCTTCAACAAAGGACAGCGCTCCCTTTTCTGTGCGCTGCTCAGTACTCACCCCCTCCTGAAGCCCGTCCGAAAGCAGCTCGCGGTGTCTGAATCTTTGAGTTGCTCCAGCGGAGAGCCCGCGCCCTTCTCTCCCCGCTTTTTCGCGGATGCGGACAGCTGGGCTCGGGGAGACTCAGCTGGGCTCGGGGAGACTCGGCTGAGGTCTTCTTGGGCAGCGGCACCAACATCTGCTCAAGTTTCAGCCCGGGCACCTTGCAGGCCTTGCAGATCGACCGCCGCCTGCTGGTGGGACGGGGCCCGCGGGGGAGGCGCCGCTCTGCCCCGAATTCCTCCTCTGCAGTCGCCCTCCGATTTGCAGTCAGCCCTGGGGAGGGTGGGGGAAAGGAGGTGAACCGAACCCCGAGAAAGGGGAGGAGGGCGCGGGCCAACTGGCGGGTAGAGGGCTTCCCAAGGAGAAGCAGGAGATGCTGAAGACGCATCTCACGACTCAAGATCTGGCCGAGGACCCGCACTCACCCAAAGCACTGCAGTGTTTTGAGAAGAAAAATAATAATAATAAAGCTTTCACCTCTACAGAGCTGTGCTGGAACCTCGGATGAGACCCGTCAAGAGGAGATTCTGAAAATCTCACACCGCTGGGTCCGTACTCCCCTAAACATCAGTATCCCCCTTCAGACCAGGCCCGTTAGTTCCCCCACTTCACTCATTTTTTCTGACTGCCTACAGGAGTGCGAGTTTTTCATCCCTAACTACAAGAATAATTATGAAAAGAAGATAACTTTTATTGAATGCCTATTACATACCAGGCACCTTGCATTTAAATGAGTTGAATTCATTGAATCCTCTTTACAACTCATAACAACCCTATGAGTTGGATGGCGTTACTGGCCCCAAGTTGCAAAGGTGGAAACTGAGGCACAGAGTGACCTGCCCAAGATGACACATCCAAGTAAGTGGCAGTGTTGGATTACAACACAGGCAGAGCTTACTTCTTAACCACAGCCACCCCTGCCTCATTGAGAATCACTGAAAACGTAGTGTGTGCTAGCTAAGTAGTTTATCTGTATATGTTATTTCACTCGTTCATTCATGTATTTACTTTCTGCTACCTGAGTCCTCAAGGGATTTGAGAGGTTGTGGGGTAGTGACAAGAGCCCAGCCTCTTTCAGGAAAAAAAGAAAGGAAAAAATCACTACTAAGATCACAACTGTCAGTCCGAAAATGAATGAGTCAATGTGGACAAATACACTGAGTTTTTAAAAGATTCCATGACAGTCTGATGTAACCAATGCTGCGGAAATACTGAAGTAGGACCCTGACTACTGAGATACCATCTTGGGTCCTTCTCCTGTTTTTTGTTGTTATTGTTGTTGTTTCTTTGTTTTTTGTTTTGTTTTGTTTTTTTCTTGAGACAGAGTCTTGCTCTGTCACCCAGACTGGAGTGTAGTGACACGATCTTGGCTCACTGCAACCTCTGCCCCCCGAGTTCAAGCGATTCTCCTGCCTCAGTCTCCCAAGTAGCTAGGATTACAGGCGAATGCCACCATGCCTGGCTAATTTTTTGTATTTTTATTAGAGACAGATTTCACCATGTTGGCCAGGCTAGTCTCGAACTCCTGACCTCAGGTTCTCCACCCGCCTCAGCCTCCCAAAGTGCTAGGATTACAAGTGTAAGCCACCGCACCAGGCCCCTTCTCCTGTTTAATACCAATAAGTCAGTTTCCTGCAGCGAATGGCCTTTGCATATTTTTGGAGGCTAGGGTATTTGACATCCTAATTACTAATATTTTTATTACTACTGTATTTCCATTATTAAATAGGACAGTTACTTGCTTCTTCCCCTTCTTCTGTAGGAGCAGAAGGGACCCTACTTCTGCCTCAAAATCTTCTGTGTATCCAATACTTAGCTCTACAAGCTCCTGAAATGCCATCTCCCCCATAAAACCAGCTCAGCCCAGACACAACCCCCATCACCACTACCCTTACTACCCACTCCATCCCGGCCTCCCACTGTGGGTCAAGACTCCCCTGCTCACACACACTCTCCTACAAACATGTCTGCCCTTGGCCTATCTGTAGGGTTACTACTAAATCATATTTGTCATCCTCAATTTCTGTCATAGCCCTAGAGTCCAGAGCCAAGCCTGTCAGAATCACTCTTCACCATCATTTTTTGCACCTGATATACCGCCTAGCCTGGGGTTAAGCCTGCAGCAGGTACCTGCCAGCCGTGGTGGCCTAGACAGTAGCATCAGGGTGTGGGTGGTCTGGCTTTGACTGTAATCTGATCTATCCTAACTGAGCAGGTTACTTCTACCATTTGCCCTGTAAAATGGACATGATTTTGAGAACCACCCTACAGATGATGAAAGTAGGGGGAGATGAGGGGAGGAGCCCTCATTTTTGGGCTCTGGTTTGCCCCCTCCCTTCCATCTCAGATTGCTAAGAATTGGGCAACCTAAGGCCAGGCGTGGTGGCTCAGGCCTGTAATCCTAGCACTCTGGGAGGCCAAGGCAGGTGGATCACTTAAGGTCGGGAGTTCAAGACCAGCCTGGCCAACATGGTGAAACCCCATCTCTACTGAAAAAAAAAAAAAAATATATATATATATATATATATATATATATATATATATATATATATTGGCCAGGCACGGTGGCTCATGCCTGTAATCCCAGCACTTTGGGATGCTGAGGCGGGCGGATCACTTGAGGTCAGGAGTTCAAGACCAGCCTGGCCAACATGGTGAAACCCTGTCTCTACTAAACATACGAAAAATTAACTAGGCGTGGTGGCACACACCTGTAATCCCACTGTAATCCCAGCTACTCCGGAGGCTGAGACAGGAGAATCACTTGAATCCTGGAGATGGAGGTTGCAGTGAGCCAAGACTATGCCACTGCACTCCAGCCTGGGTGACAGAGTGAGATCTGTCTCAAAAAAAAAAAAAAAGCCAGGTGTGATGGCACGCTTCTGGAGTGGCACACTCCTGTAGTCCCAGCTATCTGGGAGGCTGAGGCAGGAGAATCGCTTGAACCTGGGAGGCAGAGGTTGCAGTGAGCTGAGATTGTGCCACTGCACTCCAGCAAGACCCTGACTCAAAAAAAAAGGGGGCAACCTGGCCTCCCTCAAATAACCACCCACCCCTACCATAGCCAGCAGCCACTAGGATCGCCAGTGGCCTCCGGGAAAATGCTGACCTTCTGCACAATAGTAGCCACAGAACCTCAGACAAGTCACCGCTTCCAGGGTTAACATGACTCGCTCTGCCTCACAGCGTCATTCCATGGGATTAAATGGCTTCCTCCAACACAAGGACATCCAGAAGCATTCTAAGGACTCTAAGTAGTGGAAGATCAGACAGTTGTCAGGACCAGGGGCTCTGGGGTTTGATAGATCTGATGTTGGACCGAGTTCTGCCTCTCTCTAGCAGAGTGACCCTCAGACAGTTATGTAACCTCACTGAGCCCCATTGTCCTCACCTGTCAGACATGGATGACGCCCCCAGTACTCCCTTGCAGGCTCTGGAGGAGTGAGGGTAGAATGACTCATGATTTCAGCTCTCTGCTCCATGCTGGGCTCAGGCAGAATGCTCTAGAACGAGGCTGCCGCTCCGATGGCAGCACTCCAGGCCAGCACCTTCTAGGCCACAGACTCTCAGTGGTCAAATACAAGTGAAATTTCCATCTCAACAGACTCATTTTTCCAGAGCAGCAGGTTCACGTGGAACCAGAATGGAACAGTGCAGAAGGATACCATGAAAATGGAGCCAAGGGTGACTGGGAGGGGGGCCCCTTTCCCCCACAAACTTCCAGCTCCCCACCCTGGTTCTCTGGGCTGGTCAATTAAGACTCATCTGTCTTGGATAAAGTACTCTGAAACCCAGTTCCAAATCTCTCTTTCCAACCAGGTGATCCCCCAGAAACTCCATCTATTTAGAAAGTCTGTAAGTTCTGAAAAAGGAAAAAAAAAAAAGTGAAAATAAATGCAAAGGACAGTTTCATTTTTTTTTTTCGTTGGTTTTTTGTTTTGTTTTGTTTTTTTGTTTTGTTTGTTTGTTTGCTTGTTTTTGAGACCGGGTCTCACTCTGTCTCCCAGGCTGGAATGCAGTGGCATAATCACAGCTCACTGCAGCCTCAACTTCCTGGACTCAAGCAATCCTCCCACTTGAGCCTCCCAAGTAACTGGGACTACAAGCAATTTTTAAAAATTCTGTAGCCGGGCACAGTGGCTCACGCCTGTAAACCCAGCACTTTGGGAGGCCAAGGCAGGCAGATCACCTGAGGTTAGGAGTTCAAGAACAGCCTGACCAACGTGGAGAAACCCCATCTCTACTAAAAATACAACATTAGCTGGGTGTGGTGGTGCATCCTTGTAATCCCAGCTGCTCAGGAGGCTGAGGCAGGAGAATCGCTTGAACCCAGGAGGCAAAGGTTGTGATGAGCCAAGATAGCGTCATTGCACTCCAGCTTGGGCAACAAGAGTGAAACTCCCTCTAAAAATAGTAATAATAATAAAATGAAAATGTTTGTAGAAACGGGGTCTCACTATGTTGCCCAGGCTGGTCTTGAACTCCTGGACTCAAGACATCTTCCTGCCTCGTCCTCCCAGTGTTGGGATTACAGGCGTGAGCCACCATGCCTGGCCCAAAGGACAGATTTTAAATTTAACAAGTATGTATAAGCCTCTTATTTTTTAATGAAAAGGAATTATCCTGTATGACATGGTGCCTGACCTTGGGGGACCTCCTGGGTGGGGCAGAGGCTCCTCTGACACCCCATCTAAACTAGCACCTGCACTCCCTGTTACTGCACCCGTCTTCTTCTTAACACATGCCCTCATGTGTTCCTGCTTTGCATGCTCTTTTTCGCTTCCATCAGACACACCAGAGGGAGAGCGGCCGGGGGGTGGGGTCCTTGCTGTCTGACCATGCTCAGAGCCTCACGCAGAGACCCCAGACACACTCAGTGCAAGTGTAGTGAATGGAGGAAGTAGACCTAAGATTCCGAAACCTACAAGGATGTCAAAACAAGGAAGTGGTGCCAGGTGCCAAGTGGGTGAGAAGTCAGGAGAAAGGAGAGACCCCTGCAGACAAGGCAATAGGGGAATGCCTCAGGGAGGGTCTGAAACCTGCCTACAGGTGGTTAAAAAGGAGGAAGACTCCCCAGCACTTTGGGAGGCCAAGGCGGGTGGATCACAAGGTCAGAAGATCCAGACCATCCTGGCTAACATGGTGAAACCCTGTCTCTACTAAAAATGCAAAAATTAGCCAGGCGTGGTGGTGCATGCCTGTAATCCTGGCTACTCTGGAGGCTGAGGCAGAAGAATCACTTGAACCCGGGAGGCGGAGGTTGTAGTGAGCCAAGATCACGCCATTGCACTCCAGCTTGAGCAACAAGAGCGAAACTCCATCTCAAAAAAAAAAAAAACAAAGGAGGAAGACTCAGTGCCTTGAGAGCAGAGCCAGGTCATCCTTCTTCACTGCCCCCTTGGTGTCCAGCATAGAGCCTGGCAGATGGGACAGCCAAAAAGAGTTTGTGTGATTGAAAGGACAAGTGTGCAGAGAAGCTGACTTTGTGGAAGGGGTGGTAAGAGGTAGAAAAGCCCCTGGGATATTTGGAGAACAACTACCCAAGGGCCAGATGCCTGCGGCTGGACAGCAGAGGAGTGAGGAGAGAGAAGGCTTCAAGGGAAGTTGGGGGACTGAGTGAGAGTGTAAGAAGCCTGGGATTTATTATTTATTTTTATTTTTAATTGTGTTTAATTTTATTTTATTTTGAGACAGAGTTTCGCTTGGTCGCCTGGACCAGAGTAGTGCAGTGGCACAATCTTGGCTCGCTGAAACCTCCGCCTCCTGGGTTCAAGTGATTCTCTTCCCTTAAGCCTGTCAAGTAGTAGCTGAAACTACAGGCGCCCGCCAGCACGCCCAGCTAATTTTTGTACTTTTAGTAGAGACAGGTTTCACCATGTTGGCCAGGCTGGTCTTAAACTCCTGACTTCAGGTGATCGCCCTCCTTGTCCTCCCAAAGTGTTGGGATTACAGGCGTGCGTCACCGCGACTGGCTGAGACGCTGCTTTGGAAGAAAGCGCTTGGTAAAACTTCAAAGCCCTTGTAACATCAGCTTTATGGAGACTGTCTTCATGTTCCTCTCCCCAGCTCCCAAAAACTACAGTATTTAATTAAAGACAAAATCAGGGTATCTGTGGTAGAATAAAAAATACACATCTGGTCTTTGCCCCAGTTCCTGGCACAAAGCTCTTAAAAGCCTCAGGATCTCCTGAATGGTAGGAATGTCCTTTGTTATTCAGGATGAGCCCCTTTCAGCCACACCTGAGTGTGGCTCTTGGAGAGTCCCTAGATAGTTTCTGGATGAGGGCTGGTCACCACAGGAACCAATCATATGATTAGAGAGAGGGTTGGAACATTCAACCCCCTCCCCACCCACAACCTCCCAGGATAGAAGAGGGCTTGGAGATTGAGTTCAATCACCAAAGTCTAAGGAAACTTCAGTAAAATCCCCAAAACCACGTGTCAGAGAGTTTCCAGTTGGTGCTGGGAGGATGGCCCACTGGAGAGGACATAGAAGCTCAAAGCTATAATCCGCCTTTCTTCCTTGCCTAAGGTAAGGAAGGATATTATAAAGGATCCAACTCAGGACCTCCCATTTAGATTCCTGAGTTGAATCCTTTATAATAAGCTGGTATTAGTAAGGAAAGTGCTTTCCAGAGTTCTGTGAGCCTGCTAGTGAATTATTGAATTTAAGGGGGGAGAGGTCATGGGAACCCCCAAATTCACAATCTGCTAGATGTAAGTGTGGGTAGCCCAGGCACCTCACTTCTGGCTAGCATCTGAAGTAGGGGCAGTCTTGTGGTACTGGGCCCTTACCCTGTGGGGTTTGAAATAACTCTCGGTGGTTAGTGTCAGAATTGCATTGAATTGTTTGGATACTCACTTGCCGTCAGAGAATTAGAAAACTGGTACCAGACAAAAAAATAAAAATAAAAAATACAGGATTCTAAAACTTTGACTTCATTTTTATTTATTTTTTATTTTTATTTTTTTTGAGGCAGAGTTTCACTCTTGTTGCCCAGGCTGGAGTACAATGGCACAATCTCGGCTCACCACAACCTCTGCCTCCCAGATTCAAGCGATTCTCCTACCTCAGCCTCCCAAGTAGCTGGAATTTACAGGCATGCACCACCATGCCTGGCTAATTTTTTGTATTTTTAGTAGAGACAGGGTTTCTTCATGTTGGTCAGGCTGGTCTCAAACTCCCAACCTCAGGTGATCCATCTGCCTCGGCCTCCCAAAGTGTTAGGATTACAGGTGTGAGCCACCGTGCCTGGCCTATTTATTTTATTTTATTTACTTTATTTTATTTTTTTGAGATGGAGTCTCACTGTGTCACCCAGGCTGGAGTGCAGCGGCGCCATCTTGGCTCACTGCAAACTCTGCCACCTGGGTTCAAGTGATTCTCTCCTGCCTCAGCCTCCCAAGTAGCTGGGACTACAGGCACGTGCCCCCATGCCCGGCTAATTTTTGTATTTTTAGTACAGATGGGGTGTCACCATGTTGGCCAGGCTTATCTTGAACTCCTGACCTCAGGTGGTCTGCCTGCCTTGGCCTCCCAAAGTGTTGGGATTATAGGTGTGAGCCACCGTGCCTGGCCTATTTATTTTTATTTTTAAATTGTTTTTAGAGACAGGGTCTCTCTATATTACCCAGGCTGGAGTACCATGGCATGATCATAGCTCACTGTAACTTTGGACTCCTGGGCATAAGCAATCCTCCCACATCAGCCTCCTAAGTAGCTAGGACTAGAGGCACATACCACCATGGCCAGCTAAATTTTTTTTTTTTTTTTTTTTTTTTTAGAGACAGGGTTTCACTCTGTTGTCCAAGCTGGTCTGGAGCTTCTGGCCTCAAGCGATCCTCCTGCAATGGCCTCCCAAAGAGATGGGATTATACGCATTAGCCACTGTGGCTGGCCTGACTTTAAATAAATGTGTCATATTTGGTTTGAACTAAATATGTTATATTAAGCAAGACCAGTCCTAAGCCAAATCTCGAGAGGATTCCTTGCCTTCCTTCCATGTGACCCTCTCTACCTTTTATTTAGGTGGCAGTCAAAGTGGTCATTCCCCCAAACACCAGAAGGTGAGTTGGTTTCATGCTCTGCCTCTCCCAGGGGTCTTGAATTATAAAGGAGTGCCTCTGAGGTGGAATCCATGGGAATTCATCTTTCCTGGTGACATTTCAGGTAGAGTAGTGGGTGGGGAAAATATTACCAGGTGGGGACCATCCCAACATTCCTTGTGAGCACACATGATTACATGCCCGTCTTCTCTAGGTGCGTATTAAGAGAGCCAAATGATGCATGTTGTTCGATTTTATTCTAGAGGTATTCATTGGAAGCCTGCCCACTAACCACAAGGCACATTGTTAGGCTCTTGTCATATAATCCTCATGACAATGAGCAGGACAGGTAGGTTTTACAGAGAAGGAAACTGAGGCTCAGAGAAGACAGTTCACCTAAGCAAGTCACATGGGCTAAAGGGCAGGGAGGGAATCAGGATTCCTGGAAGAGAACGTGGTCACCTCCCTCAGGATTACTGCTGTCTGTCTAAGAACAGGGCTCAACCTAGAAACACATCACAATAGCAGAGGGGGTTGATGCAGTATAGGGACATGTTGCAGGGAGAAATTAATTCCCAAGAACACCAAGGACTTCTTGGAAGAGGAAGCTTTTGACTAGAGTCTTGGAGAAAGAGCAAAGCTTCCACGGATAGAGATGAAGAGAAAGGTATCCCAGGCAAAGTCTGGCATAAGGGAAGGCTGGCATCAGGAAAGTACAGGGCACAGCCAGACTCCAAAATAGGTGTGTCTTTCATACAAATGATATATAAGGGTTATGGTTTGGGCCCTTATCCCCCTCCCCTCCAATTTCGTTTTTGTGTTTTTGCTTATTCATGCCAAGAATGTACATTTGCATAGAGCTTAACTTGAACCCTCTTATAAGTAGGATTTCATTAGCTCCTCTAAACAGCCCTGAAAGGTAGTTAGGGTAGGTGGATATTGCTACCATTTTGCAGAGCTTATACAACTAACACCAAAAGATTTCAAATAAATGCCTATTGAATGAATGAATGAATGAATGAATGAATGAATGAATGAGTTGCCCAAGGCCACCAGCACTAAATGGGAAAATAGGGACTAAACCTCATTCTGCTGCCTCCAAATCCCAAACTCTTTTCACTACCGTACATATCTGTGGGACTTAGCAGTGCCATTGTGTGTGCATATTGGGGGTGGGGAATTAGACTCATTATTGTGTTTTATAATGTGCTGATCATCTGAAAAAACTCTGGGCAGGAGAACAATACAAGCATTCATTGAAGTACTTCAATAGACTGACAGCAGCAACAATAACCTAAAATTAAATGAAGCAGAGTATCTCATGTGAGTCGTCTCTTGAGGAGTCCAGTGCAAAGGCACCAGGCCTTGGGGAAATAGACTGGGACTCCCTAGGAGAAAGACAAAGCAGAGATTTACAGAACCTGGTTGGGGGCTGGGGACAGCAGACTAGGAGGGCCCCCACCAGCCAGGTGACAAACCCCCAGGACCACAGACCTCTGGGTAGCTTTCAAAAGCCTCCACAATTCGTGAGTAGCTGTAATTTACTGGTAACCACGAGTAAGCACCAGCCTAGAAGGGACCTCAGAGATCACTACCGTATTTTAAACAGTTCCGGCTGGGCGCAGTGGCTCACGCCTGTAATCCCAGCACTTCGGGAGGTTGAGGCAGGCGGATCACGAGGTCAGGAAATCGAGACCATCCTGGCTAACACAGTGAAATGCCGTCTCTACTAAAAATACAAAAAATTAGCTGGGCATGGTGGCAGTCGCCTGTAATCCCAGCTACTCCGGAGGCTGAGGCAGGAGAATGGCGTGAACCCGGGAAGGGGAGCTTGTAGTGAGCCGAGATCGTACCACTGCACTCCAGCCTGGGTGACAGACCAAGACTCCGTCTCAAAATAAATCAATAAAGTAAAAAAAAAAGAGTCCCAACATAATGGCATCTCTGTACTAACTTCACTTTTTGAAGAAATGTGTCCTTAAAGTGCATAGTACAACTGTTCTAGCTTTTTAATTCTGCTGGTGGTTTCTTTCATTAGCTCTTCGAGTCATCAGAAGGGCAGAAGGCCAGCTCTGCAGGGAGGCATACCTAAATCTGTCCCTGGGATATCAGGGAGGCCTGGCTGAGTGAAGCCAGGCCCACCACAAGTCGAGGATGCCTGCAAAGCTGGAGGGTGAGCTGCAAATCTGGCCCCATCCCTTTAATCTGAGAGAGCACACACGCATGCACTTAGGGTCAGACTTGGGGGTATATAAGGTACATACGGCCAGTCTCTGCCTGCAGACAACTAAGACTGTCAGAGGTGTTTGAACCAGAGCAACTCCATCTTGAATAAGGGCAGAGTAAAATAAGAGTGAGAGCTACTGGCTGCATTCCCAGGAAGTTAGGCATTCTAAGTCACAGGATGAGATAGGAGGTCGCCACAGATACAGGTCACAAAGATCTTACTGATAAAACAGCATGCAGTAAAGAAGCTGACCAAATCCTACCAAAACCAAGATGGTGACGGAATTGACCTCTGGTTGTCCTCACTGCTCATTATAAGCTAATTATAATACATTAGCATGCTAAGAGACACTCCCAGCAGGGTCATGACAGTTTACAAATGCCATGGCAACATCAGGAAGTTACCCTATGTGGTCTAAAAGGGGAGGAACCCTCAGTTCCAGGGTAATTACCCATCCTTTTCCAGGAAAACTCATGAATAATCCATCGCTTGTTTAGCATACAATCAAGAAATAACCATAAAATAGCCAACCAGCAGCCCAGGGCTGCTCTGCCTATAGAGCAGCCATTGTTTTATTCCTTTCTTTTCTTTTCTTTTTTTTTTTTTTTTTTGAGATAAAGCTTCACTCTTGTTGCCCAGGCTGGAGTGCAATGGTATAATCTCAGCTCGCTGCAACCTCCGCCTGCCAGGTTCAAGTGATTCTCCTGCCTCAGCCTCCCAAGTAGCTGGGACTATAGGTGCCCACCACCACACCTGGCTAGTTTTTTGTATTTTTAGTAGAGACAGGGTTTCACCATGTTGGCCAGGCTGGTCTTGAACTCCTAGCCTCAGGTGATCCACCCACCTCAGCCTCCCAAAGTGCTGAGATTACAGGCGTGAGCCACTGCGCCTGGCCTGTTCCTTTACTTTCTTAATAAACTTGCTTTCACTTTACTGTATGGATTCACCTGGAGTTCTTTCTTGCGCAAGATCCAAGAACCCTCTCTTTGGGTCTGGATTGGGACCCCTTTCCGGTAACAAGACCTGTTAGTGAAATAATCAGAGGCCAAGCAAGGTGGCTCACACCTGTAATCCTAGCACTTTGGGAGGCTGAGGTGGAAGGATTGCTTGAGCCCAGGAGTTCAAGACCAGTCTGGGCAACATAAGGAGACACTGTCATCTCTACAAAAAAAAAAAATCAGCTGGGCGTGGTGGTGTGTGCCTGTAGTCCCAGCTACTTTGGAGGCTGAGGTGTGAGGATCACTTGGGCCTGGAAGGTCGGGGCTGCAGTGAGCCGTGATCTCACCATTGCACTAAGCCTGGGTAACACAGTAAGACCCTGCTTCAAAAAAACGAAAAAAGAAGCAAACAGAGCGGTTCCTGAATGAGTTGCCTTCACTACAGGAAGCCTTACCTAAGGCAAAAATATGAACCCAAAGTTTATCTTCGGTGTGTCCTTCCCTGCTATGCTCATGACCTCTTAAACCCAGCCAGTGCCTTCTCTCATCATTCAAGGCCCCAGGACCTCACCCCCTTTGCCCCTCCTGACTTCCAATAACCACACCTTCCTGGCCTAGGATTCAATCTCGAAGGCTTCCATACTCCATGTCTTAACAACAATTATAGAAACTAATTCTTACTAGAGTGGTAGCTGACTAATAGTGCCCTTCCTAGGTGACAAAACACTTCTGTCCATCTAAAACAAACACTTCTCTAGAAGCAGTCAAGGAGTGACATACAGGGTAGGAATTTCAAAGACTAAGGCAGGTCAGCTCAGGAGAGGGAGATCTTTTTGTTGAGTCATGTTTTTTGTTTTGTTTTGTTTTGGTTTTGGTTTTATTTTTGAAGATGGTCTCACTCTGTTGCCCAGGCTGGAGTGCAGTGGTGATCACAGCTCACCTCAGTCTCGACTTCCCAAGCCAGGTTTTTTGTTTTGTTTTTTCCTCACTGCAACCTCTGCCTCCCAGGCTCAAGGAATTCTCCTGTCTCAACCTCCCTAGTAGCTGGGACTACAGGCACACACCATCATGTCCAACTAACTTTCGCATTTTTAGTAAAGACAGGGTTTCACCATATTGGTCAGGCTGGTCTCAAACTCCTGACCTCTGATGACCCACCCACCTCGGCCTCCCAAAGTGCTGGGATTACAGGTGTCAGTCACCGCACCCGGCACCCAAGCCAGGTTTTATAGAATCCTCAAATTATAACATTCTGGTGGCCTAAGAAGGCCAGTCTAACACACACACGCTTGTGGGTTCTTACTGATTCACGAATCCAACTATTTTCTAGTCCTGGTGTACCAGGAACCAGGAAAATACAAAGCTCTATAATTTATTTATTTTTTATTATTTTTTTTTATTTTTAAAAAATGTTTGAGTCTTACTCTGTCACCCAGGCTAGAATGCAGTGGCGCAATCTCAGCTCACTGCAACCTCCACTTCCTGGATACAAGTGATTCTCCTGCCTCAGCCTCATGAGGAGCTGGAACTATAGACATGCACCCCCACACCCAGCTAATTTAACTCTAGAATTTATAATACAAAAAGACAAGAATAACTCAGAGGAAAAGAACAATAAGAAGACAATTGAGCTGGGTGCAGTGGTCCACACCTATTATCTTAGCTACTCTGGAGGCTGAGGCAGGAGGATCGTGTGAGGCCAGGAGTTTGAGGCTACAGTGAGCTATGATTGCTCTACTGCACTCTAGCTCTGGATGACAGAGCAAGAAGTCATCTCGAAAACATAAACATAAAAAAAAATTAAATTTAAAAAAAAAGGACCATTGAGAGCTAAAGCTAAATCTGTGCTATTGATATTGTTAGAGCTATATTAATTCACAGAGGGAAAATGTCATTGTGGAAATGAGTCCACAATGGACTCATAGTGTGAAAAGAGTCCCACACTATTGTGGGATAAGACTGAGTCTAAAATGTAGATAGAATACAAGTATGGAATGTTCCAGGCCTTTCCAAAGGGTAGTGAAAAGGTTCCCCTGGAACTCTTTTCTTACTTTTCCAAAGATTTCCACTTAATTTCAGAAGCTTCTAGAATCCATCTCCTCAAATCCATCCAACCTTTGGGGTTATATTGATGGCAGGGAGCAACCATCACCCTAACTGGGGGTGGGGGGGGCACTGCCACAAGAACTGTAGGAAACTTGTTTCCATTCTAGCAGGTCATGATCCTTTTATAATCCTGTTCCTTCAGCCTGTCCTTTGAGAGAGGTGTGTTCTCAGCTAGAAACTCTAAATTGGTATTGTTGAACTGGAAGAGTCAGGAGCGCTCAGGAGACAGCTTATTATCATGCGAAGCCCAAAAGAGATTGCCCCTGGCTACAAGGGGGTGGGAATGTACAGTCACTGCCAAGGCCACTCATCCCTGCCAGTGGGCCTGCCAGAGCCTTGTAGCAGCAAGAACTCTGTACCACTCAGGGCTCACCCCAGCCAGTTCTAGGAGCTCAGCAGAGGCCCCGGCTGCTAAAAGGCTGCCTCTGCCCTGCTCACATCTCTCCCTGAAACAAGGACTGTTTATTGTTGCTTTGTCTTCTCCTCAGTTGTCCTCCTGAGACTGCCCCCAGAGGGCTGACAAGAATTGTGTGCTGGGTTCTGGACAGAAATAGAGTTGTAATTAAACACTAATTAATAAGGCTGCCCTCTGCCCACTTTCTTGCTAAAAGTCAGTAGTTCCTGACCATTTGCATTGCCTTTTTGCCTACAGGTAGGACCTCTGACATTAGGGTCATAAGACTAATAATTGATTTGCATCCCCATGGTTCCTGGCTGGAGTACAGTGGCACCACCCGATCTCAGCTCACTGCAACCTCCACCTCCCGTTCAAGGAGGTTCAAGAGATTCTCTTGCCTCAGCCTCCTGAGTAGCTGGCATTACAGGCATGCGCCACCACACCCGGCAAATTTTTTGTATTTTTATTAGATACAGGTTTTCACCATGATGGCTAAGCTGGTTTCCAACTCCTGACCTCAAGTGATCCACATGCCTCGGCCCTCAAAGTGCTGGGATTACAGGTGTGCACCACTGTGCCCGACCTAAAAGGTTTTTCAGACCCCCCAATTCCAGCACCCAGTCTGAAGACCCCCACAGAGGAACAGGAGCCGTGTGAGAATACAGCTTTTTCGTCTCCCTGTCCCAGGACTTCAGCCTGCACTCTTCCACCAATCAACGATCTCCGCACTTCTGCCCACTCCAAAACCCTTAAGAACCCTAACCTCAAATTCCCTGGAGAGATGGAGATGAGGTTTTCTCCCATCTCCTCATTCAGTGACCCTACAGTTAAACCTCTTTTTCTGGGCAACCCGGTGTCTTGGCATATTGACTTGCTGTGTGCATCAGGCAAGCAGACAATGATGGCTCCACTGCCCTCGCTTTTCCTTCTAATCTCCATTTTGTGCTGCAGCTTCTTCCTCACTCTTCTCTTTTGCATGGTGCCCCAGCTCACACCTTGGTCCACATTTACCCTCCAGTCACTGTTGCAGTTGCCTGTGGGTGTCACCTGCCCCAGGGTTTCCCTCCTGGGGCACTCTGGATTGCACATGGACAAACCTAGAAGAGAGAAGTTAACATCCTATGGGGCAACCTTGAACCGAGGGGGCCAGAACTGGTGGATAAACATTCTCTATTATTTCCCTCAGATGAACAATTTTGAAGCTCGTTCTTTGGTTCCCTTTAGGGGCAAACAGGTGGACCAAGCCCAGGCGGCCTTCTTGGAGACGAGCTTGAGAAGGCAGCACACATTGGAATGGCTCTCCCTCCTTCCTCAGGTCACTCTCCCCAGTTCCTCACTCCTGTTCTGGGGTAATTCCCAAAATAAATGACCTGTGTGCCAGCTCTTGTCTCAGACTCTGCTTCTTTGGGAAACCCCAGCTGACAGCTCTCCTTTCTCCCCAGGCCTCACTCTGTTTTTCCTTCTCCGTGCTGCTGTTTTTCTTCTCAAGGTCTGTTCTCCTCAGTCAGCCTCGGAGACACTGTGTTCCCAGGCAGGCTGCACGTGACGAGGTGGGAGAGTATACCTCCACTTGGCTCGCTGGAAACAAAGACAACCAAGGTCAAGGAGGGCAGCAAGGACAAGAGAGGGGCTAAAGAGGGGAGAGGGATGCTTCCAGTCTTAAGAAGTCTTCTTTGGAATAGAGGGGACTGGTCTAGCCCGAAAGTGAGTGCGGCCTGATGTTCTTCCTGGATACTCTGCGCTCCTTGGAGGTAGGCCTGATGCTGGTTGGTGGCAGGATCTGCAGGTCTCAGAGGATCCTTCCTGTCCTGCACAGTTCACCTGGGCTTTCTCTGGGTGGGGCTTCTTCTCCAGCCTCCAAGTGTACAACTTGACCTTGAGCAGCCCTCTGTTCTCCGTCCTCACTGAAGACACAGTAGAAGGACTTTATTTACATCTAGTCTGTGGCAGGAAGGACTCATCCACTGAAGGGGTTCCCATCTGTGTCAGGCTTGGCTCAGGCTGTTGGAAGGACCTGTCACCATCTAGTCTCAGGCATGGTAAAACACTCCCCATGCCAGGTGTGGTGGCTCATGCCTGTAATCCTAGCACTTTGGGAGGCCAAGGCCAGCCAGATCACTTGAGGTCAGGAGTTCGAGACCAGCCTGGCCAATATGGTGAAATGCTATTTCTACTAAAAATACAAAAAAACAAAATTAGCAGGAAATCGCTTGAACCCAGGAAGCAGAGCTGCAGTGAGCCAAGATCGCAGCACTGCACTGCAGCCTGAGCAACAGAGAAAGACTCTGTCTCAAAACAAAACAAAGCAAAACAAAACAAAACACACTCCCCAAACGGTCACACTCCAAGCAACAGGCAAGGGAACAAGAGAGTAAATTCTGGACTGATTCAAGCCTTGACAAAATTTCTAGGGTGGAAGAACGAGAAGGAGAGCAACATTTCAGGAATAAACAAGTTCAGAATTTATGTGTAGTAAATAATACTTTAGCCCTCCAACTAAGTATGCAAGAAACATCACTTTCTTCATTTCCTAGAAATCAATTTGATTTCTACTTTAAGGCCCCCACCTGGCAGGAGAATTCATGCCAGTCATTGCTGAGGTTTCATTTCCCTTCCCCACCCAGGAAACTCCAGACACAATAGTTCTAAGAAGACACAGATGTGGCCAGAGGAAGTCCTTCCAGGTGTAGCACTCAACCTAGTCTGCTCTATTGGGCAAGACAGACATGGGGTCTCCTCCCATTAGGACGAGTGATAGCATAATAGAATAGAGTCCTAGGAACTGAGACAAGGAAGCTGCAAACTCAGCCTGAACTCCTTGAGAAGGATTGACTCACCGAGGAGGAGACCTCTGAGCCATGACTCTAAGAACGACAAGAATTTTGCCTCGTAGAGGAGAAGAAAAGCATTCTGGAAAGATGTCACAGTGGAATGAAAGGGCCAGGTCATTCTGGGAATGAGTGCCTGGAGGCTGATACTCATGTGGGTGTGGGGAAGGCAAAGGTAAGAGAGGAGTTTAGAAAAAAGAACACAATCTCCTTTGAGACCAGCCTGGCCAACATGGTGAAACCCTGTCTCTACTAAAGATACAAAAATTAGCCGGGTGTGGTGGCGCACTCCTGTAATGCCAGCATTTTGGGAGATCAAGGCAGGTGGATGATTTGAGGTCAGGAGTTTGAGACCAACCTGGTCAGCACTGCAAAACCCCATCTGTACTAAAAATACAAAAATTAGCTGGGCATGGTGGTGGGCACCTGTAATCCCAGATACTCGGGAGGCTGAGGCAGGAGAATTGCTTGAACCTGGGAAGTGGAGGCTACAGTGAGCCCAGATCATGTAGCTGCACTTCAGTGTGGATGACAGAGTGAGACCCTGTCTCAAAAAAAGAAAAAAAGAACAAAATCCCCAAGGAAGACTTATAATGTGTCCTGTGATGGTTTTTTGTTTTGTTTTCTCTTGCTAGGGTTGGGGCCTGTGTAATAAACAACCCTCTCTCTTTGTCTCCTCAAGTTTGGAACCAACTAAAAAATAAGATGCAGGAAACACGTGTACACTTAAATGTCAACTTTGTGGCAGATCAAAGCTGGATTGGAGGACATAGTGCAAATGAGCAGCCCCCATGGACTTCCTATCACATTCCTGTCACAGCGAATGTAGACAGACTATTCAACCAGTCACAGGAGTGCTGGATAAGCTCAGCCCTGTCTGAGCAGCCCAGAATCTACCCTAAGGCAGGTCCTAAAGAGAGCACCTGGTGAGGCTTCGCAGGCTCAACTTCTGCCTTGAAACCTTCACACCAGACGGTGAATTGGTTTCATGCTCTACCTCCCACAATGGTCTTGAAATATAAAGGAGTGCAGCTGACATGGGATCCATGGGGATTAAGGTTTCCTGATGACATTTCAGGCAAAATATTGGATGGAGAAAATATTACTGGATGGGAACCATTCTTCTTGCCGGGAGAGTCACGCCAGAGAGACTCCAGGAATGTGGCTCCAATGGACACCCCTCCACAGGGAAGCAAGAAGTGGGGGATGGAGTTTCCATTTCACAACTCACATCCACCCTGTGGGCACTCGCATTATTATCGCTTTCTGAAATAAAGAACTACCTTACATCTGTGTAGAAATCAAACTTTTCAGAGTAGTTTCACATCCATAAAACAAGAGCATAGAAAGAAAGTAGAAGAGGTTTCTAAAATCACCTAAGCCTATTTCTCCTTTTACAGATGATAAAATTCAGGCTGTGAGCATTAAGAGACCAGCCAAAGTGGATCACCTGAGGTGAGGAACTCGAGACCAGCCTGGTCAATATGGCGATGGATGCCTGTAATCCCAGCTACTTGGGAGGCTGAGGCAGGAGAATCGCTTGAAACTGGGAGGCAGAGCTTGCAGCTGAGATCGTGCCACTGCACTGCAGCCTGGGCAACAAGAGCAAAACTCAGTCTCAAAATAAGAGACCAGCCAAGGACCACACAATTAGTGGTCACCTGTCTCCCAGCATGACCAAAACTCACAAGTTCCTTTGTCTTTAGATCCCCAGCACAAAACCTTCGTCCATCTTTGCATTCTCTTCTCTGCAGCAGCTATCCTGAAAATCAACACAATTGTTGGAAAAGAGGGAATTGAAGGAAAAGAGCTCCTGGGAGCAGCTAACTGCTCTGGGTGGACCCAAGACGCTTGGCCTATAAAATGTATTTGTTTATATTTGCATTGCCGGTATTCAGCAGAGGGGCTGATAGAGTGCTGTGTAAGGTCTCCATTCCGACGAACCGAATGAATGCTTGCATGGATAAATGAATGGCTAAGGGGCAGAAAACTGGAGATAGGAAACGTTTTTTCGAAAACGGGTGAAGAAGGATTGTTGAAACAGCGGAGCAGTGAACTTGGCGTTCCTTGGGGGCCTCTGCTGGGCTTGTGCTCCGGCTGGCGCCTCTCCCCATTCTCCAGGCATCTTTAAAGGTCATCTTGGGTTTTTTCCTCTCCTTCATCCCTGTATCGAATTTGTTTCCAAGTTCTCTCATATCTCCTTCTTTTCCATCTCTGTTGCCACATTCTGGCCTAGGTGCTTATCACTTTGTGCTGGCCTGGACTCATGTGTTGGGGCCGGGCTGAGCACAGAGGCCTGGGAGTCAGTTAGGAGGCTATCTCCCTGCATCAGGAGGCAGCTGACACCTGCTTTTGTCTCCCCTCCCCCTCCACAGCCTGTGGTTTCCTCCTTATCGGCTACTCTCATGTGCACCTTCAGCCTCCTCCCAGCCAGCTCCCAGCTCTCACCAGCCCAGGGACTCCCCACACTTTCAGGCTCCCTCCACCCCCTCACCCTTACCCTCCCCTCCCCCAGCCCCTTCCTCAGGTTTCAATTAGCTAGCTGCCCATAGATTGCAGCAAATTTATTCTCCCTGAAATAGCAGTGACCCATAACAAGGCTTAATGAGATCATCCCCCAAGGAATTTAATAAGGGACAATCCCTTTAGCCAGTCAGATGAGTGTGTCAGCTGTGTGTGAGGGAGTATTGGGGGACGGAAGGCAGACAGTGGGTGCCCCACCTCTGGCGTGTGTTGGTGGTCTGGGCCCCGGGACAGGCGGCAGTGGGTGTGGGAAGCAGAGAGACCTGGCAGACCGGCTGGGTGGGACAGCACAGAGGCACAAGCTCACCTACTTCAGAAGTGTGCCAAGAGCTAGCAGGAAACCTGATGCCCTTCCTGACTCAGCTTCCCAAGAGCTCCCCAGGGCAGTCCTAGAGGTCACAGCCCAAGAGTTTTAGGTGTCATGGGAGGAAGACTGCAGAGTGGACCCTTTGCCCCTACTAAATTAACAGAGGTGGGGATGGATGCCCAGCATGGTTGTGCTTCCCTTACAGAGCAGGGGAAAGAGGATGTTTGTTTTTCCTGCTCTTGAAAGCTGATCGCCTCTGCAGTCAGGCGTGGTGCCAGTTGTGGTCAGTGTCCAGCCTGGCAGATAGGTCATCGAGGACTCAGGGTGAGTCCTCAACTGTCTGCATTTTGCAGCAGCCACCTCAACAACACACCTCCTTGGCACCCACAGCCCCCCACAGTAGAGCACTAGCCTGCTCACCCATTAGAGAACAATTCTTCCTTCTCACAACGGTGCAGCACTCAGCATCTGCCCATACAGAGTCTCCAAAAGCTAGAGCCTGAGAGACTCCTAGGTGTGACCCGCTTCAACCATTTCCCTAATTCACAGATGCGCAACTGGGACCTAGGGAGGTTAAGAGACTTCCCTAATGTACTGGCTTTCTGTGTTGCCCACAAATCCCCTAAAAATGATTGTCATACAGCAGATTAAAATAACACATACTTAGCATCATTTCTATGGGTCAGGAGCCTGAGCTCAGCTTAGCTGCCTCCTCTGCTCCAGGGTTTCCCCAGGCTGAAATCAAGGTGTCAGCTGGGGCTAGAGTCTCATCAGAGGCTCAAGTAGGGAAAGACCTGCTTTCAGGCTCCCTCAGGCCGTTAGCAGAATCCATCTTCTTGCAGCTGTAGGACCAAAGTACCCATTTTCTTGCTGGTGGTCAGCCGAATGCTCTCGCAACTAAATGCTGCCCACTCTTCCTTGCCAAGTGGCTCTCTCCACAGGTCTTCTCATAGCAGGTCAATTTCTTCAAAGCCAATAACCGAGAGAGAGTCTCCAACCTCAGAGAGGGGCCAGTCCTTAAAAGCCTTTTAAGGCTTTTAACTGATTGAGTCAGGCCCGCCCAGATGATCTCCCTTTGGATGAAATAAAATCAACAGATTTGAGACCCTAATTACATCTTCCAGATTTCTTTACCTTTGCCATATTCTGTTTGTGAGAATCAAGTCACACAAAGTTTGAATGTGTCCCACCCACATTCAAAGGGAGGGGATTACATCCCAGCTACTTGGGAGACTGAGGCAGGAAGATTCTTGAACCCAGGAGGCGGAGGTTGCAGTGAGCTGAGATCGCGCCACTGCACTACGGCCTGGGCAACAGAGCAAACCTCTGTCTTGAAAAATAAATAAATAGGCCAGGCGTGGTGGCTCATGCACTTTGGGAGGCTGAGGTGGGTGGATCACGAGGTCTGGAATTCGAGACCAGCCTGGCCAACACAGTGAAACTCCGTCTCTACTAAAAATACAAAAATTAGCTGAGTGTGGCGGCACATGCCTGTAATCCCAGCTACTCGGGAGGCTGAGGCAGGAGAATTGCTTGAACTCGGGAGGCAGAGGTAGCAGTGAGCCAAAATCACGCTACTGTATGGCGACAGAGCTAGACTCCATCTCATAAATAAATAAATAAACAAATAAATAAATAAATAAAGTGAACAGCAGCAGATGGGAAATTTTAGGGCCACTCTAGGGTCTGTCTGTCTACCACATCTAATGTCACACAGCCAGATAACAGCAGAAACAAGACCTAGAACCTAGGTTTCCTATAGAAACAGGTCCCTGGGGCCAGTTACATTTCAGAATTCAGAATGTTCCAGATTTCAGATAGGTAATCAGGGGCTTATACCATAAACATAATACCCCCAGTAGCGCCTGAAGGAACACCCAGGAGTCACAGGCCTTAGAGTTCTGCAGTTGACCAAAATGGGGGTTCAGGCGAGGTCCTGCTGCCAAATGAATTCAGGTCAGATCAGGTTTTGCCAAATGAATTATGAAAAACCTTTGGGTTTTAGAGCTTTGGGGGCTTTGGAAATTCCAGTAAGGGATTGTGAGCCCATAATTGACACTCATTGAGTTCTGACCATATGCCAGATTTGGGCTAAGGATATACATTCTCAGAGCCCTTTGAGAGAAGCAGGTTTTCGAGATTTTTTTTTTTTTTTTTTTTGAGACGGAGTCTCGCTTAGTCGCCCAGGCTGGAGTGCAGTGGCTGGATCTCAGCTCACTGCAAGCTCCGCCTCCTGGGTTTACGCCATTCTTCTGCCTCAGCCTCCCGAGTAGCTGGGACTACAGGCGCCTGCCAACTCGCCCCACTAGTTTTTTGTATTTTTTTTTAGTAGAGACAGGGTTTCACTGTGTTAGTCAGGATGGTCTCGATCTCCTGACCTCGTGATCCTCCCGTCTCGGCCTCCCAAAGTGCTGGGACTACAGGCTTGAGCCACCGTGCCTGGCCTCGAGATTTTTTATTTTACTTTATTTTTGAGATGGAGTCTTGCTCTGTAACCCAGGCTGGAGTGCAATGGCGTGATCTCAGCTCACTGCAACCTCTGCCTCCTGGGTTCAAGCAATTCTCTTGCCTCAACCTCCCGAGTAGCTGGGACTAAAGGCTTGTGCCACCACGCTTGGCTAATTTTTGTATTTTTAGTAGAGACAGGGTTTCACCATATGGGTCAGGCTGGTCTTGAACTCTTGACCTCGTGATCTGCCTGCCTTGGCCTCCCAAAGTGCTGGGATTACAGGCATGAGCCACCGTGCCCGGCCATTTTTGCAATTTTTAAACCATTTTCCTTCCTATATCTCCTTCCTTTCCCTTCTCTTTCAAGTGGGCTCTGCATTCATTGATGTGGAGGTGGGAGGAGGCTGGGTAGAGCCTGAAAGTCTGTCTTGCTTATATTTTGACAAAGCTGCTCAAGCCTCAGATTGGGGAGGAAATGTGGGCCTTTGATAAAACACTTCCGACAAGAAAATAAATACATAAATAAGTAAGAAACACAAAACAGACACCAAAGACTGGAAATAGATCCCTCACACCAGGCTAGGTAGAGGAAGGGGATGGGCTGGGGCCTTCTGGCAGCATTCCCAAGCTGGCAGTACTCCCAGGGTGAAGGCTGCATGCTGTGTCTAAACAACTGGCATCCCGGGTGCCTCTCAGTGTGCTTCCCCGGGAATGGAGGGAAGGGACATCCTGGCTAGACACTGCTTGGCTCAGGATTGTCTTTGATTTTCTTTCTCATAATGTTGTGTGAGTCTTCTCTTTGCGCTAGAGCAAGTCTATTTCTCTCTAGCCCAAGTACAGAACTTATTGTTGAATAGATATTGCTCAATAAATGCTCCTTTAGGGTTGGGTGCCGTGGGAGGCTGAAGTGGGTGGATCACTTGAGCCCAGGAATTTGAGACCAGCCTGGGGAACATGGCGAAACCCCATTTCTGCAAAAAGTACAAAAAGTAACGGGGCACGGTGGCAATAACCTATAATCCCAGCTACTCGGGAGGCTGAGGTGGGAGGATCGCTTGAGCCTGAGCTGCAGTGAGCCATGGTCACACACTCACACACTCTAGCCTGGACAAAAGAGTGAGACCTTGTCTCATAAAATAAAATAAAATAATAAAATAAAATAAAATAAAATAAAATAAAATAAAATAAAATATGCTCATTGAGGGACTCTCTTCAGTGAGTACTGTGGGTCCCTAGGCCCCTCCATCTAGGACTTCCTATGTAGTTAACATCCTCTGAAGTATTTGCTTTGGTTAGGAGACCCTCTGTTTGTGTGTTTTTTGTTTTGTTTTTGTTTGTTTTTTTGAGATGGAGTCTCGCTCTGTTGCCCAGGGTGGAGTGCAATGGCACTATCTCGGCTCACTGCAAGTTCTGCCTCCCAGGTTCAAGCAATTCTCCCTGCCTCAGCCTCCCGAATAGCTGGGATTACAGGCGTCTACCAGCACGCCTGGCTAATTTTGTATTTTTAGTAGAGACGGCTGGCTGGTCTCGAACTCCTGACCTTAGGTGATCCACCCACCTTGGCCTCCCAAAGTGCTGGGATTACAGGTGTGAGGCACTGTGCCCAGCAACCCTCTGTCAGATTTCATGCATCATCCTCCCCTCAAGGAACCAAAGCCTCATGCTAAATGGGTGCAATCCCCAGGCCCGAAGTAGGAGAGTGGTTTGAGCGCTGGGCTTGTCCTTTTGGGAGCGAATCTTACCATGTGATTTGACTTTCGCCCCAGGACCACCCAATAGCCTTTCAAGGACTGGGTTTGTCCTTTTTTCCTTAACTTTGAAAGTATCTTAAAGATGTGACTGCCCTCTGGTGGCTACAATTATATATGTCAACGGCCCCTTGCCCTTCAAACAAGTGATTCAGTGTCCTAGGAAGGAGAGAGCTGCAGGGTTAGGTTTTGGTTTTGTTTGGTATCAGAGGTGAGAGAGCAGGCCATAACACTTCTCTCTGTGTTTACTGGCATAAATGCCAGACTTCTGGTAGTTTACAGGATCTGGGTCATTTTGGGTGTAAAGTTCTTGAGGGCAGAGAACTACTTCAGTTTGGTTCAATGTTTTATCTAGTGCCTAGCAGAGCGCTGGGCACACCATACCTGCTCAAAAATGTTTATTGAATAAAGAAACTGCTCCCTCAAAGGGAGCAACCACAACCTCATTCATTATTACCTCACTTTGCTGCCTTTTCATAGATGATACAAAGGCATTTGAAAAAATTCACTACCTGTTAAAAAAAAAAAAAAAAACCAACAAGGCCAGGTACAGTGGTTCACACCTGTGATCCTAGCACTTTGGGAAGCCAAGGTAGACAGATCACTTGAGCCCAGGAGTTCGAGACCTGCCTGGGCAACATAATGAGATTTCGTCTCTACAAAAAAATAAAAACAAAATTAGCTGGGCATGTTGGTGCACCCCTGTGGTCCCAGCTACTCAGGAGTCTGAGGCTACTCAGGAGTCTGATCCCTTGACCCCTGGGGGTCAAGGCTGCATTGAGCAGAGATGATGCCACTGCACTCCAGCCTGGATAACAGAGTGAGACCCTGTCTCAAAAAAAAAACCAGCCTCCCTGGGTCCTGGGGCCAAGGGCAGTGCAGTTTAAAATAAAAATATATAGATTAAAAATAATAATAAAAACCAAATAAAATTGGACTAAAAGAATTTCCTTGACATGATAAATAAATAAATCTGAACCCAAGCTTAAAGGCAAAACCACTTTAGTAGAAGAATTTCCATTCAACTCAGGAGCACAACAAGGCTGTTCTTTCTGGCAGACCGTTTTCCGAAGGTGGTTATGTGCTTTTCTCATGATGTAATCCTAAGGATCCACCCATTGTGGGGAGTCTGTGTCCCCTTCCCTTGATTCTGGGTGGACTACTATGACTGCCTTGATTGATATATATGGTGGAAGTAATCCTTAGACTCTGGGTGGACTACTATGACTGCCTTGATTGATATGTATGGTGGAAGTAATCCTTTGACTCTGGGTGCACTACTATGACTGCCTTGATTGATATGTATGGTGGAAGTAATCCTTTGACTCTGGGTGGACTACTGTGACTGCCTTGATTGATATTGCATGGTGGAAGTAATCCTTTGTGACTTCCAAGGTTAGGTCATAAAAATGCCATATACTTTGTTGAGACATCTACCCTTAAAAACCAGCCATCATGTCAAAAAGAAACTCAAACTAGCCATCACAGAAGAGCTACTCAGAGAGGTCATGTAGAAGTGTTTTAGCCAGAGGCTGAGATCTTGGCCAGCATACAGACATGAGTGAAGACATCTCCAGGTGATTCTACTCCTCAGCTATGGAACTGGATGATTCTTTAAATATTGCTAACTTGAGGCCCCAGATAGTAAGGAGCAAAGATAAGCCATGTCCATTATACTCTGTCAAAATTTCTCACCCCAGAAGACGTGATTGTTTTATTCCAGTTTTCAAGTAGCTTATTATACAGCAGTAATGACTAAAACACTTATCACTACCATCACCACACTGGTATTACCTGTTAAAGATAAACACAGCTACACAGTAGTGAAAGTGGTGAAAACAGATTTTATTGGCCAAGGGCTTTGGCTCATGCCTATAATCCTGGCACCTTGGGAGGCTGAGACAGGAGGAGTGCTTGAGGCCAGGAGTTTGAGACCAACCTGGGCAACACAGTGAGACCCCGTCTCTACAAGAAAAACAAAAACACAAAACTCAGATTTTATTCAGCAACTGCTGACAGAAGAAAGAGCCAAACTCCATTCTGCACCCAAAGGCCGAGAAGCCCAAGCTCCTTTCTGATTTGTGCTGAGGTGACTGGGTCTTCGAAAGACAGAATGACAGAGGAGACAAGTGAGGTCCCAGTAAAGTCAGCAAGGGGAAAAACTGCAAAGGGTTGGTCAGTATAAATGCAATTAGGCCAGCTGTGTCTGCGAGCTGGCAATTATGCGAGTTAGGAATTCTGCCCTTCCACAGCGACTGGGAGACAGAGGGCCTATCCTTTCTGATGATTACATTTCAAAGGAATGGCTCTCTGGTCCTTGAGAAAGACACTTCTGAATTGGAGGAATTACATATATGCCTTAAAGGGAGAAATGAAGTATTCTTAATTTTAAGCCCTTCTTATTAATGTTCTGAGAAACAGGGGGTCTATCATTAGAAGTTTGCAAAAACAAACAGTAAATTCTCCTGGCAGCATCAAGCTTGCTTTCTTTTGTTTTTTTTGTGTTCACTTTTTGTGAGTATATGTATTTTGTAAGTGTATATATGTATGGAGTGTATAAGATAATTTGATACAGGCATACAATGTGTAATAATCATATCAGGGTAAATGGGGTCTCCATCACCTCAAGCATTTATCCTTTGCGTTACGAACAATCCAATTATACTTTTAGTTATTATCATTATTATTATTATTTTAGATGGAGTTTTGTTCTTCTTGCCCAGGCTGGAGTAAAATGGTGCAATCTCGGCTTATCGAAACCTCCGCCTCCTGGATTCAAGTGATTCTCCTGCCTCAGTCTCCCAGGTAGCTGGGATTACAGGCTTGCACCACCACGCACGGCTAATTTTGTATTTTTTAGTAGAGACAGGTTTTCTCCATGTTGGTCAGGCTGGTCTTGAACTCCTGACCTCAGGTGATCTGCCCACCTCAGCCTCCCAAAGTGCGGTGATTACAGGCATGAGCCACTGCTCCTGGCTAGTTATTTTATTATTTATTTATTTATTTGAGATGGAGTCTCACTCTGTCGCCCAGGCTAGAGTGCAGTGGTGCGATCTCAGCTCACTGCAACCTCCGCCTCCCGGGTTCAAGTGATTCTTCTGCCTCAGCCTCCTGAGTAGCTGGAACTACAGGCGCGCACCACCACCCCCGGCTAATTTTTGTATTTTTAGTAGAGACAGGGTTTCACCATATTGGCCAGGTTGGTCTTGAACTCCTGACCTTGTGATTTGCCCACCTTGGCCTCCAAAAGTGCTGGGATTATAGGAGTGAGCCACCATGCCTGGCTGCTTTTAGTTATTTTATTTTAGACAGGGCTCTGGCTCCATCGCCTACACTGGAGTGCAGGGGCGCAATCTTGGCTCACGGCAACCTCTGTCTCCCAGGCTCAAGTAATCCTCCCACTTTAGCCTCCTGAGTAACTGAGATCACAGGTACGCACCACCACACTCGGCTAATTTTGTTTTGTTTTGTTTTGTTTTGGTAGAGGTGGGCTTTTGCCATGTTGCACCGGCTGGTCTCAAACTCCTGGGCTCAAGCAATCTGCCCACCTCTGCCTCCCAAAATGCTGGGATTACAGACATGAGCCACTGCGCCCAGCCCAAACTGTGTTTTAAAATTTTGTTTTCTTTCCTCCTTTCTCCCCAATCTCAAGATATAACTTTGAGACAAACTGCATATATCTTTCCTTTCATCTTCAAATATAGCTTCAGAATGTGCTGTGAACCTCCAATCCTTTTCTTTTCCTGTTCTATGTTCCCATGCTTTATGTACACGTATTTACTTAGATGCATGTTAAGCACATACCATACTCAATTATCTGGTCATATATTTCCTTAGAAGCTTCAGGGGCTGGATCCTGATACAGACCAGACACCTTGAGCCACGATGGCACCAACCCCTTCACCGGATGGAACAATAATTCAAGATAAGCTATTGGAGAAAATCATGCTGCCCAACACCTGCTAGCTCCCCTTCCTCTTCTGCATTCCAAACGCTCTCTCTCTCTCTCTCTCTCTCTCTCTCTCTCTCTCTCTCTCTCTCTCTGTGTGTGTGTGTGTGTGTGTGTGTGTGTGTGTGTGTGAGACGGGGTCTCACTCCATCACCCAGGCTGGAGCGCAGTGGCACCATCACCACTCACTTCAGCCTGCACCTCCTGGGCTCAAGTGATCTTCCCACCTCAGCCTCCCAAGTAGCTGGGAATACAGGTGTGTGCCACCATACCTGGCTAATTTTTGTATTTTTTGTAGAGATGGAGTTTCGCCATGTTGCCCAGGCTGGTCTTGAACTCCTGAGCTCTAGTGATCTGCCTGCCTACGCCTCCCATATTGTTGGGATTATAGGCATGAGCAACCATGCCTGGCCCAAATCTTCTCTTTAAAAACCCCTGCACTCCCTCTACAAATTCAAAAGTAGAATTTTTTTCATTCTTTTCCTTGCTGGCATGGATAATAAAGTCTCACTCTCTTTTTTTTATCACATCTTGTTATTATTTTGGCTTCTTTTTACAAACAGCGAGCAGCCAGACCCTTTTGCCAGTTACAATATCAGATTTGTGAGATAGATAGATGATAGATAGATAGATAGATAGATAGATAGATAGATAGATAGATAGGCAGACAGACAGATAGATAGAGTTTTTTTCTTCGACCATTCTCCATAACGAAGGGGTGTGAGATAATATTAGCTTCCTATAAAAGGAATGTGGCCAGGCACAATGGCTCCTGCCTGTTATCCCAACACTTTGGGAGGCCGGGGTGGGAAGACTGCTGGAAGCCAGGAGTTTGAGACAAGCCCAGGCAACATAGAGAGACCCCATCTCCACAAAAAAAATTAACCACGCTTGGTGGTACATGTCTGTCATCCCAGCTACTCTAGAGGCTGAGGGAGGATGATTGCTTGAGCTATGATGGTGACACTGCACTCCAGCCTCTGCAACAGATAAAAATCTTGTCTCTAAAAACAAAACAAAATAAACAAACAAACAGAAAAATATGAACTGTAGTGGTTAACTTCAGACCTGGTGGGAAAGTATGGCGAAATCTATATTAAGTATAAATGTAGGCCTATGTGGGTAGATGAACCCTTTTGCAGAGAACAACTAGGAAAGCTGAAAAAATGCAAAGTAAAACATTGTTTGATGCCAGTGCGGTGGCTCACGCCTGTAATCCCAGCACTTTGGGAGGCCAAGGCAGGCAGATCACAAGGTCAGGAGATCAAGACCATCCTGGCCAACATGGTGAAACTCTGTCTCTACTAAAAATACAAAAATTAGCTGGGTGTGGTGGTGCATGCCTGTAGTCACAGCTACGTGGGAGGCTGAGGCAGGAGGATCACTTGAAGCCGGGAGGCGGAGGTTGCAGTGAGCCAAGATCATGCCACTGCACTCCAGCCCGGTGACAGAGCAAGACTCCATCTCAAAAAAAAAAAAAAAAAAAAAAAATTGTTTGAAGGTATGAGAGAGCTGCCCAAGTAGTCAGTACTTGAGGGGCTAAGGTTCAGAGGGAAGAGAAACTCCTGGAATGAAGCCTCTCTTTACCCTTGAGGAATGTGCTGATTCATAAATGGTGTAGGATAGGCATGCTGAAAAGCTGAACAAAAACTGGTTGCCAAGCTGGGCACGGTGGCTCACACCTGTAATCCCAGCACTTTGGGAAGCTAAGGCAGGAGGATCACTTGAACCCAGGAATTCGAGACCAGTCTGGCCAACATAATAGAACCCTATCTCTATAAAAAAAAAAAAAATAATAAAAAGAAACATCCAGACTGAAGGAGGAAAAGACGATTGGAAAAAAGAGGAGAGAAAAAGAGGGTGGAAAATACAGAAAAGAGTGCAAAACGTCTACTGGAGACAGTGAGAAAGTCTAACATCTAGGTCATTGGTGGTATGAGAAACACGGAGGGAGAAAATGGAGCAGAGGCAATACTTAAAAGAGATAATGCTGATTTTTTTCCAAAGAGATAAAATAAGTCAAGCTACTAATACAAGGAGTTCTATGAACCCTAATTAGGAGAAGTTAAAAAAGAAAAACTCGGCCGGGCGCGGTGGCTCAAGCCTGTAATCCCAGCACTTTGGGAGGCCGAGACGGGCGGATCACGAGGTCAGGAGATCGAGACCATCCTGGCTAACACGGTGAAACCCCGTCTCTACTAAAAACTACAAAAAAACTAGCCGGGCGACGTGGCGGCGCCTGTAGTCCCAGCTACTGGGGAGGCTGAGACAGGAGAATGGCCTGAACCCGGGAGGCGGAGCTTGCAGTGAGCTGAGATCCGGCCACAGCACTCCAGCCTGGGTGACAGAGCGAGACTCCGTCTCAAAAAAAAAAAAAAAAAAAAAAAAAAAGAAAAACTCAGCTAGCACATCATAGGATTGCTGAAAACCAAAGACAGAGACAAAAATGACCACAGAATGGCCAGACGCAGTGGCTCACACCTGTAATCTCAGCACTTTGGGAGGCCGAGGCAGGTGGATCACCTGAGGTCAGGAGTTCCAGACCAGCCTAGCCAAGATGGTGAAATCCAATCTCTACTAAACATACAAAAATTAGTCAGGCGCGGTGGCAGGCGTCTATAATCCCAGCTACTCACTCGGGAGGCTGAGCCAGGAGAATCGCTTGAACTGGGTGGCAGAAGTTGCAATGAGCCGAGATCACACCACTGTACCCCAGCCTGGGCAATAAAGTAAGACTCTGTCTCAAAGAAAACAAACAGACAAACAAAAAACCGCAGAAAAAAATACACTTACTTAAAAATAAACATGTTAGTTTGGTGGACAGATGATTTCTCAGCAGAAATGTTGTGTAGTGGACAGAATCAGAGTGGTCCCCACAAGCCTTGCCTCCTGGGGTTCATGCCTTTGTGTGATTTTTCCATCTTGTGTGGAGACAGGGCCTGTGGCCTGCTTCTAACCAATAGAACAAGGCAGGCCAGGTGTGGTGGCTCAATATCTGTGATCCTAGCACTTTGGTGGGTGGATCACTTGAGGTCAGGAGTTTGAGACCAACCTGGACAACATGGTGAAGCTCCGTCTCTATTAAAAATACGAAAATTAGCTGAGCATGGTGGTGCACGCCTGTAATCCCAGCTACTCAGGAGGCTGAGGCAGGAGAATCGCTTGAACCGGGGAGGCAGAGTTTGCAGTGAGCCGAGATCGCGCCATTGCACTCCAGGCTAGGCGACAGAAAGAGACTCCATTTCAAAAAAAAAAAATCTGTTCATCGAAAGATGCTATTAAGCCGGGCGCGGTGGCTCAAGCCTGTAATCCCAGCACTTTGGGAGGCCGAGACGGGCGGATCATGAGGTCAGGAGATCGAGACCATCCTGGCTAACACGGTGAAACCTCGTCTCTACTAAAAAAATACAAAAAACTAGCTGGGCGAGGTGGCCGGCGCCTGTAGTCCCAGCTACTTGGGAGGCTGAGGCAGGAGAATGGCGGGAACCCGGGAGGTGGAGGTTGCAGTGAGCTGAGATCCGGCCACTGCACTCCAGCCTGGGCGACAGAGCGAGACTCCGTCTCAAAAAAAAAAAAAAAAAAAAAGAAAGATGCTATTAAAAGAGCAAAAAGGCAAGCCACAGAATAAGATAAGACATTTGCAATATTTTAGCAGGTAAAGAGTTAATATCCAGAATATATAAAGAACTGCCACAAATCAATAAGAAAAAGGCACAGTCGAATAGAAAAATGGGCAAAAGACTAAACGGGCAATTCACAAAACAGAGTATCTAAATAGCCAACAAGTATGTGAAAATGTTCTTAACCTTGTTAATCATATAGAAATGTCAAACTAAAACTAGAATTGTATACTACCAACACTCAAAAAATAGTTTAGCTTTTTTTTTTTTGAGATGGAGTCTTGTTCTTTTGCCCAGGCTGGAGTGCAGGGGCGTGATCTCAGCTCACCGCAACCTCCACCTCCCATGTTCAAGCGATTCTTTCCTCAGCTGGCATTACAGGCGCCTGCCACCATGCCCGGCTAATTTTTGTATTTTTAGTAGAGACAGGGTTTTACTATATTGGCGAGGCTGGTCTTAAACTCTTGACTTCAAGTGATCCATTCGCCTCAGCCTCCCAAAGTGTCAGGATTACAGACATGAGCCACTGTACCCAGCCTAGAAAAATTTTTAATAGCAATACCAAGGATTTATGAGAAGGTGGAGCAACTGGAACTCTCACACACATAGCTGGTGAGAGTGTAAATTAAAACATTCATTTTGGAAAATGTGTTGTAGATTTTTCTAAAGTTGAACATACTAGCAATTTTAGTCTTAGGTATCCACTTTACATAAATGCACACATATGCATACCAAATAACATGTATGAGAATGTACATAGCAGTTTTATTCATAAGAAACCCAAGTAGAAGCAACACAAATGTCCATCAACAGTAGAATGGGTAAATAAAACAATGAAGTATTCTAAAGTAGGGCACTATTGCCATTTTGGGCGAGATAACTTTTTGCTGTGAGGGGCTAACCTGTGTATACCACATACGATTTAGGAGCACCACTGGCCTCTACCCACTAGACTGCAGTACAACTAACACTACCCTAGTTGTGACAACCAAAAATGTCCCCAGAGATTGTCGAATGTCCCCTAGGGAGATTAAATCACCACCAATTCCCATCCCCAAGAATCACTGCTCTAAAGTCAATAGAAATAAAAAACTTCGGCTACATGCAACATTATAGACAAACGTCAAATATGTAACATGTGAAAGTGGCTAGGCACAAAAGTACATGCTGTCTGATTTCATTTAAATAAAGTTCTAAAACTGGAAATATTAATCAATGTAATACAACTTGGGATCTTCATGACTTTGGGGGAAGGTATTGACTAGGAAGGGACATAAGAAAGGTGGTCTCCAGTCGGACTTGGTGGCTCATGCCTGTAATCCTAGCACTTTGGGAGGCCAAAGTGGGAGGATTACCTGAGGTCAGGAGTTCGAGACCAGTCTGGCCAACATGGTGAAACCCTGTCTCTACTAAAAATACAAAAATTAGCTGGGTGTGGTGGCACACGCCTGTAATCCCACCTACTTGGGCTGAGACAGGAGAATTGCTTGAGCCCAGGAGATGGAGGTTACAGTGAGCCGAGATCTTGGCACTGCTGCACTCCAGTCTGGCCAACAGAATAAGACTCTGTCTCAAAAAAAAAAGAAAAAGAAAAAGAAAGAAAGGCGGTTTCCTGATGATACTCTATATGGACCCTAATCTGGGTAATATTTCCAGGGGTGTGTTCCTTTGTGAAAGTTTATCAAGCCATATCCTTCTGGTTTTGCTATATATACTCTGCTTTAAAGAAAGGTTATTCAAGAATATATGTCTGTGAATCTGGAGATGAGGAGAGACATAATTCTAGAATATGAAGCAAATGTTAAAATGTTACTTTAAAAAATACAAACAGAAGGGAATCTGACATCTCAATTTGGAAGAGAAAGAAAAACTGAGCTTTATTAGAACAACAGGTGGCAGGAAAAGAAGTGGCAAAGCTGAGTGAAAAGAAAGAAAAGGCCGGGCGTGGTGGCTCACGCCTGTAATCCCAGCACTTTGGGAGGCTGAGACAGGAGGATCACGAGGTCAGGAGATCGAGACCATCCTGGCTAACATGGTGAAACCCCGTCTCTACTAAAAATACAAAAAAAAAAAAAAAAAAAATTACCCGGGCATGGTGGAGGGTGCCTATAGTCCCAGCTACTTGGGTGGCTAAGGCAGGAGAATGGCATGAACCCGGGAGGCGGAGATTGCAGTGAGCCAGGATCGCGCCACTGCACTCCAGCCTGGGAGACAGCACGACTCTGTCTCAAAAAAAAAAAAGAAAGAAAGAAAAGAAATCTTATTTCTCCAAAGAATAGAAAGTGAGCTAATGCAGAAAATTCAACCCAGGACTAGAAGGTAAAAAAGGATTTCTACTCTGGTAGAAACTGCTAGTTACTCATGTTAATCCTTCCTCTCATTCTTCTTAACTAACAGAACCGCAAATGTATTCTATGCAACAATTTGACCACTAACACACTGCATTTTCCAGCTTTTCTTGCAAGTAATCTTGTTCAAAGTGATGTGGACGTGAATGCAGATGCTGCGGCAGCCATCCGTATAACCATAAGGTGACCTTGAGGATGGAAATGTAGTGGAGCACAAAGAAGGAGCTTTGAATCCCTATGCCTATAGAGGCTGCCACCTCCACCCTGGAATGCCTGCTTCTGATATTTTACATAAAAGAGAAATAAACCTCTCTTTTGCTTAAACCATGTTTTTGTGTTTTCTGTCATATGCAGCTAAATGCCATTCAAAACTGACACAGTGACCCAGAGCTGCATGTGACAGAAAACACAAAAACATGGTTTAAACAAAAGAGAGGTGTATTTCTCTTTTACATAATTGCATTTACCTGCAGATGACAGGAAATGTTTCAAAAACACAAAAACATTTGTCTATAATGTTGCCTGTAGAAGTCTGGCCAAGAGAGAGCATTGGGGCCGGGCGCGGTGGCTCAAGCCTGTAATCCCAGCACTTTGGGAGGCCGAGACGGGCGGATCACGAGGTCAGGAGATCGAGACCATCCTGGCTAATATGGTGAAACCCCGTCTCTACTAAAAAATACAAAAAAAAACTAGCTGGGTGACGAGGCGGGCGCCTGTAGTCCCAGCTACTCGGGAGGCTGAGACAGGAGAATGGCTTGAACCCGGGAGGCGGAGCTTGCAGTGAGCTGAGAGCCGGCCACTGCACTCCAGCCTGGGCGGCAGAGCAAGACTCCGTCTCAAAAAAAAAAAAAAAAAAAAAAAAAAGAGAGAGCATTGGGAATTATAAACCTGAGCTGATGATCCTTGGCAGCAATAGAACCATAGTTCCCAACACAGCACAGCACAGGGGATGGGACAGAGACAACAAAGTATCAAGAAGAATCTGGAAACTTTATACACATAGGAGGAAAACATGGAGACTGAATGTGTACCATGTATTAAAAATGCATTAGGCAGGCACAGTGGCTCAAGCCTGTAATCCCAGCACTTTAGGAGGCCAAGGTGGGCGGATTACCTGAGGTCAGGAGTTCCAGACCAGCCTGGCCAACGTGGTGAAACCCTGTCTCTACTAAAAATACAAAAATTAGCCGGGTGTGGTGGTGGGCACCTGTAATCTCATCTACTGGGAGGCTGAGACAGGAGAATCGCTTGAACCAGGGAGGCAGAGGTTGCAGTGAGCCGAGACTGTGCCATTGTATACCAGCCTAAGCAACAAAAGCAAAACACCATCTCAAAAAAAAAAACAGTGTACATTTTGGATTTGCATAGATAAAAGTCTAGAGGGATACACTCCAATGAGAGTAGTTACCCTTACGGAGTAGAATTTGAGATAGGAGTAGAAATAGACTTTTTTTTTTTTTTTTTTTTGAGACGGAGTCTCACTCTGTCGCCCAGGCTGGAATACAGTGGTGTGATCTTGGCTCACTGCAACCTCCACCTCCTGGGTTCAAGCGATTCTCCTGCCTCAGCCTCCCAAGTAGCTGGGATTACAGGTGCCCATGACCACGTCCAGCTAACTTTTTGTATTTTTAGTAGAGACAGAGTTTCACCATTTTGGATAGGCTGGTCTTGAACTCCTGACCTTGTGATCCACCTGCCTCGGCCTCCTAAAGTGCTGGGATTACAGGCGTGAGCCACTGTGCCCGGCCTGATCTTAGACTTTTAAGTTTTATATGTTTTAGAATTATTGGAAATGTTTACAATAAGCAGGTATTTTTGTGGTTAAAAGTTGTTTAGAGCTTTTTTTTTTTTTTTAAAGAAATTTATTGTTTTACATTTGAGGACCTTGGGTATCTCCCATCTAGATTTCTAAAGTAGCTAAAAGCTAGCTATAGGGATTGAGATTTTAATTAGCGTTTAGCCAAAGGTAAGTGATGCGGAGGAAAAATCTTTGGGATGGGAAATAAGCAATTTGGGTTCTGATCTTGACTGGGGGTGACATCTGGGCTGTCACTTTACTTCTTTGGGCCTTAGTTTCCTTGTCTATAAGACTAAAATTTGCACTGGACAGTCCCTTCCAGCCTGACATTCTGTAAAATTTATAAACTGCCTCTCTGAGATTGAGGGGGAATTTTTTTTTTTTTTTTTTCTGAGACGGAGTCTCGCTCTGTCGCCCAGGCTGGAGTGCAGTGGCCGGATCTCAGCTCACTGCAAGCTCCGCCTCCCGGGTTCGCGCCATTCTCCTGCCTCAGCCTCCAGAGTAGCTGGGACTACAGGCGCCCGCCACCTCGCCCGGCTAATTTTTTGTATTTTTAGTAGAGACGGGGGTTTCACTGTGTTAGCCAGGATGGTCTCGATCTCCTGACCTCGTGATCCGCCCGTCTTGGCCTCCCAAAGTGCTGGGATTACAGGCTTGAGCCACCGCGCCCGGCCGATTGAGGGGGAATTCTTATTTATCTTTGTAACTCCTCTCCTAACACATAGTGCTTATTAATACTTGTTAAGAAATAAGTGAGTGAGTGAGTGATGTGGGAGGATGGTAGGGCAGCTGTGATACCCGTTTTGACATCACAGAATTTACGTGAAGTCTTTAAAGATCATATCGCTAAGTAGCATAAGATCTAGGTTTCCTGTTCAGAGTCTGACTACGCTGCAGAAAATCTGGATCCTGAAAAAGTAGAGAGAACAATTCTCTCTCCCAACACTGTGGAGGCAGCCTGTCAGCCCACAACTGCTGCTGCAGAATTTAAAGAAAACCGAAAATGTGAGAGCAGGATACTGCAAAATAAGCCTAAAAATATACACCTGCACAACATGAGAGGAAGCTGCGCGAGGATCAGAAGGACGTCCATGCATCATGGTACTAAATAAAGCTGACAGGCTGCCCTCTTTAGGTGGCATCTCACCTAACCCACATCAGCAATCCAGGCATAGGGTCACAGCCAGTCTTGCAGTGAGCCATCTGTCACGTGCTCCTGTGACAATCCACAAGAAAAAGTTCTCCTGGCAATCAAACAAGTTCCAAGGACATTCACACACAATCCTCAGTCCACTCTAAAAATAGCTGCAGACACATTTTCACAAGGAACATCTTTTCATTCATGATGCACGTCTTATCCAATATTGAGCTTCGCATGCTTCCCATGGAACGCAGGCTGTCTCAATTTATTCCATTCTGATGGTAACTTTACCCCTTGCCTAGGTCACGAGTTCTTAATTAAGTAGCAGCAAACACAAATCTCTTGATTGTATTGCCCCTCCCACTGGCAGAACACTGGGGCAAAGGAAAGTCTTGTGCTTCAATATGCAGTGATTCCTAGATTTGTACCATCCTGTCTGACCTGCTCAGAAAACGGAATTTGGGAAAGAAAGTTTCATAGACTTAGACACAGGGGCCTAATGAAGCAGAATGGTCAAAACGAGGTCTCTAAAGCTGGCTTAAGACAGACATAACTACACACAATATACAATCCTGGACTGGGAAAACAACTATTATTAAGTGCATTACAGGCCAGGCACAGTGGCTCATGCCTGTAATCCCAGCACTTTGGGAGGCCGAGGCAGGGAGATCACCTGAGGTTAGGAGTTCGAGACCAGCCTGGTCAACATGATGAATCTCCATGTTTATTACAAATACAAAAAAAATTTAGCCAGGCATGGTGGCGGGCACCTGTAATCCCAGCTACTCGAGAGGCTGAGGCAGGAGAATTGCTTGAACCTTGGAGGCAGAGGTTGCAGCGAGCCAAGATTGTGTCACTGTACTCCAGCCTGGATGATAAGAGCAAAACTCTGTCCCAAAATAATGATAATAATAATAATAATAAAGTGCATTACAGAGACAATGGAGAAATTTGAGTATGGATTATATATTTTATCAATGTTAACTTGATACTTTTTTTTTTTTTTTTGAGACAAAGTCTCACTCTTGTTGCCCAGGCTAGAGTGCAATGCGGAGATCTCAGCTCACTGCAACCTCTGCCTCCCAGGTTCAAGCAATTCTCCTGCCTCAACCGCCCGAGTAGCTAGGACTACAGGCGCTTGCCACCACGCCTGGCTAGCTTTTGTGTTTGTAGTAGAGACAGGGTTTCACCATGTTGGCCAGGCTGGTCTCGAGCTCCTGACCTCAGGTGATCCACCCTCCTCGGCCTCCCAAAGTGCTGGAAATACAGGTGTGAGCCGCCATGCCCAGCCCCCAACTTGATAACATTTAATAATATTGTATCAATGTTAAATTCCCTGTTTTTGGTCACTTCACAGTGGTTATCTCAGAATGTCTCTGTTCTTAGGAGACAAGTGGAGAAGTATTTAGGAGTAACATGGTGGTTCTCTACAGTCAGACATGCAGTGCAGGGACCAGAAGTGGAGACAAAAATATGGAGGCTCCTCCCTCTTACGCCACCATCTCCCCATAAATGTGTGTGTATTTGATGTTTGCAAGATATATGCAGGTTAGATACCTAGAAATGGAATTATAGCAAAAGTTTTAATTTTGGACTGCCTTAAATGTTTGCTTGTCCACACCCCACATCCCTCCTGGCACATCAAGGCAAAGAGACAGAAGGTCCTTGGAGCAGCTGCCCCTGACTCCTCCAGGATCTACTCCACTCCTCTGTGCTCTCTGGACCCAGCTTTCCTGGCTTCCTGACTAGCTGTACTCCCTATCCCACCACCTTTTTTTTATAACTCCAAATGTTATTGGAACAAGGAAGCAAAGGAGATTCACTTAAGATGCTGGAGGCAAGAAAATATTATAAATAATGCTATCTCTATTCATTTAAAAATTTACATAACATGGCAAATTTCCTAATCTTTTCAAAGAATCAACTTTTGGTTTATTTATCCTCTCCTTTGTATTTATTTTCCATGTCATTATTATTATTTTTTGAGTCAGGGTCTCACTCTATCACCCAGGCTGAAGTGCAATGGCACAGTCTCTGCTCACTGCAACCTCCTCCTCCTGGGCTCATGATCCTCCCACCTCAGCCTCCTGAGTAGCTGAGACTAAAGGCACCAGCTACCACACACAGCTAATTTTTGGTATTTTGGTAGAGGCAGGGTTTCCTCATGTAGTTCAGGCTGGTCTTGAATTCCTAAGCTCAAGCAATCCTCCTGCCTCAGCCTCCCAGAGTGCTGGGATTACAGGTGTGAGCCACTGCACCCAGCCCCTATTAATAATTTTGTTACTGTTTCTTGGTCAATGTTTTTTGTTTGTTTGTTTTTTGTATTTTGTTTATTTATTTTTTTTTTTTTTGAGTCAGAGTTTCACTTTTGTTGCCCAGGCTGGAGTGCAATGGGTGCGATCTCAGCTCACTGCAACCTCTGCCTCCTGGGTTTAAGCAATTCTCCTGTCTCAGCCTCTTGAGTAGCTGGTATTATAGACTCATGCCACCACACCTGGCTAATTTTTGTATTTTTAGTAGAGACAGGGTTTCATCATATTGATCAGGCTGGTCTCAAACTCCTGACCTCAGGTGATCTGCCCGTCTTGGTCTCCCAAAGTGCTGGGCTCATAGGTGTGAGCCACTGGGCCTGGTCTGGTCAATGTTTTTTATATTTACCCACATACATGTATTTGCCACATTCTTTGCAGTTAATTCTCCATTGTGTTCCAGGCCTTCAATCTGGAATCATTTTCCTTCTGATATATATATATATACATATATATATATATATGTATATTAGAATTTCCATTAATTAGGTCTGCTGGGTGTTTTTTAATTTTTAAAATTTATTTATTTAGTTAGTTGTTTTTTTTTTTTTTTTTTTTTTTGAGACAGTCTCACTCTGTCACCCAGGCTAGAGTGCAGTGGTGCAATCCTGGCTCACCGCAACCTTGTCCTCGCAGGTTCAAGCAATTCTCTTGCCTCAGCATCCCAAGTAGCTAGGACTACGGGCACGTGCCACAACCCCCAACTAATTTTTCTATTTTTAGTAGAGACAGGGTATCACCATGTTGGCCAGATTGATCTTGAACTCCTGACCTCAGGTGATCCACCTGTCTTGGCCTCCCGAAGTGTTGAGATTACAGCAGTGATCCACCAAGCCTGGCCTTTTTGTTTGTTTCAGAGACAAGGTCTTGCTCTGTTGCCCAGGCTGGAGTTGCAGACTCAACCTCCTGGGCTCAAGCAATCGAGTAGCTAGGACTATAGGAAGGTACTAGCATGCCCAGCTAATTTAGATCTGCTGTTAATAAACTGTCTGCTTGTTTGATGTCATTTTACTTGCATTCTTTTTTTCTCTTCTTCTTTTTTTGGAAACAGAATCTTGCTCTGTCGCCCAGGCTGGAGTGCAGTGGCAGGATCTTGGCTCACTGCAACCTCTGCCTCCTGGGTTCAAGCGATTCTACAGCCTCAGCCTCCAGAGTAGCTGGGATTACAGGCACGTATTACCACACCTGGCTAATTTTTGTATTTTTAGTAGAGACGGGGTTTCACCATGTTGGCCAGGATGGTCTCAAACTCCTGACCCTGTGATCTGCCTACCTCGGCCTCCCAGAGTGCCTACTTTTTTGTTTTTGTTGTTGTTGTTGTTTTTTAATGAGACAGGGTCTTGCTGTTGCCCAGGCTGGAGTGCAATGGCATGATGTTGACTCACTGCAACCTCTGTGTCCCAGGTTCAAGCGATTCTCCTGCCTCAGCCTCCCCAGTAGCTGGGATTACAGGCACCCACCACCATGCCGGGCTAATTCTTATTTTTTTAATATTATTATTACTATTTTTTGAGACAGAGTTTCACTCTTTCGCCCAGGCTGGAGTGAAGTGACTCAATCTCGGCTCACTGCAACCACCGCCCCCTGGGGTTCGAGTGATTCTCCTCCCTCAGCCTCCCGAACAGCTGGGATTACAGGCGCTTGCCACCACTCCTGGCTAATTTTTTTGTATTTTTAGTAGAGACAGGGTTTTGCCATGCCGGCCAGGCTGGTCTCGAATTCCTGACCTCAGGTGATCCACCCTCCTCAGTCTCCTAAAGTGCTAGGATTACAGGAATGAGCCACTGTGACCGGCCTTAATTATTGTATTTTTAGTAGAGACAGGTTTCACCATATTGGCCAGGTTGGTCTGGAACTCCTGACCTCAGGTTATCTGCCCACCTCGGCCTTCCAAACTGCTGGGACTACAGGCATGAGCCACCGTGAGCCACCAAGCCCAGCCCTGTTTTGTACACTTTTCTTTGCACACTTATCCTACCTAGAATTTGATAGACTCTCTGAATCTGTGGGAAATGGCTTTGTGATATGTCAACTTGGGTAAACTACAGTTTATAGATTTCTCTTCCTAGCATGTTTCCAGTTAGGCTAGGTTACAAGGGAGATTCATGAGGCTTGGAGAGTGGAAGGATAGCAGAAGACACTTTGTAGCATACATACACCTTCTCCCAGTTACTCAATCATACATTAGTCAGGTATTGCTGTACAAGGAATTTTTTAATTTTTATTTGTTTTTTGAGACAGAGTCTCGCCCTATTGCCCGGGCTGGAGTGCAATGGCACAATCTCGGCTCACTGCAACCTCTGCCTCCCAGGTTCAAGCGATTCTCCTGCCTCAGCCTCCCAAGTAGCTGGGATTACAGGCGCCTGCCACCATACCCAGCTAAATTTTTTTGTATTTTTAGTAGAGATGGGGTTTCACTATGTTGGTCAGGCTGGTCTCGAACTCCTGACCTTGTAATCCACCTGCCTCAGCCTCCCAAAGTGCTGGGATTACAGGCTTGAGCCATCGTGCCTGGCAGAGGAATTCTAAAATATAATGAATGTTTCAAATCAGTTGAGCTTCTGGCTTGGGCTTGCTTGGTTGATCTCTGCAGTTTGTTGGCGGCTTAATTGGAACTAGACAGTCTAAGAAGACCTCATTCACATATCTAGCAATTGGCAGCCAGTTTGGTCTTAAGGGTTGGAGGCAAGGTTCAGTTGGAATGACTGTCTGTGCTTCATGTAGTTTCTTTTTTGTGAGACAGAGTTTTGCTCTATCGCTCAAGTCGTGCAATCTCAGCTCACTGCAACCTCCATCTCCAGAGTTCAGGTGATTCTCCCGCCTCACCCTTTCAAGTAGCTTGCACTACATGTGTGCACCACCACGCCCAGCTAATTTTTGCATTTTTAGTAGAGACGGGCTTTCACCATGTTGCCCAGGCTGATCTCGAACTCCTGACCTCAAATAATAGGCCACCTTGGCCTCCCAAAGTGCTGGGATTACAGGCATGAGCCACCATGCCAGGCTGTTCATATAGTTTATTCTCCTCCAACAGGCCTGTCCAGGCTTCTTTAAATGGTGGTTTTGGAATTCCAAAGAGAAGTAAGAGAGAGCAAGCCCCAATGCATAGTTTATATTCCTTTGCTTTTGTCATGTCTGCTGTTGTCTCATTGGTCAAAACAAGTCATAGGGCCCAAGCCAGATACAGCAGGTGGAGTATAGACTCTCCTTTGATGGGAGGAATAGCCAAGTCATGTTACAAAGGGGTTAGTGCATAGAGATAATAAGAATTATTGGGCTGGGCGCGGTGGCTCAAGCCTGTAATCCCAGCACTTTGGGAGGCCAAGACGGGCGGATCACGAGGTCAGGAGATCGAGACCATCCTGGCTAACATGGTGAAACCCCGTCTCTACTAAAAAATACAAAAAAACTAGCTAGGTAAGGTGGCAGGCGCCTGTAGTCCCAGCTGCTGGGGAGGCTGAGGCAGGAGAATGGCGTGAACCCGGGAGGCGGAGCTTGCAGTGAGCCAAGATCCGGCCATTGCACTCCAGCCTGGGCGACAGAGCGAGACTCCGACTCAAAAAAAAAAAAAAGACCAAAAGCTAATACACAAATGGCAAAAGGATATGGACAGTTTCCAAAAGAAAATACAAGTGTCTTTTTCTGGCTGGCAGCAAGGGAAAGGAAAGAAGAAAAAAGCTTTAAAGACATTGAAATAATTTTTTTAAAGCTGATTTTTTTTAATTGCATGGTATAAAACTTTAAAAGGCACAAAAAGGTACAGTGAAAAATCTCCTCCTGTACTACATTTATCATGTCCTTTGATTTTACTTACAATAGATTTTGCCATGCAGGTATTTTTATTATTTCAAAATATTTAAATAGGCCAGGTGTGGCGGCTCAGCACTCTGGGAGGCCAAGGCAAGCAGATCACTTAAGGTCAGGAGTTCGAGACCAGCCTGGTCAACATGGTGAAACCCCATCTCTAATAAAAACACAAAAATTAGCCGATGTGGTGGTGCACGCCTGTAGTCCCAGCTACTTGGGAAGCTGAGGCATGAAAATCCCTTGAATTTGGGAGGCGGAGGCTGCGGTGAGCCAAGATCATACCATTGCACTCCAGCCTGGGAGACAGAACAAGACTCTGTCTTAAAACAAAACATTTAAATATTTTAAGCACTTATTTATGGCACTTGAGTTCTGGTCATACATTTCTGACTCACAATTATTTAAAAATCAAACATTAGGCTGGGTGCAGGGGCACATACCTGTGGTGTCAGGTACTCAACAGGCTGAGGCGGGAGGATTGCTTGAGTCCAGGATTTTGAGGCCAGCCTGAGCAATATAGCAAGAGCCTGTCTCTTAAAAAGAGGTCAAAACATTAAAACTTCCCTTCAATTTCTTCTAGTACCTTTATTTTAAAATTTTTTATATTTAAATATTTGATTCTTTGGATTATCCTGACATAAGGTGTGAAGTATGGACCTAATGCCAAGTGTTGAATTATCCATCTTTCTACTACTGATTTAAAAGGTCATCTTTTTCATAAACTAAATTCCTGCATATATTAACATTTGGAGGCAGGCAGAGAGCTGATCAAAAAGAATGAAAGCAAACCCCTGGAGAAAGAAGAGCGTGGGAGAAACATACTGGGGAGCTGTGGAACCTTTCCTTTTCACTTTAGCTGACCTAATGAACACATGCACAACTGTTGTAACGTTTGCCTTGTAGAGCTACTGAAGGATTCTTAACCACCAACCACATAGAAACGAAGTAAGAGAAAAGGCTTTTTAATATGAAAACTATGTATTTGGGCACAAAAAGGCAATACACAGTAAGAAACCATATTCTATCAAATATGACATTCTGTAATCTAAGAATACACAAAATTTTGTTATTAAGAAATGCCAAGAGGAAAAAGAACTCTGTAAAGTCCTATTTGATTTACTTTGCTAGGGAAAAGGATGTTTATTTGGCTCTTGTCACAGTTCCATCATGTCTACTCTTCTTGTAAGTTCAGCTTCAATGCTATCCTACAGGAAGAAAGACATACCATAAATAAGGACATAAAACAAATGCTCTAACTTTTATTTAATGTTATTTAAAATAAGGGAAGCAAAAAAGGAAACATTAAAACAAAAAATTTTAAAAATACCATTATGAATATCTAATATGTTTTTAGACATTTCCTTGCTTTTACATCTCCCTTCTCTTCCACTGCAAAAGCACTCAGAGTCCTAAGTGATTCTAAGAAACATGTGAAGGGAAGGGAAAAAAAAACCTTTAGAGAGAGAAATCTGTAATGACACATGAATAAATTTTTCTGGCCTTTGCTACTAAAACAATATGCTTCCACAATGTCACTCACATCACTTCTTTTCCGCTTTTTTTTTTTGAGACGCAGTGTCACTCTGTTACCCAGGCTGGAGTGCAGTGGGACGATCTCGGCTCACTCTGCAACCTCTGCCTCCTGGGTTCAAGCAATTCTCTGCCTCAGCCTCCTGAGTAGCTGAGATTACAGGCGCTCAACACTACGCCTGGCTAATTTTTTTGTATTTTTAGTAGAGATGGGGTTTCACCATCTTGGCCTGGTTGGTCTTGAACTCTTGACCTTGTGATCCACCCACCTTGGCCTCCCAAAGTGCTGGGATTACAGGTGTGAGCCACTGCGCCCAGCCTCTTTTCCATTTTCATTGCCACTGTCCTCTTTACTTCTTCTCTGGCCCATATAGGCAAATTGGTTTCTGCAATGTTCTTTCTCCCTCCCCCAATCTACCCTAAACACTGGCTACAGAATAATCTTCCTAACGCACTAGCCTGATCAAAAAGCATAGTTTTGGCCAGGCATGGTGGCTCACGCCTATAATGCCAGCACTTTGGAAGGCCAAAGCTGGTGGATCACTTGAGGTCAGGAGTTGGAGACTAGCTTGGCCAACATGGTGAAACCCCATCTCTACTAAAAATACAGAAATTTGGCCAAATGCGGTAGCTCACGCCTGTAATCCCACCACTTTGGGAGGCCAAGGTGGGTGGATCACCTGAAGTCAAGAGTTCGAGACCAGTCTAGCTGATGTGGCGAAACCCCATCTCTACTAAAAATACAAAAATTAGCCGGGCGTGGTGGCAGGTACCTGTAGTTCCAGCTATTCAGGAGGCTGAGACAAGAGAATCGTTTGAACCTGGGAGGTGGAGGTTGCAGTGATCTGAGATCATGCCATTGTACTCCAGCCTGGGCAACAGAGCAAGACTCCATCTCAAAAAAAAATAAAATAAAATAAATAAAAATACAAAAATTAGCCGGGCATGGTGGTATGCACCTGTAATCCCAGCTACTCGGGAGGCTGAGGCATGAGAATTGCTTGAATCTGTGAGACGGAGGTTGCAGTGAGCTAACATCACTGCACTCTAGTCTGGAAGATAGAGCAAGACTCTTTCTCAAAAAAAAAAAAAATAAAAAGCATAGCTTTGATCATATTTCTCTTGAGTTTAAAAAACAAGGAAACACACAGCAGCTTTCCATGGTCTCTACATCCTCTAAGTTCAGCACTCTTTACATACTAAGGCCCTCTACATCATAAACCAATGAACTTTTTCCAACTCTATCTTACATTTCATGCTTCTAAGCAGCTGGAACTTATCACTTGCTACAGCTTGAATAAGTCCTCCATTTTTCAGCTTATATGACTTTGCAAATTCTTTTTGCCTAGACTATTCTGTATGTCTCAATATATCCCCCTTTTTCTACTAGGGAAATCTACACAAAATTTTAAAAGGCTAAAATACTACTATGTGTTTTGTTTGTTTGTTTTTGAGACGAAGTCTTGCTCTGTCCCCCAGGCTGAGTGCAGTGGCGCGATCTTGGTTCACTGCAACCTCCACCTCCCAGGTTCGAGCGATTCTCCTGCCTCAGCCTCCCGAATAGCTGGGATTACAGGCACACATCACCACGCCCAGCTTATTTCTGTATTTTTAGTAGAGACAGGGTTTCCCCATGTTGGCCAGGCTGGTCTTGAACTCCTGACCTCTGGTGATCTACCCGCCTCAGCCTCCCAAAGTGCTGAGATTACAGATGTGAGCCACCGTGCCCAGTTACTATGTGTTTTTTAATGGAAAAAATATATACACACATACACAACCAAAAAAGTATTAAAAGCTTCAGGAGAGGCCGGGCGCGGTGGCTCAAGCCTGTAATCCCAGCACTTTGGGAGGCTGAGACGGGCGGATCACGAGGTCAGGAGATTGAGACCATCCTGGCTAACACGGTGAAACCCCGTCTCTACTAAAAATAAAAAAAAAAACTAGCCGGGCGAGGTGGTGGGCGCCTGTAGTCCCAGCTACTCCGGAGGCTGAGGCAGGAGAATGGCGTAAACTCGCGGGCAGAGCTTGCAGTGAGCTGAGATCCGGCCACTGCACTCCAGCCCAGGCGACAGAGCAAGACTCCGTCTCAAAAAAAAAAAAAAAAAAAAAAAAAGCTTCAGGAGAATGATACACAGTAACTTTAGGACTGCTTACTGCTAAGGAGAAAGGAAAGAAGGATGAAGAGGACTTGAGCTATATTAGCATTTATTTTATTTTTTAAAAAATCTGAAAAAATTACAGGAACTACTTACTAATTCACGCTTTGCTTCTTCAATTTTCACTTGAGCAAGAGATGGATTCTTTAAAAAAAAAATAAAACAAGGAAAGGTTATATTGCCTCAATTCAGACTCAAGGAGAAAAATAATGCCACAATCCTTTTCAAAAGGCAAAAAGCCTCCCAGAGGGAAGACCTAACGTACATATAACACTGAAATTGACCACTGACTTTAAACCCTTAAAAATTGACACATTATTGTCTTTCTTTCTTTTTTTTTTTGAGACGGAGTCTCACTCTGTTGCTCAGGCTGGAGTGCAATGGCGCAATCTTGGCTCACTGCAGCCTCTGTCTCACGGGTTCAAGAGATTATCCTGCCTCAGCCTCCTCAGTAGCTCCGATTATAGATGCCCACCACCATGCCCGGCTAATTTTTGTATTTTTAGTAGAGACGGGGTTTCACCGTGTTGGTCAGGCTGGTCTCGAACTCCTGACCTCAGGTGATCAGCCTGCCTCAGCCTCCAAAAGTGCTGGGATTACAGGCGGGAGCCACCACACCTGGCCTAAACACACTATTTTCATGGTCATATAGTACCCTTAGGGAAGGTTGGAGGAAACAATTTTTTTTTAATACATGAAAATTATTACCGGCATTAAGTCTAAATAGGATTCCAATTTTTTCTTCAAAGGTATAGTCTGTTGCTTTAATCTTGCCAGTTTCTGGGGGTAAAAGAACACAGTCACAGAGTAACAGAAACATTCACAATGCAACTAATACTGCCCATTTCTGAAATAAAACACAACAAAGCATTAACATTAGTATATTTTAAATAATGTTATCAAATAAAGAGCTTCTAAGATAAATACACAAACTCACTCCAAATGGAAACAGCACCTGTTAGATGCTTAAAATAGGAAAGTGATATTCTTATTTAATTATTATTATTATTATTTGAGACGGAATCTCTCTGTGTTGCCCAGGCTGGAGTGCAGTGGTACAATCACGGCTTACGGTAGCCTCAAACGCCTGGGCTCAACCAACCTTCCTGCCTCAGCCTCCCAGGTAGCTGGGAACACAGGCATGCACCACCATGCCTGGCTAATTTTTTTTTTTTTTTTTTTTTTTGAGATGGAGTCTTGCTGTCGCCCAGGCTGGAGTGAGGTGGCGCAATCTCGGCTCACTGCAACCTCTGCCTCCTGGGTTCAAGCAATTCTCCTGCCTCAGCCTCTCAAGTAGCTAGGACTACAGGCACGTGCCACCACCCCAGCTAATTTTTTGTATTTTTAGTAGAGATGGGGTTTCACCGTGTTAGCCAGGATGGTCTTGTTCTCCTGACCTTGTGATCCACCCACCTCGGCCTCCCAAAATGCTAAGATTACAGGCATGAGCCACCATGCCCAGCCCTTTTTTTTTTTGAGATGGAGTCTTGCTCTGTCACTCAGGCTGGAGTGCAGTGGCACGATCTCGGGTCACTGCAACCTCTGCCTCCCGGGTTCAAGCGATTCTTTCTCCTGTCTCAGCCTCCTGAGTAGCTGGGATTACAGGTATGTCCCACCACGCACAGCTGATTTTAGTATTTTTAGTAGAGATAAGGTTTTGCCATTTTGGCCAGGCTGGTCTCAAACTCCCAACCTCATGTTATTTGCCCGCCTTGGCCTCCCAAAGTGCTGGGATTACAGGAATGAGCCACTGCGTCTGGCCTAATTGTTTTAACTTTTTGTAGAGCTAGAGTCTTGATGTGTTGCCCAGGCTGGTCTCAAACTCTTGGGCTTAAGTAATCTTCCTGCCTGTGCCTCCCAAAGTACTAGGATTACAGGTGTGAGCCACCATGCCTGGTCTTTACTCCCATTTATTAATAGGATTGAAGTATGCTGTCTAAGATAATCACAAAAGAATGTGATTAAGAGGAATCAAAACCTAAAGGAGGCTGGGTGTGGTGGCTCACACTTCTAACCCCAGCACTTTGGGAGGCCAAGGTGGGAGGATCACTTGAGCCAAGGAGTTTGAGACCAGTTTGGGCAACATAGCAAGACCCCCATCTCTATTTATTAAAACAAGGGAAAAAAATGTAAAGGAAGAACTAGAGTCCCAAATACATATTTATGAATTGTCAACACTAGATTCCAAGAACGAAGTATGAAAAAGTTAAGAATAATAAAACAAAACAAAACCCGCTATTTCTCTCTCTTCCCACCAAAACAGGTAAAACCTTTATATAACCTAAAATCCCAGAATTGCATTTGCTAACTACAGGAGTTTGGAGACCTGCATTTTACTGTCTACTGAAAGAGAAGAAAGGGGAGCACCCAGATGATTAGCTTATGGTCCTTTAATAAATTTGTCTAATAAATATATGCATAATACATAAGCGACTCCAGCAGAGTTTCTAACTTATAATAAAAAGGAAACCATGGAAATGTGAGGGCATATACAGCTAAACATGGAATAAAAGATATAAATACCAGTGAATATAGAGTACAAAGGTAAAGGAAAAGAAATCAGGTCCACAGTGAATAAAAGCCAAATAAAAATAAACAAATGAAAAAGCAGATCGTGGAGTAAAATTTTAAAGAAAGTAAAATTAAGTTAAAATAAGCTCACCTCCGATAGTACCACTAGGGACTGATGAGACAGAGAAGCATCCATGCCTCTGGCTGAAAGTTGCTCCTACAATTACCAAAAAAAGGAGTTCAGTTAAAAAATTATTTCAAAAGTGACCACCATCAAATATTTTTAACACATAACACGGTAAAAGAGGAGCTACAAAGTATAAATGAAAAACTGTACATGTATCTAAGCATTTGTACCTTACATGTGAATCCTTTCCACACTCATGCATTTGTGACAAGATGGGTACAATGTGTAAGGCCTGAGTTTCAGAGCCTGAATGCCTGAATTTGAATCTAGATCTGCTTACTATGCTGGCTATGTAATCTTAGGCAAGTTACCAACTTCTCCGTAGTCCTCTCATCTGTAAAAAGGGAATAATAATGCCTAGCTGTGAGGGTGATGGTAAAAAATAAGGATGAAGAGAGCTAACTATATTCAGTCCTTCATACAAACCTCTGCAGCCTTGATTCCAAATCTGAATTCCTCTGACTTTGCTTTTAGAAAGTCCACGTTCTGACGACGATTATCAACTTTGGCCCTTTCTATAGACAGATGCAACTCTGCTTTCTTGACATCCCTTTAAAAAGCAAAATTAAAAACATTTTCTTCTTCTTCTCCTCAGTAAAAGTATTGTACAATAGAAACTCTACTACTTTTGGATTCAATGCTGGCTTGGCCAAGAGTTGGTAACCAGGTCATCTTTCCCTCCATATTGCACTCTGGGCTTTTTTTTTGTTTTAAGAGATGAGGTCTTGGTCTGTCACTCAGGCTTGAATGCAGTGGTGTGATCACTGCAGCCTCAAGCTCCTTGGCTCAAGTGATCCTCCCACCTCAGTCTCCCATATAGCTAGGGCTACAGACACATGCCACTATACCTGGCTAATTTTTAAAATTTTTGTAGACGGCCAGCCACAGTGGCTTACATCTATAATCCCAGCACTTTGGGAGACCAAGGTGGGCAGACCTGGAGTCAGGAGTTCGAGACCAGCCTGGCCAACATGGTGAAACCCTGTTTTTACTAAAAATACAAAAATTAGCCAGACATGGTGGCATGCGCCTATAATCCTGGCTACTGGGGAGGCTGAGGCAGGAAAATCACTTGAACCTGGGAGGTGGAGGTTGCAATGAGCTGAGATTATACCACTGCACTCCAGCTTGGACGATAGAGTAACGCTCCATCTCAAATTTAAAAAAATAATAAAATAAATAATTTTTTTGTAGAGACGGTCTCACTATGCTGCCCAGGTTTACAACAATTTTACAATTAATGTCAGCCAATTATTCTTGAAGAAAGTAAATCAGCCACTCAAAAAAAAAAATTGGTGCTCACTTCGGCAGCTCATATATTAAAATTAGAACGATACAGAGAAAATTAGAATGGCCTCTGCGCAAGGAAGATGTGCAAATTTGTGAAGCGTTCCATATTTTGTTTTGTAGCTTATCTAGAAATAATATGGAAAACATTGCTGTTATTTTTGGCAAAGAAAGTCAATTTTGTATAGTTTATTTCAACCTAAATAAACTGTGAATTTTGTTTAAATAAAAATAATAATAATTTAACATATCCTGAAGTCAATTTGAAATAGGAGGTCCTAAAAACCTCTTTACTAAATGTGACATGAAGTTCGAGACCAGCCTGGCCAACATGGTGAAACACCATCTCTGCTAAAGATACAAAAAAATTAGCTGGGTGTGGTGGCAGGTGCCTGTAATCCCAGCTACTTGAAAGGCTGAGGCAGGAGAAACACTCGAACCTGGAAAGCAGAGGCTGCAGTGAGCTGAGATCACGCCACTGCACTCTAGCCTGGGTGACAAGAGAGAAACTCTGTCTCAAAAAAACAAACAAATAAATAAATAAAGATAAATGTGACAAGACAGTGCCTTGCACCTATGTAGTCAGTATTTGTTGAATAAATTTACATACCGCCAAATTACTTGTGCATATATACACATACCCCTGATCTATAGGCCCTAATTTCTGGGGCAAAAAGGACGTGAAAAAGGCCTAAAGTATCATAAGAGGGATACCACAGCTATAGCAAGAATGCACAACAAAACATAATGTGACTTTAAGTTGTATGGTAGTTTATAAGTATAAAAAAAAATCACGCCGGGCGCGGTGGCTCAAGCCTGTAATCCCAGCACTTTGGGAGGCTGAGACGGGCGGATCACGAGGTCAGGAGATCGAGACCATCCTGGCTAACACGGTGAAACCCCGTCTCTACTAAAAATACAAAAGACTAGCCGGGCGAGGTGGCGGGCGCCTGTGGTCCCAGCTACTCGGAGGCTGAGGCAGGAGAATGGCGTAAACCCGGGAGGCGGAGCTTGCAGTGAGCTGAGATCCGGCCACTGCACTCCAGCCTGGGAGACAGAGCCAGACTCCGTCTCAAAAAAAAAAAAAAAAAAAAAAAAAAAAAAAAAAAAAAAAAAAATCACATACAGTTTGAAAATTCTAAACCCCACATTATTTATTTAAAAAAAAAAAAAGGCAAGAGGCTGGGCATGGTGGCTCATGCCTGTAATCCCAGCATTTTGGGAAACCAAGGCAGGTGGACCACTTGAGGTCAGCAGTTCGAGACCAGCCTGGCCAATATGATGAACCCTGTCTCTACTAAAAACACAAAAATCAGCTGGGTGTGGTGGTGCGCATCTGTGCTCCCAGCTACTGGGGAGGCTGAGGCAGAAGAATCGCTTAAACCTGGGAAGTGGAGGTTGCAGTGAGCTGAGATTGCACCATTGCACCACTCTAGCCTGGATGTTACAGCGCGACTCCATCTCAAAAAAAAAGAAAAGAAAAGAAAAAAAACAAGGTAAGAAATTGTATGAATAAAAGCTGAGAAAGTCAGGCTGGGCGCAATGGCTTACGCCTGTAATCCCAGTACTTTGGGAGGCCGAAGTGGGTGGATCACCTGAGGTTGGGAGTTCGAGACCAGCCTGACCAACATGGAGAAACCCCGTCTCTACTAAAAATACAAAAAATACAAAATTAGCTGGGCGTGATGGCTCATGCCTGTAGTCCCAGTTCCTTGGGAGGCTGAGGCAGGAGAATCACTTGAACCTTGGAGGTGGAGGTTGCGGTGAGCTGAGATCGCGCCATTGTACTCCAGCCTGGGTGACAGAGTGAGACTCCATATCAAAAAAAAGAAAAAGCTGAAAAAGTCATATCCAACGATCTCCAGCTTCACTAATCATTCTACTTAAAAAAGTGTTTTATGGACCCTATTTCCTAATGTTTTTAAAATCACACCTACTACCAAAACTAAATTTGACAATGTCCTATTACTCCCTTATTTATAAATTGTCACCACTTAGAACTCAATTACTTACTCTTGTAGACATTTTTCTAATACTAACGTTGCAGTTAGATTTTTTTCAAGTTTTTCCAGTTCAATCTTGATTTCTTCACTTTTTGATTTGGTACGAAAGAGATTAGAGGTCAAATCATTCACTGCAGGGATAAAACTAAAAGAAGAATCTGGTCATATACATAGGCTTAATGGGCAATAATTATAATTACTCCTTATTGCTAAAAATGACTTTACTGCTATGTAGATTTTTATATAACCATGCTGTTCATACCTTTATGCGTTTTTTTACACACTATTCCCATTGCCTGGAATGCCCTTCTTCATTTGGCAAAGTTCCATTTGTTCCTTCAAAACTCAGATGAGCATCACTGTCATCCTGGCATTAACTACTGCCTTCTCTGTGCTACCCAGCTGTACCTTATACATACTTTTACTGTTACAACTGTCACACTATGTTATAGTTACATTTCCATCTCCCTTATTTGACTGTAAGCAGAGACTGTTCTTGAAGGCAGTTACTATCGTATTCATCTTGCTTCCCCAGTGTTATACCAGAGCTATAGTAAGAAGGCACAAAACATAATGTGACTTTAAGTTGTATGATAGTATGTAAGTATAAGAAAAAGTTTAAAAAATTCTAGGCCGGGCGCGGTGGCTCAAGCCTGTAATCCCAGCACTTTGGGAGGCCGAGACGGGCGGATCACGAGGTCAGGAGATCGAGACCATCCTGGCTAACACAGTGAAACCCCGTCTCTACTAAAAAAATACAAAAAACTAGCCGGGCGAGGTGGCGGGCGCCTGTAGTCCCAGCTACTCCGGAGGCTGAGGCAGGAGAATGGCGTAAAACCCGGGAGGCGGAGCTTGCAGTGAGCTGAGATCCGGCCACTGCACTCCAGCCCGGGCGACAGAGCGAGACTCCGTCTCAAAATAATAATAATAATAATAATAATAAAATTCTAAAACACACTGTATTTGTAAAAAAAAAAAAAAGGCAAGAAATTATATGATTCATCCTTGCTTCCCCAATGCTTATGCAACTAACATACAACTGGTATTTGTTATCTGCTGAACTTACTTAGTTCAAGTCTAGATTTCTGCTGCCATACAGTAGGCATGTTCTTATACCTAAAACACTACTCTTTGAGTTTATATACAAATTGCCTTTAAGTTGACAGGTAAGCTGTTCTGCTGCGTTGTTCTTTGATTATAGGTTATATTAATATTCATAGTCCTACCGGGCACAGTGGCTCATGCCTGTAATCCCAGCATTTTGGGAGGCAGAGGTGGGTAGATCACAAGGTCAGGAGTTTGAGACCAGCCTGGCCAGCATGGTAAAACCCCATCTCTACTAAAAATACAAAAAAATTAGCCAGGCATGGTGGCAAGCGCCTGTAATCCCACGTATTCGGGAGGCTGAGGTAGGAGAATCGCTTTACCCCGGGAGGTGGAGGTTGTAGTGAGCCCAGATCACGCCACTGCACTCCAGCCTGGGCGACAGAACAAGACTGTCTCAAAAACAAAAACAAAAACAAAATATTAGTAGTCCTAGCTAAGATATGGCCAAAAGTGATAGTCATATGAACTTTACAAGACTGGTTTTAAATCTCAGCTCTGCCATTTAGTAGCTCGGAGAAATTATTTAACCCACACCTCCTGACCCTCAGTTTCCTCTAAAGGTTGTTGGAAGAATCATGTTATTATATAAGTAAAATGCCTGTTAAAAAGAATGAAAATTCCTTACCTACTCAACAAAAAGGTAGACATAACCAAAATTTACTATGCTCAACCAAATCATTTAGCATACTATCTTTCTTATTATACACAGGAAACAATGTGATAGTAACTCCTTTCCAAATATACATGAGAACCACCCTTCATAAAACTAATCCTGGAAGAAGAAAACACTAAAAAGTAACCAATACCAAGTTTATCCAAATTAATTATACTTACTGGCAAAGACATGAAGTAACTAAATTCAGCGCTTTGTATTTACTGCCAATTTTTCATATAGAATTACTGCTGAGAACAAAAAGTCTTTAAGACCTTATAGCAGATATGATTGCGGAAATTAAAACTGAAGCAAGAATTACCTAGCTAGTGAGGTATCCTTTGTTTCAAGGGCCACCGAACTGTCAACCAAAGCATTCAGATACCTGGAACCAGTGCTAGAGAGGTTGGCAGGGGAAAAATTCACACTCTCCATGAGAAGGTCTTGAAGATACTTGGCTAAAAACATGAAAGAGTTCCATGGTGACTGTTTGCTTTTTAAAACATTTTTAACAGCTTTATCAAGACATACTTCACATACCATATAAGCCACCCACCTAAGGTATGTAATTCAGTGGCTTTTAGTGTATTCAGAGTTGTATGCCCATCGGTACGACTTATTCTTAAAAACATTTTCATCACTCCAAAAAGAAACTCTACATCCCTTAGTCATCACTTTATTTCTTTTTTCTTTTTGAAATGGAGTCTCGCTGCCACCTAGGCTGGAGTGCAGTGGTGCGATCTCAGCTCACTGCCATCTCCGTCTCCTGGGTTCAAGTGATTCTCCTGCCTCAGCCTCCTGAGTAGCTGGGATTACAGGTGCGCAACACCACGCCCAGCTAATGTTTTTTGTAGTTTTAGTAGAGACAGGGTTTCACTGTGTTGGCCAGGCTGGTCTTGAACTCCTGACCTTGTGATCTGCCCACCTCAGCCTCCCAAAGTGCTTGGATTACAAGTGTGAGCCACCGCCCCTGGTTTATTTTTTCTTCTAGAGACCAGATCTTGCTAGGTTGCCCAGGCTGATCTCAGGTGATCCGCCAGCCTTGGCCTCCCAAAGTGCTAGGATTACAGGTGTGAGTTACCATGCCCAGCCCCGTTTAGTCATCACTTTCTAATCTCCCAACCCATGAAACCCTAGCAACTACTTCCTGTCTTTATTCATTTGCCTATTTGGGACATTTCATATGAATGGCATCATAAGATGTGTGGTCCTCTGTGACTAGTTTCTTTCACAATAGTTTCAAGGTTCATCCATGCCACAGCATGTACCAGTACTTCATTCCTGTTTATGGCTGTATAATATTCCATTATATGGACATATCACATTTTATTTATCCACTTAACCATTGATGGACATTTGGGTTGTTTCCACATTTTGGCTATTATAAATGCTGCTAAAAACACTCATTCAGTACATGTCAGGTTTTGATATGAACACGTTTTCATTTCTCTTGGGTATAAATGGAATTGCTGGTCATATGTTAACTCTATGTTTAAACATTTTAGGAACAGTCAGATTGTTTTCCAAAGTGATTGGATGATTTTATATTCCCACTAGAAGTGATGAAGGCTCCAATTTTCCACATCTTCTCCAACAGTTGTAATATCTGTCTTTTTGATTATAGCCATCCTAGTGAGTATGAAGTAGCACTGTGGTATTTGTTTATTTTCTTGAGACAGGGTCTCCCTCTGTCATCCAGGATGGAGAACAGTGGCACGATCTCAGATGATCCTCCCACCTCGGCCTCCCAGTTAGCTGTGGACCACTATGCCTGGCTAATTTTTGTATTTTTTTGTAGAGATGGTGTTTTGCCATGTTGCCCAGACTGGTCTCGAACTCCTGGACTCAAGCGATCTGCCTGCCTTGGCCTCCCAAAGTGTTGGGATTACAGGCGTGAGCCACTATGTCCAGCCTAGCACTGTGGTTTTGATTTGAATTTCTCTGATGACTAATGATGCTGGGCTTTGTGACTATTTGTGTATCTTCGTAGGAGAAATGTCTACGTATACCCCTTGCCCATTTTAAAATTGGGCTCTTTTTATTATTGAGGTTTTCTTCGTTGTTGTTGTTGTTGTTGTTTTTGAGACAGGGTCTCACTCTGTCACCCAGGCTGGAGTACAGTGGCACAATCTTGGCTCATTGCAACCTCCACCTCTTGGGCTCAAGTGAACCTCCCACCTCAGCCTCCCAAGTAGCTGAGACTACAGGTGTCCACCACCATGCCTGGCTAATTTTGGTGATTTTTTTAGAGATGTGGTTTCGGCATGTTGCCTAGGCTGACCTCAAACGCCTGGGCTTAAGCAGTCTGTCCGCCTCAGCCTCCCAAAGTGGTGGGATTACAAGTGTGAGCCACTGTGCCCAGCCTTTATTATTGAGTTGTAAGAGTTCTTTACATGTTGTAGATACAAGTTACATATCAGATATATTTATAAATATTTTCTCCCATTCTGAGGACTGTCTCTTTTCATATTCTTTTTTTTTTTTTTTGAGACAGTCTCGCTCTGTTGCTCAGGCTGGAGTGCAGTGGCACAATCTCGGCTCACTGCAACCTCTGCCTCCCAGGTTCAAGTGATTCTCATGCCTCAGCCTCCCAAATAGATGAGATTACAGGTGCGTGTCACCACACTCAGCTAATTTTTGTTTTTTTTTTTTTTTTTTGAGACGGAGTCTCGCTCTATCACCCAGGCTGGAGTGCAGTGGCCGGATCTCAGCTCACTGCAAGCTCTGCCTCCCAGGTTTATGCCATTCTCCTGCCTCAAGCCTCCCGAGTAGCTGGGACTATAGGCGCCCGCCACCTCGCCCGGCTAGTTTTTTGTATTTTTTAGTAGAGACGGGGTTTCACGGTGTTAGCCAGGATGGTCTCGATCTCCTGCCCTCGTGATCCACCCGTCTCGGCCTCCCAAAGTGCTGGGATTACAGGCTTGAGCCACCGCGCCCGGCTAATTTTTGTATTTTTAGTAGAGACAGAGTTTCACCATGTTGGCCAGGCTGGTCTTGAACTCGGGACTCAGGTGATCCACCTGCCTCAGCCTCCCAAAGTGCTGAGATTATAGGTGTGAGCCATGACGCCCGGCCTGTCTTCATATTCTTGATGGTGTCCTTTGAGAACAAAAGTTTTACATTTTGATGATGTCTAATTTAAGTACTTTTTCTTTTGTTGCTTGTGCTTTTGGTATCATATCCAAGAAACCAATGCCAAATCCAAGGTTACAAGGGTATATACCTTTGTTGCCTTCTATGCATTTTAGGTTTAGCTCTTACATTTTTTAGGCATTTTTTTTTTTTTGAGGTAGGGTGTCACTCTATCACTCGAGCTGGAGTGTAGTGGCACGATATTGGCTCATTGCAACCTCTGCTTCCCGGGCTCAAGCAATCCTCCCACCTCAGCCTCCCAAGTAGCTGGGACTACAGGCACATGCCACCATGCCTGGCTAACTGTAGCATTTTTAGTAGAGACAGGGTTTCGCCCCGTTGGCCAAGCTGGTCTCAAACTCCTAACCTCAGGTGATCCACCCGCCTCGGCCTCCCAAAGTGCTGGGATTACACCGCACCTGGCCTTTTTAGGCTTTTTATTCATTTTGAGATAATTCTTCTATTTCGTGTGAGTTCGAGTCCAACTTCATTCTCGAGCATGTGGATATCCAGTTGCCCCTTTTGTTGAAAACGCTATTGTTTCCTCAGTTGAATTGTCTTGTTACACCCTTGTCAAAAATCAGTTGATCAGGAGATCAACTTGCAGCATAGTAGTGCAGGAGTTGGGCTGACCTGCTCTTCAGTGAAACTGGTGAAAATTATAAGAAAGAAAACAAACCCAACCATTTTTAAAGCCTCTAAAAATGGTCCTAAGGGTAAACAGCAAATGAAGAAACAACTATTCAATAAAATCTATAAAAAACTCAGTGAGGACACTGAGAATTTGTGGTATTTGAACCAAGACTCCTCCCTCCCTCCTCCCTTTCAGCTCACTGAGGCAGAGACTTCACTCCAGACTGCTACAGTCAACACAGGGTTTTCTTTGCTCCCAGCTCCCAGCTAGAAGGCTTTCTTCCTGGGAGAAGCAAGACTTTAGTGTTTTTTATCCTGCCACTAGCTATCTGCTACTGCATCCAAGTCCCAGGGGGATGTGGTCGAGAGGTGTCTGTCCAGCCACTGCTCTTGGAATGGAAGCTCCTGGAGTAAGGCAAGCTGAGAATACTGGAGTCCCAGTGGCCCTTGCTCTGGCTAGTGAGGTGGTGGTTCCACACCAGGAGAGGCAAGCCAAGAAGACCTAAGGCTGCCGCACTCCCTCTCTACCAAGCAGTTCCTATAGCTGGCATATCACTCAGTGAGAAACTTGACATTTTCCCTACTCAGCCCCAACTCCAACTCTAGAGCCTGGGCTCAGCGATTTTGCCTCGGGGGAAAAGCAAGTCATAAAACAGATGGCTCCCCATCTCTTCCCAAAGGAACTGACTACATTTGCAACAGAGCTTGGAGAGGTTCAAGCCTAACGGCAATCTCAAAAAGAGTAGAAGTTGTGGTCAAAGGAATTGGGAGCAGACTCAAGATACAAGCTAAACTGCAGGGCAGTTAGTTTGCAGGGGAGAACCAGTGAGTAAGACATCTACGAGGAGCCATCCAGAAGATAAAACAAATATCTAACTGACCCCAGAAACTACTCCTCTAAGGGAGCTAGAATTTGATTGGAATTACTTGTAGAGCAGTGTATGCCCAGGGCCTTGTGGAAAACAACAGCTGTCAATTAGTGGAATTTTACAGTTAGGTGTGCTCAGTGAAAGAGAGGAAGTCAGCGTGACCCAAACACTGTCAACTCAGAGTGACCTTGGGGATACTCAAGTATGTGTCTCCCTGAGGAGCAACATCAGGAGTTTAACACTGTTTAACACTGTAGGGGATAAACAGACTTCACTAAAATAGTCCAGCCAGCAGACAGGTAAGTAAATAACAATAACAGGAGGAAGTAAGATTAGTACCCAGCAAGGATACAATACGTTGTCTGAAATGTCCAGTTTCCAAGAACAACAACAACAACAAAAAAGAGGAATGTGGCCGGGCGCCGTGGCTCACGCGTGTAATCCCAGCACTTTGGGAGGCCGAGGCAGGCGGATCACAAGGTCAGGAGATCAAGACCATTCTGGTTAACACGGTGAAACCCCATCTCTATTAAAAATACCAAAAATTAGCTGGGCATGGTGGCGGGCACCTGTAGTCCCAGCTACACGAGAAGCTGAGGCAGGAGAATGGCATGAACCCGGGAGGCGGAGCTTGCAGTGAGCCCAGATTGCGCCACTGCACTCCAGCCTGGGCAATAGAGTGAGACTCTGTCTCAAAAAAAAAAAACAAAAAAAAGAAAACAAGGAATGCAAAGAACAAGAAAGGAACTGTAATGGAAAAAAGCAAGCAGCACAAGCTGCCTGTGAGAATGACCAGATGTTGGCTTTATCAGGAAAAACTTCAAATATCCATAATAAGCATGTTCACAGAATTAAAGGAAACCAATTAAAGAAGGAACATGAGGTAAGACGAAAATGTTGCATCAAATAAAGAACATCAATGAAGAGAAAGAAATTGTAAGAAAAGAACTAAATGAGAATTCTAGAGTGAAATAACTGAACTGAAAAATTCATTAGAGAGAATTAACACTAGATTTGCAGTGGCAGAAGAAAGAATAAGTGAACTTGAAGATAGATCAAAAGATATTGTGGGCTGGGCATGGTGGCTCACGCCTCTAATCCCAGCACTTTGGGAGGCCGAGGCAGGCAGATCACTCAAGGTCAGGAGTTTGAGACCAGCCTGGGCAACATGGTGAAACCCCATCTTTACTAAAAATACAAAACTTAACCAGGCATAGTGGTGCACGCCTGTAGTCCCAGCTACTTGGGAGACTGCAGCGCGAGAATCACTTAAACCCAGAAGGTGAAGGCTGCAGTGAGCTGAGATTGTGCCACTGCTGTAGCCTGGGCAACAAGAGTGAGACCCTGTCTCAAAGGAAAAAATAAATAAATAAAAATATGGAAGCCAAAGAACAGAGAAAAAAGAATAAAGGAAAATGAAAGGCAAGGTGCAGTGGTTCATGCCTGTAATCCCAGCACTTTGGGAGGCCGAGGCAGGCAGATCACTTGAGGTCAGGCGTTCAAGATCAGCCTGGCCAACATGATGAAACCCTATCTCTATTAAAAATACAAAAATTAGGCCGGGCCCTGTGGCTCACACCTGTAATCCTAGCACTTTGGGAAGCTGAGGTGGGAGGATCCCCTGAGGCCAGGAGTTCAAAACCAGCCTGTCCAACATGGCAAAAACCGGTCTCTAATAAAAATACAAAAATTAGCCAGGTGTGGTGACAGATGCCTATAATCCCAGCTACTCAGGAGGCTGAGACAGAATTGCTTGAGCTGGGGAGGCAGAGGCAGAGGTGGCAGTGAGCCGAGATCACGCTCCTGCACTCCAGCCTGGGCAACAGAGTGAGACTCTGTCTCAAAAATAATAACATTAATAATATAACAAGAAACAATGCTGAAAATTTACCATGGTCTGCAATAATATACACATTCAGGAAGCTCAACAAATGCAAGTAAAATAAATGTAAAGAGAACTACAAACAGACATATCAAAGTAAAAAATGCTGAAGTAAAAGAAAATCTTGAGGCCGAGTGCATTGGTTCATGCGTGTAATCCCATTTTGGGAGGCCGAGTTGGATAGATCAGGAGATCGAGACCATCCTGGCTAATACGGTGAAACCCCGTCTCTACTAAAAAATACAAAAAACTAGCCGGGCGAGGTGGCGGGCACCTGTAGTCCCAGCTACCCAGGAGGCTGAGGCAGGAGAATCGCTTGAACCCAGAAGGTGGAAGTTGCAGTGAGCTGAGAATGCATCACTGCACTCCACCCTGGGCGACTTCGTCTCAAAAAAAAAAAAAAAAAAGAAAGAAAATGTTGAAAGCAGCAAGAGAAAAACTACCTGTTACTTACAAAGAAACCCCAGCAAGATTAATAGCTGACTTCTTGGTGAAATAATGTAGGCCAGAAGACAGTGAAATAACACATTCAAAGTGCTCAAACAGAAAAAAATCTTCAACCAAGAATCCTATACCTAGCAAAACTACCTTTAAAAAATGAAGGCACAGGCCGGGCGCGGTGGCTCAAGCCTGTAATCCCAGCACTTTGGGAGGCTGAGACGGGCGGATCACGAGGTCAGGAGATCGAGACCATCCTGGCTAACACGGTGAAACCCCGTCTCTACTAAAAAATACAAAAAAACTAGCTGGGCGAGGTGGCGGGCACCTGTAGTCCCAGCTACTTGGGCGGCTGAGGCAGGAGAATGGCGTAAACCCGAGAGGCGGAGCTTGCAGTGAGCTGAGATCCAGCCACTGCACTCCAGCCCGGGCGACTGAGCGAGACTCCCTCTCAAAAAAAAAAAAAAAAAAAATGAAGGCACAGCCTAGGCAAAATAGCAAGATCCCACCTCTACAAAAAAATTTTAAAGGCCAGGTTGGTGACTCATGCCTGTAATCCCACACTTTGAGAGGTCAGATAGGTGGATCACATGAGGTTAAGAGTTCAAGACCAGCCTGGCCAACCTCATGAAACCCTGCCTCTACTAAAAATACAAAATTAGCCAGGTGTGGTGGCTCATGCCTATAATCCCAGCTACTGGGAAGCTGAGGCAAAAGAATCACTGGAACCCAGGAGGCAGAGGTTGCAGTGAGCTGAGATTGTTCCACTGCACTCAAGTCTGGGCAACAAGAGCAAAACTCCATCTAAAAAAAAAAAATTAGAAAAATAAGCTGGGCATGGTGATTCACACCTGTAGTCCTATCTACTTGGGAGGCTAAGGCAGGGGGATCACTTGAGCCCAGGAATTTGAGGCTGCAGTGAGCTATGATCATGCCACTGCACACCAGCCTGGGTGACAGAGCAAGGCTCTGCGTCAAAAAAAAAAAAAAAAAAAAAAAGGACAAAATAAAGTCTGCTAGATAGAAAAAAACTGAGAGAATCTGTTGCTAGCAGACTCAACGTACAAGAACTAAGGGAAGTTTTGTAGGCTGAAATCAAGTAGCCTCAAATAGTAATCTGAATGCATATGAAAAAACAAAGACTATAAGTAATGGTAACTATGGAATTATAAAGAGAACATACATGCATATTTTTTCTACTTTCTTCTCTTAACTGTTTAAAAAAGCAACTGAGGCAGGGCGTGGTGGCTCACTCCCCGCACTTTGGGAGGCCGAGGTGGGCGGATCATGAGGTCAGGAGTTCGAGACCAGCCTGGCCAACATGCTGAAACCCTGTCTGTACTAGGAACACACAAATTACCTGAGCATGGTGGCATGTGCCTGTAATCCTAGCTATTTGGGAGGCTGACTCAGGAGAATTGCTTGAACCTGAGAGGCGGAGGTTGCAGTGAGCCGAGATCACGCCACTGCACTCCAGCCTGGGCGACAGAGCATGACTCTGTCTCGGAAAAAAAAAAAAAAAAAAAAAGAAAAGAAAAAGAATACTCCACCCAATGAGAGAATATACATACTTCTCAAGGGCATATGGAACATTCTTCAGGAAAGAATAGCTTTATGCTGGGCCATAAAACAAATGTCAATACATTTAAAAGGATCAAAATAATGCAAGGTATTCTTTGGTCAAAATGAAATGAAATTAGAAATCAATAACAGAAAGAAATTTAGGAAACTCACAAATATATAGTTTGGCTCCATGTCCCCACCTAAATCTCATGTTGAATCATACTCCCCGTGTGTTGGGGAGGGGACTGGTGGGAGGTGCCCGGATCATGGGGGCGGACGCCCCCCTTACTGTTCTCGTGATAGTGAGTTCTCACCGGATCTGATGGTTTAAAAGTGTGGCACTTCCAGCTTTGCGCTCTCTCTCTCTCTCCTGCTCTGGCATAGTGAGTAAGACGTGCCTTGCTTCCCCTTCGCCTTCAACCATGATTGTAACTTTCCTGAGGCCTCCTCAGCCATGTGGAACTGTGAGTCAATTAAACCTCTTTTCTTTTTTTTTTTTTTTTTGAGGCGGAGTCTCGCTCTGTCACCCGGACTGGAGTGCAGTGGCCGGATCTCAGCTCACTGCAAGCTCCGCCTCCCGGGTTTACGCCATTCTCCTGCCTCAGCCTCCCGTGCAGCTGGGACCAGGCGCCCGCCACCTCGCCCGGCTAGTTTTTGTATTTTTAGTAGAGACGGGGTTTCACCGTGTTAGCCAGGATGGTCTCGATCTCCTGACCTTGTGATCCGCCCGTCTCGGCCTCCCAAAGTGCTGGGATTACAGGCTTGAGCCACCGCGCCCGGCCCAAACTTCTTTTCTTTATACCTAGTCTCAGGTAGTTCGTTATAGCAATGTGAGAACGGACTAATACAAAGTCGAATTAAACAACACACTCCTAATAACCAACAGGTAAAGATTAACTCAAACACATTAGAAAATACTTTGAAAAGAATGAAAATAAAGATACAATGCAACAAAACTTATGAAATACATTGCAAACGGCATGTGGAGGGAAATTTATACTTGTAAATTCCTATTTTAACAAAGAAGAAAGATCTCAAATCAATAGCCTAACTTTCCATTTTAAGACACTGAAAAAAGAAGAGCAGACTAAACCTAAAGCAAGCCGAAGTAACGAAATACTAAAAATCAGAGTGGGCCAGGAGTGGTTGCTCACACCTATAAATCATAGCACTTTGGGAGGCTGAGGCAGGGTCAGAAGTTTAAGACCAGCCTGAGCAACATGGTGAAACACTGTCTCTAGTAAAAATACAAAAATTCGCTGGCTATGGTGGCCTGCGCCTGAATCCCAGCTACTCACGGGGCTGAGGCAGGAAAATTGCTTGAACCTGGGAGGCAGAGGTTGCAGTGAGATGAGATCATGCCACTGCATTCCAGCCTGGGTGACGGAGTGAGACTCTGTCTCCAAAAAAAAAAAAAAAGGAAAGAAAAAAAATAGAGTGGAAATTAATAGTATAGAGAATAGAAAAACAATAGGGAAAAAAAGTGAAACTAAAAGCTGGCTCTTTAGAAAAATCAACAAAATGGAGAGGCCTGGCAGTGGCTCAAGTCTGTAATCCCAGCACTCTGTGGGGCAGAAATGAGTGGACTGCTTAAGCTCACGAGATGGGGTGGGAAGGGGGTCCGGGCATGAGGAGTGTGGGGTGTGGCTGAGGCAGGAAAACCCCTGAGTCCTAGAAGTTAAGGCTCACGTGATGGCGCCGCTGCACTCCAGACTGGGAGACAGAGTGAGACCCTGTCTCAAAAATAAATAAATAAATAAGGCCAGGAGTGGTGGCTAACGCCTTTAATCCCAGCACTTTGGGAGGCTGAGGCAGGCGGATCACGAGGTCAAGAGTTCTAGACCAGCCTGAATAACACGGATAAACCCCAACACTACTGAAAAAAATACAAAAATTAGCCGGGCATGGTGGCACACAACTGTAATCCCAGCTACTTGGGAAGCTGAGGCAGAAGAATCACTTGAACCCAGGAGGCAGAGGTTGCAGTGAGCCGAGATTGCACCACTGCACTCCAGCTGGGCGACAGAGCGAGACTCTGTCTCAAAAAATAAATAAATAAATAAATTGTCTAAGAAGAGAGAAGACAAATCAGAAATGAGAGCGAGGACAGTCCTACCAACCTATTTTCTAAAAAGAATTATAAAGAAATACTAAAAACAATTGTATATCAACAACTTAGGAAACTTAGATGAAATGAACCAAACTGACTCAAGAACAGATCATTTGAATAGGCCTACAACAAGTGAACAGATTGAACTAGTAACAAAAAACCTTCTCACAAAGAAAAGTCCGGGTCTAGATGACTTCACCACTGAATTCTACCAAATAATTTAAAGAAAAATTAACACCAATTTTTCACCAACTCTTCCAAAAAACAGGAAAAAAAAGTAATTCCCAACTGTTTCCATCAGACTGGTATTATCCTGATACCAAAACCAGATAAAGACATTATAAGAAAAGAAAACTGGCCGGGCATGGTGGCTCACGCTTGTAATCTTAACACTTTGGGAGGCCAAGAAGGGTGGATCACCTGAGGTCAGGAATTCAAGACCAGCTTGACCAACAAGGCAAAACGCCATCTCTGCTAAAAATACAAAAATTAGCCGGGCGTGGTAGTGGGTGCCTGTAATCCCAGCTACTCTGGGAAGCTGAGGCAGGAGAATTGCTTGAACCCAGGAGACAGAGGTTGCAGTGAACTGAGATCGTGCCACTGCACTCCAGCCTGGGTGTGACAGAGCAAGATTCCATCAGAAAAAAAAAAAAAAAAAAAGAAATTAAAAAATATATATATTATACCAGGAGCAATTGAGATTTTTCCTAGGGATAAATGTTGGTTCAATGTCTGAAAGTTAATTAATGTAATACATCACATCAAGAGAATAAAAAACAAAAATCACATGATCATGTCAAAAGACACAAAAAAAGCAAATGACAAAATCCAATACCCTTTCTTGATAAATGTACTCAACAAACTAGGAATAGAAGTAAATTTCCTTGCTTGTAATCCCCGCACTTTGGGAGGCCAAGGTGGGTGGATCATTTGAGGTCAGGAGTTTGAGACCAGCCTGGTCAATATGATGATACCCCGCCTCTATCAAAAATAAAAAAATTAGCCAGGTGTGCTGGGCGCCTGCCTGTAATTCCAGCTACTTGGGAGGCTGAGGCAGGAAAATCAAACGAACCCGGGCGGTGCAGGTTGCAGTGAGTGGAGATTGCGCCACTGCACTCCAGCCTGGGTGACAGAGCGACACAGCACTTGCCAATTCTGTCCAACACCATATTGGAGGTTTTAGCCAAGGCAATTTCTTCTCATTTGCCTCCTCAACTGACAAATCGGTGGCATGAAGAATAAATAGTTTCAATAGTTTCATCTGTATTCCTCATGATTAAAAATCTTCATACAGCCAGGCACGTGGTGTGCACCTATAATCCCAGCTACTTGGTAGGCTGAAGTAGGAGGATCACTTAAACCCCAGTAGTTCAAGACCAACCTGAGCAAAATAGGAAGACTCTGTCTCTCCACTATAAAAAACAAAAACAACAACAAAAAACTTCATCTAAAAGTTTTATGTCCCTTCCCAATTCCTGCAAATATTTCCAAAATGTTCCAATCTCATGTGCTGTAAAGAACTGTGCTTTGCAGAAATAAAAACTGCACCTAAGAAATGATTTGGATTATTTTTAACTCAAAGGTCATTCAAGTCCAGAGAGCTATATATAGCATTACTACTCAGTTTTTAGAATTGCAAACAGAAGAAACTGACACTCTTTACCAATACACATGAATGTACACTTGTTATAAAGTTCCACATATGTTTCATTTTCTGCTCAACACTTTCACTGTATAAAAGAAGGAAAAACTTAGAAAAGAGAAGTAATGATGCATAGAGTTATCAGATATCAATGGTGGCAATGCTTTTCTAGATACCTAAACAGAAAAAACTGTGTTAAAATTTTGCTTACATTAGTTAGAACATTTGTTATTTAATATGTATCACCCTGAAAGGTATTTAAGGACAGACATAAATAATTTTACTTTGAAATGCTTAGATTTTTGGTTACAGTATATGATAGACAAAAAAGAAAGCTCTTATAAAATGAGATTTTTCTGGGCTCCAAGTCCCTTTCTCTGTACTGTATTTTAATAATTATAAAAATAAAATCATTTAAAAATAAGACAATTTTAAAAGCACATATATGGGAGAATATAGCTATAAAGGAGTGGCACAGGGGAGGTTTTTGGGGTGATAGAACTGTTCTGCATCCTGATTGTGTGTGTGATTTCAGGTTGTGGGAGTGGTTCTACACTCTAAGTGTATTAAAATGGTACACAAAAACAAAAAGTCAATTTTGCCATATGTTAATTTTTAATTAATTGTTTGTTTGTTTGCTTGTTATGAGACAGAGTCTCACTCTGTTGCCCAGACTGGAGTGCAGTGGTGTGATATCTACTCACTTCAGCCTCCACCTCCCGGGTTCAAGCATTTCTCCCACCTCAGCATCCCAAGGAGCTGGGATTACAAGCACACAAAAATTATCCACACACCTGGATAATTTTTGTATTTTTAGTAGAGACGGGGTTTTACCATCTTGGCAGGCTGCTCTCAAACTCCTGGCCTCAAGTGATCCGCCCACCCTGGCCTCCCAAAGTGCTGAGATTACAGGTGTGAGCCACTGTACCTGGTCCTGCTGTATATTGATTTTTAAAAGGAAACTGGAAAAATGCACATATGCAATAGAATCAAATATAAACTGCACTATATTTAAAATATCATATGTAACAAATACCATACATCTGGTTAAATATAGGGCAGATGCAGGCCTCACTTCCTCTCTCTTTGGTATATTCTCGTATCTAAAAAGATTTTCGTCAATCTTTACTTTTGTGGTTTGTATTATAAAAACAATAGGCGTCTTGAATGCACTTTTTCAAACTGTATACACCCAGCAGAAAATTCGAATGCAATCTCCTGATACGTAGTCATAGGGTAATTTTGTCCAAGTCTCATATTTCATGGCCACCTCCTCAGGTGTCCTGATAGGTTCATATGACTAAATCACGGAGACCGGAAACGGACCAAACAGATAGGTAAGTAAAACACCACAAGGCATCTTATGTGTCAGGCTAACAAGTTTAGACTCTTTTAAGGCTTACTATTTTTCTATCGGAGTACCAATAAGGTATTTAGTATAATAATATTTATTGTTTAGAGAATTACTACTGGCTGGGCAGGGTGGCTCATGCCTGTAGTCCCACCACTTTGGGAGGCTGAGGTAGGCAGATTACCTGAGGTCAGGAGTTCAAGAACAGCCTGGCCAATATAGTGAAACCGTGTCTCTACTAAAATACAAAAATTAGCTGGGCGTGATGGTGCAGGCCTGTAGTCCCAGCTACTTGGGAGGCTGAGGCACAAGAATCACTTGAACCCAAGAGGTGGAGGCTGCATTAAGCTGAGATCACGCCACTGCACTCCAGCCTGGGTGACAGAGCAAGATTGTACCCCCCCAACACACACAAAAATATATATATATATATATATAACATAAAACAATAATAAAAAAGAAAGTTACTACTTTAACACAGTGGATGAAAAATCCGGGAAAAATAAAGGAGCAAAACAAGTAGTCTACAGTAAATTAATCCTGTATACTTTAGAGTTATAAAATTTGGTTACTTCTATTTATTCTTGTTCAAAACTCTGGACTTAATCTCACCTTCTGATTCGTATTCACTTGCTTTCTGCTTCAAGTCCTCTACCACCAGGCAGACATCCCTGTCCCGGACCCTGTTGCGTTCTGAGAGGTGATGTAAAATCTCTGTGGTCCGTGGGTTCACTTCATACTGTGGAATGGGATGATCTCCAAATATTTTTTTTAACCACGCAGCAACCTAACCATTAAAAGAAAGACAAATATTATAAGCCTTGTTTACTGTAATGGCTCGATGAGATTATGACAAAGAAGTGATCAAAAGCAAACTAAATGCTTTCTGTGACTATTTTGGAGGCTTACTTCACAACCTCACTTGTCTTTAGGGAGATACTAGATATCAGTAAAACAAAAAGTGACCAAGTACACAACGAATAAGACTAAAAATTACCAGAGAACAATCCATTCTTTCCCAAATCTACAAAAGCAGTACAGGCTAACAATTTGCCCCGCTTGAAAAACTTTAAAGCTTAATAGAACAGTGAGAAAGCATTATTAGACCGTGCATAGCCTGAAAAAAGCAACTGTCCCTCGATCACCAGACGCCCCGCCGCGCCAGGAGGCTCCCAGTGTTGGGATGCAGGGCGCGGAAGCCGCTCAGATGTGGAAGCATGGGGTGAGCAGCGAACCGGAAGGTGGCTTTGGCTTCTTAAGTCCCACTCCAGAGTCTGTTGCCAGGGGCTGCTCAACGCCTCTCCCAGGCCAGATCCAAACAAGGGGAGGCCTGGGCAGGAAGGGAAAGGCATTTTTCAGGAGGGTCTAAGCACAGGGGGGCTTGCAGATAGTAACTGCAGCACTGAAAGACGGATGTGTGGAATACGGGAGAGAAAAGCAGACGTGGCGCGCACAGGAGACCCGCCAGCGGCGCGGGGGTGTCAAAAACGCGTTTTCCGGGAGGCCACCGATCCCCATTCCCGCCACAGCACCTGCGTTTCTCTCTCCCCCAGTGGCTCCATAGCTGCCGCTCCCGCTGGAGAAGCGCCCCGCTCACTCCCTAGGCTCCGCCCACACGCCGTTGGCACCCGCCTCTCGCCGGGTCCGGGATTTCTGGGAGTTGTGGTTTTTCCTAGGGCTGCCGGCCGCTGAGCGCCTGTGCAAGGCTGGTCCAAGGCTCTGGCATCGCAAGCCTGGCTTCCTTGCCACTTCCCAGCTCTTCCCGCCTTCCGCGGAATAATCTCCACTACGAGAAACAGAGCAGCCTAGAACCAGGTTGTTTTTTCTTTCTTTTATTTTTATTTCTCGTTTGAATCACTTGTCGTTTAAAAAAGTACTTGAAATGTTTGGTTCTTGGTTAGCAAGATGTTTGTGTTTCTTCCACATTGATTGCATCCATTTAGAATTTATATTCTACCTTGGTAATATGAGCTGTGGCAATCTTAACCTACCTAAGAACTACGGAAATTTTTTTTTTGTTTTGAGACGGAGTCTCTCTGTGTTGCCCAGGCTGGAGTGCAATGGCGCGATCTCCGCTGCCTCCCAGGTTCAAGCGATTCTCCTGCCTCAGCTTCCCGAATAGCTGCTGGGATTACAGGCATGTGCCACCATGCCCGGCTAATTTTTGTATTTTTAGTAGCGACGGGGTTTCACCATGCTGGCCAAGCTGGTCTCGAACTCCCGACCTCAGGCGATCGGCCCGCCTCAGCCTCCCAAAGTGCTGGGATTACAGGCGTGAGCCACCGCGCCCGGCCAGGAAAATGTTTTTTAGCGGCGTCGATCTGCTGGTACTGTCACTGCTACTCAGCCATTGTTCAGTTCATTTCTTGCCTTCCCTAAGTTTCTCTCCTCCCTCCATCACCCTGTAATTTAAACAGCATGAGAGGTTCTTCATATACATTTATATAGCAAGGTAACTTTTTAATATGTTTTTATATTTTTGTTTCATATTTTACAGGGTCTCTGTAAAATAAATGGACACGTATTATTTTACCCATTTTTACATAAAACATATACACAAGGATTAAATGACTTGATTAAGATTAGGTAGTAGAGTTGGAAGGTGACCGAAATGTTCTGGCTCCAGTTGTGTTTCGGTCTCCACACTGCTATCAGCAACCTTCTATAGTGTACTGTGTTACTAGGAAAAGAGGATAGCTAAAGGAAGGATCATATATTCAACTTTCTGTCAAGTGTGATTTAATATCAAATTGTGGATCAGGTTTAGCACCAAATATCTTCCTTCTAAGTCATTTGCATATTTAAAATGATTTTCTTTTTTTCTTTTTTTTTTTCTTTTGGAGATGGAGTCTCGCTCTGTCACCCAGGCTGGAGTGCAGTGGCATGATCTCGGCTCACTGCAATCTCTGCCTTCTGGGTTCAAGCGATTCTTCTGTCTCAGCCTCCCAAGTAGCTGGGACTACAGGCAAGTGTTACTACACCTGGCTAATTTTTGTATTTTCACTAGAGATGGGGTTTCACCATATTGGTCAGGCTGGTCTTGAACCCCCAACCTCGTGATCCGCCTGCTTCGGCCTCCCAAAAAAGTGCTGGGATTACAGGCGTAAGCCACCGCGCATGGCATTTTCTTTTCTTTTTGAGATGGAGTCTTTCTCTGTCGCCCAGGCTGGAGCACAGTGGCATGATCTTGGCTCACTGGGACCTCTGCCCCCCGGGTTCAAGCAATTCTCCTGTCAAGCAAATCCCTCTAGTAGTTGGGATTACAGGCTTGTGCTAGCACGCATGGCCATTTTTTTATTTTTAGTAGAGTGGGGGGTTTCACCATATTGACCAGGCTGGTCTCAAACTCCTGACCTCAAGTGATCTGCCTGCCTCAGCCTCTCAAAGTGCTGGGATTACAGGTGTGAGCCAACGCGCTCAGCCTAAAATGATTTTCTTTTCAAAGGAAACTTACTAGCAAGCCAAGCTTACTTACTGTTTATTTTATTTTTAGAAACAGGGTCTTGCTCTTTCGCCCAGACTGGAGTACAGTGGTGATCACAGTTCACTGCAACCTTGAACTCCTGGGCACAAGCAATCCTCCCGCGTCAGCCTCCTGGGTAGCTGGGACTACAGTTGTGCAACACTACACCCAGCTAACTTTTTGTATTTTTTTGTAGAAAGAGGGTCTTGCTATGTTGCCCAGGCTGTTTTTGAACTCCTGGCCTCAAGTGATGTTCCCATTTGGGCCTCTCAAAGTGCTGGGATGACAGGCATGAGGCACCACACCCAACCTATGTTGCTTATTCTTTTTGCTTCAAATATATCGCTGCTCTGGCTGGGCGCAGTGCCTCATGCCTATATTCTCAGCATTTTGGGAGGCTGAGGTGGGTGATCACCTGAGGTCAGGAGTTCAAGACCAGCCTGGCCAACATGGCAAAACCCCATCTCTACTAAAAATACAAAAATTAGCCAGGCATGTTGGCCCATGCCTGTAATCCCAGCTACTCGGGAGGCTGAGGCAAGAGAGTCGCTTGAACCCTGGAGGTAGAGTTTGCAGTGAGTAGAGATTGAGACACTGCACTCCAGCCTGGGCAACAAAGTGAGAACCTGCCTCAAAACAAAAAACAAAACAAAACAAAAACTAAATATATCTCTGCTCTGTAACCAAATTTCAGATAAACTGGTGCAGCCCTTCAGTATGGGGCAAAAAAAGTTATCTTTATGTCTTGTGTTCACTTTTATCACTACAAATTTTACAAAATATCCCCGTATTTTTTTTTTTTTTGAGACAGAATCTCACTGTGTTGTCCAGGCTGGAGTGCAGTGATCACTGCAACTGCCACCTCCCAGGTTTAAGTGATTCTCATGCCTCAGCCTCCTAAATAGCTGGGATTACAGGCATGTGCCACCATGCCCAGCTAATGTTTGTATTTTTAGTAAAGATGGGGCTGGGGGTGCGGGGATCTCGCTATGTTGACCAGACTGGTCTTGAGCTCTTGACTTCAAGTGATCAACCTGCCTCAGCCTCCCAAAGTGCTGGGATTACAGGTGTGAGCCACCATGCCGGCTAATGTTGTTGTTGTTGTTGTCTTGAGATGGAGTCTCACTCCCATCGTGCATGCTGAAGTGCAATGACGCGATCTCGGCTCACTGCAACCTCCACCTGGCTCACTGCAACCTCCACTTCCCGGTTCAAGCGATTCTCCTTCCTCAGCCTCCCGAGTAGCTGGTGTTACAGGTGTGCGCCACCACCCCCAGCTAATTTTTTAATTTTCAGTAGAGACGGGGTTTTGCCATGTTGGCCGGGCTGGTCTTGAACTCCTGACCTGAGGCGATCTGCCCGCCTCAGCCTCCCAACATGCTAGGATAACGTGTGAGCCACCATGCCCAGCCTTGTTTTTATAAACCATATTTTTTCCTGTAAGCTTGTGAAAGTTGATTGGGTCATTCTTGTCATCCCCAACTAAAACAGTTTCGAGAGGTAAAGGGAAAAAAAGTACTCAGGGCACATAACATTGCTCCAAAAATGTAATTATCTGCAAGCCTGACTGCTGAAACTGCCTGCTGTAACCTAAACCAGTTTTATCTAATTAGCTGCTAAAACAACCTGCAGTGACTCTAAGAATTGTTTTACCTAGTTCCCATCACTTGCCAGTCAAAACTTGCCAGCTCCCCAAAACCTTACTAGTGACAACGAACTTTCTTAAAGAGCAATATGTAACAGTTCTCTTTTTTTGTTTTTTGTTTTGATATAGGGTCTTGCTTTGTTGCCCAGGCTGGAGTGTACTGGTGTGATCACAGCTCACTGCAGCCCCAAACTCCTGGGCTCAAGTGAACCACTCATCTTGGCTTCCCAATGTTGGGATTACAGGCATGAGCCACTGTTTCTGGCTACATTTCTCTTTTGCAAAAATAAAACCTCTAACCATCTCTTAGTTCTCCTGACATACCAAAGACCACCCTGTTTGTGTGTATGCCATGGCAATTATTGCTTCCTAAATATTTTAAATTTGGAGAATTCGTCTCTGTATTTTATTTTACTTGGATTGCCTGCCTGCCTGCCTTCCCTCCCTCCCTCCCTCCTTCCTTCCTTCCTTCCTTCTTGTCTCACTCTTATTGCCCAGGCTGGAGGACAGTGGTGCGATCTCGGCTCACTGCAACCTCCGCCTCCCGGGTTCAAGTAATTCTCCTGCCTCAGCCTCCCCAGTAGCTGGGATTAGAGGTGCCCACCTCCACGCCTAATTTTTCTATTTTCAGTAGAGATGGGGTTTCACCATGTTGGCCAGGCTGGTCTTAAAGCCCTGACCTCAGGTGATCCACCCACCTTGGCCTCCCAAAGTGCTGGAATTACAGGTATCAGCCACCACGCCCAGCTTGGACAGCCTTTTTCTACCCCTGATTCCCAGGAGAATTGTTGCTCTATTTCCCCATGGCTTACCTTGAAAAGTTAGTAGAATACTAGAGAAAAGGATGGCCAATTACGTGCTTACAAGCCATGTTTCAGGAGATGACCCTTGTAGCCCGGATATTCATTTGCCTCACCCAAATTCAGGTTTTAGGTGTAAGCCAGGATTTGGGGGATGGAGCTGAAAATGCTTCTCCAAACAGTGAAAAGTGGACCAGGCATGGTGGCTCATGCCTGTAATCCCAGCATTTTGGGAAGCTGAGGAGGGAGGATCACTTGAAGCCAGGAGTTTCAGACCAGCCCGGGCAACATAGTGAGACATCCCCACCCCCTGCCGGCTTTACAAAAAAATTAGCCAGGTGTGGTGGTGCACCACTGTGGTCCCAGCTACTTGGAAGGCTGAGGTCGGAGGATTGCTTGAGCCCAGGAGTTCGAGGCTGCAATGAATGGTGTTAAACCCACTGCACTCTATCCTGGGCAACAGAGTGAGAGCCCATCTTAAATAAAATAAAATAAATGAAAAAATAGAAAAATGAAGGCAATGTTAATAAGTCTCCACTATGACATAACCAGCATCACACATACACACAAATCCTGCATATATCACAAAAATCTCAGCATAGTAATTCTGTGGAGAAGAAAAAAAAAGCCCATCGGGGTAAGCATAGAAAGCATTTTTTCATCATCTCCCTTTTAGTCCAAACGAAGAAGTAGAGTTCCCAATGGCATGAAACTAGATGTTGGCAGAGGAAAAAGTGAGTCCTTGTCCTGTCCTGGTGTAAGACTTCTGATTGTGGACAATTCTCAGTAGGACTGGCAATCGCTCTACTAGGCCTCCTTGTGATTTTTTTTTTTTTTTTTAAGTTCTGGGATACATGTGCAGGATGTGCAGATTTGTTACATAGGTAAACGTGTGCCATGGTGGTTTGCTGCACCTATCATCCCATCACCTAGGTATTAAGCTCCGCATCTATTAGCTATTTATCTTGATGCTCTCCCTCCCCCAGTTATCAGGATTTTTAAACAGTTTGCTCTAATTTACTGACAGGATTCTTTTAGAATGAATCTAAAAAAGCTGGGAATCTTTAACCTGAGTGCAGATCGGATCACCTGGAACGGTGCAGGTGTTTGTTAAAAATAAAGATTGCCCCAAATTTTCTACTCAGAGGGTCTGAGGTGGGGCTAGCGACCTGCAGATTAAAGGGCTCTGTGGGAGACGCCCTGCTGGTGGCCCGTCCCGGGGTTTAGCTGTTTACTGTTGCTACTCGTGCTAAACCACGGTCTAACACTACCGGCATTATTAATGGCCCTGGTCCTCAAGACTGCCGGGCCCCAGACGGGGTGAGGCCCTCATCATCTAGCACCGGATGGGGCCTGGGAACTGCTGTTTGGCAGGTTCCGCTACCCACGTGGTCACCTGGGGCAACCACAAGGTCGACCCAAAAGACAAAAATAAATGTACAACGAATGCCAGGCAAAGCTGGAATATATCTAATCATTCATTTTGAGGTTTAAACTTAAAAATGTTACTTAAAAAATAAGTAACCTGCCAAAAAATGCAGAGTGGCGCCGGGGGGCGGGGGACAGCGGTGGTGAACGCGAGGGGCAGTACTTCCGGGTCAGGTGGGCCGGCTGTCTTGACCTTCTTTGCGGCTCGGCCATTTTGTCCCAGTCAGTCCGGAGGCTGCGGCTGCAGAGGTAACGCCTGCGGAGAAACTGCAAAGATGCTGTCCGTACGCGTTGCTGCGGCCGTGGTCCGCGCCCTCCCTCGGCGGGCCGGACTGGTGAGCACCGAGGGCCGGCATGGTGGAGGCGGCCGGGCGGGGCTGCAGGGTGGTGGTGCGCCGGCTCGGGCGCTTTTTCTGCAGAAGGGCGAGGGGCTGTGGCGGATGCCGCCATCTTGCACCCGTGGCTTTGGGGCTGTACAGAGCAGGCGACAGAGGTCCCCTTTTGCTCGCTACCTGCGCAGAGTGAGGCAGAATGGTACAGGGCAGACAGTGAACTCGACGGTGTCCAGATAGAAGGCCTCAAGATTCCCGTCTTCGACTGAGAGCGGCCCGAGAAGTGGGGTCTTGGGTGAAGGTCAGGGCTTGGGCGCTAGCTCTCCGAGGCCTGTTCCGAATCGGTGAGGTTCCTCTCGGCGGATTCTTAGGGTCGCGTCCTGCTGAAGGTCAGGAAACTGCTGTCAGCTCTTGCTGAAGCTAGTTATGGGAGTCTGACATTGTGTGAAGGTCAGCAGCATTTCACCTCTGCCTGGAGTTCAGTTCAGAGGAAAGGAATAAATGAAGGTGATGTTTGGAATACTTAAGTAGGCTTTCTCTTAGTGCTGAAGACGAAACGACCGTGAAAACGTGCAGGTGCAAAGAACCATTTCATGTGGCCAGCACTGTGGCAGCAGTGAAGCTGGTTTCTAAATTGTCTCTCCAACAAGAGAGTATGCTTTGTGGCACTTGAACGTGTTTAAATAATTTGTCCTAGAGTTTTCCACTTGATTTTGAGTAATTTTTAGTGATTGAGAATTCAAGTAAAAGAGAATAAGGTTGGAAAATGGCTGTAAGAGTTAATGCCCTTGGTTATTTGTTTCCCTTGAAATTAACATGATTTCAGTGTAAACGCATTGACGCTGACACTTTTTTTTTTTAAGTAATCTTAATTTGAAAGGTGAAATAAACATGTTGGCTGTTTTGCTGCCTTAACAACCGCTGGTAGCATCATGGTTTTCTGTTAACAAAAAAGCATTTTTAACGGTTTTCATCTGGCTCCTATGGAAGGTAGTAGCTTCAGGATTGACAGTAACCAGTCGCAGCGTTAAAACTTGAAGGAAGGAGAAACAAAAGGAAGTTCCAGGTGGCTGCAGGATTTGTTGAGAGAGTAAAATAAGTCCACATCCCATAACTCTTAGTTTCTAATCTAACTCTAGCATTTATTAGGTTTTTATTTGCTTTTTTTTTTTTTTGAGACGGAGTGTCGCTCAGTCACCCAGGCTGCAGTGCAATGGTGTGATCTTGGCTCACTGCAACCCGCGCCTCCCCGGTTCCTCAGAACAGCTGAGGCTGTTCTCCCGCCTCAGCCTCCCGAGTAGCTGGAATTGCAGGCACCCGCCATCATGCCCTGCTACTTTTTGTATTTTTTCGTAGAGACGGGGTTTCACCATGTTGGCCAGGCTGGTCTTGAACTCCTGACCTCAGGTGATCTGCCTGCCTCGGCCTTCTCTAGTGCTGGGATTACAGGCGTGAGCCATCGTGTCTGGTTGCTTGTTGTGTTTTTTTTTTTTTTTTAAGTAAAATTGGAAATATATTGACATCTAAAGTCAAAATAATAAAAATTGGGTACCTTTAAAGGGAAAGACACTTACGTTTTGTTAACAGTTGGCTTTTTTTTTTTTTTTTCTTTTCCTTTGAGATGTAGTTTTCCTCTTGTGGCCCAGGCTGGGACATCTCGGGATCTCGGCTCACTGCAACCTCCGCCTCCTCGGTTCAAGCGATTCTCCTGCCTCAGCCTCCCGAGTGGCTGGGATTACAGGCATGTGTCACCACGCCCACCTAATTTTGTATTTCTAGTAGAGACGGAGTTTCTCCATGTTGGTCAGGCTGGTCTCGAACTCCCGACCTTAGGTGATCCACTCGCCTTGGTGGCCTCCCAAAGTGCTGGGATTACAGGCGTGAGCCACCGCGCCCTGCCAACAGTTGCTTCTTAAAATACTGCAAGGCCGGGCGCGGTGGCTCAGGCCTATAATTCCAGCACTTTGGGAGGCCAAGGTGGGTGGATCACCTGAGGTCAGGAGTTTGAGATCAGCCTGGCCAACATGGCGAAACCCTGTCTCTACTAAAAATACAAAAATTAGCTGGGTGTGGTGGTGGTCGCCAGTAGTCCCAGCTACTCAGGAGGCTTGAGGCACGAGAATCGCTTGAACCCGGGAGGTGGAGGTTGCAGTGAGCAGAGATCTTGCCGCTGCACTCCAGCTTGAGTGACAGAGTGAGACTCCGTCTCGGGGTGGGGGGGGAAAATTATGTATATGTGTATATTATGTGTGTGCGTGTGTGTATATTTATATTTATATATTTGTGTATATTTATATATAATATATGTTTTTTTATATATATTTATGTATACTATGTATATATATTTATGTATTTTATATCTATATATTTTATATCTATATTTTATATATATATTTTTTATTGTACAGTCTCGGCAACACAGTGAAATCCTGTTTCTACAAAAAAAAAAAATAGAAAAATTAGCCTGGCCAGGTGGTGCACTCCTGTGGTCCCACCTACTGGGAAGGCTGAGGTGGGAGGATCACCTGAGCCCAGGAAGTCAAGGCTGTAGTGAGCCGTGATTGCACCATTGCACTCCAGCCTGGGCGACAGAGTGAGACCCTGTCCCAAAAAATAAAAATAAGTCGGGGGTGGCTCATGCCTGTAATCCCAGCATTTTGGGAGGCTGAGGCGGGTGGATCACTGGAGGTCAGGAATTGGAGACCAGCCTGGCCAGCATGGTGAAACCCCATCTCTACCAAAAATACAAAAAATTGAACGGGTGGTGGTGGCGCGCCCCTGTAATCCCAGCTGCTCAGGAGGCTGAGGCAGGAGAATTGCTTGAGCCCAGGAGGTGGAGGATGCAGTGAGCCATCTCAAAAAAATAATAATAAAGTACAGACTGCATTTTAAAAATATGTGAGTGTTTACTGTGTACTAGGAGCTGTATAAAAGGTTTTCACATATATCAAAAGGTACTTTATCCCATTTAACATTTTAAACAAAATGCTTTATATATAATAAGTATTTTCACCAGTACTTTGATCACACTAAGCTGGCATTTGTTTAAGCTTGTCAGTTTTATAAAGACTTTGGTAAAAATCAAATTTTTAAGAATACTTTTGCACTAGGTCTCCAGAAATGCTTTGGGTTCATCTTTCATTGCTGCAAGGAACCTCCATGCCTCTAACACTCATCTTCAGAAGACTGGTAAGTCACTATTTCTCAGTGTACACGGCACTTACTAGATGAAGATATAAATTATCACACTAGATGAAGATACAAATTACATACATCATGTAACTGTTGTGGGTTGTTTTTCATTTGTTAGTTTTTTCTCTAGTTTGTATACACTCTCAGGTTCTTAAACCATTATGTGCCATTTAGCCTTGTCATGGTTCTCTTGTTATAATCAAATGAACTACAGTTACATGTTTTTCTTTTGATGTTAGTACAGCTTCTTTGTTCTGATAATGGCCCTTGGGTAGAAACAGAAGGACCATATACTAGGTGATGGAATCTTTCTGACCTGTGAAAGACTTCTTTTTTCCTCTTTGAAAAAGCATTAGAAAACATGTAAGTTCTTAATGGTACATTTTATTTTTCAAAGGCAGTAGCTGCTAGATATTTGGCAATCTGTGAACTTGCACATTCCAGATGTGGTAGGGAAATGGGGAGGTGAGCATAGGAAGACATTATAGGTTGGGGAATTTCTTTGGAGATGAGTATATGGACTTTTATTTTTTTTTTTTTTATTTTTTTTTTTATTTTTATTTTTTTTTTTTTGACGCAGAGTCTCACTCTGTCGCCGGTGCTGGAGTGCAGTGGCCGGATCTCAGCTCACTGCAAGCTCCACCTCCCGGGTTCACGCCATTCTCTTGCCTCAGCCTCCCGAGTAGCTGGGACTACAGGCGCCGCCACCTCGCCCGGCTAGTTTTTTTTGTATTTGTAGTAGAGACGGGGTTTCACCGTGTTCGCCAGGATGGTCTCGATCTCCTGACCTCGTGATCCGCCCGTCTCGGCCTCCCAAAGTGCTGGGATTACAGGCTTGAGCCACCGCGCCCGGCTGGACTTTTAAAATAAAGGTTAAATATATATGTGTGTGTGAGAGTGTGTATATATATGTGTATGTGTACACACCCACACACTCAGCATATATATGTTTTTCTTTTTTTTTTTTTTTTTTTTGAGATGGAGTTTTGCTCTTGTTGTCCAGCCTGGAGTGCATTGGCACGATCTGGGCTCACTGTAACCTCTGCCTCCCAGGTTGGAGTGATTCTCCTGCCTCAGCCTCCTGAGTAGCTGGGATTATAGGTGCCCGCCACCACACCCCGCTAATTTTTGTGTTTTTAGTAGAGACGGAGTTTCACCATGTTGGCCAGGCTGGTCTCGAACTCCTGACTTCAGGTGATCCGCCTGCCTTGGCCTTCCAAAGTGGTGGGATTACAGGTGTGAGACACCGTGCCCGGCCTTCTGTTTTTTTTGAGACTCTCTTGCCTAGGCTGGAGTGCAGTTGTGCGATCTCGGCTCACTGCAACCTCCACCTCCCTGGTTCAAGTGATTCTCCTGCTTCAGCCTCCCTAGTGGCTGGGATTACAGGCGCGCACCAGCACACCTGGCTAATATTTGTATTTTTAGTAGAGAGTTTCACCATGTTGGCCTGGCTGGTCTCAAAGCCCTGACCTCAGGTGATCTCTCCACCTTGGCCTGTCAAAGTGCTGGGATATTTTTGTTTGTTTTTTGTTTTGTTTTGAGACAGAGTTTTGCTCTGTTAACCAGACTGGAGTGCAGTGGCGTAGTCTTGGTTCACTGGAACTGCTGCCTCCAGGGTTCAAGTGATTCTCTCCTGCTTCAGCCTCGTGAGTAGCTGGAATTACAAGCATGAACCACCACAGCTGGCTAATTTTTTTTTTTTTTTAAGTAGAGATGGGATTTCGCTATGTTGGCCAGGCTGGTCTCGAACTCTTGGCCTCAAGTGGTCCTCCTGCCTCCCAAAGCACTGGTATTACTGACGTGAGCAACTGCACCTGACCCCTGTAGGCTAAGATGAAGAATACCACCTATACTACCCTGTGTGCCTTGAAGGAAAAAGACATGCTTTGTTAACAGTTGGTTTTTATTTTTTGTTTTTGTTTTTTTGAGATTGACCAGGTGATCTGCCCGCGTCAGCCTCCCAAAGTGCTAGCATTACAGGTGTGAGCCACCGTGCCTGGCCCAGATAATTTTTGTAATTGAATTGAATTGTCTTCCATAGGGACTGCTGAGATGTCCTCTATTCTTGAAGAGCGTATTCTTGGAGCTGATACTTCTGTTGACCTTGAAGAAACTGGGCGTGTCTTAAGTATTGGTGATGGTATTGCCCGCGTACATGGGCTGAGGAATGTTCAAGCAGAAGAAATGGTAGAGTTTTCTTCAGGCTTAAAGGTAAATTAAAAAATAAGATTTTGGTATCTAAGTCTTCTCAGTTATTCATTTACTGAATCAGAGATTGTGTCAGATTTTTAGAAAACTTTGTCTCAATTTGCCTCAGATTTTTTTTCTTGTTATTATCATATATCGTGAAGAGAATAAACTTAAGGGTTTGAATTTGCCAGGTTTTTTTTTACTCTAGGGACTGATCTATACATAACTTGTAGCCACTGGCTCCAAAATATAAAATTGAGTAAACTTTAACTGCAAATCCAAGAAGTTCAAGTCTGTTCTTTCTTGCTGTTAAGATTATTTTATACAAAAGCAAAGCATTTGATAACTTCAACAGAATTTTTCTGGTGGAAAGTTGGAAGTCCGTGACTTTGTATTTCTAGTGAGTAGACCTGTTGTTCAAAGGCGAGTTTTGGTGTAGCTATCAGAAGCTCTCTAATGATGTAGGTCTACTTTCTGTTGGGTTGAGTCTCATCTGTCAGTGATATGAGACGTAAGTTGTAGGAGTTAGGGAAAGCAGAGGATGACATCTGGATAAACTAGAGAGTAGAACTGTCTAGTAGGCACACAGATATGGGAGAAGATAGTCTTGATAGTCTTGCTAATGTCTACTATGGAAAAAGAGCCACTTGATGTGGAAGACTTAATTACAGAGCCCAAAGTTATCATGAACTGTAAGACATTGGCCAGTTTAACATCTTCAGTATACAGTATTTATCTTTGAAAGGTGAGGTCAAAACAAATTAATTCCGAGTTCCCCTTTTAGCTTTTAAAATCCAAGTGTCTAGAACAATACTGTCCAATAGTATTGGACATACATAGTATTCTGCAGTGATGAGAATATATCTGTTTAATATGGTACCGACTATGCTATCACTATTAATCATGTAAAATACATCTAGTGTGACAGGAATTGAATTTTTCATCTTTTAAATTTGACAAATTTAAATAGCCACATGTGGTCAGTGGATGCTGTATTGAACATCAGAGATGTAGATGACAGTTTTTGGACCTGTAATGATATTCCATGATACTCCAAGTACTTCTCCAGAGTTTTCATTACTGACCAGACTATTCCTGGAATAGCCCTTTTGCTTCAGACATGATTTACGGATCTAAAATATAGTTATAATGATGAGAGGTGATTTGGTGCTGTTAGGTTATGAAAAATTTGTGTTTGATTGGTTTCAGTTAGGTAGCTTTTAATTTCACTTTCTACTCACCCAAAGAGTACAAGTTTTGATTAATTTTTGAAACTGTTTATGGAGCTTCTCACACATAAAAAAGATGATAATCACATTTGTCTTAAGATTTCCATCACTTTATTTCATACTGATCACCCAGCCCAAGAGTCATTGCCAAAGAAAATGCAGTGGAAAAAAGCTTATTAACCTGTCCAGTTTCTTTGCTTCTTTAACAGTTATTTGAGGATATGATAGCATATTAGGCTTATCAATGTGCTGTCCTAAGATTATTCAAGGGAACATGTTGCTATTTTAAAAGTCTTAATCAGAGAGGGTTATTTAGTTGGAAAAGTATTAAAGAATAAACTAGGTGAAAAGGACAATACTGCTTTCCCCCCCGACTATTTTCTTAGGTAGTATTGGCGTATGGGGAGGTGTGCCCATTCGGCTTCATTGATGTTCGGTTGTGTCTTTTGTGCAGGGTATGTCCTTGAACTTGGAACCTGACAATGTTGGTGTTGTCGTGTTTGGAAATGATAAACTGATTAAGGAAGGAGATATAGTGAAGAGGACAGGAGCCATTGTGGACGTTCCAGTTGGTGAGGAGCTGTTGGGTCGTGTAGTTGATGCTCTTGGTAATGCTATTGATGGAAAGGTAGGTTTGATGTTGATTAGATATAGTTGCAGCTTTTAACAAACATCAAAACTGATTATGCTTAGGGTTTTTCTTTTCATTTTTTTTAACAGGGTCCAATTGGTTCCAAGACCCGTAGGCGAGTTGGTCTGAAAGCCCCTGGTATCATTCCTCGAATTTCAGTGCGGGAACCAATGCAGACTGGCATTAAGGCTGTGGATAGCTTGGTGCCAATTGGTCGTGGTCAGCGTGAGCTGATTATTGGTGACCGACAGACTGGGTAAAGACTCAAAAGCATATTAAAAGTGCTAACTAAAATTTGCTCAATGGAAGGATTACATTTTAGTCTTGGAATGGTAAATGGTAATGGGGACATTAGAATGTAATATGAGGATTAATAGTAGTAAAATTTTACCTGGGAAGTCCTTTTAAGTTTAGGAAGATTTATGTTTACTTTATCTTTTTAAAGGAAAACTTCAATTGCTATTGACACAATCATTAACCAGAAACGTTTCAATGATGGATCTGATGAAAAGAAGAAGCTGTACTGTATCTATGTTGCTATTGGTCAAAAGAGATCCACTGTTGCCCAGTTGGTGAAGAGACTTACAGATGCAGGTAGTAAAAGAAATTTAGTCCTGTTGCTATTATCTCAAGTCCTATTACGGCTAATTGTAGAATAGCTTCTCCTTAATGAAGACATATTTTAATTATTCCCTAATGAGCTGAACTTTTAAATACAAATCAGTAAGTAAAATAATATAAAACACTAATATATTTAAAGGTTTTGTTGGTTTCTTTAAAGTGGAAGCTGTTTGATTCTAATTAACCCTTTTTTGTTTGTTTGAGACAGAGTTTCACTCTTGTTGCCCAGACTGGAGTGCGATGGCACCATCTCAGGTCACCGCAACCTCTGCCTCCCGGGTTCAAGCGATTCTCCTGTCTCAGCCTCCCGAGTAGCTGGGATTATAGGCACATGCCACCATGCCCGGCTAACTTTTGTAATTTTAGTGGAGACGGAGTTTCCTCATATTGGTCAGGCTGGTCTCGAACTCTTGACCTCAGATGATCACCCGCCTAGGCCTCCCAAAGTGCTGGGATTACAGGCGTGAGCCACCGCGCCCAGCGTGATTAACTCTTAATAGTAAATACTTTTAGCATTTGGGTAATTTTTATAGTAGCCTCCAATTTAAAATCACAATATTGATAAAATTGTAAAACATAAAATGTATTTTCTCCTCAGATGCCATGAAGTACACCATTGTGGTGTCAGCTACAGCCTCGGATGCTGCCCCACTTCAGTACCTGGCTCCTTACTCTGGCTGTTCCATGGGAGAGTATTTTAGAGACAATGGCAAACATGCTTTGATCATCTATGATGACTTATCCAAACAGGTCAAAGGAAATATATTTTTAGAATCTACTTACTTGTACTGCAGTGAAAGTTCACATATGCAACTTCTATTTAATAGGTCAACTTCACAAACCTATTCTGTACCATAGGCTGTTGCTTACCGTCAGATGTCTCTGTTGCTGCGCCGACCCCCTGGTCGTGAGGCCTATCCTGGTGATGTGTTCTACCTACACTCCCGATTGCTGGAGAGAGCAGCCAAAATGAACGATGCTTTTGGTGGTGGCTCCTTGACTGCTTTGCCAGTCATAGAAACACAGGCTGGTGATGTGTCTGCTTACATTCCAACGAATGTCATTTCCATCACTGACGGACAGGTATTATTTTAATGATTAAAATAAATGTAAAAAAAAAAATTTGGATAATTCTAAGGCATTGGTTGAGACTAATGGTATATTAACTGATTTGCTAAATGCATTTTACTTTTTATTATGGAAAATTTCAAATACATAGAAAAGTTAGCAGAATGGCATGGTGAAACCCCACGTATCTGTCACCCAGTTATTTCATAGAGTAGTGTGTTTCATTCTTGTTTCATTTTTAACTACTACTGTTCTCCGTTCTAGATAATTTTGAATCAAATAGAAATTATATCTCTTCATTTGTATATATTTCAGTATAAATATGTTGACTATTATGTTTTTTTCTCATCTCATGTACATCTCCTAATTGCAGCAATAAAACATACAGGCCTGTTCAGGTCATGAAAGATTGGGGGACTGATGCTTTGCATTGTTAGGTTTTGAGTTTCAGCTTTTTGGCATAATGACAGATTTGAAGATAGTTGATTTCTTACTTTAAGCTTGCTAGCATGCGTATTTCCTTACGTTATAGATCTTCTTGGAAACAGAATTGTTCTACAAAGGTATCCGCCCTGCCATTAACGTTGGTCTGTCTGTGTCTCGTGTCGGATCTGCTGCCCAAACCAGGGCTATGAAGCAGGTAATTTTGCCTCACTTTGGCAGGAAGGGGGCTATCATTAGATTAGCATCTTAAAGTATTCATTTATTAACTATATTTGTATAGTGCTCTGTGTCACTGAGTTACAGTACAGTAATTTCTGTATTTCAGGTGGCAGGTACCATGAAGCTGGAATTGGCTCAGTATCGTGAGGTTGCTGCTTTTGCCCAGTTCGGTTCTGACCTCGATGCTGCCACTCAACAACTTTTGAGTCGTGGCGTGCGTCTAACTGAGTTGCTGAAGCAAGGACAGTATTGTGAGTTGTTCTTTTCTTCATTTGGTCAGGTTCCTATTGTGTATCAAGGTCTTCCCAGGCCACAGAGCTACATCACATATCACAGCCTCTACTATGTGTTGTTATCTGTTATCTTTCATCAAAGGCACTTTTACTTAAACTACATTTGTTTTTTGACTTTTGATTTTTTTTTTTTTTTTTTTTTTTTTTTTGAGGCGAAGTTTCATTCTTGTGGCCCAGGCTGGTGCGACCTTGGCTCACTGCAACCTCCACCTCCCGGATTCACGCGATTCTCCTGCCTCAGCCTCCCAAGCAGGTTGGATTACAGGCATGAGCCACCACGCCTGGCTTATTTTTGTATTTTTAGTAGAGACGGGGTTTTGCCATGTTGGCCAGGCTGGTCTTGAATTCCTGACCTCAAGCAATCTACCCTGTCTCAGCCTACCAAAGTGCTGGGATTACAGGCGTGAGCCACCGTGCGCGGCCCTGTATTTTTTTTTTTTTTTTTTTTTTGAGACGGAGTCTCGCTGTGTCGCCCAGGCTGGAGTACAGTGGCACGGTCTCTGCTCACTGCAAACTCCGCCTCCCGGGTTCATGCCATTCTCCTGCCTCAGCCTCCCAAGTAGCTGGGACTACAGGTGTCCACCACTATGCCCTGCTGATTTTTTGTATTTTTAGTAGAGATGGGGTTTCACCGTGTTAGCCAGGATGGTCTCAATCTCCTGACCTTGTGATCCGTCCGCTTCGGCCTCCCAAAGTGCTGGGATTACAGGCATGAGCCACCGCGCCCAGCCTTGTTTGTTAAACAGAGACAGTGTCTTGCTGTGTCACCCAGGGTTGAGTGCATTGGTGCCATCATAGCTTATTGCAGCCTTGAACTCCTGGGCTCATGCAGTCCTGCAGCCTTAGCTTCCTGAGTAGCTAGGACTACGGGCATGCACTACCATGTCTGGCTAATTTTTTTTATATTTTGTAGAGACAAGGTCTCACTATGTTGCCTAGGCTGGTCTTGAACTCCTGACCTCATGCCATCTTCCCACCTCCCAGAGTACTGGTATTACAGGCGTGAGCCACCATTCCCAGCCCCAAACTACCTCCCTCCCTCCCTCCCTCCCTTCCTTGCTTCCTTTCTTTCTTTTATGCAGGGTCTCCCTTTGTCACCCAGGCTGGAGTATGTTTTTAGTAGAAATGGTAAAACCTCTACTGTTTTGGCCAGGCTGGTGTCTAACCCCTGACCTTAAGTGATCCACCCACCTCAGATTCCCAAAGTGCTGTGATTACAAGTGTGAGTTACCGCAGCAGGCCCAAACTACATTTCTTATTGTCATTTGAGTGTAAATGATAGGGGCTTCACAACCAGGAAAACTGAAGTATATTTAATGTCTGCCTTTCAGGAATTAAGACCTATTAGATTCCCCTCCCCCACTTGGCTATATGAATGTGTAATTTGGCAGATTTAAAAGAAAGTTAATATGTTTTTATTTTGTCAAGTGATTTCAGCAAAATATTTATACCCAAAACAGTATTAATACTGTCAGATTATAAACAGTGCTTATGGACTATACTGAAAGATTATACTTCAAGCCTTGAAAATATAAGAAATAACTATTTTCTGTTGGGGGAGGGAGGAAGGATTATTAAGTGGAGCTCTAGGTCACTGAGATTGTGAAGAATAGATAATTTCCAAGGACATGTTAGGAATTGGAGAAAAAGTAAGTTTTCCTGACTTTGGTAACATGGCATTCATTTCTTTGAGCAACTCACTTGGCATTCTTTTTGTATCTTTCCAGCTCCCATGGCTATTGAAGAACAAGTGGCTGTTATCTATGCGGGTGTAAGGGGCTATCTTGATAAACTGGAGCCCAGCAAGATTACAAAGTTTGAGAATGCTTTCTTGTCTCATGTTGTCAGTCAGCACCAAGCCCTGTTGGGCACTATCAGGTATGAATGCTATTGGCCTGTTTTTGTAAAGTTATGTTTAAGATATAAAGTTAAAATTATTTTCAAATCTGTAGTTAGGCTAGTCATTAAAATTTTGTCCAGGTCAGAACTTATGACCTGCTTTTATTTCCAAATAGGGCTGATGGAAAGATCTCAGAAGAATCGGATGCAAAGCTGAAAGAGATTGTAACAAAGTTCTTGGCTGGATTTGAAGCTTAAACTCCTGTGGATTCACATCAAATACCAGTTTAATTTTGTCATTGTTCTAGTAAATTAGTTCCATTTGTAAAAGGGTTACTCTCATACTCCTTATGTACAGAAATCACATGAAAAATAAAGGTTCCATAATGTGTAGTTGTTTTCTGTCATTTGTTATTCTTTAAAACCAAGATCAAATTGAGAAATTGGTAAACATGCTTCTTGATATATTTTACTTGAATATTGGTACAGTCAACTGGGCTAGATAATTCAAGGCTGAGCTCTTTAAGTTTCTTTTTTCTTTTTTCTTTTTTTTTTTTTTTTTTGAAACAGAGTCTCTGTCACCGAGGCTGGAGTACAGTGGCACCCTGTCGGCCCACTGCAACCTCCATCTCCTGGGTTCAAGCAGTTCTCCTGCCTCAGCCTCCCAAGTAGCTGGGATTACAGGTGCCCGCCACCATGCCTGGCTAGTTTTTTAATATTTTTAGTAGAGATGGGGTTTCACCATGTTGGCCAGGCTGATCTCGAACTCCTGACCTCAGGTGATCCACCTGCCTTGCCCTCCCAAAGTGCTGGGATTACAAGTGTGAGCTACCGCACCTGGCTGCTCTTTGTAAGTTTCTAGAATGCTTTGTGTTTAAGAAAAATTCTTAAACTTTATGTATGTGGCAGGCTGACAATACCGAAGAGCATAGCTGGCTTCTCTGCCCAGAGGATGTACCTGCATAAAGAGGTACTGTAGGCAGGAAAATAATACGACAGTTAAAATTCTCAGGGAAATGAAAAAATCTGCTGGGAACAAAAGCTGAGAAGATAGAATGCATAGGATTATGAAAACTTGTCAGTGTCTCTTATTTGTTTTGAGACAGGGTCTCCATCCCTCACCCAGGCTGGAGTACAGTGGTGTGATCTCAGCTCACTGCAGCTTCTGCCACCTGGGTTCAATCGATTCTTCCACCTCAGCCTCCTGAGTAGCTGGGGTTACAGGCACATAACACCATACCCAGCCAATTTTTCTATTTTTTGTAGAGAGAGGGTCTTGCCATGTTGGCTGATGATGAACTCCTGGGCTCAAGTGATCCTCCTGCCTTGGTCTCCCAAAGTGCTGGGATTTACAGGTGTGAACTACCACGCCCGACCATCTTTTAATATTTTAACAGCTACTTTACTTATTCTATTACTAACTTTTCATAACCTTTGCTCATCCGTACTGCGTTTTTTTTTTTTTTTTTTTTTTAACTGATTTATATATTTATTTTTTTGAGAGTCTCGCTCTGTCGTCTAGGCTGGAGAGCAGTGGTGCGATCTCAGCAGCGTGATCTCAGCTCACTGCAACTTCCACCTCCCGGGTTCAAGTGATTCTCCTGCCTCAGCCTCTGGAGTCTCTAGGATTACAGGCGCATGCCAATATACCCGGCTAATTTTTTGTATTTTTAGTAGAGACGGTTTCACCATGTTGGCCAGGCTGCTCTTGAGCTCCTGACTTCGTGATCTGCCCACCTTGGCCTTCCAAAGTACTGGGGTTACAGGTGTGAGCCATCACGCCTGGCCTACTGATTGATTGATTTATTTACTTTTAATTTTTCATAGCCTTTGCTCATTCTTACTGTGTTAACTTTTTTTTTTTTTTAATTTATTTTGAGATGGAGTTTCTCTCTGTCACCCAGGCTGGAGTGCAGTGGCCCAATCTTGGCTCACTGCAACCTGTGCCTCCCAGGTTCAAGCGATTCTCCTGCCTCAGCCTCTCGAGAAGCTGGAACTACAGGCGCCCACCACCATGCACTGCTAATTTTTGTATTTTTAGTAGAGACAGGGTTTCACCATATTGGCCAGACGGATTTATAAAGGCTTTTGTCTGTAGGGGTCATGCATGGTCATGTTCTAAAACATTTTTCCTAGGGTTCCCCCTCCATTGCCATTTAATTTTGTTGATGGAGATTTGCTATACCGAAACTCATTTTTATCCATCACTCTGTCTCCAGTAAGTCAAAATATATTTACATATATGGGCTCCTATATCTTTGGTAGGAAAGGGAGAGTTCTTAAAGTACTCGTAAGTCCTTTTCAGTACTTAGAGGAACACTGAACTCGATAGCAATTGGTCATTTCTGATCTTGACTCTTGCTTTCTAGCTGTCTACTCGAGAAATAACTTCTGGGTCTGATTTGCCTTTTCTGGAATAAGGAAGTTACTTTTAGTTAGAAGGTTCTGCACATTTCGAGGTGTTTTTTGTTTTGTTTTGTTTTTTTGGTTGTTTTGGAGAGTTTCACTGTTGCTGCCCAGGCTGGAGTGCAGCAGCATGATCTTGACTCGCCACAACCACCGCCTCCTGGGTTCAAACGATTCTCCTGCCTCAGGCTCCCAAGTAGCTGGGATTACAGGCATGCGCCACCACGCCTGGCTAATTTTGTATTTTTAGTAGAGATGGGGTTTCTCCATGTTGGTCAGGCTGGTCTCAAACTCCCGACCTCAGGTGATCCACTGTCCTCCCAAAGTGCTGGGATTACAAGGGTGAGCCAGCGTGCCCGGCCTGTTGGAGCATTTTATACCTAGTGTCAGTGGTGATTACTACTTTGGAGAAAAATACTTTTGAGTGGCTAATGGATTGGAATTAATGTATTATTACTGGGAATATGTATTGTTTGTTGACTGTATCTCCTAGCCCACTCCTGGCACGTAAATGCTCAATAAACTTCTCAAATGAAGATAACCATGTTTGTCTATTATAAATCAAATTCCAAATGTTAACTACTGGTCCGGTCTGATGTGATTTTTTTTTTTTTTTTTTTTTTTGAGACGGAGTTTCGCTTTTTGTCGCCCAGGCTGGAGTGCAATGGCGTGATCTTGGCTCACTGCAACCTCCGCCTCCTGGGTTCAAGCGATTCTCCTACCTCAGCCTCCTGAGTAGCTGTGATTATAGGTGTGCACCACCATACCTGGCTAAGTTTTGTATTTTTAGTAGAGACAGGGTTTCACCATATTGGTCAGTCTGGTTTCGAACTCCTGACCTCAGATGAACCACCTGCCTCAGCCTCCCAAAGTGCTGGGATTACAGATGTGAGCCACTGCGCCTGGCCTCGATGTGATATTTTTAAAAAATATGATAGCCTAGGTGCAGTGGTTTACTCCTGCAATCTCAGCACTTTCGGAGGATCACTTGAGCCCAGGGGTTTGAAACAGGTTGCAGTGAGCTATGATCACACCACTGCATTCCAGCCTAGGTGACAGAGTGAGACCTTGACTCTTAAAAAAAGTTGTGCTGGAAGACTTCAAGATCTCCCCTAAAACTAGCCGGGCGGGGTGGCGGGCGCCTGTAGTCCCAGCTACTCGGGAGGCTGAGGCAGGAGAATGGTGTAAACCCGGGAGGCGGAGCTTGCAATGAGCTGAGATCCGGCCACTGCAGTCCAGCCTGGGTGACAGAGCAAGACTCCGTCTCAAAAAAAAAAAAAAAAAAAAAAAAACAACTGCATAGTCCTTTCCCTGGTGCCTTTGCTGAGCTATAGAATCCAGCCCTTTCTGTTACAGCAACAAACCATGAGATTCAAATACTGCTTTTTACTAAGTACTTAGAGACTAATGACATAGAAGACCTCACAGGCACCTGGCTGTTTTTACCAGGCAGGCTTAAATACACTGCCAAATGGTCCTTCTATGTGGCAACCAAGTGACTGTTACAAAATTGTGTCTATGTGCATTTATCTTATCACTGGGGGTGGTGAACATTTGAGAAGGCTCTTGACCTTTGAAATATGAAGTTTTATGGCTTTCAGACTTGTTTTTTAAAAACTGTTAACTATAAGGTCTTGTCTTTTTTGCTCTCCTGAAAGTCTCTTTTAGATTATAGCGGCTCAGCTCTATAATCTATGATTGCAAGAATATTAAGGTAAGCATATCTAAAGTAGTACTTAGTTCAGCTATTAATTGAGCATTACCTATGAGATGAACACTTAGAAAGGATTCAAAAATGAATAAGAGACAAAAGGACTCCATCAGCAACTTACCTAACCTAGGAGTAAGGAGGAGGAGGGAGAACGAAAGACCATTTCATCGTGACTTGTAAATGCTGTATAATTGCTACATAGAAACACAAATAAGATGGAGTAACCACTACAAAGTGCCATTTGGATTAAAAGATCTATGTTTAATGATAGAACTAGGAAGGGATTTATGGAGGAGTTGACTTTTGGCAAGAGTTACAAGGCTGCCGGACTTTTGACTGACTTTATGAAAATACTCAGACCTAAAGAAAAATTGAAAGAATAGTACAATTAATATCCATTTACCCTTCATCAATATACACCACTTGTTAATATTTTGGTGCATTTTCTTTTATTATTTTTCTTGTGAATCATTTGAGAGGAAGTTACAGACATCTTGACACTTCATCTCAAAAATTTCAGTCTTGGCTGGGTGTGGTGGCTCATGCCTGTAATCTTAGCACTTTGGGAGATCGAGGCATATGGATCACATCAGGTCAGGAATTTGAGACCAGCCTGACCAACATGGCAAAACCCCATCTCTACTAAAAATACAAAAATTAGCCGGGTGTGATGGCGGGTGCCTATAATCCCAGCTACTTGGGAGGCTGAGGCAGGAGAATTGCTTGAACCCAGCGAGGAGGTTGTGAGCATACCACTGCCTGAGGGAAAGAGCGAAACTCCGTCTTAAAAAAAAAAAAAAAAAAAATTCATTCTCTTGTACTCTAGCCTGGGTGACAAAATGAGACCCCTTCCCCAACCTTTTTTTTTCTTTATCTTTTTATCTTCTTTCTTTTTGAGACTATAGTCTCAAAAAAAAAGACGGAGTCTCGCTCTGTCACCCAGGCTGGAGTGCAGTGGCACGATCTCTGCTCACTGCAAGTTCTGCCTCAGCCTCCCGAGTAGCTGGGACTGCAGGCACCCGCCACCTCGCCCGGCTAATTTTTTTGTATTTTTATTAGAGACAGGGTTTCACTGTGTTAGCCAGGATGGTCTCGATTTCCTGACCTTGTGAGATCTGCCTGCCTCGGCCTCCCAAGGGGCTGGAATTACAAGCGTGAGCCACCGTGCCCGGCCAAGACCCCCCATCTTAAAAAAAAAATTCAGTCTTTGTTTACCAAGAGTAAAAACATTCTTCTAAATAACCACAATACCATTATTATACCTAAGAAAATTAATTCAGCAATATGCACTTCATATTAACATTTCCCTAATTGTATCCCAAGCTTTTTTTTTTTTTTTTTTTTTTGAGATCGTGTCTTGCTAAGTCTCAAACTCCTGGATAAAGCAATTCATCTACCTCCCTCTGAGTAGTTGGGACTACAGGCATGTGCTACTGCCCCTGGCACCACTGCACCCGGCTTCCTAGAATCTTATAATGGTTGTCTTTTTAAAACCAGCGTTAAAGCCACATTTACCTATGACATTTACTTTATGTGTTTTAGTCTCTTTAAGTACAGATCTTTGAATACCCCATTCGTCGTCGTCTGTTTTCCGTGACTGAATTTTTTGAGGAGTCGACTAGTTGTCCTACACAATATCACATTTTGAATTTGATTAGAGATTCAGATTCAAGATAAACATTTTTGGTAGGGACACATGTGACGATGCATTTTTTTCTTTTGTAATAAGTATTCTTTGGGGTAATACTTCGGGATTTGTGAATATCTTGTTCCCCAAACACATTTCACTGAATGGTATAGGATATATTCGATCTTTCCTGAAGTAGTTTTAACATTGGGAGTTATAAAATGGTGATTTTATACTTATTTTCTCCATTTAATGGCTGCATTCTTCTCTCAAAGGAAAGCTTTCTTGTATCAGTGTAGACTCACAGGTTTTTAAAAAATTCAGTGTATTGCTGGGCGCGGTGGCTTACGCCTATAATCCAAGCACATTGGGAGGCCAAGGCAGATGGATCACCTGAGGTCAGGAGTTTGAGACCAGCCTGGCCAACTGGTGAAACCCCGTCTCTACTAAAAATACAAAAATTAGCTGGGCGTGGTGGCAGGCGCCTGTAATCCCAACTATTCAGGAGGCTGAGGCAGGAGAATCACTTGAACCCAGGAGACAGAGGTTGCAGTGAGCCGAGATCGCACCACCGCACTCCAGTCTGGATGACAAAGAGAGACTCCATCTCAAAAAAAAAAAAAAAAAAACAAAATTCAATGTATTATAACATCAGTTAGATTTTGACAGCAGAGAATGAAGGTCAAGAGCATTCTTGACCTAGGTAGACCTAGCTGCATACACAAAGGAAGGAAAGTAGGAACATAGTTTATTTTGGGAACAGTGACTTAACCTGCTTGCAGTATATGGATTATATGTGTTAAAAGAAAAACTTTTTAGACAAACTTAACAGAGTTTAATCGAGCAAAGAACAGTTCTTGAAGTGGGCAATCCCACCAGGTCCAGAATAGGTTTAGAGCAACTCCAGTGCTGCTGCATGGTCAGAGACAATTTATGGGCAGAAAAAGGAAAAGGATGTAACAAAATGGAAGTGAGATACAGAAACAGCTAGATTGGTTGCAGCTGACATTTTCCTATTTGAAACGATTTGAACAGTTGGCTGCCTGTAACTGCTTGATGCATGGCTGCTGTGATTGAAACTCACGTACTTGTTGCAAGAGTAGGTTATAGTCTGTTTACACATCCAGTTAGGTTACAACTCATTATGTATGGAGAAACTTAGGTCAAACTTAAGTATGGAGGCAGCGTTAGCCTAAACAATTTCCAATTACCCTCTTGTGGTCAACCTCTTAAAACTGACATTTCTCAAAATTGAGATGTTGACCAAAACTTTAGGCATTGGTGTCACTCTGTCAGCATTGTAAATGTATTTATTTGGTCTCAAATCCCACTGGGAAATAGCAAAAACAGTGGGCTTTGTAAGGTGGGTACAAGGATTACTGTTCCCACCTTACAAAGTGGTTTACTGTTTTGTAAAGGTTAGAGAGCAGATGAGACTTCTTATGTTGGGATCTCCTGTTTTCAGGAGCCAAAACAACAACAAAACCCCCTGATCTGTTGTGGGATATATCTGCCTCCTTTAAAGTTTCAGTTGTATTATGTCGCATTTAGCATGAGTTACTTCATTTTGGTTTGGTCTGGTCTCTTAGGACATAGTGCATGAGCTCAGTCCAAAACAATGGCCTCCTATAATTTTGTTTACAATTCCCCCCTTTTGGTCAGGTTCTCACTTAGGTGACAGTGTGACTAAAACATAGGGCGTTTAGTGCCACTCCCAGTTACGTTTTGGGTTTCCAATCTCAGCATATCATTTATAGGTTACAGTGTTCTGATGGTCACATTTATTTTTTTGAATATTTTCTCATTCCAGTCAAAGGCCATTTGACATTCTGTGAATGGCTACATGCAAACGTTGAAAACTTTTGAGAGAATACAGCACAGCAGGGAGACTACTCTTATGACTATCAGGAGAATAATACCAATAATTTGGGGTAAGCTCCTTAACCAGGGGCCCCATGAACCAAACCAAGTAAAATCAAATAGATCAAAGAATGAGCCAAATGAAGAGTCCACTCATTTTAACCAAGCAACCTGTTTGTTAATCCTCTGCAACTGAGTCTCTATAATGCCCGATGTATTCATCCATGTGCAACAAGAAGTGTTATCAACTGCACAGATTCTTCCCTGTTCAGCCAGTAGGTAGTCTAGAGCAATTGTGTTATCTAGTACAACTTAATTTTGTTCCTAACCACTAGACTACTAGAGATCTAGTACAACTTACTTTATTTTTGAGACAGGATCTTGCTCTGTAGCCCAAGCTGGAGGGTAGTGGCACAGTCATAAGTTTATTGCAGCCTCAATCTCCTGGGCTCAAGACATCCTCCTGCCTCAGCCTACCAAAGTGTTGGGAATACAGGCACGTGCCCCCATGTCAGGCTAAGTTTTTTATTATTATTATTTTTAGTAGAGATGAGGTCTTGCTGTGTTGTCTGGGCTGGTCTGGTACTCCTGGGTTCAAGGGATCTTCCCACCTCAGCCTCCCAAAGTGTTTGGATTACAGGCGTGAGCCACTGCTTCTGGCCTAGTACAACTTTAGAGAGATAATTTAAAGAAGTCTTTTGTGTAAACATAGCCTTTTCAGTAGCATTTGCTATAGAGCCTATTATAAATGATACATTTTAAATCATGGCCTCATTTACATTTACTCCAAGCCATGGAAAAAGGGACCTAGTGAATAATGCCCATACAGAATGGTGAAGGCCTCCTGACAATGTCCTCTTTAACCTATGATGTAAGTTAAGAGAGTGGACCAATGTTGTATTTCTGACTGATGATGGGACGACAAATATACCATTAACATTCCTAGTTCACATTGGCCCTTTGTCTTCTATCCATCAAGGCATAAAGTTGCCCATGTATAAAGTCGGCTGCAAATTCTTCCACAAAAGTATACCTCATGGGGTGCACAAGACCCTTTTTCCATCATAGAGGCATAAGCAAGAAAAAAGTTAATAGCTAAGAGTCATGATGACAGAGAAGTCTTGATCTGTGATCTTGGGAAGGCTATCCACATCTAGGATGCCATCTGTCTCTGGGGAGAAATTTACCTAGTTAGCTTTACCTTAAGATTTTCATTGGGTGTACAGTTGTAAGAGTCTGAAGTCCCTTCTACGTTGTGAGATTACAGATCTAAGGTTTGAGGTCCTGAAGTTTGGCTGCAGTGTGTTTGGAAAGGGAAGTCTCTCTCTGATGGTTTCCAGAAGACCCAGTGTCCAGGTTCTAGCTCATAAAGGGTTTGATTGTCCTCAGTTGACGGATCATGAAAAGGTTCCTTTACATGAAAAGCTTCCTTTACATAGTAAAAATACATTTTGGCAAAATGCATTAAAGCCTCACAGCATCTAGTTTTATCAGAGTTTAGGAGCTGAAGATATACAAGTTTCTATTATTAGGAGCATAGGCATTCCAGTGATTATTTCATAAAGGGTCAACTTCTGTTTTCCACTGGAAATGGATCTGACTGTAATCAATCTGCAATATCTTTGACCAGTTGATTCAGTCAGCTTTGTATACTGCTTTTATTTTATTCATTTATTTATTTTTTGGAGATAGAATCTCTCTGTCACCCTGGTTGGAGTGTGGTGGTACAATCTTGGCTCACTGCAACTGCCACCTCCCAGGTTCAAGCAGTTCCCCTGCCTTGGCCTCCCAAGTAGCTGGGATTACAGTTGCACACCACCATGCCCAGCTAATTTTTGTATTTTAGTAGAGAGGGAGTTTCACTATGTTGGCCAGGCTGGTCTCGAACACCTGACCTCAAGTGATCCGCCCGTGTCGGCCTCCCAAAGTGCTGGGATTTACAGGCGTGAGCCACCATGCCTGGCCTGTATAGTGCTTTTATATCTGTAATACTTCATCTAGCTGTTTTGCAGCTTGTCCAGTGAAACAAGTACCTTTGTCACTGGTGATTTCTCTGGACATGCCCCATGAGGGAGAGATATTTCCCAATAACCCTTTAGCTACTGTTATAGCATCAGCCTTCTTGCATGGGAAAGCAGAAAAGAACCAGAAAACGTGCGAAAATGGCAATTCAATGAAATCCCTCTGTAAATGTTTAGCCCCTCAGGTAGCAGAAATGTACCTGAAGTTTTGATTGTCTTCCCAGGATTATGGGATGGATGTAACAAACCAAATATTGGTCATAAACCATTTTAGCGATTTAGGACAGTCACCACACACACACACGCATACTTGTTATTTGGATTATTTTAGCCCTTCCATAATGATCTGTAGATTGCAGAGCTTTTAATAATGGAAGCTTTAAGGACTCAGGGAAGACCAGGTGGCCATCTAGGCTCTCCATGAGTCCATGCTTAACACTGAATTTATATCCTCTTTTTAAAAATTTAAAAATGTTTTGTATAGCTGAGGTCTCACTATGTTGCTCTGCTTGGCCTTCAGTGATCCTCCCATCTTGACCTCCCAAAGCAGTAGGATACAGGCATGAGCCATCATACCTGGCCTGTATCCTCCTAAATACCAATTTTGTTTCTCTAATTCAGGTGCATAGCACTATTTATTAAATGGGCTATCATAGGTAATATGATTTGGACTGTAAGTGTTCATTCAAATTGCATATATAAACAATTTCAGTTCTGGCTAATTTGGCATGAAAATATGCCAAATTATTTTCTTGATATTCAGTTAGTTTTTATCCTGCTTGTATTACCAGTTTCATAAACCAGGCAGTCTCTTCATTAGAGTTCTGAGACTTCTTATCCAGTCCAAATAATATGATCCTAAGTTACCGGAAACCTGTATTCAAGAGTGCTTGTCAAGGTCAATTCCATCCTTTCCATGAATTCTTTGAAGACACACTTTAGGATTTTACTTGCTTGCAAAGAGCTTTTAGAAAATGCATTGGATCTAAGCACTTAACTGTGGAAATGACTTGAAATGGTCACAGTTAAACACACAGTTCACAAATAAATTTGGTTATTTCTGTGCCTATAATAATTTAAAACAATTACCATAATTACATGATAACATACCAAGGCATATGAGAATTTTAGGGATCTAAAATAATTTTGGAATATGTATAACAACATATCCATAAAAACGTAACTCAAGGAGACCAGCCTGACCAACATGGTGAAACCCTGTCTCTACTAAAAATACAAAAATTAGTTGGGCGTAGTGGCATGCACCTGTAGTCCCAGGCTGAGGCAGGAGAATTGCTTGAATCCGGGAGGTGGAGATTACAGTGAGCCGAGATCATTGCCACTGCACTCCATGGCACTCCACTGCATTCCTGCCATGGAATTTCTAAGTGGCATGGCTAGTTCACTGTACCAGGGCATTCTGACAAGAGTATGGGTTCCTCCCCAAAGCAAAACCTGGACTTCAGCTAGCAGTGTTAATGCTGTGCGTGGGTGACCACTGATGGGCAGAGAGGAGACACAGCAGTGCCTCACAGATCTGAGTTGCATGGGAATCTCCATTCAGACCCAGGGTTGGGGTCTGGGTTAGGTAGGAACTCCTGCCACTTGTTGGTGACGTGGCCTGAAATAGGGCTCCGAGACTAGTCTATAAAAATAACATGGCCTCTGCCTGAGCTTCTTTCTCTCTCAGATCCCTTGCTCTGGGGAAGGCAGGTTGCCATGTTGTGAGCAGCTTTATGACAAAGCCCATGCCACTATGACGTTTACCTCAGGCAAACAGCCAGCAAGCAGCTGCAGACAACCACAGGAATTAGCTCGAAGCAGATTCTCCAGTTCCTGGTGGGGCTCGGGCCTACTGCAGCCCCACTGACAGCCTGCCTACCACTTCATGAGTTACACTGAGCCAGACTCACACAGTTCTAAAATCCCTAGCCCTGAGAAACTGTGGGCGATAATAAATGTTTCTTGTTGTAAGCTGCAATTTTTGAAGTATTTTGCAGCGGTAGGTAATGAGTACAGGTTGGGTGGGATGATTTCTTACTTTTTGAAGTCAGCAAGTCCTTGTAACTACGAGATAGGTTGGACTGCTCCGAGGTTCTTCCAAGTCACATCTGTGTTGCACTGATCCTGGATGGGGAAGGGATTTTAAGCAAAAGAAGCAATGGAAAAAATGACAGAGGACGTCAATACATAGGGTTGTATAAACATGAAAACTGGGCCCCGCAAAATCTAATTAAATACAAATTAATTTAATTCAGTTAAATCAATTTTATTGAGCACCTATGATGTGCTAGATAGCGTGCTAGGCCATGAAATACAGAGCAAGACATGTTTGCAACAAAAATGGCAAATTGGTTAAAAAAAAAAAAAGCAACAAGACTTTTGACTGGTCCGATGGTAGTGGATTATCAGAACTTATTAACATTATTATCGCTAAAGCTGATGTACAGTTCCTCACTACTAAATTTGATTGGCTTTAAAAAAGAAAAAAAAGCCGGGCGCGGTGGCTCAAGCCTGTAATCCCAGCACTTTGGGAGGCCGAGACGGGCGGATCACGAGGTCAGGAGATTGAGACCATCCTGGCTAACACGGTGAAACCCCGTCTCTACTAAAAAATACAAAAAACCAGCCGGGCGACGAGGCGGGCGCCTGTAGTCCCAGCTACTCGGGAGGCTGAGACAGGAGAATGGCGTCAACCCGGGAGGCGGAGCTTCCAGTGAGCTGAGAGCCGGCCACTGCACTCCAGCCTGGGCGGCAGAGCAAGACTCCGTCTCAAAAAAAAAAAAAAAAAAAAAAAAAAAAAAAACTAACAAAACTTCTAGAGATAAATGGACAAAGGACAAGGACAATTCCTAAAAGATGGCATAGCCTGAAAAAACATGCGTATAAAAAACCTGATCAAGTAGTGATAACAACCATGCAAATTTAAAGCACTGGAGCATTTCCATGATCATATAACAAGGATTATGAATGATGTTATCCAATGTTTCTGAAAAGGCAGGGACACAATTGTACACTACTGAGAGTACAGACTGAAACAACTTTTGTGGAAAACTATTTGGTAATATATTTCAAGAACCTTAAAAATATTTATATTCTTTAACCTGTAATTCCACTGTGAGTAATTTCTTTTTTTTTTTTTTTGAGATGTAGTCTCACTCTGTCACCCAGGCTGCAGTGCAGTGGCGTGATCTCAGCTCGCTGCAACCTCCGCCTCCCAGGTTCAAGCGATTCTCCTGCCTCAGACTCCCAAGTAGCTGGGATTACAGGTGCCCACCACCACACCTAGCTAATTTTTGTATTTTTAGGAGAGGCAGGGTTTCACCATGTTGGCCAGGCTGGTCTCGAACTCCTGAACTCAAATGATCCACCCACCTCAGCCTCCCAAAATGCTGGGATTATAGGCATGAGCCACTGCACCTGGCCTCCACTGTGAGTAATTTTAACAATGATTTATATAAAAGATATTTATCACAGTAATTTTTTCCAAAAGCATTAGGGAAATGCTAAGTACATATTGGTATATCCGCTTGATGGGAAGTTATGCAAAAATTAAAAATGATATTGATGAGTTTTCTCTGGGTTTATAATAAACTCACAGAGTATGAATTCTAAGGTCCAGAAGGGCACAGGATGAAAAGTAGGGCTCTCTTCTGCTCTCTTTCTCCTATCTCTCAGGCCCCAGACCCCCACTTCAGAGGGGACCATTGAAAGTGTGTGTGTGTTCTTTTTTCTTCTCACTCTAGTGATAGCTTGTTTTGCCTTTTGTTTTTTACTTATTAATATATCTGATGATTGTGCCATATCAATACGCAAAGAGCTTCCTCATTTTTAATGCTTGAATATGACTTCATTGGATCAATATACGACAATATATTGAGCTAGTAATCCATGGATGGACATTAATTATTTCAAGTATATTTTTCCAAAATAACCACACTGCTATGAATAACTGTATCATATTTTACTTTGCATATGTAAGAATATACTTGAAGGGTATGTTTTTTGACATGGACTTATTGGGTCAAAAGGTAGGGGCATTTTACATTTTGGTCACATGGCCAAATTTCTCTTCACCGAGATTTTTATTTTATTTTATTTTGAGATGGAGTCTCACTCTGTCACCCGGGCTGGAGTGTAGTGGTGCAAACTTGGCTCACTGCAACCTCTACCTCCCAGGCTCCAGCGATTCTCCTGGCTCAGCCTCCCGAGTAGGGGGGATTACAGGCGCTGTGCCACCTCTGCCCGGCTAAGTTTTGTATTTTTTGTAGAGACGGGGTTTCACCATGTTGGCCAGGCTGGTCTTGAACTCCTGACCTCAAGTGATCTGCCCGCCTCGGCCTCCCAAAGTGCTAGGATTACATGTGTGAGCCACCCCACCCAGCCCTTCACAGAGATTTTCAATTTTTACATGCAAGATTGTGTGCTTATAAAGTGGCCAGCCCTATGTTCTATCAAACTTTTTGTTAGAAAAAATATATTTAGTGATTTTAGAAAATACTTATGAAATATTAAGTTAAAAAAGCAAGACTCAACATTTTATATACAATAAGAACTCACTCATGCAAATATATATTGTTGAAAGAGATTATGCCAAAATATTCACAGTGACTATCTTAAATGTATGATTTGTCTTAAATGTATTAAATAATTTCATTATTTCATAATTGCTATAATAATATTATTTAACTTTGTTAATGTCCTAGTATGTTTTCTATTGCTTATAACAGAGTATCTGACATTGGGTAGTTTATAAAGGAAAATAATTTGTTTCTTACAGTTATGAAGGCTGAAAAGTCCAAGGTTGAGGAGCTGCATTTGTGCGGGCCTTCTTGCTGGTGGGGACTCTGTGGCACAGGGCATAACATGGCAAGGGGGTTGATCGTGCTAGCTCAGGCCTCTCTTCCTCTTCTTTTCTTCTTCTTCTTCTTCTTTTTTTTTTTTTTTTTGAGATGGTGTCTCGCTCTGTCTCGCCCAGGCTGGAGTGCAGTAGCGCGGTTTTGGCTCACTGCAGCCTACGCCTCCTGGGTTCAAGTGATTCTCCTGTCTCAGCCTCCCAAGTAGCTGGGACTACAGGCCTGTGCCACCACACCCAGCTAATTTTGTATTTTCAATAGAGATGGGGTTACATCATGTTGGCCTGCCTGGTCTTGAACTCCTGACCTCAGGTGATCCACCTGCCTCAGCCTCCCAAAGTGCGGGGATTACAGGCATGAGCCACTGCACCTAACCATCTATTCCTCTTCTTGTAAAGTATAAAGCCACTGGTTTCATCCCCTGATAATCCATTAATCTACTAACCCATTAATCCATGAATGGTACTAGTGGTCCTTGCAACCCAATCGCCTCTTAAAGACCCTACCTCTCTCAAAACTGTCTCATTTCAGATTAAGTTTCAACAAGAATTCTTGGAGGGGGCAACATTCAAACCATAGAAGTTAGTAAAATATCCTAAGTATACCCCTTGGATATAGCACACACTTTGTCTTTTTACTCACAATACCTGCCCCAGAGATGAACTTAAATGTTTGAGGAATGAAGAATATTTTCCAGCAGCGAGGATGACCATTTACAATTACAAACTTTGTCACCAGATGGCGGAAGCGAGTTAAAATTCAGGGAGCTTAGGGTCTGAGTCGCGAAAATCAAGCACAATGTACTGTGAGCGCTTGTGAAACGTTCTAATAACTTAACAATTATACATGTATTAAACATGAAAATGTGACAATTAGAATTGCATCTAAACTATTTTCCAGAATATTTAAAACTTCTAGGAAAAACCTTAGTGGTGTCTCCAACTCTCCCGCTTCTGTGTCCCCAGTTAGTGCCATTTCTTACCCCTGCAGTTAAGCCAAGATTCCTACTGCCTACCATGTCCTCTGCTGCCCCTTGATGGTTCTGCCAGGCTTCTCTGCCTTCCTTCTAACCTCACTGCTTTCAAAGGATATGAGCAAGTAGGTAAATGAATGCATCCCTTGGAGATGCTTGGTGGCTGGAAGCCACCTCTCCGTTTTTGCAGTTGTGGATGACTTTATTGAGAGTTCATCTGAGTGGCGCTGGCGGCAGTATTATGTAGCAGAACTTGTTCGAGGTGCTTCACATCACTCTAGCAATTGCCCTTTCACTGTATCTGGGTGTAACTAGAACCTGCTCCATGAGCGAATGCTTGCTTCTCCAGGCTGGGCTGGTGCCAGTCTTGGCAACCTTGACCTTTATCCTCCCCTCCTTGAGCACCTATTCCTCTGTCCAGGATGGATCTGCCCCAGGAAGGATGTCTGTCTTTGCCTCTGTTTAGAAGGGCAGAGCTCTAACCTTGAGCTCTTCATCCCTTAAATAAACTGTGATCTTGGGCAAGTCATTCAACCCCTCTGGGCCTCAGGTTGGGCTTGGGGCCTGTCATACCAGGGAGTACTTTGTCATAAGTCCTGCATTACTGTTAAAAGTAATGGCAAAAACCACAACTACTTTTGTACCAATCTAATACAATGCAGAGAGGGGTTTTATTTGTGAGGGTGGAAGAGTGGAGGGAGAAGAAGGAATCTTGGGCCCCTCTTGCTGGGGTGGAATGGGCAGGGAAGGGTCTTGCCTCCTGAGAATGGAAAGGGAGTCAGGGAGCAGCTAAGCTCCTGGAGGTCCTGTTAGGACACCACAAAGTGACTAAAGTCAAGGGGAAGCAGCAGCGATGACCTCTCCGTGACATTTTAGACTAAAACGTGACCCCATTCATTAAAAACAACTGCAACATCAAAAAGTAAAATAAAAAATGAAACGTGCCCCAGGGCCAGATCTGTAGCAGGTGCCGGCGGGGCCCACTGTGACCCGCCGTGACGCCAAGGCGTCTACACCTTTAGCAACTGCGGGCGTTGTGGGCTCCCAGGCCTTCTAGAGCTTACACCGGGTCCTCGCGACCACCATCTGATCAGATCCCTTCTATCACCCCGCAGAGCCTGGATTTCATTCGGTCCAGGGGGTCTTGTGGGCAGGAGCCCAAGCCAGGACCAGTTATTTCCAATCCTCAAAGGCTTCCAGGAGGTGGCAGCTAGCTTCGGGCTGATATATCGATCGTGGCCTGACGCTGTGGGGCTTTAAATGGGCCTGGGTCCCGGCGCTGGCTGCAGCCCCTCGCCGGGTGAGCGCCACGGGTCCCGCCTAGGTTCCGCACGGGGAGCGCAGAGCGCAGACGGCGGCTATCGCAATCGGGAGTGGTTTAGGACCCGGGGGCGGCTTCCCTGCGCGAGTGTGGAACGCCAAAGTTGAGCCTGCGGAGCCGCGGGCAGTGGCAGTCAGGCCTCCCCACGCGGTGCCACCTGCGGCCCGGCTGTCCTCTGCGCCCCCACTCTCGCCGCGATGACGCGCTCACTGTTCAAGGGAAACTTTTGGGTAAGTTGCGGGGCCGACAGCGGATCGCGGGGCTCGGGACCCGGCCCGGGCGGGAGGCCAGCGCGCGTGCCCGCGAGTCTCGGGGGCTCGGACTCCAGGGCCCACCCTCTGCCGCCCGCTCCCCCAGCAGCACGTGCTCCTGAGGACGCAGAGAGCCGAGACACCTTAGAGTCAGGACATTAACCCCTCCTCTCACAAGCGAAGCAGAGACCCTTAGGGAGGCGAGACCGGTCCAGGGAGAGTCTCTGCCGGCCCCTGGAGCTGAGCCATGAGAGGATTTGGGGATCTGGTGTGGGGGCTTGTGAGCTTTGCCGGGTTGACAGCAGCAGCTGCCCCCCGGGATCTTCTTTTTCAGGAAACATACAGCGTAGAGGGCATCCCTTTGCTGGAGCTTGCCCTGTCCGACAGCCCTGTTTCCTGAGTCCCCTCCCCAAGCCATTGCCCCAGCCCATCCGTTCCAGGTCCCACAGTGGGCTGATGGTGTGGGAGACCCTATGAGCTGGAGGGGGTACCCCAGCCCGGTAGGGCCAGCCCAGCCTGGAGGAAGCAGGTCTGCCTGTCCCCCTCCTCTGTCCAGTCCTCTTCCCTCTCTGTCCTCTCACTCCCCAGGTGCCCCTCAAGGTCCATGCCCCCTCATTCAGAGGAGCTGTCCTCATCCCTTTAAGACAAGATCAGGAGGCCGCACACCTCAAAATTGCCCGCAGCTGCCAAGGGGCCCTGACTCCTTACCTAGGCTCCTGCTTGCCTCCCACCCAGGTAGCTTCACAGCTGCCTAGATGGTCCCTCTACCCTACGTGGGCTGCAGGGTAGAGAAACCTGCCTGGGGACCTCAGGGACACAGTTTAGACTCTGCCTGTGAGTCCGTTCACTGGAGTTTGTGAGGTCCTCCTGGGGCACTGCTCACCCCTAGGGTGCAGGGTGGTGGCAGCCTCACAGAGCAACCAAGGGCACCACAGCTGGCTCTCACAGGAGGCTTGCGAGTTTTTCAGGTAGAATGGAGGACGGTGGAGTCCCAGGGCAGGCACTGTGGGAAAAAGGCTCTGTATAATGCAATCTGGAGAATGAGATGTGGGCCCCAGAAATAAGGAAGTCAGCAGAGGAACTGGTTTGTGGAGACAGAAGGAGAAGGAGGCAGACGTGATACTAATAGTATGTAGTTCAGGCACAGTGGCTCATGCCTGTAATCCCAGCACTTTGGGAGGCCGAGGTAGGAGGATTGCTTGAGGCCAGGAGTTTGAGACCACCCTGGACAACATAACCAGACTCCATCTGTACAGAAAAATCTTAAAAATTAGCTGTGCATGGTGGTGCGTGCCTGTAGATACAGCTACTTGGGAGGCTGAGGCAAGAGGATTGCTTGAGGCCAGGAGTTTGAGGTTGCAGTGAGCTATGATCACATCACTGCACTCCAGCCTGGATGACAGAGTGAAACCTTGTCTCAAAAACAAACAAACAAACAAACCCAACCAAACAACACAATCCTCAGTATTTAGCCATAGTTGTAGCACTGGCAAGACCAAGGCCAGGAGGGTGCTAAGCCCCTTCCCACCAGCCTCCACCTCTCAGCCCCATGCCAGGGATGCTGGATATGGGGAGGTCTTAGTGGAGAGGGTGACAGGGTGAAGACAGGGTTCCAGGCTGCCGAGTTTGTAGTATTTTAATATCTTCACAGCCAGTACAAACATGTCAGTGAGGACTCTCTAATGTCTGGTGGGTGACATGCTGGGTTTGAGGGGCTGGTGGAGATGGCCCCGCACCTTGGGAAGGATGTCCAGTTTTGAGAGCTCACCTAATAGCATGAAGCCTCTGAGGTCGGCTGCCTGGGTTTGAATCCAGTACTGCCCCTTACTAGCTAGGTGACCCTGGGCAGCCTGCTTCCACCCGCAAGCCTCAGTTTTTCCGTACATAAAAATGGGGATGATAACAGTGTCTACTCCATAGGACTGTTGGGAGGATTAAACTTGAGAGTTTAGTACCATACTTTACACACAGAGAGCACCTATAGTTGCCAGCTGTTATTAGCAGCAGCAGAGGTGACAAGTGAAAGAAGTGAGTGATGGTTATTCAAGGAGAAAGAATGAAGAGACCGGAAGTCCACAAAGAAGCTCTCTTAGTGAATGCCTCTATTGATGAAGGAGGAGAAAGGGGACAGAGAAATAGAAAACGGGATGAAGGGATACAACCAGGAAAGAGCTATCACAGCCCCAAGAGAGGGACATTCCAAGGAAGGTGAGAGGACCGTGGTCAAACATGTTTGTACATGTTCCTGAAAAGGTATGAGTCAACACACACTTCATAAATGAATGTATTTAAATGCTTCATGAAAATGTTTATTTAAGGAAACCTTCGATGAATCTGCTTCGAAAGAGAATAATCAGTGTTTAAAACTGGGATTGGAGCTGGCATGCACCTATAGTCCCAGCTACTAAGGAGACAGGGTCTCTAAAAATCATTTTAAAATCAATGAATGAAACTAGGATTGGCCCCAGGTGAATTTGCCTGCTATTGGTGCACACCTGTGTGTTGTTTCTCTCCCACCCTTCCCTGTGTATACCTTCTTTGTGGCACTTTGGTTAAGCAGTGCTGTATAATTTCTCTTGGTTAACTTTGATTGTACCTTGTCAGAATAAGACAGTGACCATGATTTCCAAAGATCCAGGGAAACAGCTAGGCCACGATGAGAGAAATTCCAGTTTTGGGATGATCAGACACCAGTGTCCTTCAGATATGGGTGTGCACAGGTGACAGTAGGACCTGTTCCGGAAGGGGTAGATGAAAGCAGTGTTCTCTCACCCTTGGGGATTTCCAGCCTCCTCACTTGGGTGTGAGGTCCAAATCGTCCCTGAACCTCCTGTAGATACTTATTTTTCCTGGACCTTCCTGATTCCCAAGGTTCTTGGTGTAGACCAGCTTCCTAATTGCTGTTTCAGCAACCGTGTTCCTGTAGTGGGCAGGGCTTCTCTCTGCCTGGGATTGACTAGGGCGAGTCTTGGGGCTGTCTGAACTGGCTCATTGCCCTGCTGTCAGCACGGGGCTGTCTCTCTCATCCAAACCTTTGACCAGATTGGAATCTTGTCATTCTGGAGCCTTAGCAGAGTTTGAAGTGATGTTGCATCCGGCTTTGCTCAATGGCTTTTCTCTATACAGTCATCTCTTGGTATCTGCAGGGGATTGGTTCTAGGACTCCCTTGCAGGTACCAAAATTCATGGACATTCAAATCCTTTCTTTTCTTTTTTCTTTTTCAAAATAGAGATTGGGTCTTGCTACATTGGCCAGGCTGGTTTCACACTCCTGGCCTCAAGCTGTCCTCTTGCCTTGGCCTCCCAAAGTGCTGGAATAAGAGGTGTAAGCTGGCCAGGTGCGGTGGCTCATGCCTGTAATCCCAACACTTTGGGAGGCCGAGGCAGGCAGATCACGAGGTCAGGAGATCGAGACCATCCTGGCTAACACGGTGAAACCCCGTCTCTACTAAAAATACAAAAAAATTAGCCAGGTGTGGTGGCGGGCGCCTGTAGTCCCAGCTACTCAGGAGACTGAGGCAGGAGAATGGTATGAACTTGGGAGGCAGAGCTTGCAGTGTGCCGAGATCATGCCACTGCACTCCAGCCTGGGTGACACAGTGAGACTCTATCTCAAAAAAAAAGAGGTGTAAGCCACTATGCCTGGCCTACACACATATAACCTACACACATCTTCCTGTATACTTTAAATATTCTCCAAATTGCTTATAATACCTCATACAATGTTAATGATATGTAAATAGTTGTTTACACTGTATTTTTTTATTTGTATTTTTTAATTGTTATATTTTTATTTTTTAATTTTTGGATTATTTTTCATCTGTCGTTGATTGAATCCATGGATGCAGATATGGAGAGCTGACTGTACAGTGCTCTAGATAAATATAGGAGGCTGCTTTAAAAAATAAATTAATAAAGAATACAGGTTAACACCACAGGCTCTCCATGCTGACCCCATAGTGTATTTTGTACAATGTTTAGGTTGTTGCTGTTATTTTTAAATACTCTCTTGGATTTTATGAAAAGAAAAACTTCACACTAGTTAAATTTAGCAGAGTTTATCTGAGCAAAGAAAGTATTCATGAGCCAGGCAGCACCCTGAACCAGTAAAGGTTCTGAGACCTCCACAAGGCAAAAGTGGGCAGGCAATACTTACAGACAGAAAAAGGAGGTGATACAGAAATAGCCTGATTGGTTACAGCTGGGTGGTTGCCTTATTTGGACTTGACTGGGCAGTCTCCAGCCTGGGATTGGCTAAAAGCTCCCCTGTTATGATTGGCAGAGACCCAGCTACTTGTTACAAGAATATACTCTTGGTTAGGTTACGGTTTGTTTACACACTAAGTTAGGCTGTGGCTTGCTATTTATGGAGGTAGCTTTAGGCCAAATTTAATTTGACAATCTGGTCCCTAGAAACATACCAGGAGGGCTATTTATTATTGTCTTTCCTAGTGGCAAAAGGCAAGATAGAAAGATAGAGTAATGAACAATTACCCACTCTCCCATACATTCTTCATAGAGCAGCAAGAGGGAGCTAGCTTTAAAATAATTGTCAAAAACCATTTTTTTTTTTTTTGAGATAGAGTCTCACTCTGTCGCCCAGGCTGGAGTGCAATGGCACAATCTCGGCTCATTGCAACCTCCGCCTCCCGGGTTCAAGCGACTCTCCTGCCTCAGCCTCCCAAGTAGCTGGGATTACAGGCATGTGCCACCACACCCGGCTAGTTTTTGTATTTTTAGTAGAGATGGGGTTTCACTATGTTGGCTAAGCTGGTCTCAAACTCCTGACCTCAAGTGATCCACCCACCTCAGCCTCCTAAAGTGCTGGAATTACAGGCGTGAGCCACTGCGCCCGGCCGTCAAAAACCTTTTATCTTGTTTATCTTAAACATTTAATAAGAGAGGCATAGGGCCTATTTTTTAAAGAAAATAAAAAAATTCTTATTGTAATACATTAACATGTGACATGAATCCATTGGTCAGATTTTAAAAAAGAAATACATACAAGATGCATGAAACGGCCTGGCGCAGTGGCTCACACCTGTAATCCCAGCACTTTGGGAAGCCGAGGTGAGCGGATCACCTGAGCTCAGGACTTTGAGACCAGCCTGGCCAACATAGTGAAACCCTGTCTCTACTAAAAATACAAAATTAGCTGGGCATGGTGGTGGGTGCCTGTAATCCCAGCTGCTCTGGAGGCTGAGGCAGGCGAATCACTTGAACCTGGGAGGCAGAGGTTGCAGTGAGCTGAGATGGTGCCACTGCACCCCAGCATGGGAGACAGAGTGAGACTTCATTTCAAAAAAAAAAAAAAAAAAAAAAAAAAAAAGCATAAAAGAATACCTAAAACAAAATCTGGACATAGAGCCTTTTTGGATGAGAAAAGTTAACGTAAAGGTTTGTTTTTGTTTTTGTTTTAAAATCAAAGTAACTAAAGCACATACTTTAAAAATCCAAATATTGGCTGGGCATGGTGGTACCTGTAATCCCAGAACTTTGGGAGGCTGAGGTGGGCAGATTGCTTGAGCCCAGGAGTTCGAGACCAGCCTGGGTAACATGGCGAAACCCTGTCTCTCCCAAAAACACAAAAATTAGCCAGGCATGGGTGGGACGCACCTGTAGTCCCAGCCACTCGGGAGCTGAGATGGGAGGATGGTTTGAGCCCAGGTGGTGGATGTTGCAGTGAGCTCAGATTGTGCCATTGCATTTCAGCCTGGGCGATAGAGTGAGACTGTCTCAAAAAAAAAAAAAAAAAAAAAAAAGAAAGAAAAAAATCCCAATATTTCTAAAAGCCTTGTGGTGAAAAACAGTATTTTTTCTTCACCTACCCCATTTGCCTCCAGCTTTTCTCAACATCTTTATGTAGAAACTCTTAGCTCTTTCTTCTAGAGGTTACCACCACTTCATAAAATGATATAAAATAATGTGATTATACTTCTCTTTCTTGATAGAGCAATTTTGAACATTATGCACTGATTTACTACTACAATGGAGGATTTAGCTCTTTTATATCACCACTTCTGCTTCCCTATATAATTATATTACTAGTTTTAGTTTTTTATTTAGAATTTAAAAGTTACAGAAATCTCAAGGGTGTAAAGAATTCACATACAACCTTCACTTGGATTCCCCAGTGTTAAACCCCATTTGTTGTAAGTCTCTCAATAGATAAGTGGATGTGTGTATTTTCTCTGAATAATTAAAAATAAATAGCACTGTTTTGAACCAAATAATCACTGTTTACATTGTCACAGCATATAGATTGTTTTATTCAAAGCTAAGTACATCATAATCACATCTCTATTCTTGCTTTTCCTGAACTTTCTATTTGCCTTTTTTTTTCTTGGTGGCATTTACTACCTTTATTGTAGGCTATCTTGATTGTAGCCCTCTTCTTCATCTCTCTCATTTTTTTCATGCACCAGCATATCAAGTATTTATAAAAATCATTTCTACCTGCATCCTCCTATGGAGATCCCCTTCCTGGAGCCCTCCATCCCCTGTTCCAATCTGGACTGGTTATTTTCTGGGTCTGCTGCACGGCTGTCATCCTGAGCTTCCCTTTAGTGCTCTCTTAAGTTGGAGCCACTGTTTTCCAGATCTCATGTCCCCTAAAGCCTTCCTTCCTTCCCTTCCTTCCTTCTGTCTCTCTTCTTTCCTTCCTTCCTTTTTTTTTTTTTTTTTTTTTTTTTTTTTTTTTAGATAGACTCTTGCTCTGTTGCCCAGGCTGGAGTGCGATGGCACGATCTTGGCTCACTGCAACATCTGCCTCCTAGGTTCAAGTGATTTTCCTGCCTCAGCCTCCTGAACAGCTGGGGTTACAGGTGGCCACCACCACACCCAGCTAAATTTTGTATTTTTAGTAGAGACGAAGTTTCACCATGTTGGCCAGGCTGGTCTTGGACTCCTGACCTCAAGTGATCTATCTGCCTCAGCCTCCCAAAGTGGTGCTAGGATTCTAGGCGTGAGCCACCATGTCTGGCCCCTAAAGCGATCTTAAAAACAAATCAGGTCATGTCATTCCTCTGCTTAAATTCCTCTAGTGACTTCCCATTGCATTCGGAGTCCAAAAGTCTGACCATGGCCTACAACCTGCCTGATGCAACCTCACCTGCTATCTCCCCATCACTTACTCTACCACAGCAGCTATAGGTCAATTACCAAATAATGAACTCTCATTCCAACTAACCAATTAACTTGTTGCTGCTGCCTGTTCTCGAGGCATCCTGTGCCCCCAGCATAAGGCACATTCATGATATTATCATCACCTCTCTCATCTGCTTCCCATCAGACTGTAAGCTCCACGAGGTGTGCTTGACTTGTTCAGCACTGTAATCCCAGCACCCAGCCAGGTATCTGGGCAAAGTCACAGACTCAACAGGTATCAGAAGGAATGAGTGAATAAATGAAGCAACAGTGAGAAAGACATGTGGCAGCAAATGGGGTAAAATCTCTGTCTTTACACTCCCTTTTGTGGGAAGTGTCATTCCACCACCCCCTCCTTTTTTTTTTTTTTGAGATGGAGTTTCACTGTTGTTGCCCACGCTGGAGTGCAGTTGCGAGATCTTGGCTCATTGCAACCTCCACCTCCCAGGTTCAAGTGATTCTCCTGCCTCAGCATCCCAAGTGGCTGGGATTACAGGCATGCACCACCATGCCCGGCTAATTTTTTGTGTTTTTAGTAGAGATGGGGGTTTTGCCATGTTGGGCAGGCTGGTCTGGAACTCCTGACCTCAGGTGATCTGCCCGTCTTGGCCTCCCAAAGTGCTGGGATTACAGGTGTGAGCCACCGCGCCTGGCCTGTTCCACCCTTTCAAAGAACCTGTTCTGCTATGACTGGCTGGTGGTCTTGCATGAGGAGAATAATATCATCAAGGATGGGCTCTGGCTTCTTTCGAAGCCCTATACTCAAGAAGGGGTGTAGCACAAAGCCCGTACACGTGGGGCTCACCTTCTGGTGAGAGACTTTGTGACCAACAGAGAAAACACAGCAACTTGTTGAAGACAGGAACTTCTTCTCCATTCCCCACATAATCTCAGGCAGTTCAACTCAGCAAATGTCTATGTGAAGTCTGAGTGCCAGCTTTGTGGTAGCTGCTGTGGGCTCACAGAGAGACAGACACACAACATCTCACCTCTAAGAGATTATTAGCTACTCAAGATGAATCTCAACATGAAATTTTAAAACAATAGTTTTTATTTAATTTAAATATTTATTTTTGACACAGAGTCTTGCTCTGTCACTCAGGCTAGAGTGCAGTGGTGCGATCACAGCTCACTGCAGCCTTAAATTCCTGGGCTCAAGCAATCCTCCCAAGTAGCTGCGATCCCAGGCACATGCCACCACGCCTGGTTACTTTTTGTAGAAACGCTATTTCACCATGTTGCCCAGGCTGGTCTCAAACTCCTGAGCTCAAGCAATCTGCCTGCCTTGGCCTCCCAAAGTGTTGGGATTACAGGCATGAGCTACTGTGCTTGGCCAATAGTTTTAAATATTAACATAAAATTAAGGTTATTAAAATATATATTATTAGTGATTTGGTACTTTCCCAACCTTTTTCCTCCATGCATAATTGTAATCCTATAGTATCTGTACTATCTTGTATTCTACTGCTTTAATTAAAATATCGTAACTTTGGCTGGGCACGGTGGCTCACGCCTGTAATCCCAGCACTTTGGGAGGCTGAGTCGGGTGGGTCACTTGAGGTCAGGAGTTTGAGACCAGCCTGGCCAACATGGTGAAATCTCGTCTCTACTAAAAAAAAAATACAAAAATTGGCCAAGCGCAGTGGCTCACGCCTGTAATCCCAGCATTTTGGTAGGCTGAGGCAGGCGGATCACAAGGTCCGGAGTGCAAGACCAGCCTGGCCAATATGGTGAAACCCTGTCTCTACTGAAAATACAAAAATTAGCTGGGCATGGTGGCGGGCACCTGTAGTCCCAGCTACTTGAGAGGCTGAGGCAGGAGAATCACTTGAACCTGGGAGGCGGAGGTTGCAGTGAGCCGAGATCCCACCACTGTACTCTAGCCTGGGTGACAGAGTGAGACTCTGTCTCAAAACAAACAAACACACACAAAAATTAGCCGGGCATGGTGGTAGGCACCTGTACCCAGCTACTTGGGAGGCTGAGACCGGAGAATCGTTTGAACCAAGGAGGCGAAGGTTGAAGTGACCCAGGATCGCATCATTGCACTCCAGCCTGAGCGACAGAACCAGACTATATCTCAAAAAAAAAAAAAAAAAAAAAAAAAAAAAAAAAAAAAATTGTAACTTTATTTTATATATTGCTATCTACTTTTCCTAACAATTATTTAGAAAAGTTTTGTAAGTGATACAACTATTCTGTCACTGTTTGGCATTTATGTAATTTCCAGAGTTTTCTTTTCTTTTTTTTTTTTTTTGAGACAGAGTTTCGCTCTTGTTTCCCAGGCTGAAGTGCAATAGCAGGATCTCGGCTCACTGCAACCTCCGCCTCCTGGGTTCAAGCGATTCTCCTGCCTCAGCTTCGCAAGTACCTGGGATTACAGGCATGTGCCACCATGCCTGGCTAATTTTGGATTTTTAGTAGAGATGGGGTTTCTCCATGTTGGTTAGGCTGGTCTCGAACTCCCAACCTCAGGTGATCTGCCCGCCTTGGCCTCCCAAAGTGCTGGGATTACAGGCGTGAGCCATCTCACCTGGCCCAGTGTTTTCTATAATGAAGAATGTGGTGCATGTCATTCATGTAAAGTATTTAAAATTTGGATTCTTTAAGTATTTATTTCTGGAAACTCAAGACAGAACTCATAATTGCCCAGCCATTTTACTATGTTTCTCTAATAAGATCACTCTTTCCCTTTCTGTAGTGATAATTTCATGCCTTTTCCACTCAAACCTCCACATCCCTCCCACATTCTCACTGTGTTTTGGTAATCTTGCCTCTACTCCATTAAGAAACCAGACAGCAGGGCTGGGTGGGGTGGCTCACACCTGTAATCCCAGCACTTTGGGAAGCCAAGGCGGGCGAATTGCCTGAGGTCAGGAGTTGGAGACCAGCTTGGCCAACATGGTGAAACCCTGTCTTTACTAAAAAAAAAAACATACAAAAATTAGCCGGGTGTTGTGGTGGGTGCCTGCAGTCCCAGCTACTCAGGAGGCTGAGGCAGGAGAATCGCTTGAACTTGGGAGAGTTCACTACTGACTAGTGAACTACTGTTCACTATTGATCTACTGTTTTGTGATTTCTTCTATTACACATCAAGGTTTTCTATGGTCCAAGTTTTACTCAGTATGTGTCTTTGGATTGGGTGCCGTGACTCATGCCTATAATCCCAACACTTTGGGAGGCCGAGATGGGAGAATTGCTTAAGTCCAGGAGTTCAAGACCAGCCTGGGCAACATAGTGAGACCTGTCCCTACAAAACACTTTTTAAAATTAGCCAGGCATGGTGGCCAGTACTTGCAGTCCTAGATACTCAGGAGGCTGAGGCAGAAGGATCACTTGAGTCCATGAGGTTGAAGCTGCAGTGAGCCGTTATTGCACCACTGCACTGCAACCTCGATGACAGAGCACGACTCTGTCTCACTAAAAATATTGTCTTTTGAGTATGAGGGCTTATGTATTCTGACATTTGCATAAGTCAGAGACGTGTGTGGACCTGCAAAATGAGGAGAAGGTGGATTCCTGCCCTCAGGGTCCTATATTCTTCTTAAGGAAGCAAACAAAGATGTAGGACACTAATGGGAAACAGACTGACCTACTCTCCTTCAAGCTAAAAAGAGTGGTTTACCCGCCTGGTACAGTGGCTCCTGCCTATAATCCCAGCACTTTGGGAGTCTGAGGCGGGTGGATCACAAGGTCAGGAAATTGAGACCATCCTGGCTAACACGGTGAAACCCCATCTCTACTAAAAGTACAAAAAATTAGCCAGGCGTGTTGGCATGTGCCTGTAGTCCCAGCTACTCGGGAGGAGAATTGCTTGAACCTGGGAGGCAGAGGTTGCAGTGAGCCAAGACTGCGCCACTGCACTCCAGCCTGGGTGACAGAGCGAGAATCCGTCAAAAAAAAAAAAAAAAAAAAAAAAAAAAAAGAAGAGTGGTTTACCAGGGCAAGATTCTTTTTATTTGTTTCTTCTTCTTCTTATTTTTTATTTTTAGTAGAGATGGGGTTTCACCATGTTGGCCAGGCTGGTCTTGAACCCCTGACCTCACATGATTGGCCCACCTTGGCCTTCCAAAGGGCTGGGATTACAGGCGTGAGCCACTGTGCCCGGCATACCATGGCAAGATTCTGGGACAAGTCTGGCTGGATGGGTGCGATAGGGTACCAGTCATTGAAGAGTGCTAAAGTGGCACCGGGCATGCAACAAGCTGGGGAAATCTTGGTTTTCAGAATACCTCTCAGGGAGGGGATGGTGTGGCACAGGGCTGGAAGGCAGACTTGAATAAGCTGCTCAGGGTAGGGAGACTGAGATCCCATCCCTACCTGAAGCGCATGCCCTCTAAGGGGCAGGAGCCTAACTAACTTCTGAGCTTAGTTTTGCTGAGTGAGGCATGCAAGCTGAACTGCCAGAGAAAGCAGTCTCCATGGTGTGTCCTCTTTACACTTGCCCTGTAGTGCTTGGTGTCTGCTTCTATTTGAACGTTACTATTGAAAGAATAGCTGTTGGAAGTGATAATTTCATAAGTGGCCACAAATATTGGAAAATCCTAGAAATATGGGCATCTAAGTCCCTTTACTGCTCCAAACTTTGGTGGCCCCACCTCTTGGAATCTGCTCTGAGCTCTTATTATCAAATACAGAGATTGTTTTCTCTGTCCCAGGAGATCCAGATCCTGCCCTACAAGGCCGGAACTAGGGTTTCAAAAAGACCTAAGCTCTCAGGAATAAAAAGTATTGACTCAGGCCTTTGTCAGTGCTTCCGCAGATGGCCAGATCTGGGCACTGTTGATTTGTCCTGTGGACTGTCTGTCCCAAGCTCAGGTTTCCTCATCTACCTGTCCTGTGTTAGGGCCTAACTATTTAATCAGTGTTCTTGTCTAATTCCTGCCCATAAGAGTGGTTGATCTTGACTGTGACCAGCCACAGCCCAGGGCCACTGTCGTGGCTGGCAGGCCTTTCCCTGGCTGACGCAGACTGGTATTGCCTTTTCCTGGGCAGCAAGGGCAGGAAGTTTGTGGATAAGGGACCTTGATGCTCCTGCCAGGTCCTCTGAATCTCCATCTCATCTGCTTCCTTTGTCTTTGAGCTATTGTTTCTCGGTGCAAAGCAGCCTAATTTTGCTCATGAACTTCATATATGGTTTTTTGTTTTGTTTTTTTTTTTTGGTGAAATGAGTCTTGCTCCGTTGACCAGGCTGGAGTGCAGTGGTGCGATCTTGGCTCAGTGTAACTTCCACCTCCCAGGTTCAAACAATTCTACCTCAGCCTCCCGAGTAGCTGGGATTACAGGTACACACCACCATGCCTGTCTAATTTTTGTATTTTTTTTTTTTTGAGACGGAGTCTCACTCTGTCACCCAGGCTAGAGTACAGTGGTGCGATCTCAGCTCACTACAAGCTCCGCCTCCCAGGTTCACGCCATTCTCCTGCCTCAGCCTCCTGAGTACCTGGGACTACAGGCACCTGCCACCACGCCTGGCTGATTTTTTTGTATTTTTAGTAGAGACAGGGTTTCACCATGTTAGCCAGGATGGTCTCGATCTCCTGACCTCGTGATCCGCCTGCCCCGGCTTCCCAAAGTGCTGGGATTACAGGCGTAAGCCACCGCGCCCGGCCATTTTTGTGTTTTTAATAGAGATGGGATTTCACCATGTTGACCAGTTTGGTCTCGAACTGCTGACCTCAAGCGATCTGCCCACCTTGGCCTCCCAAAGTGCCAGGATTATAGGTGTGAGCTACCATGCCCAGCCTCATGTGTGATTTTTATTAATGTGCATCTATTGGTGCATTCCCTCTTATCTGCCAACCACTGACCATTTCATCTCTACTGTTTTATACATGTCATTGTCAATTAGTAACGTAATATTGATATCGAGGATAGAGTCCTATAGACTACAGGGCACCTGCCTGTGAGCACATGGCCCTTCCCTGCAGAAACTAAGCAGAAAGGACCAAGGTCAAAGGGCTCAGCAAGTTATTATAGAAGCCTGTCTGCTCTCAGAGGGCAAAGAAACTAGTCCTCTGGGCGGAGCCTTACATGGGGAAGCTGGAAGCCTGGAAAGACCAGCACCCTCCCCCGCCACGTAAAGTCTGAGTGTACAAAGACTGCAGCCATTTAGAGGGAACTGTGATCGAATCTGAGAGAACAGTCAACCACATCCAGCTAATTTTTGTATTTGTAGTAGAGATGGGGTTTCACCATGTTGGTCAGGCTGGTCTCAAACTCTTGACCTCAGGTGATCCACCCGCCTTGGCCTCCCAAAGTGCTGGTATTGCAGGTGTGAGCCACCATGCCCAGCCTAGACCTCATTTTTATTAAAAAAAAAATGGAGACAGTCATATGTCACTAGGAAAATATATGAGGATTACATAGCAAATATTAACTATTGTTTTCTGTGGAATTTTAGGCAATTTGAAAATTATTATTTTCTTTTTGCTTATCTATACTTAAATTTTTTCAACAACAAAATAAGCATAACTTTTAAAATAAAGAAGTGGTGGTTCATGCCTGTAATCCCAGCACTTTGGGAAGCTGAGGCAGCTGGCTCACTTGAGGTCGGGAGTTCCAGACCAGCCTGGCCAACAAGGCGAAACCATGTGTTTACTAAAAATACAAAAATTAGTTGGGCATGGTGGTGGGCACCTGTAATCCCAGCTACTTGGTAGGCTGAGGCAGGAGAATTGCTTGACCCTGGAAGGCAGAGGTTGCAGTGAGCCGAGATTGTGCCACTCCATCCAGCCTGGGTGACAAACTGAGACTCTGTCTTAAATTTTAAAAAAAGACCAGCCTGGCCATCATGTTGAAACCCTGTCTCCATTAAAAATACAAAAATTAGCTGGGCATAGTGGTGTGTGCCTGTAATCCCAGCTACTCAGGAGGCTGAGGCAGGAGAATCACTTGAACCCGGGAGGTGGAGGTTGCAGTGGGCCGAGATCGCCCGACTGTACTCCAGCCTGGGCGACAGAGGAAGACCCTATCTCAAAAAAAAAAAAAAAAAAAAAAAAAAAAAAGAATTAAGAGGATTTCCCCCTAATGTATTAAAAGAAGAGCAAGTATACTCGTTCAGACCATAGAATAGAATAAAAATACCAAACCTGCAACTAGTACCCAAACCCAGATGGAAGTGGACCAGCCTCCTAGGCAGTGTCCAGGGTCCTGGGTCCTGGGTCCTGGCCACCTGCCTGTGGCAAGGCCACAACCATTCCCTTGAGGACACAGAGAGTCCCACCCCGCTGGTGACAGGACCTGCCTAATGACAATTAGCTTGCAGCGAGACCTCTCCTCAGCACCCCTGCCTTTAAGCAGAGAGAATCGCCTATGGATTCCATGAGCCATTAATTTTTCATTTTTATTGGTACCTTAAAAAACTAGGAATGTAGGGCCAGGGCGCGGTGGCTCATGCATGTAATCCCAGTATTTTGGGAGGCCAAGGCGGGTGGATCACGAGGTCAGGAGTTCGAGACCAGCCTGGCCAACATGGTGAAACCCCGTCTCTACTACAAATACAAAAAAAATTAGCTGAGTGTGGTGGAGCACACCTGTAGTCCCAGCTACTTGGGAGGCTGAGGCAGGAGAGTTGCTTGAACCCGGGAGGTGGAGGTTGCACTGAGCCGAGATTGTGCCACTATACTCCAGCCTGGGCAACAGAGTAATACTCCATCTCAAAAAAACAAAAAACAAAACAAAACAAAAGCTAGGAATGTAACACATGCTTATTGTAAAATATCAAAACTATACAGGTGTATATAGAGTAAAAAAAACATGAAAATCTCTCCCTTAGCCTTCAAATCCCAACCTCCAGGGGTAAATTACTCATAGAGGATCTTTTCAGAGTCTTTTCCAGGGGTCCCCCATCCTATACAGGTAGGCTAGTGTAATTGTCTACATGAGATGTTGAAGAAGTGTGCTTATTATCATGCTAAGGAATGACAGGATAGCAAGCCATCCTTTCCTCCGACCCAGAGTTTTGTATTTTTTTTAAAAGCATAAAAATAGAAATTTTACCTGGTTTTTAAAATTATGGGTGACTTTTGATTTTTCTTTTTTGCTAATGTGTTCATTGTAGAACACTGAGATATTCTGTAAATTAAGAAAAAATAGTTTTGGCCGGGCACAGTGGGTCACGCCTGTAATCCCAGTGCTTTGGGAGATGGAGGCGGGTGGATCACCTGAGGTCAGGAGTTTGAGACCAGCCTGGCCAATGTGACGAAATTCCATGTCTACTAAAAATACAAAACAATTAGACAGGTGTGGTGGTGCTCGTCTGTAATCCTAGCTACTCGGGAGGCTGAGGCAGGAGAATCGCTTGAACCTGGGAGGTGGAGGTTGCAGTGAGCTGAGACTGCACCATTGTACTCCAGCCTGGGTGACAAGAGCGAAACTCTGTCTCAAAAAAAAAAAAAAGAAGAAAAGAAAAAGAAAAAATATTTTAAATGTCTCCCAAGAAAGGGGGTGGTGAATTCACGTGCACCTTCATGTGACCGAGCAATCTTTGCTCTGAGGGAGGCCCCTGTGGAGGCAGGGAGGGGTCTCTGCTGAGTGGGAGGGAGGCAGAGCCAGGGCTAGGCTGAGGCACTTGTTTTGCATGTAAAATTTAAGGGGGTACCAAAAAACCCATCAGTAGTCAAGATACATTATTCTTTTTTTCCTTTGAGATGGAGTCTTGTTCTGTTGTCCAGGCTAGAGTGCAGTGCCCTGATCTCAGCTCACTGCAACCTCCACCTCCTGGGTTCAAGCAGTTCTCCTGCCTCAGTCGCCCAAGTAGCTAGGATTACAGGTACCGACCACCGCACCCAGCTAATTTTTTTTTGTATTTTTTTTTTTTTTTTTTTGAGACGGAGTCTTGCTCTGTCACCCAGGCTGGAGTGCAGTGACTGGATCTCAGCTCACTGCAAGCTCCGCCTCCTGGGTTTACACCATTCTCCTGCCTCAGCCTCCCGGGTAGCTGGGACTACAGGCGCCCACCACCTCGCCTGGCTAATTTTTTGTAGTTTTTAGTAGAGACGGGGTTTCACCATGTTAGCCAGGATGGTCTCGATCTCCTGACCTCATGATCCGCCCGTCTCGAAGTGCTGGGATTACAGGCTTGAGCCACCGCGCCCGGCCGTTTTTTGTATTTTTAGTAGAGACGGGGTTTCACCATGTTGGCCAGGCTGGTCTAGAACTCCTAACCTCAAGTAATCTGCCCACCTTGGCCTCCCAAAGTGCTGCGATTACAGGCGTGAGCCACCACATCTGGCCAAGATAAATTATTCTTTAATGTAATATTTAAAAAATCAAAGTTAATGAGAAAAACCCTGCAAGGAACAAAATATCAAAATTTTATTTCTTTAGAGACAGAGTCTCACTCTTTTGCCCAGGCTGGAGTGCAGTGGTGCAACCATACCTCACTGCAGCTTTGAACTCTTTGGCTCAAGTGAGTCTCCTGCCTCAGCCTCCAGAGTAGCTGGGACCAGGTGTGCACCACCTTGCTCTGCTATTTTAAAAAATATCTTGTAGAGACAGAGTCTTGCTATGTTGCCCAGACTAGTCTCAAACTCCTGGTCTCAAACACCTGGCCACAAGCGATCCTCCCACCTTGGCCTCCCAAAGCGCTGTGATTACAGGCATGAGCCACCACGCCTGGCCCCTCAAAATTGTAAAGAAAGACAGATTTGAACCCTGCATTTGCACGACCGTGCCTCACCCTAGTAGGGGCCCTGGAGGAGGGTGACGTTTTCGACCAATGAGCACTTTAAGGAAGCACAGGGCACAACAGAGGGAAGCATGGATTTGGGGGTGGGCAGGGAGACCCTGGAGAGGGGAGTTGGGAGAACATAAGTGATGATCCATTTTGTGAAGGGAATATCTACAGACTCCCAGAACGGCTAAGGGATCTACGTTGCCGAGGGAGCACCTACAGATAAGAAGCGGACCCAGCATGAATTCCCCATCATCCCAGCCCCTCCAGGGCTGCGGGAGCTGTGGGGAGCCCACCTCTGCTGTAGAGAGAGAAGGGAAAGGGCAAGTTTGTGCTTGAGGCTCCTATAGAAGCTGTGGTAGTGAGAAAATGCACCTGCAGTTCAGTTAGGCACTTACTAAACAAGAAAGATACAGTCTAAAAATACTCGGTTTTCCTGTGGAGTAGAAGCTTGTTTGTCTGCTTTCTCTACCTTTATTTTCCTTATCCTTTTTTAAAAGTGATTTTTCCAGTACACAAATGAGAGTCTAAAAGTAAATTGTAAAAATATGGGGAACTTTTAGACTTTACTACTAATAACAAAATCCACATTATACAGTTTTGCTTATTAAATTTAGCAAGTTTTAAAAAGTATATTAAGGCCGGGCGCGGTGGTTCAAGCCTGTAATCCCAGCACTTTGGGAGGCCGAGATGGGCGGATCACGAGGTCAGGAGATCGAGACCATCCTGGCTAACATGGTGAAACCCCGTCTCTACTAAAAACTACAAAAATCTAGCCGGGCGAGGTGGCGGCGCCTGTAGTCCCAGCTACCCGGGAGGCTGAGGCAGGAGAATGGTGTAAACCCGGGAGGCGGAGCTTCCAGTGAGCCGAGATCCGGCCACATCACTCCAGCCTGGGTGACAGAGCGAGACTCCGTCTCAAAAAAAAAAGAAAAAAAAAAAAAAAGTATATCAAGTGTCAGTATCTTTCACTGGGGGAAGGTGCAGGAAATGAGCATTTAGTCATTACGAGTGGCAGGGTAAACTGCTAGAGTTATTTTGGAGAGGATTTGTCTGTGTGCATTATAAGCCTTAACAATCACAAATGTTGGCACTGGCTGGGCACAGTGGCTCATGCCTGTAATCCTAGCACTTTGGGAGGCCGAGGCAGGCAGATCGCTTGAGCCTAGGAGTTTGAGACCAACCTGGGCAACATCATGAAACCTCGACCAAAAAAGTACAAAATATTAGCTGGGCATGGTGGCATGTACCTGCAGTCCCAGCTACTTGGGCGGCTGAGGTGGGAGGATCACTTGAGCCCAAGAAGGTCAGGGTTTCAGTGAGCTGTGATGACATCACTGCCCTCCAGCCTGGGTTGCAGAGTGAGGCCATACAAAGTAACAAATTAACTCTTAATTAGGGATTAGGATTTGGACATCTTTGGGGGAGGGTGTCATTATCTGCCTACCACATTAGGTGATTGGAGGGAGAGGCACTGGATGTGTATGAGGGACAGAGGGACCATAGAGGACTTCACTATGGAGATGACGTTTGAATTGAGGTGTGGTAAGGTCAAGCCAGCCTTGTGGATGACTGGGGAAAGGGGAGAGAGAACGGTAAAGCTGGAAAGGATCAGTTGGAGGAACAGAAGACCAGTGTGACTTCAGTAGGAAGCAGGAACGGGCCAAATTGCTGAAAATCAGTTGACAAGAGCCAATTTGCTGAAACGATCAAGTCAGTAAAAACTTGTTTCTGTTAATTACCGACAAAGCTAAAATATGCTGTTGCCCCATTTTCAACAATTTTTAAAAATTAGTAGGTTTTTGGGAAGTTGAGGCGGGCAGATCATGAGGTCAGGAGTTCGAGACCAGCTTGACCAACAAGATGAAGCCCCATCTCTACTAAAAATACAAAAATTAGCCAGGTGTGGTGACACATGCCTGTAATCCCAGCTGCTCAGGAGGCTGAGGCAGGAGAAGCCTTTGAACCCAGGAGGTGGAGGTTGCAGTGAGCCAAGATAGAGCAAGACTCTGTCTCAAAAAAAAAAAAAAATTAGTAGGTTTTATTATTTAGAGCGGTTTTAGGTTTACAGAAAACTTGAACTCAAGCCCAGATTTCCCATCTATTCTTCCTATTTTTCCTACTATTAACATCTTGCATTAATGAGGTATATTTGTTACAATTATGCACCAATATGGATACATTATTATTCACTGAAGTTCATGGTTTTTTTAGGGGTAGCTCCTTGTGTCCCTTAGGTTTTGACAAATGAGTGATGTCATATATCCACCATTATCGTATCATACAGAGTAGTTTCACTGCCCTAAAAATCCCCTGTGCTCCACTTATTCATCCATCACTCTCTTCTCTTAAACCCCTGGCAACCAATGATCTTTTTACAGTCTCTATAGTTTTTCTAGAATGCCATATGTAGACATGGGCCACATAATGACGTTTTGGTCAACAAGAGACTGCATATATGATGGTGGTCCCATAAAATAATAATGCAGCTGCTTTATACAGATGTACCATTTAAAAAAATCCTCTATACAAGTATTTTTACTGTAACATTTCTGTTTAGATATGTTTACATATCTAACACTCACCATTGTTGTTATGGTATACATAACACTTACCATTGTTGTTATGATATACATAACACTCACCATTGTGTTACAATTGCCTACAATATTCAACACAGTGACATGCTGTACAGGTTTGTAGCCTAGGAGCAATAGGCCATCCCATATAGCCTCACTGTGTAGTAGGCTACACCATCTAGGTTTGTGTAACTACACTCTGTGATGTTCAAAAAATGACAAAATCACCTAATGACACATTTCTTACAACATATTCCCATTGTTAAGTGACATATGACTGTAGTTGGAGTCATGCAGTGTGTAGCCTTTTCAGACTGGCTTCTTTTACTTAGCGCTATGAATGTAAGATTTCCTCATGTCTTTTTGTGGCTTGATAGCTCATTTCTTCTTATCATTGATTAATGTTCCATTGTATGGATGTAGCAGTTTATCTACTCACCTATTGAAGGCTCTTTGTCGCTTCCAATTTTTGGTAATTAGGAATAGAGCTTCTGCAAACATTTGTGTGCAAGTTTGTGTAGGCATAAGTTTTCAACTCAATTTGGTTGAGGTTTAGTTTCAATGATTCAGACTTAATGGTCTGGCTGAGTTGAATGTCATTTTCACATGTGTTTCACATCAAGATGTCTGCATACTCTGCTGTGCTCAAAACTCATGCAAGATGTTCATTAGATCAAGCTGGGTAAAAAATCAGCAAGTTAGAGAAGTAGAAAAGGCATTGGACTTCGATGAACATGTACTGAAAGAAACACTTCCTGTAAGTCGCTTCTAAAATCCTGACATTTAAGACTTGCTTAATTCTGAAATTTGAATATATAAAACATTCTCATTCCCATGAATTATGGACCTGAAGTAAACTGAACTTGGGCTGGCCTCAGTGAAATGGCAGTAGTGAGGTTAAACATAAGCTTAATCTAAAACTTAATTTAAGTGAAAACTTTGGACAAAAACCTCAAGGACAACACAAAATGTCAATTTTATAAAGAGTAAGTAGAAACAGGAGTCACATATTTCAAGGATTGGAGAAGGCTGACCCACTGAGACATGGAGAGTGAAAAGTTCTTGGAATAAACAACAGACACTTGGCGTTACTTGTCGGAGGCAAAGTTAATCTGTCTGATGTGTGAACTTGGAGATTACTTTTTTGTATTTATGTATTTTTGTTCATATTAAGAGTCTAAAGATTTTGGTCAACTTGCAATCCATGCTTGTTTCTTTCTTCATTTGTAAAAAGATGGAAATTAATGATATGATTGATCTCCAAGATGTACTCTACCTCTGATATCCTAGCACTCTACAACTAGAGCACTGTAGGAAAGTAAATAGACTCTTTGATTACCTAGAACATTTAGGAGATGGGATAATCTTAGTAATTGAACCTTCTGATTAATCGATAATGAACACTGATTCATTTATGGTTCAAAAAGTGTTACAAACTAAAAATCTACTTTTGTCTGGGAAAATCCAAGTGCGGAGAATGGAAGGGAATTTGTTTTAGAGGATTCTTCCAATTATGCTTTGGGGTTTGAAGATAGATAAGACGGAAGAAACTGAATGGGAATGAATGCACTGAGGTTAGGTTTTACCTTAGAAAAAGTTTTTTTAAATTAACATTAAACATTTTCTATTAACTTGCAATTTCTTGGGGTAAAGAGATAAGCCAAGTTTCCCCAGTTAGCAACTGTGAAATGCATCCCAGCATTTACTTCTGCAGGGATGTGGTTAGGTCTTCACAATTATATGGTGTCATAAGCCTTCAAGATTTGTTACACTTTGCTTATCTGGCTTGACTAGTGGCTAGCTAATAGAGATCAAAGACCTTCAAAACTGTGTTGTGGTAGGGGTATGACATAGTAGTCAGAAGCTGTTTGGAATTTCTATGGGTTGGGCCCAAACATTGTACTTGTAGTGAGAAGGAACACAAGTCAGCTGGTGAAGCAATGTTGGACATTCCCCTGGATTTGACCTAGTTCAAGTTCCTAACTCCTAGTTCTATATTTGCTTTTGACAGTAGTGGCAGCACATTTGTTGTTTGATCTGGTTTGCTTTCTTGGGCTGCTGAGGTTTGGTGTCTCACTTTGTTTCTCTGGTCCCATATTTGCGGACCTAGTTCCAGTTTTGGGTATAGCCACTTCCTGGCACTTGCCTGCCTCCCCGTTCCTGTCTTGGGCATGCCCGAGGGTTCTCAGGGAATGCCATGGATCAGGAGGAGACCCGTGGGGTCTGCATTTCACACATCTTGGACACATCACTGATTTTACCCGGTAATATGATGCATCACTCATTTGACCCTGTGATATATGTGGTTGTTTACCTCTCAGGGATATCCAACAGAACTTCAACTTGTTTTTTATTAACTGGAAAAGTCTGAACGTTAACTTTAGTAATACACTCAGAGGTGGTTGAATGTTTATGAATTAAAACACCTACTTCAATTCTCAGGTTTTCTCTTTCAATGGAATTGTGAATTGCATTTCTCATGTCCCCGGGGATTTGGAGTTTTTCTGGGATTTGGATCATGTTGATGTTTAGATGGGTAATGTCAAACATTAACCAACTTTCTGAACATTGAAATCCACTGACTCTTATGCCTTCTATGTTAAGTTTCCAGGGATAATGGTCTTTCAAAAAGCCATGACCTCAACATACATGGTAGAAAATAATCTGTGTTGTTTTCAGTTTTATGTTCAATTGTTTTTTTTTTTTTTCTTTAGACAGGGTCTTGCTCTGTCACCCAGGCGGAGTGCAGTGGCGTGATCTTGGCTCACTGCAACTTCCACCTCCAGGGCTCAAGTGATTCTCCCACCTCAGCCTCCTGTGTAGCTGGGATTACAGGTGCCTACACTGCACCCAGCTAATTTTTGTATTTTTGGTAGAAACAGCATTTCACCATGTTGCCCAGGCTGGTCTTGAACTCCTATCCTCAAGTGATCCTCCTGCCTTGGCCTCCCAAAGTGCTGGGCTTACAGGTGTGAGCCACTGCACCCGGCCTTATGTTCAATTTTTGTTATAAGAATCCAAACAGGCCAGGCGCGCCTGTAATTCCAGCTCTTTGGGCTGAGGCAGGTGGATCACCTGAGGTCAGGAGTACAAGACCAGCCTGTGCAACATAGTGAAAACCTGTCTCTACCAAAAATACAAAATATTAGCTGGGCGTGGTGGTGGATACCTGTAGTCCCAGCTACTTGGGAGGCTGAGGCAGGAGAATTGCTTGAATCTAGCAGGTGGAGGTTGTAGTGAGCCGAGATTGCACCACTGCACTCCAGCCTGAGTGACAGAGTGAGACTCTGTCTCAAAAAAAAAAAAAAAAAAAACCAGAATCTGAATTGTTCGAAGACAGAGGTTGTCACTAGTACATGTATGGTGTGTCCCTTTCTTTTCTTTGCAGTTACATATAATGGACCTGTACATTAACAAGTATGGGCTCATTTATAATGGGCTCATATATGTAACTTTCATTTTTCTCCTAGTATGTTGTATCTTGTTATGTTAATATATACAATTCTGCTTTTTTCTAATATCTGTTCAGTTTTCCATCAAGTGATCGTACATAATTTATTTAAATAATCCTTATTGCCGAATATTTAGTTTGCTTCTAATTCTTTGTTGTCATTTTTATTTTATTTTATTTTTTGAGAAAGGGTCTCACTGCATTGCCTAGGTTGGAGTGTGGTTGTGCAGTCATAGCTCACTGCAGCCTTGATCTCTGGCATCCTAGGTAGCTGGGACCACAGGTGCATACCACTATGCCTGGCTAATTTTTAAATTTTTTTGTAGAGATTGGGTTTTGCCATGTTTCCTAGGCTTGTCGCAAACTCCTGGGTTCAAGTGACCTGCCTACCTTGGCCTCCCATAGTGTTGGGATCATGGCTGTGAACCACTGCACTTGGCCAATTTTTTGTCATTGTGATGCTGCACTGAACATCCTCGTGTATGAATCTTTTCATGTTTGTGTAGTTATTTCTGTAGGATAAACTCCTCATCGTCAAAGGCTATACATATTTAAAATTTTAATGGATATTGCTAATTTCCTCCTCAAAAGGTTATGCCAATGTGCAGTTCTACCAGTAGAACTTGACAGTATTTCCCTATAGTTCCTTGCCAATGTTAGAAATTTTCAACTTTTCCTAATTTGATGGGTGAAAAATTGTATCTTCTCGTTTGCCTTTATTTGATTATTAATATTGATTCTCTTATTTAAAAATTGCTTATCAACCCCTTTTTTCTTTTTAGAGTGTTGCCTGTTTATATCTCTTACCCACTTGAGAAAATTGGTTGTTCATTTTTTTTTTTGTTTTGTTTTTTGAGATGGAGTTTTGCTCTGTCACCAGGCTGGAGTACCGTGGCGTGATCTCAGCTTACTGCAACCTCTGTCTCCCAGGTTCAAGCGATTCTCATGCCTCAGGCTCCCAAGTAGCTGGGATTACAGGCATATGCCACCACGCCCAGATAATTTTTGTATTTTTAGCAGAGACAGGGTTTCGCCATGTTGGCCAGGATGGTCTCAATCTCCTGACCTCTTGATCCACCTGCCTCTCCACTCTCCAAAAGGCCCCAGTGTGTGTTGCTCCCCTCTCTGTGTCCATGTGTTCTCATCATTTCGCTCCCACTTGTAAATGAGAACATGTGGTATTTGGTTTTCTGTTCTTATATTTACTCTTGTAAATATAGTAGAAAGAATTCCTGTGCTCTTCACTTGGATTCCTCAAAAGTTCTGTCCCTCTCTCTCTCCCTCTCTGTCTCTCTCTACACATACACATACACACACACACACACACACACACACACACACACGCTTTTTTCTGAACCATTTGAAAGTAAAGACATAGGCATGATTTCCCTTTATCCACAAACATTTCAATGTGTATTTTCTAAATATAAGGATATTTTCTTATTACACAATCACAACACAATGACAAATCAGGAAATAACATCAATATGAGACTATTAGCTAATATATAGACCTGACTCAAATTTCCCCAGTTGTTCAAATAATGTCCTTTCTAACCAAAGAAGAAAACATTTCCCATTCAGGATTCCATGTGGCATTTAGCTGCCAGGTCTCCTCCGTCTGCTTTAACCTGGAATAGTTCCTCAGTCTCTATGTGTCTTTATGAATTTAGCATTTTTGAAGGGTACAGGAGAGTTATTTTGTAGGATGTGCCCTGATTTGAGTTTGTCCATTTGATTCAGGCCATGTGTTTTGGGAGGACCATAGCAGGAGTGATGCTGTGTTAATCTCAGTAACAGGAGACACGTGATGTTTATTTGCCCTGTTACTTGGTGGTGTTAACTTTGATCCTTTGGTCAAGGTGGTAGTGTTAGCTTTCTGTTACTGCTATAACAAATTACCACAAACTTATGCTTAAAACAAGATAAATTTATTACTTATGGTCCTGGAGGTCATAAGTCCAAAATGAGTTTCACTTGGCTGGAATCGAGTTGTCAGCAAGGCTGGCTCCTTCTGGAGGTTGTAGGGCAGAATCTCTTTTCTTGACTTTTCCAGATTCTAGACATTGCCTGTACTCACTGCCTTATGGCCCCTTCCTCCATCTTCAAGCCAGCTGTGTAGCATCTTCAAATCTCTTTCTCTGGCCTCTGTATTTGTCATTGACATCTCCTACCCTGACTCTATGACCCTCCTGGCTCTTTCTTAGGACCCTTGTAAATAGGTTGGATCCACTTGAATAATCTAGGGAAATTTTCCCATCCCAAGACATTAATGACATCTGCAATGTCCTTTTTGCTATGTGTGGAAGCATATTCACAGGTCCTAGGGACCAGGATGTAGACATCTTTAGGGGCTCTTATTTAGCCTAGCATAGTGTTATTTTCTAGGTTTCTCAATTGTGAAATTACTGATTTCCCCTTTATAATTAATAAATATCTTCAGGGGAAATATTTTGAAACCACATAAATATCCAGTTTCTTCTCAAATGAATACTAAATCCATTAGTTTTAACATCCATGAAAAATTCTTGCCTTAATCAATTATTGCTAAGACAGTTGCCAAGTGGTGATTAAAATTTTTTCCCAACTTTGTTGAAGAACACTTGACATATAGTTACATACCTATGTTTTAAGTGTATAATTTGATAGGTTTGTTGTTGTTGTTGTTGTTTTTTGAGGCGGAATTTCGCTCTTGTTGCCCAGGCTAGAGCACAATGGCGTGATCTCGGCTCACTGCAACCTCTGCTTCCCAGGTTCAAGCAATTCTCCTGCCTCAGCCTCCTGAGTAGCTGGGATTACAGGTGTGTGCCTCCAGGCCTGGCTAATTTTGTATTTTTAGTAGAGTTGGGGTTTCTCCATGTTGGTCAGGCTGGTCTTGAACTCCCAACCTCAGGTGATCAGCCTGCCTCGGCCTCCCAAAGTGCTGGAATTACAGGTTTGAGCCACTGTGCCCGGCCAGTTTGATAGGTTTTGACATGTGTATTACCTTCATGAAATCGCCACGATGAAGATAGTGAACTTGTTCATTACTCCCCGCTAGTTTCCTCATGGCCCTTTGACATCTCTCCCTCCACATCATACCCTTCCCAGGCAGCCACTGATCTGCTGTCATGATAGATTAGTTGCATTTTCTAGAATTTGTAAAATTGGAGCACAGTAAGTACTTTTGTTCACTTGGCTTCTTTCACTTATACTTATTTTGAGATTTATCCATGTTGTTGTATGTATTAATAGTTTATTCTTTTCTATTAGTGAATAGTATTCTATTTTTATGGACATATCATTGTTTATTCATAGACTTTGTTTTTTTGAGACAGGGTATCACTCTGTCACCTAGGCTTGAGTGCAGTGGCGCAGTCATGGCTCATTGCAACCTCCACCTCCTGGCTCAAGCCATCCTCCTGTCTCAGCCTCCTGAGTAGCTGGGACTATAAGCCTGTGCCATCATGCCTGGCCAATTTTTTTTTTTTTTTTTTTTTTTTGAGACAGAGTCTTGCTCTGTTGCCCAGGCTGAGTGCAGTGGCGAGATCTTGGCTCACTGCAAGCTCCGCCTCCCGGGTTCACGCCATTCTCCTGCCTCAGCCTCCCGAGTAGCTGGGACTACAGGCGCCCACCACCACACCCAGCTAATTTTTTGTGTTTTTAGTACACACGGGGTTTCACCGTGTTAGCCAGGATGGTTTCGATCTCCTGACCTCGTGATCTGCCCATCTTGGCCTCCCAAAGTGCTGGGATTACAGGTGTGAGCCACTGTGCCCGGCCGACTAATTTTTATATTTTTTGTAGAGACGGGGTTTGGTCACGTTGCCCAGGCTGGTCTTGAACTCCTGGACTTGAGATCCACCTACCCTGGCCGCCCAAAGTGCTGGGATTACAGGCATGAGCCACTGCACTCAGCCTGGACTTATTAATGAACATTTGGGTTGTTTCAAGTATTTGGCTATTACAAATCGAGCTGCTGTGAAGATTCACGTATAAATCTTTGTATGGTGGTTTTCTAATTCTATCTACATAATAAAACTGGCATTCTACTGTAAGGAAGTCTCCCCTCCCCACCATGTTAGTGTGGATTCATGGATTCTTATTTTATTTAATGCATTATAATATGTTACCATCTTTTATTTTTCTTTTTTTTGGAGATGTAGTCTCACTCTGTCGCCCAGGCTGGAGTGCAGTGGCATGATCTCGGCTCACTGCAACCTCCGCCTCCCAGGTTCAAGCAATTCTTCTGCCTCAGCCTACTGAGTAGCTGGGATTACAGGCATGCGCCACCATGCCCAGCTAATTTTTGTATTTTTAATAGAGAAGAGGTTTTGCCATGTTGATCAGGCTGGTCTCGAACTCCTGACCTCAAGTGATCTGCCTGCCTCGGCCTCTCAAAGTGCTGGGATTACAGGAATGAGCCACCATGCTCGACCATTACCATCATTATTAATCTTGATGTCCAAATTGTCCTAGATTTGGATAGTGGGAAGCTCCTTTAAACTGGATCCTATTTCCCTTTGATATATCCTCATCATTCTTTGAGCACTTCCATGTTAACTGGAACAAAATGTTACAGGCTTAATAGGTAATTTCCCTGCCCCAGTTCTGGAATCTGCCATTTCTCCAAAGAGTCCTGGTTCCATTAAGCAGAGAATAATATTTAGAAACTAAGATTTGTGGCTCGGCGCGGTGGCTCAAGCCTGTAATCCCAGCACTTTGGGAGCCCGAGATGGGCAGATCACGAGGTCAGGAGATCGAGACCATCCTGGCTAACACGGTGAAATCCCAACTCTACTAAAAAATACAAAAAAAAAAAAAAAAAAAAAAAAAACTAGCCGGTGAGGTGGCGGGCGCCTGTATGTAGTCCCAGCTACTCGGGAGGCTGAGGCAGGAGAATGGTGTAAACTCGGGAGGTGGAGCTTGCAGTGAGCTGAGATCCAGCCACTGCACTCCAGCCTGGGAAACAGAGCAAGACTCCGTCTCAAAAAAAAAAAAAAAAGAAACTAAGATTTGTGCTCTAGGGAAGCTCATTGCAATTTGTATGTTTCCAGGATTTCCCAACAGACAGAGCTAGGAAATACATTTATGTATGATGACACCTCCAATTCCATTTCAACATCATAGCGTTTATTCTAGCCTTCCTTCACTTGTAGTTTCCATTCCCTTCTAGTGGTGTGCTGGCAGATGTTTAACAACTGGTTCTCCAGTAGATAAAAAGCCTGATAGGCAATGTTTGCCAGCATTCATGGTATAAAAGCTCCCTTCCACGGCCAGTTTCAAGCTAGCAACATGACATTACTGAATGGAGAATTAGAAAGAGATGTGTACGATTGATTCTTACTAAGTAAGCCAGCTCCAGCATGCCACTGTTCCTTTTTCTATGACAAACCTGGCTCCCATTATCCACAATAAGCAGTTTCAGAATTGCTAACCATACCGTTGTGAAAACAAGCTAGAGTTTCATATTTGTACTTTTTAAAAAAATCTTTGGCTAGGAGTACGTAGTCAAAATATTGTGTCCAAAATCACTTAAGTTGGCTTGGTGTGGTGGCAGATCATTTAAATTTAAAAGGAAATCCCAGAATTTTGATTTTAATTGGAATTGTTTTAACTTTCTAGATTTATTTGGGTAGAACTGACTCTTTCCGGTATTGGATTTTCCCATCTTCATCTAGGACTTATTTCTAGGCTGTATTGAGGTCTTTCTCTGTGTTCTTTGGCAATGTTTGGTAGTATTGCTTCAAAAAGATTTATTTCTAGGCTGCTCTGCCTATGGAGTAACTATTCTTTTATTCCTTTACTTTTCTAATAAACTTGTTTTCACTTAAAAAAAAGACTTATTTCTAGGCATTTTAAAGATTTTGTTGGCATTTTAAATAGGATCTTTGTATTTTAAATTACCTTTTTTTTTTTTTTTTGAGATGGAGTCTGGCTCTGTTGACCAAGCTGGAGTGCAGTGGTACAATCTCGGCTCACTGCAAGCTCCGCCTCCCGGGTTCACGCCATTCTCCTGCCTCAGCTTCCCAAGTAGCTGGGACTACAGGCACCTGCCACCACACCCGGCTAATTTTTTGTATTTTTAGTAGCAACAGAGTTTCACTGTGTTAGCCAGGATGGTCTCGATCTCCTGACCTTGTGATCCACTCATCTCGGCCTCCCTTAAATTACATTTTAAAAGGTTATTGTTAACATATAAGAAGGCTGTTGCTTTTTTGTATATTTATATTTTGTTCCCAGTTTTTCACTTTAATCTCTGGTTTTCTAAGTAGATACTTGTATTAACAATTTCTGATATTTTTATCTGTCTGTAGTGAGAAGTTGGGAAAGGCATTGCCCAGGAAGTGGAGGGCATTTAGAGGGCCTCAGAGCTGTGCTTATCCTTTTTTTCTGTAACTTTTTACTGTGGAAGCTTTGAAGACTGCTGGGGACAGCGCCTTTGCTGTTCTAGTTTTCATGCCCATGTTAGACGCCTGTTGCGGGGTGGAGTCCTCGGACCAACTGCAACCTTGGCACAAATGTCAGAACCAGCTGCTCTGCTTCCTCCTGGAGTGGGGCAGATCACTGGCTGGATTCCCAGTGACCTCCAAACGCCCTGCCGATTTCTCTGAGGCAGCTCCAATTTCAGCCCCTGCTGATGGAGAGCTTGGGGCTTCAGTTCTAGGATTGTGTTGGAAAAGTTTGCGTACTTCCTTCTCTGTCTTGTCTGGGTTGGAATACTGTCTTCTGACCTCTGTCTATCTAGTCCCATCTGTTTTTTCTGTTACAGAAATTCTTACAAATCTCCAGTTTCTTCATTGGGCCCCTGCCTGTTTTCTGTTGTTGCTGTGGATCATGTGTTTTTTCAGTGTGGCTTGGTAACAGATGTGCGATAAACAAAAAAGTTCAATTCGCCATTAAGGGATGGAGGTAGGGAGAAAGACTTCAGATTATAAACACAGTGTAAGTATATTGTAGAAAGTTTAGAAAATGTAGAAAAGTGCTAAGAAGAAAATTACTTTCAGTGTTTGGGTTGTACATATTCTATTTTTTTTTTTTTTTTCTAATGTGTTCTTGGGTTGCACGTTTTCTGAGGTTCTACTTTCACTTAACTTATTTTGAATCGAGTGAAGTTGCCTTTTTAAATTACCTGCTGACTTGAGGGTACGGACATTTAGACATATGAAAATGTCAAGTGTGAATCTAGCCTAGATGACGCCGAGGATTTTTGAGGGTTGTAGGAGGCGAGGTGGGCAGATTGTAGGTTTGTGGAATAACACTGAAGCAGGAACTGGGGTGGAATTTCATGCTTGTCTGCACTGTCCACTACCATTATTTAAGAAGGTTGAGGGACACAACCATTATAGTGACTTTGACCTTAGGCTTGGGAGAACATGGCTGAACATACTGACGTGCTAACAGTCGTTTTCATATCCTTTGCTAAGGTATATATATCTGACATGTCTCCAACTCCTTCCCAGATGACAATACACACATTTTTGAATGTCTAACAGACTACGTTTATTTCACCATTGTTTGCTTTCAATGAAAAAATTCACAGGGTCCAAACACATCCTTTTTTGCTAACGTGCCTGGTCTTGAAAAATCCAAATTTATCTTCTTCATTCTTTTAATTCTTGAAGCAGTTGACAAACTCAAAGCATGTGACCTCCTTTAATCCTTCCAATATTCCCCATTTTACAGTCTAGTAAATTAACAGTGAGAGAGATTGAGTCTTTAGCTCAAAGTCACATAGTATGTGAATGGTAGAACTGCCACTCAAACCGAAGTGTAGCATGAAAGCCTGGGTGTGTTGCATCTAGAATTGCAAGGAAATGGACCAATGGACAAAGAGTTAGATATGGTCCTTGTTCCTCAAATAAGGAAAGCTATGTAGTTGAATGGTTTAAAAATTCAGACTATAGTCTGTTTCAAAATATAGATTTTGAGCCTCAATGGTCTGTCCTTTATAGGAAGATATTTAATAATGATACCTATGTCATAGCATTGTGGTAAGGATTCAACAAGATATTCCATGCAAAATACTTGATATGCTATTTGGCACACAGCAAGTACTCAATGTATATTAGACGTATTTTTGTTTTTTATTTTAAGGCAGAGTCTCACTCTGTTGTCCAGGCTGGAGTGCAGTGGCATGATCTTGGCTCACCACAACCTCCACCTTCCGAGTTTAAGCGATTCTCCTGCCTCAGCCTCCTGAGTATGTGGGACTACAGGTGCGCGACACCATGCCTGGCTAATTTTTGTATTTGTAGTAAAGACAAGGTTTCACTATGTTGGCCAGGCTGGTCTCGAACTCCTGACCTCATGATCTGCCCACCTTGGCCTCCCAAAGTGCTGAGATTATAGGCATGAGCCACCGTGCCTGGCCCTAGACATAATTATTAATATTAATTAATAATAATCCATATATGCAGAATTTGATCCATTTGGTTTTACCTCATAGCGTGGTAAGTAAACAGGAAAGAAAGATCAAGGTTGACAGCATAGGGAGGTAAAATGAACTTTGTGGCTTATCCCAAGTCCAGTGTTTTATAGCTCTTAATAAATAACTGAGAGATTTGGATAATATTGTTAGTTAAGAATTAAAATTTTTTATAGTGGTTGGAAGCAGTGATAACGAAAGCAAATAAGGAAAGCTTCTAGAGCTTTGTTTCCTCCACCTGTAAAACATAGAAAGGCCTCCTGTCTCACTGTGCTTGTGGAACATGTGGTTCTTTAATGCAAAGTGCAGCACACTTATGCACCCTATGCCCAGGCACCAAATAAACTGCAGCCTTTGTATGAGATGTGAAGTAACTGGCCTCCTCCCTGTTCTAGTGGAGCTCTCTGGGCTTCCAAAAGCCATCATTGCCAACTTGCATGTTTTACTCAAGATTGGAGGTTTTTTAAAAAATGAAATGCAAACCACGGAGGGTCTTCTCTGGCCTCTTCTTTGTATTTCTGACATTCTCTCACCTCCCCATTCTGTAGTCTTCTTTATTTTCACAGGCTTGCATCCTGCTTTCTTCCTCTTATAAGCTCCTCTCAGCAGGAACCATGATGGTTCTTTTAGTCTTTTATATTTTGAATGGCCACAATTGTCAAACTGCATTCCAAGTCACTTGGAAGGTGTATAGAAAGGTAGAGACTGCCGTGCCCCGCCCCAGGTTCAGAATTAGCAGGGCTGGGGTGGGACTGAGGGGTCTGCATGTTTAACAAGCTGTCTGAGTGATTCTAGCCTGCTAATCCCTGGAGCCCACGTCTATAGAGGTTGTATAACAGACATCATAAGAGGAGCGGGCTGGAGAAGCAGCACAGAACTAGATGTGTGGATGCTCAGCAGCAGGACCTATAACCCTGACGGTGGCTTTGGAGACTGCAGGTGCTGTTTGCTTCCCCTCTACTCCTTACCCTTCTGCCCAGAGGCCATGGGAGGATAGAAGAGGTGAAAAGGAGCATAGAAATAAGTTATCAGAGGCCCTGCAGCATGGAATGAGTAGAGGCTTTTCCCCCCAGCAAGTTTACGCAGTTATTCCAGAGCCTGCTATTCCAGAGCCTTTGTTGGAAAGACTACCATTTTCCCATTCAATAGCTTTGGCAACTTTGTTGAAAGTCAGTTGACCATATATAAGGAAATACACAGGTTAAACTTTTTTTAAAAAAAACTGTTTCTGCATTCTATTCTGTTCCATTGGTCTATTTGTCTGTCCTCTGAAAGGTACATACTGTTTCTATTACCACAGCTTCAAAAAAAGTTGGTTTTCGGTTGTTGTTGAGGCAGGCTCTTGCTCTGTCGTCCACGTTGGAGTGCAGTGGTGCAAAGCTCACTGCAGACTCAACCTCCTGGGCTCAAGCGAGTCTCCTCCTTCAGCCTCCTGAGGAGCTGGGACTACAGGTGGGGGTGTGCACCACCACACCCGGGTCAAAAAAAGTTTCAAAGTCAGGTGGTATCAGTCCTCCAACTTTGTTCTTCTTAAAAATTGTTTTTTTCTTTTGCCTATTCTAGGTCCTTGGTAATTCTTTATAAATTTTAGGCTTGACTTGCAAATTTCTACAGAAAAGACTTTTGGGATTTTGTTGGGATTGTGTTGGATCTATAAATCAATTTGGGGAAATTGGTATTTTAACAACATTCACTCCTTCAATCCACAAACATGGTATATATCTACCTTTATTTAGGTCTTCTTCCATTTCTTTTAGCTGTACCTTTTGTAATTTTCAGTGAAGAAATCTTGCAAAACTTCTTGTGTTATTCCTGTATACTTTATCTTTATTATGCCATTATAAATACATGTTTATACTTTTTTCTTTCCTTTTTTGCCACTGGTATATAGAAACACAATAGATTTTTGTGTATTGACCTTGTGTCCTGCAACGTTGTTAAACTTACTAGTTTTAGTAACTCTTTTGTAAACTTCTTAGAATTTTCTGTCCATAATCATGTTGTCTACAAATAAGGAAGTTTTACTTTTTCCTTTCCGATATGTATGTTCTTTATTTCTTTTACTTGCCTAGCACTGGCTGGGACTTTCAGTGTGTTGAATAGAAGTAGTGAGAGCAGACATCCTTGCCTTGTTCCTGATCTTAGGAAGAAAGTATTCCGTCTTTCACCTTAAGTAGGCTGTTAGCTATAGGCTTTTTGTAGATACTATTTGTCAGATTGAGGACATTCCATTCTCTTAATGATTTGTTGATTTTCTATTGTGAGGTGGTATTGAAGTTTTTCACATCCTTTTTCTGCATCTTGTAAAATGATTATATGACTTTTCTTATATTTTTCTGTTAATATGATGAGTTATATTAATTGACGTTCAAAAGTTAAACTGGGCCAGGCATGGTGGCTCATGCCTGTAATCCCAGAACTTTGGGAGGCCGAGGTAGGTGGGTCACTTGAGGTCAGGAGTTTGAGACCAGCCTGGCCAACATGGTGAAACCTTGTCTCTACTAAAAAAAAAAAATACAAAAATTAGCTGGGTGTGGTGGCATGTGCCTGTAACCTCAGCTACTTGGGAGGCTGAGGATGGAGAATGGCTTGAACCCAGGAGGGAGAAGTTGTAGTGAGTGAGATCGTGCCACTGCATTCTAGCCTGGGCGACAGATGGAGACTCTGTCTCAAAAAAAAAAAAAAAAAAAAAAAACTTTAACTTGTGTTATTGAGCTACCATTTGATCATAATGTGTTATACTTTTCGGCAAAGGTTTTTACATCTCTGTTTATGAGAGATATTTTTCTGTAATATTCTTTATTATTTTTTTAAAATAATGCCCTTGTCTTTTTTTGGTAACGGGATTTTGCAAGTCTCATAAAACAAGTTGAGAAGTATTTTTCTATTTGCTGAAAGAGTTTGAATGCAATTAGTGTTACTTTTTTCCTTAAATGTTTGATAGAATTCAACAGTGAATTCATCTGGGTCTAATGTTTTCTTTGTGGGAAAATGTCAAATTACGTATTCGATTTCCTTAAACATATAGGGCTTTTCAGATATCTGTTTCTTTTCTTTTCTTTTTTTTTTGGAGATGGAGTCTCTCTCTGTCGCCCAGGCTGGAGTGCAGTGGCACAATTTCGGCTCACCGCAACCTTCGCCTCCCGGGTTCAAGAGATTTTCCTGCCTCAGCCTCTTGAGTAGCTGGGACTACAGGCATGCGCCACCACGCCCAGCTGATTTTTGTATTTTAGCAGAGATGGGGTTTCACCATATTGACCAGGCTGGTCTTGAATTCCTGGCCTCAAGTGATCCGCCTGCCTTGGCCTCCTAAAGTACTGGGATTATAGGCATAAGCCACTGTGCCTGGCCAGTGCTAGCAGTTTTAAAAGACTCAATTTAAATTTTATTTATTCTCTTCTCTGATGACCCTATCCTGTCCTTTCCTGTCTACTGCATCCACTATGTATTTTCTTTGTATAGTCTTATATACTAGTCTCTAATTTTCCTTGTGCACACATGTTTATTTTATGTACATGTCTTTTACTAACTCTCTGAATGAATGGTAGGAACTGATTGCAGGAACTCTATCTTATGCTGGCTTTGTAAACTTTTTAGTACTTCATATTAGTTGATATATAATTAACAGACATTTCTCAAACTGTATTAATATGGAAACTACTGTGGATGATGGTTTTGGCATAATCCAGATGCCCTTTAAGGAGTTAAATGATTTTTTAAAAAGATGTTAACTCATGATACCAAATAGTATATGCTAGAGGATGTCTTGCCCTTTTTCTTGGCCCTTCTATGCTTATTTTTGTCAGTCAACTTACCACCTGTGTTCTCTGAGTAACATAGGCAGGAGTTTCCAGACCAAGTCCTCCACCACTTTAACTTGACCTTCAGCACTCTTTCTTTTCTCCTGGGGATTTCCTTTCTTGGCTGCCTCTGTAGTCCAGCCACTCCTCTGAAGCAGCAATTCTGGTTTTTTTAAAGGCTGGCAGCTGGGAGGTCTGTGGTTTTGGTTTGTGTTTCCAGGAAACTCTGGCCTAGTTCCACCTGTGCAATCTCACTCAAAGAGTTTCCACATCCTTAATTAAGAAAAAGGGGCCAGGTTTGGTGGCTCATTCCTGTAATTCCAGCACTTTGGGAGGCCGAGGCGGGAGGATCGCTTGAGCTCAGAAGTTCAAGATCAGCCTGGGTAACATAGTGAGACCTCACCTCTACTAAAAAAAAAAAAAAAAAATTAGCCAAGTATGGTAGTGTGCCTGTAGTCCCAGCTATTTGGGAGGCTAAGGTGGAAGGATTGCTTGAGCCTGGGAGATCGAGGCTGCAGTGAGTCATGTTCATGCTAGTGCACTCCAGCCTGGGTGACAGAGTGAGACCCGGTCTCAAAATGAAAAAAAAAAGAAAAGAAAAGAGGAAGCTCAGTGTCTTTCTCTTGTCTTTCTCTGGGAAGAGCAAAGACTCCTGTCTACAAACCAGTTTTGACACTGACCATTTGGTACCCATTCATTCATCACTCAGGAATCTATTTTCATTGTTCTCTTCTAATGCATCTGGCAGCAAGCACAACAGGCCTTTTCATTCTCCAGAATTTTACTGTAGGCCTTTGATGTGAATAATATTAAGATAGATTTTTTGGGAGGGGGTGCAGGGGTAGTTCAAAACTTGAAAGAAGCTACAAGCACTTGCAGTAGAGTTGGGACAGAAAGGTATTCACAGGCATGATAGCAAATAACAAATTCAGATGCTAGGGACTCTGAGAACCTAGAGAAGGGAGTAATGGGGCTACTCAGAGAAGTCTTCGGGAAAACCTGGGAATTGAGGGGCTATATCTGAATTCAGGAGAGGATGTTAGCATCATCTTAGAGCTGCTGCTGAGTGCTGTATTTCAGGGGCCGTTAGATGCCTTCCTGGCTAAGACAGAGGGGCATGTATGGAGGAGGCCAGTGGACAAATGAGGCTTTGGTGGAAGTTGTTTTTTGGGCTTTCTGAGGTCTAAATTTGTGCTCAAACAGCAGTTACAAAGCATAGAATTAAACATTTCTAACCTAGATTCATAATCTATAAAAGTTTTTACGATTTTATACATCCATTTAAAAAGTGCAAGGAAAAATGGCTTGTTAGGGTGCCAAGTTGAAATCAGCCCCAGGCCTGGGTCCACTGGGTCTTTCTGGGACTGCTGTCTGCTCAATGAGGCCATCATAAGTGGCAGCAAATGGAAGAGACAAATTCTGCTTCTCTAGTGTCCAGGGCTGGGTAGAGAGGTATCTTTAGAAACCCCTTATCCTTAGTTCTAGATCCTTGAGGAATCGCCACACAGTCTTCCACAATGGTTGAACTAGTTTACAGTCCCACCAACAGTGTAAAAGTACTCCTATTTCTCCACATCCTCTGCAGCACCTATTGTTTCCTGACTTTTTAATGATCACCATTCTAACTGGTGTGAGGTGGTATCTCATTGTGGTTTTGATTTGCATTTCTCTGATGGCCAATGATGATGAGCATTTTTTTTTTTTTTTGAGACGGAGTCTCGCTCTGTCGCCCAGGCTGGAGTGCAGTGGCCGGATCTCAGCTCACTGCAAGGTCCGCCTCCCGGGTTTACGCCATTCTCCTGCCTCAGCCTCCCGAGTAGCTGGGACTACAGGCGCCCACCACCTCGCCTGGCTAGTTTTTTGTATTTTTTAGTAGAGACGGGGTTTCACGATGAGGATTTTTTCATGTGTTTGTTGGCTGCATAAATGTCTTCTTTTGAGAAGTGTCTGTGGGTATATACCCAAAGGATTATAAATCATGCTGCTATAAAGACACATGCACACATATGTTTATTGCAGCACTATTCACAATAGCAAAGACTTGGAACCAACCCAAATGTTTATCAATGATAGATTAGATTAAGAAAATGTGGCACATGTACACCATGGAATACTATGCAGCCATAAGAAAGGATGAATTCATGACCTTTGTAGGAACATGGATGAAGCTGGAAACCATCATTCTGAGCAAACTATCGCAAGGAAAGAAAACCAAACACCGCATGTTCTCACTCATAGGTGAGTGAACAATGAGAACACTTGAACAATGAGAACACTTGGACACAGAGTGGGGAACATCACACACCAGGGCCTGTCATGGGGTGGGGTGAGCGGGGAGGGATAGCATTAGGAGATATACCTAATGTAAATGATGAGTTAACGGGTGCAGCACACCAACATGGCACATGTATACATATGTAACAAACCTGCATGTTGTGCACATGTACCCTAGAACTTAAAGTGTGTATATATATATATATATATATATATATATATATATATATATATAAACCCTTATCCCATATGGAACCACACTTCCTTCTGCAAACTAGGACTGGGAAGGGTTGGTTTGCCTTGGCTGGGATGGGGTGGATGAGTTCAAAACTCCCCAGGGCACATTCAGAGGCCAGCTAACTAACCTCTTAGGGACTGTGGTCTGAATCAGACAACCCATTGTATGCATTCGGGGGTGGAAACTAGGGAACCAGCCTCCTTAGGGAACACTTTGGAGTGTTATTTAATGTACTGATTTGTTGGTTTGGGGACTTGTTGGCTTGATTTTTAAAATGTGCTGCATCTGAGGCTGCTGGTTGGGGGACTTAGCCTGGTCCCTCCAACCTTGGAGAGCACAGTAGAATAAAATATAAATAAGTTGCTAATTTAAAAATTTGACCAGGCATGGTGGCTCACGCTCAGCACTTTGGGAGGCCAAGATGGGCAGATTGCTTGAGGTCAAGAGTTCGAGACCGGTCTGGGCAACATGGCGAGACTTTGTCTTTACTAAAACTACAAAAAATAGCTGGATGTGGTGGCACATCCCTGTAGTCCCTGCTACTCAGGAGGCTGAGGCAGGAAAATTACTTGAGCCCAGGAAGCGGGGCTTGCAGTGAGCCAAGATCGTGCCACTGCACTCCAGCCTGGGCAACAGAGTGAGACTCTATATTAAAAAAAAAAAAAAAAAAAAAAAAAAATATATATATATATATATATATATATATGTATACACACACACACACACACACACACACAGACACACACACATATATAGTCCTTCTCCCCTAATTGGGGCCAATGACAACGGAGAGCATGCGTCATGCTTCCCAGTGGACAGACAGCCCTATTCTCCCACTCCTGAGTCCTGGTTCCTGGCTCCTGGCTCAGAGCTGCTTGTCTTTTGCAGAGATACCCTTGACCCTCAATAGTGCTAACTGGTGGTAGGAAGAGCTATCAGGGTGAAGTTCAGTGGCAAGTTTTAGGATAGAGAAAAATTGTATAGCACCAGGTTACATGGTCCTATAGCGTGAGTCAGTTTCCGTCCGGCAGTATAAGGAACCACATAACAGAAGGCTGGACTGGGTGCCCAGCTCCTTCTCCCTCTCCTTGCCTGACTTTGGGCTTGAGTAGAGGATCCACAGAGGGACCTCAGCCTAGCCAGTTCCCTCATCCATGTGCCTGTGATTCATCTGTCACTTCCTGTTTTGTGGCCCTTCAGTCTCATCAGTTAAAAAACTGTTTCACACAACATGTGTTCTTACTTCTTGCATTGTTCTTCTCGGCTTGGAGGTGTCTTGGAGGTAAAGTGTTACCGAACTAAACTTGAATCTGCTCACTGGGCACGGCAAAGCCCAACACTGACACAAAGGTTTGCAGTTACAGGAAGAAAGGCATTTATTGCAGGGCACCAAGCAAGGAAGAGGGGCATGATGGCTTACAAGCAAGGGCTTTTAAAGGCAGGAATGAGGGGGTTTCCAAAGTGAGTTAGGGGCTTAGGAATTTCTGGAACTTCTTTATTGGTTTCCTGGTTCCAGTATGTCGAAGGTCAACATGACTGTGATCAGCATTTGTCATCGGGTGAGAGTCCTGGTTTCTGAAAAACAACTCAAGGATGTATATAAATATGTTATCTTTGTTTCTATAGGGAACCAAATATCTTGTGACCCTGACTTACTTGGGTGGCTTGTTTGGTGGATTATTCATTCACTTCCCTAATTTCTAGTTGCAGGGCTAGCTAGATACCTGGAATTTTCCTTGAAGGAACTGAAACATGTTCCTGCATCTCCAGGGTGAGGGTGGAGAAGCCTGACAGGCTCCTAAGGGGGTCCCTGCACCATCTCAAAGTGAGTCAGCAACGTTCTATGGCCAGCTTCTCACTTCTTTTGCCCCATCTTCTCTCCAGCCTCGGGGCTGCCTTCTGTTCCTGGTCTGATGCTATGTTTTCTTTCCCCCAGAGCGCAGACATCCTCAGCACCGTGGGCTACGACAGCATTATCCAGCATCTGAACAACGGCCGCAAGAACTGCAAAGAGTTTGAAGAGTTTCTAAAAGAAAGGTATGATGCCCTGTCCTCTCTGAAGAGGGTGGGCCAAGATGTCTCCACACAGACAAGGAATAATTTCCTATTTTTCATTTGTGTTTAATGGTTCTGAAGACCCTCTGCTCTAGGTTATGGGATGATACCCGAGAAGTACATGATACTTCTGTCCTAAAGTTCTTAGAAACAAGTTTGACACATAAGATTTATGATGAAACTGTGAACGAATTATAATAAGAAACAAAATATACTTAGTACTGTGTTACAAATAACACTGAAAGACCCCATGATGTAGCTTTTAGACTGCTGAGGAGGAGACCGCTGAGGATTGGCAAAGAAGGAAAGGAGAGGAAAGGAAAAAGGAAGGAGAGAGGGAGGGAGGGAGGTAAAGAAAGGAGGAAATAAAATAGAGGACGGGGTGGCTTCATGGAGGAGTAGGTCCTTGTGGTGGCCCTCAGAGGGTGAGGTGGATTTGACAGATGAAGAAGTACCTGAATATCTGGGAGAACAGCAAGCTTGAGGTGGGAATCAGATGGCTCACGTGGTTAGAGGGAGGCAGAGCGCAGCTCAGAGACCAGGAGGATGAGGAGCTGTGGGAAAGCGGTGAAGCCGATCACGACGCTCCTGGGGGTGGCAGGGCGTGGTGGTCCATGGGGAACTGCTATGGTTTAGAGGGTTTTCTTATCTTCTTCTTTTTAAAAATGGATAAGATAAAAAACAAAACAAAACAAAACAAAAAAAAAACTTAGTTTTGTGGAAACTTACTCATCTAGAATATTCCATTTTACAGAGGTTCTGGATGAAAGAATATGTTAAGAGGATTTGGGGCCAAAGATCAGGATATTTGCCAAAATTCAAATCAATGAACAAGTTCTATTTGTAAGGCAGTAAGCGAAAGGCTCAGAACCCAGAGATACAGACATCAAAGTGTTTTTGGTCAACTCTCTCACTTTCTACTCAAGAGAAAATTAGGTAATGATCAAACTTACTCACACTGGTTGCCCAGCCCTTGGGTGGTGAGGCCTGTCTCCTTGAGCCATCCCAAAGGTCTGGAGGACCTGGAGGCCTGAGGAGGGGTGAACCGGGAGAGGCTAAGCTACTGTCAGCGCTGTGGAGCTGGCCGCTGCTCCTCCCTCTTTAAGGGAGCAGTTCCCTTCTTTTCTACCCAAGATGGTTGACAGCGTTGACATCCAGTTAAAAAGTGTGTCTTTCTTTTTACAAGCACTGGCGGTGGGCTTCCTCCTTCCTTCAACAGTGCTAGGACAGAGTTTCATGAGCATGAAGGATCTAGAGATTGCAGGGGACTCTGCTTTTTTCTGTTCCTCCTCCATTTATGACTTCCATAAATGTCCTCCTGGGAATGAAATGGCCTTGGAATACATCTGCAGAGGAAGGAAGTATCTGTTGGCTCAGGACCCCAGGTACTGACTGCCTGGCAAGACCATCCAAGGGTCCCCTGATACAGTGGGGTTTGTCTAAATCAGTGGCTTCCATACTTTTTGGAATGTGACCCTCAAAAAATGTATTTTACACAGCCACCCAGTACACACATGCATAAACAAAACAATGAAACAGGACTACCCTGTCAATTTATCCAATTGTATTTAATTTTAAAATGCTAGTCTTCCAGCTATTCAGGAGGCTGAGGTCGTGGGATCACTTAGCCCAGGAGTTCAAGGTTGCAGTGAGCTCTGATTGCACCACTGCACTCTAGCCTGGGTGACAGAGTGAGATCCTGTCTTTCAAAAAAAAATTGCTGGTCATAATCCATTGAATTGATTTAGAGCTCACAAATGGGTTGTGACCCACAGTTGAAAAACACTAGTCCAAATAGGACCCCAAAGCTAAGTTCTCACTTTTAAAAACAATTCACAAAAATACATAAGAGTAGGAAATGTATGGAGAATAAAAATTATTATTTATATTGTATTTCTAGTATATGTTCTCTTTCCTCCCATGGGTTTTATAGCAAAAATAAGTCAGTCTTGTGCTTTCCAATTTTGGAGAAGAATCTGCAGACATTAGATCAGTGTGTCAGATAGGCATGCCCTGGGCGTGGAGATGCAGCCCCTGAGTGTGTGGCCTGCTTGGCTTCGGGCCTCTGTTCCTGTGGCACGCTTGCAGGAAGGAAGCTGCTGTCATTGAGCCTGTGTGTTTGTTCCTCCACTGTGTCCTGTTCAAGGGTAATTCATGTGCAGAAGGACAGTCCTCCAGGCGTGGGGGTCCAGCTTTCCTCTTGTTCAGGTGGGTGCAGGATGCTTGTGGGAACTGAGACTCAGTCGGCTCCATTTGTGCCATAATCTAATATGACTGAAACATCCTCCTTGAGTCTTAAACGTTGTATGACTGAGCTGTCATAAATTACATGTAGAGGCCGGGCATGGTAGCTCGCACCTGTAATCCCAGCACTTTGGGAGGCCGAGGCAGGTGGATCACCTGAGGTTGAGAGTTTGAGACCAGCCTGACCAACATGGAGAAACCCCATCTCTACTAAAAATACAAAATTAGCTGGGTGTGGTGGCACATGCCTGTAATCCCAGCTACTTGGGAGGCTGAGGCAGGAGAATTACTTGAACCCAGGAGGTGGAGGTTGCAGTGAGCTGAGATCTCGCTATTGCACTATAGCCTGGGCAACAAGAGTGAAACTCCGTCTCAAAACAAAAACAAAAAACAAACAAACAAAAATTACATGTAGAACCCTGGGATATTTGTGGTTCTTAGAGACAAGAGGCAAACACACACCAATACAGGGGCAAAGATAACAGACTGTTATATGTAATAATTATTTTTGAACAACCACCTCTTGTCCAATGTCATATGTTATTTATTATTTTGAGTTCATCAAATTTAATACACATACGTTTATAAGACTTTTATATGGTACATGGCTAAACATGCCCTATATCTAATGGGGTACTTTTAAGACTTTCCAAAAGTGTCAAAGTCCTACCATGGGCCTCTCGAATTTCTGGCAGTTTAGTGGCAAGGGGAAGGGGGAGATACTATACTTCCTGGTGAGCTCCCACGCCCTTCTCTTCCCTGGATGGAACCCAGCACTGCACCCCTCCGTGCCACATTTTACCTCCATTACGGGAACTAGGAAATACCCTTTTCGTTGGTTGTACCCAGACAGATTGCAGTAAATTCATCTGCACTCTGTGGGGTTGGACAGAACAATCACCCCAGTGCAAGGAGCCGCTCATGTGCTGCTCTGGAGGGACAGGGAGGCTGCCTTTCTTGCCACCCATAGGGCAGATTCTTGCATCCAGGGTAGACACATAAAAATAAAGTTAGCTCAGAGGGTAGATACAGGTGATTAAATGAGATTATATAATAACTGCTGTTTATTGAAGTCTTGCTAGATACATAGGGCAGATTCCAAAGCCCAACTTTCCTAGGTTTGAAAGCATATTACCCCTTATTAGCTGTCTGACCTTAGGCAAATGCCATAATCTCTCTGAACCTCAGTTTCTTCAATTGTAACATAAGGATGAGAACAGTTAACATACAGGGTTATTGTAATAACTGTTACAATAATTGTTAATAATTAATATTGTTAACAATTATAACAATAATTGTTTATAACTACTGCATTGTTATAATAATTGTTAATAACTACTATAATTAATTGTTACAATTAATATTGTAACATATTAACAATTAATATTATAATAATATTAAATCAAAATTGATATTAATTAAATTAATTAATACATAATTAAATAATACTGTAAGTAACAAAACATAGTAACAAACACTCTGTCAGTGAATTGTAAATTTTTCTGGTTTACCCTTCTCTCAGCTGGAAGAGCACAACAATAATAGAGGTGAGGCTGGCAACCACAGCCAACATCTGAATAGTTACGTAATATAACCATAACATTGAGGCTTACACATCCCTTTGGTACTTATATTGGCTGCGTAAGGTTTCTTGGAACAGAAGTGTAGCTTTGTAGATGAGGTTTAAGTAATTTACCAGGGGAATCTAGAAAATGACAGAACCCAGAATGGTCCAGAGGGGCGGTGAGGATGGGGGTCTCATACAACCCCTGTGTTTATGATTCATCAACACTGGCAAAAGGGCTGGTGGCGATCTGGGGAGATGGGCTAGTTCCCAGCACAGACACACTCTCCTTCTCTTTTCTGTTTATACAATCTCACTCATTATACCCATTCGCTGTATTTCAGCCAGATGGGTTTATTGGTGAGCATGCTTTGGATATCTCTGCCTGTACCTCTTTACTTCAGTATTTCCCCACCTGGAAAGTCCTCCTTTTTCCTTGATGCCTAAGTAAATTCTCCCCATCCTTCCAAGTCCAGGTCAAATTTTCCTCTTCTTTCATTTCTCTCCTTTTTTTTTTTTTTTTTTTAAAGACAGAGTCTCGCTCTGTTATCCAGGCTAGGGTACAGTGGTGCAATCTCGGCTCACTTCAACCTCCGCCTCTCGGGTTCAGACAATTCTTGCACCTCAGCCTCCCGAGTAGCTGGGATTACAGGTGTGCACCGCCACACCCAGCTAATTTTTGTATTTTTAGTAGAGATGGGGTTTCTTCCTATTGGCCAGGCTGGTCTTGAACTTTTGGTCTCAAGTGATCTGGCCTGCCTCAGCCTCCCAAAGTGCTGGGATTATAGGCGTGAGCAACCCGACCTTATTTCTCTTTAAAGGACCTTATTTCTCTTTAAAGGAAACATTCTACATAGGACTTTAGTCTGAAGTCTTTCAGCCAGTTAACAATTAAAATGAAGCCATCTTGTCACTGGTAGCCCAAGCCCATGGACTCTCCCACCCTCAGATGCCCAGATGTGGCGAAATATTATATAATGAGCTCCTGATATGAGCAGAAAATGAGGTTAATCATACCTTAGAGGGTAGCTAGAGATGATTAAATGAGATTATATTAATAGTTTCTGTTTCTTGAAAGCTTACTCTATGGAAGCTACAATGTGTTTTGTATATATTATTTAATTCTCATAAAAACTCTGTATGGTAAGTTTTCTCATCCTTACGTTATAATTGAAGAAATTGAGGTTCAGAGAGGCTATGGAACTTGCCTTAGGTCAGACAGCTAATTAGCTGTAGATACGGTTTCAAACCTAGAAAATTTGGGCCCTGGAATCTGCTATTAACCAGTACACTGTGCCCAGTACAGTAGCTGGTACACAATCCATAGTGGGTAAATGGTACCCACTGATCTTAGGAAGTTCCATAACCTTTACTAACATTGTTATATTAAGTGTAGAAGCCAAGTAGGGAATATATCATTAGCATCCTTTTACAGACAAGAACACTGAAGTTTAGCGGATTTAAATGACTTGCCCAAGATTACAATATCAGTAAGTAGTAAAGCTGGGATTCCTATTGACTTCATGTCTGGTGGTTTTTCCGCTTTACTTAATGGTCTCTTGAGAAAGTTGGGTGTATTCTCTGAAGGAGAACAGGAACTTGGCAGCCAAGTCAGTTCTCTTAATTGTGTGCTGCAATAGGATTCTGAGTAGGGAGGAGGGAAGCATGCTTGTGGAACGCCTTTATGTCCAGAATTCTTTACCATTTGTAGATTAGCAGCTATACCTATGCTCTTGGGGATCCACAGCCCAGGTGCCTTGGGACTCTGTACTCTTCCCCATAAGCTCCTGGACGTCCCATGGTCAACCTGCCCTGGCTACAGCTCTGTTTCCGAGACCCTCACTGTGGTCGTCTATGTCTCAGGACAGCCTTAAGAAGGACAGATTGCCAGGATGGGAATGACAGATTCCTTCATGCATTAGCTGGTAAAGTTGTGAAGCCATTATGTACCATATTAGTTTTTTAGGGCTGTTGGGACAAATTGCCTCTAACTGAATGGCTTTAAATAACAGCATTTATTCTCTCACAAGTCCATTGGCCAGTAGTCCCAAATCAAGATGTTGGCAGAATCATGCTGTCTTGAAGTCTTTATTGGAGAAGGTGTTCCATTCCTTTCTCTTGGTTTTTGGTGTCATCAGTAATCCTTGGCATATCCTGGCTTGCAGCTGCATAACTCCCATCTCTTCCTCTATCATCCTGTGGTGTTCTTCCCCTGTGTCTTCACATTGTCCTTTTTTTTTTTTTTTTTTTTTTTTTTTTGAGATGGAGTCTCACTCTGTCCCTCAGGCTAGAGTTCAGTGGCATGATCTCAGCTGACTGCAACCTCCGCTTCCCAGGTTCAAGCGGTTCTCCTCCCTTCGCCTCCTGAGTAGCTGCGACTACAGATGTGCGCCACTACACCCTGCTAATTTTTGTATTTAGTAGAGATGGGGTTTCACCATGTTGGCCAGGCTGTTCTTGAACTCCTAACCTCAGGTGATCCACCTGCCTTGGCTTCCCAAAGTGCTGGGATTATAGATGTGAGCCACCACGCCCAGCCCACATTGTCTTCTTGTGAGGACACTAGTCATACTGGATTAAGAGGCCACCCTACTCCAGTATGACCTTATCTCAATGATTACGTCTGCAAGGACCCTATTTCCAAATAAGGTCATAGTCTAAGATGCTGGGGGTTGAGACTGCAACCTATTTTGTGGGAGGAATACCTGTGCCCAAAAGAATGTACTGGAAGCTGAGAGCAACATGGGAAATAGAGTATTGGGATGGGAGTTTAGACACCTGGGCGGACTTCTAATCCTGGCTTCCTCACTAGCCAGCGCTGATATTATTCAAGGCCCTAGACCTTTCTAGGTTCCAGTTCCCTTAGTCGTAAAATTTGGATTGTACGAGATGTTCTGTGAGAGCCCCTTGGATCTAATTCTTCCCAAGGAACTTATTCAGTTGAGGTGCTGTGAATGGCATATACAGTAAAATTGAGAAAAATATTTAAGTGTCAGGTTTTATGGCAAAAGGATTTCATCTTATCTGTTCACTCTGATTTTGGGGCAACCTGGAGCACTAGATTGAGGATCATCCTGAGGCTGCTTTCAGACCTGATGGAAAAGGCGATGTCTGATGATGTTTGTCATGGGTTGTTTTTCCTTTCTTTCTTTCCTTTTTTCTTTTTCTTTTCTTTTTTTTTTGAGATGGAGTTTCACTCTTATTGCCTAAGCTGGAGTGCAACGGCATGATCTCGGCTCACTGCAACCTCTGCCTCCTGGGTTCAAGTGATTCTCCTGCTTCAGCCTCCTGAGTAGCTGTGATTACAGGTGCACACCACCACACCCAGCTAATTTTTTTGTATGTTTAGAAGAAATGGGGTTTCACCATGTTAGCCAGGGTAGTCTCGAACTCCTGACCTCAGGTGATCTGCCCGCCTCAGCCTCCCAAAGTGCTGGGATTACAGGTATGAAGCACAGCGCCCAACCTGTCATGGGTTGCTGAAGGGAAAATGGCACATGGATTATTCCTGTTCTGGGAATTTGGATAGAAGTGAGGTCAAAGGGAGTTGGGGTTTTTAAGGAGAGCTTTGTGAAGTGTAGCCAGCTAAGTGCTAAGAGGTATGGTATTGCCTCTTCTGTTTCCTGTACTATTTTGTACATTTTCATCTGGCCCTTGTTACATGATAGTAAACTAAACTATTGGTTTACATCTCTCTCTTCTGCTAGATTATGAGCTCCGCTAGGCAGGTCTCATCTTTCAGTCATCTCTGTGTTCTTAGCACCTGGTATGATGCCTGGCACATTGTGGATGTTCAATAAATGACAAACTGATGATCAGATGAGACAGAAAAAATCGGATAGGTGGTAGGAGGGTGATCTAGATAAAGGCCTACTTATTCAAGCATGATTTCTGTGATGTTCTAGTAATTCCTTCATTGCCTGCCTGGACCCATTGCTTCCCATTTACTGGGGAAATACCCTCTCAACCTCAGTGGTTGTTCCCTGGTTTTATGAGGCTGAGATTCTAGTTTCACTTCTATTAAAGCTCCTTCTTTTCTCCAAAAAGCACACCATGATGCTTGCTGGAACTCATTACTTCCCAGGTTCTAGGAGAACATCTTGTTTCATGGGGAACAAGATGTTGCCTATGGTATGTTTAGATTCATGATGCCTTCCTCTTACAAGAAAGAGACTGAGTGAGTGGTTTCTCGTCCTGGAAACAACAAAAGATTCTAAAGAAATCTTAATGGATGTAATTCTGAGGATAAAAGGATAAAATGCCTGTATATTATATATTTTTAAAAATGAAAATGGCCTGAATGTCTTTTTACCTGTAAAAATATTAAATGTCATTGTAGCATGTTAATAAATTTTTATATAGATATAGTGAACAGAGATTCAGAAAGTTGGAAATGGTTACTAGGGAGTTAAGATGCATATTTTTCTATGATTAGAGTCAACTTCAGGTGTACTTTACATTGTCAGGAGCTGGAAAAACTTTAGAAGTAAAGTCGAAGAATGGAGGCCTGAGAAGAAACAGGGTTATTGCTGAAACTGTAGTACTGAGTACTGTCTAAGACCAGAAAGGCATGAAGGAGAGATCACTTGCATAGTCTCAGACAAGTAGATAGGGCTGCCCACAGTACTAGGAGCAAGATGAAGCCAGATCCCAAAACAGCCATGCAAATGCACCTCCACCAAAGAAGGAGGGAAGGAAGGAAGAAAGATATCAAGGCAAAAGCAACCAAAGAACCAGAGCCCATAACTCAAGAACAGACAAAGCCAATCCAACATCTGGATAACTGACCCAAGTAGAAAATTTACCCAAAGGAATAGTGGAAGTATTCCGAGATATAATACAGGAAAATGTCATGAAAGGAAGGACTAAATAGATCTGAAGGGCACACTATGAACCAGGAAACTCTGATACACAGTAATCAGTACTGATTATGATTACATAAGGATCAATGTTAACACACATCCTGGCTAAGTTATTGAACTAAATAAAGAATTCTTCAAGTATGCAGGAAGGAAAAAACAAGTTGTCTATACAGAAATAATCAGGGGAAATTTGGGATGGCCCCAGGCTTCTGTACAATGACAGAAGCCAGTGGAACAAGTTCAGCCAAGTTCTGAGGGAACACTTAAGAACAGTCATTACACCAGTGAGGTTGTCAGTCCAATATAAAGGCCACAGGTAAATAGTCTCAAATATGAAGGAACTCAGGGAATACTGACCCCTTTCCTACCTTGAGCTATTTTGACAAAAGATTATGTAGTGATAAAATTTAGTCAAGCAAGAAATGAATCCAAATTAAAATCTTTGAGATGAATAATTATGATAACAGGACAATTATTGAGCCTCAAATTCATTTTAATAAATAGTTCAGACTAAACAACTGGGGGAAATATGATTGGAGAACAGAATATGTTATACACAAATGAAACAAAATGTAAACAATATTGAGGAGGTGGAAGTACAACAGTGCTTATTATCTGACACTTCCAGCATGCTGCCAAACATCGAAAATGGTCAAAAACAGAAATAAATTGTTAAAATGTTTGAATATCTCCATCCTCTTACTTTTTTTTTTTCCAAACAAAAGCTGCCACATGTTTATTAAGACATTACTGGCTCTTAAGCATAGCTGGCTCTATAAATCATTTTCCACATATTACCACACATTTGGGAAATTTTCTGAGATGATATATCAAGACAGGCTTCTCTTGTGACTCAACTGGACTTCAAATGGTCTGTTTAGAAGTCTGAGTAATGGTGCAACCTATACCTCAGGGCCTTGCCTTTTCTTTCTTTCTTTTCTTTTCTTTTTTTTTTTTTTTTGAGTCGGAGTCTTGCTCTTGTTGCCGAGGCTGGAGTGCAATGGCGCGATCTCGGCTCACTGCAACCTCCGCCTCCCGGCTTCAACCGATTCTCCTGCCTCAGCCTCCCAAGTAGCTGGGATTACAGGCATGGGCCACCATGCCTGGCTAATGTTTTGTATTTTTGGTAGAGGCGGGGTTTCACCATGTTGGCCAGCCTGGTCTCGAACTCCTGATCTCAGGTGATCCACCCGCCTTGGCCTCCCAAAGTACTGGGATTACAGGTGTGAGCCATTGCACCCGGTCACGTGGTCTTATTCTTTAAAAATTATTTGTTACATGCATCTGTTCATCCTTCCTATTTGTATACCTGCTGAAAGAAATCCCCGTTACAATCATCATCAAATATGATTACTAATTAGTTTTAGTAATAGAATGGTCTCAATTATGTAAACATGAAAGTTACATATATGTGTATATGTGAGATACGAGCATGTAAATGCAGAGAAAAGGGACTAGAAAGCTAACTACCAACCTTGGCAGTGGCTGCCCCTGGGGAGAGCAGTGGAGCTGGAAGAGAGTGGGAAGGTGCTGGCGTGTTTTAGACTGTCTACCTTTGTGATGTTGCAGTCTTTTACCGTGAGGATATATTTATTTATTACTTTCATTTTTTTTTAAATCTGAAGAAAAAAGTAGGGTAGATGAGCCTAAATCACTCTGTCCCAACCGTATGGTTTAGATAAGGCTGGGCTGGGACAAGAAGTGGAGATGGTGACAACAAGCAGCGGGGAGAGGGGAAGGGGAAGGAGGATGTTTAGTGCTGGGAGTGACCCTGCAATGCCGAGTAGCAATCAGTGTTTTTATAGGGCACGCTGACTACAGAGTTTCTTTCCTGAAATTCCCCTTCCTTTGGTACAGTTTAGTTGCGTATTTGAATTGCTTGTGAATGAAGGGCTCTATAGCATGGTAAAGGGCACTCTTAGAAAAGATGGAGGAAGGTTGAGCATTTCTTATTCCACTTAAACAAATGTTCAGTTTTACTGTAATGTTCACATAATGTTCATGTTAGGGACTTCCAACTGGAGAAGACCACCAGAGAGATGAGGGCCATTGATCTTTTCACAGTTGTTTCCCATCATATAGAGGGAGTCTTGCATTTTAGAGAATGGTGTTGTATCTGAGCTTCTACGGTCACAAGTGCAGTTTTGCTTTCCAGGGGAGGGTCATTGTGACTTAACAAAGAGTCAATTCTGAGAAGGACCCATAACCCTCTCTTCTGTTCCCCTAGGGCAGCAGTTGAAGAGAGATATGGCAAAGATCTGCTCAGCCTCTCTAGGAAGAAGCCGTGTGGACAGTCTGAAACCAAGTATGTACAAGTTTTTTTTCTGGTTTCCAGGTTGGTTAATAATGCCCAGGAGCCCCTTCACTTCAGCAGACAGAGTTAACCAGGAGGTTGAAAAAGAATTTTTGTTTTTTTGGAGATGGGGTCTCACTATTTTGTCCAGGCTGGGCTCAAACTCAAGATCCTCAGTCAGGCACAGTTGCTTATGCCTGTAGCCCCAGCACTTTGGGAGGCCAAGGCGGGTGGATAGCTTGGGCCCAGGAGTTCAAGACCAGCCTAGGCAACTTGGCAAAACCCCATCCCTACTAAAAATAGAAAAATTAGCCAGGCGTGGTGGCCCATGCCTGTTGTCCTAGCTACTTGGGAGACTGAGGTGGGAGGATGGTTTGAGCCCAGAAGGTAGAGGTTGCAGTGAGCCGAGATCGCGCCACTGCATTACAGCCTGGGTGTCAGAGCAAGACTCTGTCTCAAAAGATTTTTAAAAAAACGATCCTTACCCGTCAGCTGTCGAAGTCGCTGGGACTACAGGCATGTGTCTCTGTACTTGGCCTGAAAAAAATTGCAATTTTTTTTTTCTTATTTTCAATTGTGAAAAATCAAGACAAGCAGAAAAATGGCTAAAGTGGACTATGAAACCACAACCTGTTATTAATACCATCTAAGTTTTTCTTGAAGTCTTTTTATATGTATACTTTTTCAATGATAGAGTTATATTACATATATTTATACTAGAAATTTAATAGAAGGGCTTCTTGTGTGTGTGTGTATGTGTGTGTGTGTGTGTACCGTATGTGTGTGTGTTTTAGAAGCAAAAGAAGAAAAGAGGAAGGGCAATGTCCTATTTGTCCCCATTAGGACCTCTGAGGGGACACAGACTTCTGGGCATCTGTGCAAGTGTTGATAGCAGAGATGCCCAGAGGGCTGTGTTGATATTATTTTATAATGTCTATCCTAAGTAAAATACCTGTAAAATTATATATAAAATATAAAATTATACATGTATTTTTTGGTTTGTGATAACTATAGGAGATTTTGCACCATTTTAAAAAAACTTTTTTTTTTTTTTTTTTTTTTGAGGTGGAGTTTTGCTCTTGTTGCCCAGGCTGGAGTGCAGTGGTGCGATCTTGGCTCACCACAACCTCCGCCTCCCGGGTTCAAGCAATTCTCCTGCCTCAGACTCCCGAGTAGCTGGGATTACAGGCATGCGCCTCCACGCCTGACTAGTTTTGTATTTTTAGTAGAGATGGGGATTCTCCATGTTGGTCAGGCTGGTCTCGAACTCCCAACCTCAGGTGATCCACCTGCCTTGGCCTCCCAAAGTGCTGGGACTGCAGGCGTGAGCCACCGCGCCTGGCAAAAAATCTTTTATTTTAAGTTTAGGGGCACATGTGCAGGTTTGTTATATAGGTAAACATGTGTTATGGGGGTTTGTTGTACATATTATTTCATCGCCCAGGTATTAAGCCCAGTACCCATTAGTTATTTTTCCTGATCCTCTTCCTCTTCCCACCCTCCACTGTCTGATAGGCACCAGTGTGTGTCGTTCCCTTCCATGTGTCCATGTATTCTCATCATTTAGCTCCCAATTATAAGTAAGAACATGTGGTATTTGGTTTTCTGTTCTATTTTAGTTTGCTAAGGATAATGGTCTCCAGCTCCATCCATGTCCCTGCAAAGGACATGATCTCATTCTTTTTTATGGCTTCCTAGTATTCTGTGGTGTATATGTACCACATTTTCTTTATTCAGTCTATCATTGATGGGCATTTAGGTCAATTTCATGTCTTCCTTGCATCATTTTATAGTTGTCACCACCCATGTGAGATTTCTATACCATAATTTTTATTTTTCAGTCATTCATTTAATACTTGAGGATACAGCAATGACCAGGACATGGTGCCTATGTTAGGAATACACTCCTTCTTATACAAGGCTTTCCTTGGTGTCCTATGGCAACTCACACTTAGAAGGGTTTCATAATTGGTTTAATGCCCTGCTATCACCATTCTGAAATTTTTAATAATTTATAAACAAGGGGTCTCACGTTTTCATTTTGCAGTAAAACTCGCAAATTATGTAGCCAGTCTGACTCATTTGAAAAGTTCTAGATTCCTTTCCCAATATGCTGAGGGAGGGTTTGGAGAAGGAAGTCAGGCTTTCTCTCTGCAGACCCAACCACATAACATACTTTCCTGTATCCTGCTGTGGCTGTGCTATCAACAGAGATGCCCAGAGGTCTGTGTCCCCTCAGAGGTCCTAATAGGGACAAATAGGACATTGCCCTTGCTCTTGTCTTCTCTTGCTTCTAAAACAAATACACATACAACACAGACACACACATACACACAGACACACACACACATACACACGCACACACACACAGACTCATCCTAGACCACAAAGAAAGGTATTGAATTACTGAGGAGGAAAACATTGGGGGATATTGAAAATATTAATAGTTACATAAACCTAAAAATCTTTTTTTTTTTTTTTTTTTTTTTTTTTTGAGGCGGAGTCTGGCTCTGTCGCCCGGACTGGAGTGCAGTGGCCGGATCTCAGCTCACTGCAAGCTCCGCCTCCTGGGTTTACGCCATTCTCCTGCCTCAGCCTCCCTAGTAGCTGGGACTACAGGCGCCTGCCACCTCGCCCGGCTAGTTTTTGTATTTTTAGTAGAGACGGGGTTTCACCGTGTTAGCCAGGATGGTCTCGATCTCCTGACCTCGTGATCCGCCCATCTCGGCCTCCCAAAGTGCTGGGATTACAGGCTTGAGCCACCGCGCCCGGCCAAACCCAAAAATCTTGACACTCTCAGACATAGGAAATTAGCACAAAGAAGGTTTATTTTTACATTGGTTAATCATACATTTTTGATGTTTTAAATGAAAATTTAAGAATTGGCCAGGCGCGGTGGCTCACACCTGTAATCCCAGCACTTTGGGAGGTCGAGGCAGGTGGATCATGAGGTCAGGAGATCGAGACCATCCTGGTTAACATGGTGAAACCCCGTCTCTACTAAAAAATACAAAACAAAATTAGCCGGGCGTGGTGGTGGGTGCCTGTAGTCCCAGCTACTCAGGAGGCTGAGGCAGGAAAGTGGCGTGAATCCCGGAGGCGGAGCTTGCAGTGAGCCGAGATTATGCCACTGCACTCCAGCCTGGGCGACAGAGCAAGACTCCATCTCAAAAGAAAAAAAAAAAAGAGAGAGAGAGAGAGAGAAAAGAAAATTTAAAAATCACAGAAAAGTAAAAAAATGAGCATAGTAAGTAGCTATATAGCTATATACCTATCACCTAGATTTTGCAGTTACTCATATTTGTCACCAAGATTTTACAATTATTTACAATGTAAATGCTTTAAACTTAAATCTGGAATCAGCTCTTTCTCCAAGAATACTTGGTTCTGTTCCTTTTAGTGATTAATTATATTTAGAGACCAAATTTTCAGTTCTTTTTTTTTTTGTTGTTTTTGAGTCAGAGTCTCACTCACTGCAACCTCTGCCTCTGGGGTTCAAGCAATTCTCTGCCTCAGTCTCCTGAGTAGCTGGGATTACAGGCGCTCACCACCACGCCCGGCTAATTTTTGTGTTTTTAGTAGAGACGGAGTTTCACCATCTTAGCCAGGCTGATCTTGAACTCCTGACCTCGAGATCCACCCGCCTCGGCCTCCCAAAGTGCTGGGATTACAGGCGTGAGTCATCGCGCCCAGCTGGATGATTTTGCTTATCCAGGGCCTAGCTAGGATTTTCCACCTCATTGGCTACCCTGAGAGACTCAAGCCTATGACGGGACCTGTTAGGGCTTAAGGCCAACGTCCTTTTTAAAAGAGTTGTAGAATAGTTTCCTTTTCCACAGTCAGGGAGAACACTGTGGAGAAGAGAGGGTGAATGTTGCTAGGCCACCATTCCCGTGGTTCAGATTCCATTCCTGGAATGTCATTTTGTCCTGAACATGAGGAATGACAATGAAGTGATGATGGGAGACAACAAAGCTGATGACAAAGGAAATGAAAATGGCGCTGCTCTTTAGGGGCCCTTCAGTCGGTCGCTGTGGTGGGAGAAAAGTTTTAAACTTGGCACAGATAATTTTGCTGGAAGGCTGGCCTTTCAACCCTATGACTCACTATAGGGAAATAATTCCAGTTGTATCTCCTATCATACCTGTCTCGTTTTTTTTTTTCCATACTTTGAAGACAAATGAGCATCACTGAAGAGTGGGTTTATTAATTCCACTTGACCATTGGTGCATTTGTTTGGATATGGACACTTTTATTTTTATTTTTGGTTTTGAACTGGAGTCTCACTCTGTCGCCCAGGCTGGAGTGCAGTGGTATCATCTTGGCTCACTGCAACCTCCGCTTCCGGGATTCAAATGATTCTTGTGCTTCAGCTTCCCAAGTAGCTGGGATTACAGGCATGTGCCACCACACTTGGGTAATTTTTGTATTTTTAGTGGAGAAGGGGTTAAACCATGTTGGCCTGGCTGGTCTCGAACTCCTGACCTCAAGTGATCCTCCCGCCTTGGCCTTCCAGCGTGCTGGGATTACAGGGGTGAGCCACTGCACCCAGCCTCGATATGGACACTATTATAATGCATTGTACACCTTGAAAAATTGTATCATAAGATGGGTAAAGTGAATGGAGAATGTGCACTTAGACTGTCCTGCTTAGTGTATTTGTAATAGCTGGTACAAGTGTTCATGTGAGAAAAGGCAGAGAGAAAAAAGAACCTTTGTTTTGAGATAGAGGGGGGGAAATGAGGTAGTTGAAAGAAGGGGCCAGTTGGAAAATGCAGGGCCTTTAATTTCTAAAATAATAGAATTTGCCATATATATACATATCTAAAATGATGCATGATCTTATGCTGCTGTGGTAGGGGACTATGAGTTAACAAAATCCCAATCCTGTTTGGGTAGGTTGAGCGAGCACAGTCCACAGTTCCCTGAGATCAGCCTCCGTGAGAGTAGCAGTGAGCAAGAAAATTATCAGGGCCAAGGCACCTCCAAGGGGGTTCACTTAAGGAAGTGTAGGTTGGGGAAGAACTGAAATAATGGGCAAAGGGAAGTTGATTATGAGAGAGAGGATGGGGGAGATTGAGAGAAGGTATGAAAAATGAATCACGGTCTTCCATATCCACAACATGGTAGACTAGATATTGGGAAAGCCCTCCCATCGTAAAACACTTAAAATGCTAATTTAAAATGTATTTTAATGACTTAAGATAAATATATGGCTATGCTGTCAAGAAAGTAAGGAAAATCCTTCCAGGCCAAAGATGAATCAAAGGTGTCTTTCAGTGCTCACTTAGCTCTCTGGATTCAAGCTTTTCTTCATCTCCTAAATCCCAGAGAAAGCCTAGAAACCAGAAGAGAAATAATGTCTTAATGAAAGGCTAAACTAGAGAAAAAAATCTCAATAAAAGATATCAAGTCATGCCTGTAATCCCAGCACTTCGGGAGGCTGAGGAGGGCAGGTCACTTGAGGTCAGAAGTTTGATACCAGCCTGGTCAACATGGTAAAACCCTGTCTCTCCTAAAAATACAAAAATTAGCTGGGCATGCTGGTGGGCATCTGTAATCCCAGCTACTTAGGAGGCTGAGGCAGGAGAATTGCTCGAATGCAGGAGGCAGAGTCTGGGTGCCTGTGTGACCGAGTGAGACTCTGTTGCAGAAAAAAAAAAGAACAAGGAAAGATACCTCTCTAAGCCTTGATTATGAATGATGGAAGAGGTTGTATCTCCTGAGAATCTGTAATTACAAGCCAGTTATCTTGCAGATTTGGAGCTCCAAATTACCAAATTTCATCAGAGTGGTCTGAAGAATCCTAAGCTAAAAATTTAGTTTAGAGTGGTCCTGGGTGTCAACAGAAGCAATAAATAGCAGAATTAGACGTGCAAAGATTGTAGATACTAGAACTAACAGATCTAAAAAACAAGTATATATGGTATGTTTAAAGAAAATAAAACAGTGAATTAACAGCATGAGTAGGGTGACTTTCAGAGGTATCCAAGAAATTTTGAAAGGGATTCAGATAGAACTTATATAAAGAAAATAGAAAATACTTAAAATAAAAATTCAGTATATGAGATGCATTAAGTAACACATTAACTATAATTGAAGAGGGAATTCAAAAACTAGAAATGAAAAAATCAGGGGAGACTGGGGACAAGGTTTGGGGAAATGTTGATCAAAGGATACAAAATTTCAATTAGGAGGAATAAGTTCAGGAGATCTATTGTACAACACAATGACTATAATAATAACAATGTATTATATTCTTGAAAACCACTAAGAGAGTAGATTTTAAGTGTTCTCACCACAAAAAGTGTAAGTACATGAGGTAATACATATGTAACTTAGCTCTATTGAACCATTCTACAATGTACATATTTCAAAACATTGTTTTGTACATGATAAACACATACAATTTTTATTTGTCAAGTAAGTAAATACATTTCAAAAAAGAAAAGAAATTATCTGGAGTTAATCACAGAAAAAAATCAGAGGTTAAAAGTAAAGAAAAATTAAGAGACGTGGAGAATAGGATGAGAAGTTCAATGCAAACCTAACTAGAGTTCCAGAAGAGAGAACAGAAACAATGAGAAAAAATTTTTAAAGCAACAGAGCTTCACAATTTTCTATAATTGATGGGAGCCATAAATCTTCAAATTCAGGAAGCAAAATAAATCCCAAGAATGATAAATCAAAAGGAAATTCACAAGTACACAAGAATAGTCAAACTGAGTAAGATCCAAGTTAATGAAAAAGTCCTAAAGCATTCAGAAAGAATGATTACCTACTAAGGAACATTTATTAGAGCAACAGCTGATTTTTTCAACAGCAATGATGAAGCGAGAGACTGCAGAATTGTGTCTTTAAAGTACTGAGGGGAAATAACTATCAACCTGGAAAAATTATTTTTCTTGGATAAATTATTTTTCAAGAAAGAAGGAAAAATAAAGATGTTATCCAACAAAAAATTAGAGTTAACTATGAGCAGATCTTCAATAAAGGAATTTCTAAAAAATATACTTTAGGAAGAAGGAAAAGAATCCAGGACAAAAGGTCTGGAGTGCAAGAAGGAATAGTGAGCAAAGAATATGGCACATATGGATAAATCTAAACAGTTTATAAATAAATGGTATTAATGCCAACTTGGGTGATTTAAAAAACAAGATGGAGCCAAAATATTGGACATTAAAAGCTTATAACTTGTTAGGAAGGATCAGAGTTAAAACATTCTTAGGTATTTTATTGCTGAGGGTAAGTAAAATATTAACCTTGAGTAAGCAGATTCTTCCCCATCAAGCCACCAGATGAGAATGCAGCCTGGCCAATACCTTGATTGCTGCCTGTGATACTCTAAGCACAGGATCCAGCTAAACCATATTCAGACTGGCAATCCACAGAACTGTGAGATAATAAATGTGTGTTGTTTTATGCTGCTAAGTTTGTCATGCAGCAATAGAAAAATGGATACAATTTGTTTAATGTCTGTCTCCTCCATTAGACTCTGAGGTCTGGGATGAGGTCTGTCTTGTACGATTGATTTACTAACATCTGACACAATGCCTGGCCCCTGGTTTATGGTCAATAAATATATGATGATTGACTAAATGAATGTAAATTAATAAAAAAGGAGGCAATCAGGACTAGGTTTGAACCCTTCCTTTGTTGCTTTGTATTCGTATTTTGAATTGCTGTACTCTTTATTTATTTATTTATTTTGAGATGGAGTCTTGCTGTGTTGCCCAGGCTGGAGTGCAGTGGTGCGATCTTGGCTCGCTGCAACCTCTACCTCACGGGTTCAAGTGATTCTCCTGCCTCAGCCTCCTTGTCATACTTTAAAGAATCACAGGTATTCTTATGAGAAAGGGTCATAACTCCTATACTATCATTGGAGACAATGAAACACAAAGAGTTTTGGCATATTGCTCTCCCCAAGTGAACAGTTGAAGAATTTCTTGTGCCTGGGATTGAGGAAACTGGACTTAAGAAGTCTTGGTCTTTTGCTGTCACTCTAGCTCATGGGCAAAAATTGGTCTGTAGGTTCTAAGTTAAGATACAGGCAGAGAGAAGCATGCAAAGGCATTATAATAAGATTGTGCAGAGAATTTCCAGAACTGAAATTATATATGTACTTGTCTTTTTAGCACCCTGAAGCGGGCCCTTGAAGTCTTCAAACAGCGTAAGTGATTTTTAAAAAAATATGTATTCACTGCCCTTGACAACCCCTTTTTAAAAAATATGTATTCACTGCCCTTGACAAACCCTGTGTCTGTTGTCAAGGGTGTGTTCTAATTTGAACAGCAGTTTCATAGTGGGTGAAAAAAAATTAGAGCAACTCCTAAGGTGAGACAAAGTGCTGCAGGCTCGAAATGAACTGGAGAACCTGCACACCTGCACATCTTGATGTGTGTTTGCTTTACTCAGAGCCGTGCTTCTTACACTTGCATTAGCATCAGAATCACCTGGAGGGCTTGTTACTGACACAGATTCCTGAGACCCAGGGTTTCTGATTCAGGAAGTCTGGAGTGGGGCCTGGGAGTCTGCGTGTCTCTCGTCTTCCCAAGTGTTGCTGAGGCCGCTGGTCCAGGGACCATGCTGGGAGAATGGTTGCCTCAGAGAATTGTCTATACTTCTTGGTTCTAAGACGGAGACACTCATCCAAGTGCTCCTCCACACCCACAGCTGCCTCAGCCAGACTGTCTACCAACCTAACCCCTGGTATGTTCTTCTGCTCAGTCTGGCTTCCTTCTCCCAGAGCCATCTCTGCAGGGCTTCAGACTTTGGGACTGTGTTGTGAGTGTCTTGCCATTTCTCCCAGATCACCAGACATTTGTATCTGGAATAAAGTTAACTACAGTAAGCATCGAAGGAAATATTGTCACTATTCCCTCACCTCTTACTCTGATCTGCCTGTGACCCCACCACTCACCTGGAACTGCCCTCTCCAAGGACACCAGCAAGCTTTGGGTCACTAAGTTTAGGGGACAATTTTGGGCCTCTTCTAGCTTGACTCTTCAACAGCATTCAGCACTGTTGTGCATTTCTTTCTTCTGGAAACCAGCATCCCTCTGACCCCCTTGGATTTTTTCCTGCTTCTCTGGCTACTTCTCTATCCCTTTCTATATTGCAGGTCCTCAGAGCTTGGTCCTAGCCCTTCTCTTCTCAGTCTGCCTAGAAAAGCATCCTCATCCCTGACACCAGCTATCATCTTTTCATAAAGAATCTACAGTTCTATATTTTCAGTCCCGAACTCTCTAAGGACCAGAACTTACATCCTGTTGCCTACTTAATGTTTCTTCTTGGGTGTTTCAAAGGCACCTTAAATTCAAAATATTTGCCGCTGAACTCATGATCTTACAGGATGATTGCCTAAGGAAGTTTGAGATCTGTTTATTTTTATTTTTTTAAAGTCAGGGCATCACTCTATCATCCAGGCTGGAGTGCTGCACAGTCACAGCTCACTGCAGCCTCACACTCCCAGGGTTAAGCGATCCTCCAGCCTCAGCCTCATGAGTAGCTGGGACCACAGGCATGCACCATTACGTCTGGCTAATTTTTTACTTTTCGTAAAGATGGGGTCTCACTATATTGCCCAAACTGGTCTTGAACTCCTGGGCTCAAGTGATCCTCCTGCCTTGGCCTCCCAAAGTGCTGAGATTACAGGTGTGAGACACTGTACTCAGCCATTGAGATCTGTTTTTTTAGAACCACAACCTGTTGTTTCCTTAAGAATTCTTATTTATTTATTGTTTCCTTCCCAGGGTCAGGATGCTATGTCCTAAAAATGATCTCTTTTGGCCCAGTGCGGTGGCTCACACATGTAATCTTAGTGCTTTGGGAGGCCAAAGCGGGCAGATCACCTGAGGTCAGGAGTTCAAGACTAGCCTGGCCAACATGGCAAAACCCCATCTCTACTAAAAATACAAAAGTTAGCCAGGCATGTTGGCATGTGCCTGTAGTCCCAGCTACTCCAGAGGCTGAGGCACGAGAATCACTTGAACCTGGGAGGCAGAGGTTGTAGTGAGCAGAGATCTTGCCACTGTACCCCAGCATGGGCGACAGAGTGAGACTGTTTAAAAAAAAAAAAATCCCTTCTTCAGCCTCTCCTTCAGCATCTTAAGAGGAGAACCCAGTGGGAGGTAGTTCCCTCATGTTTGGATTTATTTTCTTGTTTGGAATGGAGCATTCTAATTTTATCATGCTTCTTGAGAGTGGTAAAAGCTAATTTAGAAAGGAAATAGAAAGTCTTTGGAAACACCAATGTCACAATTGTCAGAGTTCATCTCTGTTGGGGTGAAGTTCTATTTCCCTTCATCTTTTTGAGGCTAAGGAGTCATTTTCTTCCTGTGTTGGTCGTCTTTGCTTTTCTTGGTATGAGAAATTATTATTTATTGGTATGAGTCTGGAGGGGAAATGGAAGACATAAGTCATAGTGTCCTCAGCATCCTTTCTTAATTTCTCAGTTCTCATTTCCACTTGGTGGCCTTTGATTATAACTGCAACTTGGAATTCAGCCAACAGATTTTTATTTAGTTCCTATTATCCTAATGTGATGACAAGCAGAAGTTGGGTGATCCAGGGTGAGACCCTGGCACTGTGGTTTTCAAGGGGTCCTATCCAGTTCTAATATTCTTCAGGCCTGTTACTCAGAACCTGCCTCTAAAGCTTTCTGTTTTTCAGAATACCTGGCCCTTCCAAGCTAAGGATTTTAACACAGCATAGTATGTTTAATGCATGCCTAAAGTATTTCTGTAGCTCACTGAGTAGTTCTAGATGTTCGTAAATGTTAGCTCAATATTCATTTTAACTTTTTCATAGAAGATGTCTTCTTCCCTCTGTAACTTGTCAGTGAATACATTTCTCAAGGTAGAGACAATATCTTTTCAGGTCCCTTATATGCACTGTAAGGCCAAGTATGGCGTGGCCCAAGGTCAAACCTCAGCATAGGCTGGGTCTCCTAAAAATTTTTTTGCCTTTACTCTACTTGTTTTCTTTTTCTAAAAAAAATAAGTTTTATTTTCTTATTAAAATAATATATATATTTATCTTAGAAATTCAAATGAGACAACTAGCTGCAAAGAAGATAGTAAGCACTGGAATTTTCACTTCTCAGTGATTGTCTCCAGACAGTTTAATGCGATTAAACATATATATGTATAGTATATATGTATTTATTCATATACATAAATAGTATGCCATGGCAGTGATCCACAATTTCTGGGATGGGGCCAGATATGTTTTTATATTGTTCTTAAAATGAAAACGATCATTTTAAAATCATGCTAGTGGTTTGGTATATATCTTTCCAGACCTTTCTCTATGCATTTACAACTCTCTCTCTCTCTCTCTTTTTTTTTTTTTTGGAGACGGAGTCTCACTCTGTCACCAGGCTGGAGTGCAGTGGTGCGATCTCAGCTAACTGCAACCTCCGCCTTCCAGGTTCACGCCATTCTCCTGCATCAGCCTCCTGAGTACCTGGGACTACAGGCGCCCATCACCATGCCTGGCTGATTTTTTGTATTTTTAGTAGAGACGGGGTTTCACCATGTTGGCCAGGATGGTCTCAATCATTTGACCTCGTGATCTGCCCACATTGGCCTCCCAAAAGTGCTGGGATTACAGATGTGAGCCACCGTGCCCGGCCAACTCTCTCTCCTTTAATTGTAGATGCACATGTATATATAGACATGAATGAATTTTTATGCTGTTATACTATACATATCTCTCTATAGTTTGCTTTTTTACTTAACGATGTATCATAGACAACTTTTCATTTCAATTCATATAGATCTGCCCCATTCTTTTACGTTTAAAAAATTTTATTTCTAAAAAATGCCAAATTTCCTCCAGAAAGGTTGTGCTGGTTTTTTTTCCCCAACAATGATGTTTTGTTCCATGCTTGCCAATATCAAGAATTTTTGTGCTTTAAAAATTTTGCCCAATTGAAAGGTTTGCATTTTAAAATTCTGCGTTTTTTTTCAATAGTTTTAAGGCTGGGTATATTTCCAAATGTTTATTGGCCATTTAGCCACTCTTTTTTGAATTTCATGTTCTTTAACTGGTTTTTAAATACTGGAATATGTATTTTTCTTTTGATTTGTGGAAGCTCTTTGGATATAACTATTTGCTCTTTGTTATGTAAATTGCAAATATGTTTCCAGTTTGTCATATATCTTTTAACCTTCTTCAAGGTTGTTTTGATACCCACAAGTTTAAATTTTTTTCTTACCTCAATCTGACCATCTTTCAGTCTTTCTAGCTTTATCTGTCAGTCTTTTTAGCTTTAATGCCATGCTTTGATTTGTTTTCTTAGAACAAGAATTTCTTCTTTTCTATTACAAAGGCAGGCCATGTTCCTTGTAAAGATCTTAAAAAATTAGGGGAAAAATCACAAATAATCTTTCTACCCAGAGATAACTATTGGTAACCAAAATTTTGGCATATGACCTTTCTTATAAATGTTCAGGCTCATGAGACATTAGAGATAGAAGGAACCTTAGAGGTCATCTACAGAGAATGAAGAATCAAATTTGAAATTGTGGTGGCTTTGGTAATGTCTCCTAGGATGTAACCTTCATGAAATGGGATTTTGGCTGCTTTTCTCCCTAGTCCTGGGCACCCTAGGTTAGTAACAGTTAGTGGTAGGAGGCAAAGTGCTGGAAGTATGGAGAGTTCAATAAATGTTGGTGACCAAATGAAGTGATGTTGATTTTACCACTTACTCCAGTATTTTGTATATACATATTTATTTTGTATGATTTTATATATTTTAATTCAGACATATGTAGACCTTGATTTTTTAAAATTCTTTTTTGCAGAAGTAGACAGTGTGGCACAATGTCACATTCAGCTTGCACAGAGTTTAAGAGAAGAGGCCAGGAAGATGGAAGAATTCAGGGAAAAGCAAAAACTACAACGGAAAAAGGTTGGATTTGCATATGTGTTAAGGTGTTTCCTTTCCTCCTGTAGAAAACTACAGGCTTGTTTGTTTGTTATACTCCTCAGCTCAGCTCCTACCATCATACAATCATGACCTGAGACATTACTTATTGAAGCCCCCACCTGGGGACTCAATCCAGATGGGTATATGCATTTCTACACCCCAGGCCAGTTGTCCTTTTTTAAAGTTCATGTAGGAATCAGGGGTCCAGCTTGCATTCCTCTTCTTTTCAGGTCTGCTGCCACTATTCAGACTATGAATGGAAAGGGGAAACCCTCTGACTTCAATAGAATCTAGTACATCCCAGCTGGAGGGCTCCCAAACCACACTCGTCATCCTGGACAAGACAATAGGGAAAGGGAGAAGTAGTGGAAGAGTCCCGCTCCCCCTGAAGACCATAGTGTAGTCCAACTATTCTACTGTACAAATGGGAAAACTGAAGGCCTGGGAACTCCAAGTCCTTTTGTCTTCAAAGCAGCTATACATAGGCTCTTTTTCATTCATGAGATTTACTCTGACCAACTACATGGAAGAAGACAAGGGTGAACAAGAGTTAATAAAACTGACAAATGTTTGGGATCAAGAGAAGAAGTCCAGGTTTATATCAAAGTGTTAGTTAGACTAGACCAGCCACAACTCTATTCTTTTCTATTTTGCTCCTGAAAGACTGGATATTCAGGCTGATCTTGCAGCCATGTAGGGTCCTTATAGAATTTTTTTATGTGTCTGGTTTTCAAGACTGGAACCTGGGCCTCACATGGGAGACAAGCTCTTCTCTATCTGGCACCCAAAAATGTCTACCCAGGTCTCCCGGCACAGCTCTGCGTGACTTTTGGTGACCTCTTTCACCCTTCCTGGGGGTCCCTTTGAAAACTTTTCCTTATCCTGGGCCTGAGGTTGCTGTCTACAATGAGCATGTCCGATAAATAGCCAGCTGTTAAGGCTGATTCTACCCTGACCTCAGTCTCAGCAACTTTGCCTGTGGCTCTAAGTTGGAGTCTAGGTCCAGCTTCCCTGGCGGCCACTGGCCTCTATTGTGGGAGGCAGCATCCTAAGAACCTGCCTGCCTTACCCCTATTGCTGTTTCACCAGCTGCCTTTAGCACACTACTGCCTCTTCCATCTCACACCTGTACTTGTACTGTGCCTTTTACCAGGAAGGAAGGGTAGAAATGAACATGGGAACACCCTGTCAAGTGCTTTGACATATTCTCTCAAGCTTGATGTATCAGGTTTGAGGAGTGCCTCTGAAAAAAAGGCTCTGAAGCCTTTTTCAGAGCAGAAATAGCATGTCTATTAAACCCATTGGATGGTCAGACCCTTTTGGCTGACATAGCCAGGACTGCTCACCCCTCTAGGGGAATTACAATTTTTCGGAATCAAAAATGCCTTAGACAACCAGAGTCTATGCACACTTGATTTCCCCTCAGAGGAGAGGAGAATCATTTCCTTGCATGTTTTCAGTGCTCTTGGTAGCCCTAGGCCTTTCGGGGAGAGTTTTGTTAATTTTGCAAGGTTTCTGAAACTTCCTCATCCTAATAAGCTACACAGACCAAATTATTTTAAGCTAGACCTGAACTCTGCTCTGAACTGTGTTAAGCAATTGTGTAAGTCACCTGTGCTCAGTCCCCTGCCACCCTCTAAGTTCCCTTTATTCTGTGTGCTCTCTACAGTGGGAAAATGCCTTCAAAGCTAGCTTTCTTTGAGAAGTCCAAATTTTATTAATAAAATTGTAATTACTTCTGTCAAAATGAACTCTGGGTTTTACCACTTCCGTATTTAGCTAGGTTTTTTTTTTTTAACATAAAACTTTGGGAGAAAATGTGCCAACGCTAACTTCTCATTTTTCACTGGTCGGACGCACGCTTTGGTCTTTCGCTTCTTGGAAATTAAGCCATTTCCACTTAAGGAAAGCCATCAGTTGGTTTCTTTCAGGAAATGGGGGCGCAGGAGGTGCAGGTCCTGGAAGGGCTGGCCAGAACTTCATGGTGTGCTCCCTTGCAGCTAATGTTTTATGAAGGTGGTGACCAAGACGTACACGGTCATCCTTCTCTCACTAAGCATGAGAGCAGGGCCAGACAGATGGATGTGACCCAGGAATCATGGTAAAGCGTGATGTGCCTTACATGATGTAGGGGAGGAGGAAGGCGCCATCTGAACACACAGTGGAAACACGTAATGTCATCTGGAGGCTTGGGAAGGCCTCCTGGAGGAAGGACATTGATGCTAAAACCACTGGGGTGAAAGGCTATATAGAGGAGTGAGACACTCACCCCAGGGGGTTGGCAGGGTAGAAGCCATTCTCAGCGGTCTTGACACTTGAGGGTCATGAGGTTTCTTCCCCAGTCCATACCTGTCTGTAGCATGACAATGACAACACATGATCAGACACTCTGTCCTCTGGTGCCCACATGGTTTTATCACCTCAGTTGAGATTGGGATGGTCATGGGAGAGTTTCGTGCTGCCTGTGTGGAGAGCCATCTCCAAAGAAAGGAACCTCTGTGGTTACAGAGGCGATGCTTCCAGTTTCTAGAATACAGCTTAAGGTTGGGCACGGTGGCTCATGACTGTAATCCCAGCACTTTGCCAAGGTGGGCAGATCACTTGAGGTCAGAAGTTTGAAACCAGACTGGCCAACATGGCAAAACCCCGTCTCTACTAAAAATACGAAAATTAGCCAGGTGTGGTGGCTCATGCCTGTAATCCCAGCTACTCGGGAAGCTGAGGCAGGAGAATCGCTTGAAACTGGGGTGGGGGGTGGGCAGAGATCATGCCACTGCACTCCAGCCTGGGCAACAGAGTGACACTCTGTCTCAAAAAAACAAAAAATAAAAATGAAAAATAGAATACAGCTTGAGTGTGAGTAGAGAGAAAAATGGGCCATGAAGCAGCTATTCCAATAGTTTCTCTCAGGGTTGTAGGGCCACTTGCAAATCTCTTCTTCCTTTCCCCTGTCTTGCTTTTCCCCATCCTATGACAGAGTTGGTTGTGTTTTTGCATTACTTTGTGTTATCAGTAATAAAACCCAATCATATTTCTATTGGATTTGGTCTGGGCAGAAAGTCTGAGTCTCAGAAGAGACACTGCCCTGAGGAACTCTGAAAGGGCACCTTTGGCTTACTGGGGTCACCACAAATAAGTACCCTATAAGTGAATATGGACATAAGGACACATAAATCCAGGTAGTGTAGCAGACAGAGCTGGACCTGATGTCTCTGACACTAACTCACGAGTGACCTTGAGCAAAGCATCTCACCTCTTGGGCTCCAGGGTCCACGCCTGTTAGGTTAGGGAGGTGGAGGGATGCTTTCTAGATTCCTGCCAAGTTTCAAAGGCCAGGAATCCATGAAGGCAGAGAGAGGAGTGATAGGAGGTGAACAGGCTTGGCTGGTGGTGGAATGTTGCAGCCACCTGAGAGGTGTTTGAAGCAAGTGTTATGGAGAACTTACAGGTAAGGTGGCCTAGCTGGGGCCACAAAATATAATATAGTAGCAGCTCCCAACTGTAAGAGTGGCCATATGTGTATTCAGACTAGAAAAAACCTTGGAACAGACCAGCGTTACTAACTGATCTGCTCTGTGTAGCCTGGGAAAATTGGTAAAGATTATTAAATAAATAAACCCAGCTTCTCCTCCTGGCAGAGGGACACAGTCATGCATGTGGACTGCAGGCTCCTGACTGCAGTGGCAGGGATCTGCCATGTGACTTTTCATGCTGGGCTCCTCTTGGAACCTTGTCTGTTCTCTATGTCTCTGCTGTCTTCGCCATTAGCAGGTGAATGGCCAGCACCTGGCAGCTGACTTTCACGTGGGCTGGAAGATGACTGCTGGATTCTCTGAGGGCTCATTTGAAGCTCCTCCAAGGGAATTTCATGTACTCCACAAAGCTCATATTTAAAGTGAGACCATTCCCAATATTCCATTCAGATATCTTCAAAATTCTTCGAACAATGTTTGTGTGTTATAGTAGCAGACAAAAACTTAAGTTTTGTGTGTCTGGAAGGAACTACATTTGAATTGTATTTTCAATATTATTTTGGCACAGTGTTAGTGTCATTGCTCATTTTGAATTATTGCATCTTTTCGTTGCTTACAGCTTGGTTTTATAGAGCTATCATAAGGATAATGATAGTCTAGAGTAACAGTGAGAAACAAGGGCACTGGGGTCAGGGCTCCTGGGTTCAAATTTCAATTCTATTACTTGCTGACTGTGTTACTTTGGGGTATGTTAATTAACTTCAGTACCATCAGGAAAATGGGAGTGATAGTACTCACATAGCTGTGATGCATGAAAACTGCTTAGCATGTAAGTGCTTGATAAATGGAAGCTACTACAATTATGTCTGGGAGGTACATCTTTATTATTAACACCATTATTTTCGGTAACAAATATTAACAGCACAGCCACAATAAAGGATTTACTCCCAGCGAGGCATTTACCTCACTTGGATGGGGTATAAAAAGTAGCAGGGCTGGGCGCGATGGCTCACACCTGTAATCCCAGCACTTTGGGAGGCCGAGCCGGGTGGATCACCTGAGGTCAGGAATTTGAGACCAGCCTGGCCAACATGGTGAAATCCCATCTCTACTAAAAGTACAAAAATTAGCTGGGTGTGGTGGTGCAGGCCTGTAATCTGAGCTACTCTGGAAGCTGAGGCAGGAGAATTGCTTGAACCCAGGAGGCAGAGGTTGCAGTCAGATGAAATCATGCCACTGCACTCCAGCCTGGGCGACAGAGCGAGACTCTGTCTTAAAAATAAAATAAAATAAAATAAAAAGAGTGACAGAACAGTTTCTTTTAGTTGTCTTACAAACTCTTTTTTCCTTCATACTTACCGGGCGCCCTGATGGTCATGGATGTGTCACTGATGGGCTGCAGAAGTGATACAAGTACCAAATTTAACTGTGCTGATGTATGCTTAAAGAATAAAGACCTCCTTTAAAATATAAATGGCACTTTAAGAAAAGTTTTAAAATTCCTTTTTGAAACCAAAGTGCCTTGATTCCGGATTTTACCAAAGAGACTGCTCTGAGTTGATCAGTGACTCTTCACGGTGTCTGAGAGTTCAGGCTTTGGTGTTTGCCTGTACAAGTTCAAAGATGGGCCCCGTTATTAGCTGGGAATAAGACCTTGGGCAAAATGTTTGGTCTCTCTTTTCTGAAGATTGTGAGATGTGGGTAATCATTTTGAACACTTAACCCTCAAGATAAACTGCTATTGATAATGATTTCTGTTTTTATTAATAGTGCTTATGATCTCTTTACAGACAGAGCTTGTAATGGATGCCGTCCATAAACAAAAGAGCTTACAATTCAAGAAAACCATGGATGTGAGTCACATTTTATTGTCTTTTTTGGGATAATGGTGACATTTTCTGAAATCCTGTGCTGTGTATGAACATATTCCTACTCAAATAATGTTTCAAAAATGTTATTATTTATTAGTGCGGTGTTTTAGGGAAAACAACCTTAAATGCTTTGGGTTTTCTTTTTTGTTGTTGTTGTACATGTTATTACATTACCCAGAGATTAAGCTCAGTACCCAATATTTATCTTTTTTGCTCCTCTCCCTCCTCTCACTCTCCCTCTCAAGTAGACCCCAGTGTCTGTTATTTCCTTCTTTATATTCAAAGTTCTTATCATTTAGCTCCCACTTATAAGTGAGAACATGTGGTATTTGGTTTTCTGTTCCTGCATTAGTTTGCTAAGGACAATAGCATCCAGTTCTATCCATGTTTCCTCAAAAGACATGATTTCATTCTTTTTTATGGTTGCATAGTATTACATGGTGTGTATGTACCACATAATCTTTATCCAGTCTGTCATTGATGGGCATTTAGGTTGATTCCGTGTCTTTGCTATTATGAATCTTGCTGCAGTGAACATTCACGTGCGTGTGTCTTTAGGGTAGAATGCTTTATATTCCTCTGGGTATATACCCAGTAATGGGATTGCTGGGTCCAATGGTAGTTCTGCTTTTAGTTCTTTGAGGAATCTCCATACTGCTTTCCATAATGGTTGAACTAATTTATACTCCCACCAACAGTGTATAAGGTTTTTGTTTTTTTAAGGCCTTGGAAAGATTGAAAGTGACACTGATAGTGGAAATGCAACGGGGTTATCTTTCTGGTAACCCGAGAAAATGTAGCAAGTCAGTTAAAATATTTTAGGCAAATATATGAAAACATATATAGTGTACAATACCCTTTATCTTGTTGAATTTGCAATTTACCCTGTTACTATTTTGAATCTTGATTGCTTACCTATTTTATTGAGTGATCCCTTTCTGTTTTAAGATATCTGAAGATTATAAAAACCTTTCCTTGAAGTAATTTGTTTAAAAACTGCTTGGTAAGATAGAGATTGGACAAGTTGCTAGAAATCTCTCTCTAGCTTTTATGAATCTGTTGACTCTGGATACAACAAACTCTGTTATTAGAACATGTATGACTCCATCTTTATACAGAAATATCATCATGATACTCTATGAGTAGGACATAACAGGGAAGTGTTACCAGGTTGATAACATATGCAATCTGTTCTGCTGCATTCTTTTTCTCTTTGATGCAGAAATCCCTCAAAAATAATTGATAAATAGGGAATGATATCAGTGTAATACAGAAATAGTGTTGGTTGATAGATGATTTTTCCCAGACCTTTATATTTTAAGGAATCTGGGGCAAGCTTTTTTATAATTAAAGAGAAAGGCTTATCCAAATATAACTTTCTGGTTAGGTACAGTGGCTCACGCCTGTAATCCCAGCACTTTGGGAGGCCGAGGTAGGTGGATCACCTGAGGTCAGGAGTTCAAGACCAGCCTGGCCAACATGGCAAAACCCCGACTCTACTAAAAATACAAAAAAAAAAATTAGCCAGGCGTGGTGGTGTGTGCCTGTAATCCCAGCTACTTGGGAGGTTGAGGCAGGAGAATTGCTTGAACCCAGGAGGCAGAGGTTGCGGTGAGCCGAGATCACACCGTTGCACACTCCAGCCTGGGCAACAAGAGTGAAACTCGGTTTCAAAAAAACAAAACAAAACAAAACAAAAACAACTCTGAAAGGTGGAGAGAAGAAGGCACACTAGCTAGTGACCTTGGACTCAAAGAGCAACCTGACAAGCAGTTCCCTGGGCTTTCTTTTTGCCTCATTTGTCGCAGGCTGAGTGCCAAAGAAGCAGGCATCCCAGAAATGCCAACGATCATACACCAAAATAATAATAATAATAATAATAATAATAATAATAATAATTTTAAAAAAAAGCTCCAAGAAAAGCCTGTTCTCTCCAGCCAAAAGACCAGAAAAGGGGCAGCCTAGCAGGACAGAAACTTTAGAAAATAACCATTGTACTGCAGCCAAACACCACATAAAAAAAACTGGGGCCCCACCTCCACACATCAGCAAAGGCCAAGTGGAGAGTCTAAACTTCCACCACACCAGGCTGTAGAGAGCACCCAACTCCCTAGCCAAGGTGGCATCAGAGAACAAATAGGGAACCAGGACTTTCACTCCCACCAGGAGGTAACAGAGCCTCCTCTACACAGTATCAGTGGGAACCATGTGGGGAACCCTGATTCCACCTGCACGAGGAAATAATGACATACACCCTTTCCCTGCTGGGATGTTGTCCAAGGAGGTCTAATGGAGAGTGAGAACTTTAACCACTTTCCAGCAGTAACTAGGTCACATACACTCTGTGGTGTCAGTGGAGACCAAGGAGGGGAAACCTGGACTTTCACACTCACATGGCAGTAATGAGATGATGCCTCACCTTCCCCTGCTGGAGTGGTGTTCAGAGCAAGCTAGCTAAAATAGAAGCCTTAAATAAAATCCACAGTCTTGCAACGTAATACCAAAAATTCCCCCAAATCAATCAAATATCACTCTTTAAACCAGAAAGATACGAAACTGCTGAAAAAAAAAGACCATCAATAGACGCCAAGATCTAGATAACAGAGATGTTGGAATTCTGCGATGAAGATTTTACAGCATTCATTAGAAAAATATTCAGCAAGCAATTACAAAGACACTTTTTTTTGAGATGGGGAGTCTCACAATGTTGCCCAGGCTGGCCTTGAATTTCTGGACTCAAATGATTCTCCCACCTCAGCCTCCTGAGTAGCTGAAATTACAGGCATGTGCCACTACACCTGATTCACACTTGAAACAAGTGAAAGAAACAAAGAAAGGACTGGCAAAGAAATAGAAAAGCTCAGCAAAGAAATGGAAGATATAAAGAAGAACCAAATGGAAATTTTAGAACTGAAAAACATAATCATCAAAATTTTAGAAAACCCATTATATGGGCTTAAGAAGAGAATGGAAGAGACAGAAGAAAGAATTGGTTAACTGGAAGACAGAATAATAGAAATTATCAGACATGAACAACAGAGAGAAAATAAGCTGAAAAAAATTAACAGAGCCTCAGGGACTTTTTGCACTGTAAGAAAAGATCTAACACTAATGTGTCTGTGATACGAGAAGGCGAGGAGAAGGAAAGTGGGCTGAAAAAGCCCAGCTTTAAGTCATTATTTGAAGAAATAATGGCTGAAAAATTTCTAAATTTAGCAAAAGACATAAACCTACATATCTAAGAGGCTGATTAAACTGTAAACAAGATAAACCCAAAGAAATCCATACCAAGACATATAGTTGAACTTCTGAAAACTAAATGAGAGAGAAATGACGCCTTAACTAAAAGGGAAAACCAATGACAGCAGATTTCCTATTAGAAACCATGGAGACCATGAAGAAGTAGCCCAACATATCGCATATGCTGAAAGAAAAGAACTGTTAAGACATAACCCTATATCCAGTGAAAATATCTTCTAAAATGAAGGGGATGATAGCATGATATGGTGATTATAGTCAATAATCACTTAATTGCATATTTTTAAATAACTTAAAGAATGTAATTGGATTGTTTGTAACTAAAAGGATAAATGCTTGAGGGGATAGATGCCGCATTCTCCATGATGTGCTTATTTCACATGGCATGCCTGTATCAAAACATTTCATATACCCCATAAGTATATAAACCTGCTATGTACCCACAAAAATGTTTTTAAATTAAAAAAATAATGAAAGGGAGACAGAAAATAGAAGGGGGAAAGGGCTGCTAAGGGCTGGGGAAAGAAGAAGTTGAGATGTTATTGTTTAATGGGCATAGAATTTCAGTTTTATAAGATAAAGAGAATTTTGAAGATGGATGGTGGTGATGGTTACATAACTTTATAAATGTATATAATACCACTGAATTGAACACTTACAGTGGTTACAATGGGAGAAAATATGCAAATTATTCATCTGACAAGAGACTAATATCCAGAATATATACAAAGAACTCAAACAACTCAGCAGCAAAGAAAAAAACAAACAATTGGATTAAAAAATGGGCAACGGATCTGAGTAGACATTTCTCAAAAGAAGACATACAAATGGCAAGCAAATATATTTTGTAATGCTCAACATCACTGATCATCAGAGAACTATAACTCAAAACCACAATGAGGTACCATCTCACCCCAGTTAGGATGGCTGTTATCAAAAAGACAAAAAATAACAAATGCTGACAAGGATTTAGAGAAAAAGGAACTCCTACACACTGTTGGTGGGAATGTAAACTAGTACAGCCACTATGGAGAACAGTATGGAGCTTTCTCAAAAAAACTACAAATAGAATTACTATATGATCTAGCAGTCCCACCATCAGGTGGGACTGATCCAAAGGAAAAAATATCAGTATATCAAAGGGTTTATTTCGCTTAACATAATGTCCTCCAGGCTTATCCATGTTGCCACTGATGACAGGATTTCATTCTTTTTATAGTGGAATAGTGTTCCATTGTGTATATGTGCCTTATTTTCTTTATTTATCTTAGTCAACCATTTTTTCTCATCATTTTTATTTATTAGCTAACTGTTTGATTCACAGTTTTGTTGGTTTTCTTCCTACTTCCTGGAATTAAGATAAAGCAGCTTTGGTGTTTAAAAAAGTCTTTGCTTTCATAGTTGAAACAGAAAATTATTTTTATGATTCACTAATGAATATAGTTTGTGAACTGTTTCCATAATACCGGTGGTAATGGTAGCACATGATAGACCATGGCCTACGTTTAAACTACATAAAACAGAATTCTTTAAATAAAAAAGGAACACTGGCTGGGCACAGTGGCTCATGCCTGTAATCCAGCACTTTGGGAGGCCAAGGCAGGTGGATCACCTGAGGTCAGGAGTTTGAGACCAGCCTGGCCAAGATAGTGAAATCCTGTCTCTACTAAAAACACAAAAATTAGAGGGGCATGATGGTGCTTGCCTGTAGTCCCAGCTACTAGGGAGACTGAGGCAGGAGAATCACTTGAACCTGGGAGTCAGAGGCTATAGTGAGCCGAGATCGCACCACTGCACTCCCGCTTGTGTGACAAAGCTAGACTGTCTAAATAAATAAGGAAAACGACTATCTTTAAGCAAAATAAATGATGGCATTGGTACCCTGCCCGCTGTTCACATGCTGTGGTGAATATAGAGGCTTCATTAGAATTAGAGTGAGTTGGTACCAAATAACCAAGGGATTGTACATGCATTCTGAGGATTATGAATGTTTTATAAATTTTAGACCACACGTTTTAGAGTTAGGTAAATATTTTAATTGTTGTTGTTGTTATTGTTATTTTGAGATACAGTCTCACCCTTTTGCCCAGGCTGAAGTGCAGTGGCATGATCATAGCTCACTGCAGCCTTGAACTCCTAGGCACAAGCAACCCTCCCAGCTCAGCCTCTCAAGTAGCTGGGACCCCAGGTGTGTGCCACCATGCCTAGCTAAGTTTTGTGTTTTTTGTAGAGATGGGGTTTCACCCACTTTTCCCCGGTTTGTCTTGAACTTCTGTGCTCAAGCAATCCACCCACTTAAGCCTGTCAAAGTGTTGGGATTATACGGGTGAGCCGTGGTGCCTGGCCTTAATTTTGTCTATTTCAAATTCCATCTTTCATTTCAGTCCATTTTTTTTTTTTTTTTTTTTTTTTTTTTTTTTTTTTTTTTTTTTTTTGAGACAGAGTCTCACTCTGTTGCCCAGGCTGGAGTGCAGTGGCGTGATCTCTGATCACTGCAAGCTCCGCCTCCCGGGTTCACGCCATTCTCCCGCCTCAGCCTCCTGAGTAGCTGGGACTACGGGTGCCCGCCACCAAGCCCGGCTAATTTTTTTTGTATTTTTAGTAGAGATAGGGTTTCACCGTGTTAGCCGGGATGGTCTTGATCTCCTGACCTTGTGATCCACCCGCCTCGGCCTCCCAAAGTGCTGGGATTACAGACATGAGCCACTGCGCCCGACCTCATTTCAGTCCATTTTGAAAGCTCATGTACTTTATGTTGCCAAATAGGAGTTATTACTTCCTTGATCAGGTTGCCGCTATTACATAATTTGAAAAAGGGCTAGAGAGAGAGAGTGGGCTTTCAAAGACTTAGAAAAAAAAGCATCTGCCCTCTGGGAGCCCATGGCTTAGAGACAATCAGAGGGCCCTGTCCATGCTGGACTTCCTGGGCCAAGGGGGCTGCATTTCAGGGTTACACTCTGTTTATTTGTTTTGCTTATCTTTGTTCATAATGACAAAGGCAAAGAAGAACTATGAGCAGAAATGCCGGGACAAAGATGAGGCAGAACAGGCCGTCAGCCGGAGTGCCAACCTGGTGAACCCGAAGCAACAAGAAAAGGTACCCGGGAGGGCTGACAACCCAAAAAATCCGAGATTGACCAATATCAGGCTAAAGCCAGTTATGAATATTCATAAGAAATGAACCTGTACCCTAAACCCCTGGCAATATCTTCCTTCACGTATCGGGGTCTTCTGAACCTGAAAAACCACTGCCACATTTTTGGGGGTTGGGGGAAGAGTGATAGAAGCACGGTTATGAGGGAGGGAGTTGGGGTGATAAGAGGTTGGAGGGGTTTCCCAGTTGTTTTCATTTTTCTTAAATACTCAGCTTATGTATTCTTTGTAGTCATGTTGCCTTTTGCTTGGGTGGACTACAAATTTAATTTTGTAAAATCTAGATACAAGATTTCTGCAACGAGAGGACTGGGTGTGTCTTTAGAAAGACACTGGGTAAGATGCTTTATGGATATTTTTCAAGACTGATAAGATTGCAGGGCACGTTGAATTATTTGCTCATGAGGGAAATGTACATAGGACTTGCACTAGACCTGGTCTCTTCATAGTTACTGCTTTTCAATCTGTTTTGCCTATGGAAGCCTTGTCCAGCATTCCCAATGCTTGCTATTTTTTTTTTTCTGTTTGTTTTCACAGCTTTTTGTGAAACTGGCAACTTCAAAGACTGCAGTAGAAGACTCCGGTGAGGGGCAGTTCCTACGAATGGGGGAGAGTTGCTGGTGGGGTCTATGTTATCCTAAATGTGTCCCTGAGAAAGGGAGTTTTATATACCTTAAAGAGAGAATATAAGGATATTCAGCAGGATTAGTGAGATATCAGAAGGGAAAAAGGGAGGAAGGAAGGGAGGGAAGAAAGAAGGGAGGAAAGGAAAGAAGAGGAGAGAGGAAGGGAGGGTGTATTAGAATTCCGGAAGGTGGGAGGAGGCTATGAGGCAGCCGTTTCTGGCTGCTGTCTGCTTAGATCTTGCTGCCTTACATGGGAGTAAGTGGTGATGGTGCAGTCATGTGGTAGCGGCTTTGCAATAAGGTGCTTCCTCTGATGTATTGGTAGCCCTTATCTGCTGTGAAACAGCCAAGCTGCAAGGCCTTGTTATCACTGAAATATAAGACCCAAACCAGGCGTTTGCAAAAGCTCCTAATTCCCAGAATATCTTGCCGGAAATATCCCTTGTAACTGTGGTCATGTAAGATCTTAATCTTTACATTAGAAACTAAAGTAACTTGGTGCCCCTTTAGGGCCCAAGGTAGTTCTCTTCTCTGCACCCTTCCTCAGACAATTCTGAAAATGAAAAGTGATGGGAAGTATTGAGGTAGAATTAGACAAAGAAAACTTTGCTGAGGTTTCTTATCAGCTTTCACTTCTCCTTCCTTAGAACATTTCTTTCTCAATGTTTGGTCCAATGTGTAAAAAGACAGTGACACTCTGCTTCACCTGCTTCACCAAATATGATGAGGGTGAGAGATGCAATAACTCCCAGTGCTCAGAGTCCTGGGGGCCTTGTGAGCTGAGCACAACTCGGATGAGTTTCTTTTGCCATCTGAGATGAGCCTGTGGGGGTATCTGCGAGCCATCTTCCTGTCTAGTTTCTGACCCAGGTCTCTCCCTTCTGTTGCAGACAAAGCATACATGCTGCACGTCAGCACCCTGGATAAGGTCCGAGAAGAGTGGCAGAGTGAGCACATCAAGGCCTGTGAGGTATCCGTAACGGGAAGCTGCTCAGGACTGCGGGGCGGGGGTGCGGGGGGTGTAACAGGAAGCTGCTCAGGACGGGGTGGGTGGAACTGGGCGGGGAATGGAGGGGGGAGCGGGGAGGTGGAGATGGGGGGGCAGGGGCCGGGTCTTCTGCCCAGAACCTGGAGAGTCTACTTTTGTAGAAATGATCTGCCCCGATTCTCATAGAGTTACAGAGCTTGAGGGCAAATTAGAAAACAGACATTTGGTAGGGCACAGTGGCCCATGCCTGTGATCCCAGCATTTTGGGAGGCTGAGGCAGGTGGATCACCTGAGGTCAGGAGTTCAAGAGCACCTGGTCAACACGGTGAAACCCCATCTCTACTAAAAATACAAAAATTAGCCAGGTGTGGTGGCACACGCCTGTAATCCCAGCTACTCTAGAGGCTGAGGCACGAGAATAACTTGAACTTGGGAGGCGGAGGTTGCAGTGAGCCAAGATCACGCCATTGCACTCCAGCCTGGGTGACAGAACAAGACTCCTCTCCAAAAAAACAAACAAACAATAAAAGAAATCAGAAATTTAAGTGAAGAATGGAAGGAACTGGAATAGTTTTCCCCAAACCTTGTCTGCCTTGTTTCCATCCTGACCATGCTGTCCAACTATTCAAAGCTTTGGTCTCATGTTGGGTTAGCACAGGCATAGAATAGCTGCATCAGTTAATGGTCGATTACGTAATTACCTTTGGAGAGCCTGGCCTGTACTCAATACGCTCTAAAGGGAATGCTGACAGCAAGTGAGCAGGCTTTGGAGGTTGGTTTGTTTGCTTTTTGTTTGTTTTGAGTCGGGCTCTCACTCTGTCACCCAGGCTGGAGTGCAGTGGCACGATCAGAGCTCACTGCAGTCTCAAACTCCTGAGCTCAAGTGAAGTAGGTGGGACTACAGGCAGGCACCACCATGCCTCATTAATTATTTATTATTTATTTTATTTTTAAAGAGACAGGGTCTTGCTGTGTTGCCCAGGCTGGTCTTGAGCTCCTGAGTCTCAAGCAATCCTTCCACCTTGGCCTCCTGAGTCGTCGGGGTTACAGGCGTGAGCCACCATGCAAGGCTGGAGGGTATTTTTTTCTTTTTTTTACTCTCCTCATACCTTCAGTTTCATCACTGCTCCCCTTCTTTTGCTGCAAATGACCTCACAATTTCCAAGAGAAAATAAAAAACGTAACTTGGAAGCTTCCTTAATTTTCTGTCACCCTGCCTACACATTTTCTTCCAGTGGTTCTCAAAGTGAGGTCCTAGGACCGGTAGCATCAGCATCACCTGGGAACTTGTTAGAAATGCAGGTTCTCTTGGGAGGCCGAGACGGGCGGATCACGAGGTCAGGAGATCGAGACCATCTTGGCTAACACTGTGAAACCCCGTCTCTACTAAAAAAATACAAAAAACTAGCTGGGCGAGGTGGCGGGCGCCTGTAGTCCCAGCTACTCGGGAGGCTGAGGCAGGAGAATGGCGTAAACCCAGGAGGCAGAGCTTGCAGTGAGCTGAGATCTGGCCACTGCACTCCAGCCCGGGCGACAGAGCGAGACTCCGTCTCAAAAAAAAAAAAAAAAAAAAAAAAAAAAAAAAAAAAAAAAAAAGAAATGCAGGTTCTCAGACCCACCTCAGACCTACAGAATCAGAAACTCTGGGGGTAGAGCCCAGCAATCTCTGTGCTAATAAGCCTTCCAAGTGATTCTGATGTGAATTCAAGTACGAGAATTGTTGGCAGACATGCCTGCCCCACTCCTTTTTTCTCCTTAGCATGGAAAAGGGGCTATTCCTTCCTCGTTCAAGATCTTTTTTCATCCATCTTGCCTTTCCCCACCTTCTTGGACATAGAGAACTTGTCAACTTCTGTTATCTTGCACACAGACTCAGCTCTTTCCTAGCTTTAAGACCCACCAGTTCGGCCAGGCATGGTGGCTCATGCCTATAATCCCAGCACTTTGAGAGGCCAAGGCAGGCAGATCACCTGAGGTCAAGAGTTCAAGACCAGCCTGGCCAACATAGTGAAACCAGTCTCTACTGAAAATACAAAAATTAACTGGGTGTGGTGGCAAGCACCTGTAATCCCAGCTACTTGGGAGGCTGAGGTGGGAAAATCACTCGAGCCCGGGAGGTGGAGGTTGCAGTGAGCTGAGATCATGCCACTACACTCTAGCCTGGGTAACAGAGTTAGACTCCATCTCAAAAAACCCCAAAAATAATAATAATAAAAAAAAACCCAGTAGTTCTTGCTTTCTATCTACGACCCTACTTACCCCCACCCTTCTTCACAGCCACGCTTTTTGAAGGAGCTGTCTCCAAGTCCTTGTTGTCCTGTCTGTCCCAGCCTACAGCATCTGGGATTTGCTTCCTTGCAGCTGCTGTCTTGGAGGGCACCAGCAATCCCTTGGCATGAGGGCCAGTGGGCCTTTGCAGTTTCTAATCTTATTTGACCTCTCTCTGCCATCTGATACTGTGGGTCATTATGCTTCTCCTAAAACACTGTTTTCTGCTTTACTTTAGTAACTCCACACTCTTAAGGAAAAGCCTAGAATGAGGCCATTTTAAAATAAGGTTTAAAAACATGTAAAGCAGTATCATATACATTTTATGGATACATATATAACGTAAAAACCTGCATAAAGGCCAGGCACAGTGGCTCACGCCTGTAATCCCAGCACTTTCAGAGGATGACATGGGTGGATTGTTTGAGCCCAGGAGTTCAAGACCAGCCTGGGCAACACAGTGAAATTTTGTCTCTACAAAGAAATATAAAAATTAGTCAGGCATGGTGGCAGAGGCTACTTGGGAACCTGAGGCGGGAGAATTAGTTGAGCCCGTGAGTTTGAAGGTCAGTGAGCCATGAGCGCACCACTGCTCTCCAGCCTAGGTGACAAAGTGAGACCCTATCTCAAAACAAAACAAAATAAAACCCCCCAAAACCAAACAACAAAACAACCCCTCCCCATAAAACAAAACAAAACAAAACAAAACACCTGCGTAAGAATGATACAATTCAGGATAATGGCTATCTGGGGAAGGAGGAAGGTGATAGAAACTGGGTAAATCACACAGGGGCTTTTACAGAATCTGAAACAAATATGGCTAAAGTTTTTGACAAAGCTGGGTAGTTGGTATATAGGTATTTATGATACTGCTATCTGATTCTATGTGAAATATCCCATAACAAAACTAATGTAATATTAATAAATTATTATACTATGTTATATAGACATAAAAATATTTAGAGGTGAAATAATGCATTTGTTTCAAAATACTCCAGACAAGTAGGGTAATTGGTAGAGATATAGATAAAACAGAATTGGTTGTGAGTTGATAAATGTTTAAGCTGGTGATGAGTATGTAGGGATTCATCATACTATCTGTACCTCTCTACTCTTGTATATGTTTGAAGTTTTGTTTTATTTTATAATAAGTTTTAAAATGTAGCAAATTTTAAAAGGCATTCAAAATTTTATGGTTTTGAATAAAACCTATAGTATGAGATATGAAATTGAATCAGAAACTATGGAGGTAGAGCCCAGCAATCTCTATGCTAATAAACCTTGCAAGTGATTCTGATGTGAATTCAAGTATGAGAACCACTTACAGCCATGCCTGTCCCCATCCTTTTCTCCTCATAGAGTGGCAAAGGGGCTGTGGTGTATAAAAGCTATGGTATATAAAATTCATTCATGTTAAAAATAGCTATGGTATTCAATATTTTAAAAACACACTGATATATCACATCCACTGTTGAATAGAATGCCATCTGCTTCATAGAATAGCTTGATTTTTCTAAAGGTGATATTTGTTTATATCCAAAAAACTATCTCAGGCAGACTTTTATTTTAACTCTTTTATTAAGGAAAAACAATTAAACATACACAAAGGTAGAAGACAAGTACATGGCCTCCCATGTACTCATCAACCAACATCAACAGTTATGACCATCTTGCCAGTTAAACTCATTCATTCCAGGGTGGGAGGGGCAGCATGTTGAATCTGAGGCTCTGGCAGGCTGCTCAGGTGGAGATGTTGTTAGATATTTGGAAATGTCAGTAGGAACTCAGTTAGAACATTGGTATCTGGGATCATCATTACTTTTTATCCTCAGAACTATTTCGAAGCCTGTTTGTGTTACTATATTAGGATTTGTTTGCATTCTTTGTGGTATGAGTTTATGAGCATCCTCAGTGGTGGGGGAGAAGTATTCTAAATTGTACAATAAGTTTATAGATAACTAAAGGTTGACACTGTTTCTTAAGTCACAGCCAGCCAAAATGAATGGCCCTTTTCCTTGCATATTTATGTACATGTAGCTATTTTTCTGTAGGCATTTGAGGCTCAAGAATGTGAACGAATAAACTTCTTCCGGAATGCATTGTGGTTACATGTGAATCAGCTGTCACAACAATGTGTCACCAGTGATGAAGTAAGTCAGAGGCATCCACTGAGGATTGTCCTGTGCATGTTGGATACATTAGAGTAGAAGGAACTATAGATACTGATTGGTTCACTTCGCCCCTGGTGAGGTAAGGTTACTTGCCTAAGGCCATACAGTGAGTTGATAGAAGGATCCAGACAACATGTAACCTGACTCCTGGCTCTTTTGCCACCATGATTTTCTCATTAAGAGATTCATGGCTGGGAGCAGTGGTTCACACCTGTGATCCCAGAACTTTGGGAGGCTGAGGCGAGTGGATCACCCAAGGTCAGGAGTTTGAGACCAGCCTGGCCAACATGGTGAAACCCTGTCTCTACTAAAAATGCAAAAATTAGCTGGGCATGGTGGTTATTTATATATATATAAATAATAATATATATCTTATTTATATATATATATCTTATTTATATATATATAAATAAGAAATTCATAGTTAGGGCACAAAAGAAAAATTCAGAGTTAGGGCAGGAGAACAGATAGAATCCAAATATAGTTTCATGTACGGAAGACAGATGTCACAGCATGTATGTGCATCCCAGACACGGCTCCATTCTGGAATGGGGTCACTCCAGGACAGCACTAAATACTAGGACACTGACCCTTTCCCAGGCTAATGGTTGCTCCAGGGCTCAGACTTACTTCAACAGTATTCACTGGTCCATTGTCCAGGCTTAAGCCATTGTCCAGGCTTAACCTGTACACAGCAATAGTAATGGGCTCCCCACATCTCAGAGGCGTCAAATCAAGTTATCACAACCTTCTTTGCTAAGGTGTAGCCACTCTCACTTAGAGGAGACATTCACCTTAGAAGAACAACTAAACACCCAGAAAACCGATAGGATTGAATGGAAAACTCTTCTTTAAGTAATTGTCTTTGCATTTGTGTGTGGCATTGGTTTTGTGCCATAGGATTTGATATCTACTCTTTGGTTTCATCAGTATTTTTAAGTTTTATCCAAGGCTGGGTGCGGTGGCTCATGCTTGTAATCCCAGCACTTTAGGAGGCCAAGGTGGGCGGATCACCTGAGGTCAGGAGTTTGAGCCAGCCTAGCCAACATGGTGAAACCCCGTCTCTACTAAAAATACAAAAATTAGCAGGCATGGTGGTGCATAGTGCCAGCTACTAGGGGGGCTGAGACAGGAGAATCGCTTGAACCCAGGAGGCAGAGGTTGCAGTGAGCCAAGATCATGCCACTGTACTCCAGCCTGGGTGACACAGTGAGACTCCGTCTCAAAAAAAAAAAAAAAAAAAAAAAATTCAGCCAAGACTTTTGTCCTGCCACAAAGATACATTTTCTGTCATCTTTAAAAAATTAATAGCAGATGTAGGTGAGGCACGGTGGCTCACACCTGTAATCCTAGCACTTTGGGAGGCCAAGGCAGGCAGATTGCCTGTGGTCAGGAGCTCGAGACCAGTCTGACCAACATGGTGAAACCCATTTCTAGTAAAAATACAGGCCGGGCGCGGTGGCTCAAGCCTGTAATCCCAGCACTTTGGGAGGCCGAGGCGGGCGGATCACGAGGTCAGGAGATCGAGACCATCCTGGCTAACACGGTGAAACCCCGTCTCTACTAAAAAAAAAATACAAAAAACTAGCCGGGCGAGGTGGCGGGCGCCTGTAGTCCCAGCTACTCGGGAGGCTGAGGCAGGAGAATGGTGTAAACCCGGGAGGCGGAGTTTGCAGTGAGCTGAGATCTGGCCACTGCACTCCAGCCTGGGTGACAGAGCGAGACTCCTTCTCAAAAAAAAAAAAAAAAAAAAAATACAAAAAAAATTAGCTGGACGTGGTGGCATGCGTCTGTAATCCCAGCTACTCGGGAGGCTGAGGTAGGGGAATTGCTTCAACCAGGGAGGTGGAGGTTGCAGTGAGCTGAGATCGTGTCACTCTACTCCAGCCTGGGTGACAGAGCAAGACTCTGTCTTAAAAAAAAAAAGAAATAATAAAATAAAAAAAAATTAATAGCAGATGTGCATCAGAGAAAAGCTCTAATATGAATCTGGGACTTTGGAATGTGTTCTTTTATTTTTCAAAACAAGAAAATTTGGAAGAGTCAGCTCTCTATCAAACCCATGGTTTTTTTTGTTGTTGATGTTTTTTTTTTTTTTTTTGAAATGGAGTCTCACACTATCGCCTGGGGTTGGAGTGCAGTGGCACGATCTCGGCTCACTGCAACCTCCGCTTCCTGGGTTCAAGCAATTCTTCTGCCTCAGCCTCCCAAGTAACTAGGATTACAGGCGCCCACCACCACACCTGGCTAATTTTTTGTATTTTAAACAGAGATGGGGTTTCACTATGTTGGCCGGGCTGGTCTCGAACTCCTGATCTTGTGATCCGCCCACCTCAGCCTCCCAAAATGCTGGGATTACAGACATGAGCCACCGCGCCCTGCCTCAAACCCATGTTTTTAAGGAGCTGTGTCACAATTATCTCAACATACTTCTACCTATTAATTGACCTTTTTTATTAGATGTACGAACAAGTCCGAAAGAGTTTAGAAATGTGCAGCATTCAGAAGGACATTGAATACTTTGTGAATCAACGCAAAACTGGACAGATTCCACCAGGTGAATGGGGTGGTGGGGTGGGGCGTGTTATTTACACAATTCTATTAGCCTTTCTTGTTAGATGTCATTAAGGATGAAAGATGCCTGCCTCTTCATGTTCTGTTTCTTGGTGACTCTCCTAGCACCCATCATGTATGAGAATTTCTACTCCCCCCAGAAGAATGTAGTCCCACCGGGAAAGGCTACAGGGCCTAACTTGGCAAGGTAATAATAATAACCAGCTGCCTTTCACATGAAGAAAATTACTTTCAGCAAACATTGTTATCATGACTATTCTAAGACTTGTTGGAATTGGAATATATCTACTACTGCATCTGCTTAATAAGGCTGCTTGCTTTTTGGAAATGGTATTTTTAGGACAAATATTAAGTGGATTTTAATAGTCATAGTTTAGGGAGGAGTATATCATGCATGAACTTGATCATTACTGTTCATGTATGAATCCTATACTTTTCTTATAGCCTGTAGAAAGCAGGGGTCAGCAAACTATGGCCCCTGAGAGTTAAATTCATTTTTGTAGGGCCTGTGAGTTAAGAATAGTCTTTACATTTTTAAATGGCTGGAAAAAAGACGATACTATTTTGTGACATGTGAGAATTATTTGAATTTCAAATTTCAGTGTTCCTCTATCAAGTTTTATGGGCACACAAGCACCCTCACTCACTGAGGTTTTGTCTATGGCTGCTTTGCCACTAGAGATGAGTAGAGTTGCAAGAGAGACAGTATGTGGCTAGCAAAGTCTAAATCATTTATTACTTGGCCCTTTACTCAAAAAGTTCACTGCCGTTCATGTAAAGGATCCTGCGGGAAGAGAAACTTCTGTTTGACATAGTCAGCTTGCAGTCTAAGCTTTTGAATTTTCACTCCAGTTTTGTTAAAGATGAGGAGTGCCTGGGAAGGATTGCATGATCATTATCAATATTTAAGCCTGTCAGGCACTGTTTAAAACCGTTAGTGTGAATTAGCTGATTTAATCCCCACAGTGAGGTAGGAGCTGTTTATACTTCCTATTTTACGTATGAGGATGTGGATGTTCAAGGCACTCAGGGAGTCTTTCCCACACAGCTAAGATTTTAATCCTGCCAGTCTAGGCTGTGGGGATAAGGCTCTGTGCTACTAATCACTGTGCATGCTGCCTCTTGCCATAATAGAACGTCTGCAACGTAGATTTCCGTAGGTCAGTGCTACAGATCATTTGCTTTAGGTGAGCTTTCTTGACCCTCCAGTGCAGAAACCAGATCTGATTAGAGTACAATAGGCTTGTAGCAAGAAGTAAAAAAATTATAAAAATAACAAGAACTTATCTAAAATACTTTGGTTTTCATTTCTTACAGGAGAGGACCCCTCCCAATTCCTAAAACCTCACCAGGTATGCCACTAAAAATGGTCTTTTGAAATTCTTATATTGCAAGGCAGGCGGATCACTTGAGGTCAGGAGTTCGAGACCAGCCTGGACAACATGGTGAAACCCTATCTCCCTAAAAATACAAAAATTAGCTGGGTGTGGTGGCGCGTGCCTGTAATCCCAGCTACTCAGGAGACTGAGGCACGAGTTTTGTTTGAACCTGGGAGGTGGAGGATGCAGTGAGCCGAGATTGCACCACTGCGCTCCAGCCTGGGTGACACAGTCAAACTGTGTCAAAAACAAAAAAAAAAAAACAAACAAACAGAAAACAACAACAAAATTCTTATATTGGGTTTTCTTTAAAATTAAATAGCTAGAACTTTGAAATAAAGGGAATGAAAGGATTAAATAGAATCAAATTCCCAAGGGAATGAGCCTCTATTAGAATCTTACTATAATACTACTTGTCACAGAGTGGAATATGGTAACTGGTGGTCTGTTTTGTAGCTTATCCAAGATAATTGTGTTACTGACATACCAAAATAAACTTATTGCAAGCAAATTTTACCTAAAAGATTATTTCAACTTGGACTGTGAGAACAGCAGAACTGAGATATAGTTCCCCTTGGGTTACACAGAAATACAATTTACAGAAGGCATGGACATCAGGAAACATGTCACTTAATGTTATCTTTAATGAGAACTTTCACTAATCACAGTAGTCTCTCTCTTTCTTTGAACTCCTATGACACCTCTGGGAGAAGTACACATCTTAGCACTTCTTATTAGTTGTATGGGATGTGAGGGCAGTCTGGCTGCAACATCTGTCAGCCTATTGTTTCCTAGGGTTGATTTGGCACATCTGGCTGGCTAGGCGGGTGTCCACTTCCTCCCTCACCAGTCCATGTGCGTCCCTGCCGAAGCTATGTGCTCAGTCAAAGAGCATGACCATTCCTGATAGAGGAGGGTCAGTCTTTGGTCAAGAGTATACAAATAGCTGCATTCCCCTGCAGCTACTCCAACTCTCATTAGTTGTATGCCTTGAATATTAATAAGATCCTGAGGTCAGGTACAACTTTATCTTCTGTATTACTCACAACACTTGACACAGTTCTGAGTAGATAGTAGGTGTTCAACATATATTTATTATTTGAGTAAAGAAAAGATATACCTATCCATGTTCAAGAGAATGAGTGTATTAATCTGTTTACATGCTGTTAATAAAGACATACCTGAGACTGGGAAGAAAAAGAGGCTTAATTGGACTTACAGCTCCACATGGCTGGGGGAGCCTCAGAATCATGGTGGGAGGTGAAAGGCACTTCTTACATGGTGGTGGCAAGAGAAAATGAAGAAGATGCAAAAGCAGAAACCATTGATAAAACTGTCAGATCTCGTGAGACTTATTCACTACCACTTCAACATTGTGTGGGAAACTGCCCCCGTGACTCAAATTATCTCCCACTGGGTCCTTCTCACAACAGGTGGAAATTATGGGAGGTACAATTCAAGATGAGATTTGGGTGGGGACACAGAGCCAAAACCTATCAATAAGGGAGGAGTTCAGCTTATGCTGTACTTAACAGTTTACTAAAAATTTAGTGATGGAAAAAAAATGTAGTGGCTGAAATTCTATCTTTGAACAATATGAAGAGTTAAGGTATTTTATTTCTTGTTGCTTTAGAATTACCACTTGGTAATGTAGGATGCTATTTCTGTCCATTTTTAAATATGATTTTACTGTGGGTACTGTACCTGAGCATTGCTGAAGAGGGCAAAGAAGTCAGAATAGTGATTTCCAGAATGTCCTCTGGTTTGGAGTAGTGACTACCATTTATAGTTTTTGTTGGCAGATCTATTTTCTCCTTACAAAATGGTAGTCACCAGAATCTCTAAGTGAGATGCCCTGGCTTGAAAAGGACTGAGATCTTATTATGAAAAATTGATGTTACTGTTGTTTTCTGTGTTCTGCCTTTTGCAGATGATCCTGATTACTCTTTGGTTGATGACTACAGTTTGCTCTATCAGTAACATCAATGGTAAGAACCTTTATTTTTCACGTAATTGAGTCACGTGTAGACTGGTAATTGTGCTGTTGAGGCCTTTGAAGTTTCTTTATAATACCACCACAAACTAGCAAGGCCTTGCATCAGGCAGGCACACTGGCCAGCATGCTGTCCCTTCAGGATGCCTCTCTGGATCCCACCGCTGGAAGCAGACTAGAGACCCCTCCATACCTATTTAAATGAGGCTATTTTCCTTCATTGATTATTCTGTAGTAACTCTTTATCTGCTTTTTGTTTGTTTGTTTGTTTCAAGGCAGAGTCTCGCTCTGTCACCCAGGCTGGAGTGCAGTGGTGCGATCTCAGCTCACTGTGATCTCCACCTCCTGGGTTCAAGTGATCCTCCCACCTCAGCCTCTTGAGTAGCTAGGATTACAGGTGCGCACCACCACATCCAGCTAATTTTTTTTGTATTTTTAGTAGAGACAGGGCTTCACCATGTTGGCCAGGCTGGTCTTGAACTCCTGACCTCAAGTGATCTACCTGCCTCAGCCTCCCAAAGTGCTGGGATTACAGGCATGAGCCACCATTGCTAGCCTTCTTTATCTACTCTTATTAAGCTCTTTTATAGTTATTACACACCTGGATTTAAGGCAGTTCTCATCAACAAAACACACATCATCCTCACTGTTAAAGTAATTTAGATTTTAGTTTACTCGTCCACCATCTAAAAGAGGAAAAGTCAAATAAAAAGAAGTGCACATGATATCACACTCACTGTACACACAAGGTCATCACAGAGGTCATCCTGCAGATTATTAATGCTCTGAACAAGCAAACCACGAGGATTCTTAGAAAAGGACTGAACACTGCTAAGCCAACTGCAGCTGCAAAGATATACTGCATGGTGACTCTTTTTCTTAGGCACTCAGGTGCTTGGAACATTCTCCAAGTCAAAATCATTCTTCACAGATGTGAAGAAATGCCTCAGAAGCCAAAGTAGCGATACTAAAAGAAACTCTTCATAAAGTATCATTCTTTTACCCCAATGGGCTTATCTTGGGGTAAAAGAATTATATAGGTACACACGAGCAAAGAAAAGGTCTGAAGAGATACATTCCTAAACAGGTAATATTTTTCCTTTCTGTTTTTGAATTTGTCTGCAATGAAAATGTGTTACTACTTTGACTAAAAACTGTTTTAAAGAGTTGGTCCACTTACATATTCCTGATCTCAGTGTGGACTGAGCTACACGTCTGAACTACACGTCTTCGCATTTCTTGTTACTTTATGCCCTAGATAATGGTGTCAGAAGACAAAGTGGCAGGCAGTGGGTGGGTGGGATGCCAGAAGTCAACTGAGAAAGGCAACAGCCCCTCTCTCACGCTTCCTGATTTGGTGTTGGTTACATATACTGTCCTTTATGAACCTAAACAGATTTTAACAGTGCTCCAGGGTGATTTTCTATAGTGTTCTATACCACCAAAGTGAGCACATCAAACATTGTTTGTCTCTAGTCCTCTAAAAACACCTACTTTGTGACTTATAGCCAACTGGCTATCTAGGACAGATGCCAACTTGTCCTAATTACATAAAAATAATCAGCTAATGACCGGGCACAGTGGCTCACATCTGTAATCCCAGCACTTTGGGAGGCCGAGGCAGGTGGATCACTTGAGACCAGCCTAGTCAACATGGTGAAACTCCATCTATACTAAAACAAAAAACTACAAAAAATTAGCCAGGCATGGTGGTGGGCACCTGTAGCCCCAGCTACTCAGGACCCTGAGGCAGGAGAATCACTTGAACCCGGGAGGTGGAGGTGGTAGTGAGCTGAGATCGCGCCACTGCACTCCAGCCTGGGCAACAGAGAGAGACTCAGTCTAAAAAAAAAAAAAAATCAGCTAGTTTCTATTATATTTAAACATAAGTCTTTAAATTGCTTAATATATTTAATATTTAAGCAACTTTGCTATAAAATATATGGAACTTGAAGACATAAAGTACCCTGTTCTCTAACTGTATATAACTTCAGACCTACAAATCTACAAATAAATTCTAGTCTTTACAGTCATCATTTCTTCTTCGTTTCATAAGCCTCCCTCTTTCTCATGGAAAGGGGCAAGGCCCTAGTTAAGGTAGAGTGGAAACCTGGTAAATCAATGACTTGGAATTCAGAGGTGGCACCTGCTCTCTGGAGCACTGTGTAGATAATGGGCAGGCCATTGGCAGTCCTAAGTGTTTCTTTTTATTTTTTACCTCTTTCTTTTCTGTCCTTACTTGTTTGGGTAAAGAATATATTCTAGTAGCTTAATAGTACCACTTGACCCAACAACTGTAGTTCCTCAGAGTCGAAGAATGTGATGTTTGAATGCAAGATGCTAGTGCCAACACATTTACTTGAGTTATATCATTTCACTGGAGTTCACTGGAATCTGTGCCCATTCAATGAGTTGGGGTTCAACATATACATCAATTTCAGAAAATTTTAGAAAAGGGAGTATATAACACATTCATATTCAATATACGACATATACTGAATTTCAGAAAATTTTAAAGAAGGGAGTCTAATTTAGTGAGTAACTTACTAAGCAACTTATCATAACAATTAAAATAGTTTGAGTGAAGTTTTGGAAAATAAATTTAAACAGGGTCCCAGCACGGTAGCTCATGCCTGTAATTCTAGCACTTTGGGAGGCCAAGATGGGCGGATCACCTGAGGTCAGGAGTTTGAGACCAGCCTGGTCAACACGGTGAAACCCTATCTCTACTAAAAATACAAAAACTAGCCAGGCGCAGTGGCGGGTGCCTGTAATCCCAGCTATTTGGGAGGCTGAGGCAGGAGAATCACTTGAAGTCGGGAGGTGGAGGTTGCAGTGAGCTGAGGTTGCACCACTGTACTCCAGCCTGGATAACACAGCAAGACTCTCTCTCAAAAAAAAAAAAAAAAAAAAAAAAAAAAAAATTGAAACAGGAAGAGTTAGGAATTTATGATTTGTTTTGTAGTTGCTGATTTTAGCTGCTATTCCTGTTGTTAATTCTAACATGTTTAGGTAAAGATAGATTGAAAATTTCAAATTTAAAATATGTATAAAAATGTAAATGTATGTATTATTTACCACAGAGCAATGCCTTTATCATCACATTCCATTTCTCATTGCTTGGAATACCCATTCCTCACCATTTGTTTTCCTTGGCCTGCACCCTTATTCTTGTTGAATATACTCTCAAGGTAGGAGAGAGTGTTGACAAGCACTGTTCATTCATATGAAATTTCTTTGTGATTCTCTTTCAGAAACCAGAGCTTTTTCCGGCAAGTGCTTCTATGACATGGAACGGGCACCCAGAGCAGCAGGACCTATAGCCACGTTATGTTAGTCATGAAGACTTTGAAGTGAACCCTTGCTATAATTTTTTAGAGATTTAAAATTTATGGTAGACATTGAGGACAACATAAGCAAGTAGAGTTCTGCAGTTTTTTGAAGTTTACAAATTGCCCCATTCTGAAGAATTATTCTTTCCCAGTTACTCAGGTTGTGAATGAATTAGGTTTTCAACATGGGAAGCATGAAATCCACTTCGGGATTTGGAGTGTCCACTTGAGGAGCAGAGGTGGCAGCAGAGGATTCCGAGCCACCAGCTGCAGTAGTAGCGCCTTTGGCTTTGGGCAGCCTGGCTGTGGAGTTTCCACGGCGACACACAGCCTCAGTGGTGCAAGATTTAAAATTAACTTCCTTTTTGGCTGGAAGACTTAGAAGCCAGCTGATCACACTTTCTCATTTTACAGATGAGGAAACAAAGCCTACAAGTGTGAAATTAATTTCCTTACAGTTTTCCTAGCTGATTAGGGACAGAACCAGAACTAGAGCCCAAGCCCAACCCACATCACCATTCTTCTAACCCTTCCTGAAGTTGTGATACTTATGCTGAAATTTAAGATGCCAAATATTTTTGCCAGCACTTTTTCAATTGAGAAAATCACCAGGGTTTAAATGTCAGATTTATTTTTATGTGGATCACTGTGTGTACTGAACTATAGCGCATGGTATTTAATCTAATCTAAGGAGCCACTGATTGTAAAACATGCCATTATTTTATGTTGCACTAAGAAGGTGGGGTCGAGGAGTTGCCAATAAAGTTGTGACAGACCATTGATGGCCAAGCCCATTTGAATTTAAGATGCTAAAGTATGAAAAAAAAATACATCCTAGAATCAATGAAATACCATATTTTGACTCCATTCCTCAAGATCATTTTAGAGTTACAAAACCAGTCCTCAGTTTTGGGTCTTCACAGAGAATCTTTCCCTTGCTAGACCCCAGAATTTTAAATGCATCCGTCTTACACTTTCACAAATATTTGGGTTTTCCTTTTTCACTCACAAACAGCAGGGAAGTCATGTACTTTTTGTACAACATCTGTGCACTGTGAGAAAATGGTACCTTTTGGTTATTGACAAGTTAAAATAGCTCTCTCAGTTTTTCAGTATTACAGAGAGCAAATAGTTTCCTCTCCAGCTCTGTGCAGTAGCTTTTCCAGAACTATGGACAAATTGATCGAAAGAAGGTTGATTATTTCCCCATCTTTTCTTCCCTTTTCCTTCCTTCCTTCCTTCCTTCCTCCCTCCCTCCCTCCCTCCCTCCCTCCCTCCCTCCCTCCCTCCCTTCCTTCCTTCCTTCCTTCCTTCCTTCCTTCCTTCCTTCCTTCCTTCCTTTCTTTCTTCTTCTTCTTTTTTTTTTTTTTTGAGACAGAGTCTCGCTCTGTTCCCCAGGCTGGAGTGCAGTGGCACGATCTTGGCTCACTGCAACCTTTGCCTCCCGGGTTCAAGTGATTCTCCTGCCTCAGCCTCCTGAGTAGGTGGGATTACAGGCACCTGCCACCACACCTGGCTAATTTTTTTGTATTTTTAGTAGAGATGGGATTTCACCATATTGGCCAGGTTGGTCTCGAACTCCTGACCTCAGGTGATCCACCTGCCTCAGCCTCCCAAAGTGCTGGGATTACAGGCGTGAGCCACTGCACCCGGCCTATTTCCCCATCTTTCATGTAAGGTGCCACTGAACATGACAGCTTCTTGTCATGGCAGGAAACTTGCATCAGTTGGATATCCTTTTGAGAAACTGAATTTTGCAAAGGGCCAAACTTCTCCAAACTGAACGGGCTCAGGAAATGTTCCTTCACACTCAGAACATTGTATTTTTAAGTACATTATTTATTGTTGGCAGTTCCTCAGGGATTTCCCTTTTCTCTGTATTGGTCAGTGTAGTTGATGTAAAACTGTTTTGTGGATGGAAAATATTTTTATTTTATTGCTCTTTTAGTTTGGTAGGTTAAATAAAGTTTCTTGGTAATTTGGGATTTGTTTCGTATTTTTGTGTTGACCATATCGCTCTTCCAAGCTTTATTTGACCCCTTGCCACATTTGTGATTGTTAGGCTTCAAAAAGACAAACTCCTGGTCAGGGAAGCCAAATGGAGATGGTGCCGAACTACTTTGCACTAATCCTTCAGAGGTCAGTTGCAGTGTTACTTCCTCTGGGAGACACCGTTTCTGCCTTCAGACTAGGTTGGATCCAACTACTATATCTCTCCGCCCCCTCCATTTTCCTTGTTATGATATGATTCACCTTTGAAATTAATTGTTCAAAGTCTGTCTTCCTTTTTAGACTGGAACCCCAATGGTAGCAGGGCTGTTGTCTATTCTTTTTCCTGCTGTATCTCCAGCACCTGGCACGTAGTAGTGACAATGAAAGAATTAGTGGCCTATAAGAAAACATAGCTAGAGAAACAACCACTTGAAAGAGAAATAAGAAGTGCAAAGTGAGTGAAGCCAGTCAAATGAGTACATGTGTTAAATTTAGTAAATGTGAGCTATTCTATAGACTGTTGGTATATTAATTTGGGTTCCATCAGAAGCAGACCCTGAGATAAGGATTTGTGTGCAAGTACTTTTTCCAAAAAGTACCAGTATGGAAGTGGGGACATGAAATAGGGAAAAGAAGAAAGGCAAAAAAAGCATGCTTTATGAAGTAAGCTACATGGCAGGCAGCTGGAGCTTACTCTTGTTGAAGACTCCCGGGAAACAGTGCAGAACACAACATTGGGGCCAGGCACGATGGCTCATGCCTGTAATCCCAGCACTTTGGGAGGCCGAGGTGGGCAGATCACCTGAGGTCAAGAGTTCCAGACTGGCATGGCCAACATGGTGAAATCCTGTCTCTACTGAAAATAAAAAAATTAGCCGGGCATGGTGGCACGTGCCTGTAATCCTAGCTACTCAAGAGACTGAGGCAGAAGAATCGCTTGAACCCGGGAGGTGGGGGTTGCAGTAAGCCAAGATCACACCACTGCACTCCAGCATGGGCAACAGAAAAGCTAAAACAAAACCAAAAAAACCCAAAAGAACACACACACACTTAGGAGATATTGACCTAAGCCGCAAGGGAGCTGGAGTATTTATTCACCAACTCTTGTCAGTCACTGGTTGCGAATACTCCCAGGAGGCATTAATTTCCTGGCACTTCTGGGCTGTCTCCAATGCTAGAGAATGGTCTGAGAGGGTCCTTAGGCAGGGACACAGTTCCTGACAGTTGGAACTGTGTGTTTAAGGAATTGAGAGGTACTGAGGGGATGTGGATGGGACGTTGACAGCATCTGACCCCCACATGGTTCAGACGCATCCATACCCCACATTTTACTCCATCCTAGCACTACTTCTTCAAGTCCCAACTTCCAAAAGCCAACCCACATACATATAAATGAAACAGTTAGCAGGACGAGCTATATTTCCTGGTCTTAGAGATAATCCTAAATCCATAATTGATATTCATCATCTCCTTCCTCCATTCCCTTTTATGGATGAATCGTGCACCCCACCGTCACACACAATTCATATGTTGAAGTCCCAACTGCTAGCCAGTACTTCAGAATTTGACCATGTTTGGAGATAGAGCCTTTAAAGAGGTGACTAAGTTGAAGGGAGGCTGTTGAGGTGGGGCCCTAATCCTAGTGACTGGTGTTCTTCTAAGAAGAAGAAGAGGCCAGGTGCGGTGGCTCACGCCTGTAATCTCAGCACTTTGGGAGGCCATGGCTGCCAGAACACTTGAGGTCAGGAGTTTGAGACCAGCCTGGCCAATATGGTGAAGCCCCATCTCTACTAAAATACAAAAATTAGCTGGGTGTGGTGGCAGGCACCTGTAATCCCAGCTACCTAAGAGGCTGAGGCAGGAGAATCACTTGAACCCCGGAAGCGGAGGTTGAAGCAGTGAGCCAAGATCACGCTACTGCACTCCAGCCTAGGTGACAGAGGGAGACTCTGTCTCAAAAAAAGAAAAAAAAAAAAAAAAAAAAAAAAAAAGAAGAGGAAGAGACAACAGGAGCACGTGTTTACAAAGGAATGAGCATGTGAAGAGGCAGCAAGAGGGTGGCCATCTGCCAGTGACAAGCCCAGGAAAGAGGCCTCAGAGGAAACCGACTCTGCACCTTGCTCTCCTTACTCTTGGACTTCCAGCCTCTGGAACAGAGAGAAAATAAATTTTGGTTGTCTAAACCACCCAATCTGTGTTTTTTTTTTTTTTTTTTTTTTTTTTTTTTTTTTTTTATGGCAGCCCTAGTGAACTAAGGCACAGACATTCTAGAATCCTCTTAAACTTGGCTAGTTCGTCTGCTTGTCTAGGTTGCTTGACTGGTGGGATAACCTGCATCTTCCTCCCCGGCGGCGGTGGTGGGGGAGGTGGTCTTAGCCCTGGTTATCAGGCTTTTGTCCCATTTGCTGAAATTGTCAGTTTATGTTAATTACCAGGCATGGGAACACAAGGAAGCACCCCAGGGAAACTCCTGCATTCCAGATATATTCATCCTTGCCCCCTTTTTCTCATGATACTAACTCCTGTTGGGATTGGTATGCCTCTCTTTATCTGCTGGTCTGTTGGTATGAGGAATCCCAATAGCCCAGGCATTGGCCATAGTTTTATGGAACCCTTTCTATATACCCTGGTATAGGTATCCCCTGCCAGCCTCCTAAAGTCAGGAGTTTTTGTCTGGCAGAGCCTAAAGTTGAAGGGATGGGAAGCACAAATTGCCCCGTGGGTCAGTGGGAGCTATAGTGACAGACACCACTCTTACCTCTTGGTGTCTGTGAGAAACAAACTCACCCATCCAAACCCAAAGAATGGACTCAGAGACTTGGAGAACATCACAAGTGAGACTTTTAATGACGGTCTTGCAAGATCAGGTGTCTGATGGGCAGGCACACCCAGCACAATTTCAACAGGCAATTTATCACCTAGTGCACAGGTTCCTCCCCTGGTTCCTCACAGGCTGAGTATGATGGGGTCACAATCTTCCTGGACATCGCCAATTGATTGTTGGGTAAAGGTTTTAGGTATTTTTTTAGGGTTGTCTTGCTGCATCTTGTTGCAGCCCACAATGCATTGCAATCCTAGCTCAGGTGCTGTTCAAGTATTGGACTTATAACCTAAATAGCTGGGCAGGCTGACAAGAACAGACAAAATGAACTACTGTGCAGGCTGGTAAACTTTCATCCTAGATTAAACTGCTTTGGTTCAGCTGAGGGCAACTAAGTTATGGGTAAGGCGGAGGCCAACAAGCAGGCGTTGGCTATCCAAGCGGAGGCCTCACATATCCTGTTTCTTTTGTAGTTTGCTGATCTAAGCCAGTTCAAGGCACTTTGTCTTGGAAATGGACCACTGTATACATAATTTTCTTCAGTTCCCAGACTGTGTTTTCCACCCGTTGGAGTCATAACATGCAGTACCAGATTGTGGTCATATAAACACCAATACCTCATCATCAGGGCCAGCACCCCAACTTTGCAAGGTATTATTCTCAAGCTGTTGCACCTTTAAGAGAACATTCCAGTGATTCTATCAGGACAGCAGCTTCTAGGTGATGCGGTACACAGTAGACAAAGGGGAACCGATGGGGATTTGTCCATGTCGTACCACCTTTGCCGTAAAGCGAATATCTCTTAGTGTAAGATTTGCGTTCTCAGCCAGATGTGGTGGCTCATGCCTGTAATCCCAGCACTTTGGGAGGCTGAGACAGGTGGATCACAAGATCAGGAGTTTGAGACCAGCCTGATCAACATGGTGAAACCCTCTCTCTACTAAAAATACAAAAAATTAGCCGGGTGTGGTGGCATGCATCTGTAATCCCAGCTACTCAGGAGGCTGAGGCAGGAGAATCGCTTGAACCCAGGAGGCAGAGGTTGCAGTGAGTCGAGGTCACGCCACTGCACTCCAGCCTGGGCAACAGAGCGAGACTCTGTCTCAAAAAAAAGAAAGAGAAAAAAAAAAGGTTTGCATTCTCAACGGGGGCAGTATTGCCACCAAGGGGGTGAAAATTGGTTATTGATAGACAAAACAAACCTTACTATTTTTATGTATAAAGCATGGATAAACATACACTGCATAAAAAGAAATACAGCTGTGCATGCTGGCTCACGCCTGTAAACCCAGCAATTTGGGAGGCCAAGGCGGGCAGATCACGAGGTCAGGGGTTCAAGACCAGCCTGGCCAACAGGGTGAAACCCCGTCTCTATTAAAATACAACCAATTAGCTGTGCGTAGTGGCAGGTGCCTGTAATCCCAGCTGCTCGGACAGCTGAGGCAGGAGAATCACTGGAACCCAGGAGGTGGAGGTTGCAGTGAGCCGAGATTGTGCCGCTGCACTCCAGCCCTGGCAACAGAGTGAGACTCTGTCTCAAAAAAAAAAAAAGGAGAAGAAGAAATACAGTATATCTGTGGTATTAAAATTTCATGGAAGTTTTTGAATTCAGAAGGCATGTAAAAAAAAAAAAAAAAGAAAAAGAAAAGAATAAAAAAAGAAAAGTTTCATAGGGTGACAATTAGGAAAAAAATGTCTAAAAAGGCTCTTAAGGGAGTGATAATGAAAAAAAAAATTGAAGACCAGGTGCGGTGGCTTATGCCTGTAATCCCAGCACTTTGGGAGGCCGAGGCAGGCAGATCACTTGAGATCAGGAGTTCAAGACCAGCCTGGCCAGCATGGTGAAACCCTGTCTCTACTAAAAATACAAAAATCAGCTAGGCCCAGTGGCACGTGCCTGTAATCCCAACTACTCGGGGAGGCAGGAGAATCGCTTGAACCTGAGAGGCAGAGGTTGTAGTGAGCTGTGATTGCGCCACTGCACCCCAGCCTAGGAGAGAGAGCAAGACTCCGTTTCAAAAAAAAAAAAAAAAATAATAATAATAATAATAGAAAAAAAATTGAGAAACACTGGTTTAAGATGATGTTATTGGAAACCATAATGTTACATTAGATACTCTATAAGCTCCTGGATTGTGGTGCTGGCAGAGGCAATGCTAGTAGAGAGAAATGCTTCCAGGGTAGAATGGGTTTGATAGAATCAATTTGCCACCAAGTGGCTGGTTGGTCTCCTTGAGGACTGGTAACATTTTTAGAGCTCAGCCTCAGTCTTTAGGCTAATGGGTCAGGCATTCAGTGGTAGTTGCTACATCAGGGTTGGTGAACAGTGAAGTCCCCATAGCTCCATTCCTGCCACCATGGCTCTCTGTTAATGGGCCCATTGAGGAAGCACCAGAGTGGCCAAGGACAGAGGCCTGCTTACCGCACTGGATGCATCACCCCCACCACCTGGTTGCTCTGTACCTGCTCTGTGATGGATATTCTCTCACAGGCCTTGGATATGGGACACAAAGAATTGCACGTTTTGTTGCCTAATCCCAGAGGCCAATCACCTGCTTCTTCCCTAGGACTCTTTGTCTTTAGTCTTCTATTTATTTTTTATTTTTATTTGTTTTTAAGACAGTCTTACTGTGTCATCCAGGCTGGAGTAGAGTGGTGTGATCTCGGCTCACTGCAGCCTCTGTCCTCTGGGTTCAAGCAATTCTCCTGCCTCAACCTCCTTAGTAGCTGGGATTACAGGCACACACCACCACGCCTGGCTAATTTTTGTATTTTTAGTAGAGACAGGGTTTTATCATGTTGGTCAGGGTGGTCTCGAACTCCTGACCTCAAGTGATCTGCCCGCCTCAGCCTCCCAAAGTGCTGGGATTACAGGCATGAACAACCACGCCCAGCCTGTCTTCAGTCTTCTAATTCCTCCCTTGCCAATCAGTCAGGTCGCGTGCCACAGTCCAGGAATCTCTCTCTATATTTACCATGGGCAACGTTTCCCTTCACAGCAAGCTGATGAGCAGCTGGACTGCTTGACTCCTGCGCTTTGGGAGTATTCCTCTTCGCTGCTGTTTTCCACAGTCCCTTCTGCGTGGGACTGTCATGTGGCAGCAGTCCATATAGGTACAGAGCAACAATTAACATACAGACCTGCCCTATTCTTGACCGGGCCTGAGTTTTTCTCCATTAACTGGGTTGAAGGATGCCTTCTCTGAGGCCACAGGTATGAGGTGAGGGAGAGGCACAGGTACAACAGAGAAAGGTAATTGATGAGTCTGCATCACCTTTTGGGGCAACGTACTTGTGCTCCCTGGATTTGCTTAGGCCTGATCCAGAATGTACTGTTTCTACCCTGTGCAGTCATACGTACCTGCAGTCCCAGCTACTTGTGAGGCTGAGGTGGGAGGATCCCTTGAGCCCAGGAGTTTGGGACCAGCCTGGGCAACATAGTGAGATGCCATCTCTATAAACAACAATAACAAAGAAACCAGAATGTACCATTTCCACTGGATTACTGATGTGTCCTCCTGACCTGTGACTCGGGATCTGAAGAAAGATAAAGTAATTTGGAAGTAACATCATTTCTTTTTATATTCATGTTACCTTTATAATTTTGTAAAATGCATCTCTTTAAATGACGCCACAAGGGCTTTCTGGCTTTCCCACTATTCCCTGAGTGACCTGAACTTATGATTTCTGCAGTGTATCAACAGCAGTTGATAAAAACCAACCTACTTGATAGTCCTTAGAACTACCTTTGCCCCACATCTTTCAAATGTTAGTAATGTCGCATGAGCTCTTCCACCCATTTCACCCAAATTCACCACAGGTGAGGCCTCAGTAACTGTGATTCTGCAGCATAGTGTTTTGTTTTTTGTCTGCTTGTGCCTCTTTAATCATTACATCACATCAAGACTGAACCACAAGGGTTTGGCATTCTAACGAATTGCATTACATATGAACATAACTGAAATGCAATGTGGTAATATAGGCATTTACAAAGACCTATAAGGTTCAAGGGAGAAATAATTATTTCTCATGAATGGGTCAAAGGGAATGAAGTATTTCAACGTTGATAACTGGTATCACAGGGGTTTGCTGTACAGATTATTTCGTCACCCAGATACTAAGCTTAGTACCCAATCATTATTTTTTGAGACAGAGTCTTGCTCTGTTGCCCAGGCTGTTGTGCAGTGGCATGATCTCGGTTCACTGAACCTCCACCTCCCAGGCTCAAGTGATCCTCCCACCTCAGCATCCTGAGCAGCTGGGACTATAGGCATGTGCCACTACTCCTGGCTAAGTTTTGTGTTTTTTGTAGAGACCCGGTTTTATCGTGTTGCCTAGGCTGGTCTTGGACTCCTGGGCTCAAGCGATCCTCCAGCCCTCAACCTCCCAAAGTGCTGGGATTACAGGTGTGAGCCTCCATGCCTGACCCCAGTAGTTATCTTTTCTGATCCTCTCACTTCTTCCACCTTCCATCCTCAAATAGGCCCCAGTGTCTGTTGTTCTCCTGTTTGTGTCCATGTGTTCTCATCATTAAGCTCCCACTTATAAGTGAGAACATGTGGTATTTGGTTTTCCATTCCTGCATTAGTTTGCTAAGGATAACAGCCTCCGGCTCCATCCATGTTCCCAGAAGGGACCTGATCTCGTTCTTTTGTGTGGTGCAGCACAGATGTTATCACCATTTCATTTCATCCTGATTGAGACCGCCTTTGCAGAAATATTAACTGAGAAGATTATGACAGTGAAAGATATCAGACCTAACTGACCCCATCTTGCTTTAACCTCTAAACTGTCCTTGTTGATTCCTGAGCATACGCTGAACTAGCTTAGGGAAGGAATTTAGTGTTTAGTTTATTTAATAGCCCTTCCCAAAAGGCTAAATTGTTTTTGTAAAACAAATAAAAGTGCACCAGCCACCAAGTCAAGATGAGAGGGGCTGGAATTCTTTTTGGCATGATCTCAGCTCACTGCAACCTCTGCCTTCTGGGTTCAAGCGACTCTCCTGCCTTAGCCTCCGGAGAAGCTGGGATTACAGACACCCGCCACCATGCCCAGCTAGTTTCTGTATTTTTAGTAGAGATGGGGGTTTCACCATATTGGCCAGGCTGGTCTCTAACTCCTGACCTCAGGTGATCCTCCCGCCTCAGCCTCCCACAGTGCAGGGATTACAGGCACGAGCCACCATGCCCAGCCCTGGCTTATATTTTTGTTTCTGTCTTTTAGTATAGTTTAGTTTAGTTTTAGGTTGAAGCTATTGTTTTAGGTTGAAGCTATTTGTTTCAGCTATTGCCAGAAATTTCCATCTGAGTGCCAAATACATTTAAATTTCATGGCCTTAAATATCTGGTTCTCATCTGTAATCCCAGCACTTTGGGAGGCCAAGGCGGGTGGATCAGGAGTTCAAGACCAACCGACCAAGATGGTGAAACCCTGTCTCCATTAAAAATACAAAATTAGCCGGGTATGGTGGCACATGCCTGTAATCCCAGCTACTTAGGAGGCTGAGGCAGGAGAATCGCTTGAACCTGGGAAGCGGAGGTTACAGTGAGCCGAGATTGTGCCATTGCACTCCAGTTTGGCCAACAAGAGGGAAACTCCATCTCAATAAAATAAATAAAATAAAATAAAATAAAATAAAATAAAATAAAATAAAATAAAATAAAGCTTTGGGGGAGTCAAAAGTTATATGCAGATTTCTACTGCGTGGAGGATCAGTGACCCTGACTCCTGCATTGTTGAAGGGTCAACTGTACTTGTATGACTCATTTAATGTTTGGAGATTATAAGAGGAAAAAAAGGACAAATTTTATATGCTTTGCTGCATATGGAAGCAAAAGTCTGTGAATGGAAAAGAGCCCACCTAGGGAAGAGAGTTTGTTAGAAAAACATAGGTTGTACATTTTTGGTACTTGCTCTGGGAGCTAATTGTCTCAAGAAACTGAAATAATTTAGAAGTAACCTGATTCTTTCGCAATTTTACAAAATGCATTTAGTAATGAAGAATGATGAAATAATGCCTTGTGCAGTTAGGGTGTACAGAAAGCAGCATGAATGACTTCTCGGAAATCATATGTAAGAGGTTTCGCCAAGCAGGCATTGCCACCAGATGGCAACAGAGACTCTGGGATGGAATTTTGCAAGTGGATTTAAGAAAGGTCAACCCAGCGTACCTTCTAGAGTTCAGCAGCTTTCACTGAACCCTGGTTTTACTCTGTTATGGAATGCCATAACATAATATGTGAGTTACAGTCTTTTTATGAATACCTTGTTCTTTTTTTTGAGATCGAGAGTTTCGCTGTTGTCACCCAGGCTGGAGTTCAATGGCATGATCTCAGCTCACTGCAACCTCTGCGTCCCGGGCTCAAGTGATTCTCCTGCCTCAGCCTCCTGAGTAGCTGGGATTACAGGCATGTGCCACCATGTCTGCCTCATTTTGATTTTTAGTAGAGACAGGGTTTCTCCATGTTGGTAATGTAGCAGGACGAGCCGCAGACAAAACTCCTCAGACACTGGATTAAAGAAGGAAGAGGTTTTTTATTTGGCCGGGAGCGTCGGCAGACTCGCGTCTTAAGAGCCGAGCTCCCCGAGAAAGAAATATTTGGCCTTTTTAAAGGCTTACAACTTTAAGGGGTCCACGTGAAAGGGTCGTGATAAATCGAGCAAGCGTGGGAAACGTGACGGGGCTACATGCATCAGCTAACAGAACAGAAAGTTTTACAATGCTTTTTTTTCATACAGTGTCTGGAATTTACAGATAACACAAGTAGTTTAGGCCAGGGGTTGATGTTATTATTATTACTTTGTTTAACTCCTAGGGCCAGGTGGTGGTGCCAAGGTCGTCTAGCTATTTATCTTATTTCTGTTTCTTTCCAACTTTCCTCCTGTCTTGTGAACTAGGCAAGTGGGGGGAGGAGGGCAGCAGGAGTAGTAGTGGTCTCCTTCCTTAGTCAGGCTGGTCTCAAACTCCCGACCTCAGGTGATCTGCCCACCTCGGCCTTCCAAAGTGCTGGGATTACAGGGGTGACCCACCACCCCCGACCGCCTTGTTCTTGTTTTTAATTGATCAGGATTTTAATCATGAGATTAAAAAGTATTATAAATTCTTAAAGCCACAGTGAAAATTAATACAACGTACTGGAGGGAAATCTGGTAAATATTTATCAAAATTAAAAATGAGAATGCCTCTCTGATCAGCAATTGTACATCTAGGAATTGATTTTTATAGAAAAAATGCATAAAAATATATCAGTGGTCATGTATAAGCACTAGTTTTTTTTTTTTTTTTTTTTTTTTTTTTTTGAGATGGAGTCTCTGTCGCCCAGGCTGGAGTGCAGTGGCGCTATCTTGGCTCACTGCAACCTCCGCCTCCTGGGTTCAAGCTAATTATTTAAACCAGTCTACTAAAGTCTAACAAATTCTTTTTTTTTTTTTTTTTTGAGACGGAGTCTCACTCTGTCACCAGTCTCACACTGTCCGGAGGCTGGAGTGCAGTGGCATGATCTCGGCTCACTGCAGCCTCTGCCTCCTGGGTTCAAGCGATTCTCCTGCCTCAGCCTCCCGAGTAGCTGGGACTACAGGTGTGCACCCAGCTAATTTTTATATTTTTTGTAGAGATGGGGTTTCACCATGTTGGCCAGGATGGTCACAATCTCTTGACCTTGTGATCTGCCCGCCTCAGCCTACCGAAGTGCTGGGATTACAGGCATGAGCCACTGTACTCAGCCACAAATTCAGTTAATAGATATGATAGATCTCAATTTCTCAGAGATGTTCCATGATTATGTAAGCAGTGTAGAATTATCTTATTTTTTAACTAAAATATATGTAATCTAAAATCAGGTAGTGAAATACATAATTTGGAATCACAAGGTCTGTAACTTTTAATGTGTCAAATTATCTTAACTAGTACAAGCACTTTAAATACAAAAAGATATAGTTTATTCCTAATTTAACACAAAAGGATTATGCTGTTGGCTTGAATTACTTTATTTGCTTTGTATTTGACTTTCCTAAGCTGATCCCTTACTTCTAGGAATTGGTTTACTTTTTTTTTTCTGAGATGGAGTCTTGCTCTGTCACCCAGGCTGGAGTGCAGTGGTGCCATCTTGGCTCACTGCAACCTCCGCCTCCTGAGTTCAAGCGATTCTCCTGCCTCAGCCTCCCAAGTAGCTGGGATTCCAGGGGTGTGCCATGACGCCCGGTTAATTTTGATTTTTTTTTTAGTAGAGATGGGGTTTCACCATGTTGGCCAGGCTGGTCTCCTGACCTCAAGTGATCTGCCCTGCTCTGCCTCCCAAAGTGCTGGGATAACAGGTGTGAGCCACCATTGCCGGTCAGTTTACTTTTTCAAGCTATTGTCTCAACAAGTTGGGTTTAGCAGCCCTGGGAACTCAGGTTGCTTATCAGTCAGTTTTCTGACTGGGACATGAAATCCTTGACTGCGTATGTTCAGGAACTTTTCTGAGTCCCTACTCCCATTCTCCCTTTTAAGATTGTTGCTGTGGCAACAGAGACTTCAAGTCTATATCCTTCAAAAGAAGTAGTTTCAAAACCACCTTCTGGGTTCAAATTATATCATTACCTAACTGATAGTTGCTTTACAATTTGTTTGGATTCTACTGAACTTGAATTGTCTGGCTGCTGGCCCCACTTTCTGAAATTAATCCAGTGACAGATAACTTTGTGATGGAAAATGTAGGTCTCCTTAGTAGTTAGCCCTCTGCCAGGTGACTTGGTTTCTGCCTCCCCTTATATCTGGTTGCTCCTTCCTCTCTAATTCTCTAAATCTCTTTTTATACAGAGCAATTTGGCTCTCTCTGGCCTCTCCGGTCATCATACTCACATTCACCATCTTGACAAGTGCAGTAAGCCACATAAATGCAGCAGAAGTACCTTATGCAGTCCTGGGAGTTTGTGGTTTTGAGTTGCTTTTTAAAAATTTTTTTTTATTTTTGGAGACGGAGTCTCACTTTGTCGCCCGGGCTGGAGTGTAGTGGCACGATCTTGGCTCACTGCAACCTCCGCCTTCCGGGTTCAAGCAATTCCCTGCCTCAGCCTTCCGAGTAGCTGGGACTACAGGCGCACGCCGCCACACCTGGCTAACTTTTTTGTATTTTAGTAGATAATGGGGTTTTACTGCGTTGCCCAGGCTGGTCTTGAACTCCTGAACTCAGGCAATCCGCCTGCCTCAGCTTCCCAAAGTGCATAGGATTATAGGTGTGAGCCACTGTGCCTGGCTGAGTTACTTTTTAAAGAAACTTCATTTCTTTCCTTCTCCTCCTCTTTCTCCCATCTTCCCTGATTAACCTCTTTTTGTGTGGAACTCACCCCTGGTGAGTTCCTGGTGTCACCCCTTCATTCAGTCTTTCCAATGTATGCCTCTTTTCCCCTTTAGGCGATGATACACATATCACAATGTATCTATGCATTGTGTCTGCTTCCTAACCAAACTGTAAGACATGCAAATTGAAGGTAGGGTCAGTTGTGTTTTGCTGATCAAGTAGTGGGTGGCACGTAGAGAACTTTAAATGTCATGAATGACTTAAACTGGGAGAGGTCAGAGAGCAAGGGTATTCCATACTGGGAGAAATATCAGCAAAAGTTATGGATAGTAATGGTGGTAAAAAGATTTGGTTCATATTTGCCAACTCTTTGCAGGTGATAACTTTATATACATGTACACACAGACACACACACACACCAGGACATACAAAGTACGTGTACATTCTGAGTAGCTTAATAATTTTTGTTGCTGAGGATTTGGGAACAAAATACATGAAATTGTATTCTATACTCAATTAAAATATGATCATAAACAAGCAAACTGCATCTTTGAAGTCTTTTCCATTTTTCATGCCATATTCCTGAATTTTTCATTCATGCTACAGGTGGGTGGATGGTCTTTTTCCTCCCTCCTGTACACTCCATTTCTCTTTCTTTTCTTTCCTTTTTTTTTTTTTGACAGAGTTTTGCTCTTGTTGCCCAGGCTTGAGTGCAACGGTGTGATCTTGGTTCACTGCAACCTCCGCCTCCCGGGTTCAAGAGATTCTCCTGCCTCAGCCTCCCGAGTAGCTGGAATTACCAGCGTCCACCACCACGCCAGGTGATTTTTTTTTTGTATTTTTAGTAGAGTTGGGGTTTCACCATATTGCCCAGGCTGGTCTCGAACACCTGACCTAAGGTGATCCACCTGCCTAGGCCTCCCAGAGTGCCGGGTTACAGGCGTGAACCACTGCGCCTGGCCCACTCCATTTCAACTATCTTACCCCTCCGCCAGAAAACGCATATTCATTTGTGTGATTCACGAAATATTTATTTAGTATCTACTATGTGCTACTATGTGCAGTGTTCTAGAGACCCTTGGATACATCAGGCAACAAAATCAAGAACCCTGCCATTGAGAATCTTACATTCTGGGAGGACTGACAGACACTAACAATAAGGATACAAGCAAATTGCAGAAATCCTAGAGCTCGGAAGGGAAGATGTGGACAAGTTTTTCACATCTGGAAATTTCAGATGAAGCACACTGTGTAAAACGTATACTAAGAATACTTTCACGGGTCTTACTTGTCTTGTTACCTGTTTGCCTGTCCTTTTAGGAACACATGTCTCTTTTCCAGTCTGGGAATTTGTACAGTAATGATAATAACTACCATGTACCGACATGCCTGCTGCTACCAGCACCTTTCTTGGAGAGCCCATTAAATCCTCATGACATCCGAAAAGGCAGGTATGATCATTTCCCTTTACAAAAGAGGACACTGCAGTGCACACCCCAATGGGCATCAGCGTTTCTTCCTTGCGCGCAGTGCGGATTTAGGCTAACCGACTGGATCTGGTTATCTGAAGATGAAAAAAAGACTGGCAAATCCACTTCCCGGATTTCTTCAAGCCGACGCGGCTGAAGTGTGCGAGCGCGCCCGGGGTCCACACTGAGTGCCATTCTGCAGAGCCGGGAGACGCAGTAGGTCGGTCGGTCAGCCTAGGTCGCTGCCCTTGTCCAACGTAACCCAAGACACCGGCGCGCCGGGTGTAGCCAGGGTTAGGGGTGGGGCCTGGGCTCCGGAAAGGGGGCGGGCCCGCCGTCCTCCAGTGCAAATGCGTCCCGGAGTGGTTTGTCCTACGTTGCGGCCCGTAGAGGCTCCGAGTCACCGCCTCTTCTCCGGGAGTGGCGGAAATTCGATCATGTGACAGTCCGGAGGCCAGAACGGGGCAGGTTGCGTGAAGCGCAGAGGTTTCACAAAAACAAAAGGTGACGGCCCCGCGGCAGGGTCTATCTATGGCCGAGGCAGTGAAGCCCCAGCGCCGGGCCAAGGCCAAGGCCAGCCGGACTAAAACAAAGGTGAGGATCTCCCCACCCTCCCGAGGCTCTGGCAGTGTGCTGTGTCTCCCTGCTCCTCTCTTCGGCCTCCCCAGCCCAATCTACTCCCGTTCCCTGAGCCCTCTGCATCCTCTGCCTCCACCTTTAAATATTTGATCCCACCACCCGTTGACATCCCCCCTTCTCCTCCATTCCTTCTCCACACCCCCTTGCCACACTCTGTCAGGACCCCATTTTTCCTTCTCCCTCCTGTGACTTCACTGGTCTCTTCTTTTTCAGCTCTCTTCTTGGCTTTCCTCACCTGGGTCTGGTGTCCTGCCGTGAAATAATTTTTCTGTTTCCAGCCCCATCGTTGACTCTCTCTTTACTCCTTTATATCCTAGAACATTTTCAGTCCCTGCCATGCATAAAGAGAGAAGGTTCCTCTCCTCCATGAGGAGAAGGTACCTTTGGTAGAACTTTATAAGTAGACTAGTGATGTGCCATTTCTCATCACTTTGAAAGTTCAAGATGACAGTGGTGCTGCCTCTGTTTATTTCTTATTATCTTGATTGTTTCTCAGGGGCACGAATGGCTAGAAATTAACCCAGGGCGGGACTCACACAGTAGGGAAGTATTTGAATTTTCTGGGTGTCCTGTATTAGACTACATGTAGTATTAGAGTGATTTTAAGTTGATTTGTCTGTAAGTGCAGTCTGGATTTTCATTTTGTATATACAGTCTGGATTTTCATTTTGTATATATATATATATATATATATATATATATATATATATATTTTTTTTTTTTTTTTTTTTTTAGACGGAGTCTCGCTCTGTCGCCCAGGCTGGAGTGTAATCTCGGCTCACCGCAACCTCCGCCTCCCGGGTCGGAGTTACTCGGGAAGCGATTCTCCTGCCTCAGCTTCCCGAGTAACTGGGATTACAGACATGCGCTACCACACCCGGCTAATTTTGTATTTTTAGTAGAGACGGGTTCCTTGTTGGTCAGGCCTCAAACTCCTGACCTCAGGTGATCCGCCCCCTTAGCCTCCCAAAGTGCCCGGATTACAGGCGTGAGCCTCCTTTCCCGGCCTGTTTATATATGTTTTCTAAGATGATAAGATTAAATGCTGCTCCCGGCTGGCCAGACCTCATAATTTTGGCTTACCTGAAACAGAGTTTACATTTGGGAAATAAGGAGGATGGTATTACAAGTGCAGGGCATTTTTTTCCCCAGAAGTGGGTGGTGTTCCAAAGCAGGTGTAATTTAAACATGATACTGTAATCCGATTTTCTCATGGGAACAAGGTTTTAACAGGACGCTAGTGTTCATAGGTACCATGCCTAATAGACTGTAAATGACTTATGTGGATTTCTTTCATTATGATGCTCTTTTTTTTCTTTCTAATTTTTATTTTAGGTTTAGTGGGTACATGTGGAGGTTTGCTACATGGGCAAATTGCACGTCTTGGTGGTTTAATGTGCAGATTATTTTATCACCCAGGTAATGAGTTTAGTGCTTGACAGGTGGTGTTTTTATCCTTACCGTCTTCCCTCCTTCCACCCTCAAGTAGGCCCTGGTATCTATTATTCCCTTCTTTGTGTCCATGTGTACTTAATGTTTAGCTCCCGCTTATAAATGAGAACATGTGGTATTTGATTTTCTGTTTCTGCATTAATTTGCTTAGGATAATTGCCTCTAACTGCATCCATGTTGCTGCAGAGGACAAAACTTTGTTCTTTTTTATGTCTGCGTAGTATTCCATGCTGAGTATTTACCACATTTTCTTGATATGACTTTTTAAAAGGCTGTAGTGGAGTTAGACACACATTGGTGTATCCATGTCTGTGAGGAGTTATTCTGGGGAGAAAGTCATTTTGGTACCGAATTTCAGAAATTTTATTTATTTTTTTTGAGTCAGAGTTTCACTTTTGTTGCCCAGTCTGGAGTGCAGTGGCGTGATCTGTGCTTACCACAACCTCTGTCTCCTGGGTTCAAGCAATTCTCCTGCTTCAGCCTCCTGAGTAGCTGGGATTACAGGCATGCGCCACCACGCCCGGCTAATTTTGTATTTTTAGTAGAGACAGGGTTTCTCCATGTTGGTCAGGCTGGTCCCCAACTCCGGACCCCAGGTGATCTGCCCTCCTCGGTCTCCCACAGTGCTGGGATTACAGGCGTGAGCCACCACACCCGGCTCAGAAATATTTTTAAGAGAAATGCGTTTGCATTGTATTGGGTTGGTAAAGAACTATCCAGGCCCAGGAGGAAGAAAAAAGCCATTGGCCAGCTATGCATAAGATCCCTAAACCTGCTTAACGATGAGACTACAGAAAAAGAAAAAAAAATATTATACCTATCCAGTGAAGAAAAAAAAAAAAAAAATCCCCGAACCTAGAATGCAGTAGTGCATAACACAGAAATGTTAGTTGTCTATGAGAGCAGAATCTTAAGTCTTAATCTCTAGTTTTTTTCGCCCCAATATCTTGATGAAACTAAAGCCTCCAGGGGTTAAATTATTGCTCAGGGTCATGCAGTTAGTGAGAGAACTCAGGTTAAAGCCAGAAATCCTGACTCTCAATCCAGGAGCTTAATAGTTATTTCATATTTCATATGTCTTTTGTCTTTTCATAGATAGAATGTTGCAAATACTTTAAAAAGAGTCTGTTAAGGGGATTCCCTCATAAGTTATTTTGTTTAAAACAGAATTTCTAAATTAAATAGTTAAAAATCTTAAGCTTTTAGATCCATCATGACAAACCAATTGATTATATTTTTTTATCCATCTTAGGCAACTTTCCTATACAAACATACGTTAATTTTTTTTTGTTAAAGTTTATGAAGAGGCCTTTATTTCAGAGGCATTTTGTCAAATCAAAAATCCTTGACATCTACTTTTGCCCACACTCTAAATCTAATCATTCACTAAGTCTTGCCAATTGCATTTGCTAAATATTCTTTTGATTCTGTCCATTTCCTCTCCATCCTAACTACTATGACCTTACTCCAAGGAGGACTGCTTCTAAACTGGCCTCTTTACATTCATTCTTGCTGCCCATTCTCTAAACTGAGCTGGATATGTATTTTTCAAAACAAAACTGATCATGTTACTCTCCTCAAAATCTTTCAAAGATTTCCCATCACTCAGAGGCTAGAGTCCAAAGCATAGACTAAGGGCTCTGTATGATCTTGGCTCTGTCTTCCTCCTCAGCCTCAGTTCTACCACCACTCCTACCATTCTCCCTTTTCTTTTTCTTTTTGAGACCGAGTCTCACTCTGTTGCCCAGGCTGGAGTGCAGTGGTGTGATCTTGGCTCACTGCAACCTCCGTTTCTTGGTTCAAGCAATTCTCCCGCCTCAGCCTCCTGAGTAGCTGGGATTATGGTGCCTGCCACCATGCCGGGCTAATTTTTGTATTTTTAGTAGACACGGGGTTTCACCACGTTGGCCAGACTCTTCTCAAACTCCTGGCCTCGGGTGATCTACCTGCCTCGGCCTCCCAAAGTTCTCTTTTGATTCTTAACCTTTATGTCCTTTATGTCCTTTCCTGCTTTAGGGCGTTTGCCTGTGTTGTTTCCTCTGACACCCCTTCCTGTCCCTCTTTACCTAGCCAACTACTCATTTATGAGGTGTCAGCTAAACAGTACTTCGGCAGAGAAGCTTTCTCTCATCTCCCTGCTGTCACTGCCTCTCCAATAGCACTCTTCTGCCCTTTGTGGGCACTCATCTCATTTGTGGTTACTTTGTCAACATTTCTTTCTCCCTTAGATTTTGAACTCACTGAGGGAGGGACCTGTCTTGTTCTCAGTACCCTTCACAGCCTCTTTGTCACTTGATAATGTTCATTAAATGATGAAATAAATGCCAGTAATGAAGAATATTTCCAAGCATGGTCACTCAGAAGAATTTAATAAATTTCCTCTGACTAGTATGAGAAAACGGATGCAAAATGTCCATGACACCAGCAAAGCCCCTATCTTTGCCAATCTAGAAAGTTAATTCTTTTAGAATAAAACAATCTAGAAAGTTATTATTTTTTTTGGAGTAGATTGATGCACTTGTTAGTGCTGGTTATAGTTCAGTTATGGTTATAAAGTCCTGCATTAATGAAACCTTTACCATCTGCAGTATAATTTGGCAACTATTTTGGGAAGCACAAACTGGTTCAAAGTCTCAGTTCAGGAAGTGGATAGTGTCATGTGCTGTTGCCTTTGGACAGTTTAAGTGGCTTCTGGTTTTTACCCAGCAGCTGACCTACATTCCTCAATGTTAATCATCTGGTAGCTAACCTCTGCTGCTAGGTTATGGTTAGGCATGTGGTGCTTATCGCCTGATGCCTAAGAGATAGACCTAATAATATTTTCATTTCTTTAGTATCATTCTCTGCTATAAAATCCCCAAACTCTGAGCACCCTGACTTCATTAATCTTGATAAATTATAAGTTAAGTACAGTAGATTCTTAGATTTGGACTTACTCTGCAGAAGTAGTGCATTTTATAGTTTTTTTTTTAAACAGTTAATATTAAATTCTGAATGCCAACAACTTTTTAATAGTGAGAGCATCCAGTAATTGCTAAGGACAGACAGATGTGTCCCAGAAGGTCACAGGAAAAACCTTTAAATCCCCATCCCCCTTGTGCCATGCCTAGATGATTGATTTCCACCTCTAGTCCCTTTCCACCAGGAGTGGTTATTGGTGTGAAGTTGGGGTTTTGTGCCTCCTAAAAGCCATTCATTTATTAAACAAATGCTCATTGATCACCAGTTATGTTCCAAAAACTATTCTAGGCTCTTGGGATGTAAAAGAGAAAAAAGCCCAAAGAACCTGACCTTAGTGGAGCTTAACATTCTAGAGGGAGAAGACAAAAAACAAGCAAGCTAAACAAACAAAAACCCATGAAGAAGAAAATATATCATGCTTTATAAGTGCTATGGAAAAAAAGAAAAAGAACAGGTTGAAGAGTTGGGGAGTACTGGTTAGAGGTTAGGATGGGTGGTCTGGATAGTTTGTTTTTTTTTTTTTTGGGACAGAGTCTTACTATTGTCACCCAGGCTAGAGTGCAGTGGCGCGATCTTGGCTGACTGTAACCTTTGCCTCCCAGGTTCAAGCAATTCTCCTGCCTTAGCCTCCTGAGTAGCTGGGATTACAGGCACCCACCACCACGCCTGGCTAATTTTTTTACTTTTAGTAAAGGTTTTGCCATGTTGGCCAGGCTGGTCTCGAACTCCTGACCTCAGGTGATCCGCCCACCTCGGCCTCCCATAGTGCTGGGATTATAGGCATGAGCCACCGTGCGCGGCCTGGCTAGTTCTTATTGAGGGTGACATTTAAGTAAAGACATGAAAGGGAAGAGATAGTTCACTATGTGGATATTGGGGGAGAAGTGTTTCAGGCAGAGGGACTAGCAGTAGCATGCCAAACCTGTCCTAGGAACTGCAAGGAGGCAGTGTGGTTAGCGCGGAGTGAGTGAGGGGAAAACAGTAGGAGATGAAGTCAGAAAGGTAGCAGAGCCCAGTCATGTCGGGCCTTGCATGAGCTTTTACTCTGAGTGACATATGGAATCAACACAGGGTTTTGAGCAGAGGAATGACATGATTCTACTTGTGCTTTAAAGGATCACTGTGCCTGCTTTTTGGAGAATAGACTGTAAGGGGGCAAGGGTAGAAGCAGAGACTGGCTGAGACTATTGCAGTCACCCAGGCAAGAGGTAATGGTGGTTTGGGCCAGGATTGTCAGAGAGAAGGTGGTGAGGAGTGTTTGAAGTCTGAGAGCCAAGAGGGTTTGCTGAGGTTGGGATGTGGGATGTGAGAGAAAACAGTCAAGGAAGACCCTGAGAAGGAGAAAGCTGTGGGTGGAACAGGTTTTAGGGGGAAAATCAGGAGTTTGGTTTCAGATATGTTAATTTTGAAATAAACATGTAGTGATGCGGAGTAGGCTTGGACGTGTGAATCCAAGCCTACTCCATATCTCTACATGTTTTTTCAAGTGATGAATAGAAACTTCCCATTTATTTCCTAAAACTTAAAAAAAAAACTTTAGTTTTAAACGATTACTTACTTTCTGATTCCTCATTGCTTAAAGTGTGTATGAGTGTACACATACACACACTCTCACACACTGTACAACCCAGAAATGAAATGCCCAGAATTCCATCTTCTGGAAATAACTGTTGATAATGGTTTGTTGTATTTTTCTTTAGGTTTTTTTTCCCATATACTCGCACTCCAGAGCATATTTACTGTAATGTATAGTTAAGTATGTTTTTCTGTGTTTATCAACTCTTTCTTTATAGTTGGTTATTGTTTCTCCATTTGAATGACTTTAAAATTGATTTTTTACCTGTATGTAACTTCTGTGGAGATTAAATATAAAGAAATAGATTTTTCTTAATCTGCCTGGCATTTTTAGTTGTAAGAAATATCTTTTGTTGGCCTGATGGCACCAGCCTGTACTTTCAATTAGGAGGGAGGCTAGGCAGGAGGACTGTTTGAGCGCAGGAGTTCAGGGCTGCAGTGTGCTATCATTGTGCCTACAAATAGCCAGTGCACTCTAGCTTGGGCAACACAGTAAGATGGTGTCTCTGATTTGTTTTTTAAAAAAAGGAAATACCTTTTGCTTAAATTATGTTACTTGATACACATGGAATTGATATACACAGAGTTGTTTGAATTTTATTTTGTGATCTATAATGATTATTATATGTACATTATGTCTTCCTTCTGTGTCTTTATTTATTTATTTTTATAAAGGTAGAGATGGGATCTCCCTGTGTTGCCCAGGCTGGTCTCAAACTCTTGGGCTCAAGGGATCCTCCTGCTTTGGCCTCCCAAAGTGCTGGGATTACAGGTGTGAGCCACTGCACCTGACTTTTATTTATTTTTAACTGAAGTAGGTAGTTGAAGGCAGTTGCTCTTGTTGCCCAGGCTGGAGTGCAGTGGCACGATCTCAGCTCACTGCAACCTCCACCTCCCAGGTTCAAGTGATTCTCCTGCCGCAGCCCTCCAAGTAGCTGGATTTATAGGCACCTACCACTGTGCCCAGCTAATTTTTTATATTTGGTAAAGATGGGGCTTCACCATGTTGGTCAGGTTGGTCTCAAACTCCTCACCTCAGGTAATCCACCCACCTTGGCCTCCCAAAGTGCTGGTATTACAGGCATGAGCCACCACACCTGGCCATATTTATTTATTTAGCGACAGAGTCTCACTGTGTTGCCCAGACTGGAGTGCAGTGGTGTGATCTTGGCTCACTGCATCCTCCGCCTCCCAGGTTCAAGTGAATCTCCTGCCTCAGCTTCCTGAGTAGCTGGGACTACAGGCGCCTGCCACCACGCCTGGCTAATTTTTTTGTATTTTTAGTAGAGACAGGGTTTCACTATATTGGCCAGGATGGTCTTGATCTCCTGACCTTGTGATCTGCCTGCCTTGGCCTCCCAAAGTACCGAGATTACAGGTGTGAGCTGTCCATGCCTGGCCCCTGTTTATGTATTTTTTGAGACAGAGTCTCACTGTGTCATCCAGGCTGGAATGCAGTGGCTCGATCTTGCCTCACTGCAACCTCCACCTACCGGGTTCAAGCAATTCTCCTGCCTCAGCCTCCCAAGTAGCTGGGTTTACATGCGCCAGCCACCATGCCTGGCTAATTTTGTAACTGCCCAAGGGGTTCACCTTGCCCACTGCCTAGACAGAGCTGATTCATCAAGACAGGGGAACTGCAATAGAGAAAGAGTAATTCACACAGAACCAGCTGTGTGGGAGACTGGAATTTTATTATTACTCAAATCAGTCTCCCCAGCATCCGGGGAGGAGAGTTTTTAAGGATAACTTGGTGGGTGGGGGGAAGCCAGTGAGCCAGGAGTGCTAATTCGTCAGAGATGAAATCACAGGGAGTTGGAGGTGTCTTCTTGCGCTGAGTCAGTCCCTGGATTGGGGCCACAAGATCAGATGAGCCAGTTTATTGGTCAGCTGGTGCCAGACCACGCGTGAGCTTGATGGTACTTGCAGCACCAAAGTTTGTAATTTTGATGAAGTCCAACTGATCTTTTTCTTTTGTTGCTTGTGCTTTTGGTGTCATATCTAAGAAGGCTTTGCCTACCCAAGGTTATAAAGATTTTTTTGTTTTCTTCTAACAGTTTAAAAGTTTTACCTCTCACATTAGGTATATGATCCTTTTTGCATTAATTTATGTATATGATATAAGGTAGGGATCCAGTTTATTCTTTCACTTGAGGATATCCAGTTGTTCTAGCTCCATTTGTTCAAATTTCCCCGTTGAATTGTTTTGACATTCTTGTCAAAATCAATTTGCCATATATGTAAGGTTTTATTTCTGGATTATCAGTTCTGTTCCTTTCATCTATTTGTCTGTCCATGTGCCAATACTGTCTTTATTACTATAGCTTTGTAGTAGGTTTTGAAATTGCCAAGTGCAAGTTCTCCAACTTTGTTCTTTTTCAAGATTTTCTGTCTGTTGTGGGTCACTTGCATTTCTGTATGCAATTTAAATATCAGTTTGACAATTTCTGCAAAAAAAGGTAGCTAGGATTTTGCAAGGGATTATGTAGAGTTTGTAGGTCCATTTGAGGAATATTTTCATCTTAACCATATTGTAAAAGACATAGAATGTCTTTCCATTTAAAGAAATTAAATTCCATTTAATTTCTTTCAATAATGTTTTATAAGTTTCAGAGTACAAGTATTATGCTTTTTTTCTCTCGGTTTATCCCTAAATACTTTGTTCTTTTTATGCTATTGTAAATGAAATTGTTTTACTAATTTCATTTTCTGATTGTCAACTCACTAAAATTTGGCCTCTGCCACACTGACCTTGCCTCAGCCTAGACTAGTAGAGTATAGGGATCATAAAGTCAAGTGCTTGCAGGAGCCAGGTATATAACCTGGAGGAGTGAAGCAGGCTGAGTGGGACAATGGTCACTGGGTCAGGCTGTGCCTGGTTTCGAGGGGACAGCTGCTCTCGAGTTCTAGTTGATGGTTGCTGTGAGGTTGTGATGGTTCGGCGTTGCCACATCTTATGATTTTCCAAGAAAAACTAGAAATCTGGATTTTTGTGTGAGAAATCCTAATTTGCAAGTTAGCAACTAAGCAGACACATACACACATACATACACAATATAGGCCAAGCAAATCATATGTATTTTTAAGGATGATGTTTAAGGATGATGTTTAAGGATGATGTTTAAGGATGATGTTTAAGGATGATGCCAGTGAACAAAGTGAGAGTGAAATGTTTGATGTACCACTCACCTCCTTAGCTGTAAGCAATGAGGAGTCCCTGATGTGTCCACTAACATTTCTCTTGCTGTGGTCACCATCTTCCCTCTTAATTTTTTCTTTCTGACTTCTCTGTCTGAGAACCCTGTTTATTACAGCAAGTTTGCTAAACATCATTGCAGCATAGTTTGGGCTTGCTTTTTTTATTAACACTTACATAATGGTTTTCTGTTATTCGTGATTTTAGGCAGTTTAATAAACTAGTTTGTATGAGATGTGCATTGGGTGGCTGACTTCTGGATCTAATGTCCACGGTTCACAGTGGGGAGCGAAGTTATTTGGAGGGGCGTTTTGCTTCTTGAATCATTACCATTTGTAAATATTTGGCAGTCAGGTTCATTTCAACAAGCTGACCTCAAATTCCATGTCAAAAACATTCATCTTTTCTTTAATATATAAAGGCCCCACTTTTTTGGCTGTTAGTCTGCTGGACATTCAGAGCAGAATAATCCAAAATAACCAAGAGCTTGTATAACTCATGTTTGCCTGCCTTAAAATTTCTTTGTGAAAGGAAGTATTTGAGTGATTTCAATGAGGTTTTTAGTCTGTTTGAATGAAACAACTTTATTTAAATGTCATTTAAATAATTTTTTCTTCCTTATTCAGCCTAACTTCCTATATTATCTAGTTTGTGTATTAATGCCTGAAGGTTTTTTTGAAACCATACATTTATTTTTAATGAATAACTTTTTTATGATGATGGAGATAATTTTGTACTTAATGAAAAGTTACAAATATAATACAGAGACTTCCCATGTACCCTTCACCTAGCATCCTCTTGTGTCATCATCTTATATAACTGTACATTCTATGGCATGGAACAATGATTAAAACTAAGAAATTGGCTGGGTGCGGTGGCTCACGCCTGTAATCCCAGCACTTTGGGAGGCCGAGGTGGGCGGATCACGAGGTCAGGAGGTTGGCTAACATGGTGAAACCCCGTCTTTACTAAAAAATACAAAAAATTAGCCGGGCGCCTGTAGTCCCAGCTACTCGGGAGGCCGAGGCAGGAGAATTGCTTGAACCCGGGAAGCGGAGGTTGCAGTGAGCTGAGATTGCGCCACTGTACTCCAGCCTGGGTGACAGAGCAAGAATCCGTCTCAAAAAAGAAAAAAACAGACAAAAAACGCACGGACTTAATGTTGGTGCAATATTAAGATGTAGAACTTATTTGGACTTCACCAGTTTTTCCATTCATGTCCTTTTTCTAATCCAGGTCCCACAATACACTTTAGTTGTCAGGTCTCTGTAGTTCCCTCCATCTCTACCAGTTTCTCAGTCTTGTCTTTCATGACCACATTCCTTCAGTTGTTTTGTAGACTGCCTCTTAGTTTGGGTTTTTGTCTGATGTTTTCCCATGATTAGATTGAGGTTACACATTATTGGGAATATCCTATTGGGGTATCCGATGTCAGTATTACTGGTGACGTAACCTTGATCACTTGGTTAAAGCGTTATCTTCCAGGATTCTCCACTGAAACTTACTATTTTCCTGTTTGTCGTTATTAAACATTTGGGAGGAGATACTTTGAGACTATGCAGATACTCTGTTTCTCTTAAACTCTTCACTCACTCACTTTAGCATCCATGGGTAGATCTTACCTGTGACAGTTAACCATGGTGTTCTTATGGAAAATTTTCTGTTTTTCTCATTCCTTCTGTTAATTCTATTAATCGGAATTCTCCTGTGTGGAAGAATTGTCACTTCTTACCCATTTTATTTACGTATTTATTCATTCAGGTAATATGTCAGTATGGGCTCCTGGATGTTTATTTTATTCCAGTACTACAATTGTCCTGTTGCTCAAGTTGTTCTGTCCTTTTCTCCCTGAGTTTTGAGTGAATTTGTTTGTCAAGGTGAAGACAAACCTGTTGTGGCTGAAGATACGTAGAGACTGATCTATTTCACTTAACCTCTGGCAAAGTGGTGTACAATCTAATTAACTTTCCCCTTCTATTTTTTGAATCAGAATTTGCTGCTTACTGTGATGTCTTTTCTCTTACGATCGGACTAGTGAATCTCCAGATTTAACACACTCAATATGGATAATACGAAATATGAAACACATTGCTGATAAAGTGAAGTTAGGTTTCATTTGTTTAATGATGAAATTTAGATTTTATGTGCAGCTTTAAAATTCCTCCTGCTGAAACCATCAATTATTGTGATAAATTATTTCACATTATGTATGTTGTTTTTAGGAAAAGAAGAAATATGAAACCCTTCAGAGGGAAGAGTCCAATGAAGTCTCCCTTCCAAAAACCTCCAGAGAGCAGGAAATCCCTTCTCTAGCCTGTGAATTCAAAGGAGACCATCTGAAGGTGGTAACCGATTCCCAGCTCCAGGATGATGCCAGTGGACAAAATGAGAGTGAAATGTTTGATATACCACTCACCTCCTTAACTATAAGCAATGAAGAATCCCTGACGTGTAACACACAGCCCCCAAAGGAAGGGGGAGAGGCCACACCCTGTGTGGGGGACAGTGCAGTCACGCCAAAGGTCCAGCCTGGAGACAGTGTTGGAACTATAGTAGAAACCCCCAAGAACTTCACAGAGGTAGAGGAAAATACGTCAGTACAAGGTGGACTTTCAGAAAGTGCACCCCAATCTAATTTTTCTTGTACTCAGCCAGAAATGGAAAATATACAAGTCAGAGAAACTCAGAATAGTAAAGAAGACAAAGAAGGCCTGGTTTGTTCTTCAGAGGTGCCACAGAATGTTGGCTTGCAGAGTTCTTGCGAAGCCAAACATGTTTTTCAGACACCTAGAGTGAGGAAACTGTATCCCCAGTTGCCAGCTGAAATTGCCAGAGAAGCACCAGCTTTGGTGGCAGTGAAACCCTTGCTTCGTAGTGAGCGACTCTACCCAGAACTCCCATCTCAACCAGAACTAGTACCATTTACTAAAGAACAGCTAAAAATCTTGGAGCCTGGTTCATGGCTGGAAAATGTTGAGTCATATTTAGAAGAATTTGACAGCATGGCTCATCAAGACAGGCATGAATTTTATGAGTTGCTTTTGAACTACTCACGATGTAGGAAGCAACTGCTGCTGGCCGAAGCTGAGCTGCTTACTCTGACATCTGATTGCCAGAATGCTAAAAGTCGGCTGTGGCAGTTTAAGGAGGAACAAATGTCTGTACAGGTATTTTGATCAGACGCCTGGGGAATTTGCAGCAGAGCTGCATTCCTGGGATGCAGTCCAGGTCTGGAGTCTGTTCCTTACACCCACACTGACCCTGCCTCAGCCTAAAGTAGCGGAGTGCGGGGATCACAAAGTCAAATGCCTGCAGGAACCAGATGTATAACCTGGAGGAGTGAAGCAGGCTGAGTGGGACAACGGTCACTGGGTCAGCCTGTGCCTGGTGTAGGGGGGACAGCCGCTCTTGAGTTCTAGTTGATGGTTTTTGTGAGATTGTGATGGTTCAGCATTGCCACATCTTATGATTTTCCAAGAAAAACTAGAAATCTAGATTTTTGTGTGAGGAATCCTAATTTGCAAATGTTAGCAACTAATCAGACACATACACACACAGTGTAGGCCAAGCAAATCAGTCTCCAGCTGAAATTCAGCCCATGGGTCATTAGTTTGTGACCTTGGGCATAATGCTACCAACATCTAATGGGCAGAGAGTGTCAAGGTTGAGAAGAAGGGATGAGGAAACTGAAGGTATTATGATCACTTTGGCCTCCATAGGGTTGTATCTGATGGTCTTCCTCATTGAGTGTGGATGAGGAATCTGAAGGTAGTAACCGATTCCTAGCTCCAGGATTATGCCAGTGGACAAAATGAGAGTGAAACTCACCTTCTTAACTATAAGCAATGGAGAGTCCCTGATGTGTAACACAGAGGCCCCAAAGAAAGGGGAAGATGACCTCTCAGGGTTGAGAGGGGATGGGGAAAACCATCAGATGCAACCTTATGGAGGCCAAAGTGATCATAAGCCATTTCATAGTGGCATAGGAGAGATGGCAAGGAAGAAGAGGTTACTCTTGACTAGTTTAGCAGTGAAGGGAAGCTGGAGGAGATACTGGAGAGAAACATGATTCCCTTATCCCTAATCCTCATTCATTGGCAGGCCTGTATATCTCTGTAGATAGGAAGGAGGGAAACATTTGGAAATACTGCATTGAAGAAGAGAGGATAGAATCAAGAACACAGCTGGTGGAGTGTGTATTCTCTTGAGTAGAACTACAAAGAATGATGAGGGTAGATCCAGAGATGTTTTAAGGTATCTTGAAGTTTAGGGGATATCACATTGGCTTCATGTTCATAAAATAGAAGGTAAGATCATCAATCATGAGAGTCTTAGGGACAAGTTCTGTTATTTTCTTGCAGCTTTCACTGCTGACTACTACTTTTTTTTTTTTTTTTTTTTTTGAAATGGAGTCTAGCTCTGTTGCCCAGGCTGGAGTGCAGTGGCGCAATCTTGGCTCACTGCAACCTCCGCCTCCCAGGTTCAAGCAATTCTCCTGCCTCAGCCTCCTGAGTAGCTAGGATTATAGTGCCACCACCATGCTCAGCTAATTTTTGTGTTTCTAGTAGAGATGGGGTTTCACTGTGTTGGCCAGGCTGGTCTTGAACTCCTGACTTCATGATCCACCTGCCTCAGCCTCCCAAAGTGCTGGGATTACAAGCGTGAGCCACCGCACCTGGCCCACTGCTGACTACTTGTTAGAGTTACTCTTCCCTTCTCTGAACTTGCGATGTATTTGTGATTGGCTTTATGTTCCTTTGCACCTGATCATATATTTGCTGGTAACGTTCTCTACACAGTAATACATCTCCTCACCATGATTAGAAGCTCTTTGAAGATGGTGCTGAAGCCTATGTATCTTATATTTGCTGCCTGCTTACTTCAAATGGAAAGAGTAACTGGTTTCATATTGTACCTTTTTGTCCTCTGTTAGGGTATCTGTGCAGATCAAGTGAAGGTTTCCAGCTATCATCGCTACCAAAGAGTAGAAATGAATGAAAATGCACTGATGGAGCTAAAGAAGCTATTTGATGCCAAAGCTGAACACCTCCACCAGACCCTGGCCCTTCATTCTTATACTTCTGTGCTCTCAAGGTTGCAAGTGGAGTCTTACATCTATGCATTGCTCAGTAGTTCAGCTGTTCTGAGATCTTTAGTAATTCACCAGCAAGGCCAAGGTGTGTAAGTAATGAAGCTCTCACTCTTTCTTGCATTTTGAAATAAATAAAAAATTGAGGGCTATAGTCTGGTTGAATTGACTGTGTAGTAATTGGTCTTAGAAGATACCATTTGTGCTTGCAGTTTTACCAGGCCTCCCCAAGTGTAGGATTGAGATCTGCATTAATGACATTTTTTGGGAGCATTACCAGGTCTCCTTTCTCCGTGACTGTCTTTATCTGCTTCTGTAGGATGCCAAAAAGCTCACTATCTATCATTAATGTCCTTTGCTGCCCTAGTTAATGTGCTTGTTACCAAGTTGAGTCCAAATATAGTTTTTGATTATAAAAGTAATCATCGGAATACTTCTTCACCCTTTATCTCTTGTGGTTTGTTTGGGCTGCTTTGTTTGTAGGACTGTTTTGTTTAATTTTCCAACGGAGGATTAATAATGTTCTGAATTTTTCATCTTATTTTGGATTTTAAGAAATTAGTCTTTATGACATGAATATTAAGTATGCTTATTGAATTATGCAATTTTTATTTCTGGGGGATACATTAGGATACTTTAAAGTAAAAGTCCCCCTCCACTATTTTCTTAACTAATCAAATAACTGGGGGTAGATCAGAGATGTACTGATTTTCAAATAAAAAATAGTGGATTATGGCCAGGTGCGGTGGCTCACACCTGTAATCCCAGCAATTTGGGAAGCTGAGGTGGGCGGATCACTTGAGGTCAGGCGTTCAAGACCAGCCTGGCCAACATGATGAAACCCCTTCTTTACTAAAAATACAAAAACTAGCTGGGCGTGGTGGCGGGCACCAGTAGTCTCAGCTACTCAAGAGACTGAGGCAGGAGAATGGCATGAATGCGGGAGGCGGAGGTTGCAGTGAGTCAAGATCGCACCACTGCACTCCAGTCTGGGCGACAGACTGAGACTTTCTCAAAAAAAAAAAAAAAAAGGAATTATGATGAGGTTGGTTTTTCCGTTATTTTGAAATACTTCAAAGTTAAACACATTTTTGGCTTGTCTGTTTATAAAAATTTAAATATTTTTATGTAACTTTTCTCCTTTTTTTCATCTGCACTAAATATTTTAAAGATTTTTTATTGTTGTTGGTTTAAGTGAAGACACTAAAAATTCCCCCCAAAACACCATTTATGAGAGACTCATTTAATTTCTCTCACAGTGTCTAAGCAGACAGAAAGCATTCCCTCCGATCTGTGTCAACTAAAGGAATGCATTAGTGTCTTATTCATGTTCACCAGGAGAGTTAATGAAGATACTCAGTTTCATGATGATATTCTTCTCTGGCTGCAGAAATTGGTAAGGGTACAAAAATAGACACTGTAGTTTTTGTTTTATTTCTCTCATAATTTAGGAATTATCTGTTATTTCATTACATTTGGTCTTCAACAACTTTTTCAGCTAATTTATTTTATGAGTTTATTAATGAGTTTTCTTTGATCATGATACGTGGTAATAAGTTATCTAGTGCGTTATTAAGCACAAAGTATGTTTCTCTCTGATAAAGATTATGCTGAATGAACACTGGACTTCAACTTTGAAAGAAATGAAAATGCAGGAAGTATGCTAAATTGAAGACTAGATGTATATTCAGAATATAGGTACAGGTTGAGTGTTCCTAATTCAGAAATCTGAAACGATCCAGAATTCCAAACTTTTTGAGTGCTGATATGATGCCACAAGTGGAAAATTCCACACCTAAGTACTTAATAGAAACTTTGCCTCATGTACAGAATTACAAAAAATTTTGTATAGACCAACCTTCAGGCTCTGTATAAGGTGTATATGAAACAAATGAATATTGTGTTTAGACTTACGTTTCAGCCCCAAATGTATTAGATGTATTAGTCCTTTTTCACACTGCTGATGAAGACATATCTGAGACTGGGAAGAAAAGGAGGTTTAGTTTGACTTACAGTTCCATATGGCTGAGGAGGTCTCAGAATCATGGCAGAGAGCAAAAGGCACTTCGTACACGGTGGTGGCAAGAGAGAATGAGGAAGAAGCAAAAGCAGAAACCCTTGATAAACCCATCAGATCTTGTGAGACTTACTCACTATCATGAGAATAGCACGGGAAAGACCGGCCCCCATGATTCAGTTACCTCCCACTGGGTCTCTCCTGCAACAAAGAAGAAGAATATTCTATCTTCTGGGAGACAGAATTCAAGTTGATATTTGGGTGGGGACACAGCCAAACCATATCACCAAGATATCTTACATTTATGCAAATATTCCAGAATCCAAAAATGTCTGAAATCTGAAATGCTTCTGGTCTTGTGCATTTTAGATAAGGTATGGATCAAAAAATTTTCTATATCTCATTCTTTCTGTCTTGTGATATTTAATGTCATGTTTAAAACAGTTTCTTTTAAGAGAAAGAAGAAAGGTATAAGGATTTGAAAAACTTAAGAAAGATGTTAGGTGTATTATAAGAAGAGGGGTATTTGTTTATTGGTTATGTTTATAAACTACTTGACTTATATTTATTCACTTGTGGCCAGTAACATTAGTGACTTGTAATTTGCCAGAGAAGAAAAAACTAGATTTGTAGAGAATCTGCTTGTGATTTTATCATGGTACTCATAGATTCATAGGCCTCTGGTGTGCCTCTGTGGTAGAAACTAAGCCAGTGAATAGTATGTCTTGTGTCTGGTTACTCTTTTGAAAGATTGCATGTATTGAAGCATTGGATAAATGACTTTATTAGACCCCTAGATAAATTATTCCTTTTTTAAAAAATAGTGAGATCATATGACCTTTATTGTTTAGGTGTCCGTGTTACAAAGAGTTGGCTGTCCTGGAGATCACCTCTTCCTTCTAAACCATATTCTTCGATGCCCCGCTGGTGTTAGTAAATGGGCTGTTCCTTTCATCCAGGTATGATGAATGGTCACCTCATTCTGAGGGGTTGGGGGAGAGGTTTTATTAGACATTTTTCCTAAAGAAATTGCTGGAAAAAAAAAGACTATTTAAAAAATAGTAATATTTAAAATAAAAATCTTAAAATATATCCAGTATACATTTATAAAAGTTCTTAGGCTGAAACTTGTTGGGCCACCCATAACTGATAGAACTGTACTAAGTTTGCTTGTGGTCTGGCTGGGTAGGTTCAGTCATGTTTAACTCTACACAATTTCTGTGCAGGAAGGCTCACCAGGACTTTTTTCCTGTGGTACTCAATACAGCTTCCTAAGTCAATCTGTCTCACACCACAGTTGGTACAGGTCAAACAGAAGCCACTACATCTCAAAGTTCTTTAATACTAGCAGAGATCTTAGGTCTGTGGGATCAACTCTTGTATACTTAGGAGTTGACTATGTGGTTTTTAGATTCTCCTCTCTGCTGTTGCCTTTAGGTCGTTTAGTTACTCATAGCAACCACTTAGAATGGGCAGGAGCCAAAATGTTTGCCAAGTTCAGCTTCTCCACATCTCCTTTTCTTTAGCATTTCTGGTGGCAAGAAGTCTGAATCTTATTAGGTAGAAGGAGGATTTTTTTGTTTTTGTTTTGTCTCTCTTTGGATTAAAGTAGCAGTAGTGTCCTTCATCCCATATTGTTACAGATAATTGATGGAGACTGCTCAGCTACCTCTACTCTTTGAGTACAGCTGACTCAGTGCCACCAGGTAACCCATGGGTTGTGCTTTACTCTTGTGTGTTAGGTACCAGTTTCACCTTTGTTCTCTTAACAGCAACTTTGGTCAGAACGCTTGTGAACCAAGATTATGGACACTTGGGTTATTTGTTTTCTACAGTACGCTTTTTGCTTTTCTGATTTCAGATCAAAGTGTTGCATAACCCATCAGGGGTGTTTCATTTTATGCAGTCCCTTGCCCTGCTGATGTCTCCTGTCAAGTAAGTGTGGAAGAGCTTTGTGAAGTAGAGATTGAAATGCTTCTTTCTTCTAAAGGTTTGGCTCCTGAAACTGCCTAGATCCACAGAAGAACAGCTAAGGGAAGTGTTGGCATTCTAGAATTTAACATTGCAGATTTTCTTTGGGTTTGATTCTTGTTTCAAAGTGACTCTTCAACTGCTTATATATAAGCAACTATTTTTATGGGATCCCTATTTTAGTGGGTTTGCCCCTCTTGTCATATATGCTATTGTGAAAGGTGCTACAGACAAAAAAGGTGATCTGTTTCTTGGAAGAAGAGATTTAATGCCAGAAGAGAAATAGCACAGAGAGATTTAAGTGCTAAATTGTGAAGCTATGTAATAGAAATGAAGAGAACAAAGAGTTGAATGGAGTAGTCAGAGAGGGTTTCATGGTAAATGAGCTGTGTTTGAAGAATGGATTGGACTGGGCATGGTGGCTCACACCTGTAATCCCAGTACTTTGGGAGGCCAAGGCAGATGGATCACCTGTGGGCAGGAGTTTGCGACCAGCTTGGCCAACATGGTGAAACTCCGTCTCTACTAAAAATACAAAAATTAGGCGGGCATGGTGGTGTAATCACCTGTAATCCCAGCTACTTGGGAGGCTGAGGCAGGAGAATCGTTTGAACCTGGGAGGCGGAGATTGCAGTGAGCCGAGATCGTGCCACTGCACTCCAGCCTGGGTGATAGAGCGAAACTCCATCTGAAAAAAAAAAAAAAGAATGGATTGGATTTCAGTAGGAGAACGGGACAACGGAGAACATGTAGGTGGGAGAACAGTGTGAGCAAAGGCCCCAACACAGGTTAGGATAGCTGTGCAGAGCACAGGTAGATCAGTGTGGCTGAAGCAAAGGTGTGTGCGGGAGCTGGTAATAAAGGTGAAGAACTCAGGTGGGTTGGATTATAGAAGTCCTTGAAATTAAATGAGGAATTTAGATTTGATGATTCCTCTCCCTTACTGCCTTGGATACAAGGGCCTGCTCCTGCACGTGGTAGATAATGATTTGACTCACAAGTGTTTTTGCATTGATATCTATGTTTTGGCCCTAAACAAGCCTCTCCATTACCTTTTTTCTGTTTTTTTGAGATGGAGTCTCTCTCTTTCGCCAGGCTGGAGTGCAGTGGAACGATCTCAGCTCACTGCAACCTCTGCCTCCTGGGTTCAAGAGATTCTCCTGCCTCAGCCTCCTGAGTAGCTGGGACTACAGGCATGTGCCACCACACCCAGCTAATTTTTATATTTTTAGTAGAGACGAGGTTTACCATGTTGGCCAGGATGGTCTTGATCTCTTGACCTCATGATCCACCCACCTCAGCCTCCCAAAGTGCTGTAATTACAGGTGCGAGCCACCGTGCCCAGCCTTCATTACTCTTTTTTATTCAGTAAGTCATAGTTGCTAAAATAGTTTCCCTGGCAAGACTCTGCGAGCCTGGTTTGAGTTAAGGTCTGCAGCATATGTATTGAGGTCCTGCATCATGCAGGGAGCTGTGCTAGTATAGCTGCTTTCTGCAATTACTCATCATTACTAATTCAGAATGGTTGCATTTGCCACCAAAATTAGTGCAGTTTTAGTAGCCTTAGTTTTTGGCCAGTTCATATTCACTAATTTAAATCATTTGAAGATTGGGTTGATGTGTGGCTCTTCTTCAGGGTGAGTAGATAATCCAGAATGCACTCACATAGGCCTTCATCTAAGTGATGAGAGTGATTATTCTTGTCCTTTAGAAATCGAGCTGAGTTTATGTGCCACATGAAGCCCAGCGAGCGGAAGCCATCCTCCTCAGGGCCTGGGTCTGGGACCTGGACGCTAGTAGACGAAGGAGGAGAAGAGGTAACTTATCATGTCTGCATTATTTTGATGAATCATTGTGCACTCTTCTTATGCACCAGGTGTTGTTCTAAGCACTTTTCACATCATATCTCATTTAATTCTCCCAGCAACCCCATGAGGTAAAGACTTATGATTCCTATTTTATAGATGAGGAAACTGAGGTGCAGGGGTGTGAAGTACCTTCTCTCAAACCATAGGGTCATTAAATGCGGAGCCTTTAGAGCCTGTGCTTTGAGCCAGTGTGCTGTGTTGCACCCCTTCTCTAGAATATCATTCTGTTCAGCTTGGAGAATTTGGCACTTGGAAATTAAAGTCATATTACATACGATGTATATTAGGAGTTTCTTTATGTAGTAACACGTTTCTGGGGTTGGAGCCTCACCTACAGATGGTGAATCTGAGTAATAAAGGGCTGGAGCTTAGCAAGGTTTTCCCTTAACTCATAAACTTCTTATCCAGAAATTCTCATTTGAAAGGTAGAAGATGGTTTTCCATTTTTGGTGATAATTTAATGATCGAAATTCAGCTTCTCAAGATCACCCTTGTTAATTTTCCTTTCTACTATACCCATCGTGAGTATATTTGTAAGCAGTTTTGTTCTGCCGCTAATTGTCAGTTCTAGTCCTTTGTTTTGTTCTGAATCTTGATTTGATATTCTTGTCTAGGATGTTCAGTGACCGATTTATTATAATCCCTCTCTTTAAAGGAGGTGAGGCCAGGCACGGTGGCTCACACCTGTAATCCCAGCACTTTGGGAGGCTGAGGCAGGAGGATCACGAGGTCAGAAGATCGAGACCATCCTGGCTGACATGGTGAAACCTCATCTCTACTAAAAATACAAAAAGTCAGGCGTGGTGGCGGGCACCTGTAGTCCCAGCTACTTGGGAGGCTGAGGCAGGAGAATGGTGTGAACCCGGGAGGGGGAGCTTGTAGTGAGCCGAAATTGCACCACTGGGCTGCGCCCAGCCTGGGCGACAGAGCAAGACTGTCTCAAAAAAAAAAAAAAGGAGATGAAAGTGTTCAGCCAACAGTTTTCAGAATGACAGCTATGGCAGCTGTGGGCTCATGTCTGTGTGTTTCCCAGAGTGCTCATTCAGAAATGGGGAGCCCCCTTCACAGTCGTTTTTCTCTTCCTGAGACTTGCAGGAGGAGGTGGTCAGGTGGTGGTAAATGACATGGACGTGCACGCATCTTTGCTAGAAACTGAGGAATCATTCTGAAGCAAGCTTCTCAGGAACCAGTACAGATTTTAAAGATTGCAGTGGAGCAGTATGTTTTTTTTAGAGTGGTCTTTCTTGGGGGAGAAATCTTTTCTTCTGGTAGGTTTCCTGCATTTAGTCCCAGACAGATAATGATTAAGGAGCATTATAATTACTTGTAATGATTAGGCATTGTAAATACTTCCAGTCAAAATATTTGATTAATTATCTCACCCTGCATTGGTGCCTGGCTCCAGTTTAGCACTCCCTAAACATTCAGTGAATTCAAGAACTGGGGAGTAGATGAGAAAGGTGGGAGTGCCATTGCCTCAGAAAAGGCTGTGGGGAGGAAGGCACTCTGAATTATGCACATCGTGGTTTCTTGATACTAGCTGTATACTAGAATCACCTGGGCAACTTGCAAACCTTGCCCAGGCCCACACCCAGACATCCAAATAGTTAAAAGCCTACCTGGTGATTAAATGTACAGCTGAGTTGAGAATAGCTAAGTTGAGAACTGCTTTAAGTAGAGTTTCTGAAACGCTTGTTTGTTAGACATTTTAGACACATAATAAGACTGTAAAAATTGAGTGGCTTAAGGAAATTTTGAATGATTTGCATTAGTCCCTTGTGGAAATTGAGGTGATACAGTCTATTCTTCAGGTTCTCAGGATCTTTTTACTTCCTTCCCTTTTTAATGTAGCATATCTTAGGACATGAATCAACTTGGTTTCTAAGGTGACTTTAGTGCTCTGTGTCAAACAAAAAGACCACAAAGATTTCCCCTATGTAATCTTTGTGTATGACCACTGTTATTTTTATACAGCTTTTGGCAGCACTAATTGACAACAGAACTTTAGTCATCTATGGCAAATCTCAATTGCTTCCTCTTAAGTCTGTCAAATACTACATAGATGTTGATTTTGGGAGAAGAGAATTGCAGCTAACATAACTTGAACTCTCATCTATGGTTCTTGTTTTTTTTTTGAGATGGAATCTCATTCTGTCACCCAGGCTGGAGTGCAATGGTGTGATCTTGGTTCTCTGCCTCCCAGGTTCAAATGATTCTCATGCCTTGGCCTCCCAGGTTGTTGGGATTACAGGTGCACGCCACCATGTCTGGCTAATTTTTGTATTTTTAGTAGACATGGGGTTTCACCGTGTTGCCCAGGCTGCTCTTGGACTCCTGACCTCAGGTGATCTGCCTGCCTCGGCCTTCCAAAGTGCTGGGATTACAGGCATGAGCCACCGTGCCCAGCCCATCTGTGGTTCTTTAATTGATGTTATCAAAGCACTGATTCCTATAGTAAGGTCCTCACTCTAGAGGATTTCTTTTTTTCTATTGTCTTTGGGATGGACATTTAATGAGAGCAGTTTCATCACTGACTATGACCCAGATACATATAAAATTGTGCTTGCAATTTCAGGGTATTTACTTTGGAACTATCTCTGGAACTGAGACTATAAATTTCTGTCCTGGAGAAAAGGTCCATGAAGACTCATGAGGATATCACATGTATACCATTGAGACCTGTGATAATTTAACTCCTGTAACTCTGGATCATAGTGTGATCTGATCAAATCAGCTGACATGACTTTTTGTCTTTTCCCTTAGGATGAAGACCCTGAGACCAGTTGGATTCTCCTTAATGAAGATGATTTGGTTACCCTTTTAGCACAGTTCCCCTTTCATGAACTCTTTCAACATCTTCTTGGGTTTAAAGTAAAAGGTAGACTCATTTCTCTTATGTGTAAAATGGGGTAGTGGCAAATGCAAACACAGGAACTCTGCATCGAGTCTTTTTTTAAATTTTGAGATGGAGTCTTGCCACGTTGCCCAGGCTGGAGTGCAGTGGTGCGATCTCGGCTCACTGCAAGCTCCGCCTCCCAGGTTCATGCCGTTCTCCTGAGTCAGCCTCCCGAGTAGCTGGGACTATAGGCGCCCTCCACCATGCCCGGCTAATTTTTTGTATTTTTAGTAGAAACGGGGTTTCACCATGTTAGCCAGGATGGTCTCGATCTCCTGACTTCATGATCCGCCTGCCTCGGCCTCCCAAAGTGCTGCTATTATAGGCGTGAGCCACTGCACCTAGCTCGAGTCTTACTTCTTGTATAGGCTCTAACTCAGGTTTCTTGTGCCTAGCTGTTGTAGGCTTCTCTTGTGCTTGTAATTTCCCACTTGGTACTTAAATGTGAGAAAGCTAACTAGCCTGTACATTGCCCAGCTTAAATTGTTTTTAATTTGGCACATTGTCTCAAGTTTTTTCCCATTTCATGTTGATATGGGAGCCAGAGTAATGAGATTGTCAGTTCTTCTCCATCTTGGCTTTGAGTCCTCGTTAAAATATTTATACAGCTGTTTCCGTTCGTGTTTTTTCATAGTAATTATGACTTTTTTCTTTTATCTGATTAACTTCTAGGTGATTATTTACCTGAAACAACAAGACCTCAAGAGATGATGAAAATTTTTGCCTTTGCCAACTCGCTAGTGGAACTTCTGGCTGTGGGGTTAGAAACCTTTAATAGAGCACGCTATAGGCAGTTTGTGAAGCGAATTGGTTATATGATCAGGTAATACTGCCGTTGGTCCATTCTTCTCTGTTCCTTTTACCCTGGTCAGACACAGATACTGCATAATTGGGATGATGGACATTTTAGTTGTAAACCTCAGGTCTTATTTCTCGTGAAAGTTAAGATTTTTTCACCATCTATAAGATGGGAATTTCATAAGTGCTTCCAGTCAGCATATTTCGTTAATTATCTCAAATTTAACTGGCTTGCTAGATGATTGTTCTTGGAGTCGAGATCCCCAAAGCTGTTGCTGGGTTGAAGTCTGGGCGAGAGAGAAGTCATCTAGGAAAATGCAGGCTCTTACTGCTTCAAGTGTCTTAATAAATTTAGAGAATACGTACTGCTTTTCTTTGAATTAATTTTATACTCTTTTTTCTGCTTTATTAATTTTAATTGACTTTACTGGATCATTTGTTACAGCATATACACATGCTGTTATTCAACTTCCTTCCCCACCCAAAAGAAACTCCATAAAACTATCAAAACTTCTCTCCCTCCTTACTTTTGCTTCCAAAACAAAATTTTAATTCATTTATTTTATCTTATTTTTTTATTTTTTTGAGACTAGTCACACTCTTTCACCCAGGCTGGAGTGCAGTGGTACAATCTTGGCTCACTGCAACCTGTGCCTTCTGGGTTCAAGCAATTCTTGTGCCTCAGCCTCCTGAGTAGCTGGGATTACAGGCGCACACCACCACATCTGGCTAATTTTTGTATTTAGAGACGGGGTTTCACCACATTGCCCAGGCCGGTCTCAAACTCCTGGCCTTAAGCGTTCTGTCCGTCTTGGCCTCCCAAAGTGCTGGGATTACAGGTGTGAGCCACCGTACCTGGCCTAATTCACTTATTTTAGATATGTATCCATTAGCTTTATTAATCAGTCAAATGATTATAGGATGCCCTGAAAGGGTGGGGGGTCCCTTATTTTTTTTTTGAGACGGGGTCTCAGTCTGTCACCCAGGCTGGAGTGCAGTAGTGTGATCTCGGCTCACTGCAACCTCTTCCTTCCAGGTTAAAGCCATTCTCCCACCTCAGCCTCCTGAATAGCTGGGACTATTGGTGTGTGCCACCATCCCCAGCTAATTTTTTGTGTTTTTAGTAGAGCTGGGGTTTCACCATGTTGGCTAGGCTGGTCTCCAACTCCTGACCTCAAGTGATCCGCCCGTCCTGGCCTCCCAGAGTGCTGAGATTACAGGCGTGAGCCACTGTACCTGACCTGGGGGTCCATTCTGAGGTCTAGAGAAAGCCTTGAGTATAGAGTTAGGAGAATGAGATAGTGGGAGGGAGGATGGCTGGTGACTTGGAGATAAATTTGTTAAAAGCTAAAAGCCCATCTACCTGTTATTAACAGAAGTCCATCCAGACATCTGTTTTCTGATTCTGCTTAATAAATAAGGCCATAAATAAAATTGGTCCATGAGCTCACATACAGATATAGGATTGTGTGCTTACTGTATGCCAGGACTGTGATTTCTTATTTTATTTTCTCAGTAACTCTATAGGAAGGACGTTGTTATCATTACTGTTTTAAGATCACTGTTTACATTATTGTGTAAATAACAGCTGTAGTGTATTATGATTATTCTTTCTTTGTTTTTCTTTCCATCTGCTTACTTTTCTGTGAATCTAGTGCAGATTCTTCTCATACCTTCTAATTGCAGAACAATTTCCCATAAGGTCCCGTTCTTCAGATTGTGTGTTAGTTCCCATTTTATTCCTCCATCCTCACTTGAACTTGCTTTTCCTCCCATCACTACCCAAACAGCTCCTACAGATGAAGATCTCTAATGAACCTTGTACTCCTGATCCACTGGCCAGTTCTGGGTCTCTTCATCCTACTTGGCATCTCTCACGTAGGTCACATAGCAGCCTTTCTTGTAGTTAGTTGATAATTTTATCCTTAAAACATTTTCTTTGCTTGGCTTCCAGGATACCACATTCTCCTGATTTCTCCACCATTTCACTGACAATTCCTTTTCTGCCTCCTTGGTTGTTTCATTCTCACTTCCAGACTTCTTAATGTTAGAGTGTCTCAGGTCTCAGTCCCTGAACCTCTTCTCTTTATCTACTCTTGCTTCTTCAGGTGTCATTCATTCTTCTTTAAATATCTAAACACTGTTACAATTCTCAGAGTTATATTTCCAGCCCATACCTCTCTCATAAACACATTGTATATTCAGCTACCAACTCAGCACCTCCACTTGGATGACTCATTAACATTGTAATGTAATGTTCTCAAAGTGAACTCACTCTCCCCACCTCCCAAACTACTCGTCCCAGTTTCATTAGGTAGCAACTCTATTCTAGTTTCTCAAGCCAAAATACCTGGTGGCACCCATGGCTTTTCTTTCTTTTATACCCCGCATTCAATCTAACTGCAAATTTTATCATCTCCACCATCAAAATACCATCTTTTATCAAATCTAAGATGCCACCAATTTTTTTTAAAAATATATTTTATATGCCACTAACATAGGGAAAATGCTGCCAAATTATGGCATCACATCATTAACATTAACATGGATTCTGACATTCTAATTGCAGAGAGATTAGTGTGAAAGACATGCATTCTTCTGAATCAGTGAAACCTGCTGTTTCTGGAATCTAGCTGCTTACCACCTTCACTGCTAGCACCCCATTTCATTCCTAGACCTCCTGACTTATCTTCCTGCTTCTGACTTTGCCCACTGCCCGCTTCTGCCCTTTCCCCACCTCAGTGTATTTTTAAACAGCCAGTGTTGCTTATGAATTGTGAGTCAGCCCATTGTCTGCCCAGGGCCCTACGGTGCTCCCTGCTGCACTCAGGGAAAAAGTCGAAGTCCTCACAGTGGCCTGCAGGGCCCCTCACAATCCTGTTTCCTGTCACTTTTCTGATTTCATCTCCAGCCAGTCTCCCTCTTAGCACATTGGCCTCCTTGCTGTTCCTAATCATACCTCACACCCCTCGAAGCTTTTGCATTGGCTGTTTCTTCTATGTAGACACTCTTCTCATAGACACGCTTGTGATTCCTCACTGTTTTCCAGGCATTATCACATGTCCCTCTTTAGTAAGGCCTCTCACGCTCCCAACCCACCTCCTTACCCTGTGTACCCCTTCATTGCCAGACATACTTTATTCCCTTCTCTGGCTTTTTCTCAGTGTCACTTAACAACCATGTGGCAGACTATATATGACTTTATTTTATTTGTTGTCTCTTTGCCCTTCACTAAATGTAAGCTCTATGAAGGCAGGATTTTCTTTTCCCCATTTCATTACTTTCAGAACCTGGGCAGTAGTAGGTGGATAGTAGGTGCTCAATACATATGTGTTGAATAAACGAATGTTGTAAATGTAATATAAAGGTGCAGATATTGAGCTAATGAAAAGTACTGTATTATCTTTCCTCATGCTCAGAATGACCGTTGGTTATGTAAGTGACCACTGGGCACAGTATATGAGCCATAACCAAGGCTCAGGATTGGCCCAACAGCCCTACTCTATGGAGAAACTACAGGTTGAATTTGATGAGCTGTTTTTGAGGGCTGTCCTACATGTGCTGAAGGCCAAAAGGTAAGTAAGACATATGATATTTGGTGAGAAGTAACTTCCTCACTGGTAAGAACCAGTCGAATGAAAGCCACTTAAGTAGGTCTTTTATAATAGTTTCCTAGTGTATTTCATCTGTTTCTTATCGAGGGCAAATTCTTGGGCCTTAGTTTCCTTATCTGTAGTACCCCCCATGTTGGCTGAAATGGTCTCTCTCTCTCTCAATTTCTTTCTGTTGTAAGATAACACTATTCTGGTGTCTCAGTTTTTTGCCACCCTGAACTTTTGGGGCAGCCTTGAGCAGGGGAAAACAGGATAGATTGTATCTGTCACATACCCACTGCAGTGCCTGCAGTGAGAAGCGGTAGGTGCGCAGCATGTGGTGCAAATGATTTGCTGATTTTATTGTTCAATTTGCCTTCCTGTAAGGGTTTTAAGGTATGGGAATGTCATGGATCTTGGTTCCCTATCTTAGCTTTGTAAATACTGTCTTTGGATCATGCTGTCTGTGCCGCTGCTTGTAGCCTAGGACCTGTTTGAGGCATAGGCAGGGGCACAGCTGCACATCCTGTGCTCCCTTCCTGAGCCACTGGCCAAGTTGAGGAGTGGGCTCTGCTGCAGAATTATGCCCTCCACTAGGAGATGCGGGCCTGCCTCCACCCCTGCCCAGCTCTGCTTATGAACTACTGGCTCTCTCCTATTTTGGCCCTCTCCTGAGCTAGCTGTTTACACTCCCTCTTGCCATGTGACTCTTAGCCTCAGCCCCCGATTTATTCTGTGTTGTATAGTAAGTTTGAGTCTTGGTCTGCCATTTACTCTTACCCTGGGAAAGTCACTTAATATCTGCAGTCTCACTTTCTTCATTTATAAAACGGAGATGGTGATAGTGATACTACTGTGCTATTAACCTCGTGGATATGTGATGAGGGTGAATTGTGGTAATATGAGGAAATATATTTTAAACCATAAAGGACTTTTCAAATGTAAGTGGGAGTTGTTCTTGTGTGGTTTCATACAGAGAATAGAATAATCTAGAGACTTAGAGAAAGATCAGGAGTTCTTAGCTAAGTGTTAACCACTTTTAGACACTGTGAAGGTGTAAGTCTAACTTAAATAGAACTTGGGTATAGAAATTTATCCTTTTTTTTTTTTTTTTGTGATGGGGTCTCACTTTGTTGCCCAGGCTGAAGTATTTACAGTAGCATGATCTTGGCTCACTGCAACCTCTGCATCCCAGGTTCAAGTGACTTTTCCACCTCAGCCTCCCAAGTAGCTGGGATTACAGGCACTTGCCCCCATGCCCGGCTAATTTTTTGTGTTTTTAATAGAGATGGGGTTTCACCATGTTGGCCAGATTGGTCTTGAACTCCTGACCTCAAGTGATCTGCCCGGTTCAGCCTCCCAAAGTGCTGTGATTATGGATATGAGCCACCGCGCCTGGCCTTATCTTTAGATTACTCCTGTTACACATATACCATAGATTTTGTGGTCTCATGAGATGCGCCAAATCCTGTTCAGGATTGTCAGGGCATCAGTGCAGTAGCACCTGCCCACTGATGCCAGCCTGGTACATGGGAGGAGTCTTCCTTCTCTGATCTGTCACTTGTTTTTGTGCTTGCTTAGCGGAGAAGCAAAGCTTTCATCCTACTTACTGGGGCTGATATATTGAGCTGTGAACCCTTCCTGTAACATTGTGTATATAATTCACAAAGATAATTGTTTTAAAATGTTGACAGCTATTGTTCTTAAGTCTATTTTAGGAAACAAATTATATGAGAACCAGATATTTAAAGCCATGAAATTTAAATTTATTTGGCACTCAAATGGAAATTTCTGGCAATAGCTTCAACCTAAAACAAAACTAAACTATACTAAAAGACAGACAACAAAAATAGAAGTCAGGGCTGGGCGTGGTGGCTCACACCTGTAATCCCAGTACTTTGGAAGGCTGAGGTGGGCGGATCACCTGAGGTCAGGAGTTTGAGACCAGCCTGGCCAACATGGTGAAACCCCATCTCTACTAAAAATACAAGAATTAGCCAGGCGTGGTGGCAGGAGCCTGTAGTCCCAGCTACTCAGGAGGCTGAGGCAAAATAATCACTTGAACCTGGGAGGTGGAGGTTGCGGTGAGCTGAGATTGCACTATTGTACTCCAGCCTGGGCAGCAGAGCAAGACTTTGTCTCAAAAAATATATATATGTATATGTATATAAATACCTATATAAATATATACGTGTGTGTGTGTATATATATGTGTATATATATGCCAGACTTCCTGAATGTCTGCCATATAGGAAATTTTATAGCCTGAAATACACCCTATTTGTGATTTTACTTTTAAGTCCTCTACAATTTTCCTTCTTTGTTTTGGGGTTATAAAACAGCATCAAGTCCCATGTGAAGTGTTAGGATAATTAATTAATAAGATAGAAACCTGGCCCACCTGACCATAGAGAAGTTTCTTAATCTCTTGGTCAGGAGTGTAGCTGGCTTTTCCAGAGTCCACGTGAGTGTGGGTTTGAGCTACCAATTGCCTGTTTAGGTTCGTAGATGTGGATTAGGCATAATACACTATTCATTTTTTTAAATTTGGTTTATTTGTAATTAGATAATTTGTAGTAGGATAATTTGTAGTAGTTGTGCCTCCTATTTTTTTAAGTTTTTTTTTTTTTTTTAATTTAATAGCAGGTAAGTTGCTATATATTCCTTAGCAGATTTCTTTTTTCTTTTTCCTTTTTTTTTTTTTGAAATGGAGTCTCACTGTGTTGCCCAAGATGGAGTGTAACCTATGCCTCCCGGGTTCAAGCAATTCTCCTGCCTCAGCCTCCCAAGTAGCTGAGACTATAGGTGCGCACCACCGTGCCCAGCTAAGTTTCATATTTTTAGTAGAGATGGGGTTTCACTACGTTGGCCAGGATGGTCTCGAACTCCTGATCTCAAGTGATCTGCCCGCCTCAGCCTCCCAAAGTGTTAGGATTATAGGCATGAGCCATTGCACCCAGCCATTCCTTAGCAGATTCTGACTTGGGGCATGGCCACCATCCTGATACAAGTTTTTTTTTTTTTTTTTTTAGTTGTGGTAACATTCACATACAATTTTAATAAGCATCTATTGAATGCTGATTGTTTTTGAGATACTGGTTTAGATAGCAGATAATTAAAATACAGGGTTCTAGTTATAATCTGGTTTATATAAAAATGAACAAGACCTGGTTTCTGCTCTCAAATTGCTGTTAGGTTAGTATGTTATATGTAATTTACAGTACCTTAAGGCGTTTCTCACATTGTGTTTTAAGAATCACTTGAGTCTGAGTCACCAAGGGTGACTATAAAAGGTGCAAATTCTTGTGCCCCAGCTCTGACCTACAAAATCATGGTCTTTATAGGTGAGGCTTGGGAATCTGCATTTTCCACAAAGTCTCCAGGTGGTTTTTCTGCCACTATAGTATGAGGCTTACTGGCAAAAGGTATGATGATGGCAAAGTCAAGTATTGATGGAGTTCTGTAATAGCACAGAGGAGGAAGTCCAAGGAGGGCTTGACCCATGGAAGGAGCCAGCCTGGAGGTATGGGGTCTCCCAGGCTTGGTGGAATGCAGTAGTAACTGAAGGAAGGCAGAGAGGGCTCTGGTTGGAAATACGGGTCAGAGCCATCCTGTGGAAGCCTTTGAGTGTGGGCTGAGGAGTTTGAACTTTGTTCAGTGCTCAGAGCGGAGTCACTGGATGGATTTTGACACATGTGTCTGTGTTCACACGTGTACCTGTATGTGTGCTCAGACACGCACATCCACAGCTGGCCTCTCTGCCACCCACTACTGTCTGTGCCTTAGTAGCCTGTGTGAGTTGGTGCTAATATCCATAATAATAATTATTATTATTTTTGAGATGGAGTTTCACTCTTGATGCCCTGACTGGAGTGCAATGGTGTGATCTTGGCTCACTGCAATCTCTACCTCCTGGGTTCAAGTGATTCTCTTGCCTCAGCCTCCCAAGAGGCTGGGATTACAGGCATGTGCCGCCACACTTGGCTAATTTTGTAGTTTTTGTAAAGACGGGGTTTCACTGTGTTGGTCAGGCTGGTCTTGAACCCCTGACCTCAAGTGATTCATCTGCCTCGGCCTCCTAAATTGTTAGGATTACAGACGTGAGCCACCATGCCCGGCCATATCCATAATTGTTGTCTTGGTTTTTGTGAGGATGGTTTGAGTTGATATTGTACTTATATGTGTACACACACACGCACACATTATAGTGGTTAGAACAGTCCCTGGCACAGACTGGGTGGTTTGTATTTGCTGTTATTCTTAGCCATCCTTGAGGTGTTTATGACTAAAGCATATTAGAAAAATCGTAGTGTGATTTAAGAATCTTTTTTTCCTTGAGAGCCAATGGTTTTTCTGCTTTCTTAGTGTAATGAAGCTGATTAATAAATAAAATGATTCCTGCTTACATGCAGACTTGGCGTTTGGCTGTTTATGTCCGAGATGCCCTTTGGGACTCTGTCTGTGCAAATGTTGTGGAAGCTCTTCTACCTCATGCACCAGGTGGAGAGCGAGAACCTGCAGCAGCTCTCCTCCTTCCTGCAGCCCGCCCAGTGCAAGCAGCAGCTCCAAGGTACGGCCCCACCGAGCAGTCGGTGTTCTGCTCTCCCTATCTTTTTGTGCTTCTCTTCAGGGCTTAATTTTTACTTTTAGAGGGACTAAGAGAAAATGTTTTGCTCTACATACGTATTCAAGTGTAATGATTTTGAAATTCAACAGACTGCTTCACAGTTTTGATGTATTAAACAGCAACTAGCATATCTGAATTCAAAATTTGATTAGTCCCAAACAGTATGCCAGTACACACAGTATTCTAACTTTTAGGAAGCACTTTTTTTTTTTTTTGCATTTGTGTGTGAAATTATTCTAGTTGGCAGTTGTATTAACAGATACGTATTGATTGTTTAGAAATTTGTTAAGGCTTTGTGCCCAGCCGTTCCTCTAATATCTTTCTTTTATTGCTGTTTTTTTTTTAAAGTTGTATTGTTTTTATGAACTAAAGATATAGACAGGTGTACTTTAAAAATTAATTTTGGTGAAAACTTAAGTTTTTGTGTCATACCACCTCTAAACTATAGAATATTTACTTATTTTTATTTATTTGTTTATTTTGAGACAAGGTCTCATTCTGTCATCCAGGCTGGAGTGCAGTGGTATGCTCTTGGCTCACTGCAACCTCCGCCTCCTGGGTTCAAGTGATTCTAGTGCCTCAGCCTCCTGAGTAGCTGGGCTTACGGGTCCATGCCACCACACCTGGCTAATTTTTGTATTTTTAGTAGAGACCTGGTTTCATCTTGTTGCCCAGGCTGGTCTTGAACTCCTGACTTCAGGCCCACCTCAGTCTCCCGAAGTGCTGTGATTACAGGTGTGAGTCACCGTGCCTGGCCAGAACATTTACTTATAACAAAATTACAATGTTCAAAATGAAAAACACTATTTAATTAGATGTATGTTGTAGTGATTTTAAAAATCTACCCTATGCATTAAAAAATGATGGACAATATACTGAAATACAAGATTAAAAAGAAACACAAAAGATAATTCTATTTTCCAAATTTTTTTTCTTCACAACAGTAAGTGAAGACTGTTTTCCAAATGTTTAAATGTCTGTATCACTTAAAAGAAAACCATATACTTTAAAAATTATTGAGCCTCTACTGTTTGCAAAGTAGTTTGTGCAGACATTCATGATTTATTTTTTTATTTCCATTTCTTTTTTGAGATGGAGCCTTGCCCCAGCTGGGTTGCAATGGCGCAATCTCGGCTCACTGCAATCTCCGTCTCCTGGGCTCAAGTGATTCTCCTGCCTCAGCCTCCTGAGTAGCTGGGATTACAGGTGCGCACCACCATGCCCAGCTAATTTTTATATTTTAGTAGAGACAGGGTTTCTCCATGCTGGCCAGGCTGGTCTTGAACTCCTGACCTCACGTGATCCACATGCCTCCCAAAATGCTGGGATTATAGGCATGAGCCACCGCACTCAGCCTCCATTTCTATCTTTCTAGATTGATGTCTTTATTCTTCTGTTTCTTTCTTTTCTGGGTCTCTGCATGCATCCCCTTTTGTCTCTTTCTGTTTTTCTTTTTATCTTTTTAGTGGTAGCTCTGGACTCCTTTACATTGTTCTGCTTTGTAAAATGCTTCTCTGCTGTCCTGGGGGCAGTGCTTTCATTAGACCGTTGCCATGGTTGGACCTGGGCTTACGAGTGAGCTAGGTGAGAGGACTCACAGCCATTGTCTGTCCTCTGGTGGCTATTTCTGTGGTTGAAATAACTAACACAGAAACAGACATTTCCTTCGGAAGTGCTGGGATGGTCAGCAGCACTTCTTTTTATACCTGAGTCCTGGGTAGGTCTCCTTTGTAGTGTCATCTCCCTTCATTGCGGACTTACTATCTGCCAGGCTCTGTGTTACCATGTGGCAGATGGAGCCGATGTTGAACAGCTCAGCTCTGTAGTGGATGTGATTCCAGACCCTGAAGCGGCAGTACCAGCCTTGCCTTGCCCTGGAGCTTTGGATCCTGCTGCTGGAGTTCTCTGTCTGGACTCCAGGGTCCCATGGCACTTTTATCTTTATCTCCCTTAGGGCCTGTATCACCTGACACAGGAGTTAGTGGCACAGTAGAGAAGTTTCATCTGCCTTATTACATTCTAAGCTTGAGACTGGAGTCTTTGCACTGATCTCCTGCTCTAATTTGCTGTTTTTTTCATCTTCTCCTTTGCTTAATCTTTTATAAACCAATTTTGTTATGAGGCTTGGTTTTTATTGTTTGTGGAAGAATAAGGCTTCCTAACATATTTTACCTTCCTAACTTTTTATATTTAATAATTGCCAGAAGTGCTTATTCTTTATAACCAGTTCTTATTTATCTGTGGTAATGGGGGTAGGGTGAGCTTGAAATCAGTTTCCAAGGAACAAATTTTAACTAGTTTTAACATTTCCTAACTAGCACATTTCTCAGCAGTGATTGTTAAAAACCGGTCTGTTTTAATTTGGCTTCTTTTTGTTTATTTCTAGTCTGATCAACATTCTGACTACTAGTAAAGTGTAGCCATAAGCAAATTTGATGATAAATAAATGTAGAAATGTGTTTGTTTGTCCTTATAGTTAATATTTTAAAAGCTAATTAGAAAGTTATTTCACTTTCCCATTGTTTTTTCTATAGAATTATTTAAAATATAAGGCCTTTTCCTTGATTTGTACCTTAAACATTGTAAGTTTGAATGATAATTCTTTTTTTTTCTTTTTAAATATCCTTTCACAATGTAAGTTAGAATGATCATGCCAATTTTCATTATTCTCAGAATGTTCTGTGTAATAATTTCCACTCTAAATCCAATTTGGAGATGGAAAATGAAAATTGGTTTGGTAAGTGTCCCGGAGTTATTTTGAAAATGCAGGAAATTTGGTGAGCTACCTTGGTTTCTCAAATGTGTAAATGTGAACAGAATTATTGGCTTGTTGCCTTCTTACTGTGAAAAGTTCCATCAAGGATATGTATATAAATATATATATATTTATATATTATTTATTTATTTATTTATTTATTTATTTAATTTTTAAATTTTTTTTGAAACAGAGTCTTGCTCTGTTGCCCAGGCGGGAGTGCGGTGGCATGATCTTGGCTCACTGCAACCTCCGTCTCCCAGGTTCAAGTGAGTCTCCTGCATCAGTCTCCTGAGTAGCTGGGACTACTGGCATGTGCTACCACGCCCAGCTAATTTTTGTATTTTTAGTAGAGATGGGGCTTTACCATGTTGGCCAGGCTGGCCTCAAACTCCTGACCTCAAGTGATTTGCCTGCTTTTGGCCTCTGAAAGTGCTGGGATTATGAGTGTGAGGCACAGAACCCAGCCAGGGACATATATTTTTTAAATGGGCTTTTTTTCCTTTCCACTGTACAACTTTGCATCTAGTTTACTGTCATGTATATTTGTGAATATTGCCTTCTAATGGCAGAATTTAGTATTGCTTACACAACATGCTTTGCGATATAGGCAAAACACATCACATTTATTATATTGTTTATGACATTCATTAGTATTTCAGTTACGGTTATAACTAATTTCTTGCCCCCAGTTTTTCTTTATAAGCAAATCTCTTTTTTTGGAATGCCCTATTTGTGCCAAATAGTTTGCTAGTATTAGCAGTTTTCATTAGTCAGGTCTTTGTTTCTCTGATGGTTACCAAGTAGCTTCAAGTGTGCCTTTGAAGTTGGCGGTACTGCCTTTGAAGGTGACTGCCTAGTGACAGCAACAGTGCTTTGCAGTTAACAAAGCACATCACCAGTGACATGCTGTTTAATCTTCTTATTAAATAGCCTTTTGAGACAGATGTGCGAACTGAAGCTTAGAGATGTTAAATGTCTCCTGTGAGGTTACATTATATTTAGAGTTCGTTGGAATTTCAGAGGCCATCTGGTCCAGCCTTATTCCTGATGCCTGTAGAAATCTATTTTGGAACAAAGAAAGAACTTTTGTATCTTTAAATATTCCTAAATCTTTTTCTCTGGAAGAATGATTAAAAAATATAAATTTATTCTTTCCCCATTTTACTTTTCTTGATATGAACTTGCAGACCCAGAACATTTCACCAACTTTGAGAAGTGTCTTTCTTCTATGAATAGCTCAGAAGAGATTTGCCTTCTGACTACCTTTGCTCAGATGGCTCAGGCCAGAAGAACCAATGTGGACGAAGACTTCATAAAAATTATTGTTCTGGAGATATATGAGGTTAGAATATGAAGTTTTAGAAATTAGCTAAAAAATGTTTTCTCTTGGATTGTCCATCTGTTGATTTTTTGGGGGGGATTTCTTTTACAAACTGTGACTTATTTAGCTACTGTCTACACTTTTGAGAAGGGATGGAGAATCAGTGGAACATTATTTTGCTACAGGGGTTATTGAAAATGTAAATTATATCCATTCCCCAGTACTTATTATCTTTTGAAATTTGTTGCACCAGTTTCAGTAAGGAAGAGACAGTGTGATACAGCCTGACACTTACAGTTTTTATGCTGTATGTTTCCCTCACCCCACCCCTTCAGCTAAACTCTTCCACTCCAGCTAGTAGCAGAAACCTAGCTTCCCAGCCAGTTTAAATGAGATGGTGGGAAGAATATTGAACCTGGAGTTAGGATACCTGCGTTTTAACTCTGCTATTAATTGGCCATCTCACATCAAAAAAGATAATGTATCACCCCAGGCTTCATTTTCCTCATCTATAATATGAAATTACAGGCTAGGATGAGATCCTTGCATTCTACATCTTTTCAGTGAGCCATCCGTGAGGGTGGAGGGGAGTGAAATTTTGACTTGAGCATCTAGGGACTAGCCCAAGGTGGTTACCAAAACGTTCATTGGAGTTTTTTGTATATTTAAAAAGCCCTGCACATTTTACACTTTAAGCTCTCATTTATCTGTTGCTCTGCATACAAAATATCTCCTCCAAAGTATTCAAGTGTACTCAAGTAAAATTATGTTTGAAGATGATTATTTGGGTTTTATTATCTTCCCCTAATAATCCAGTTTGAGAATGACAAACCTGGATGTTCTTTCCAGGATCAAATACTTGATTCAGCGATTCCTATACCTGTACTTCATAACCAGGTATAAAGTTAAGATCTCGATGGATCTGGAATTCAGACTGTCTTCATGATCTGAAAAACTTGGGAGAGAAGACATATTTTCACATACATTAAGTGACATTCTCAAGATCTGTTGCTAAAGTAATATTTATGCTCTTGAGTAAAGTTTCCAGTGTTTTGTCTAGGAGTCACAATAAAAATTACATTCTATATTACATTCTGATCCTTTGTATGTACAATTGAAGCAATACTTAATCTACCTGTGATGCACTATTACATTTTTCCATTTTATTTTATTCTCTATGTTATTTTTCTGTGTATTTCATTGTGTTAAAAAATACCATTGGCATTAATGGATTGTAACATAGACTTTGAAAGACTTAATTCAAAAGTTGGTAAACATTAATGTTTTAGAAGACCTTGTAGTTAGGGATCTTATTTTGTAGGGGAAGCTAGGCATTTCCATGAAATACATTCTGATTTTCATCATTGTAGTGATTTCCTCAAATTTAGAAAAGTTTTGAAACTGCAGGAACCGTTTTATTATTACCGACAAACTTTGGGATATACTTTTTGAATCCACACTTGAAGTCATTGTTATAAAAAGTTGCCATTCTCTTATATTCCTCTCCCTTCCTTTCAGCCTCAGAGTAGACAGTTGCCTATATGAAGTTTTAACATTTTTTGGAACATAGTGTCAACTAAGGCTCAATATAAGATTCTTTCTGCTTTGCTTGAAAAAACTATATAAGGGTGTTTTGACTGATAATTGATATTAAAAGTGCCATCTTCTTCCCCCGTTCCCCATTTAGGTATCTTATGTCACCCTGTCTACCAGAGAGACTTTTTCAAAGGTTGGTCGAGAGCTTTTAGGGACCATCACAGCTGTTCATCCTGAGATAATTTCTGTTCTTCTGGATAGAGTTCAAGAGACCATTGACCAGGTTGGAATGGTAAGAGCACTGATTTTGCTTGTTTCTGTTTTTTTAAATCTTGGAGTAATGGAACATTGGCAAAAATAGGAAGGTTCTTGGGAATGATCTAGTCACTGCGGGTATGAACAGGATGAAAGGAACTAACATTTACTGTGCGGCCTCTGTGTCATTCACTGTGCCAACTTGGGATTAGCTGCTGCTTATAAAAAGATGTGGTTGTTTCTCTCAAATTTCAAGGTTGACCTGTGCACCTCCTTCAATAACATATTTTTACTTTACTTATGACCTATAGTTAATTAACAGTTTTATTTCATAATTTGTTTGGCTTTCATAGTTTTTATGAAATAAACCTGGAATAAACAACTGATAAAGAAGGTCCTATTTAAAGTCAGTCAAAAGCAAAATAAATAGTATGTAGTAACAAGTTGAGGAGGACACAGATTTAATTTGTTTCTGTCATTTGTCACAATCCCTTTTGCAATCTTCATGTAGTTTTTCAAATGTTTTCTTGAGATGTAATTCACATACCATACAATTACCTATTTAAAGTGTATAAGTCAGTGGTTTTTAGTCTATTCACAGATATGTGCAACTCTCAACACAGTCAATTTTAGAGCATTTTCATCACCTCAGAAAGAAACCCCATAGACTTCAGCTATCACTCTTTTTTTTTTTTTTTTTGAGATGGAGTTTCACTCTTGTTGCCCAGCAGGCTGGAGTGCAGTGGCTCAATCTCAGCTTGCTGCAACCTCTGCCTCCCAAGTTCAAGTGATTCTCCTGTCTCAGCCTCTCAAGTAGCTAGGATTGCAGGTGCCCGCCACCATGCCCAGCTAATTTTTTTGTATTTTTAATAGAGATGGGATTTCACTGCGGAGACCAGCTCGGGGAGACCCTAACCCAGCAGCACTAGAGGAATTAGAAAAACACACACAGAAATATAGAGGTGTGAAGTGGGAAATCAGGGGTCTCACAGCCTTCAGAGCTGAGAGCCCCAAACAGAAACTTACCCATGTATTTATTAACAGCAAACCAGTCATTAGCATTGTTCCTATAGATACTAAATTTACTAAAAGTATCCCTTATGGGAAATGAAGTGATGGGCTGAATTAAAAGAATAGGTTGGGCTAGTTAACTGCAGCAGGAGCATGTCCTTAAGGCACAGATCGCTTATGCTATTGTTTGTGGCTTTAAGTGGTTTTCCATCCTGGGCGGGCCAGGTGTTCCTTGCCCTCATTCCCGTAAACCCACAACCTTCCAGTGTGGGCGTTAGGGCCATTATGAACATGTTACAGTGCTGCAGAGATTTTGTTTATGGCCAGTTTTGGGGCCAGTTTATGGCCGGATTTTGGGGCGCTTGCTCCCAACATGTCTCCCTTCTTTGATTTGCAAAGAGATGAAAGCAAAGACAGCTTTGTCACAGTGAGCTGCTTCTAGCAGGAGTCAGGATTCGTTATCTGCAGACTATACAAAGACAAACAACATAGATTAAAAGCACAATCATCATTGAAATCACAGAGCTTCCAAGTGTTTTTATCCATTTTAATGGGTTACTAGCTGCTAATTTGTCTGCAACTCCTTCAAGCACTTCAGTTCCTAGCATTAAGGTCAGGTGTGTGTGGGATGCTTTAAATATTTGTTCTTTAATTTTGCAATATCCAAAGACAAGTTTGTAGAGTGCCTTTTTAGATGCTTTTTTATTCTTTTGCACATTTTGATCTTATTAGGAGCATTTAATAGTTTCCACAAATCCTTATGTTTAGCTCCTAGAGTGGGCCATATCATTTGAGGTTGAGGTGCCACTATACCACCATGGTTCCAGATAATAGGAACTTTTGATGTACTTCTTATCATTTTTACCATCTGACCGTTTTGTTCAGGTCATCTGAACATAGTGTGACTGTGGCACACAGACTGAGAGGGGCAGTTCAAGCTAAACATCCCCTTAGGGGACCAATTAATAATGATTCCATAGGAATTGTTGTGTAGCACCTCTGCCTGTTCTGCAAAGCAATCTTCCTAAACAAGTATGTTCATTATTTCTAACTGGGTCCAATCCTGTTTACAAATAGGTTTTTGAGGGCGTTATGCCTCAATAATAGGAGCAGATTTATTATGGTAAATACTGAGATCAGAAAGCATGTGTAACTGTGTCATAGAGTGATTTACATCTAGGCATTATTGCCAGCCAAGATTGATCAATATGCCCAATAAGTATAATTGTTCTCTGTGTCAGCCCTTATTGAGGGAATACTCACGGCAGTGGTGATAACCGCTATCATAGCTACCATTAAATTATTCATTGTGACTGGTTGTCCCGCTTTCCTCAGGTTTTCTTCCACCGTCTGTGACAGCTTCCTGATCTGTCCCCAAGTGGGTGGCTGTGTTCGAAGGGTGTTGCTCATGACAGTTGGGGTCCTCGTCAGCCTCAGTCTTGACATGGCTGCAACCGGGTGGTCCTTGGGATCCTCCCGGAGTCTCTTCCTCTGCTTCTGGCTCATGATAAGGTTTCAGGTGTCTTGGTGGTATCCAAATCAGCTGTTGATTTTGGCCTGGAGAAGCACAAGCGTAACCTCTACCCCAAGTTATTATTTTACCTATTTCCCAACTTTTTGTTACTGGATCTTTCCACCAAATCAATTGTTCTGCTTCTGTCTTTGCAGCTGGTTTCTGTAGACACTGTTCAGCTGCTGATAACATCTGACCTTTGGGCAGGCTCAAAAAATTTAAAGTTAATAATGCTAGATTCAGTTGCGTCTGTGGGGTTCCATGTTCTCTGTCTCCCCCTTTTTGCTTTTGCAACTGCTGTTTTAGGGAGAGATTCATTGTTTCCTATGGTTTGCCTTTGAGAATTGTATGGAATACCAGTAATGTGTTTAATATTCCACATAGAGAAAAATGTAACTAGAGCTTGGCTAGTATAGCCTGGGGCATTATCTGTTTTAATAGAAGCTGGAATGCCCATCACTGCAAAACACTGCAAAAGATGACATTTAATACAGGCAGAAGACTCTCCTGATTGGCATGTAGCCCAGACAAAGTGAGAAAAGGTGTCCACACATACACGTATATAAGCTAGTCTCCCAAACGAGGGAATATGTGTGACATCCATTTGCCAAAGAGAGTTAGGTTCCAATCCTCGAGGATTAGCTCCTCCTGTAAAAGATGAAGAATGTACCATTTGGCAAGTTGGGCATTGCTGGATAATAGCTTTAGCTTCTTTCCAGGTAATGTTGTATCTACATTTGAGACCAGAGGCATTAACATGGGTTAAATTGTGAAAGTGTCTAGCATTAGATATTGCATTAGCAATTAGGTGATCAGCCATTTGATTTCTTTCAGTCAAAGGTCCTGGAAGAGGTGTATGAGCCCTAATGTAAGTGACATACCCTTTTTGGGTGCATTCTACTCTTAACTGCTGTTTGCAATTGGGTAAATAAAGTCATCAGTTGTTCATCTGTATGAAATAGTAACTGAACATTTTCAATTAACTGTGTGGAATGAACCACATATGAAGAATCAGAAATCACATTAATAGGCATATCAAAAGCAGTCAATACCTCAATTACAGCGACAAGCTCCGCTTTTTGAGCTGAAGTATAAGGTGTCTGGAAAACTTTCCCTTTTGTTCCAGAATAAGAAGCTTTACCATTAGTAGACCTCATCTGTAAAACAATGAGAACACTTAGCAGGCTGCAGTTTGTTTACTTCAGGGATTGTAAATGCAAACCATTCACAGTCTTGCTCAGCTAAGGGGATAGTAAAGAAAGAGTGTTTTAAATCTATGACTATTAAAAGCCAGTTTTTTGGAATGACAGCAGGAGAAGACAGTCCTGGCTGTAATGCTCCCATGGGTTGTATAACTGAATTGATAGCTCTTAAGTCAGTTAATATTCTCCATTTACCTGATTTTTTTCTTAATTATGAACACTGGAGAGTTCCGAGGAGAAAATGTTGGAGCTATGTACCCATTTTCTAATGGTTCAGTAACTAATGTCTCTAAAGCCCCAGTTTCTCTTTACTTAGTGGCCATTGTTCTATCCAAATGGGCTTATCTGTTAACCATTTTAAAGGTATAGGTTCTGGAGGCTTAACAATGGCCACCATCAAAAATGGTATCTTAATCTTTGGTGGGAACTTTTTAAACCTTGCAAATTTTTTTCTACTCTCATACCAGGGGCATACCCCATTTCATGCATTGTATGTTGACTTTGAGGACTATATAATTGTTCTGAAATTAGAACTTGTGCTCCCCATTGTTGTAATAAATCTCTTCCCCATAAATTTATAGGTACAGAAGTTATAATTGGTTAAATAGTCCCAGGTTGTCATCAGGCCCTTCACAATGCAAAATATAACTACTTTAATATACTTCAGGGGCTTTACCAACTCCAACTATGTTAAATTGAGTGGGTTGAATTGGCCATGTGCATGGCCAGTGCTGTAGAGAAATGATTGAAATGTCCGCTCCTGTATCTACCAAACCTTTAAATTTCTTTCCCTGAATAGTTATTTCACAGGTAGGACGTTTATCAATAATTTGATTTACCCAATAAGCTGCTATGCCTTGTTTATATGTGCTTCCAAATCCTCCTGTTCGTTTAATTTCACTTTTCCCCATTCCCACATACGGCACAGTCAGGAGCTGTGCTATGCGCTCTCCTGACTCTGCTTTCCAGGGAACAGACGTAGATACAACAGTTTGAATTTCCCCATTGTAATCTGAATCAATGACTCCTGTATGTTATTTGTGTGCCTTTTAAACTTAAACCAGACCTTCCTAAAAGTAATCCTATTGTGCCTGCTGGCAAGGGTCCACAGACTCCTGTTGGGACCTTTTGCAGGGATTCCCCAGGCAGAAGGCTCACAGCTTTTGTGCAGCATAAATCTACTGCAGCACTACCAGCTGTGGTGGGGGACAGACATTGTACAGGGGTGAGGGAATAGCCTGAGCTGGAAATGCCCTGGTTTAGAACGGGGCTCGGGACGGGCCCCCATGGCGTTTCCTGAAATCGGGTTCCCATCTTTATCAAACGTAAAGTGACACTGATTAGCCCAATGTTTTCCTTTTTTACATTTTGGAAATACTTCAGGCTCAACAGTTTTCTTTTTTCCCCTATCTGGCGGCCTGACTCGCTGATTTTTTCTACATTCTTTTTTAGTATGAGCATGTTTCCCACAGTTAAAACAAGCTCCAGGAAATGGAGTATTTCCTTTTTCCTCTCTCAGTCCTGCCATTGCCTGTGCTAGCAGAGTAGCTTTGTGCGGATTACCTCCGATACCATCACAGGCCTTGATATAATCAACTAAATATGCTTTCCCTCTGATAGATCGCAGAAGAGCCTGGCATTCGGGATTAGCATTGTCAAAAGCTAATAACTGCAACACTATATCCTGAGCAGCCAAATCTGCAATTTTAAGAGACTCCTGTAACCGAGCTATAAAATCAACATATGGTTCTCTTGGTCTCTGTTTTATAGCACTAAAGGAAGGGTATTATTCCCCACCTGAAGTGATTTTTTCCCCAAGCTCTAATGTACGCTCCTCTAAGCTGTTCTGTGGCATCATCCTGCATGACCACTTGTGTATCGAAAACCAGCCCAGCCACCAACCCCCAAAAGTTGGTCTGCAGTTATATTAATTTGAGGTTGGGCCTGGGCATTGTGAGCAGCCTGAATGGAAGCTTCATCTGCCCACCAAGTTTTAAATTGTAAGAACTGAGCAGGAGTTAGACAAGCTTGAGTAACAGCGTCCTAGTCAGTAGGTATCATTTGACTAGAAACAGCAACATTCTTTAACGGTCCCATTACAAAAGGAGAACCTGGTCTATACTAATTTATAACTTGTTTAAATTCTTTGAGTGATTTAAAAGGAAAAGGCTCAAATGTATCTGTAATATTTTCCTGTTGATCTGTGGGGTGTGTTCTAACAGGGAACTGCCATGCCTCTAAATCACCCTCTCGTCTAGCTTTCTGAAGTCCTACCTGAATAGAACTAAGAGTGGTCGCTCGAGGTGCTGCTCGAGCAGTCACTGGGGCAACTACTTTTCGCCCAGTGTCCTCCGGAAAAGAAAGATTTGGAGGGTCTTTTTCTTCAAAATAATAATGAGGGGGTGCAGAAGGGTAGGGATGAACCTCTCCTTCTTTTGCTGCTGTAGCTTTAGCTGGTAAATAAACATGCTCTGTAACCTCTTCTGTTACTTTGCTATACTCTCCTTCCTCCTCATTATCAGTGTGAAAAAGTTCCAAGGGAGAACGAACCAGACCCCACACCTGTCCCACTGTTACTCTGATGCTTCTGAGCTCCCCTTCTTACTCACCATGGGGATTGTTTTAAGAGTACTCGGGTGTCCTCCAGCTAGTTTTCCATTCTAATCATCGCTCTGGCGACCCTTCGACCTGGATTTGAGGCCCCACGTTGGGCGCCACTTGATGAGACCAGCTCAGTCGGGGAGACCCTAACCCAGTGGCACTAGAGGAATTATAGACACACACAGAAATATAGAGGTGTGAAGTGGGAATTAGGGGTCTCACAGCCTTCAGAGCTGAGAGCCCCGAACAGAGATTTACCCACGTATTTATTAACAGCAAACCAATCATTAGCATTGTTTCTAGAGATATTAAATTAACTAAAAGTATCCCTTATGGGAACCAAAAGGATGGGCCGAATTAAAGGAATAGGTTGGGCTAGTTAACTGCAGCAGTTAGCACGTCCTTAAGGCACAGATCGCTCATGCTATTGTTTGTGGCTTAAGAATGCCTTTAAGCGGTTTTCTGCCCTGGGTGGGCCAGGTGTTCCTTGCCCTCATTCCTGTAAACCCACAGCCTTCCAGTGTGGGCGTTAGGGCCATTATGAACATGTTACAGTGCTGCAGAGATTTTGTTTATGGCCAGTTTTGGGGCCAGTTTATGGCTGGATTTTGGGTTGCTTGCTCCCAACATTTCACCATGTTGGTCAGGCTGGTCTTGAACTCCTGATTTCAGGTGATCTACCCGCCTCAGTCTCCCAAAGTGCTGGGATTACAGGCATGAGCCACTGTGCCTGGTCCAACTATTACTCTCACTCTTCTATCTCCTTCAGCTCTAAGCAACTTTCTTAGGTTGGGGTCCTAAGCAACTTTCATAGAGTAGGGCCCTAAGCCCTAATCTAATGTCTGTCTCTAGACTTTTTCCTATTTCAGACATTTCATATTAATGGAACTATGTAATGTGTGGTCTTTGTGACTGGTTTATTTCACCTAGCATGATATCCTCAAGGTTCATCCATGTTGTAGTATGTGTCAGCATTTACTTCATTTTTAAGCCTGTATAATAATTCCTTGGTGCGTGCGTGCGTGTGTGTGTGTGTGTGTGTGTGTGTGTGTGTCTGTGTGTGTATAACTTTTTGTTTATCCATTCATTCGTTGATAGGGACTTGGGTTGCTTCTGCCTTTTGACTATTGTGAATAATGTTTCTATGAATGTGGATATAAAAACATCTCTTTCAGGCCTTGCTTTCAGTTCTTTCGGGCATATTCTCAGAAGTAGAATTGCTGGATCATGTCGTAATTCTATTTTTAATCTTTTGAGGAGCCATCATACTGTTTTCCATAATGACAGTACGTGGTGCATTTTCCTTTTAAGAAAAACATTGTATGCTACTGCAAGATGATTATATTGAGATAAAAAGCTTTTCATATACAGTTCAATACAGTAGGACGTTTTCTGTTGCTTCTTCTTGAGTGCTTAGTGGATGAATTCCGGAGAAATGTACAGTGGATCATATGATTCTTTCAGTTTGAGCTCATGACATTTTTCTCAAGTGTTTTTCTTGTTTTTAGCTCCTTTTTTTTTTTCTCACGAGACAGTCTTGTTCTATCTCCAGGCTGGAGTGCAGTGGTGCAATCTTGGCTCACTGCAACCCCTGCCTCTTGGGTTCAAGCGATTATCCTGCCTCCCGAGTAGCTGGGATTACAGGAGCGCACCACCACGCCTGGCTAATTTATAGTAGAGACGAGGTTTCACCATGTTGGCCAGGCTGGTCTCAAACTCCTGACCTCGTGATCCACCTACCTCGGCCTCCCAAAGTGCTGGGATTACAGGTGTGAGCCACCACGCCCGGCCTACATTTATTTTTTAAATTTGGCCATAATACTTCTAGTAGTAAATTTGCCCACAAATTTGCTTAACTTTAAGTGTGAAAATTGAAACCACAATGTTTCAGTGTAAGTTGCGTACACTCCTGGTTTATACATGTGGTTCCATTGTGCTCTATGAACTTGTGAGGTTTTTGGAGGAAGTTGTTTAAGCCCCCATGCTTTCAGATGGATATGATGGCCTTGAATATTTTCACAGTGACCTTGGGCTAATCTGGAATCAGACCCTAGCTCCAGAATCTGAGAATGAGCTGTGGCTGGGGGCTCTGGACTTTCAGTGACACACTTGGAGTATGTCTGAGGATAACTTTCTGTTCTAGAGGCCTAGCAGGAGGCACATCCTGTGTAGAGATTGCTGTGGGTTAGGATAAGTGTTGATAAGGACAAAACCTTTTGGGAGATCTCAGAGTATAAAACTCAGAGATTTATTTGGTGACAACCTGCAAATTGATGTTTTATTTTTCTTTTGGCCTACTGTATAATTTCAAAAATTGGCCCACTTCAGAGGACACATTCTATTTTTGATAGTGAAATCCATGCATCTTTCCTTTAACCTCTTCAAGTAAAGTTAGTGATACTTTTACTTTTGGTGAAAGCATTAAATATATTTTAAAACATTATGTAAATCCTATTTTATTGAGAACTCTCACTGGAATTCTTAATTGGATTCTTCTTTCTAATTGTTATGCCTTTATTATTTTTTTTCTTGCCTTAGTGCATTGACTCTAGGCCCTTTATTACAGTGTTGAATAGAATTAGTGAGAATGGACATTCTTGCCTGATTTCCTATCAAAAGTGCATTATATTAGGCTGAGGAAGTATCTTTCTATTTCCAGTTTGCTGAGTTTTCTTCATGAATGAGTATTCAAGTGGTTTTTCCACATTCATATGAGATAATCTTGTGATTTTTTTCCTTCATTCTCTTAAGTTGATGAGTTACACTGACTGGTTTTCTAATGTTAAACTGCCATTGTGTGTTTCTGGAATAAAAAACACTTGATCATCATCAAGTATTATTCTTTTGAGGTATTGGTAGATTCAATTTGACAATATTTTGTTGACAGTTTTTACATATGTTCATGAGGGATGTTGCTCTGTCATTTCATTTCTTGTTATGTCTTTATTAGGTTTGGTTTTAGCTATGTTAGCTTCATAACATGAGTTGGAAAGCATTTGCTCCTCCTCTGTTTTTTGAAAGGGTTTTTGCATAATTACTGTTAATTCCTCTTTGACTTTTTGATGGAATTTACCAGTGAAATCATCTGGGTGTGGATTTTCTTTGTGGGAAGTCTTTTGATCATACATTGGATCTTTTCTTTTCTTTTTCTTTTTTTTTGACAGACACTCACTCTGTCGTCCAGGCTGCAGTGCAGTGGCACAATCTTGGCTCACTGCAACCTCTCCCTCCCAGGTTCAAGCAATTCTCCTGCCTCAACCTCCTGAGTAGCTGGGATTACAGGCACATGCCACCATGCCCAGCTAATTATTGTATTTTTAATAGAGACAGGGTTTCACCATGTCGACTAGGCTTGTCTTGAACTCCTGATCTCAGGTGATCCACCTGCCTCAGCCTCCCAAAGTGCTGGGATTACAGGCGTGAGCCACCGTGCCTGGCCAACACAGTGGATTTCTTTTTTTTTTTTAGACAGAGTCTTGCTCAGTCACCCAGGCTGGAGTGTGGTGGCAATCTTGGCTCACTGCAACTTCTGCCTCCTGCATTCAAGTGATTCTCCTGCCTCAGCCTCCCCAGTAGCTGGGATTACAGGCACACACCACCACTCCCGGCTGATTTTGTATTTTTTGTAGAGATGGGGTTTTACCATGTTGGCCAGACTGGTCTCAAACTCCGACCTCAAGTGATCTGCCTGCCTCGGCTTCCCAAAGTGCTGGGATTACAGGCATGAGCCACTGTGCCTGTCAACAATTGGATTTCTTTAACAGATAAGGGACTATTCAAGTTTTTATTTTTTCCTGAGTCAGTTTTGGTAAGATATGTTTTTAAAGGGATTTTTCCCATTTCATCTGACTTGTTGTATGTATTGGCATAGAGTTGTTTATAGTAGTCTCTTGTTATTCTTTTAATGTCTCTTGGGGTCTTTTCTGATAGCTTCACTTTCATTCTTGATGGACAGATATGCCATACCATTATTTTACATAGCTGGGCTAGATGCTTTTCTGGACAGATCTCACTGCTATACTGATTGTTCTAGCACTATGATGAACAGATATGTGCCAAGCCATTATTTTATATAGCTGGGCTAGATGCTTTTCTGGACAGATCTCATTGCTATACTGATTGTTCTACCACTATGATGTACAGATATATGCCATGCCATTATTTTACATAACTAGGCTAGATGCTTTTCTGGACAGATCTCATTGCTCTACTTGATTGTTCTAGCACTACTGTTTTGCTCTTTCTGTCAGATACTTGCAGCGTACAGTAGGGCTTTTCTGTTTTTGAAATTTTCATTTTACCATTTTATTTGAAAGATCCAAGACCTATATTAATGAATCCTCATGAAAATGTAATTAAGTAAACACACACGGAAGAATTTAAAAAGGAAAGGAGTGGTTTCTTTAAAATTCACTCTTTCTACTATTTTTTTTTTAATTTTGTTTTGGGTATTGGGATCATTTTTACCTCAGACCTCAGCATCACACAGTATACTCATGTAACACCTGCACATGTGCCTTATGAATATAAAAGTTGAAATTCTATTTAAAAATTTTGTTTTGGCTTCAGTTTGGAACAGTGCAGGAACCTGATAAATGCCAGTATCTAGACCTGGGTTGTTTGATATGGTGCTGCTAGACACATGTGGCTATAGATGGAGCCCTTGAAAAGTGGCTAGTCCAAGTTGAAATGTGCTCTAACTGTAAAATATTCACTGAGGTTTGAAGACTTTGTATTAACAAAAGAATGTAACACATCTCAATTCTATCTAATAGTTACAGGTTGAAATGATAATATTTTGGACAGCCGATTAAATAAAATACATTATTAAAATTAATTTTACTTGTTTCTTTTGGCTTTTAAAAATGTGGCTCTTAGAAAAATTAAAATTGCACATATGACTTGCATTGTTTTTCCATTGTACAGCACTATTCTAGACATCGTAAAGTGAATTGTTCTTCTGATCAGTCTCCCTTAAAGCAAACTTTATTAACTGAACTCAGATTTATCTTTTTTTTTTTGAGATGGAATCTCACTCTGTCGCCCAGGCTGGAGTGCAGTGGCACAATCTCAGCTCACTGTAACCTCCACCTCCTGGGCTCAAGTGATTCTCCTGCCTCAGCCTCCTGAGTAGCTGGGGCTACAGGCACATGCCATCACACCTGGCTAATTTTTGTTTTTTTAGTAGAGATGGGGTTTCACTACGTTGGCCAGGCTGGTCTCGAACTCCTGACCTCAGGTGATCTGTCCGCCTGGGCCTCCCAAAGTGCTGGGATTACAGGCATGAACCATCATGCCTGGCCCAGATTTATCTTAATTTGCATACTCGGATGTGTTGTTTTAAAAGTAGTGCTGTAGACTTTCTGTAAATAGGATTTAAAAACTTTTTATTGTGAATTATTTCAAATACATATAAAAGTAATGAGAATAGTATGGTATAATGACCTATCATCAAGTTTTAACAGTAACTATCAACTCTTGGTCTCTTGGTTGATCTTGTTTCATCTTACCACCCTCCCACTCACCCCACCCCCGGCCTAGATGGCTTGGAAGCCAATAGAGTATCTTTTTAATTGCCATAGAATGAATAATTACTTAAAGTGCTAAATTCTTTTGCAAAGTGAATAACTGTCCCCTGATTTATCATGATTTTAAAAATGTGCATTAGCATGGTGGTTTACCTAAACTGAAGCATACTGATTTGAATATTTAAAAAAGATTGATGTTTACAAAGGATTACAAAATGTGCTTTTGATGTGTCATCAATTTTAATACCCACTTGATTTGGTTGTCCGTGAATTCCATTTCATTTGTCTAAAAATTAAACAAAACCCCAGTTCCTTTTGGAGAAAATTTTTTATAAGCAGTTTAATCATATAATACTGTAGTAATATAGCATTGTTCTAAGTCTTTATTTTAATGATTATTGTTTTCTTTTTAATAAGGTTTCTCTATACTTGTTTAAAGAATTGCCTTTGTATCTTTGGCAACCTTCTGCATCTGAGATAGCGGTGATTCGGGATTGGTTACTGAATTACAACCTGACAGTGGTGAAGAATAAACTGGCCTGTGTTATTCTTGAAGGACTGAATTGGGGATTTGCTAAACAGGTATGTGTTCAAACCATTCCGTGGAGACTGGAGGTTGTACATGCATCCGTTTCAAAGAAGGATTTTCTCAGGACACTAACATTTTTGAGTACCATTTGCAAGGTCTACAAATTCTTTTAGCTATGTCAGAGTTTAGGATTTTCTCTTCAATTCTCTTTTGCAGAATGAGCAACTATTAAATGAAGATAAATTGTTCCACATTGAAAATTCTTCCCTTTTTCCTTATTCACATGTATGTGTTTTTATTTTTTATTTTTATTTTTTTGAGACAGTCTTGCCCTCTCACCCAGGCTGGAGTGCAGTGTCATGATCTTGGTTCACTGCAACCTCCGCCTCCCAGGTTCAAGCGATTCACCTACATCAGGCTTCCAAGTAGCTGGGATTACAGGTGCATGCCACCACGCCTGACTAATTTTTGTATTTTTTAGTAGAGACAGGGTTTCGCCATGTTGGCCAGGCTGGTCTCGAACTCCTGACCCCAAGTGATCCGCCTTGCCTTGGCTTCCCAAAGTGCTGGGATTACAGGCATGATCCACCGTGCCCGGCTGTGTCTGTTGTTTTGTCTCTGGCTACTTTAGTTTCTCCTAATTGCCTCTTCTGCCTCTGGTTCCTTTTTCTCCTGTAATTTGTCTTGCATGTCATTGTCAGAGTTGTTTTCTGAAACATTGTGTGTTGGTTAACAGTCTGAGCTCTAAGCCAGCCTGCTTGGGTTCTGATCCCAGCTCTGCCACCTTCTGGCTGTGTGACTCTGAGCAAGTTTCCTAAACTCTCTGGGCCTTGGTTGCTTATTTGTAAACATTCATGTTAATGAGTATACCTCAGTATCTCACAGGGTTGTTTTTTGTTTTGTTTTGAGATGGGGTCTCATTATGCTGCCCAGGCTGGCCTCGAACTCCTGGGCTTAAGAGAGCCTTCTGCTGAGTACCTGGGATTACAGGCGCTTGCCAGTGTGCACAGAGTTGTTGTAAGGATTACACAAACGAGGAAACGCAAGATGTTTAGGATGATTCTTGCCACACATTAAGTACTCAGTAGTGTGGTTATTATTAAGGGTTTGCTCTGTAGCATGTATCTTCAGAGATCCATTTCAAGTGGTATTCACTGTTACAAAACCTTCCCTGCCTCTTTACCTTGGACCTTATTTGTTAGCTCCTCCATCAAAAGATTAACATTTAAAAGGGAAAGTGGCGGAAAACTCAGCCCTTTACACCTATCTGACAGGTTTTGTACTGAGCAAGTCATTTAGTCCTGGAAGCCATCTTGCATCTGGACGGCATGATACCTCTTATGCAGATGAGGAAACTGAAGCCCGGGAGCTTTTCTGCTGAGGTGTCCTTGACCACCTGGGATGGCCCATAGATTCATCTGGGCCCTCTCTCATTGACATGCTTGTAGGCAAGAGCTACAGGGAGCTGTTTTCCACCTTCACATTCTCTGGCTTGTGAACAGAATCACCCAGGCTCTCCTCTTGAAGAGTTGCATGAGAGTCTTCTCATGCCTTTGTTAGAGTTAGGAAAGTCATCTTTCTGAAAGGTTTAAAGAATGTATTTTTTCAGGTTGCAAAGGAAGATAGAGTAAGAAATTTGATAGGCAACTTCAGGCACCAGAAGGAATATTTTACCTGTGTTGCCGAGTGTCTTATTTAACTAATGATAGAACAGGAAAAGGGAATGTAGACCTAATTTATTAAATATCTTTCTTTTTGTTTTTTTTGTTTTTTTTTTTTTTTGAGTCAGAATCTTACTCTGTAACCCAGTGGCACGATCTTGGCTCACTGCAACCGCTGCCTCCTGGGTTCAATTAGTTTTGCTGCTTCAGGCTCCCAAGTAGCTGGAACTACAGGCATGCACCACCACACTTGGCTAATTTTTATATTTTTAGTAGAGACAAGGTTTCACCATGTTGGCCAGGCTGGTCCCGAACTCCTGACCTCAAGTTATCTGTCTGTCTTGGCTTCCCAAAGTGCTAGGATTACAGGCAGGAGCCATCATGCCCAGACAGTTTATTAAATATTTTTCTGTTTAATTAACTAAGCATCTTCCTGGTTTGTGGCATTGCCCTTGACCTGAAGTGTTTGTAGAGATTCTTGGGTGGAATGGGGTATGACATTCAAAGATAACCTTTTGGGCTAGAGTAGAGGTTAAGTCAGGTTCAAACCTATCTAGGTGCAGTGTTATGGCCCTTGACAGTTTTTTGCCTGTTCTCATTTTGTAGCTTCATTGTGTGGGATGTGATTTTTGGAACATTTAGCTTCTGCATCGAAGATCCTTTTTTACTATTCTGTATAATGTTTTGATTCAAAGTTACAAAAACAACACAAAACAAAACCAAGGTTGTATGTTTGTGACTGTTTTTCTCTTTAAAAGGGTACCCTTCATCTGGATCAAGCAGTCCATTCTGAAGTGGCTTTAATGGTTCTTGAAGCTTACCAGAAGTACCTTGCACAGAAGCCATATGCTGGGATTCTTTCTGAAAGTATGAAGCAGGTATTTCTTTCTCTTCTGTGTTGGAAACATGAATCTTTATCTTCCCAAGACATTTAGAAATAAAGATGATAAACTTATACTATTGACCGTTAGGTATCCTAAGAACATTTCTGGCAATTTAAGATGCTATAATTGACTTCTATGGTTTGATAAAGATTCTTCTTTAAAAAATAGCCTTTATATAACTATTCTAATATTACAGGATTTGAGTTGAACTACAGTGGTGTGTTAGAACTTGGTTGTACTGGCTCTGGAAAACTGACTTAAATTTTTAGGAACTTTGCAAGCCAGGTTATTAAACTATTGGTAGCTTAAAATTGACCATGGTGGGAATTTTTACACCACCAAAATTGGCAAGTGCTGTAAATGAGACCTCCGTCTGATGGTTAAACTTATTTATCAGCACACTATTCATTGAGTATCAACTTTTATGTCACTTTTCTTTTACATGAGCTAAGATCAGGTTCACAGAGTGACTAGTAAGTAAGCAGAAGTTGCGAGTGAGAAATTGCTTTGATATAGTGCAATAAACGTTAATTGGAGACCAGCAAGTAGAATATTCCTCTCTTTTGAGGGCATTGTTGGTCACAAAAGGAGTTGAGTGTAGGAGATTACTGATTTAATTTGTGTGTGACTAATGTGGCTTAAAATAAATAATTGTTTTAGGTTTCATATTTGGCCAGTATTGTTCGATATGGAGAGACGCCCGAGACCTCATTTAACCAATGGGCCTGGAATTTAATCTTGAGGCTAAAACTGCACAAAAACGATTATGGAATACAGCAGAATTGTCCAGCTGTTCCCTTCTCCATCACTGTGCCTGACATGACAGAGTCACCCACGTTTCATCCTCTCTTGAAGGCTGTGAAAGCGGGCATGCCCATTGGCTGTTATCTAGCCTTATCTATGACAGCTGTGGGCCACAGGTACAGTGTTGGGCTGAACCACTAGGGTTACTGAACCTTATAGATAGTTCTAGAATTTTATCTTTCATATCCCAAGTTCTGAGGCCTCTGCCAAACCTATTGAGGAGTAATTAGGGCCAAATAATAATCCTTGATTAACAGCTTATCAAGGGGAGATGCTGCCCAAATTCACATACTTGAGTCACCTTGTTACGTTATGAAGAGAGTTCTGCTTGTCTCCTGGAGTGCAATGTTCATGTCAGCAGTAGATTCATACTCTCTTCCTCAGAATTGTGATCAAATAAAAATAATTGATCACCTGTAGTAAAATTTTTGAAAAATTGATGGCAGCCCAACTCAGGCTTCTTTTTTTTTTTTTTTTTAAATTTTACTTTAAGTTCTAGGGTACATGTGCACAACATGCAGGTTTGTTACATAGGTATACATGTGCCATGTTGGTTTGCTGCACCTATTAACTCGTGGTTTACATTAGGTATTTCTCCTAATGCTATCCCTCCTCCCTCCCCCCGCCCCACGACAGGCCCCAGTGTGTGACGTTCCGCATCCTGTGTCCAAGTGTTCTCACTGTTCAATTCCCACCTATGAGTTGAGAACATGCGGTGTTTGGTTTTCTTAACTAGAGGTCCCCTTAACTGTCTAGAAGAATGAAATGCCTGAGCAGGTCATATGCCTCTCTGATATGAGCCCATAGCTGTCTGTATGTCTTCCACTGGAGCATTTATCACACTATATCATAGTTAATCTGTTTAATTCTCTCAGAGATTCAGTTATATATAACTTCTAGGAGAGAAGTGCCCAGGAACGGCATTTGTCTTGTGTTGCCATTTTATCCCTAGTGATGAAGACTGTATCTGCTGCAGTAAATAACTGAATGCATGAATGACTTCTCAGTTGGTTAAACATCCTTTTCTTTAAAGATTCTTTTCTTATACATTAATCTTTTTCTAGTCTATTCATTTGTCTTCAGACTCTTTGACCTCTGCTTTCTGATTCTTGTGTTTTAGACTCACCGTAACTCTTTTTAGCATCCTCATTTCAACATCTTGTTCCACATTAAGTGTAATTTTAGTGGGATACCAGTTGCAATCAGCTGTAGTCTTCAGCCTTGTTCTGTGAAGTAGGAGAGATACAGAATTGTTTGATAGCTTCCCTCGGGTTGCTGACAGTTTAGTTGAGATGATAGACGTAAATCAATCAGCAGTACTATAGAATATAATTGCAGGCTGGATGGTATGTGGAGAACAGTGGTTCTCAACTTCTACTGTTCTTTAGATTTACTTTTGGAGCCCTTTAAAAATCCCAGTGCAGGGAAAAGGGTGAGAATCCTGGCCTAAATGGGCTGGGGGCCAGTTCTCTAGGTATCTCTAATGTATACCCTGGATTGAGAACTACTTAGAAGCTGAGCAGAAAGAATGTAAAGGAAGGAGAGATCAGTAGAGTCGAAACCTTCGTGGAAGAGCTGAGTTTTGGAAAGGAGTCTTAAATTAGACAAGACGTCTGTCATAGTTTGGATGTTTGTCCCCCTAAACCTCATGTTGACATTTGATCCCCATTGTTGGAGATGGGACCTAATGGGAGGTGTTTGGGTCTTGCGGGCTGATCCCTCATGAATGTCTTGGTGCCATCCTCTCAGTAATGAGTTCTTGACTTAGTTCCCATGAGAACTGGTTGTTAAAAAGAGCCTGGCACCCCGCCTCCTCCTCACTTCTGTCTCACCATGTGATCTCTGAACCTGCCAGCTCCTGTTGGCCTTCTGCCATGTGTGGAAGCAGCCTGAGGCTCTCACCAGATGCCCAGTCTTCCAGCCAGCAGAATTATGACTCAAATAAACCTTTTTTTCTTTATTAATTGCCCAGTCTCTCGTATTCCTTTATAGCAGTGCAAGATGGACTAAGACAACATCCTAGGCTGATGAGCAGAGTGATGTTGTGTTCCTCTTACAGTTACTTAGTGCCCACAGTTTGTTGAAGATGCAGCTCAAGGGCCATTTCCTGCCACGTGCAGCTCCTGTACATTCTGAACAGTACACTCACTGTGTTTTATTGTCATTGTATTCTCCCCCGCTCCTCATGGACTGTTTGCTCTATGAAGGTAGGGACATTGTCTTGTCCAATTGTGTATCTCCAGATCTTATACTTAGTAGGTATTCAACAAATGCTGGTGGGTTGAATGAATGTGGAAAGGAGAGTCAGGTGTCTGAGTGGGTAAGGGGAGAGGTGGGGAAATGATGAGGAAACACTTCTCAGTGATGCCTGTGATCCATGTTGGAGAATGGAGGTGATCAGGTGTTTGATTGGGCCAAATTATGGAGATATTTGAAAGCCAAGTAAAAGAAGGTAGAATTGATTTGGAAAAGAGGAGACCTGATAAGAGTCGTTAGGAAGACACTCTTTATATTGTTTCCAGTAGCTCTAGTGTTATTAACAGCTTCCTGTACTTTGAGTTTCCCATCTCTAAAATGGAAGTAATAATAACATCACACTTACTTTATGAGGCTTAAGTGAGTCAGAACACATGTAGCATGTCTAGAACAGTGTCTAACGTGATTCTCTTGAGTGCAGTTATCTGAACTTAAGTGTTTTATGATTTCTCGAATTTCTTGTATCCATTCTGGGATTATAGCTCTTTATTTACTGATACCGCTGTGGACTGTCTCTAAAGATAATTTTTGATTTGTGCTGATTACAGAATCTTGAATGGGAGTGAGAATGAAAATGAGCATTTCCTCTCGGGGCTGATCTCTAGTGTAAAACTCCATGGTGGGCATTTGGGATTAGGTGTACTAGAATACAGAAGTAACTTAAAACAATCTTAGGTATGGGCGGAGTAGGCAGGGACGTAAGTTATGTGTGAATATGATATTACAGACATTGTAGAGAAGAGTAGTCAGAAATTCACCCAGAATATTTCCCATCATAAAATCATTGATTTTTTTCTGTTTATTTTCATCCATCATTTTTCCTTTGATCTTTTAAAAAAGTATGTATAATTTTATATCCTTAGTTTTTCACTTTAATATTGTAAGTAGTTTCCTTGTGGCATAACCTTTGCACAATTACTTTATTTTTTGAAATGATTTTTTCCCCCAGAATTAAAGTGGTTATAACCAAACTGCAGAAGTAGGAAAGTGGAGAAAAAGCCACTCGCTTCTGCCACTGTTGTACAATGACTATTTTGTTGTGACATTGTCCCTGTATTCCCCTCCACAAATAACTTCTTTACTGGTAGTTATGATCACGAGTATAAAATTTTATGTTTTATTCCCCAGTATCTTTATAGCATAAGTGTTTTTCCACATTGCCTTTGGTCATCATGTGTATTATTTTAAAATGATGCAATAGTATTTCCAATTGAAAGGATTTTTCTAAAATTTCCTTAAGTTATTTTGTACCTCTGAGTTTTAGAGTTAAAAATAAACCTGAAAGCACATCTTTACATGGATCATATTTTATATTTTTTTCCATATTTGAGATTATTTTTTAAGGATAGATTCTTTGAAGTGAGGCAGAGAATAATAAACATTTTATGCCAAATTGGTTTCAGCAGAATTTTGTAGTTTATGCAGGTTGAGTATCCCTAATCTGAAAACCTAAACTTTGAAATGCTCCAAAATCTGAAACTTTGAATTCTGACATTGCACTCAAAGAAAACGTTCATTGGAGCATTTTGGATTTTTGACTTTTGGATTAGGGATGCTCAGCTTATAAGTATGATTTGAGTGTTCCAAAATCTAAGAAAGCACTTTGGTCTCAAGCATTTCAGATAAGGGATAGTCAACCTGTACTGACAGATTGAGCTCACTTTTGAGTCTCCTCTTTGCTGTGACACCTTGCGGGAATATCCAGACAAGGAGAGCCCCTGTGGTTCTCTTAGGAGAAGCTCTGTTTGAGAAACAAAATATGGTAGTGGAGAGTGCTTTGGATTAGAAATGTGCAAACTGAGTTCTCATTTTGACCTTACCCTAGGAAATTATGTGAATTTGGGCATACTTCACCTTCCTCATCCATAAAATGAAAATACAGATTAACTTTTAAGTTCCTTTGCAATTCTAGAATTTCTGTGTGAAGATTGGGGTCTAGTATTTCTGTGTGAAGATTGGGTATAAAACATGTGCTGGAGACCTGAGATAACCCAAGGTATTGAAGGCTCATAACTCATTGGAAGAACAGAATTTTATGAACCAGCTACTTTGTATATTCATTGCCTTTCTCTTTTTCCGTAGCATTGAGAAGTTCTGTGCAGAAGGCATCCCACTGTTGGGAGTTCTGGTCCAGTCAAGACATTTGAGAACAGTGGTCCATGTCCTGGATAAGATTCTACCTTTATTTTACCCTTGCCAGTATTACCTTCTGAAGAATGAGCAGTAAGTGTGTTCCATTTGTGGCAGGAGACACTCTTAAACAGTCCAGCAAGTACAATTGACTGTATCTTCTGATTTCTTAAGTAAAATAAAGGGAATGCTATTTCAACAGTGTATTATGGGGCAAAAATATTCTGCACCCCAGTTTAGAATGCAGGTTGATGAACAGTGATTCTAATAATTACTTCAGTTTTATTACCATGAAAGATATTTTTCCTTTTCATTTATTGTAACTTTGAATTGCTTATTAAAGCTTATAAAGTATATGAAGCAGCAGTTTTTTCCCTGAGATTCTGGGAATCGTGCTTCTGATATTGAGCAGCAAATGGCTTTGCCATTGTAACAATAGAAAAGATTGTTTTTAATTGTTTACGGTGCATATAGTGCAGTGTTGCCAACAGATAAGATGCATAGGAAGGCGGGAAGAGAACAACCTGTCTAGGGAGTAGAGAGTAAAACATCTGGCTGGGGCCTCATGAAGAGTGATGAAAGGGGAGGTGAGGCCTCACCCCATGTGGAGGAGCCCTGTTCTGTGGGGACATGAAGTACATCCAAAGTCACAAGGGGAGCATTACAGTTTTCTTGTTGTGTGTCTTTTCAAGCAGTATGTCTCTAACTTGCCCAAAAGAGCTTATTAAATATGGATTCCCAGGTTTCTCCCCTGGGGATTTTACTTTAGTAGGAATGGGTTAGGTTCAGGGAACTACTCACCCAACCCCTCAACCCCTTTTTAAGAATCGGCACCCTGGGCATGAGGCAAGTTTGGAAACTGAATGGTTTGGAAACATCTCTGCCTTTATTCGTGGAGGTGGGGAGTGAGGAGGGGAGAGTGGTGCCTTTGGGTCTTTCTCCTAATGCTGTTTAACTTGCATGTGTTTGTGTGTCATGGATCTGTTCTTATACCTCTGTGGGTAGATAGAATTCTTTTTAACTCATGTTAAATGTGAAAACTTTATTCTTCTAGAGTCCCTTCTTAAATAGTGGTTTGGTCAAAAAATGGGACCAATTTAGGAATTTTTTGTTTCCTCATAAGTAATTAGCTGGGGAAAATTCTGTTGACTCCTGATTGGAAGGTAAAGTGCATCCTCCTGTGTGCTTGGCAGGTTTTTGTCGCACCTCCTCTTGTTCCTACACTTGGACAGCGGTGTCCCTCAGGGTGTCACACAACAGGTCACCCACAAGGTGGCACAGCACTTGACAGGAGCCAGCCATGGGGACAATGTGAAACTTCTCAACAGCATGATCCAGGTGAGGGCCCTTGCAAGCCCCTAAACACACCTCTAGTGTTAGCATGCTTATGTTTTCGTCATTTCAGATCACTTGGCTCAGTGTGCTTTTGGCCAAGAAAGGCAGTAGATTTGGGCTTTGTAGTGGAGGTAGATATTATTTTATTGCTATTTAAAAAATGAGAGGCTTGTTGTTATCTTTCCCATCACATGAGCCTTTTCTCCACAGGCACACATATCTGTAAGCACTCAGCCCAATGAAGTGGGCCCCGTTGCTGTGTTGGAGTTCTGGGTTCAGGCTCTCATAAGCCAGCATCTCTGGTACCGAGAACAACCTATCCTCTTCCTCATGGACCACTTGTGTAAAGCAGCTTTTCAGCTGATGCAGGAAGACTGCATACAGAAATTACTCTACCAGCAACATAAGGTAAAAAACCTGTTAGAAAATTTATCTTTCAGTGATTGGCTAGATATAGTAGTTTGTTTTTTTTTTTTTTTGAGACAGAGTTTCACTCTTGTTGCCCAGGCTGGAGTGCAATGGCATGATCACAGCTCACTGCAACCTCCGCCTCCTGGGTTCAAGCGATTCTCCTGCCTCAGCCTCCTGAGTAGCTGGGATTACAGGTGTGAGCCACCACGCCCAGCTAATTTTTGTATTTTTAGTAGAGACTGGGTTTCACCATGTTGGCCAGGCTAGTCTTGAACTCCTGACCTCAGGTGACCTGCCCACCTCGGCCTCCCAAGGTGCTGGGATTACAGGTGTGAGCCACCGCGGCCGGCCTAAGTATAGTAGCTTTCTAAAAAGATTCCCCCAATACAGTTTTTAGATTTGGCTCCGGACTATTGATTCTGCCTTGGACTATTGCTGCTGGTGGACACATCCTTGAAATCTCTGTCTTATCAGAATCTTGTATTGTAGTAAGACAGTTGCTGATACTCTTGTAAAGGTCATTGATAAGATTTTTCTTAAAGCCTCCTCTCTGTGCTCCACATCTCCTGGTGTAGAATGCCTTGGGTTACCATTGTGACCGGAGTCTGCTCTCATCTTTGGTGAACTGGATTGTGGCAGGCAACATCACTCCTTCCTTTGTGGAGGGCTTGGCCACACCTACTCAGGTAGGAAACTGACTGAGAGGACCATTTGTTATCTTTGTGAACTTTAATCTCATGATCATCCTTGCAAAGAAATTACTAATAGTCTAAACTAACTTTTATTTAGCCCTTATTCTAGTGTAGGTATATTTTTTCATTTAATCTTTGTGGTAGCCCTTTGCTGAGGTTGTGCTGTTGCCATTCCTGTTTTACAGAGGAGTTAACTGAGTGGTTTTTTTTTTTGAGATGGAGTTTCGTTCTTGTTGCCCAGGCTGGAGTGCAGTGGCGTGATCTTGGCTCACTGCAACTTCTGCCTCCTGGGTTCGAGCTATTCTCCTGCCTTAGCCTCCCAAGTAGCTAGGATTACAGGCATGAGCCACCATGCCCAGCGCATTGTATTTTTAGTAGTTGGAGTTTCTCCATGTTGGTCAGGCTGGTCTCAAACTCCTGACCTCAGGTGATCTGCCCATCTTGGCCTCCCAAAGTGCTGGGATTACAGATGTGAGCCACTGCGTGCAGCCTGAGGTTCTTTTTTTTTTTTTTTTTTTTTTTTTTTAAATTAAAAAACGTTTTTGGAGACCAGGCCTTACTTTGTTGCGCAGGCTAGTCTCAATCTCCTGTTGTTAAGTCATTCTCCTGCTCCCAGCCTCCCTAGTATTTGGGGACTACAGGCACACTACTGTGCCTAGCTATAACTGAGGTTCATGGAATTAAGGGTTATCTCAGGAATAGACGGCTCTTAATCAGACTGTAGCCAGCTGACTGCAGAGACTGCCCAGCAGCACTGCAGAGAGCTTTAGAGTAGGCGCTGGAGCCAGACAGGCTGGGCTTCAGTCTGGGTTCTGCTGTTTGTTAGTTCTGTGCCTTAGGCAGCTTGCCCCTCTCTCTGTCCTCAGTTTTCTCAGTTGTCAAATGGGAATAATGATGGCATCTGTGTGTAAAGCATTTAGAACAGTGCTTAGCTCGTAGCCAGTGCTTACTGAGTGTTAGCCATTATTATTGTCATCATCAGCAGCAGCATTATTTTTATCATTACCACCTCTTACACTTTCTATATAAAATTATGTCTGTTTCATCACTTAAATCAGTAGTAACATTCTTCAACCTGTTATTCGTCTTACTTTTTGTTCTTCTTCCCACCTCTCATGGATTGAGCTGGACCAAACTCCTTGCTGTTAGCTAGACACATCCCTGGCTTTTACTCTTTTTGTCTCTGCCTAGCGGATTCTCTTACCCGCATGCCTTTCCCTCTGACCTCTACATAGAACCTTCTCTGAGGTAGCACTTCACCTTGACTCCGTCCTTGCCACTGCTCAACTTCACATTTTGGTTACTTACATATTAGTCTTGTCTACTCCAATAGATGGAAAACTTCTTAAAGACAGAGCCCCTGTCTGGTCCTCTTTCCTGTCTCTCTTGCACACTGATCTTGCCCAGTAAATATGGAGTGAATAAACATCTTCTTGTACTAAAGTAGCCTTTCCAAAGGAACGTAACATTTTCCAATGATCTATTTTATTTAAATTTATATCTGTGACAAGAATATAGGTGGGTATAAAAATGTGTTAATTTTAGAAACTGCAAATATTTGCTGATTGAGATTGAGATAGGAAGAGAGTATAAATGTGGAATATCAGGATGTATTTTGTCAGTGGGGCAAGCTCCTCCTTCCCCTCCCCTTTATCTGGTGTCATTGTAGGTCTGGTTTGCCTGGACAGTGCTCAACGTGGAATCCATCTTTGAGGAGGACTCCCAGCTCCGGAGAGTTATTGAAGGGGAATTGGTGATAAACTCTGCTTTCACCCCTGACCAAGCTCTGAAGGTACAAATAGCAGTTCTGCATTTGAGTGGTAGAAGGTGGTTTACACTTTTGCTGATGGATTCACCCGTAGCTTTTGGGCTTTTGTGTCTTCTTTTGTTGTGAATGTTTGGAAAGCTCAACAACCAAACCAGTACTCAAAACTGTGTAATTGAAGAGTACTTGCTTCTGAAGTTTCATTTAACAAGAGTCTCAAGCTAATATTTGAAGGCTGGATCATTGCACATGTGACAGGGGTTGCCATTGGCTCCCACATACATCAGAATTCCCTAGAGAGCTTGTTAAAAAGCAGATTCCTAGACCTCACCTTCTGAGATTTGGAGTCTCTGAGTCTGGAGTGGGACCAGGAGTTTATTTTTTAAAACTCCCAGCTGATTGTTAGGCTTACTAATGTGTGGGAAAGACTGGAATAAAGCTTTAAAGAACCTTCTATTTTAGTATAGATTTTACTTTTGGGTTTCAGAGCCTGTTAAAGAATTTGCTTTTGGGTTTCAGAGCCTGTCAGAGAATTTGGCATTCTCGAATGTCCTTTTGAAATCTGAATTTTCAAAAGATTGTTAAAGTTTGACGGTCACATAGTCACATCTACTTTTTTTTTTGGAGACAGAGTCTTCCCATGTTGCCCAGGCTGGAATGTTGCAATGGCACAATCTCAGCTCACTGCAACCTCCGCCTCCCAGGCTCAAGCAATTCTTATGCCTCAGCCTCAGCCTCCTGAGTAGCTGGGATTACAGGAGTGCACCACCACACCCAGCTAATTTTTCTATTTTTGGTAGAGACAGGGTTTTGCCATGTTGGCCAGGCTGGTCTTGAACTCCTGACCTGAAGTGATCCACCCGCCTTGGCCTCACAAAGTGCTGGGATTACAGGTGTGAGCCACTGCCCCCAGCTTTACTTTTGGTTTTCATTTCATTCTGTTCCCTTGCACTATAACGTTGTATTTGCCAAGGAATTTCAGAAATGAAAATGAGTTAGACTAGATGACTCTTAAGACCCATACCCATTCTGGGGTCTGTGAAGTGTTTTGACAGAAAAAAAGCTGCCCTACATGTCTTGCTACCAAGGAGGTTAAAATGTTAACTAGTGGATTGGAGAGGTGAGTTTTATATGATATTTAAAAAATGTATTATTGAATTGAAAACAGAATGTTTGGTGTTTCATTTGGATCATTTAGAAAGAGTTAACTATTTGCATTTATGTTCATTTTGTGGTCACTCAGAGCCCTTTCTTTTTTGTAGAAAGCCCAGACCCAGCTGAAGCTCCCCATCGTGCCATCCCTCCAGAGGTTGCTGATTTATCGCTGGGCCCACCAGGCTCTGGTCACGCCTTCTGATCACCCTCTCCTGCCACTCATTTGGCAGAAGTTCTTCCTTCTGTATCTTCACCGCCCAGGACCACAGTATGGGTATGGTGCCCAGTATTGTAGGTTTCTGTGAGTCCATTTCTGCCTTTGCACTGCTCTCTTTCTGTGTGTTCTCAGACTGTGGAGTGTGAATTGGAATCATTCTTTGGTGATCTCTGGTGAGGACTCTTTGTCTCTCTCTGTTTGACATTTATTAGACTGGATCTTTTTTGAGTTGGTGGTGTCTTGTGGCAGCTTCTCTTTACCATCTTCCATGACCAGGGTAGTGAAGACAACACCCTGGGATTGGGCAAGGTTTCACACGGAACTTCTGGAGATGCAAAGGGACAACAGCTGTCTCAAACTGAGGCTGCCTGTGTGACCGTCATGGGGCTTGTGGGAGGGGACCTTGTGATGAGTGGTGCAGGTGTGAACAAAGGCCAGTCTGTGTCTGTCACCTATGGGTTGTACTTGGGAATATTCAGCATTTTCATGGGATTCATATGAAGATACTCCACCCAGCCAGAGCCATCCACTATTACCAACCGTTGCTCTCTAGCTCCTGCCTCAATTCCTCATTCCCCAACTCACTCATTTGAAATATATAGATATTGACTGGGCATGGTGGCTCCAGCCTATAATTCCAGCAGTTTGGGAGACCAAGGTGGGAGGATCACTTGAGGTCGGGAGTTAAAGACAAACCTGGTCAACATGGTGAAACTCCATCTCTACTAAAAATAGAAAAATTGGGCCGGGCGCGGTGGCTCAAGCCTGTAATCCCAGCACTTTGGGAGGCCGAGATGGGTGGATCACGAGGTCAGGAGATCGAGACCATCCTGGCTAACACGGTGAAACCCCGTCTCCACTAAAAAATGCAAAAAAACTAGCCAGGCGAGGTGGTGGGCACCTGTAGTCCCAGCTACTCGGGAGGCTGAGGCAGGAGAATGGCGTAAACCCGGGAGGCGGAGCTTGCAGTGAGCCGAGATCTGGCCACTGCACTCCAGCCTGGGCAACAGAGCGAGACTCCGTCTCAAAAAAAAAAAAAAAAAGAAAAATTAGCCCAGCGCAGTGGCACGTGCCTGTAATCCCAGCTACTTGGGAGGCTGAGGCAGGAGAGTTGCTTGAACCCAGGAGATAGAGGTTGCAGTGAGCCGAGATTTTGCCACCGCACTCTAGCCTGGGTGACAGAGCGAGACTCTGTCTCAAAAAAAAAAAAGTATCTATCTATATATATGTGTGTGCGTGTGTGTGTGTGTGTGTGTGTGTGTGTGTGTGTGTGTATAGATAGATAGATAGATAGATAGATAGATAGATAGATAGATAAAAAGTTAGATAGATTCTTAGTCACTTCTATTTTTGTTTTTGCCAGATTGCAAGTTCTTCAAGAATAGAGAACATCTTTCTCTATGCTATACCTATAAGTAGCGAAGATGTCTTAAATTTGTGTAGCATTTCACACTTTTTAAAACTACTTTCATATACACCATCTTGTTGGACCATCAAAATAATCTTTGAGGTAGAAATAATAGGTATTAATTTAATGGTGTATATCCACAATCACAGTAAATTGCCTTGCTAATTGACTGCTATTTTATGCCATACAGAAAGTACATCTTGTGTTGAAAGTTTATAGATCTGTGCTTGCGTTTTTTTAAGGTTACCCATAGATGGTTGTATTGGAAGAAGGTTTTTTCAAAGTCCTGCTCATATCAGTTTGTTGAAAGAAATGAAGAGACGTTTGACCGAGGTGGCTGACTTCCACCATGCTGCAAGCAAGGCCCTCCGTGTTCCAGCAGAGGGCAGTGAAGGGCTGCCAGAGAGCCAGTCTGGCACCCCTGGTTACCTGACTTCACCAGAACTGCACAAGGAGCTGGTGAGGTGAGTATGGTTGTTTAGCCTCTTACATTGTTGTCTGCAGCACAGGTACTATGCTGGAGCAGTTAACTGTGTTACAAACTGCTGGATGTTATTCTCTTAACATGGTTAGATTGAGTATGGAAGGTGGCTTTGATATAGATTTGCATCTTGAAATGTTTCTCTTTTATATTCCTCAAGAGAACTGAATCAACAGTTTGGATGTACTTGTGTCGAGTGCCTGTAGTCTGAGTGATAAATCCTCTTCTACTTCTTTGTGTAAAAATAGAGATAAACCAAATTTTATCATAGCAGGTAAACAATGATTAAAGTCTTCTAGACAGCCTGGGCAACATAGTGAGACCGTATCTCTACAAAAAAAAAAAAAAAAAAAAATTAGCCAAGCCTGGTAGCATGCACCTGTGGTCCCAGCTACTTGGGAGGCTGAGATGGGAGGATCCCTTAAGCCCAGAAGGTCGAGGCTGCAATGAACCATAATCATGCCACTGCACTCCAGCCTGGGCAACAGAGTGAGACTCCGTTTCAAAAAAACCTTGCTAGAATACTTCTTTTTCTAAGAAAGAATGTCTCACTATGTTGCCCAGGCCGGAGTGCAGTGGCTATTCATAGGCACGATCATAGTGCGACGATCATAGTGCACCTCAGCCCCAAACTCCTGGGCCCAAGTGATCCTCCTGAGCAGTTGAGACTGCAGGTGTGTACCACCACACATAGCCTAGAAGAGCTCTTCAAAAGAAACAAATGACTGAGGCAGGGCTCTTTAAGTTGGTTCATCCTCCACCGGATTCAGGGATCCACCTAGGATGAGGGGTCTAGTAATCTCCCAAAAATATGTGCCCTATAAAATCAGGGTACAATATTTGTTTCCTGTAAAAGGTTAAGAACTCGGAAGGTAGGTTTGGATTCCTTTTACACTATTCCTTCATCTTTCATTTATAAGTTTGATATAAACCAAATACTAGTCTTACAAATAAGACTTAATAAAAATGGCTCTTAAGAATTAATCCTGAATACCCAATAGCTCGATGAGGCCCCCATTTCAACTAGCACTGAGGCCTCAGGTTTACTTGCCCTCAACCTTTTAGGGCTCTCGCTCAGCCTCCAGAATGATTTCTCCCCTTATGTTGCTTGTTGAAGGAGAACTTCTTTTTAACCAGCCTTAAGCAGTGGAAGGCTTTCTCTGTGAACATTTTAGATAAGCCAAGAAAGTCTTTGATATTCCCTTCTGCCTCTGTTATGTTCCCCTTCCTGGTATGTGTTCATAAAGTGGCCATCTATTTCACTGAGTCAGAAACTGGAGGAGAGAACTACCTAGCAACCTCTTCTCTGTAAGAACCCCAAAGCCCTGTCCTTGTCTCTGTTCCTGGACTGGCTGTTGCAGAGGTAAAGGAGGTAATTTTCCACTTTATTGAGTAAAGTCAGGCCAGGCCACCTCCCAGTCCCCCACCCAGTAATTTGTGTGTTTGCCGACTATTTTTCTAGTACTGCTGGTAAAAACAAAACAAAATAAAAATGAAGGAAGTATCATATTTTTAAAAAGGTTTTTACTGGAAAATTGGAACTTTTTTTTTTTGAGGCAGGGTCTTGCTCTATCACCCAGGCTGAAGTGCAGTGGCACAATCTCGGCTCACTGCAACCTCTGCCTCCCAGATTCAAGTGATTCTCCTGCCTCAGCCTCCTGAGTAGCTGGGATTACAGGTGTGCACCACCACATCTGGCTCATTTTTGTATTTTTAGTAGAGACGAGAATCTCACCGTGTTGGTCAGGCTTATCTCGAACTCCTGACCTCGTGATCTGCCCGCCTCAGCCTTCAAAAGTACTGGAATTACAGGCATGAGCCACTGTGCCGAGCCAGAACTTTTATTTTTTTAAGTCTGATTTTATTTTATTCCATCTTGATGAGAGGGGCATACACACATGCTATATTTATTTGTGATTCTTTGAGGTGGGAGATGGTTCTTGAGCCTAAAGCTGGAAAATTCCTACAATGCATAAGTTTAAAATAGCTCTTAATATTTTCTCTGAAAATGTTTTTATTTGAATGTTATTTTTGCTTGGAAAAGCAAAATTGAATTGCTTTTTTCAATTGAAAATTTTTCCTGACTGAATTGCTCAGGAAAGAAAAGCTCCAAATTCAGATCCCAGGTCTATGGTAAAAATCACCTTTTCCAGTTATATTTTTCTGTGTACTGTATTTAAATCTACTTTAAAGAATGGTTGTCAGAGCCCCTTCCTCGTACCTTTTGTTTTAACAATTATCGCATCATATTTGAATGATCTGTGACATGCCTCCCCTGCTGAACCAGGAGTTCCCTGGGAGCCGTGGTGGTTGTTGGCCACATTTTCTGTATTATGGGCTTTCTTTACCCTTACATAGGGTTGCCGGTGTTCCTAGAGATGTAAGAAACTTCATTTGCATGCTCATCTTTTAATGTTTCATATAATTATGTTTTTATCTTTTAGGCTCTTCAATGTATATATATTATGGCTAGAAGATGAGAATTTTCAAAAAGGAGATACCTATATCCCTTCTCTACCAAAGCATTATGATATTCACAGGCTAGCAAAAGTGATGCAGAATCAGCAGGTGAAACTATAGCACTCTTTTTTAGCATATCCGAATGTAATTTGAACTGGTCGTATTCATAATAAAACAATTTATTGATAAGAAAATGGATAGTCACTCAGATGGTCATTGTTTCTATGAGTTTTGTCAGTATCTAAGTGATTATATGGAGGGAATACTCGCTTTTGAATCTCCAGCCTCACCGTGCCTTCTACTTGAAGCCTCGAAGCTTGTTCTAGGGCTTTTTACAACTTCATAAACATAACCTTCCTCTGACTGTGTATTTTTTAAAATTGGAAGTTGTTAGCAGCTAAACACCTTTAAGCAATTATCTCTACTCCTATTCTTACATGCAGTGTAAAAATTTGTAAGAATTTGTAAGGATCCATATGTGATGTAGGAGGTTAGTTAAATGGAGGAGATCAGGAGCTCACCTTTGTTTGGCTTTGGAGGTGCTTACTTGTCATTGTCACAGTTCTGGTTGCTCTTCTGGAACCACTTGATTTCAGTCTTCGTATGTCCTAAGCTGTTCTCTCCCAGGCACTCAAAGATATCTGTGACCCTTTTTCAGGCCAAAACTTGTAATCTCAGTTTTCTCTAAGCTTCTCTAGCCTTCTTGGGGACAGGGAAAAAGGGTTGGGGAAGACAATTCTCTTCTGTTCTAGTTCTTTTTTTTCTAGGGTTGCAGTCTTTTGAGCATTGACCCTAGCACCAGGATGGGATTTAGGAACCTCTAAGAGTTGAAACACTTTCATTTGGATCCTTAAACCCTCCTACTTTCATATCATGTGTGTATTTTATCTCCAGTAGGTGTCTTTTTCTTGTTTTTTTTCCTTCATTTCTTGCCTTCTTTCTTCTTGCTTTCCTTTTCTTCTATATTTATTGAGTGTCTTCTAAGTGCCAGGTACCAAAGATACAAAAAGAAATCTGATACATTCCCTGCCTCCAAAGAGCTTATTGGCAAACAGGAGACTAAACAAACAGTTATTACATTTTGTGATCAAGATTATGGGCCGGGTACGTGGCTTACACCTGTAATCCCAACACTTTGGGAGGCTGAGGTGGGAGGATCACCTGAGGTCAGGAGTCCAAGCCCAGCCTGGCCAACGTGGCAAGACCCCGTCTGTACTAAAAAATACAAAAAATTAGCTGGGCATGGTAGTGGGCACCTGTAATCCCATCAGCTCAGGAGACTGAGGCAGGATAATCGCTTGAACCTGGGAGGTAGAGGTTGCAGTGAGCTGAGATCACGCCACTGCACTCCAGTCTGGGCAACAGAGAGAGATGTCGTCTTAAAAAAAAAAAAAAATTAGGAGAGTGGAATGTACATGGTACTATGGGAACATAGAGGAATAGCCCCTCATTTGGATTGGGCCTGGAGTGGTGACCTTTGAGCTGAGCCCTGAAGGACAAATGGGAGTTGGGCAGATGGAAAGGAAAGGCATGGTGTTAGGGAGTGGCAGAGAGGATGTTAACGGGCAGAAAGACCAGTGTGTGCAGAGACATAGCAGGTGAGAGAGAGTAGGACATAGCAGGTGAGAGAGAGTAGGGCATGTTCAGAAAGGTGCAGGGTAGGGCAAAGCACCTGAGGCGGGGCAGATGAAACCAGAGAGGTGAGTAGGAGTGAAATCCCTAAGGACCATGTGTACTTTTCGAAAGAATTTGGCTTGTATTTTGAAGTCTTTGTTTGGAAAGCTATTGAAATAGCAGCAGTTAGTAACAAATGGATGAATTAAAAATATATCGAGGAAGAATCAGATACCCAAAGACTTCCAAATTTCTAACGTTGGCCCCCAGAGATAAACCCTGGAAGAGCGGGTACCTGAGGGGCTTCAATGAGAGCTCTCTATCAAGGAGTTGGTCAGAAGGGGAGATACAGATCTAGAATTCAGGAATGAGGCAAAGTTGGATATGTGGATTTAGTGGTAAGAGAATAGGTAGATTAAGAAGAGGACTGAAGATGGAACCCTGAGAAATAACAGCATTTAAGGCACAGAGAAGTAAGACTGAGAATATAGAGCCAGAGAAACAAGAAAAATACACATGAGACCATGGTGTCCTGACATCCTTTGAGTGCAATTCCATCCTCATCTTTTTATACTTGACATCCCTCATCCATGTCCAAAGCTTTGTACATGGTAGGTACTTGGTCAGTGTTTTTAAAAATTAGCCATTGCTTTCTTGGTTTTCTGAGATTTATCCTGGTTCCTCAGCATCAACAGAACTAATTGATTTCTTTCTCCCTCTTTTTCTTTTTAATTCAGCCTTTGCTTGGTGCTTGATGTATAATTTCTTGATCTATAATTCAAGCTCAGGCTTGTTTTGTATTTTTATGGTTTCTAAGACATCTCTGTTTACCTATCGTTAATTCCTAGTATTTGCTCTGATCATTAGCCTCTGTTAGCAGTTACTTAGTATAGAGGCAGAGAAAGTGACAGAGTGGCCCTATTTAAAGGAGCGTGTATACAATAGGAGGATCTGACCCAGCACATTGAATAGTCAGCTGCATGTGGAATTCAGGATTGTGATTGTGATTACATTGGAGCTCCTCCTTTGAGTCTGGAATGCCGTGTGCTGTGGGGTTGGTTTGGAAATAATGATTTGGGACTTCACAGCAGTGTGCTTATTGAGAAGCCAGGGACGTTTTTTGGTTTAGAGGGATCCTTGGGCCTTTAGAACACTTAAAATCAAAACAAAAATCATGGTCCACAAACCCATAGTCCCTATTTGCTCACTTGCTGTTACTATTTGAAGTTCATTGATAATTTGACTTTTTGTTGTTGTTAAAGGCAGTCCCCCATTCTAATGCGTAGTGATCACTAAAGTGAAACATATATAATTCGAAATAGGTAAGACAGCCCACGGGAGTGTAGGGGGAGGATACTAGAGCTGCTCTATTTATTGTTTTCTCATTTTATTTGTTTACTTATGTGACACCTGTTATTATGAAAAAATTCCATCATAGAGGAAAATAGGGAGACCAGTATAATGGGCATGCCCTTCTCCCCCTCCCCACATATGCCATGTGTCTAGTTTCATCTATAGCCCATCCACTTCCTCTTCCATTTTATCTTGGAGGTAATCCCAGAGAGCAGTTGATACATGAAGATTTTAAAAGATAGGGATAAAAAATGACATAACCTAATAGCATACCTAAACATATTAGAAATAATATTTTGTATCAAATATTTAGTCAGTGTTCAAGTTTCCACCTTTCTCATAAATGTCATAAAAGTTTTATTTTTATTTTCATAGTTTGAATCAGGATTCACATGTTGTGATTGGTTGATATGTCTTAAAAATCTATTTAATGTACAAGTCCTTCCCTTATCCCTTTACTTTTCCTTGCAGTTTATTTGTTGAAGAAACTGAGTCATTTGTCCATAGAGGCTCCCTACCATATGGATTTTGCTAACTGTATCTTCATGGTGTAGTTTAACATGTTTTTCTGTCCCCTGTGCTTACTATAAATTGATAGTTGGGTTTAGTATCTTGATCTAATTCAGATTTGATTATTTTTTAACATTTTATTTTTTATCTCTTTAACATTTGCTATTTTTCACCTATGTCTTATAGTATACGTAATGTATTAGCTTTACAATGTATGTGTATAATTTATAAATATACATATAGGGCTGTTAAAACTTTTTCTAATCATGATACATGAAAAAGTTTTATAGCTACTGCAGAGATTGTTAGAGTGGTCATTTTAATGGCAATTTATCCTAATGCTGGAGCACTTGGAGTAGACCACTTCATGTTGAAACTTACTGGTTCACTTTATAGTTAAATATATAGTTTTATATGTGAATCTATAACTTGTCTGTCAGAGTTAAAATACTGTCGTTCTGTTTCAGGATCTGTGGATGGAGTATTTGAACATGGAGCGCATCTACCATGAGTTTCAGGAGACTGTTGGTCTGTGGACGCAGGCCAAGCTTGAGTCCCATTCCACACCCTGTAGTTCGTCCGTGCAGCTGGACTTCACTGATCCTTTGCTGGGTGGGTCCTGGGAGCACCCACCCCTTCGAATGAGTGAATGAATAATTGAATCAGAGCCATTGAGGGTTGAGGCTGACATACTTTATTCCTCCAGTAGTTCATTTTTCCTCCGATGCTTTAAAAAGAGATTTCAGTTTACTTATACAATGGTGTAAAGTGCAACTGTAAATGTGATTACTTTGCAGTTTTAAAAATCGGAAGTCTGTCTTTTTCTTTTATAAACTCTTTTCCTCTGTACCTGGAACTCTTACCTTACAAATGAATCAGATGCCTGAAGTTTCTAAGTTGTTTCTCCCAGCACATTTTTCTAGAGAAAGAGTGGTATAAATTACCAGTTAGTTTTCTATCAGGCCACAAAAACCCATTTAAAGTTGCTGATATTTGGGGTAACCTATTTTAGTTACTGACTATATTTCAAAAATATAGGACATATAAATTCAATTGTCGACCAAAATATTACAATATATAGTGTAATAAGACACTGAGGTGATCCAGAGAAATGGAAAATACCTTCTTATTCCAGCTTGCCACTAACCAAAATGGGTTAGTTGTATGAAGAGAGAGAAATAAGAACTTCTCTGGACTTCACGCCATTCATCTGTAAAATGGTGCTGGCTGGTCTCTTCTAAGGCTCTAAAATTTTTCCTTCCAACATTTCCTCTCCCTGCATTTTTTTCTTGAAGCGATAATATGTTTTTCTGATTATAAAAGTTATATATATTAATTTGAAAAATTAAATGATATAGAAAGGTATATATAGAGGAAGGGATGAAAATTGCCCTCAAGCCAGCAACATAGGTTCTCATTTTTCTATTCCTGAAAGTTTGTTAAGAGGAAGGAATATGTGAATAGATCTGGAAACTATTAAATGATTCCTGTTCATGCCCTTCCATTTGTAGTGTTTCTATGTTGCCTGAACACTGCCCTAAAAGACGAATTGTTTTCGCTGGAGTTAAGTTAGTAATTTATGAAGCCCTTAGTTTGTTCCAAGCAGTGTCTCAGTGCTTTAGATGCACTAACTCAGTCCTCACAAAAACTTCTATGTTGTGAGGTTATCCCTATTGAGCAGATAAGAAACCCAATTTGTAAGCTGGTTAGGTGACCTGCCCGCATGGGCCACATAGCTGGTTATTGGGCAGAGCCGTCTGACTCCAGAGACCTGCTGTTCACCACTCAGTATTCTACCTCTTGTGTCTGGCGATCACTATACCTTGTACTTCTAAACAAAATTAGGGCCTAGACTTCTAAATAGTGAGTTTCAGGTTTTTCTCAGATGTAAGAGGTTAGTTGATGATTATATCAAATGATTGAATTTGTAGTGTGATTGGTTGTAGGAAAAATTTCACTAGCACCCTTTTCCTTAAACTAAATTTGTTTTATTGGCTTCAATATTTTTGTCAGTCATGGTCCAGAGTGGTGATTACTATTAAATATGAATTTAGATTTTTTGTTTGTTTTTAAAATATCCCTGGTTTTTCTTTTATGGTAACTTATATTGGGTTTGAAAGAGCCCCCAGTTTTCCTTTAGCATTGTGGCCTCTTATGTTGCTTGAAAGGAACTTTAACATACATAGTCACAAGTCTTATCCAATGATGAATACCTAACTTGGTTACATCTGTGCAAACAGTGATTAGTTCTAGTGGAAAAACACCAGCTATAAGGGATATAGTGCTGTACTTGACCTGTTTGAAATATTGAATTTCATCTGTTTGGGGTACAAGCAATGCAAGTCTCCTTATGCCAAGTAAAGTCATGGCTATTAATTTTTCTTTAATTTTTCTCAACAAGAATAGAAAATGGAATGTTACATCTGGAATGTAATCGGAAATTCATAGTAGTCCCTTAAGTACTTGTTGACTTGACTTATTGACTTGAAATTCCCTTGACCACTGCCCTCCTCTGTTTCTTGCTATTAAAAAGAATTGGGTAGGTAGCAGCATTTTTCTTCATGTTATTCAGTCCCCACCTGCTGTGTGGTATGTGTATTGTGTGGTGAAGGGAGAGGAAGGGAAGATAGGAATCTATTGGATATCTACTGTGTATTCAGCTCTGTACTAAGTCTAGAAGTATCAAACATTTGAATTTGATTAAACAGTATGAGATCATGTGTAATCTAGGGCAAAGTTGCATGGTAGAGGTTCACCTTTGTGTGTGTGTGTGGCAATGGATTGCTTATTTGGACTCCATAAATCATTTATTGAGTAAATGAATAAGTAAATGACTGATGGACTATATGACTGCATAAATAGAAGTGCCGAAGGAGCTTATGCATATGTCTTCATTCATTTTATCTCTTACTGCATCCAGTCCTCCTGTTCAAACCTTGACCTGATTTCAGATTTTTAACTCAGCTATATTCCATAATGCTTATTCCTTTTTCTTCAATTCCTCTGAACTCTGGATGATGGCATTAAAACCTTACCTGCCTCCAGACCTACTCCATTCACTTAAACCATTATTCAGATGATAGCTACCATCTCACTCAAGCTTGCATAGAGCTGTTCACGAGATCCACACGATATTAGTGTAAGGCACTAGATAGTAGTTTTACACTAATATCAAGTCCAAACTTCTTAGCATGTCATGCAAGGCCTGTCTAGGGTAATAATTTAAGATCATGAGCTTTAACTCTTTAACTATCATAAGACTGTAAACTTTTTGAGGATAGGAATGCTACTGAATTGTACAACATGCTTCTGATCTCCTGCTAATTCACCTGATTGCTCAGTATATATGACTTAATTTTCTTTCAGCTAAAGAAAGAGTTTTAAGTAACTTGCGGAAGCATGAGGCTCCCCAGCCTCCCCTCGTTCTGCACCCAGTGAAGCCTCCTGTGCCAGTTATTTCCTCCGCTGTGCTATTGAGTCAGAAGGACACCACCCAGCTGGTGTGCACAGACCTGAATCTGTTGCAACAGCAGGCCAGGTAAGACTGTGCAGCCTCAAGGATCATGTTCCCATGCTGGTGGCTTTGATAGTCTGGATGATTTGCTACCTGGAGTGGCTTCCTCGTCAGCATTTTTACCATGAGGATAGTTTGCCCAGCCTGGCCCAGATGGTTCACTTGGTTAACCAAGTTGTGACAAGTCTTATAATTTCACATCAAAATTATGTGGTACTCTCTCTGACTATCAATTTCTCGTTTCCTGTGGTCGCATTTCTGAGCATCAGCAGTGCCAGCTAAGATTTTCTTATGCTTCTCATGAAGAGATCTTCTGATATTGGAAAGATGGTGCTGGAAAGGTGCGAAGTGAGAGTTCCTTTCTTTTCTTGTTGCTGTACTCTTTACCTCTCCATATTCTTTAAGAAATTGACATAAACGTTGATTGAAGTGTGGAAAAGTTATTAAGTGTTTTGAGTTCACATGGTGGATACAAAATGATCAACAGTTTAAGGTTTTGATCTAACTTGAGATCTTGTGAGAAGGAGCATATATGTAGAGTAAGTCTGTTTCATTAACAGTAAGCGAGCCTCACTTTTACAAATCCTATGTGAATCAGTTTCTTATTGATATTTTTTTCCTTGGCTATTTTTGGTCCAGGCATTTGTTGAGTGTGTGTTGAGTGCACATATAAGCACCTGCCCATTAATGTAATGATACGTACAGTTAGACCAGTTTTGACACCCCATGTATGCCATTAGCTTTCTTGGTCTTTGACATTTCATTTTGAGTTGCTAATACCTAAGAAGTTATTGGTACTTACAATTAAGGCACCCCTTGAGGATGACTAAGTTAGGATAGAATTCTCATTTGTTCTTGTAGGGTCTGTTGGTATAAAATGGATTCTAAATGAAGCTTTGTTTGTGGCTATAAAGTTGTCTCACTTTTCTATAGGCTTTTCTTTCATTTCTTAGCTTTCTCTTTAGCCTCTCTGCCAGGGGAATGATTTGGGTAAGTCTTGGCTCACAACCTTTGGTCCTCTGTTACTATGGTATATGCGTATTTTGCTGTGCTATAATGCTGGCTATGGGTAACTGGAAGCCTTTATCACTTATCATATAACCTTTCCTAAGACTTTCTTTTACCTCCTGATGATGTTTTTCAGAAACGCAGCTCTTCGGGAATCTCAGCAGGTTGCTCTGGATGGTGAGCTGTTGGACACGATGCCAAAGCAGTATGTGAATCGTGAAGAACAGACCACACTGCATTTGGAGTGCAGAGGCAGCAGTGGTAAGAAATGCCAAGGAGCCGCAGTTGTCACGGTTCAAGTAAGTGTTTAAATTTCTTCAGAATTTAGAGAATTTTAATTGAGTCCGTAATGTTGGCATATCACTGAGGAAGATTGAAAGACATATATGGCACACTGTCTGTGTCCCAAACATTTACTAGTTTTGGGGGGTATGAAAACACTCATAGAGTTAATCACATATTTCTGTAGATACCAGATGAGTCCTATAAGACAGATATTCAAATAGGAATTCAAAAAAAAATCAGAATCATTGAGAAGATTCCTAGAGAGAGGGGCTTCAACTGATCCCTTTTATTGTTTGTTTTTTTTTGGAAATGCAGTCCTCAGGCTGGAGTGCAGTGGCATGATCTTGGCTCACTGCAACCTCTGCTTCCTGGGTTCAAGTGATTCTCCTGCCCCAGCCTCCCGAGTAGCTGGGATTACAGGTGCACGCCACGAGGCCGGGCTAGTTTTTGTATTTTTAGTAGAGATGGGGTTTTACCACATTGGTTGGGCTGGTCTCAAACTCCTGACCTGGTGATCTGCCCACCTCGGCCTCCCAAAGTGCTGGGATTACAGGCGTGAGCCACCGTGCCTGGCTTCAACTGATTCTTAAAAGACTTTGGTGATGATGCAGTTAGAAGGAATGTGGAAGTAGGGTGGCCATAATGTCATTTAGGGGTCAGTGGCTAGGTCAGCCTATTCCAAGTGTTTTGGGGTGGTGGTGGGAATTCACGTTGGAAAGGTTGGTGTGCACCATCATTGGGAGCTCTGGCTGTCTGCTGCACATGGCAGGGAGCCCCTGAAGATGAATGTGGGAAGGATATACGGGAAGCAGATGAGTCGGGTGGAGCTTGCTGACAGGCAAGAGGGAGAGACATGCAACAACCTGACTGAAACTTGAACTGCCTTTCAGAGTTACCTTCTTACACTGGAATATAGGCAGAATTTGGATCTGCGATATCATATGGACTTCATGATGGAAGCTTAGCTGAAGTTAGCGTGTCATAGCATTTACTTTATGCCAGGCCCTGTCTAAACACTTTAAATAAGTTATTTTATCCTTACAACTCTGTGAGGTGGCCATTATCATATTATCTTCTTTTCTCAGGTAAGGAAGTAGAGTCACAGAGAAGTTAATTAAGTTGTGCACCTGAAGTGCCACAGCCCGTAAGTGGCAGAGCCAGAAAGGCCCAGACATTCCGGCTCCAGAGCCAGTGCTCTTTTTAAAATAGAGATGGGGTTTTTTAGTAGAGATGGGATTTTGCCATATTGCCCAGGCTGGGCTGATCTCAAACTACTGGGCTCAAGCAATCTGCCTGTCTCGGACTCCCAAAGTCCCGGCATTGCAGGCCTGAGCCACCGCACCCGGCCAGCCTGTGTTCATTAATCACTGCACTGTATTCTTCCTTTGAATGAAGTCAGTATTCCCTAAGCTGAAAGATAAATGCTTGGAGCTGAGCACTGCCTATGGTCTAAATCTGTCTACACACAAATGATTCTTTTTTGTTAGCTTTTGGAAATTGGAGAAAATTTATTTTACTCCCTCTTGTTTGTCTTTCAGAAATTTCCCTTCTTTTTTTGCTAATTTTCATTGTAACTATTCCAATGTCTCCATCAATTTCCTTGGGAGACTCTTTTCTACAAAATGTCTTCTCTTAAATAATCTTTTGTATGTATTGTATTTTTCATTACCTTCAAAATGTATCTCTGATTTTTCAACATAGTTGTATGTGTCTAAAGTTCAGAAATTTGACCTAAAAGTTAGGATGAGTCCAACTTATTTTCCTGTATATTATTGTAAATATGTGCGACTCCTAAACATTGAGTTATCTTTGGCCAGGTGCTTTATACAGTTAGTTTTCTTTTGGTGTATTTTTTTTCCCAGTTACTAATGCTGTTGTAGTAAGATCAAGGTAGAAATATTTAAGAAAAAATCACTTGCTGAAGTAATAAAACTGGGAGAAAAGTTTGCCAATTTTGGGTGGAGTTTGAGTTAGTGAGGAAAAAACTGAAAATGTATCTGGTTTTAATAAAAAAAGGGATGTCTTCACCAATTTGTGTTTTTCTATATTTTAAAACTACATATCTTTACTAGACTGTTAATTTTATATAGAGAAGAGAATTCTAAAATGCATTTTTATAAGTGACAAGTAAGATAACTATAAAGAAATGTTTTTCCAATTCTGGCTGATGGCTTGCTCTGTGAAGAATTGTAAATATTTACTGCCTCAGCTAAAGAACAGGTCTCTTGCCCTAACCTCCTGTTAGCTCTCTGGGTCTTGCAGTGGAAAATACCACCAGGCAAGCCAGGGAGCTGAAACTCTAAGCCTACCAGTGAATTGTCTTTTCCTTTACAGAAAAAGGGATCATAGTATTATATTATTTGTCTGAACCCTTGAATTGAGATTTTAAACATAATCTTTTGCTTTGTTAATTCTGAAATAAAAAGATACACCTTTTCTAAAATGTCTTCTAGGTGATTTTGATTGGAGGGAGGTCAGAGAAAAGATGATTTATGATAAGGACTGATGTGAACATGGCTTAGATGTTTTTACAAACATACCAAAGTTCTTGTGGTTTCTTTTCTTAAAAAAAAAAATTGGGCTGAGCGTGGTGGCTCACACCTGTAATCCTAGCACTTTGGGAGGTCAAGGTGGGCAAATTGCTTGAGCTCAGGAGTTCAGCAGCCTGGGCAACATGAAGAAACTCTGTCTCTACAAAAAATGTTATACAAAAATTAGCCGGGCATGGTGGCGCACACCTGTGGTCCAAGCTACTTGGGTGGCTGAGGCAGGAGGATCACTTAACTACAGGAGGTCAAGGCTGCAGTGAGCTGTGATTGTGCCACTGCACTCCAACCTGGGCAACAGAGTGAGACCTTAGCTCAAGAAAAGAAAGAAAAATTGGTAATTGCTAATATAGCTTGAAGAAAGAAGGGGGAAAAGTAATGAAGGACAGAGGGAAAAAAGGAGATTTTGCAGCTTAAAGAATTTGAAAAAGTAGCTGTATTTTGTGGGCCTAACCTCATTAGAAATATTTAAGTTTTCTTAAAGCAGGTTTTAATTTTCTGCTGGCCTCACTTGTTTGGTTAGTGCCCTGACTTTTAGTCTCACTTGGGAAGTTCTGCAAGCTTGAGATCCCCCACTGATGGCTCCTAGAAGTTCAGTATCAATAATAGTATCGACTGCAGTCAGTGTTTTGCCTGACATGCAGATGTGCCAGGGCAATTAAAAACGTGAAGACAGTGAACAACTTTTATAGGCTGAGACTTCAATAATCTTGAAAGTTACATAATACTGTCATTGCTAGTTGAGGCTATCCCAGGCAGTATTTGCCGGTTGATACTTAGAGGACTTGAAGATAAAAATCTGTTTTGTTACGCATTAATGGCAAAGGGCAAGACAGAGGAAAGCTGAAACTCTACCTGCTATGAAGTTGGAGCATTATCTATGCAAGTTGATTGTTTTGCTCTGATTTTTGGCCAAAGATTATACTTAAATATGAAGCCATCCATTACCCAAATGGATACTTTTGGTTATAGATGACTTTAGTTTTGGAAAAAGAGGTGTTAATGGAGTATAGAGAGGGTGAGTTCCCAGTGTTTATGACTCATCATGAAACTGTCATTGGGAGAGATTATGTCCTGCAAAAGGTAGATTGTGTTATTTTTATACATAAAACTGTAGCCCTCTATATAGATGTGTCCAGTGGCCACCTCATGGCTATGTCCAGTAGTTTTGATTCCTTTTAACATCTTTCTATTATGATATTGAACTTTATGTAGTCTCATCTCTTCCCTCTGAATCTCTAACCACTTCTCAGTTTCCAGGGTTTCTTCTTCCTCAACTCAAACTCTTAGATTGCTAGTTATCCAGTTATCCTGATTCTCTTCTTCATATGACATCATCTTCTTTTGCCTGCTGTCTGTGCTGGAGTTCTTAATCTGGGGTCTGTGAATGGTCTTTAGAGAATTGGTGAAGTTCGTGAAAGTGTATGTAAATTTTTTTTCTGGAGAGTTTATAACTCCAGTAGATCTCAGAATAGTTCGAAAAAGAACAAAAGAACCATTGACTCATATGTCGATAATCCTGTTCTGTTTCTCTAGTCCAGAATTCTCTCTTGAGTTCCAAATCTAGATTTCTGCCTGCCTCATTCTAACCGAATGTTCCATAAATACTTCAAACTCCATATTTCTTAAATTAATCTCATCTTTACCTTCCAAATCTCTTCTTCCTATAATTTCACATAGCTGATCTCCCCAGATAGAAAGTTAGGCATCAATATCATCTCTTCCAGTTACTCTACCCTACTTCATTCCCGTATTTTCCATAGTTGCTTCCATACTGGTTCCGCCTCTGAAATAACTTTCTGAAGCCTCTGACATTCCCTTCTCTGTGTTTCTGTTGCCATTTCTCCATGGTAGGCATACCTCGCTTCTCCCTTGACCTATTGCATTAATTAGATTTCCTCTCCATATCTCTCTCCCTACCTCGTCTGTTTTCCATTCTCTCATTACTCATCTTTTGAAACAGATCTGATCACGTTTCCAGGCTAAAAACCCGTACTTACTTGGCAGTATCAAAAGGAATATGGCCCTCAGCGCCCTTAATAATCTGTTGTTGGTCTTCTTCTAGCAGCATCACTTATCCTGTCCCCCACTTCGCAGACATTTTACTTTTCAGTCATTTAGACTTTCTCCATTTTCTAAACACAACATACACATGAATACCTTTGTTCTTCGCATATGCTGCTTTTGTTCTTCTCCCACCTGTTTCTGACCTCCTTCTGGCTCAGCCTTCAGTACTTAGTTCAGGCCAAACCTCTTCTTGAGGTCTCTGCGGACTCTTCCAGTCAAATTGAGATGTTCTCTCCTTCATTGCAGCTTGTGGCTAAATGCTGTTGCAGTCACTTGCTGTTTTGTCCTGCCACACTGAACTCTTTGGGAATAGGGTTTCCATCTCTATTTGTTTTTAATATTATTATTATTATTATTTTGAGATGGAGTTTTGCTCTTGTCACCCAGGCTGGAGTGCAGTGGCGTTCACTGCAACCTCTGCCTCCTGAGTTCTAGCAATTCTCCTGCCTCAGCCTCCCGAGTAGCTGGGATTACAGGCAGGTGCCGCTGTGCCCAGCTAATTTTTTTAGTTTTAGTGGCGATGAGGTTTCACCATGTTGGCCAGGCTGGTCTTGAACAGCTGACCTCAGGTGATCCACCCATCTCAGCCTCCCAAATTGCTAGGATTACAGGCATGAGCCACCGTGCCCAGCCTATTTTAATTTTTTTAGTACACCTCTGCTAAAGGAAGCATCCTTATTTGTAACATACCACTCATTAGGTTGTGTTACAACTTATTTTGTGTTATGATTAGTTCTATGCTATTACTAGATTTTGAGTTACATAAGGTCAGGGACTTTGTCTTATTCATGTTTATATCATCAGTGTCTCATACAGTCAGTGCTGCAAAATGGATGTGTTTGAAGGAATGAACAGCTCTAGATTTATGCCCTTCATAAGTAAGTTCCCTGATTTTAACTATGTTGGAATTTTGTGGATATTATTTGGCCATGACAGACATCATGGAAACTGGAACTTTTTCTTATTAAAAATTAACATTTCATTCTTTGATTGTGCTTACCTTTGCTTTTAAACAGCTTAATACTTTCCATACTTAAATACTCAACTTAAATATTATACACTGCTTACTGTACGTTTTTACTCTAATATAAATGTCTCCCAAATATTCAGTCTTGGGAAGCAGTGAGGATGGTTGCACTGTCTTTCCCAGCCATGTTCACAGTACTTTTGGTCACTTGCATGGGCACTCTCATGTCCCAGGTATTATGCTAGGTGTTTTGCTTTTATTATACAACTTAATCTTTTTTTTTTTTTTAGATAGAGTCTCACTCTGTCACCCAGGCTGGAGTGCAGTGGTACCATCTTGGCTCACTGCAACTTCCACCTCCCAGGTTCAAGTGATTCTTTCCGAGTAGCTGGGACTACAGGGGCACACCACCATGCTAAGCTAATTTTTGTATTTTTAGTAGAGATGGACTTTTACCATGTTGACCAGGCTGGTCTTGACCTCCTGACCTCAATTGATCCGCCCACCTTGGCCTCTCAAAGTGCTGGGATTACAGACGTGAGGCACTGTGCCTAGCTTATCCAACTTAATCTTCATAGAATGATGATGAGTTCAGAGAAACAGGTTCAGAGACACTGTGAGACTTGCCAAAGTCACATAGCTAGTGAGTAGCTCCATCAGGATTCAAGCCTGCATGTGTCTAAATTCAAGACCCCTACTTTTCCCTTTCAGTATTGCCAGGTCATTTTGCTTCACCTGTTTCAGCTGCAGCTTCTGAATACTTGCAGTGTGATTCTGAGTAAGCTGATTATGACAGTTAAATCTCACGTAAATGAACATAGGTACCATTTCATTTTCTCTCTGAGTCTATATAATAGTATTGCCTTCTTTTTTCAGTGATTAGGGAATTTGTGATCTTAACATTCTAGATTAGATCAGTTTTTAAAAATTAGCTTTATGGGAAATGACTTCAGATTTTAAATATAATTTTTAATGACTCCTTTATTAAGAGTTCCAATTATATCATGAAAATATTTTATTCCTTAATAGAATTTTACTGGGAAAGAATGTCCTGGAAATTTCCAGCTATCTGCAAGCGTTTGAGCTATGTATAGCTTGTTTGGGGTATACAAAGGCAAATCTATTTTATGGGAAGTGAAACGTGCTTGTTTCTGTGTTCTCTCTTCCCAGTAGAAGCCTCTAACAATTCAGTGATGTTCCTTAGGGAAATGTGGTGATTATAACTGGGTTCCTTTTGATGTACTTTTGTATTGTGGGTATGCTTGCTGGCCCCAGGATTGATTTATTATCATGTGAAAAATTTGGTCATTCCTAGAAATGAATGATGGAAAAGACCCACTGAGGGCCCCACATTATTGTAAAAACTGACTGAAGGACGTGCTTTGTCCAACTTTTAAATTTAGACAAGGAAACTTTTAAATTTCTGCGTCCACTTAAAATGACTCAAGTGGAGAGGCTTCCACCATGCTACTTTGTTCTATTGTCTACGACTTCTTGTAATTATGAACTGATAGTCATTCCATTGCTCTCACCTTCCTTGCAGTAAAAAAAGAAAACTTTCAACAGTAGTGGGAACATTAAACAAAAATAAGTAGACTAGAAAATAATCATTTGGGGATTTTGTTTTTTTTGAGAGAGTCTAAACTTTCCTAAACCAGCTGGTTTTATTTTAGTAGTTTCTACAACATGGAATGGCAATTGTAAAGTCTGGGTAACAAAGTAGGTTTAGTCCTGTCTCTGCATTTTTCCAACCAAGTGGACTTCGGATCCTTTGCCTTTCCACCTCCCTTCATTCTGTGTCTTCCCTCCTTATCTCAGATTCTCTCTTTTCCTGTTTGGCTGCTTTCTGTCCAGGCCAGCCAGGGGATTCTGTGACACGTGTAGTCCCAGTCTAACTGTATTGGTGATGTATTGAACAAAAAGGCTGACTGCAGATAGTCCTACTTACATTTTAGGATATTAAACATGGGTCTGTTTTTTGAAATATTTCAAATTTAATTCAGATACCTGTATTGATTTATTATCTAGTTAAATGCAAGTAATTTCTTTTTTAATCTTTCATTTCTCCAATAGTAAAAATTATTGTTAGCATTATATGCTCTTGAGTATTCACTTTCGTGCATTTTGATGTCATAGAGCTTTTTTTTTTTCTTGCTTTTTTTTTCTCTGTTTTATTAAGTTCTAGGGTACATGTGCACAACGTGCAGGTTTGTTACATATGTATACATGTGCCATGTTAGTGTGCTGCACCCATTAACTCGTCATTTACATTAGGTATATCTCCTAATGCTATCCCTCCCCCTTACACCCTCCCCACAATAGGACCTGGTGTGTAATGTTCCCCTTCCTGTGTCCAAGTGATCTCATTGTTCAATTCCCACCTATGAGTGAGAACATGCAGTGTTTGGTTTTCTGTTCTTGTGATAGTTTGCAGAGAATGATGGTTTCCAGCTGCATCCATGTCCCTACAAAGGACACGAACTCATCCTTTTTTATGGTTGCATAGTATTCCATGGTGTATATGTGCCACATTTTCTTAATCCAGTCTGTCACTGATGGACATTTGGGTTGATTCCAAGTCTTTGCTATTGTGAATAGTGCCACAATAAACATACGTGTGCATGTGTCTTTATAGCAGCATGACTTATAATCCTTTGGGTATATCCCCAGTAATGGGATGGCTGGGTCAAATGGTATTTCTAGTTCTAGATCCTTGAGGAATCGCCACACTGTTTTCCACAATGGTTGAACTAGTTTACAATCCCACCAACAGTGTAAAAGTGTTCCTATTTTTCCACATCCTCTCCAGCACCTGTTGTTTCCTGATTTTTTAATATTGCCATTCTAACTGGTGTGAGATGGTATCTCATTGTGGTTTTGATTTGCACTTCTCTGATGGCGAGTGATGATGAGCATTTTTGCATGTGTCTGTTGGCTGTATGAATGTCTTCTTTTGAGAAGTGTCTGTTCATATCCTTTGCCCACATTTTGATGGGGTTGTTTTTTTCTTGTAAATTTGATTGAGTTCTTTGTAGGTTCTGGATATTAGCCCTTTGTCAGATGAGTAGATTGCAAAAATTTTCTCCCATTCTGTAGGTTGCCTGTTCACTCTGCTGGTAGTTTCTTTTGCTGTGCAGAAGCTCTTTAGTTTAATTAGATCCCATTTGTCAATTTTGGCTTTTGTTGCCATTGCTTGTGGTGGTTTAGACATGAAGTCCTTGCCCATGCCTATGTCCTGAATGGTATTACCTAGGTTTTCTTCTAGGGTTTTTATGGTATTAGGTCTAACGTTTAAGTCTGTAATCCATCTTGGATTAATTTTCATATAAGGAGTAAGGAAAGAAGAAGTTTTGTAAAGATTTTTAATACAACATTGGTGAGTTTTACACAAGGAAGTTACTATTGTCATAGTCATAAAAAATAGGTGCTTAGTGTGTTGTCAGATTTATGCTGTGCTGGGGTTCTGGGTAAGTAAAACAAATAGGAAGGACCACTGCCCTTCAGGAACTTTTTTTTTTTTTGAGACGGAGTCCCACGCTGTCGCCCTGGAGTGCAGTGGCGTGATCTCAGCTCACTGGAACCTCTGCCTCCTAGGTTCAAGCAATTCTCCTGCCTCAGCCTCCTGAGTAGTTGGGATTACAGGTGCCTGCCACCACACCCGACTAATTTTTGTATTTTTAGTAGAGACGGGGTTTCACCATGTTGGCCAGGCTTGTCTCAAACTCCTGACCTCAAGTGATCCACCCATTTCAGCCTCCCAAAGTGCTGGGATTACAGGCATGAACCACCATGCCCAGCTGCTCTTCAGGAACTTTTATACAGAATTGATGATAATAACCCTGGGCCTCATAAGTGACATAAGAGCCTCAGGTAATAAGTTTGTGAATTAAGTATTTACATTATTTATAAAGGATACGTTTAATCATTGCAGCAATGGCTGAAGACTGGGTTTGGGCAGGTACATGTAAAGGAAAAATGTAGACCCTACTGCTCATCCATGTGATTGGGGAAGAATGTAGAATTTGGAACTCTTGCCTTCTAAATGGAAGTCTTGCCTTCTAAATGTTCTGGTCTCTTCAGCTGTACCTGTAAGTCCAGACTCCCTGGCCTGCATTTCAAAGCTTCCCTAAGAAGGCTTTTTTAGCTACCCAGTCTGAGTTTACTGCACCCTGCAACCCTGGCCGGGCTCCTCCTTCCTGTCTCTCTGTCCCACATCCCCCACAGCTGTCATGTCAGTTCTGTGTTTGTGTTGCAGTCTGGGCCCAGGATGTCTTCTCTTTTTTTCTGCCTCTATCCACATCCAAAAAATGACATTAAAATTGCATAAACAAACCAGTTATGTATGTCACGATCAGTCAGAGAAAGGGTTTGTTGATGGCTTCTCAAATAAGAAAGGCTAATCTTAAAAAAGGATAGTCTTTTGAGTTGAAAAAAATTTAGTTTTTTTTTTTTTGAGGAAGCTCAATAAATTCTCCTTTTCACACCTTTACTGAAAACCAATAAAAATTTCATAAAAGACCAGCTTCTAGGAACCTAAGTTGATGAATTTAGGAATTAGCCAATTGCTCTTTCCTTGGCATGCAGTTGGTTTGGGCATTTCCCCATATATTATCTTATTTTGTTGTTTGTTTTATGATTATATTTTCTTCCTTTCAAAATGACATTTGTGAGCAGCATCTGTGTCATCTTTTTAATGCTAGGCACACATGTGTATGCAGCCCGAATGTTTGGAGTTGTGTTTTGTGTGTTGGATTGAGAGCACACAGAAGGGCTATGGCTGGGGAGCCATGATCAGCAGAGGAGAGCTTCCTGTGCTTCAAGGAAAGCCTCAGTGGTAGAAGACATGCAGTCTGTTTTTGATGAGGACTTCAGGGGTTGAAACACAAGTGACATAGTATCCTACAAAAGGCTTTGAACTATTGATAAATTAATTCAAGATCTTATCAGTTTATAAGGCAGTCATATAAAGAGATACAAATTTTGGTATTTTTATAAGACAATAATTTTATTTAATTTAAGTTTGAGTCTTCATGGAAAACCTGAGATTCTTTACAGGCGTGAGCCACTGTGCCCAGCCTTGAAAACCTGAGATTCTTGAACAGTGTTTTGACAAAGTTTTTCGATCACCTTGAAGTTCAACTGAGAGTTTTAAGTTAAATTATAATATTAGTTGTAATAATATTCTCTTGGTCATATGCCTATTGTGTTTGTAATAAAATATCTGTTCTAGAAACATGGGGGGGAAATGTCTTTTGATAACTTTAATTTTTGTTAGTTTGAAGGCATGCATAAGAATGAAGCCATAAGCCAACAGCTTCATGTTTTACGGAAAGAAGTGAAGCAGTTGCAAGCAGAAGCTGCTAAACCACCATCACTTAATATTGTGGAAGCCGCTGTACATGCAGAAAACTTGATCACGTAAGTTTTGTGGGCATTATAATTTGAAATACTGTTTTGTTATCATGAATAGTAATCATACATGCTACTATACCACCACCACCCCTGTAGCACCCACAGATTAATTTAGTACGGACATCGGCAAACTATGGCCTTTGAATCAAATCTGGCCTGCTACTTATTTTTATAAATAAAGTTTTATTGGAACACAGCCATCCCCATTTATTTATAATTTCTATGGCTTTTATGCTGCAGCAGCAGGATTGAGTGGTTGTAACAGAGATATAAAGCAGAAAATATTAACTATCTGGCCCTACATGGAAAAAATTTGCTGACCCCTGAATTGTGAGATGATACAGTGCGTTGAAATTAAGTTGAGGAGAGATTTAGTGCTTATGCTTTATATCAAAGTCACATTTACCCAGGAACTTATCATTGTCAACTCAGATGACTGAACAAAGTTCATAGCACAATTATTTAGGGGAATCAGGGCTCTCAAGTGTAGTTGTGAACTTGCATTTGACCATTGTGGTTTTCTTTTGGCTTTCGTTGTGGCTTACTCTTACTGTCCTCTTTCTTTCCAAAGCCACCATGACATGACTTGGGAGGTGGGCTTGACTCTGCCTTTACTTGAAGGTGACTGACTCCACATTCTAGTTCCAGCAGCTGATCCCCTCAGTAGAGTAGGATGGTGTATGGAGGGGAGCATTGAGTCCTTTTGTGTGTTGGGCTGGGGCACCTGGGAAGGAGAAGGAGACCAGGCAAACAAGAAGTTAATGTTTCTTTTACTGGGAAAGGGACACAAAAAGATGTGAGAATTGGAAGGGATATCTTTATTCTAGGATCTTATTCTATACAGAAATCTTTATCTCAACTTTAGTCAGTGTTTTGGATTTTAAAATGTAGAGAAGTCAGGGTTTTGTGTTTAAAAAAATTATATAAAGATTATATAAAAAGTTAATTATGAATTACATGCAAACTATGGACATTTTTAATAAGGATGAGAATGTTAATTAGTCCTTATAGCTGATTTTTTTTCCCTAGGAGAATATGAAATCATTACTAAGTATTGGAAATTGGCCAGATGCAGTGGCTCATGCCTGTAATCCCAGCACTTTGGGAGGCCAAAGCAGGCGGATCACTTGAGGTCAGGAGTTTGACACAAGCCTGGTCAACATGGTGAAACCCCGTCTCTACTAAAAATACAAAAATTGGCTGGGTGCAGTCGCTCATGCCTGTAATCTCAGCACTTTGGGAGGCTGAGGTGGGCAGATCACCTGAGGTCAGGAGTTCAAGACCAGCCTGGCCAACATGGCAAAACCCCATCTCTACAAAAATACAAAAAAATTAGCCGGGCATGATGGCGGGTTTCTGTAATCCCAGCTCCTTGGGAGGCTGAGGTGTTAGAATTGCTTGAACCCAGGAAGTGGATGTTGCAGTGAGCTGAGATTGTGCCGTTGCACTCCAGCCTGGGCGACAGAGTGAGACTCCGTCAAAAATAAATAAATACATAAATAAATAAATAATAAAAGAAAATAAATAAAAGAAAATAAAAATACAAAAATTAGCCAGGTGTGGTGGCATGTGCCTGTGATCCCAGCTACGCAGGAGAATCACTCGAACCCGGGAGGCAGAGGTTGCAGTGAGCCGTGATCACACCATTGCATTCCAGCCTGGGTGACAGAATGAGACTCTGTCTCCAAAAATAAAAAATAAAAAAAAAAGAAAAAAAAAATCGGTTGTCAATAAAATTGGAAGATAATATATTTACTCCATGAAATATTTTTAAAGTGACATTTTTGTCACTTTAAAAATCCTCACTGCTCTGAGGATTCTTAAGAATATTGCCTGAGAAACGTAGGGTATCAAAGAAGGCCTTGTGAGTATAGAATCTTTTACTGTAGACGGCAGTCTTACCCACATTTTCCCACAGGGCCTTAGTGAATGCCTACAAGTTGCAGCCTACACCTGGGATTCAGAAAGTTGGCATTAGCCTTTTCTTTACTATTGTGGATTATGTCAGCGATGAGACGCAGCGTCATCCCCCAACAAGGCAGTTCTTTACTTCATGCATTGAGATCTTGGGACAGGTAAGGCTATTTGTACCTTTTGCCTTGATCAGATAATGAGTCTCTGCAGTGTCTTCATTAGAGATAGTCAGCATTGACTTCAGACTTACATTACAGGTTCAGAGTCTTACCCAAGTCAGAAGCCTCTTGGAGTTGTAGGCTTCTCAGGATATAATTAGAACTGTTGGTATAGAATTTTGCTTCTCATACAAGGGAGATTAAATTATTCGTATTTGAAAGTCTGGGGAGACATCAGAATTTGTCATATATCTTTGGTGTTCTTAACAATAACATTACTAAAGCTCTTCATTGTTTATAAAAATACTTTCCAGTTTGTTTATTTCATCCTCATGGGGAATCTGTGTGATTGAGATTCCCATCTTAAAGATGAGAAAACTAGGTTCTAGAAGATTAAGTGACTGGCCTAAAGAATTCAGTTGGTGAGTGTGGAGCTGAGACTGAATCCCAGGGCTTCTGACAACACTCAGTGCTTGCCCCACCTCTCCACTGCTGTGTCCCGGTTGCTAGCCTTGGTCAACATTTATTTGTTTATTTATTTATTTGGCTTACAGTTACATAGATGGATATTTAACAAGGGCAAGGGTAATCATGCAGATTTATGAAATGTTTCATAAAAGAAACGAAAACCTCTTGTTTGAAATATGTAAACACTAATTAACCATGTACTGTCACCCAAATTCAATTGAATGAGTACTTATTTATTGGATGTTTATAAGGAAGTAATGCTGAACAGGTATTATCATCGATTTTTTTGTAGGAAGTTTTTTATCCTGATCATAAAATTAAAGTGTGCTGGCCGGGCGCAGTGGCTCCACTTGTAATCCCAGCACTTTGGGAGGCTGAGGCAGGCAGATCACCTGAGGTTGGGAGTTCGAGATCAGCCTGACCAACATGGAGAAACCCTGCCTCTACTAAAAATACAAAAATTTAACTGGGTGTGGTGGTACATGCCTATAATCCCAGCTACTCAGGAGACTGAGGCAGGAGAATCTCTTGAACCTGGGAGGCGGAGGTTGCAGTGAGCCAAGATCATGCTGTTGCACTCCAGCCTAGGCAACGAGCAAAACTCCATCTCAAAAAAAAAAAATTAATGTGTGCTTATTATAAGCAATGCAGACAGTATAGAAAGTATGAAGAAGAAAAATTTCTTATAATCCTAACTACCTGGAGATACTGATGACATAGCTAACATTTCATTATAGTTTGTCTTGTATATGTGTTTCTATTTGTAAACGTGATATTTCATTTCTACATATATAGAGATATATAGATATGGATAGGCACTTAAAATGGGCTTATGCTATTTTGTAACCTCCTTTTTCATTTAAACACATCTTTTAGACATTATTTCATGTTAATAAATGCAGACTTATATCATGACGTTGCATGTCTGTGTAGTGTTCCTTGATACAGATTTATTACAGTGTGTTGAGCTAGTGTTTGATGGACAGATATTTAGGTAGATTGTTTTGCTACAATAAGAGTGAGGTAAATATTCTTTGTGAACTTATCAGACTATTTTCTTTAGGATAATTTCTTAGAGGTATGATTGCTGTGTCAAAGGAATTTGATACACATTGTATATTTGACTTTTTACATCATACTTGATATAGTTACACTGCCTTCCCTGGGAAGTTTGCACCTATTTATGCTATCATTGCAGTGTTTGAGTTTGTTATTCTTCATACCATAACCAACATTAGGAATTCTCCTTCTTTTTAAGTTTTGCTAACCTGATAAGGGAGTGGTATTTCATTATTATTTTAATTTGTTCCTCTTTAAGTACTTGTTAAGTTATATGCCTTTTCATATGTTTATTGGCCATTTATATATACTTTTGTGAATTGCTGATTATGGTCCTTTGTACATTTTCTGTTGGAGTTTCTTGTTTTTTGATTGCTTTGAAAGAGCTCCTCACACTATTAACCTGGCATCTGGAATGTGTTATAAATACATTTTTTTAGTTTGTCATTTTTTTCTTTAATTTTATGATTATTTTTTATCTTATAGAAGTTAAAATTTTAATATATTCAAGCCTGTCAGTCTTGTTCTTTTATTATTTTTGCCTTTGGTCAACCATATGAAAGCCTTCCTGCAGGTGAAATTGTTTCAATTTTTGCTTATATTCTAGTACTTTTAAATATTAGAACCAAGTTAAAACAAGATGATGTCATCTTGATTATATATTATTATGAAAGTTAGTTTTTGAGAGGTATTAAATACACCTCTCACTAAAATCTATAACCTGGAAGTTTTGTTTTCCTGACGTAATGCAGCACCATGTTGGGTACTGTAGTAATCATGGTGGGGACATTGCACGTTTGTGGATTCAAAGTATCGCAATATGTTAATCTCTTAAAAATCTTGTAGTACTGTTAACTCATTTTATTTATTTTATTTTATTTATTTTATTTTTTATTGAGATGGAGTCTGGCTGTGGAGTTGCCCAGGCTGGAGTGTGATGGCACAATGTCAGCTCACTGCAACCACCACCTCCCAGGTTCAAGCAATTCTCCTGCCTCAGCCCCCCAAGTAGCTGGGATTACAGGTGCCCACCACCACACCTGGCTAATTTTTGTAGTTTTAGTAGAGATGGGGTTTCACTATGTTGGTCAGGCTGGTCTGGAGCTCCTGCCCTCAGGTGATCCACCCGCCTCAGCCTCCCAAAGTGTTGGGATTACAGGCATGAGCCACTGCACCCTGCCTAACTCAGCATTTTCTATATGTGGCTTGTCCAAATCAGATTTATGGATTCTTCAGAATTTCTAATATTACTGACATTGGAAGCAATAGGCTTATCTATGTTGATTTTAGCTGTCTTTTGATTGTTTCCGATTTTCATTTAGAAAAAAATTCGATTCACCTTATTTGGTGCCCCTTAAAAATTTGCTTGCTTAAATAAAGGTTGTAAGGGAAGAATCTGGTGACATTTTTCCTTTTTATTTTTCCAAGGTGTTTATCAGTGGCACTAAATCAGAGTGCAGAAAAGTACTTGAGACCATTCTGAAGAACAGCAGGCTCTGCTCCCTGCTGTCTCCTTTCTTTACTCCCAATGCTGCGCCTGCGGAGTTCATACAGCTGTATGAGAAAGTGGTCAAGTTTCTAAGTGAGGACAACAGTGATATGATTTTCATGCTGCTAACCAAGGTAAGATGTAATTCCATCCTCACCATATTGCTGAAACAGCAATGATTGTCGCTTCCTACTCCACAGAAATAAAAGGACCTCTGAAGTTTTGTTTCCAGGTACAGCAGAGGCTGAGAGGCCTTTTTCACAGTTTGCATAAGCTTCAAGCAGTCTGACCCCACAGCTGCTTCTTAGAGGGGTGGAGCATTGGTTGTGTTGTATAGCAGTGGTCTCCAACCTTTTTGGCACCAGGGACCGGTTTTATGGAATACAGTTTTTCCAGGGACTGGAGTAGGGGGGATGGTTTTGGGATGAAATGGTTCCACCTCAGATCATCAGGCATTAGATGGAGCATGCAACCTATATCCTTCACATGCACAGGTCACAATAGAGTTTGTGCTTCTATGAGGATCTAATGCCATGGCTGATCTGACAGGAGGTGGGGCTTGGGGACCCCTGTTGTATAGGGTAGTCTTGTTCCACTTCGTGTAAAGAGGACCTAATTCCCATCCCTTTTTAAAACTTAATATAGTTTTGAAAATATTCATATTAGTAGTTTAGTACATCCTTTTTTAAAATTTATTTTGAATTTATGCCTAAATTGTGTTTGACAAAAGTTTTATTAGTCTCATATTTAGAATAAGCTGGATCTAAGCAAAGTGCCTTTGATCTCATTCTGAATATTAACTGTTAATATTATTAGATTTCGTATTTATTAATATTAAAATATAACATTAGAATATTAACTATTAGATCTAGGTAATGAGTTTACTTAACCAGTTGAGAATTTCAGAGTCTTAACTACTTTACACTTGTATTTCTCTTACATCTATGAATCAACAAAACCTTGGCAGTTTTGGTCAGGTACGGTGGCTCATGTGTGTAATCCCAGCACTTTGGGAGGCCAAGGCATGAAGATTGCTTGAGTGTAGGAGTTTGAGACCAGTCTTGCCAAAACAGAGACCCTGTCTCTACAAAAAAAAAAAAAAAAAAAAAAAAACCAAGCTAGTGGTACGCCCAGCTACTTGGGAGGCTGAGGTGGGTGAATTGCTTATGCCCTGGGGGTTGAGGCTGCAGTGAGCTGTGACTGCACCACTGCACTCCAGCCTGGGTGATGGAGTGAGATCTGTTGTGAAAAAAAAAAAGACAAAAATCCTTGACAATTTTAGGGCCTAGAGATTGATCTCAGCCTATAATGGAGGAGAACATGTTTTATAGTTTGGGATTTTGGAAGGGAATATCAACAGTCTGAATTTTATTAACTGAGATAGGTAACTGATGCAGACCCAGAAACATGGCTGTTAAATTGAGACAGTTTCATAAAGTGGCTGCTCATTTGTGGCACTGTCACCAGTGAAGGAGAGCTACGAAGTTCTGATCCAGGTCTTGGAGAGGAAACTTATTATAAGACAGAAATATATGAGTCTCTGAGGAACAGTATAAAATTATAAGCCAATAATGAATCATCAGTAAGATTTTTAAATTGCAAGAAAAGCACACAGAACTAAGAAAACTCTGCCTCTGAGATTCTAGATAGTAACATAGAAATAGATGCATAATGGCACCAATTAGTGAACTACTTTTTTTTTTTTTTTTTTTGAGACGGAGTTTTGCTTTTGTTGCCCAGGCTGGAGTGCAATGGCGCAATCTTGGCTCACTGCAACCTCCGCTTCCCAGGTTCAAGCAAAACTCCGGGATAGCCTGTCTTAGCCTCCTGAATAGCCGGGATTACAGGCATGCACCACCATGCCTGGCGAATTTTGTGTTTTTGGTAGAGACGAGGTTTCTCCATGTTGGTCAGGTTGGTCTTGATCTCCTGATATCAGGCGATCTGCCTGCCTCGGCCTCCCAAAGTGCCGAGATTATAGGTGTGAGCCACCGCACCTGGCCCAATTAATGAACTTTTTGTATTCTTTTATGTACTTCTTTTTTTATTATTTATTTATTTATTTTGCAATTAGCTTCCTCGGGTTGAATCTTTTATGTACCTGTTTATACATTTTAGTTTCAATTTTTATAAAATGCTGGGTAATTTTTGGCCTTCAAATTTACACAGATTTTTGTCCTCTTAAACTATTTTTCTAGTGTAAATAAAATGGCTTTTTGTTTCTTTTTCTTTTTAGTTCGATCTTAAACAATGGTTAAGCACCACTAAACCTCCTCTGTCTGATCGTACCAGGCTTCTGGAGTCCATTCACTTGGCACTTACTGCCTGGGGCCTTGAACCAGATGAGGATATTTTGATGCCATTTAATCTTTTCTGTAAGCACTGGACTTATCTTCTTCTCTACCAGTTTCCTGACCAGTACAGTGACATTCTCAGGCTGCTGATGCAAAGTAAGTGTCTTCATTTAATTGTAACTAACTAGATCTTAGTGAATATTCAATATCACAGTTTTCATTTTGCAGATGTCATTCAAAGGTATGAAAGTAATACCAGTATAGGAGTTTAGAATCACTAATTGTCATCTAAAGGGCTTGATGAACAAGGCCCAAAAAATTGTTACTGTAAATATGGCCAGTTATTGTTCTCAACGTGAGAATGGGCTCTAATTTGGGCAAGGCAGCACCTAGAATTTGGTGGAGTCCACAGTCATGCAACTACTTCTTTGGCTTGACTTTTCAGCTGTCTTGAAGTGGGGTGGGGAAGGACCAGCTTACTCTGCAGATGACAGATCTGGCAAAGCAGGGAGGTTGTGCCTTATGACATTTTGGGAGTTTTTCCTTTCTAATTTTTTTACTCTTGTTTTTTGCAAATTAATTTTATCCATATATAATGATAGACTTTATTTATATTTACCAAGGGAAAGAGCAGCATTACAATCTCCACATTCCTGCCACTTCTGTTGCCCTCTTCGTACAATTTTCCATGGCAGTTTTAAAGCTTAGAGGAGAAATAAATAGGCTAGGCTTTTTTATTTTTGGAGTTTTACTAGGCAGTAATTTTATTAAAATTTGATAAATGAGATAGTATTTACTTTTTTCATGCAAACTTCATACCGTTTATATTTGTAGTAGAAAAAGAAATTTTGCTTTATACCAAATTTTTGTGTTACATAATAGAAATTGTTTAATGGATAAGTTAATGATCCAGTGTATTGGGTTACCCAAAGGGCCCTGAAATGTGTAGTCTCTCATTTTCAGAACACTTCAAGCTTTCATTGTTTCCTACAGAGGTAGGTTGCAGGGTGGGTGGAGAATGTTGGAAGGGAAATTCATTTCTACAAATTTCAATGAATATGTGCATAGCTAATTTTTGCTCTAAGCTTTTCAAGTTTGATATGGTGTGTGTTGTGGATTTTCCCCTGAAATCTTTTAAAGAGATTGTAAACCATTTATACTAGACCACTATTGACTTGAATTTAGTAGGAAATTTATTCTTACCAAGATAAGTAATTCAGACTTAAGAATAACAATACGATACCTCTCAGATGTCATGAGCTGCTGCCTCCTGGTTTCTTTCTCCTCCCTGGCTACCATGTTGATGTTGCCTTGGGAGCATCCTTTGCTCTTCTACTGCATTCATTCCCTCTGGGTGAGCCCATTGTTTTCCCTGATGTCACTGCCGTCTTCTAGGCATATGTGATTTCTACAGTGCTAGCTTAATTTTGGGGCGCTGTCCTAAGATCCAGACCCCAGTGGCCACTGGGCACAGACTGGTCACTGTCCCCCAGGTACCTCACACTGGACATATTGCAGCTGGTCTCACCATCATTCTCCTCAGACCTGCTCCGTGAACCTGTTATCTTACTTGATTCTCATGTTCACTCTGGATGGAAAGTACTTTAGGAGATATTACTCCTGTCCTGTGGGATGGGAAGTTATTAAGTACCAGAATTGGAACTAGTTCAGAATACGGGCTGCTGGACTTGCCCAGCTCTTCCATGCTGCCTCTGGGTCTTGGTTTTGGGGAATTTGGGGGCTGGTAGGAGACTCCTTCCAGAGAGCCCAGGCCCTGAGTTGCCTTCAGCACGTAGTCTCCATTGTCCTGTCACTGTTGTTTCTGTCACACTCGTAGATAGCTGTGGTCCCCCAGCCAGGAGAGTGGCACTGCCACCTTTCCCCAGCCAGGGTCGGAGGGTCAGGTCTCCCACCCCTCTGAGTGTAGCTTCAGCAGCGCTCACTCCCAGCGGGGTCACCAGGAACCAGGAAAACCATATGTGCAGGCAGCCAGTTCTTCTCTTAGGTTCTCTCTACTTGGGCCTCCTCACTCTAGATACCCCTGTGAGTTTGTTTTGGATTTTGGTTTAATTTTTATTACTTTGTAAGGTACTCGTATTATTTGTTACAAGTTAAAACATTTCTTTTGGGAAAGCCGCTGACTTGCTCTTCTTGTCCCTGCCTGCAGGCTCCGCGGAGCAGCTGCTGAGCCCCGAGTGTTGGAAAGCCACTCTGAGAGCCCTGGGCTGCTGCGCCCCCAGCTGCCAGCAGGGGGCAGCGTCCGCCGAGGGCGCCGTGCTTCCCAACTCTTCCGATGCTCTCTTGTCAGACAAGCAGGTGTGTAGCTTTTGGTCTCTGACGTGTTTGTGCATTTCTTTTTTATTTCCCTTGCTATTTATTTTTTAAACAGTTGGAAAACTTTTGTGCGTTATTTTTGTTAAGTGCTTTGCTTCCCTCATGTCCCCTTTGTCCAGGTGGCTCACTCCATTCCCCTGAGTCTAATTCTTGCCCATGTGTCGGAGAGACAAGGGCAGGCACTCCCCTGTAGATCTTTCCTGCCCACCCTAGCCCATTGGCCTCCACCCTGAGACCACTGCTCGGGTTTCTATGATGGAGTGTCCCGTGGCGCTCTCGATTTTATCCATTCTGTTTGATATGGGTTTGCATGAGAATTTATTTGAAATAATGGTTCCACTGCTTTAGAAAAGGTTTGAAACCCATTGTTGGCTGGGTGCGGTGGCTCATGCCTGTAACCCCAGCACTTTGGGAGGCCAAGGTGGGTGGATCACTTGAGGCCAGGGATTCAAGACCAGCCTGGGAAACATGGTGAAACTCTGTCTCTACTAAAGAATACAAAAATGAGCTGGGCATGGTCAGGAGGCTGAGGCAGGAGAATCGCTTGAACCCAGGAGGCAGAGGTTGTGATGAGCCAAGATCATGCCACTGCACTCCTAGGTGACAGAGCGAGACTCCACCTCAAAAAAAAAAAAAAAAAGAAACCCATTGATTTATTTCTCATATGCTATTTTATATTTTTGCAACTCTCTTATAAAGTCAAAGACCTACTACATATGCTGTCATCACAATGTGTCATAACACTTTACTAAAAGTACACATTTAGTAAGCATTTTTTGACTAGGTGTCTCTTCCAGGTAATGGAGACTATACAGTGGCTTTCAGACTTTTTTTATAAGCTTCGGTTATCCAAGATGGACTTTAAAAGCTTTGGTTTATTCTCAAAATGGAGTCCTTATATGGCTGATGTGAAGACATTCTTGCGCTACCTTGTGAAAAGGCTGTTTGACTCGGAAATGGCCTGTTTGGCCCAAGACCGAATTGCCAGCAGGAAAACAGGTTAGTGCAATGTCGAGCTAGGTGTTTGGACTTTCCATTAAGAGAGATTTAAGTAGGCACATTAAGAGGTTTATATTGAGTGTCAAGGAGAGAAAGTAGAAATATATAGAACAGGCATGAGCCCATGTATGTGTCATATATGTGTCATGATATATGAATGGATATATTCATTACATAGTGAATGTAGGGTGCTTGCTATAGCTTGTCTCTGCCCCTCCTTTGCAGGGTGGGGTACAAAGAGATAGGTTTCAGTTTCCTACCTTTTCTGTCATTTGTTTTACTAAGGAAAGCGTTCTGAATATTTATACATTTATCTTTTTTAAAAGTATGTTATAAAATTATCCATATTATATTGTAATACAAATTCTTCAATTCAGAGAAATTCCAGTGTAGTCAGTGAAAACATAAATATACTTAGTTATACTAAGCATGTTGTTTCTATATTAACATAGGTTTATGAGTCTACAGATAATAAGTGGTAGATTTTTCTGTATAATGTGAGCAGTGATATTGACAAATGACAAATGATGACCTTGTTTGTTTTTTTGTATCTAAAACTTTTTAGTGCTGAAATGCCTACATTCAGTAATCATTCAGCTCTTTAAGCCATGGATCCTGGTTGTAGAGGACAATGAAAGGTAAATAGGTTTTCAGATATTCAAATTCCTTTGACATTTGTAGACTTAAAATTCTGAATGGTATTCGGTAGAAGTGATGAGTTCACAGATTTAATTTTTTAGTGTAAAGCCGTATTTAAATTTAGAAAAGGCTTCTTTTCAAAACTTAAGACCTTTTCTATTTATGGAATTGCTAGTCTGGGTCATCAGAGATATTATCTTGATATTAATTTTGGAACAAAACTGGGCACTCATTTCATTTTCCACAATAAAGTGGTTGAACAAACTTTAGTGTTTAATTTCAGAAAAATGGATGCTGTTCTTCTGAGGGTTCTCTTAGATTTTTATGAGACTGAATTTTCTCTACTATATCAGTTGTGTTTTGGAACTAATTTGGCTATAAAATTATTGGGTGGGAATTAACTTTAACTCTGGAACTCTGCAATGAAAGCATTATTTCACAAGCATTTGCAATATGTAGATTGCTGTCCAAATTCAGTGAGTTGCCTTCTGAGTCTTTTTTTTCCCTGAAAGTATACAAGCAGAAGCCAATTGAACTTGTCAGGGTTTTATAGAAATTACGACAGGAATAGGAACAGCTCCAGTCTCCAACTCTCAGCACGAGCAACACAGAAGACCGGTGATTTCTGCATTTTCAACTGAGGTACTGGGTTCATCTCACTAGGGAGTGCCGGACAATCGGTGCTGGTCAGCTGCTGCAGCCCGACCAGCGAGAGCTGAAGCAGGGCAAGGCATCGCCTCACCTGGAAAGCGCAAGGGGGAAGGGAATCCCTTTTCCTAGCCAGGGGAACTGAGACACACAACACCTGGAAAATCGGGTAACTCCCACCCCAATACTGCGCTTTAAGCAAACGGGCACACCAGGAGATTATATCCCACACCTGGCCGGGAGGGTCCCACAGCCACGGAGTCTCCCTCATTGCTAGCACAGCAGTCTGCGATCTAACCACAAGGCAGCAGCGAGGCTGGGGGAGGGGCGCCCACCATTGCTGAGGCTTAAGTAGGTAAACAAAGCCGCTGGGAAGCTCAAACTGGGTGGAGCTCACAGCAGCTCAAGGAAGCCTGCCTGTCTCTGTAGACTCCACCTCTGGGGACAGGGCACAGCTAAACAACAACAACAACAACAACAAAAAAAAAAGCAGCAGAAACCTCTGCAGTCGCAAACGACTCTGTCTGACAGCTTCGAAGAGAGCAGTGGATCTCCCAACACGGAGGTTGAGATCTGAGAAGGGACAGACTGCCTCCTCAAATGGGTCCCTGACCCCTGAGTAGCCTAACTGGGAGACATCCCCCACTAGGGGCAGACTGACACCCCACACCTCACAGGGTGGAGTACACCCCTGAGAGGAAGCTTCCAAAGCAAGAATCAGGTACACTCGCTGTTCAGCAATATTCTATCTTCTGCAGCCTCTGCTGCTGATACCCAGGCAAACAGGGTCTGGAGTGGACCTCAAGCAATTTCCAACAGACCTACAGCTGAGGGTCCTGACTGTTAGAAGGAAAACTATCAAACAGGAAGGACACCTATACCAAAACCCCATGAGTACGTCACCATCATCAAAGACCAGAGGCAGATAAAACCACAAAGACGGGGAAAAAGCAGGGCAGAAAAGCTGGAAATTCAAAGAATAAGAGTGCATCTCCCCCTGCAGAGGAGCGCAGCTCATTGCCAGCAACAGATCAAAGCTGGACGGAGAATGACTTTGACGAGATAAGAGAAGAAGGCTTCAGTCCATCAAATTTCTCAGAGCTAAAGGAGGAATTACGTACCCAGTGCAAAGAAACTAAAAATCTTGAAAAAAGAGTGGAAGAATTGACAGCTAGAATAATTAATGCAAAGAAGGCCATAAACGAAATGACAGAGATGAAAACCATGACACAAGAAATACGTGACAAATGCACAAGCTTCAGTAACCGACTCGATCAACTGGAAGAAAGAGTATCAGCGATTGAGGATCAAATGAATGAAATGAAGCGAGAAGAGAAACCAAAAGAAAAAGAAGGAAAAGAAATGAACAAAGCCTGCAAGAAGTATGGGATTATGTAAAAAGACCAAATCTACGTCTGATTGGGGTGCCTGAAAGTGAGGGGGAAAATGGAACCAACTTGGAAAACACTCTTCAGGATATCATCCAGGAGAACTTCCCCAACCTAGTAGGGCAGGCCAACATTCAAATTCAGGAAATACAGAGAACGCCATAAAGATACTCCTTGAGAAGAGCAACTCCAAGACACATAATTGCCAGATTCACCAAAGTTGAAATGAAGGAAAAAATCTTAAGGGCAGCCAGAGAGAAAGGTCGGGTTACCCACAAAGGGAAGCCCACCAGACTAACAGCAGATCTCTCGGCAGAAACTCTACAAGCCAGAAGAGAGTGGGGGCCAATATTCAACATTCTTAAAGAAAAGAATTTTCAACCCAGAATTTCATATCCAGCCAAACTAAGTTTCATAAGTGAAGGAGAAATAAAATCCTTTACAGATAAGCAAATGCTTAGAGATTTTGTCACCACCAGGCCTGCCTTACAAGAGACCCTGAAGGAAGCCCTAAACATGGAAAGGAACAACTGGTACCAGCCATTGCAAAAACATGCCAAAATGTAAAGACCATCGAGGCTAGGAAGAAACTGTATCAACTAACAAGCTAAATAACCAGTTAATATCATAATGGCAGGATCAAGTTCACACATAACAATATTAACCTTAAATGTAAAAGGACCAAATGGTTCAATTAAAAGACACAGACTGGCAAACTGGATAAAGAGTCAAGACCCATCAGTCTGCTGTATTCAGGAGACCCATCTCACATGCAGAGACATACATAGGCTCAAAATAAAGGGATGGAGGAAGATCTACCAAGCAAATGGAGAACAAAAAAAAGCAGGGGTTGCAATCCTAGTCTCTGATAAAACAGACTTTAAACCATCAAAGATCAAAAGAGACAAAGAAGGCCATTACATAATGGTAAAGGGATCAATTCAACAGGAAGAGCTAACTCTCCTAAATATATATGCACCCAATACAGGAGCACCCAGATTCATAAAGCAAGTCCTTAGAGACTTACAAAGAGACTTAGACTCCGATACAATAATAATGGGAGACTTCAACACCCCACTGTCAACATTAGACAGACCAATGAGACAGAAAGTTAACCGGGATATCCAGGAATTGAACTCGTCTCTGCAGCAAGCAGACCTAATAGACATCTAGAGAACTCTCCACCCCAAATCAACAGAATATACATTCTTCTCAGCACCACATCACACTTATTCCAAAATTGACCACATAATTGGAAGTAAAGCACTCCTCAGCAAATGTATGAAGACAGAAGTTATAACAAACTGTCTCTCAGACCACAGTGCAATCAAACTAGAACTTAGGACTAAGAAACTCAATCAAAACTGCTCCACTACATGGAAACTGAACAACCTGCTCCTGAATGACTACTGGGTGTATAATGAAATGAAGGCAGAAATAAAGATGTTCTTTGAAACCAATGAGAACAAAGATACAACATACCAGAATCTCTGGGACACATTTAAAGCAGTGTGTAGAGGGAAATTTATAGCACTAAATGCCCACAAGAGAAAGCTAGAAAGATCTAAAATTGACACTCTAACATCACAATTAAAAGAACTAGAGAAGCAAGAGCAAACACATTCAAAATCTAGCAGAAGGCAAGAAATAACTAAGATCAGAGCAGAACTGAAGGAGATAGAGACACAAAAAACCCTCCAAAAAATCAATGAATCCAGGAGTTGGTTTTTTGAAAAGATCAACAAAATTGACAGACCGCTAGCAAGACTAATAAAGAAGAAAAGAGAGAAGAATCAAATAGATGCAATAAAAAATGATAAAGGGGATATCACCACTGACCCCACAGAAATACAAACTACCATCAGAGAATACTATAAACACCTCTACGCAAGTCAACTAGAAAATCTAGAAGAAATGGATAATTTCCTGGACACTTACACTCTTCCAAGACTAAACCAGGAAGAAGTCGAATCCCTGAATAGACCAATAGCAGCCTCTGAAATTGAGGCAATAATTGATAGCCTACCAACCGAAAAAAGTCCAGGACCAGATGGATTCACAGCTGAATTCTACCAGAGGTACAAGGAGGAGCTGGTACCATTCCTTCTGAAACTATTCCAATCAATTGAAAAAGAGGGAATCCTCCCTAACTCATTTTATGAGGCCAACATCATCCTGATACCAAAGCCTGGCAGAGACACAACAAAAAAAGAGAATTTTAGACCAATATCCCTGATGAACATCAATGCAAAAATCCTCAATAAAATACTGGCAAACCGGATTCAGCAGCATATCAAAAAGCTTATCCACCATGATCAAGTGGGCTTCATCCCTAGGATACAAGGCTGGTTCAACATTCGCAAATCAATAAACGTAATCCAGCATATAAACAGAACCAAAGACAAGAACCACATGATTATCTCAATAGATGCAGAAAAGGCCTTTGACAAAATTCAGCAGCCCTTCATGCTAAAAACGCTCAATAAATTCGGTATTGATGGAACGTACCTCAAAATAATAAGAGCTATTTATGACAAACCCACAGCTAATATCATACTGAATGGGAAAAAAACTGGAAAAGTTCCCTTTGAAAACTGGCACAAGACAGGGATGCCCTCTCTCACCACTCCTATTCAACATAGTGTTGGGAGTTCTGGCTAGGGCAATCAGGCAAGAGAAAGAAATCAAGGGTATCCAGTTAGGAAAAGAAGAAGTCAAATTGTCCCTGTTTGCAGATGACATGATTGTATATTTAGAAAACCCCATTGTCTCAGCCCAAAATCTCCTTAAGCTGATAAGCAACTTCAGCAAAGTCTCAGGATACAAAATTAATGTGCAAAAATCACAAGCATTCTTATACACCAGTAACAGACAAACAGAGAGCCAAATCATGAATGAACTTCCATTCACAATTGCTTCAAAGAGAATAAAATACCTAGGAATCCAACTTACAAGGGATGTCAAGGACCTCTTCAAGGAGAACTACAAACCACTGCTCAGTGAAATCAAAGAGTACACAAACAAATGGAAGAACATACCATGCTCATGGATAGGAAGAATCAATATCGTGAAAATGGCCATACTGCCCAAGGTTATTTATAGATTCAATGCCATCCCCATTAAGCTACCAATGAGTTTCTTCACAGAATTGGAAAAAACTGCTTTAAAGTTCATATGGAACCAAAAAAGAGCCCGCATTGCCAAGACAATCCTAAGTCAAAAGAACAAAGCTGGAGGCATCACGCTACCTGACTTCAAACTATACTACAAGGCTACAGTAACCAAAACAGCATGGTACTGGTACCAAAACAGAGATATAGACCAATGGAACAGAACAGAGTCCTCAGAAATAATACCACACATCTAAAGCCATCTGATCTTTGACAAACCTGAGAGAAACAAGAAATGGGGAAAGGATTCCCTAATAAATGGTGCTGGGAAAATTGGCTATCCATAAGTAGAAAGCTAAAACTGGATCCTTTCCTTACTCCTTATACGAAAATTAATTCAAGATGGATTAGAGACTTAAATGTTAGACCTAATACCATAAAAACCCTAGAAGAAAACCTAGGTAGTACCATTCAGGACATAGGCATGGGCAAGGACTTCATGTCTAAAACACCAAAAGCAACGGCAGCAAAAGCCAAAATTGACAAATGGGATCTAATTAAACTAAAGAGCTTCTGCACAGCAAAAGAAACTACCATCAGAGTGAACAGGCAACCTACAGAATGGGAGAAAATTTTTGCAATCTACTCATCTGACAAAGGGCTAATATCCAGAACCTACAAAGAACTCAAACAAATATACAAGAAAAAAACAAACAACCCCATCAAAAAGTGGGCAAAGGATATGAACAGACATTTCTCAAAAGAAGACATTCATACAGCCAACAGACACATGAAAAAATGCTCATCCTCACTGGCCATCAGAGAAATGCAAATCAAAACCACAATGAGATACCATCTCACACCAGTTAGAATGGCAATCATTCAAAAGTCAGGAAACAACAGGTGCTGGAGAGAATGTGGAGAAATAGGAACACTTTTACACTGTTGGTGGGATTGTAAACTAGTTCAACCATTATGGAAAACAGTATGGTGATTCCTCAAGGATCTAGAACTAGATGTACCATATGACCCAGCCATCCCATTACTCGGTATATACCCAAAGGATTATAAATCATGCTGCTATAAAGACACATGCACACGTATGTTTATTGCGGCACTATTCACAATAGCAAAGACTTGGAATCAACCCAAATGTCCATCAGTGACAGACTGGATTAAGAAAATGTGGCACATATACACCATGGAATACTATGCAGCTATAAGAAAGGATGAGTTTGTGTCCTTTGTAGGGACATGGATGCAGCTAGAAACCATCATTCTCAGCAAACTATCACAAGAACAGAAAACCAAACACTGCATGTTCTCACTCATAGGTGGGAACTGAACAATGAGATCACTTGGACTCGGGAAGGGGAACATCACACACCGGGGACTATTATGGGGAGGGGGGAGGGGGGAGGGATTGCATTGGGAGTTATACCTGATGTAAATGACGAGTTGATGGGTGCTGACGAGTTGATGGGTGCAGCACACCAACATGGCACAAGTATACATATGTAACAAACCTGCACGTCATGCACATGTACCCTAGAACTTAAAGTATAATAATAATAAAAAATAAAAAATAAAACAACATCTCAAATCTGGAAACATCTCACTCAAGTCTTCTGCCACCACTAACCTGGTATCTCTCAAATAGATGAGAACAATAATCTCCTGGTTGCTATTCCTGCTTCCTTATCCTATACTACTCAGGAAAGAGCAGAGAAAGTGATCTTCATAATACACATAGCAGATAGTTTTATATGCTTTTTATATCCCTTCCAGTGCTTCCTGAAGTTCATGTGTTCTAGACACTGATTATCTCTAAATCTTCATATCCTACTGCTCACCCATTTGCCTTATCTCTTCAAACTATACCTTGCAGTTTTCTTAAACAATCTACATTATTTTTCTTTAGTGGGCATTCACAGCTAATATTTCCTCCAATTTGAATATTCTACCCACCAATTTTTACAAAACTCTTGACTCGCTCACCCGTAGCCACTCTGCATCACATATCTTAACATTTTTTTCTCTATGGCACTTTCATTTCTTCTAAAATTACAATGTTTTCTATTGCTCATGAGTTCAATCTCTTTCATTGTAAGATACATGACTCCACCAAGAGCAATGTTAATTTTCAACAATATCAGTAGACTCACACTTATACATAAAAGGAACCTTAAAAGTGGTATTAAAATAATTGACTGAAAAAATAAAGTGGATATTTTCCAAAGCGTCCCCATAAAAAAAAAAAAAAAAAAAGAAATTACGACAGTGGTAAATATCACATCATAGGAGGTATTTTCAAAAACTTGAACTTGATTCTGAGACTCAGAGAACATGAATATCATACTCAAGTCTCATAGCTGGTTTGTTAGTGCCGAAGCTGGGACTAGAGCTCAGGTCTTAGACTTCTGTTTCTAGACTCTTTGCATTAACCCATGTTGCTTTACGAGCCACTTAAGGAAAGTGTAAAAGGTTCTGAATGTTTGCTTTTGCTAGAGGGCTATCTGAATAATCTGCAAGCTTCAAGATTTTATAGTGACTGTGTATATATAGACTGCTTACTATAATGTTGGCTGCTTGTTTCTTTCCAGTAAGAATTAATGGAACTTATTTGAATATTGAGTTTTCTAGACCAGATTCAGAAAATAATTTTTTTTTTTTTTTTTTTTTTAAAGACGGAGTCTCACTCTGTTGCTCAGGCTGGAGTGCAGTGACGTGATCTTGCCTCAGTGCAACCTCTGCTTCCCAGGTTCAAGCAATTCTCCTGCGTCAGCCCCCTGAGTAGCTGGGATTACAAATGTGCGCTACCATGCCCAGCTAATTTTTTTTTTTTTTTTTTGTATTTTTAGTAGAGACAGTGTTTTGCTATGTTGGCCAGGATGGTCTTGAACTCCTGACCTTAAGCAATCTGCCCACTTCTGCCTCCCAAAGTGCTGGGATTATAGGCAGGAGCTACTGTGCCCGGCCAATTAAAATTTTCATATGAAGCATTTCTTTGGGCCAGGCGTGGTGGCTCACGACTGTAATTTCAGTACTTTGGGAGGCCAAGACAGGTGTATCACTTGAGGTCAGAGGTTTGAGACAAGTGTGGCCAACATGGTAAAACCCTGTCTCTACTAAAAATACAAAAATTAGCTGGGCATGGTGGTTGGCGCCTACAACCCCAGTTACTCGGGAGGCTGATGCAGAAGAGTTGCTTTAACACTGGAAGTGAAGTTTGCCGTGACACGAGATTGCACCACTGTACTCCAGCCTGGGTGGCAGAGAAACTCTCTTTCTCAAAAAAAAAAAAAAAAAAATTTCTTTGGTCATTTTCTATTTGTTAATTTTTGGCCGTCTCTTTGTTATGTGAATTTGATTTTTTTTTTTTTTTTTTTTAATGCTTTGAGTAGGGAAAACTGTTGAAGCTGCCTTAGGGTGTTTTTCTACGGCATTTGAAATGTAACCAAGATATCAAAGGGTCTAAATTCGATGTAAAAAGATGTTAATTTAAGGGTTATTTGTATAGCACATTTTAGAAATATAATTGCATTGGAATAAAGGGGTAGGAAGGAGAGGAAAGAAAATTATATGGCTGGTGTTACAAGCTACAGTTGCCTGCAGGTATTTACAGCCTTTGAAGTATTCTAAATGTGTGTCAGGCCCACATAATGGACAGGCTTCCAGGACTTAGGCCAGCCCCCGACACTGACACTTACAGTAATTTAATCATGGTTGCATTCCTAAGTGTGTGTTTCTTTTCTTTAAAGCAGCCAACAGCGCCATTACCCCTGGCTAGAGAGTGATACTGTGGTGGCCTCAAGCATTGTGCAGCTGTTCACTGACTGTATTGAGTCACTGCATGAGAGTTTTAAAGGTAGGAAGATGTCAGGCTGTCTCTGCTTAGTTTTCATTTTTCCCTAAGTCATTCAGTCAGTCTTTTCTTTCTACTTTTCTCTACTGAATTTTTATTTAATAGGCAGTTATCTGTGATGAAGAAAGGTCACTGATACAATTATTTAGTATTAAGTGTAACTTCTTCTTTTTTTTTTTTTTTTTTTCCTTTTGGAGATGGAGTCTCGCTCTGTCGCCCAGGCTGGAGTGCAGTGCCGCGATCTGGGCTCACTGCAGCCTCTGCCTCCCAGATTCAAGCAATTCTCCTGCCTCAGCCTCCCAAGTAGCTGGGACTACAGGTGCATGCCGCCACACCTGGCTAATTTTTTTGTATTTTTAGTAGAGACGGGGTTTCACCATGTTGTCCAGACTGGTCTCAAACTCCTGAGCTCAGGCTGTCTGCCCGCCTCTGCCTCCCAAAGTGCTAGGATTACAGGTGTGAGCTACCATGCCTGGCCTTTAAGTATGTAACTTCTTACCTTTTTTTGTTAGGTTGCTCTGAGTTTCTCAGTTATGGTAAATTTGCAGTCTTTCTGTCATCCAGTATTGCCTATCCTGCATGTTGAGTTTCTTCTTGTCCTCCCTAACTCTTACCCTCTTTTTCATATTTTCTGTCTTTTTTTTTTTGCTTTATTCTGGGTAATTTCTAGAGGTCTTCCTTCCAGTTCTTTAGTCTCTCTCCAGCTGTGTTTCATCTGCTTAAAATATATCAATTGAATTTTTCATTTCAGTGATTATTTTTTCCATTTCTAGATCTATTTGTTTGTTTTTCAAATCTATCCTGATCCTTTTTGGTAGTATCTTTTCTTTCATTAAAAATTCTATTTTTTATTTCCTTAAAATGTTTAAACAGGCTTACTTTATGATGTATATACAATAATTCTATTATCTAAAATTCCTGTTGGGGGTTGCCTTATGCTGCTGTTTAATTTTCCTTTGGATTCTTGTTCTTGGAGGCTTGTTTCCTTGTGCGTTTTTAAATTTTGTATTGTGAGCCCATATTTAGAGAGACTGATGGGAATCTCATAAGGCCTAGTCTGAGGGTATGTAAGGCCTCCAGAGAGGATCTACATTTGTTGTCAGTTGGAACTGCTCAACTTCTTGGTTTGGGGTTCCCCATGCTACAAGTTACATGAAATTAAACCCCAAACTCACTTGCAGACTGGCCTCAATTCTCACAGTAAACTTTTTTATCTCTCCTGACTCACAATCCAGGGTAAGGCAGAGAAGTTTCCTCTTTTGCCCCATTCTGCCCTGTCAATAAGTATATAGTCCTTAGAAAACCTCATGTTCTGGAAAACCTCATGTTCTGTCCTCTTGTGCTGTTAAAACTCAGCAGGCAAATAGTCCTGGTTGGCTGGTTTCAACATCTGTTTAACACTCTGGCTTCGTCTTTGCTTCTGGCCCGTGGTGTTTTCTTTCACTGAGCGTACCTAGTGCTTCTGTGGCTGCCATGTGTTTGTGTGGCATTTAGTTATAGAGTGATATGGTTTGGCCATGTCACCACCCAAATGTCATTTTGAATTGTAGCTACCACGATTCCCATGTGTTGTGGGAGGGAGCCGGTGGGAGATAGCTGAATCATGGGGGCGGTTTCCCTCATACTGTTCTCCTGATGGGGAATGAGTTTCATGAGATCTGGTGGTTTGATAAGCAGTTTCCCCTATTGCCTGGTTCTCATTCTGTCTTTTGCCTGCTGCCATGTAAGACGTGCCTTTCGCCTTCCACCGTGATTGTGAGGCCTCCCCAGCCACGTGGAACTGTGAGTCTGTTAAACCTCTTTTTCTTTATAAATTACCCAGTCTCGGGTATGTCTTTATCAGCAGTGTAAAAAGGAGCTAATACATACAGTTAACCATATGTCATCCAATTTTGTTTTTTTTTTCCATAATAGATTTTATTTTTTGTTTAACAGACTTTATTTTTTAGAGCAGTTTTAGGTTTACAGCAAAATTAAGTGGAAAGTACAATAATTCTTTTATACCCTCTGCCCCGACACATGCACAGACCTTCCCCATTCTGGACATTCCACACCAGGGTGATACATTTGTTATAATTGATGAACCTACATTAAGACATCATTATCAACTAAAGTCCATGGTTTACATTAGCATTTTCTCTTGGTGAACACATTCAGTGGGTTTTGACAAATGACAAATAACATGTGCCCACCATTGTAGTATCATACAGAGCAGTTTCACTGCACTAAAAATTCTCTGTGCTCTACCTGTTCATCTCTTCCCTCCCCTCAACCCCTGATCCTTTTACTATCTCCATAGTGCTACCTTCTCTAGAATATCCTATGGTTGGAATCATAGCATTTCAGATGAACTTCTTTCACTTAGTAATAGGCATTGAAGTCTCTTTATGCCTTTTCATGGCTGGATAGCTCATTTCATTTTGTCTGGCTGTACCTTATTTGTATTTCTGATTTATCTTTTACGTATCTGATCTTGTCTTGAAGAGGTGTTAACTCTTCATAGAATAACAAATGTTATTCATTGCTTCTTTTTGCCCCCTACAAAACTGGGATTATGCCATATTCTCAGTGTGTGTTTGATAAATAGTGGTTCAGTGAGTAACACATGAAATCCTAGTAGTACTCTTTTTTTTTTTTTTTTGGAAAGGCAGACTTCTAGCTGCTTTTTACCATCCAGAATATATTGATTACTGAGAAAAAGATTTGAGCACCAAATGATAGTCATAAAGGCTATGTATTTAATTTCTTTTTTTTTCTTTTGAGACAGAGTCTTGTTCTGTTGCCCAGACTGGAGTGCAGTGGCAGGATCTTGGCTCACTGCAACCTCCGCCTCCTGGGTTCAGACGATTCTCCTGCCTCAGCCTCCCAAGTAGCTGGGACTACAGGTGCCCGCCACCACGCCCAGCTAATTTTTGTATTTTTAGTAGAAACGGGGTTTCACCATATTGGTCAGGCTGGTTTTGAACTCCTGACCTTGTGATCTGCCTACCTTGGCCTCCCAGAGTGCTGGGATTATAGGTGTGAGCCACCGTACCCGGCCGTATTTAATTTCTTAGTATAGAGGAAAACACCCCAAGGCTCTCTTGCCTTTGTATATAAATAAAATGAGAAAGTGGCATAGGGACAGGAGGGTACACAAACTTGAATCAAGACTTGGTAGCTGGGTTCAAAGAAAGGAAACAGGAGAGCTTTGCAAGGTAGGATGAAGAAGTATTGTAGCTTTTTAGTGATACTATCTGATCCACTAGCTCCTTCTATGGATGAGGAAAGTGGGAACCTGAAAATGGAAAGAATTTTTCTGACGTCATAGAATTTGTGTCTTGGCTGGAACTATCAGCTCAGTCTTATCCTAAGACATCCTACTGGATATCTTCTACATACTTACCCAGCTTTATCTAAACAAAACTGTCTTTTATCCATATTTAAATGAATGCTATCGTTAACCTCTATCTTAAAGATTGTTAAGAATATGCATTCCTGTTTCATGCTGGGTTGTGGAATTGAGAGCACAAGCATATTAGAAATGAGAGTTGTCTGGTACAATGTGTTGATGCTCATTGGCTTTTTTTTTTTTTTTTTTGAGAAGGAATCTCACTCTGTCACCCAGATGGGAGTGCAGTGGTGCGATCTTGGCTCACTGCAACCTCCGCCTCCCTGGTTCAAGCAATTCTCCCACCTAAGCCTCCTGAGTAGGTGGGATTACAGGCACCTGCAACCACACCTGACTAATTTTTGTATTTTTGGTAGAGACAGAGTTTCACCATGTTGGCCAGGTTAGTCTCGAACTCCTGACCTCAAGTGATCTGCCTGCCTCGGCCTCTCAAAGTGCTGGAACTGCAAGCATGAGCCACTGCACGCAGCCTCGTTGGCCATTTCTTAAAAGATTTGTGTTGAGAAACACCGTCAGGTTTTTGTTTTTGCTGTGTGTGGCTCGCTCTTCTTTGACTGCTTTCCATTTGCATGGAACCAGAAAGTCTGAAACCACTTGTTTTAGACTAAATGTCCGTTATATAGTCATTAGCCCTTGAAGACATTAATGGAATTGATACTTGTGAGGATAATATTGAGTAATAATCCAGGTCTCAGAAAAGCGTGAGATTTATTTTAGAATGATTTACATGAATGACAGTTAATAGGCTAGTTTCATTGCACCAAGGGTTAATTAAGTGTCAGTCATTTGGAACATTTCCACTGTTTCTTAAATTAAAAAATTATTATTAATGTTATCTTTGATTAACAAATCATAATTATATACATTGATGGGGTACAGTGTGATTTACAGTGTGGCGTGATTAAATCAAGCTAATTAAGGTATCCATCACCTTACTTACCTATCATTGTTTATGATGAGACGTTTGAAGTTTGTTCTCTTCTTCTTTTGAAATATGTAATGCATTGTTGTGGATGGTAGTCACCCTGCTGTACAATAGATCCTGAAACCTATTCCTCCTGCCCTCTGAAACTTTGTGCCCTTTTGATCAGCAACTCCTCATTCCCTCCCTTTCCCCCTGATACCCCGCAGCTTCTGGTAACCGTCATTCTATTCTCTACTTCAGTGAGTTCAACTTATTAGATTCCACATATGAGTAAGATCAGGTGGCATTTGTCTTTCTGTGCCTGGTTTTCTTCACTTAGCATAATGTCCTCCAGATTCATTCATGTTGTTGCAAATGACAGGATTTCCTCCTTTTCTAAGGCAGACTGGTATTCCGTTGTGTGTGTACACAACATTTAGAAAAATCCATTCATCTTTTGAAGGGTGCTTAGGTTGTTTCCATATCTTGGCTATTGTGAATAGTGCTGCAGTGAAAGTGGGAGTGCAGTTATCCCTTCAACCTATCGATTTCCTTTCTTTTGGATGTATACCCAGAAGTGAGATTACTGGATCATATGGTATTCTATTTTTAGGCTTTTGAGGAACCTCCATGCCTTTTTCCATAATGGTTGTACTAATTTACACTCCCACCAACGGTGTTTAAGAGTTTCTTTCTCTCCAGATCCTCTCTAACACTTGTTATCGTTCATCTTTTTGATAACAGCTATCCTAACAGCTGTGCACTGATATCTTGTTGTGGTTTTAGTTTGCATTTCCCTAATGATCAGTGACGCTGAGCATTTCTTCATACACCTATTGGCCATTTGTATGTCTTCTTTTAAAAAATGGAACATTTCTTTTTGGGGAATATTGGATTTCTCCTGAGTGCCAAATGAATGAAGCGCTAAACGTGTAAAGCTGAATACATACTGAGGGCAGCAGGCTGTAGGAGCGTATTTCGGTTAAAAAGCCATATATTTAGAAATTTTAAAGAAAAGCTTAAAATGAGCGTCTGCTCACTCCAGTTACTCAAGTGGGGAGATGAAGTGCCATTCTTTATTACTAATCTGCCAGTAATCCCCTTAACCACTCTCCCCACATGAAAATCTGAAATTGGGTCAATAACAAGAACCTTCAGTTTTAGATTTTTAGTTCAAATTTGCATTTTTTTTAAAAAAGGTAAACCAAAGGTCTTCAGCTCTATTTTCTTTTTAAATTCTAGATAAGCTGTTGCCAGGTGATGAAGGAGCCCTTTGGTTGCACCTAATGCATTATTGTGAAGCATGTACAGCACCCAAAATGCCAGAGTTCATTCTGTACACTTTCCATAGCGCGTACCGGAAACTGCCGTGGAAGGACCTGCACCCTGACCAGATGCTCATGGAGGCCTTCTTCAAAGTAAGCCCTTCACTCCCTTGGTTGCAGCCTAGAGAGATCTGGTTTCCAGGGAGCAGCCTGGTCACTGTGGTTGTTAGGCATAGTGGCAGTGTGTGCCAGCGTGGACCGTGAATACATTCTGTGTTGCCTCGGTGGTGCTTGTGGAAAACTGTGTCCCATGGAAGTCATTTCATTGTGTTAAAACATCTACAGGACCATTTTTAAAACCCAGAGAAAGATTTTATCTGTAATATGTCAGTCATCCCCTAGGCTTTGTCATGTGTGAGTACATAGTTTAATGCCTCCATTACGCTTAATCTTGGTTGTTGTTGATGTGTTTGTGTCATTACAGTTTGTGTCATCAACTGCATATTGTTAAATGTTCTATTAAAGCAAAATGTAAATTGGTGCTGAAGCTATTAGTTTCTTTTAGCAGTCATGCAAGTGAATAATTTGATTATATGAGATAAAATGCATTGTGACAACCGATGAATGCATCATAATCGTGTATAGACCTGAAATGACCTGAAAAAAGAGAGTATGTGCGAGTCTTTGCAGTAGAAACAATGGTTACAAAAACCAGAAAACAAACAGTGTAGTGTAACTTACATACCAGTCAGGCATTTGGAGCTGTTATTGCTTTTCGTTTTTTTTTTTTTTTTTAATTACACACTTGTCTTAGGTTTTTATGGTAGTTTCAGTTCATTTGTTCATAGTCTCATCAGTTAGTGTTTACTCTTACTATCACATTTATTACTGAGATACCTTAAGTGCTTTGATACAGATGTACACTTATTTATGACAGTTAGCAAAATGTACTTAACTTTTTTAGTGCCCTTAATGGAAGCCCATCTGTGCTATCTTGTCAGCCACTCCTCAGTAGCTGAAATGCAAGAAAAGCTAAGGGCAGTTGTTCCAGAGAAATTCAAGACTTAAGAATGATTTTATAGCTAGATTTAGTATATGAGATAGGCATTAAGTAAATATTTATCACCATTATGACCATACTAGAGAAAGGTGGTTTAAAGAACTATAAGATGGAGTTTTAACTAAGTAAAAGGATGACCTTAACTATAAGACAGATTAAATAGTAGCACAGCCTGTTAAGGGATGCTGTAGACTCTGTCTCTAGGAGTTTTATTCTAATGGCAGATGACCCTGACCACCCCAGAAGCTGGGGATGTTTTAATTCTTTGTGTCTTCTTGGCATAATAAACTATATTTTTTTGGTGGGGTTGAGGGTGAGGATAGAGAACTGATTATAATGGACAATGAAGAATCATTTTCTAAAAGGAAGAGAATTAGTAGTTAGCATAATATAATAACAGTAATGAGAAGAAATGAATCATCACCAAATTCAATTGATCATGATTTTATAAATAGACTAGAGTTTTTAATCTTCATGTTGAAAGGAAAAATTCATGAGTAGCCATGTTTTATTTTAAACAAATTAGAAGTATTGAAATAGCTTGTAAGAGATCTTTGAGGTTTCTTATATACTTTATAGTACATCTGTTCCTCATTCTCTTATTTTTATTTTTTTATTTTTTGAGATGGTGTCTCGCTGTGTCACCCAGGCTAGAGTGCAGTGGCGTGATTTTGGCTCACTGCAAGCTCCGCCTTCCGGGTTCACGCCATTCTTCTGCCTCAGCCTCCCAAGTAGCTGGGACTACCGGCACCCGCCACCAGGCCCAGCTAATTTTTTGAGTTTTTAGTAGAGATGGGGTTTCACCATGTTAGCCAGGATGCTCTCAATTTCCTGACCTTGTGATCTGCCCGCCTTAGCCTCCCAAAGTGCTGGGATTACAGGCGTGAGCCACTGCACCCAGCCTCTCTGATATATTTTAAATAGAATTTAAATATGCAGTCATCAAAAATTGTAAAGATTAATAATGGGGAGACATTGTTATAATACAACATTACATTAAAAAGGGAATATAGGCCGGGTATGGTGGCTCACACCTATAATCCCAGCACTTTGGGAGGCCAAGGTGGGCAGATCACCTGAGGCTGGGGGTTCAAGACCAGCCTGACCAACATGGAGAAACCCGGTCTCTACTAAAAATAAAATAAAAAATAAGCAATAAAATAATAAAATAAAAAATTAGCTGGGCATGGGAGTGGGCGCCCAGCTACTCGGGAGGCTGAGGCAGGAGAATTGCTTGAACCCGGGAGGCAGAGGTTGCGGTGAGCCGAGATTGTGCCGTTGCACTCCAGTCTGGACAACAAGAGTAAAACTCCATCTCAAAAAAAAAAAAAAAAAAAGGCAATATAAATAATATACACTAGTGTAGTAGATCTCAAAGTAATGTGGTCCCTGGGACAGAAGCATCAGCATTACCTGGGAACTTACACATTCCAGCTCCCAACCCATACGTGCAAAATTAAAAGCTCTAGGGGTAGGCCCAGCAATCTGTTTTAATACACTTTCCATTTAGTTCTGATGCGCACTTAAGTTTGGGAACTACTGACTAGTAAATCTCAGCTTTGCCCTGTCCTGGCACACCTGAGGGTTCTGATACACTCCCTGCAGCTCCAGTGACTTACTGTGGCAGCGATTCTCCACCCAGGTTGGGGTTAGGGAAGGTCATTCCTCACTTGTTAAGAATGATTGGAATAAATGCTGAAATCTGAACAGACAAACTAAAATATACACACATACATTGTGGGAGGAGAGATATTACAAATATTAAGTCTAAATCTCTAGGAGGTGGGATTGTAAGTGATATAATCTGGGGAAAAAGTGTTTTTTAAAAATATAATTATGAAATAATTTACATACATTTTCCAGATACATAGATAGCACAAGGCAACACATTGATTTTAATTCATTTCCTTCTAGGTGGAACGAGGAAGCCCCAAGAGCTGTTTCTTATTTTTGGGGTCTGTACTCTGTGAAGTCAATTGGGTTAGTGTGCTCTCTGATGCCTGGAATCCCAGTCCCCACCCAGAAACCCGCAGCATGATTGTCTGCCTCCTTTTCATGATGATTTTATTGGCAAAGGAAGTTCAACTGGTAGACCAAACAGTAAGTTGGGGAAGCTTATGGCAAAAATTTGGCAAGGCTGCTTAGATCTTTGCTTTCTACTAGGTCATAGTTTTTCATTTGTTTTTCCAGTGCCCCATCAGTGTGAACAGATGCTTGGCATATGAGATGTACCTTTAACCAGATGCCTGATTTTCTTGGATAGCTCATTATCTGATTCTAAATTATGCAAAGAACCACACTGAGTTAGAATATATTAATCAGCTTTATTTTACATCTCATTAATATCTAGTTCAATCTCTTGTATGCTTCTTGAAGTCAATTTTGGCATGTCCCACCAGAACAGAGAGTTCATTTGAAAGAAAAGAACCTGGGTTCCAGATACTCAATACATCTTAATATGAATGTGTTTTTGCCAAGACTTTGGTTATTGCTTTCACTAGTACCCCTAACTCGAGTAGATACTTACTTGATATTGTAACTGTTCTGTGCTTACCATAGGCCATCTTAGTGGTTATTCGACAGACTAGTTAGCAACACATATTTCTGGAAAAATTGGGGCTCTGGAACTAAAGGAATATGTGTTTTATTTTTAGGATTCACCTTTACTTAGTCTTCTTGGACAGACAAGCTCACTTTCATGGCATCTCGTGGATATTGTGTCGTACCAGAGTGTGCTAGGTTATTTCAGCAGCCATTACCCGCCGTCCATCATCCTGGCAAAAGAATCTTACGCTGAATTAATCATGAAGCTCCTAAAAGTGTCTGCGGGCCTTTCTATTCCTGCTGACAGCCAGAAGCATCTTGTAAGTTGAGAGGTAGTTTAAAAGGCAGGGACTGTTCTTGGAGATTGGTAGTAGCATAAGTGCTGCAAAGGACAGTCTTGAACCTAGGAAGTGCTCAGCAGAGGAAGTTGGAGGATGTGTATTATCATATACTCATCTTTTGGCCTTGTAGATTTTTGGGTTGAGTTCTCCTTTTGGGAGAGCCTTTACTTACTAGCAATGTCACATGTTGACAAAAGGTCAAAAGGATTGAGGGCTGCCAGCAAGTTGCTGGTTTCATGATCTGAATGTCATTGGCAGCAGAATGGGAGGGAGGAAGGGTAGTAATATGAGCTTGAGGTCTGACAGGGCAAGTCCTTCAGTTTTCTCATCTGATTAGAAATAGTGCCTTGCAAAGGCTCGGCAGGGTGGCTCACGCCTGTAATCCCAGCACTTCAGGAGGCCAAGGCAGGCGGATCACCTGAGGTCAGGAGTTCAAGACCAGCCTGGTCAACATGGTGAAACCCCATCTCTACTAAAAATACAAAAGTTTGCCGGGTGTGGTGGCATGCGCCTGTATTCCCAGCTACTCGGGAGACTGAGGTAGGAGAATCGCTTGAACCCAGGAGGCAGAGGTTGCAGTGAGCGGAGATCCCACCACTGCACTCCAGCCTGGGCAACAGAGTGAGACTCTGTCTCAAAAGAAAAAAAAAAGTACCTTGCCTCAAAGTGGTGTTGTGAGGTTTGAATTAGATAATGAACATAAAAGTTTTTGGAAAAGTGTCTGGCAAGTAGTTAGTGTTTGGTTGTTATTCTTGTAGTAAAAAAGGAAGAGTATTCTGCCAGAATTTGGGAAAACATGGGCCCTGGTCAAAGTGTTACCATAGATTTGCCTTTTACTAGACGCAGGGCCCTTGGGCCACGTGGGACTAAGTCTTCATGTGGCTTCCTGTTCTGTCTCCTCTACTCCCTACCCAAGCATTCATTGCAGTGCCATGCTCCCAGGAAATATGCAATTAACATTCCTTGCTTGGATTCATTTGAATGATTTTTTTTTTTGTCTTGTCAGGACGCAGTTCCAAAATGCCAAGCTTTTACTCATCAGATGGTTCAATTCCTCAGCACCCTGGAACAAAATGGAAAAATCACCTTAGCAGTCCTAGAACAGGAAATGTCTAAGCTCTTAGATGATATCATTATCTTTAACCCACCCGGTAAGTGACTAGTCGGAAGTCCTGTATTCATTCAGTCAATGCATTCCTGCTGTGCGTGAGGCACTGTGAGATCAGGAGGGTGTTCAGGACACTGGCTCTCCTCTTTCCAGAGAAGCAATGATCAGAGAGGTGTTTGGACACCAGGGACTGAGCAGTGGGGAAGGATTGACACTGGCAGATGCTGGTGGGTGATGGGTGAGACTGACCGTTAAGCTGGACAATGGGATCTAATGATTAGGAGATACCAGAGACCTTTTATTGAGCAGTATTTCTAGGGATTTTGGCTTTTAACTGGGAGGGCACTTCAGAATCACCTATAGACTTGTCAAGAAACTGTGTATGGAGAACTTCTGCTCCTGGCAGTTTGGTGGACTAGACATACTGACTGCCTCTCCTGCTGAAGACAAACTAGATGCTGGATGAAATGTTTTCAAGAAACTGGAAATTAAATTTATCAGTAGAGTGGCAAAAAGGTAAGAAAACCTTAGAGGCCAGAACCTAAGTGAAAGGAGAAACGCATCAAGGCAGATGGAGTTCTGAGGCTGCTGTCACCCTGAAGAGTTTTGCTGAACATGTTTGGATATTAGGGGGAGGCGGTAAAGCCCAGGGCCTGCCTAAGATGGGAGCCTAAGAGGAAATCCCATGCATAATCCACAGGGTGACATTTTTACTGTAAAGATGATCTAGAAGTAAACCTCCTCTTGTGAAAGGAAGGCAAAGACAGTTACCCGTTTTGGCCTTGCTGTTAGGTTAAATGTTTATGTACGAAATGTTGTTAGGTTAAATGTTTATGCAGGAAAAGCGATATCTGTTTTGAGAATTGATAAGCTGACCCTCATGTGGTTTTGAAGCAAGAATTCAGATTACCTAGCAGCAATAACAACAACCTCAGTCTAAGAATTTAGAGTAGTTCTGGGTTGGCAGTGCCATTGCAAAAAACAACCATAGATCCTGTTTGGAGAAACCCATCTTTAACTCAAGCCTCACAGTTCCAAGAAAGTCACAGTAAAAAACGTCACAAAACACATAAGGAAACAAGACACCATGAGCAAAGTAATAGAAAACAACAGCAGCGTCAGAAATGAAAAGATTGAAGATAGTGGAATAATTAGTACAGTAAGCAAAAAGATATTTTTATTATATGCTGAAATAAGAGAGGATTGAAGATATCAGTAAGAAGCAAGGGATTGTAGAAATATGCAGATTTGAGAGATTTATATATTTTAGAAATGAAAAATATAAAGATTATAATAAAGTTAATGGATAAGTTCAACAGTAGATTAAACCCATCTGAAGAGAAAATTGGTAAACTGGAAAATAAAACTGAAGAAAATACTCAGATTGCAGCAGAGAGAAACAGAGAAGGAATGTAAAAGTGAGCTGGGCATGGAGGCCGAGGCAGGAGGATTGCTTAAGGCCAGGAATTCGAGGCCACAGTGTGCAATGGCTGTGTCTGAATACTGCACTCCAGCCTGGGCAACACAGTGAGAACCCATCTCTAAAACAAGCAAAAAGAATGTGAAAGTGAGGTTAAAAGGCGTAGAGGATAGGCTGAGAAGGTTTAATATACATCCTATTATCCAAGTAGAATTCCAGAAGGAGAGGAGATACTTAACTGGGGAGAAGCAATATCTGAAGAGATAGTACGGCTGAAAATTTTCAGGATTGATGAAGACAACAATCCTCAAATTCAGTAAACCCAGCAAATCCCAAGCAGGACATATGGAAAGAAATTCAAACCTGTATACACTATAGTGAACCTGCAGAAGCACCAGTGGCAAAATTAAAAAAACAAAACAAAACAAAACAAAACCCTACTAACCTAACCAAAAGAATAGAAATTAAAATGTACAATTTCCAAGTCAGTAGAGGGAGATAAAAAGAATGGCCAAAGTATGTTCAGTCCAAAGAAGGCAAGAAAGGAAGCATGGAGAAAGTGAGAAAAATAACCAGAATAAGATGATAAAATTCAAGTGTGCTGGTAAAGGGACTAATTCTCAAGTTAAAAGACAAAGATTGTTAAGGTAGATTAATAACCAAAAACATCTAGCTTTAAGCTGTTTATAAAAAATACATTAAAAGCATAAGGATATAGAAAGCATTCCATTAGATGATTATATCAGGCAAATATTAAAATAGAAAGCTGGCATAGCTATATTAATATCAGATAAATAGAACTGTAAGGCAGAAAACTTTGTAAAAGCCAGATGTTCATCTCTGTGTATTTCTGCCCTGAAGTTAAATGACATAGAAAAAAAAATCAGTAACTAAATAGAACTAGAGGGAAAAACACTGTGGAAATTAAGAAGCAAACTTTTAAATAACTGATGGCCAAAGGAACAATCATAATGAAATTTAAAATACTTAGAACTGAATAGTAAAATACAGTGCATCAAAATTTGTGGGATGTGGATTTAGCCTGTTCTGACACTGCTATAAAGAAAAACCCAACATTGGGTGATTTATAAGGAAAACAGGTTCAATTGACTCATGGTTCTAGAGGCTGTACAGGAAGCATGATGCTGCCATCTGCTTGGCTTCTGGAGAGGCCTCAGGAAACTTAACAGTCACGGCAGAACACAGAATGGGAGTAACACTCCACATGGCCAGAGAAGGAGCAAGAGAGAGAATGAGTGAGAGGGAGATGTTGCACACTTTTAAACTACCACATCTCTGAGACCTCTAGTATGAGAACAGCACCAAGAGGATGGTGCTAAACCATTCATGAAGGACCCACCCCCATATTCAGCCACCTCCCACTAAACTCTGCTCCAACACTGGGGACTACGGTTCAACATGAGATTTGGTGAGGACACAGATTCAAACCGTATCATTTACTTTCAGGGCCTTAAATGCTCATCATAGACTTTTTTAAAAGGTAAAAATTAAAAAACATTAAACAGTTATTTAAAAAGACATCAAAATAACAAAGACAGTAGAAGGGAGGAAATAATAAAGAGAAAATAAATAGGAAGAAACTAAGAATGAAGAACAATGAAACTGGTAAATATGTGGGTAAATCCAAATGAAATCTGACTGTATGCAACAATAATAATAGAAATGGCTTATTGGGTTATGGCAACAGTGGAGAAATGAAGTTAGAATGTTCCAAAGCCGTTACATCATCTGGGAACCAATTAACATCAGACTTCAAAAAATCAGGAATGCATGTTTTCATTTATAGGATAACCACTATGAGAATTTTAAGAGAGGATTTAGTGTTCAAGCTGAAACAGGGAAAAAATAGAATAATAATCTAAAAGAGGCAAAAGAGAGAAAAAGGAATGTAGAATAGGAGGGACAAATAGGATACATACAGGAAGACAGTAGACTTAGACTCAGCTAGATCAGTAATTAATTATAGTAACTGTGAATGATTAAGATTGTCACACCAGATAAAACAAGGAAGAAAAAGACAACTTAGTAGAAAAAAATAGACGAGACCCTTGAAACAACATTCTGCAAAAGAAAATATCCTGCTGACCAATAAACATGAAACAGTGCTAGGTGTTGTTAATAATCATACCTGTTTCATGTAGATATTGTAAGTATCAGGTGAGATAGTATCTAAAATTTTAGCATCAGCCTGGCAAGTCAGCCACATTCAGTGAATCTTATGGAAAAGAAGTATCAGCAAGCAATGCTGGAGAAACTGTTCTAGAGTTGGTCAGATGTGATTGAACCAGAAGGGTTGAATAATAGCTGGCCAGGGAAAGGGGAGAAGGGTATTCTGGAAAGATCTTCGTCAGAAGAGTGATAGGATCAGATATGGTATTTAGGAAAAGATTTGAGAGCCCTGTTGATGATGAACAGAAATGGGAGAGACTGGGGTCTGTTGTAGTAATCTATTCCTATTAGTCATAATTAAGAGATAAAATTTAAATTGCTATTCAGTTGAAATTCAGAGATGAGTCTTTACTTCCAAGAATATTTGTACCCATGGAAATACATGAAGAAATAGACAGACATACTGTTATTATCTCTCTCAAACTTGTTTTTTAAGTCCTTGCTTGAAAGTAAGTAGGTCGTACAGAAAGATTAAGTGAGGGTTTATTTAACCCTGCTTAAGTAGATGAATTTGTTTTGATAGATGCGATGAATAAGATCTCTCAGCTTTTTACCCTTCCTGTTGACATAGATACTGAATCCTTGTGGTGTGAAAGCTACAGTTCTACTCCTTAAAACAAAATGTACCCAGCTTAGGGAGAGCTAGAAGAGTTGTCATAATTATTCCAGTTAACTCTCAGTAAAATATATTTTCTGTTTTTGAATGTGAAGAAGAAATCTACCTCAGTGACCTTCTCTTATTTGCAGTTCTCTTGTAAAATGAATTTGTTCTTTTTCTTGAATTCCTCTCTTTTCACCTCCAACTTTTTTGAAAAATTACCAGTCGATTTACTTTCCTTATTTAAAAAACAAAGAAATAAAAGAGCTGCTGTTAGGATGCTTTGCAAAGGTTTTTCCTTACATTTATATTTAGTTTTAAGTAATAACCTTTAATGTGTGGAAATCACCCTAGAATATTGACAGCGATGGCAGTGATAGTGGGTACTATTGCTACTCGGTTTACTGAATGACTGGTGAGATCTACGTATTTGGTTTTCCATGAGCAAAGGTTGGAAAATAAAGACTGACTAGGCATGTTCTGATAAGTTACTCTTTCACACCAGCTTCAGATTTGTCTATTTATTAAGGTATTGCTCTGCTATGCTGCTGTACCCAGGGAACTCACAGTAGTTCCTGCTTTTACTCTTAGAAACTGTGTGCCGCATACTATCTGTACAAACTCAACACCATCCAGAGCCTTCCTTCTGGTCCCTTGCAGTCAGCTACTAGCACTGGAGAGTATCTGCCTGGAGAGCAGCTAAGATTGAAGTACTGTTATTCTCCTGATCACATGGATAGCACCTTTCTGGCAGCCATTCTTGAGTGTCTCTATGTTTCTTTCAGATATGGAAAGCCAGACCCGCCACATGGCCCTCAGCAGCCTCTTTATGGAAGTCCTGATGATGATGAACAACGCGACTATTCCAACGGCAGAGTTCCTTCGGGGCAGTATCCGGACCTGGATTGGCCAAAAAATGCATGGGCTGGTGGTGCTGCCCCTTTTAACGGCAGCCTGCCAGAGCCTGGCGTCCGTCCGCCACATGGCTGAGACTACAGAAGCCTGCATCACTGCCTACTTCAAAGAAAGTAAGAGGAGGTCATCTTACGCTCCACTGTATTGGTCTTTTCCAGAAAGATGAAAGCATTGTCATCAGGAGATATCTTTCTAGACTCTTCCCAGTGAGGGATTTGTCATTCTAATTTTCTGCTCTGCAGATGTTGCGGATGTTTCTGAATATATGTCTTTTCCATAAAGATCTGCAGTTAGCACGAGAACCTGTGGCCATGTCTGTTAGTACAATCACGTTTCAAGGGAGAGAAGCTCTAATCCACTTCACGTTGGTTTTGGAGGGTCAGACCAACCTGTTATGACATGCAAATTGTGTTGTGTCACAGGCCAAGTCATAGTCCTCAAAACAAATGCTATATACCATGGTCCATGAGGTTAATTTTCCCTGTTTTTGTCACTTTTGGTAAAAGGAGTTTTCATAGAAGTTTTTAAAATTGCTGCTTGTCAGACCTTTTAAAGCATTATGAAGGGCTCATTCATTGTCACCACTCCTTTTTAAAAATCTGTTTTACTGTCTACCTCTAAACTCTCAGACTCTGGAAGCGGCTTAGTCTGATTAAGAATTGCTGAGAACAGCACTTCTCACCTCTGATATCCAGATAACACATCACACTGCAGTCAGTGGGAGAGAAAGAGGGGTGAGAAGGAGGGTATCGGAGCAAGGATACAGGAAGTGCCCACAACCTGCCATCTGCCCTGTCCTGACTCCCCATGAACAGCACATGCCCACCCATGGAGGTGGTGTGCATGTCACCATGCCAGCCCACCCTCCCTTCCCCAAAGAGTGGAGAACCATTAGAATAACACTGCTATTCCAAACTCATCTGTGTTCCTAAAAATCAAACAGTTTCAATACATGAGGTAGACTAAGCTTTGATAACTAAAACTTCTCACAGATTGAGTGATAAGAGTTTCCCGTGGGAAAGCGTAAGTGTTCATATGTTCTTAAAAAGGGTATTAAAGTTAAACCTCTTAGCTGATCAGGACAGGCAGTGTCTACATGTGGTTTTAAGGATCATAGTGTGATAGAAAGGTGATTTATTCATATGCAGCCCTGAATTCTGATTTCTTAAACCTTTCTGGTGGCTAGGCTGGGGACAAGCATCTGGCCCAAGGGTTTCCCAGTCTGAGCCCCGAGGTATATTTGACTTTTGTAGCCTCCAGGGTCACTGTAAGAAACGTTGTCTTGACATGAAGCTTATCTCATAGGTTGCTATGTCAAAAAAAAAAAAAAAAAATCATGAAGCTTAAAGTGAAGGTATTTGCTAGAGTTGTCAAGTAATTGGATTCTTGCCTATATTTTGATGTCTCTTCTTCACGTTCTTAGGCCCTCTCAATCAGAACTCAGGATGGGGGCCCATTCTGGTATCCCTTCAGGTTCCCGAGCTCACCATGGAAGAGTTCCTGCAGGAGTGCCTTACCCTGGGCAGTTACTTGACTCTTTACGTCTACCTGCTTCAGTGTTTAAACAGCGAACAGACTCTAAGGAACGAAATGAAAGTGCTGCTCATCTTAAGCAAGTGGCTGGAACAGGTGTACCCAAGGTACGTTGGCCCTCAGGCTGTTACATCAAACTTGCTGTATTTGGTTAACTTGGAATTTAGAGCTTAAGTGTAGCTTTAAGTACACAGAACCAAGTGGTGCATACAAAATAAGGTTTTAAGGTATGGTGACAGTTGTTTTGGAAAGATTCTTAATGGGCTAATCTTCTGAGCAGATTTTTTGTTTCCTAAAACTGGCACTTTGAAACACCAAGCATCAGTTTCCTTAACGGTTAAGTGGAGATAGTAACCCCTACCTGATAGGGCTGTCATGAGGATGAAGTGAAGAACACGAAGTTCATCACGGTGGCATGTAGTAGATGTTCCACAGATGGCGGTGGTTGCAATCCCATTGCTCTATTGACATCAACCGTTAGCCTATGCTTTTTAAGTACTGAATGTCTCCTATCCTTAAAACTCTGATGTGGACTTGCAGTTAAATTGGAGTGGAAAAAATTTACTTCTAATTTTATTTTCCTCTGGTGCCTCCCCTAGCTCCGTGGAGGAAGAGGCAAAGCTGTTTTTGTGGTGGCACCAAGTCCTTCAGCTCTCCCTCATTCAGACAGAGCAGAATGACTCCGTCCTGACAGAATCTGTCATTCGAATTCTGCTCATGGTTCAGAGCAGGCAGAACCTCGTGGCTGAGGAGAGGCTCAGCTCTGGGATCCTGGGAGCAATTGGGTTGGGCCGGAAGTCGCCTTTGTCTAACAGGTAAGGAAGCGCCTTTCTAACACTGTTCTTCTAAACAGGCCTCAGACATCTGTACCTACTTACAGGTTGTGATACTTTAGTAGGTTTTTCGACTTAGGATCTAGGTTCTCCAGAGAGATTAATGGAAAAAAAAGAAAACACAGCCTGATTACATCTTTATATTCTAAAAAGCATTTTTAATTTTTTCTTACCTTTTTAAAAAATTTTCAGTTCAAACATTATTTTTAATAGTATCTCCTGTTATGTTTGGACTTTGTAACCTAACTGCACTACTGATTTCTTTTTGGTTTGGAACCAGTCATGGATGGTATGCGAGCTTAGTTTAAAAGCCAAGTCAGGTGAGCACTTGATGGGTTCAGGGAAACCCAGAACCTGTGAGGGACTCAGTCTAGTGAACTGTTCAGTAGTCAAGCTGGGTTAAGATCTGTTGGTGGCCGGGCGTGGTGGCTGATACTTGTAATCCCAGCACTTTGGGAGGCCAAGGCAGGCGGATCACTTGAGGTCAGGAGTTCGAGACCAGCCTGGCCAACATGGTAAAACCCCGTTTCTACCAAAAAATACAGAAATTAGCCAGGCATGGTGATACATGCCTGTAGTCTCAGGTACTCTGGAGGCTGAGGTGGGAGAATCGCTTGAACCCAGGAGACAGAGGTTGCAGCGAGCTGAAATTATGCCACTGCACTCCAGCCTAGGTGACAGAGTCAGACCCTATCTCAAAAATAAATAAATAAATAAAAATACAAACACAATACAAAAATTAGCTGGGTGTGGGGTGGCAAGCACCTGTAGTCCCAGCTACTCAGGAGGCTGAAGCAGGAGAATTGCTTAAACCCAGTAGGCAGAGGTTGTAGTGAGGCGAGATCACACCACTGCACTCCAGCCTGGCCAACAGAGCAAGACTGTCTCAAAAAAAAAAAAAAGAAAAAACAAATAAAAAGCCTGTTGGTAAGAAGGATAAGTAATGAGAAACAAGTCTGGATTTTTGTTGCAAAAAATCCCAAGGCATGGAAGAATTTGCCATTAGCTTCCCATTTTCTCTCATTAACTTATGTCATGGTTTTCTTTTCAAGCCCTTGTCAGTGTTGAAAAGAATTTGCAAACTTGATGATGTCAGCATTCTTGTGGAATAGCCCATTGTGGTGTTGTAATTTTGGGACTCACTCATTCCAAACCAGTTAACATCATGTTTCTTGGTTTGAGGTAGAAGATAGCAGGACTGCGTGATTTTGTTTTACTTAAATTTGGCTTGTGTCTTTTATTCTTTTTTTTTTAAGTGTGATAAAATACATATAACTTAAAACTTTTCACGGTAACCATTTTCATATGCACAATTCAGTGAATTTAAAACATTCACAATATTGTTGCAGCCATCACCACAATCTAGCTTCAGAACATTTTTATCACTCCAAAAGGAAGCCCTACACTCATTAAGTAGTCACCTCCATTCCCTTCAACCCCCGTGTCTCTGGCAACCACTAATTGACATTATGACTTTATATGTTCAGTCCTATTTTGGACATTTCACATAAATGGAATCATATAATGTGTAGCCCCTTATGTTGGACTTTTTTCACTTAACGTAAAGTTTTCAGGGTTCATCCATGTTGTAGTATGTATCCATACTTCATTTGTTTTTATGGCTGAATAATATTCTTTTGTATTCCACATTTTGTTTATCCATTCATTAGCTGATGGACATTTGGATTGTTTCAGCCTTTTGGCTATTGCAGATAAATGCTGCTATGAGCATTTGTGTACCAGTTTTTGTTAGAACATCTGTTTTTAGCTTTTTGGTGTATACCGGGAGCAGAATCGCTGGGTCCTATGGTAACTCTATGCTTCACTTGTTGAGGAACTGCCAGACTGTTTTCTCTAGTGCCTGCACCGTTTACATTCCCACCAGCAATGTGCAAGGGTTCCAGTTATTCCACATCTTTGCCAACACTTTCATTCTTGAATCTGATTTATACATATATTGTTTGGATGGTGATAATGGATAAAACTTCTTCTTGATCATATTTTAAGATTTTCCTGAGAAAGTGAACAACACAGTTGATCTGGAAATGTGTTAGTGTTGTTTTGTCATAGAGAATATGGTGTTTATTTCAAAATGCTAACTTTAATAGCCATTTACTTCTTCTGACCTCTCCCTAAGGTTCCGAGTGGTTGCCCGAAGCATGGCTGCCTTCCTTTCAGTTCAGGTTCCTATGGAAGATCAGATCCGTTTGAAGCCTGGCTCTGAATTACATCTGACTCCCAAAGCTCAGCAGGTCAGTATTTACAATGAAGGGTTAGAAGTTTGCCTCCACATCTTCCCTAGAAGGCAGGGAGGTGGCAGCCGTAGCCTGTGCCCATCATGACATGATGCTCTGTGGTGGTAGCACACTGTTCCCTTTCATGTACCCTACTTACTGGAAAATGGTTTCACGTGCCCACCTCCAAATTTTTGTAGGCAGTTTTCTAGATCGCTGTTACTGTCACTGTAGAAAAGTAAGTCCAAATGAAAGTCTGTCTAGGATTAAATTTGGTTCTGATAAGTGTGAATATGCACTTATCTGCCACCTGCTTGGGCTGGAGCAGGGGCTGGAGCTGGGGACTGGGATCTTGCACAGAAGATGTGGCTACAGTTGGGATGGATGGAAATTAGCTGAGCTTGAGCTTGAGCTTGGAACCAAGAAAGTAGTTCCTGTTTTGTGAGTCTGAAGGTTCACTATTGTTGACTGATGCTAGAATAACCTAACATGGGCAGAATGGTAGCTAGAAATAACAGCTTCTTCTACACACATGGAAGGCCACATTCCTATCACCTATGGACATGCTGGCCAGGTACAAAGGTACACAGTAAAAAATGATGATCAGCATTCATGAGTCCTCCCTCTGTGCCAGGTACTGTTATAAGTTTTAACTCGACCAAGATTAATGAGTTAAAGCGTTAACTCATTTAATCCTCATAGCAATGCTATAGCACAGAAACTATTTTATTTTTTAAGATAGGGTTTTATTCTGTTGCCCAGGCAGGAGTGCAATGGTGTGATCATATCTCACTGCAGCCTTGAACTCCTGTGCTCAAGCAGTCCTCCCACCTCAGCCTCCCAAGTAGTTAGGACTACAGGCATGCATTGCCACTCCTGGCTAATTAAAAAAATTTTTTTTTTGTAGAGACTGGGTCTCGCTTTGTTGCTGAGGTTGGTCTCAAACTCCTGGCTTCAAGCAATCCTCTTACCCTCAGTCTCCCAAGTGGCATAAGCCACTGCATCCAGCTAGGAAATATTATTATCCTGGTTTCTTAGATAAGGAAAGAGAGATAGAGAAAGGCTAAGTTATTTGTCCCAAATCACACACCTAGTAAGTGTTGGGGCTGGAATTCATACTGGCCAGTCTGGCTCCAGGCCTCTCCCATTCCCCGCTCTGCAGGGCTGTCTCTGTAAGTGGTCAGAGCTTAAAACTCCTGAGCTCCTCTGCTGGGGCAGCTTTGTCATGTTTAAGCCAGCCACGTGCAATGTCAGATCTTGGTTATTGAGAGCAAGGATCAGACAGAATAATTAGCAGGTTCTTCACAGGGATCTGGGCTTATAACATAGCTGATAGTTGTCACTCATTGCCTAGACAGCTGCTGTTTGAATCCCCTGTGGTCTTACATGAAACATCCCAGTGGGCAGATGAATATCCTGAGGGCAGGTTGTGAAGTCAGTGAGATGCAGGGTGTATTTGAGAAGGCTACGTCTCCTGTGGCCACCAGTACCGGGAGCATCAGTTTCTTGCTTTAGCTGGGGTCCTGGGCTGTCCAGGCCTGGCCTCTTTGTCTTCATTTCTTTCGACTTAGAGTGATGACTCCCTGAATGTCCCATGCATATTTGTCATTAGGATATTCAGATTTGAAGAAAGTTGTCTTTTTAGAAAATGGTTATTCTTAGACAAACTGTCAAAGTAGACTGTTTGGGGGACTAAATTTAAAGAAGGAAAGGAGAGGGAGAGAGACAGAGAGACACTGTGGTTCATGGGAAATGCCTGTCCCAATTGATTCCTATTCTTAAATTGAACTCTGTTTACAAAGCTCCTAATTTGGTGCCCAGATACCTTCAGTTTATTTTCAACCCAAAGACTTCTATCTACAGCCCTCCTGGTAGTTAATTTCTAAAATTCCGGTTTATTTATCATCCTCAAAAAAATCACCTCTTTTTGTTTTTGAATCAAGCACATTCCATCTTTTAATACATATTTTCTAGTGCAATGGTTTCTGTAAAAGGGACAAGGAGGGAGTGGGGCACTCCATGGTGGGGGATGTCCCCCAGTGAGGAGGGGAGCACCATCAGAATCCTGGGGTGGATGAGTTTGTTACGTTGGAAAACGAAACTCCCCACCCAAAAATCAAGGGCCACTGTTGATTTTTTGTTTTCTCTATATACAGTCTCTTCCCTTCTCTTCTCCTACTATGAAGAAAGGAATAATCAAAATTCTGGAGTCAAAGAATGTTTTTCTTTCCTTCTTCCTCTGAAGAGAGGAATGGAAACAGTTTCTGCCATGATTTTGTGTCATTTGTCAGAAGGATTCGGGAGGAACCTATGTACTTCATGCTTGGTGGCAGATTTAACAACCTTCTCACTTACTCTTGGCAGCACTTAGCAACTGGTTCCTCTAGAATTCCTTTCCGTTAGACAGTTTCGTATAACATTATCTCATAACTTAGAAACATATCCAACAGCAGATTGAACAGATTTCACCTTAGCAAGATGAGGCTGGTGCTTGGGATTTCCGGTTGGGCCCTAGGAACGGAAGGAGTGGACATTCTGGTAGGGAGGACCCCACAGGTGGGACTGGGGAGAATGAGGACAAGGCAGGCTTTAGAAATGGGTGTGGCAGGTGAGGTGCCCAGCAACAAGAGCAGCCTGCCACAGCAGTGGCTCTTGGTAAGGCAAGGTTGGGAAATAGCACAGAACAGAAACAGGGAAGGCTGGATGTGGGATGCTGCAAAGGTCACAGAGGCTTTGGCTACTGGCCTCCTTCTGGTTGTGGTTAAATTAATCAATGCCTGCCTTTCGGACTCCTGACCTCAGTTCTGTAGGCCTCCTTCCCACAAGGCTCACAGTTGAAGTACATAGTAATAATGGGTGTGCTGCACCTCTGGTAGTCACATTATGTGCCTCTATGGAGTTAACCCTCTTGTCTTCCATGTCTTTTAGGCTCTGAATGCTCTTGAATCCATGTCATCAAGTAAGCAGTATGTTGAATACCAGGATCAAATATTGCAAGCCACCCAATTTATAAGGCATCCTGGCCATTGCCTTCAAGATGGGAAAAGCTTCTTGGCTCTTCTCGTTAACTGTCTGTATCCAGAAGTGCATTATTTGGACCACATACGATAGTAGCACTGAAGCTCTTGAAAAACCCATTGCTGTTTATGTTTACATTTAACTTTCCTGTTGCACAAGTAACTTTGCTCAATTTCACTGTAGAGCTCAGTTCGGCCCGTGTGTAGTTGACTGAGATGCAAGTTGGGAGGCATTAGATATTAGATAATTCTGAGGGGTGTGTGTGTGTCTGTGTGTGTGTGTGTGTGTGTGTGTGTGTGTGTGCGCGCGCGCTTTCTTAGTTCTTAAGACCTTCTGGAGACTCTTTCGGTTTTTATATTTATCCACAAGAGAAACTTACTAAGTTCCACTTGGGTACAGAGCCACTCACAGTTGCCGAATGTCTCAGTCATCTCACAAGACCTCCAGATGAAGTTCTTTGTATGTTTCCACTTCTGTCTCCATTTTATGTAAGTGTTCCAGATCTGACAACCTTGGAAGTCACATAGTACCTTTACTTTTAAACCCCATTTGTGCTCCTCCAAAGTAAAAAAGTCAATTTTGAAAATTTCTGCATTTCTCAAATGTGGGGAGATACAATAGTTTTAAAGTATTGTTTTTCTCAGAAGGGAGATAAAAATGCTGAGTTCATTAAACTGGGTCATGTGTGAAATATGACTGATGATCATGATTATAGTGGGCAGTAGAGATGATGACAAGTCCATTTCCATCCAGCCATGTGTCCTCATGGAAAAGGAGCTGCCTGTCTGAATCAGGTTGGCAAGCTGGCAGTCTGGGAGGAGCATGTTTTACACAGGTGTTTTGTTTGGTCCACTTGGCGAGGCATGCAGACAGGGCTGCCTCTCTCCAGTTAGGAGAGTCCGTGCATTCCCTTGGGCCCTGACCCTAGCCTCATTCACATCACTTGGTCCTGTTGACACCTAAGTTTGCACTCTTTGATAGACACCACTTTTGATATCTGAAAGGCTCACTGTCAGGAGACAGAGACTGAGGGAGACTGAAGACCTGATTCTCTGTTCCCTGCTTGTTTTTTAACTTCATATTTAAACTCAGATGAAGCCACTTGTCTACTGAAACACTTATCTATGGAAACTGGGTCAGGTCAGGAGAGCTACTGAAATTTGGCTTTTTTTCAATAGCCACGTGCCTTCTGTTGTTGACAGTTCAATCATTACCAAAGCCTGTGTGTAACTTTGCCTTGTTCTGTGGCCATCTTCTTGCTCCTGTTATTTCTCCTGGGAATGAGCAGTTTGACTTCTGTTATCACGTTCCTCATTCTGTCAGCTCTACATGGATTTTGCCTGCACAGCTGGCTTAATATGTCTTTGTGTATGGGTAGTTTGTAGCCCTAGAATATTTACCTAAAAATGTCTAAAAAGCCACCAACCACGTTTGTAGGGGTATAGGGATGTAGTTAACAGAGTGCTAATCTCTCCTCAAATGTCCTTGTGGAATGCTTCCCCCCAAATTGGGAAGTTGGTAGGAGCTTTTCTTTACTTTAGATTTCTTTAGTTGGACGGAACGATTCTTCCTCACAGACACGCTTTGCAGCTTTGATAAAGAACATCCTGTCCAGTCTCTTGAGTTTTACAGGCCACCAAATGTCCATCTCAGAGGGACCTGTCTCAGCTTTTCTTATTTTTGCCTCTCTCTGTTTTCAAAATTAGTCATCTTGTTCTGTGTATAAGAAAATTTGACAAGCTGTGGACAGTTTAATAGTCTGATCTGGCAACACTGATTTTTGTTTGGAAATATTTTGTGTTTTCTTTGAGGAGGATATAATTATTGCTATCCTATGATGTGAAATTTTTGAGTGACAGTATGCACATTTTAAAGAAAATTATGATTAATCTGTATAATGTTTTTGGTCTGTAAATATTATAAAAAATAAAATCAATCTTTGGTTGTAACTGGTTAAAAACCAAATTATAGGGATATCACACTATCTTATAAAGTGTTTCAGCTGTTAAAGTTGCTGTAGGTTGTTATGCCTGATGTCATTTAATTTATTTGACATTGAACATTAATCATCAGAGATGGTCAGTGAAAGCGCCTCCTCTTTAACTCTTTCTTGCTTAACCTTGGAAGGTTGACTCAACTCCTAGGTTTCTATGGGAAACTCTGGGCTAGGAACGTGCTATAAAGACACTGAGATAGTTCAGACATGGCCATGCTGCTGTAGCCTCCCGGGAAAGAAGGGCGGCAGAGAGACCAGCCCGCCCATTGGCTTGCAGGGGCAGGGAGCCTTTGCTTAAAAAAATTGTTGGCCTCCAGAGAGCGTGAGGCTGTGGTTTCAGAATCCGTAATGGGTGCTGCACATCAATATTGGAATCAAGCAAGACCAAGACCTCGTGGACTGAGCAGCGTGGAGGGTGAATGGCTGCGGGCTCCAGACTTCACCACAGGGTGGCAGACAGTGGCATCGGGACCAAATAAGGATGTCTAACTGCTTCCTGGGATCAGGAGGAGGCAGCATTCTGGTTGCCATGAAAAACATCTCTCTCCCTCTCCATCACTTCCCATGCTGCGGTGCACAGGTGGGTGGCAGGGGCAGGCTGCATCCCTGAATGATGTTGCCCCATTGCCTATTAATAGAACAAGTGAAGGGCAGGATGCTGGAACACACCAGACATAGGGGGAGGGAGGTCCTGCCAGATGTGTCTACACAGTTATCTACACAGCATGACAGTAGCAGTGGAGTCGGGACCCACCTGTACATGTTTCCAAAGCTCCTGCACACTTGGGACCTCAGCTTCAAGGCAGGACTCGTTTCTTAGTCTCACCACCCTTTGTTGGCTCAGCCATCGCATGCCTCTGCCCCACAGGTGTTGTGTGCCTGAGTCTCTCACTTCTTTGAGGTTGGGGGAAGCCTAGTCCAGAAAATGAAAACCCATAGACCAGCCTAACTTCCTTTCAGCCAAGTGACAGCCTCCTTGTTCCTCCCAATTCATCATCAAAATCAGCGTGTACATATCATATAAGCCGAGAGTGTTCATGTCCTTGTTCCTTTCAAATGAAGGTGATACATACTTTTTCACTGAGTTTTTATTCCTAAAATTCTTTCTTCTGGAGCAGGAAGCAAATGTCCTGGAATCGTAGACTTTCAAAGTCAGAAGGGTCATTCAAGTTCATCTAGTGCCCTTCTCACTCTGCAGGGATCCTCCTCCGCCCCTGTCCAGTGCCTGGTGGTCCAGCCTGTGATGGGCAGGCCCAGGCTGCCGTTGACAGGCTCTGGAGTTCTGTTTTCTATTGAACCGAGATGTTTCTATGTTGCCTATTGGTCGTAGTTCTGCCTAGAGCAGTTCAGGCTGGGGCTGTTCTTTTGCCCCTCCTTGAGGCAGACTTTTAGATATTTTCAGTTGTTATCACATGTCTGATACCACTTCCACCCCATCCCTCACCTCTTAGTCCTCTCCAGGCTAAATCCCCCAGTGTCTATTTTTTTTTTTTTTTTTTGAGACAGAGTCTCGTCTGTCACCCAGGCTCTGGAGTGCAATGGCATGGTCTCGGCTCACTGCAACCTCTGCCTCCTGGGTTCAAGCTATTCTTCTGCCTTAGCCTCCCAAGTAGCCAGGACTACAGACGCATGCCACCACGCCTGGCTAATTTTTGTATTTTTTAGTAGAGACGGGGTTTCACCCAGCTGTTGAGACAAGCTGGTCTCAAACTCCTGACCTTGTGATCTGCCCACCCTGGCCTCCCAAAGTGCTGGGATTACAGGCGTGAGCCGCTGCACCCATCTCCCCCGCAGTGTCTTTAGTTAGACCTTTTCCACCATCATGTCTAACTGGGCTGCAATTTGGGGAAAGTGTCCAAATTAGTCCAGGTTATCCTAAAAGGGGTGTGCCCCAGATTAGCAGGGCCAGGGCTAGGGTGAGACAAACGAGGCACACATCTAAGTTGGTGCTTGCCTGCAGGTGCCGAGAGAGTGCTTCCTTGGGTTTACACCCATGGTGCCTCCTTTACCTCATTCTGGCCCCAGCCCTGAGGTCAGAATCGTGCCAGTGTGGTCCAAGTGGTATAATTCCCTAGATGCTTAGGCAGCATCAGCTTTCAGTAGCTGTGCGCCATGCGGGGCACATTAAGCTAGCGGCAAGTTGAGACTGCAGACCTCAGCTTAACATCAGTTGTTGCCCGAGACGGATTTCATCCCACATCTTCATGACAGGCCTAACAACAAGGCACTTTGCCCTTAATCCTCTACTACTGCCTGCTCTTCATTTTGGGCCAACTTGTACAGCTCATTTTGAGATAGTAGCTGATCATTTTTCTGATCAGTTAACTTTGTCTTATTAAGCAAAGTGAAGAATATAATGTTGGAAAATAAGTGTGTTGCTTAAAAAAGAAGTATCCCCTTCTACCATCTTGCATTTGTGTCTAGGTTGTGCTGGGTAAAGTTCGAGACTTACTAATGCAGACTTCATTTTGGTCCGGTTTCCGCAGCATGCCTCAGGCATCAGTGTCCAGGAGTAGCTGTATTTGAGGTTTCCTTCACTCTGGTAGGTTCCTGATTCTGGATGAAAATAACTTGAAAAAAAATAATTATACTACTGATCCTCTTTTGGGATAATGAAATTGCTAAGGAATGTTGTCGATTATAACTTTTATTTTTTAATGTACAGATGTACTATCTCTCATTGAGCACTGAGAGTTAGAATTTATTTTTCTTTCAATAGTTTAAAATCACTTATGTGGAGACACATACTTCTCAAGTGTGTTCAACTCTTTTTCTTCCCACATACGTAGTGTGACCTTTAAAAACGACAACTTTATTTTGGACATTAAATGTGCAATATTCACTACTTACTCATTGTTCAGCATTTTTCATACCTGTACAAAGGGTAAGTTTTTATATAGTGGTGAGAAACAGGAAGAAATGACAATTGGTTAAGTAAAATTCTGCAAATAAACTAGATTCAAATTTAATTTACACATGGCGGGCCGGTCTCATTGTTTCCTGCAAGTTGGTTGCCAGTCTTTTCATACATAAACCACAATAAGAAAAATTGTATATGAGAAACTTTGTAATGGATAGAATCTTTATTCTGTGACCTTTCACCATGATGGGTGAGGCCTCTAATTTCAAAGGGAAGTTTTAACTTGAGAATGTAAGAATTGGCAGGGACAGGAGGCCACCTGCTGATCCCAGAGAAGTCAGGAGGGTCTGTGATGTGGCCTTGAGCTTGGTAAGAGCAGGGCCATAAAAACTGCACAAATGAGATGGGAATGGGGGTGCTTCTGGCAGTGTAACCCCAGCTTGGTCATGGTCTGCTGGGGAAATCTACCTTCAGTGATGGGATGCCCAGGGAGTTCTCTTTAGTGTTATTTTTCACTCACATTTGTAAGATGCACTTTGAATGGGCCAAGGTGTGGAGAAGGTCTGCACATTCCATTTGAGAATTACACCAATTTGGGATTCCTTGGGGACAGGCCTTTCTGGGAGTGGGGTATGTCTCCCTCACCCTTGTCTAAGCTTGGCAGCTTTTTAAATCAGACGGAACCACAGGATTTAAGGGTTGGAAAGTGGCCTAGAGGCAGGTTGTCTCACTTCCTTCTATTGCAGGAGCCAAGTTAACTGCCTCCAGACCAGTGGGCATCTTTGTGGGGACACTGTGAAAGAAACGATCGTTCTCCGAAAATGCTTCTTTTCTGAAGACAGCCGTTTTCCCTCTTGGTCTTTCTTTGCCACCCCTTGTTTAACGTATAATCAAGAAATAACCAAAAAAAATGGGCAACCAGCAGCCCTCAGGGCTGCTCTGCCTGTGGAGTAGCCATTTTCTTACTCTTTTTTTTTTTTTTTTTTTTGAGACGGAGTCTCACTCTGTCGCCCAGGCTGGAGTGCAGTGGCGTGATCTCGGCTCACTGCAAGCTCCGCCTCCCGGGTTCATGCCATTCTCCTGCCTCAGCCTCCCGAGTAGCTGGGACTACGGGCGCCCACCACCACGCCTGGCTAATTTTTTTGTATTTTTAGTGGAGACGGGGTTTCACCGTGTTAGCCAGGATGGTCTCGATCTTCTGACCTCGTGATCTGCCCGCGTTGGCCTCCCAAAGTGCTGGGATTACAGGCATGAGCCACCATGCCCAGTCTTTTTCTTACTCTTTTTACTTTCTTAATCTTGATTTTGCTTTGCACTGTGGACTCACCCTGAATTCTTTATTGTTCAAGGTCCAAGAACCCTCTTGGGGTCTGGATTGGGACCCCTTTCTGGTAACAAGATCTCTTTCCTCCCTGGGGCTTTCCCCCATTTTAAAATGAGAATAATTCCAGTCTTACCTCCTGGGCTCTTAGAACCCCCTGAGATTTTTTTGTTTGTTTGTTTGTTTTTGAGACAGAATTTTGCTCTTGTTGCCTAAGCTGGAGGGCAGTGGCGCGATCTCGGCTCACTGCAGCCTCTGCCTCCTGGGTTCAAGCAATTTTTGTGCCTCAGCCTCCTGAGTAGCTGGGATTACAGGCACCTGCCACCATGCCTGGCTAGTTTTTGTATTTTTAGTAGAGACGGGGTTTTGCCTTGTGGGCTGGTCTTGAACTCCTAACCTCAGGTGATCCACCCACCTTGGCCTCCCAAAGTGACACAGGCATGAGCCACCGCGCCTGGCCCCCACTGGGATCTTATAGGGCTTTGGGGATCACAGGGGGCCCAGAAATGTGAGGGGCTGTTATTGAAGAAGGAATGGGACTGGACTTAAGTGGCCAGCACTGGAACCGGGGACAAAACCCGGTTTGACTCTTGGCTAAGGAGCCTTCCAGCCTGAGGCTTCTGTGACTGGTGGGGGACCAAGCACCCCCTGACCCTGGCTCTCTTGTCCTGTCTGACCAGTGAGGTACAAGTGAAAGCTCAGCCCGTGGTGCCTCCAGCCAAGTCATTTCCATCTCAAAGCAGGGCCTACTTCCACCATAGATTATCCCCTGGGCGGTTTCTTCTCCTGTAGCTACATCTAGTTTTAAACTTCAGTTGGCAGCAGACAAAGTGTGTTGGGCTCCTGGTGGACCCAGGAGATCACCCAGGTAGTTGCCGATCACTTCCTCTCACTGCTGTCTTCAAAGTCTGGTGGGCATTGACCACAGAGGGAAGCCTGCAGGCTGCAGCTTGCCCGTCAGAAGCCCCTGGGAAGAGTATGTTCGTGGAACGCTGTGCCCTGCATTACCACAGGAAGTCCAGTCTTGAAAACACCGAGTCTTCCGGGTCATTTCTCTCCTTGACTCCGTGCCGCAGGACACCGAGCTGACTCAGCCTGTCTCTGGTCTTTGTTGCCAGTGACAGAGCCTGAGTACTCTGAGAGGGCAGGTGGGGGAAGATAGGCAGCTCTGCTCCACCCAGACCTCTTACAGGGACAGTGCCAGGCTCCAAGGGCAGCTCAGAGGGTCTGGGGTCGGCTGAGTGCTGTGCCCTCACCACCCTCCCCTCTGACCCTAGGAGCAGTGGCTTTATCAGGAGGCCAATCTGGGGGCTGCCTGTGCACTGTGTGCATTTGTTAAAGGGGGTGCCGGCCGGCCGGCCGGCCCTCCTCAACATGCTTCCCACAGCCCATCACTGCATCTGAAACCATGCCAACAGAGGAAGTGTCCCTCTGAGGAATGGCACTTCTTCCGGTCCCAAGAAGCCCTCTTCAAAATGCGAGTACCGCAGGAGGGTATGTATCAGCTAGCACCAGCTGATTACCTGGCACCCTTATACATCACCATCATGCCAACACCAGGCGCACCCAGAGCTGCAGTCTCAACCGTTAGCTTAAGAATCACCTGGAGTCAACTGCTTCCTGCTTAGAAACAACAAACTCAAAAGGACATTTTGAGGACAGTCGCGGAAATCTGAAGATGGACTATAAAATGATATTGAATTCATGTTAATGAATCAGTCTCCAGTGTGGTAATAATATTGAGGTAATAGAGCACAAAGCAGTTACTTAAGAAATAATTCCTATTGCGATTTTTCTTGGCTGTGAAACTGGCCTCAAAGACCAGGCAGATGTTCCAATACATGCCACTCCTGTGTCCTTAACTTCCCTGGTTATGCAGGACTCTCCATAGAGGTGCCTGAAAGCATCCCCATACAAGGAGGTACGTAAGCCGGCTCCTGTGACCTCTTAACAGCTCAGACAGGCTCCTGGATGAATCCCAAGGTTAATCAGGAGCCGCCTCTTGCCCTGGTGAAGGCTCTGGTGAGGAGTGGAGCTTTGCAACCCACTGGCCTGCATAATAACTTGTGAAGATCTTGTGAAGATCTCTTGACCGTCAGACCGTCTCCCTGGAAAAAGCATCACTGCCTCTTTTTTAAAAAACATATTTTTAATTAGTATGGATATATGTATTTATATATTTATAAGGTACATGTGATGTTTTGGTACAAGCATACAATGTGCAATGGTCAAATCGGGGATTGGCATATCCATCACCTGAAGTACTTATTGTTAAGAACATTCTAGTTCCACTCTTAGTTATTTTAAAATATACAATAAGTTGTTAACTATAATCACCCTCTTGTGCTAGCAAATACTAGATCTTATTCATTCTCTCTAACTGTATTATGTTCTCATTAAGTATCCCCACATTATCCCCTGCTCCCTGCTATCCTTCCCAGCCCCTGGTAATTATTCTGTTAACTCCACGAGTTCAATTTCAAGCTTTTTTTAGTTTCCACATATGAGTGTGAACATGTGGTATTTATCTTTCTGTTCTTGACTTATTTCCCTTAACATAATGGCTGCCAGTTCCATCCATGTTGTTGCAAGCAACAGGATTTCATTCTTTTTTATGGCTGAATAATATTTCATTGTGTGTTCATTTTCTTTATTCATTCATTCGTTGATGGACACTTAAGGTGATTCCATATCTTGGCTATTGCAAATAGTGTTGCAGTACACATGGGAGTGCTGGTATCTTTTCAATATATTGATTTTCTTGCTGACAGATACCCAGCAGTGGGATTACTGTTGCCGGATCATATGGTAGTTCTATTTTTTTTTTTGGAAGAGAGTCTCTCTGTTGCCCAGGCTGGAGGACAGTGGCATGATCTCAGCTCACTGCAACCTCCGCCTCCTGGGTTCAAACAATTCTCCTGCCTCAGCCTCCCAAGTAGCTGGGACTGTAGGCATGCACCAGCACGCCCGGCTAATGTTCGTATTTTTAGGAGAGACAGAGTTTTACCATGTTGGCTAGGCTGGTCTCGAACTCCTGACCTTAAATGATCCACCCGCCTCGGCCTCCCAGAATGCTGGGATTATAGGCATGAGCCACCCCGCCTGGCCTATTTTTAGTTTTTTGAGGAAACTCTGTACTGTTCTCCATAGTGGCTGTACTAATTTACATTCCCACCAATGGTATATGGGAATTCCTCTTTCTCCGCAATCTCACCAGCATTTGTCATTGCCTGTCTTTTGGATAAAAGTCATTGTAACGGGTGAGATGTCTCATTCATGGCCTCATTAATGCCCTAGCCTGTGGCCCTTTCTTCTTGCCAGCTCACTTGGGACCCAGGCATGCCTCCCACCTCTCCCTAAGCCCCAAGGACCACAGGAGCTAAGGTGGTCAACAAATTCACCCTGAGGTGTAAATAGGGAAGCACCCCTTCAAGTCAGCCTGCCCATGTTAGGGCAAAGGGGGTGAAGTTGCCAGTGCATTTGGACTTTGCACGCCCTGAGAGGTTGCAGGTCAGAGAGAGGTCAGAGTTGTAGCTGCTTTACCCACAGGGACCCTCCAGCCAGACCTTCCTTCAGGTCTCCCGGCTTCAGCCCCTGAGACAGTGGTTCCCAAATGCCTTGAGAGAGGGGAGCCTGGTTTCCATTTCCTAGGGGTCCCAGCTCAAGGCAATGTAGGGCAGCTGATGGGGCAAGAGTTAGGCAGAGGGTGTGAAACAATCACAGTGGAGATCCCAGGGGGCATGGGGTAAAGGCCCCAGGCCTCTCCCTGCCACCAAGTTTCCAGGATTTAATGTTCCTCTGACCACAGGTTTGCACAGCCCCTGCCCCAGCCTTGCTCTATGGAACTCTGTGTTCTCCGTGACACTGCTGCAGGGACCACACTTCTCCAAAAACTCTCTGCACGTCCAAAGGTCACTCTGCAAAGAGGGTCCTGTCATGCCCCTCATGAGTAGATGGCTTTGTATTTTCCAAAGCCCCTTCACATCCATTATTTCCTCAGATCTTGGTAGTCCTCCCAGCCAGGAGGGAAGAATATGATTGTCCGTGTTCAACAGTAAATGAACTGAAACCCAGAGAAGTGAAGAAAGTGTCCTAGGTCCACACAGCAAGTCGGTGACAGAGGAGGACAAGACTGGGCCTCCAGGCCCTGTAAACAGTTTCCTGTCTGCTTTACTATAGCAGGTGTTCTAGGTAAGAAAGGGCAAGGGAGCATTTCTGGAAGTTTCATGCTCAAGCTAATGCGTGTACACACACACACACACACACATGCACACTTACAAAATGCTGGCATAAATATCAGGGAGCTCCGAAATGGTTGTCCACATAGGAGGCCAGATGAGCCTCCTTGAGCAGGGTCTTGACCCCGAATGGGGGAGGAGTCAGCCAGCTGGGGGCTGCCAAGGTGCCTGGGAATCGGGACAGGCCATACCAGCCAAGCCTTGCACGGCTTCATTATTTACAGTGCAGAAATGGGTATTGGTGGCTGAGGGACTCTTCACGGTGAGCACATGGCGGCCGGTGGGCTCCGGGGATTCATCTGGCTCAAATTTTCATAATTGGACTCCTGGGCCTGGGACCTGTGGACAGGAGAAAGTTGAATGGCCACCCAAGACAGGTAAGAGGTCCCCAACTGCCCAAACTATATGCCAGCAGTGGGCCAAGGAGAGGAGACATTCTGGGAAGCAGTGTGGCTGGAACTGGCAGGGCTTAGAGATGAATGGCGTCGGAGGCTGGGCAGAGTCAGGAATAGGGAGGGGCTCCCAAAGGCCAGGGCAGCCCAGACCATAGAGTGGCTATCTCTGTCTGAGGCCTCAAGACTGGCTGCATGTCCCTGACCTACAAATCAGAATCTCCAGGCCTGGCTTCCTGGGCACCAAATGCTTTCCTGATTTCCCCTAGGACATCTCAGTGGGAATCTCAAATCTCAATGTCCACTGTGCTATGCATGGCCCTCACACCCGCCCCAGTCTCTTCTCTTGTCTTTATCTCAGGAAGTGGGACCCAGGGCTCAGGCTCCCAACCTGGGCTCCCTCCCACATTGTGTGCTGCCCATTGGGCCCTTGGGCAAGCCCTGCCTCCTATCTACCCACCTCCCCACTGCCACCCCTGCACCTTTGTCCAAGCAGCCAAGCCAGCCTCAGCCTTGCCAACGACCTGCACCCAAGTCTCCTGGGCCAGCTTGTCCTGATGGGGCCACTCGTCTGCTTAAAACCATTCAGTGACTTCCCATTGCACCCACAATAACCCCCACGCCTTTCCTGCCTTCCTCCTGCCCACCCTGCGGAAATGCCTGCCTCCTTTCTGGGCCTTGCCTGAGCCTTTCTACTTGCCTTTTCCTCTCCCGGGCTGCCCCCACTGCCCCTGTCTTACATCCACACTCCAGTGGGGCTTGCTCTCTGGAACTCCACCCCTCACCTGCCCAGGCCTCGGCCTCCATCCTCAGGTCCCCTCAATGTCATGTCCTCCGAGAGAACTTGATCTAAAGCAGCCTCAGCCCAGCAGCAGGCCCCCTCCCCAGGGGATCTGCCACATCGTGTGTCCATTTCCTTCACAGCTCTTACTTTACAATGTCAGGTGGCCTGTTTCCGTATTTATTAAAATTTTCCACAATAGGATGTGAGTTCTGTGAGGTCAGGGATATTGCTGTGTCTTTAGTACTAGTGCCTGGTACACAGTAGTTACTCAGTTAAATAACTGAACAACAGTTGGCTTTCAGATTCAGGGGCATTGGTGCGACAGTAAATCAGCAAACAGGGACACAGGACAGGTTGTGGGGCTGTGGACAGATCGACAGGCAGCTGATGAGTGGGGCCACCAGCAGTGTGGCACCTCCAGCCTTCAGGGCACAGGTGGGTGGAATTATGGGAGTGCCTGGGCTCCTTCTCCCACTCCTACCCTCCGCCAGGATCAGGCACAGCCTGTCCAGGGTCTATGAATTGAATTCTTTCTCCTTCAACACCAGCTTTCACATGGGTGGATGCCACAGAAGAGGAGAGTAATGACCCAAGAGTCAGTGATTTCCTAGGGGTCCCTGGGCCCCTCACCTAGGCTCTCAGAAACTCTAGAAATTTTGTTTGCAGAGTGCCGGGAGGGAACGGGGATGAGTGTCCCCAGTGTGGCTTTTGTGTGAATCTGCCTGTTCAAGAATGTGGAGGGGAAACTACAGGAAGAAACAGCCTGGAGTTGTGGGAGAGGAGCAGGTCAGCGAGGCCTGGTCTGTCCAGGGAAGACCTTGGAAGGCTGCAAGAGGGGTGCCTTGGTGGGCTGCAAGGAGGGCCCAGCCCCAGCCCTTTGCCATTTCTTCCTCCTCCTGCCTGGAGCCCCTGGCTGATGGGGACTAGGTGGGTGGGGTGGGGTGGGGTGGAGGCCGGGAGCTCACTTACCGTGGTGGGGTGTCTGGGGTGTTCAGATGCTCTGTGGGAGGGACAGCAAGAGAGCAGGCATGAATCTCCACTGCAGTCTGCAACCTGTGCGCCCACCCCCACCCCATGCCATGTGGAAGGGGTCTCGGGGAAACCACTATTTGTGAAGCAAACAGCAGACTAGCATGGTGTGAAGCTGCACCATGGAACCCTTCTGGGGAGTTAGTGAGGAGAGGGATGGACTGAGGAGAAATCTAGTAAAAAGTCTGTTCTTCTGAGCACCCTGAGCACAAAACTCTTGATGAGTTCCAAGAAAGGGGCAAGAAAGCCATTGTGGCCACAGCAGCAGCCAGGGCTACTATGACAAAGTCTGATCTCACTAGAGTGTGAGGCTAGTGCTATGGACCTGGGAGTTCCGAGGGGCTCCGAGAAGCTCCCTCCCTCTCTGGGGCACAGGGCAGATTTCTGATGCAGATCAGCGACAGCAGTGGTGGCACTCTCAGGACACCCTGCTAGTCAAACCACCATGATCTCTGCTAGGAAGAGCGTTTCCTTGTTTTCCTAGCTCATGCCTACTTACATATTTTTATCTAGCTCTCCCAACACTGCTTGTGTGAAACCTTCTCCAGATGCCGCACCAGAGGGAGGCATACCATCCTCTGGCTTCTGCACACCGGGGGTGGAGGAGAGCCCTTCTCATAGCACATTGCAATGATCTGCCTACCGCTCAGCGCCCACTGCAGGGCAGGGGACCATGCCTTGTTCATCAATGTATTCCTAGCACCCACACAGCACATAGTAGGTCTTCAGAAACGGTGCTATTTAGGAAGGTCTGTAGTCAGAGCCCCTCCAGAGGAATTGTTTGCCGGGTGGTGGTAAAGGGGTGGCTCTAGAGTTAGCGGTGTATGGGTCTCTCTGTCTCTGTGCCAGTATCAAAAGGCAGCTTACTTAACTTCTCTTGAGTCTCAGCTTCCTTATTGCAAAATGGGATTTTTTTCACTCTGGTTACACCTGCTGGGCTTCATGCAGAGAGGAAAGTGCCAGGATGCATAGGGCAAAAAACCGACGTTCTGGTAGTGCCAGGTGGTCAGCCAGGTGGTCTTATCTAAGAAGAGAGCCCTGGCCCGGCCCTTCGCGGCCACCTGAGTCTGGGGCGCACCCACCTGGGCGGCGGCGGGCGACGCCAGCGGCCAGGACCCCGAGCAGCAGCAGCGCCTTGAGGCCGAGCGCGCCGAGCAGGAGGGCTACCGTCGTCGAGGCCCCGCTGGCGCCATGGAAGCGGAACAGGTAGACGCTGGCCTCGGAGCGGCCCAGGCTGTTGGCTGCCGAACACGTGTAGCGGCCGTCGTGGTTCAGTGCAGGCAGTTCGGCGGTCACCAGGTGGCCGTGACCCTGACCCGGGCTCGGCACGGCGGCTGAGCCATTGCCCAGGGCCGGGCCGGACCAGGCGAGGGCGGGCGGCGGCTCCCCTTCGGCAGTGCAGAGCGCACGGAAGGCGTGCGCCGGGCCGGGCAGCACTGAGATGTTGATGATCCGCGGCGCGGCTGCAGGGGAGAAGGCGGGTGACTGTCACCAGCCGCGATCGAGGCGGGGTTGGGGTAGGGCGAGAAAGCGGGTTGCAGTGCGCGAGCGGCGGGCAAAGGCAAGGGCACCCCTCCCCTTGGCCCTTTGGATGCCAGAGCCAGAGGAGTGGGGGCGGGTCGGAAGGGAGGAATGGGCACTTGGGTGCCAGGCTGCCCCAGTCCCGATACAGGTGTGGCCTTGGGCGAACTATTCTATCATGTCTGCTTCTGTTTCTCCGTGTATAAAGTGAGGATCATGATAGCAGTTGCCTTAAGGGGTTGCTGAAAAGATTTGGCAAATTCATGCTTGTGGGGGTTCTTGGACTAGGTCCTGGCCCCCTAGCAAATGCTAAGTGGCCATTATCGTCGCAAAGCAGGGTGGGGGCTAGAGTGGAGAGCCACTGCTCCAGGGACCGGACCCTGGTTCAGGAATCTTTGTATCTCAGGGTCTGGCAAAGTGCTAGGCACTACTGGGTGGGCTCTCTGTGCACCCCTGGGTAGAGGGGTTGCAAGTGTCTTTCAGGGCTGGTAGCACACATCACATTGGCATATTTAGGATTGCCATTCACTTGTCTTTCTCGCCTCTTCGTCTGAGAGCCACTGGGGACAGTCACTCTACGACAGTCACTGCAATGCCTATTCCCGGGCCCACCTCAGCCCTTCTTGGGACCTGTATTCTGCATCTGTGTCAAGTTCCCAGGTGGTCCTAAACTACCCCCAGGTGTGAGATCCCTGGGGTAGAGGAGAGGGCTGGGTCTCGTTGCCCTTCCTGGCGCAGCACAGCGCCTGGCACCTCAAGGCTGGGCAGGCGGGCGGCGGGAAGGGAGGCCCGGGACCCTTTCCCGCGCAGCCTCACCGGTCACGTGCAGCCGGACGCCGTGGCGGCTCTCGTAGCGGTCATGGACGTCGCCGGCGAACTCGACGCGGCAGAAGTAGCGGCGGTCGTCGGCCAGGGCGAGGCGCTCGACGCGCAGCGAGAGGTCGTTGCGGCGCGGGTTGCCCAGCAGCCGGAAGCGGCCGTGCAGGCTCAGCGCCGTCTGGCAGAGCTCGCTGCCTCGCGCCGCAGCGCAGCGGAACACCTGCGGGCCCGCGTAGGGCTCGCCCGCGCGCCAGATGGCAGTAAGCGGCCCGTCGTAGTGGCGGTGCGGGTGAGTGAAGGTGCAGGACAGCACTGCTGCGTCGCCTGCCGCCGCGCTCACCTCGGCTGGCACCTGCATGGACCAGCGCTGCGCTGGCGAGCCTGAGAGCGGGGCAGGCTGTGTCAGGCTCGGGGCCCGGGGGGTCGAGGCTCCCGCACCCGCGGCCTGGAAACCCCACGACCCAGGAAGCGCTCCCCCAACCCCCAGCCTGGAAACCCCAGGACTCAGGGATCGTCCCCCACTTCCAGGGGAGCCGGAACCCCCTCTTGTGACTTGAGGGGCAATTCCTGGTGCCTGCACTCCCAGGGCCTGCACTCCCTCGACTTGGGAGGTGCCTGGATTCCCCACTTTGTTTCCTAACTCACCTGCAGACCGCTTGTCCCCATATTCTTACCCTTAGTTTTTCCCCATCAAAGCCTGTCCTGTGGAAAAACCCTGGGATCCCGTGGTTAAAACAGACTCCCAAGATCTCCGAGATGGTGATAATAATAAAAGCACTTACTGTGCACCTCTGTGTTGAGTAAGTTCTCCGTAGTATCTATTTTAGTTCTCACAAATGAGCCTACAGATAAACACAGTTATCCCCGGGTTACACGTGAATAAACTGAGGCTCAGTTGAGTAACTGAAGTCACACTGCCAGCATGAGGCCAAGCCAGCGATCAGGATCGCCTCACTCCACAGCCTGCGTTCTAGTGCACTAGAGGCTGGGAACTTTGGGGCTCCTCCGAGGACAACAGCACTTCCACTTACAGAGAGGAAACAGCCCCTGCGAGGGGGCAGTGTGTTTGGAAGCTAATGCGTTGAGTTGGTGCAGGAGATTCCTCTAGAATCCAGGTATACCCAAGTGGACTGTGCCCTGACTGGCTTCCCTAGTGCCTGGGCAGGGAGGGAGCTGAGAGACAAGAGAGGTGGGCTGTTTCACTGCCTCCTTGCTCTGTGCAAGCACCTCTGGACACAGTTTCCACATTCCCCACCTTATGAACCATGGATGTGTGGTTGAGCCAAGGTCTGGAAGCAGAGGTCTGCCTCCACCTCACAGAGGGCTGGTGAACTGCAGGGTGTGTGTGGTTGCCTCTGTGTGCTACTTTGGGGGAGAGGGGAGCGTGCCTCAGAGGATCAGGCCAGGGGTGGTGCCTCCCAAGGAGAGAGGGCAGGCTTCTAAGCCTGCCCAACCGGTGCCCCAGGGTGCAGTTCACAAAAGGATCTTTAGAGGAAATAATACAGCAGCCCCTGTGTTTCCAAAGGGCTTTGCAGTTTACACAGCGCTTTCATAGATACCATGTCATGTGACCCTCAAAACACCCAGTGGAGAAAGGCAGGGCAGACATTATTAAAGGTGAGAAAATGAAGGCTCAGATCACACAGGTTGAAGATGGGAGAAATATAGCTTTTCTGACTCCAAGCCCAGTGCTCTTTGCTTTTTGAGGTAATTTAGCCCAATTTGTTCCTTGGGCAGGAGTCCTCTTAGCCCTAGCGCACCGCTGGCAGACCATCCTCCGTGGGAACCATCCATCTATGAATAATCACAGGTCCGGACGTTCCTTCTGCACAGAACCAAAATCTTTCGCCGCCCACAGGACCGCCATTGTTCTCTGGCGTGTGTATATCTCCTTCCCATGATGACCCTATGCAGGGTCTTGTGATGACTATCCTGGACCCATCGAGCCTTCTCTTTTCTGGTGGAAAAATCCCAGTCCCTCCCCTGGCCCTCCTCATCCTCACTGTCCTCTTCCTTCATTGTAGTGTCCTGAGCCTGGGGGCTCCAGGTGTGTGCTGGACCTGCAGTGTTCCGAGTCCCATCGTGCTGCCCTGGGCTGTGGGAGCTGTACCTGGAAAAAATCCCACTGTGTGTTCATGCCCAGCTTGCCATCAAGTAGAAGTGTTACCGGATGGTTCAGTTCCAGGTTCTTGGTGCCACAAACAATTGGACGTGACAGAAATAGCAAAGCAAAGCAGGAAGAGTGTATGAAGTACAGTATCACACCCTTGGAGTGGGAGAGCGACTGACCTCTATGAAATGAGATTAGCACCAGTTTGTTACGTTTCATGGCCTTTTATGTTTTTTTCCCTTCTCTTCCTGGGCTGCCTAATCTCTAGCCAGCGTCTGCCTTTTGATTGATAGGCTGCTTAATTACTTTGGCCCTTGTGCGCTTGTGTGTCACCTCCATCCCACAATTTTAAGTACATGCATGAGATGCAGTCCATATGCATGAACCTTAAATAGCTAATTACCATACAGGGTCATTTTAAGTATACCTTTTCTCTCTAAAGCCCATGCTTATCTCTGAGAAGCTTACCTTTACTGGTCTGGTCTGGATCTTGCCGGCCATGGGGCTCTTACTTGCTTATTTCCCTTTTGTTTTGGCTGCTCAACTTCTGCTTCTTCTCTTGCTTCTTGCTCACCTGCCCCTTCACATTGCTTCTGCTCCTACTCATTCCAGCCTGTATCCAACCTCCAATTCCCTCTACTATTCTCCTGCCTCAAAACTACAAGTTCTTTTTTCATACAACCTGCTTTTAAGCCTAATCTCTCTCTTATTTTTTTTTTTCTGGACAAACGTCATTACATTTTTGAACCCGAGTGGAGGACCTAACATTTTATCTCTAGAAAGAGCTTCTTTGTTCAGTTGTTAATCATCAAAGAACCTTGTTCCATATTTGAGAGACCCTGTCTGAAGGATTGGCTGGTTCAGTCACTACTTCTAGCTGCAGAAAGCACCTATCCAATCTTGAGGCTGAGCCCCAGCCTTAGTTCCCTGCTATTTCCCACTTTCTGTGACCTCAGCCTCCTCTGACCTCATGCATCTTGTGGGCATCACAGAGGCAGGCACAGATTCCCCACATATTATTCGCTATTGTGCATTCATCAATTCAGGAAACATGTATTGGACACTTCTCCACTTTATGCCAGGCACTAGGGTATGAGCTGTGGTGACAAAGGTGGACAGGATATCTTATCAGCCTGCTGGGGCTCATGGCTTAGAAAGGGAGACAGATTTGTAGGGACATAATTACACTACAGTTTGCCAGGTGCCGTAAAGATGGGCATGAACAATATCCCTTCTGTCTGAACATGGCTTTTGGCCCATGTCACTCACCAGCTCCTCCTCTTCATCCTTAGGGCTCCACTGAGTCTTTCCTACAGCAGGGGGACTTCCCAGAGCCCCAACCCTAGGGCTGGCCTCCCTCCCCTGTGCCCCAGAGCTGGCATAGGTACTTCCTCAGTATAAGCATTGCCTTTGAACTGTGTGTCTTGCCCAGACACACAGAAGCTCTGGCAGGCCAGAGACCACATCTATCCGGTTCTGTTTGTGTTGCTGTTGCTCATCATGGTACCTGCCTCCTAGTCACTGACATTGGATTGATTTGCCATGTGAGAGCAGAAGGGTGGGTGTCCAGGCTGACAGGAGAGGGTAGGGGTGGTTAGAGTAGGGGTGGATTAGGCAGACAGGGATTAGAGAACCCTTGAGAGAGGCGATGTTACTTCAGCAGAGCCTTGAGAAAGGGAGGGGACTGCATGATGTCTTGAGGTAGCATTGTAGACAAAGGGAACAGCAGAGCAAAGCCACAAGGCATGGACATCAATCAGCATAGAGGTTGCCAGGCATGAAGGCATAATGAGGCCAGAGCACACAGTACTTTGGGGAGTCCTCATCTCATTAAAAAACAATACTCTGTCATGTGTCATGTTTCCATGGATTCATGGTTTTTTTCTGTATCTCTACTTATCTTGGTTAATTTGTTCACCTCTGTATCAATACAGCATGCCATGTTCTTCATTACTACAGTGTTCTAATGAATCTGGATGGTTCCCCACCTTTTCCCTCTTATTCAGTTCTATATATCTATATCTCGGTTTTTGCCCTTTTATAGAAATTTGTTTATGAACTAACAACAACAGCAACAATAACGACAGCAGTAAACTCTTTTTGAGAATTTGCTTGGTTTGCATTAAATCTGTACATCTCATTTAAAATGCACAAGAGCCTGGGCGCAGTGGCTCATGCCTGTAATTCCAGCACTTTGGGAGACCAAGGCAGGCAGATCACTAGAAGTCAGGAGTTCCAGACCAGCCTGGCTAACATGGTGAAACCTCCTCTCTACTAAAAATACAAAAATTAGCCAGGCATGGTGATGGTCACCTGTAATCCCTATGCGGGAGGCTGAGGCATGAGAATTGCTTGAGCCCAGGAGGCAGAGGTTGCAGTGAGCTGAGATTGCACCACTGTACTCCAGCCTGGGCAACAGAGCAAGACTCTGTCTCAAATAATAATAATAATAATAAATAAAAATAAAATGCACAACAACCTCATCAGGTGCTATCATTAGCTCCCTCTTAGAGAAGGGGAAACTGGGGCTTGCAGAACCGCAGCAACTTGGTGAAGTCACAGAGCCAAGGCTTAACCCTGGGTAGTTTTGCCTCCTTTGTTCAAATGATTTTTACCTTTACCTGTATGCTCCAGTGACCAAGGACAACAGCCAATTTTGAAAATGTCCTAAAGTGTGCTACAAATGGCAGGTCTGGGCCCCTCACTCCCTGGTGAGCTTTGCTCTAGGAGCAGAATGGGAACACAGAGGCTCTTTCACCAAGGGTTACGATCTTGGCTGACATTAGGAAGAGATTTATGCTTCCTGTTTACCTGCTGAATGGGATTCAAAGAAGTGGGCACTTGGACTCCCGCTTACACAGAGACCTTTGGATGAGGCTGCCCAGAGGACTCAGGGCGAGGGTAGGAAGGACTCAGCAGGATTTGCCCAGGGAAAAAATGCATTTGCTTTGGCTGGAATTGAAGCTCCCCAGCATCCTGTGACATTTACAGTTCCCTCTGGCAGCTTATGCCTGTCTGCTAAGACAGGGGAGGGAGGATTCCTGAACTGGAATCATGGCTCCTTACTGTAGGGTCTCTAATCTCTCTGCTTTATCTCTGTCAACCTTCAGGGGCCATCAGGAGACCCACATTCTTCCTGTTGTCCAAAACACCCTCCCTCAACGGTGGGCATAGTGTTTGGCGGGAAGCATGCTAGCTTGGCATAGCCGGGTTTATGGCGGGAAGCATGCTAGCTTGGCATAGCCGGGTTTATGGCGGGAAGCATGCTAGCTTTGGCATAGCCGGGTGTATGGCGGGAAGCATGCTAGCTTTGGCATAGCCGGACGTAGGTGGCAATTCCACCTCTGGGCATTCTTCATCAGAATTTTATCAAGCACCCAATCTGTGCCTGGCATGTCCTAGGCTCCTTCACTTGCTGGGTGATCTTTGGACAAGTTACATAATATCCCGGGTCTCAGGGTCCTCTGCTGCAAAATGGGGAACATAGTACCTTCCACATAGGATTGAGGATTGAATGAAACCACATATGTAGAGCACCGAAAACAGTGCCTCACACACAGCAAATGCTCCATATGTGTTAGTTCCCTTCCCTCACTAGTCCTGTACAGGGAGTGTGAACAGAAGGTGGTGGAGAAATGTTCAGGGTGATACTACAGGAGGTTAAGATGTTGGGCTGGGCACGGTGGCTCAGGCCTGTAATCCCAGCACTTTGGGAGGCCGAGGCAGGTGGATCACCCGAGGTCAGGAGTTCAAGACCAACCTGGTGGTGAATCCCTGCCTCAACTAAAAATACAAAAATTAGCTGGGCACGATGGTGCACGCCTATAATCCCAGCCACTCGGGAGGCTAAGGCAGGAGAACTGCTTGAACCCGGGAGGTGGAGGCTGCAGTGAGCCGAGATTGCTCTGGAGTCCACTGTACTCCAGCCTGGGCAACAAGAGCGAAACTGCCAAAAAAAAAAAAAAAAAAAAAAAAAAAAAAAAAAGATGTCAGTACCTGGACACTATACCATTTGCAGCTCAGTTCAGCATATTGGACCAACTGAAGTATAATTGCCCAGTCCTTGTCCTTAACTCACCTGGAATTTCTTCATTTATTCATTCATGTATTCACTCAATAGGTATTTATTGAGAGTTTACCATGTGCTAGAGACTCTGCTGGGTGCTGGGGATACAGTTGCAGTGGCAATTAACAGCCTCCTCCTTATGTTGACAGTCTGGCCATTGCTCAGCCACTATTTGTTTTTTAATTTATGCACAATTCTAACACACTTACTTGGTTTCGCAGCCCAGGGACATGAAAATTGAAAAGCTAGAACGTGGTTACTGTTTGTAGACTCTTGGAAAGCAGCAAGAAATGAGAGTTGACATTCAATGAGGAAGGAAAGTTTCAGTAAAAAATAATGGAAAGACAGCTTAGGCAGAAATGATAAATGTACAGTGTCAAAGGGACTATTTGGAGAAGGAGTGAACCCAGAAGCCTTTGAACCATCACACACTGCAGCAGGCGAGTGTAGTAGGTGCACACAGAGATGACCCGAGGCACCATGGAGGGGTTCACTGCCGCAAGAGGCATCCTGCTTTAGTGGCATGCCCTTCAGAGTGGGTGTCAGGGGTCTGTCCCGGGCTCCAGCCCTAGCTCTAATGCTGACTTTGGGACCTTAGGCAAGTCGCCATAACTCTCTGGCACCAGTAGTCTCATCCATGAGTTGATAACTCTAGATGTTTACTAAGGTGACATTAAATTCTAAAAATCTATGTCTGAAAATGATACTTGGATAAAAATGACAGGAAAGCACATAAAACATTTTAGAAAAATGTCTAGCTGGCCAGGCGTGGTGGCTCACACCTGTAATCCCAGCATTTTGGGAGGCTGAGGCAGGCAGATCACAAGGTCAGGAGTTCAAGACCAGCCTGGCCAATATGGTGAAACTCCATCTCTACTAAAAGTACAAAAAAAAAAAAAAAAAAAAAAAAAAAATTAGCCTGGCACGGCAGTGGGCGCCTGTAGTTCCAGCTATTTGGGAGGCTGAGGCAGGAGAATTGCTTGAACCTGGGAGGTGGAGGTTGCTGTGAGCTGAGATAGTGCCACTGCACTGCAGCCTGGGTGACGGAGTGAGACTCAGTCTCAAAAAAAAAAAAAAAAAAAAAGGAAAAAGAAAAGAAAGAAAGAAAAATATCTAGCTAAAATAAATCAAAGGACTTTTAGGTATTCAGAAAACCGACTTGGAAAAGTTACTTGGAAAGAAGCATCCATGCCTTGATGGCCTTTCATAGTGAAATCCCCCTGTAGCTCCCTTCATGCCTCCTGGCAGTGACCCATCTAAAGGAGGACGGATTGGGGTTGCAGCATTGGGCATTAGCTCTCACATCATTGTAATCATGATTTCACTAGGGAGTAGTTGACTGATGCCAAACTTACTCTCCCAAAGCCCCTATACCTGTGGTGACAGAGTAGGCAGAGAGCTCCAGGGAGACAGAAACAGAGCTGGGGAGCCTACACCAGGAGAAGCTGCAATTGGATAGGGTCGGAAACAGAAACCTTGGTTTCGCCACAGCTGACCAAAGATTTCCACCAGTTTCTTGGTAAGGAAGAAAGCAAAGCGGGAATTCGCACGGGAACCTCTGTGTAGATCTTTTGTGGGCGTTGTTACACACTTCTGTTTACTAGAGAGAAAGCTGCTTGTTGGTTTCATGGCGGAGCACGGGTCACTTGCTGTCTGTGGAGGTTTTACTAATGCCTGGAATTAAAGACCCTCTCCAGGGTGTCACTGACAGGAAAGTGAGTCCTGTGGTAGTCGTGGTGGAATAATGGCCAGATGGGGTACCCTTACAGAATGGCACTTTAACAAGAATTAGGTCTGCTGGGGTGGGCTTTATGTGACATGGATTTTGAGGGGGTAAGGGAAGGATGGAGCCAGGGGGGCCAGTCACTGTAGGAAGACCACGCCTCCAGGAGGGACAGCGTTGTGGCCCTCAGAGCTCGAGTCCCTCAGACGTCTGTTGTGCCCTTGCCCCCACCACATGGCTGACATTACCAGCTGACAAGTGGCCAATTTGAGGAGCCCAACAATCTGGGAGGGGCTACCCTCCTTGAGGGCACCTGGGCATGCTAACGGGTGCTCCCGGAGAGTGGCTCTGGGGGTGGAACTTCCAGCATTGTGGCACCTGGAGGGCCAGGAGAGGGCATTTTGGGGGCAAGGAGAGATACTCCCGTTGGCTGTCGACCTCACCCATAGGTATGTAGGTGGAGCTGAGGCTTTTTGCAGCTCAGCCCCTCCCCTCCCACCCCTCAGTTTGCTCCCTGCAAATCTTTCTCTGGGCTTGCAGGTTGTCAACATAGGTTATCAGCAGAGAAAGGGCAAGAATGGGGTGGAGATCAGAGAGCAGAGGAGGGAGAAGAAGCAGAAATTCCAACCATCAGCACAAACCAGACCCTGAAGGTTCCCGGGAAGGGATGAGGTATGAGTAGTGAGTGAAAAGCCAGCTGGTCTCCATCTGCCTCAGGGTTATCTGGCTTCCCCTTTAACTCATGCCTCTGCCGCAGGCTGACTGTGGCGTGGGTGTGGCCCTGCTTACCTGAGCTGATGGAGAGGCAGGGCCACAGGCGGACCCTGCCGTGGGGCCTGTGCCCACCTCAGGGTGCTGCTCTTCAGAGGCCCGATGTAGCCTGTCTCTGCTGGTGCCCCCACCCCCTGCCCAGCCTCCATAGTGGGCCCTGTTCCTTCATTCCTCCCCTTCCCGCCCTAGATAGGACATCCTGAGTCCAAGCAAACTGCTCACAACAACCACTGGGAGAGAAGCACCCCAGCTCATTAAAGCCCCCCATTTCCTCCTGGGCTGTGACACCAGCCCATCTCCTCTGGTTCTGACCTTTCCCTGCGTCCCGAATGAACACTCCTGCATCTTTGGGTGACCGTTGCCATTTGTCTTGCCATTTGGGTTTGTTTTTCTGCAGCAGTTCAGAACTAGTGAAGTAAATCGCTCTCCACACCAGGCTTCGCCCAGGCTCCCTGCCACTGCAGGAGGGTGTGGGAGAAGTGGGCGCACACTCAGAAGCCTCTGGTTCCCATTTGGGCTCCAGCAGTCACTGAACCCCCGATGAGCCTCACTTGCAAGGCTGTGCTGAAGAGTAAATAAACTGTTTGTCACAGGCCTGGCACAAAGGGTCCTGAAGATGACAGCGGTTGTGGTTGTGACACTTGCCTGTCTCAGGCTTGAGGACCACCTGAGGACTTGTCCAAGGTTACCTGGGTGGTTGGAGCTCCCAGGCCAGTGTTCTTCCCCCTGCCTCACATTCCCTGGCATCTCCAGCTTCTTAAAAGCAGATATGGGGGGAGATGAGGGAGGACAAGGGAGGCTATGTGGGGAGCCCCTGGGAGATTAGGGGCTGCTGGGCACTGGGTGTCGAGTACAGGAATCTCCTGCCTACAGGGGAGGACATGGAAAGTGGAAGGGGCCTTTCTGGGACAAATGATTCCCACTTTTCTCTCAGCAAGGGGCTGTTCTGGGCCAGGGAAGGGACCATGACTTGCGGGCCCGCGTTGGCACAGGCGTCTGCTCACAGAACCTCTGGTGCACACATGGTGGTGGGGCAGAGCCTGCTCCTCAGGCCTCTTGCCCAGGCCATGGCCTGGACGTCATCCGGCTGAGCCACAAGGAGAGGCTCCCAAGAGAAGGGCAGCCAGAAGAGCATCAGGAAGTGGGGGCCTGGACCACCCTGGTTTTAACTGTGAAGCAGCTGCTGTTTGTAAGGAAAACGACTTTCTGCAGCTGAGTTGGCTCACGTGAGTGTCTTGGCTGCACTCAGTAATCTCAACAGAGCAGGTGTGCGGTTTGGCGTTTGTTTTTGAACATGTGACTCCACAGCCCGTGCTTCCTCTAAATCCTTTGTCTCTTGCTGATTCATAGCAGCTGACCCGTAGCAGGAGAAAAAAAAATATCTCCCTAAAATCCCCAAAGCCTCGGCTCTCTTGAAACAGTGTGACTTTGGCAAGGTTTCATGGCCATTTATCGAGCAGCCACTGAGGGCAAGGAGCTGTGCTGGGGGCCTTTGATGTAGTGTCTAATGAACCTCCCCAGCACCTCTTCAAGGTGGCAGGGACCCCAGTTTACAGGGACTCAAGAAAGGTAGGCAGCCTGCCCAAGGCCATGCAGCCAGTAAAAAGCAGAGGCGAGCTTCAGACCTTCCCTACTGCCAACACCTACACCCTCAACCCCTCTCCCATCAGCCACTCAGGTCTGACCACTGTCTCAGTGGGACCCAACCCTAAATCATCCCTAAAAGATGGCTAAGTTAGGTTAACTTGGGAAAAGATAGCTCCTTCCCTGTCAGTGCCCACCAAGGGTCCATGGCTGTGTGGGGTGGGATAGTGGGGGGCCCAGCCAAAAGCCCCACACACCTGGGTTCAAATCCCAGCTCCACCCCTGCCACTTGCCAAACCTCTCTGGGCCCCATGTTCTTCATCTGTGAAAAAGGAATGTTTCATAGGGAAGAGTTCCTTTCTCTGCTGGGTGTGGTGGCTCACGCCTGTAATCTCAGCACTTTGGGAGGCCAAGGCGGGCTGATCACTTGAGGTCAGAAATTCGAGACCAGGCTGGACAACATGGTGAAATTCTGTCTCTACTAAAAACGTAAAAAGTTAGCCGGGCGTGGTGGCACACACTTGTAATCCCAGCTACTTGGGAGGCTGAGGCACAAGAATCACTTGAACCTGGGAGGCAGAGTTTGCAATGAGCTGAGATTGTGCCACTGCTCTCCAGCCTGGGTGACAGTGGGACTCTGTCTCCAAAACAAACAAACAAACAAAGTTCCTTTCTCATAGGGTTATGAGGCTTATGTGAGTTACTAAAGTGCCCAGCACGTGGTGAGAGCTGTGCAGAGGTTTGCTGTTACTGCCCAAACCAGCCCCGAGCTGGACTCCAGTCTGAGTGCAACGCTGGAGGAGAGGGCAAAGGGGTCTAAGGTATGGGAGTTTATCATCCAGTTGTGGAGCCAGGCCCCCATACAGGGAACGTTGACTTACAGCTCTGGACACCATGATGTCAGCGTGTGGCCTGTGATGGCCGAGCATACAGTGGCATGGATGCTGAGTCCTAGGATGGGGATGGGGGAAGGACTGGGATCTGGAGAGAGGGGCTCTGAGGATTGCCTTTGCCATTAATCCCAGGTGCCCTCAACTGCATCGAGCATGAGAATCACCCAAGAAGGTGGTGAAAACTCAGATTCCTGGGCTTGCTGCCTGGTACTCTGATTCTGCAGGTCTGAGGTGGAGCCAAAGAACCTGCATTTTAGCAAATGCCCTCCCCTAACCCCGGGAATTCTGATGCAGATGGCCCCTGTGCCCTTTGAAACACTGTTCCCAGGATACCAAGTCACTGAGCTAAGTGACTGATGACACTGTTGCTTAAACCTGCCAGAGTTCCCACTCACCCATTGGGATTCCTGCTGGGAGGGCCTCTATCCCTCAATATATCCCCCACATGAAATCACCCCCTTCCATGCACAAGCATCATCTCCAAACGCCCATGTGCTCCCCTCCCTTCTTCCTCAGGCTGTGCCCATCAAAACACATGACACTTGGGTGACAGCAGCACATGAAGCTTGTTCAGAGCCTGTCATGTCCTCTCTGTACCTGGCCTATTGTCCTCTGGATCCTCGAAGGAATGAGTGGGACAAGTGGCCTTTATATAGGCAGCCACCCTGAGACCAGAGACGTGGGGTGCCTGCCTCAAGTCACCTGAAATCCAAGACAAAGCACTGATTTGAACTTCTGGTTTCTGGCACCACAGGCCCCAAGCTCAGCTCTTCCTCCTCTACAGGCCTGGAGGCCCTGTGCATACGCACTTCCCGCTTTCCAGGGGAGACTGTACCTAAGACACCGTCAGAATCTATTCTGTCCCGAGCATGGGCCAGAGAGAGTAGCAGACACTCACCTGTCGGGAGGACACACGCCAAGCAGGCCAGCAGCCGGATGGACCTTTCCATGCTGTGAGCATCTGAACATCCCAGGCCAGACCCACTCTTGGCCCCCTCCCCAGTGAGGGCCCTCCCAGGTGTGGTGGGGGAAAGAAGGGGATGGGCAGGGCGCCCAGATCTGCAGGTCCCTGTGGGCTCTGTGGGAGCTGGAGGAACTGGGGAGAGGCAGCCTGGCAGCCTGATCATTCAAGCCCCGTGGAGTTTAGTCATGTGGAAAACCAAGAGGGGAACCACTGGGATGATTTTCCAGGACAGGAAACAGGAAAGAGGATGGGAAAGAAACAGGGCCATTTCCTGTGACTGCCCTCCCCTCACAGAAAACTGTTGTTATATGCTGTTTATATGTCGCTCACCCTTCCTTCCTTCCTTCCTTCCTTCCTTCCTTCCTTCCTTCCTTCCTTCCTTCCTTCCTTCCTTCCTTTCTTCCCTCCTTCCTTCCTTCCTTCTTTCCTTCTTTCGTTCCTGCCTGCCTGCCTCTCCCTCCCTCCTTTCCTTCCTCCCTCTCTTCCTCCGTTTCTCCCTTCCTTCTTTCTTCCATCCCTTCCTCCCTTCTCCTCTTCCTTTTTTCCTTCCCTTATCCCTCCCTCCCTCCCTCCCTTCTCAAAGCTTAGGCTAGGTCTCCGGGCCTGGTTAAGAATGCACAGGGCAGATACACAGATGTTTGCTCTTTGAGCAGTTGACCCAACTGTAGAGCAGTTTCTCCCTTAGACAGTGACTTGACACCCCTGCTAGCCACCTCCCTGTCCTTCTGCCCCCTTTCCTCGGTACTTGGGGGTCTTCCTAGTCTCTTGAACCTGCAGACCCATTTCTTCAGCTGCTTGCAGACTTCTCCACCTCAACATGCCCACAGAGCCTGTTACCATACTCTCTCTGCCTTCTCTTGTCCCCAAGCTTCTGGGTTCTGTGATTCATTGGATGGCAGCATTATCCTTCCAGGAAAGCTGAGCCAGAAATGCACAAGTCCCCCTTGACACCATCTCCTCTTCACCACACACAGCCAGTCCCGTGTTCCATTCCTCCTCCTTCCTTGGGCTGTCCCTGCTTTGCCTCAGGCTGTATCCCTTCTCATGAGACACCTTCAACTTCTCGGTCACCCTCTGCAAGCACAGTGACTTTTGAAAACAATGAAATTGGTAATTTCTCTTCCCTACTTAAAACACTTTCATGACATTTCATTGTTCTCTCTTAAAGTTTCAACTGTCACGCCTGTAATCCCAGCACTTTGGGAGGCCAAGGTGGGCGGATCATGAGGTCAGGAGATCGAGACCATCCTGGTTAACACAGTGAAACCCCATCTCTAATAAAAATACAAAATATTAGCCAGGCGTGGTGGCGGGCACCTGTAGTCCCGGCTACTTGGGAGGCTGAGGCAGGAGAATGGCATGAAGCCGGGAGGCAGAGCTTGCAGTGAGCTGAGATCACATCACTGCACTCTAGCCTGGGCAACAGAGTGAGACTCCGTCTCAAAAGTAAAAAAAAAGTTCCGACTGGAGATCAACACAGGAGGCCCTTCAGGTTCAGGACCCAGGCCAGGGGCTGGTCTACTGTCTGTGCCTCCCCCTCCCTCACCTGCCCCCACCCAACCACAGTTCCCAAGCCATCTTTGCACCTGTGGTCTTCCCAACCCTTTCTCATCCTCTGGGTCAGCTCCTTCTTAACCCTCAGTCCTCAGTATCATCTCTGCCTGCAATTACATTATGCACTTATTTGTTTTCTTGTTTATTTTTCCTCTCTTCCCCCAGACATAAGGTCTAGGTGCTCAGCACTAGTTGCCGTGTGATTCTTACCTAGAATCACATGGGATGCCTAGCGCCACTTGGCATCCCATAGGTGCTGGAGAGGTATTTGAAAGAATGCAGGGGCATTTGCTCCCTGTGTGCGGCCCTCCTTCCTTGCACGTGCTGTGCTGTGTTATCATCTGTTTGCTGGTCTGCTGTATCGCCTTTCCTACCTACCCTCCTTTTCCTGAGCTGTAATTATGGAGGAGAGAACCGTGTTTCTGATCTGTATCACAGGACTTTATGTAGACTAGCAATTAGAAAAATCAATTAGATGAATAAAATAAAATAATAAAATAACAAAATAAAAATAATATTCTCAGGAAGATACTTGAAACTCGCTCACCCTCAGTGTAAATGGCCGAAGGTTGCCAGGAGTATGACTCCATTCTCCCAGGGTGATGCAGTGGTCAAGGGTTCACAGTTGTATATTGGGGTTAAGGAAATACAGCTTTACCGATGGAATGCCAAGTGTCATTGAACTGGTGAGAGAGGTAATTTAGGGACAAGGGGTCCCAATTCTTCTAGGAAAGCTCAAGTTGCCTCTTAGATCTTCCAATACCACCTCCGCACTGTGGCTGTCAGAGTGAATCTGCTAAAGTGAAAATCTGATCATGCCCCCCTCACTCTCATCTCAGGTGTCTCCAGAGGTTCCTTAAAACCTCAGTATCAAGCTCAAATTCCTAAATTTGTTGTTAAAGCAACTCCCACCCACCTTCTGTACTGTTCCTTCTGCCTGGAGTACCCCCACTCCCACCCCATTGAATCTCAGTAACTCCTAGCTTGTTGTTCAAAACTCATTCCCATGGTTGCCTCTCCTAGGAAGTCTTCCTTGGAAGCCCAGTCTCATCTAGCTTCCCACCTGTGTGTTTTTCCACAGTTCTCTGTACAACCTCTACCCCTGGGTATATCCCTTGACCTAGGATCTTTGATATTTTTGTCTATCTTTCCTCTAGACTTCAGGGAACTTGGGGATGTGGCTGTGACTTTACCTCTCCCTCACCAAGCACAGGGCCAAACCATAGGGGGTACCTAATAACTAGTCCTGGAAAGCATGAATGCATCAGTGAAAGGACACCCCACTTGCAGCCTGATTATATTCTGTCTCGATTTATTTTCCGGTTGTTTCTTGGGCTAATCTGTTTTCTCTGATTGGATTATAAATTCTTCAAGGAGAGATATAGATAATATATATTCTTTTTAAAATCTTTAATTTTTAATTGTTTTTAATTAAAAACATTTTAATTGACACATAATATTTGTTCACATTTATGGGGTACATAGTGATTTTTTTGATATGTACAATGTCTAGTGACCGCATCAGGGCTATTAGCATATCCATCATCTTAAACATTTATCATTTCTTTGTGTTGGGAACCTTCAATATCCTTCTTCTAGCTATTTGAAACTATATACGCATATTATTGTTAACTATAGTCATCCTACAGTGCTATAGAACACTAGAATTTATTCCTCCTATCTAGCTGTAAATTTGTATCTTTTAATAAATCTTTCTCTATCCTCTCCTTTCCCTACCCTTCCCAAACTCTAGTATCCTCTGTTCTACTTTTTATTTCTATGAGATCAACTTTTTTTAGCTTCTGCATATGAGTGAGAACATGCAGTATTTCACTTTTTGTTTCTGGCTTATTTCACTTAATGTCCTCCAGGTCTATCTCTGTTGCCACGAATAACAGGATTTCATTCTTTTTTTTAAAAAATGGCTGAATAGTATTACGTTGTGTATACCACATATTCTTTCTCCATTCCTCTGATGTTGGACACCCAGGTTGATTCTATATCTTGGCTCTTGTGAATAGTGCTGCCAGAAACATGGGAGTGAAGATGTCTTTTTCATATACTGAGTTTCTTTTCTTTGGATAAATGGCCCCTACTGGGATTGCTGAATCATATAGTAGTTCTATTTGTAGTTTTCTTGAGGAACCTCTATATTCTTCTCTATAGTGGCTTCACTATATGTTATTTTTTTTTGTACCTTTGGTAATAGCTATTCTAACAAGGGTGAAATGATATCTCATTGTGGTTTTGATTTGCATTTCCCTCATGATTAGTGATGTCAAGCATTTGTTCATATAGCTGTTGGCCATTTGTATGTCTTTTTTTTTTTTTTTTTTGAGACAGAGTCTCGCTCTGTTGCTCAGGCTGGAGTGTAGTGGCCGGATCTCAGCTCACTGCAAGCTCTGCCTCCCGGGTTTACGCCATTCTCCTGCCTCAGCCCCCCCCCCCCCCGCCCCCACCCAGTAGCTGGGACTACAGGCGCCCGTCACCTTGCCCAGCTAGTTTTTTGTATTTTTTAGTAGAGATGGGATTTCACTGTGTTAGCCAGGATGGTCTCGATCTCCTGACCTCCTGATCCGCCTGTCTTGGCCTCCCAAAGTGCTGGGATTACAGGCTTGAGCCACCGCAGCCGGCTGTATGTCTTCTTTTGAGAAATATCTGTTCAGATCATTTGCCTATTTTAAATTGCATTGTTTGTTTTGTTGCTGTTGAGGTATTTGAGTTCCTTATATATTCTGGATATTAACCCCTTGTAGAGGATGAAAAGTTTGTAAATATTTACTCCCATTCTACAGGTTGTGTTTTCACTATGCTGATTACTTCCTTTGCTATGCAGAAGGTTTTTAGTTTGATATAATTTCCTTTCTTTATTTTTGCTTTTGTTGCCTGTGTTTTTGAGGTCTTACTCATTAAATCTTTCCCTAGATGTATGCCCTGATGTGTTTCCCCTATGTTTTCTTCTAGTGTTTTATAGCTTCGGGTTTTACATTTAGGTTAGATATTCTCATATAAAATGCCTTCTCTTTTTTGTCTTAGGCACCCTGTGATAAATTAGTATATATTCATTCATTAATTTGATTCCTAATCTTACTGATTTTAAAACAATTCCACATACAGCAACTTGGCATAAGGAGGATAAAGCTAGTTTGTTTTAGATATCCTCGGCACTGCCCCACATTGCTGCGTTATAGTGCATGCACAGATTGCTCACAGTGCTGCAGAGAGCACAGGAAACACATGTTATGTTCTCAGAGAACATAAACTCCATTCTCCATAAATACTGCTTAGCTGATAGTCATCAATCAGAAAATCGCTCTCATTCCTTGATGCTTTTTTCTTCACAACGTGTTTTCACATCCATGAGTGTGTCCTACCCTTATAGTATTTCTGGGAAGTGAGCAGAATAGAAATTATTTATCTGCATTTGACAAATGTATACAATGAAATACTGTGGAAGCAGTCTCTGAACTTTATGAGATGATCCCTGGCTTTCACTGGTTCTTTTCTTGACTCTCATATACCTCATATACGTTGTCTCAGGGGACTAGTATTTAGGGCCTTGGTAACAAGTCTTTCCCCAACAGATTCTCAAACAGGTAAGAATATATGGATCAGGAGCCATTGTGATTTGTATTCCCCATGAGATCGTGCAGTATACAGCCTGCACAAGGTTATGTGACAATCCCGTGTGAATGTTGGGGAAAAGGTAAGGAAGGGTTGGAACATGAAACCAGGATTGTTTCTGGGGAGCTTAAGGGCCTGTCTCAGCCACCTGCCACTTGTAACCAGGTTTGATTGGATGAAGATGAACCCCCAGCTGGCCCAGGTCAGTGGAACAGGGGCATCAACCTCAGCAGCAGCAGGTGGCCATGTAGCAGCAAGGAGGAATGGCAGAAGAAGCCTGCAGGAATCTCCATTGGGAGGATGCAGGGATTCAGGCTGAACTGAATTTCTCATTCCTTGGCACCTGCCAACTGCATGCCTGCCCCCAGCCAGGTAAGGTGATGCTCCAATTCAGTGGGCCCCAGAACCAGGGCCAGCTACAAGGCTTGAGTGGTTAGGAAGCCAGGGAGGTCAAATCAGGTTTCTGCCTAGAGGCTGCCAGAGAGCAGAACATTTCCTAATACATGACATGGGGAACTTGAGTGAGGTCAGTGGAACACCAGCTTATATCACACTTAGGTTGGGAAGAAGGACAGAATGCTTCGAGTTTTCTAAGTTATTCTCTATTAGAGTCCATGAGGCCATGTCCTCTTGCTCATTCTGGATGAAGATAGTCATTCTTCTACATGCCTTCTGTTCTCTGGAAAACCCAGTTATTTTCAGCTTCCCATGCTGTTTTTTTTTCCTCTACTCAATCCATCACATGGGAAAGGTCATATTGTGTCCTGGCAAGAGCACAGTTTCTGCACCAGATGGGGGTGGAACTGGGTGCCAGCTTTCTCACTAACAACAGGATGATTTTGGGCAAGTACATATTTTATTTCCTGTGCAAAATGAGGATGATGATGGCCTCCTTCTGGTATTGCTACAAGAATGACGGGGTGATATAAAAAGGGATGATACCCAATGCCTGGCTCACAGTAAGTCCTCAACTAATCATCAGGAAAATGCAGCATGATCTTTTTATTTTGGATCCCACCTGTGTGGAATACACATCGATTCAGGTTCATCCTGAAAACAACATATTTCAGAGAAAACAACATGAGTTCAAGATTTAGACATGAGATAGTAGTGGAAAATAGATACCTATGAGAGGCTGATTCAAGCATTTTAGAAACATTTGGAGAAATTAACACACCTATCTTCTATTAATTAATGTGCATCCTCTGAGGGCCTGGGCAAGTCTTCATTGTCGGTTTAGTTGTTTTGAGAAGCAACACAATTGCTTTTTAAAATACAATTATATAATTTAGATATCTATATATTCTCTGCATTCCCAATGCTCCCTAAATCCTCACCCCAACTCCTTCTCACTCCCCAGCTGTGTTTCCTTGCTGGCCTTGAACTCCTCAGCTGCTGAACTTTTCTCCTCCTCTCAGTACTTCAAAAATTTCCCTTAAAGGGCCACTTCAGATCAATGAAACAAAGCAAAGAGAGGGAAACATAGCATAAGATATTTCAAATTATTGGAGAGAAGTGGATTATTTAATAATTGGTACTGGGAAAACTATTTGAATAAAAACAAAGCTACATATTCTTCTCAATTCTTAATCCATATTGCAGATGGGCAATTACTTAAAGGTAAAAATTGAAACCATAGAAATACAAGAAGAAAACATGGGTGATATTTAAATGAGTCATGAAATGGAGATATTTCTAAGTTTGGGGGAAAAAAAACCCAGAAACCATAAAGTTTTGATAAATTTGACCTCTTAAAAATTTTGCTTTAAACTTGACTATTTAAAAGTTTAGGCCAGGTACGGTGGCTCGTGCCTGTAATCTCAACACTTTGGGAGGCCAAGACGGGTGGATCATTTGTGGTCAGGAGTTTGAGACCAGCCTGGCCAACATGATGAACCCCCATCCCTACTAAAAATACAAAAATTAGCTGGGCATGGTGCAGGGTGACTGTAATCCAAATTATTCAGGAGGCAGAGGCACAAGAATCGCTTGAACCCAGGAGGCAGAGGTTGCAGAGAGCTGAGATCACGCCACTGCACTCCAGCCCGAGTGACAGAGCAAGACTCCATCTCAAAAAAAAAAAAAAAAAAAAAAAAAGGTTATGCAAAAAAACCCAATTAAAGTTAAAAGGCAAATGACAAAGTGGGGGAAAACATTTGCAGCATGTATGGTAGATAAGGACTAGTTTCTTTTGTTTTACACACTAACATAATACAGGATAGTTCACAGAAAAGTAATAAAATTGACTGATAAATGTACTTAATGGTAATGAAAGAATTGTGTATTGAATGGACAATGAAATACCATGTTTCACCTATCAGACTGGCAAACATTTCAAAGATAGGTGAAAACCTTACAAGAGTAGGAAAAGGGACTCTTAACGATACAGGTGAATGTATCAACCAGTCATCTCTTTAGAAACAATTAGGCATAATCAATCAAGGTTGCAAATGTGTGTATCCCCTTACCCAGCAATTCTACTCCAAGGACTTGATTCTCTAGATGTTCTCACAGAAGTTGGCAAAAATATACATATTAAAATCTTACTTACAGTATTGTTTTGCTATAGTAGACAACTGTAAACAACCTGTATTATCATTAGCAGGGGATGGTTAAGTATTTAAATACCCATATAATTAGATAATTTGAATCTATAAAAAGATTAGAACATATATGTATGTGCTGATTTAGGAAGATTCTCAAGATAATATTGAATGGAAAAAACAAGGTATAGAATAGTCTATATAGTGAGATTTTACTTATGTTGAAAGAAAATGGGGCTATAAGCTTGTGTATGCATACATACTTTCTAGAAAGACTCAGAAGAAACAATGAAAGGTTGTTGTCTCTGGGGAGGTGTGATAGTTTAAATATTTCTACACAAGTATACTCCTTCCTTCTTTCAAAAGATGGAACTTTATTCTCCTGTGGACTGGCCTTATTGATTCACTTCTAATGAATGGAATATGGCAGAAATGACAGTGTGTAACATCTGAAATATATCATAAACATCAATGTGGCTTTCTCCTTGCTCTCTTTTGTTACTCTGGGGGAGGCCAGCTGACATGTCATGGGGACATTCAAACAGCACCGTGGACAGGCCCATGTGCTAAAGAACTGAGCCTTCTCACCAATAGCAGTGAGGGCCTGAGACCACCTGCCAATAGTCAGATGAATAAAACAACTTGGAAGCAGATCCTCCAGCTTCAGTCGTGCCTTCAGATGATCGCAGCCCTGAAGATGCTGACATCTTAGCTGCAACCTCATGAGAGACCCTGGGCCCAACCACTCAGCTAAGTTGCTCATGAATTACTCACTCACAGAATTATAAAATAAATGTTTGTTGATTTAAGCCATTAAGTTTTGGTTTCCTTGTAATTAGCAATAAATAACTAATATAGAAGTAGAAGTAGTGGTAGAGAAAAGAAAGGAAAGAAACTTTAAAAACATTTTCTAAAAAAGGAAAAACAGACATTTTTATTTTTATATTCCTTCATTTTTTAAAACAATTTTTTATTCCCACAGGTTATTGGGGAACCGGTGGTATTTGGTTACATGAGTAGGCTCTCTAGTCGTGATTTGCGAGATTTTGGTGCACCTATCACCTGAGAAGTATACAATGCATCCTATTTGCAGCCTTTTGTCCCTCACCTCCTTCCCACTCATTCCCCCTGAGTCCCCAAAGTTCATTGTGTAGTTATTATGTATTTGCATCCTCATAGCTTAGCTCTCCCTTATGAGTGAGAACATAAGATGTTTGGTTTCCCATTCCTGAGTTACTTCACTCAGAGTAATAGTCTCCAATCTCATCCAGGTTGCTGTGAATGCCATTAATTCATTCCTTTTTATGGCTGAGTAGTATTCCATCATATATATATACCACAGTTTCTTTATCCACTCGTTGATGGGTGTTTGGATTGGTTCCACGTTTTTGTAATTGCGAATTGTGCTGCTGTAAACATGCGTGTGGGAGTTATCTTTTTCGTATTGACTTCTTTTCCTCTGAGTAGATACCCAGTAGTGGGATTGCTGGCTCACATGGTAGTTCTACTTTTAGTTCTTTAAGGAATCACTACACTGTTTTTCGTGGTGGCTGTACTTACATTCCCAATTTGCAGTGTGGAAGTGTTCCCTCTTTGCTGCATCCACGCCAACATCTACTATGTTTTGATTATGGCCATTCTTGCAGGAGTAAGGTGGTATTGCATTGTGGTTTTGATTTGCATTTCCCTGATCATTAGTTATGTTGAGCATTTTTTCATGTTTTTTGGCCGTTTGTATATCTTGTTTTGAGAATTGTCTATTTATGTCTTTAGCCCACTTTTTGATGCGATTGTTTGTTTTTTTCTTGCTGATTTGTTTGAGTTTGTTGTAGATTCTGGGTATTAGTTCTTTGTCAGATGTATGGATTGTGAAGATTTTCTCTCACTCTGTGGGTTGTCTGCTTACTCTGCTGACGATTCCTTTTGCTGAAGCTCTTTAGTTTAATTAAGTCCAAGCTGTTTATCTCTTTATGCATTTACTTTTGGTTCTTGGTCATTAAATCCTTGCCTAAGCCAACGTCTAGATGGGTTTTTCCAATGGTATCTTCTAGAATTTTTATAGTTTCAAGTCTTAGGTTTAAGTCCTTAATCTATCTTGAGTGGATTTTTGTATAAGGTGAGAGATGAGGATCCAGTTTCATTCTCCTACATGTGGCTAGACAGTTATGCCAGCACCATTTTTGAAAAGGATGTCCTTTCTCCACTTTATGTTTTTGTTTGCTTTGTCGAGGATCACTTGGCTGTAAGTATTTGGCTTTATTTCTGGGTTCTCTATTCTGTTCCATTAGTCTATGTGCCTATTTTTGTGCTAGTACTATGCTGTTTTTGTGACTATGGCCTTATAGAATAGTTTGAAATCAGGTAATGTGATGCTTCTAGGTTTGTTCTTTTTGCTTAGTCTTGCCTTGGCTATGCGGGCTCTTTTTTGGTTCTATATGAATGTTAGAATTGCTTTTTCTAATTCTGTGAAGAATGATGGTAGTATTTTGATGGGAATTGTGTTGAATTTGTAGATTGCTTTTGGAAGTATGGTCATTTTCACAATATTGATTCTACCCATCCATGAGCATGGGATGTGTTTCCATTTGTTTGTGTCACTTATGGTTTCTTTCAGCAATGTTTTGTAGTTTTCCTTGTAGAGGTCTTTCACCTCCTTGGTTAGGTAGTTTCGTAAGTATTTTATTTTATTTTTTGAAGCTATTGTGAAAGGGGTTGAGTTCTTGATTTGATTCTCAGCTTGGTTGCTGTTGATGTATAGAAGAGCTACTAATTTGTATACATTAATTTTGAATCTGGAAACTGCTGAATTCTTTTATCAGCTCTAGGAGTTTTCTGGAGGAGTCATTAGGGTTTTCTAGGTAAATGATCATATCATCGGCAAAGTGACAGTTTGACTTCCTCCTTACTGATTTGGATGCCCTTTGTTTCTTTCTCCTGTCTGACTGCTCTTTCTAGGACTTCTAGTACTATGTTGAAGAGGAGTGGTGAGAGTGGGCATCCTTACCTTGTTCCAGTTCTCAGAGGGAATGCTTTCAACTTTTCCCAATTCAGTATTATATTGGCTGTGGGCTTGTCATAGATGGCCTTTATTACATTGAGGTATGTCCTTTGTATGCCAATATTGCTGAGAGTTTTAATTATAAAGAGACGCTGGATTTTGTCAAATGCTTTTTCTGCATCTATTGAGATGATTAAGTGTGTTTTGTTTTTAATTCTGTTTATGTGGTGTATCACATTTATTGACTTGCATATGTTAAACCATCCCTACATTCCTGCTATGAAACCCACTCAATCATGGATCATGGTGGATTATCTTTTTTTTAGACAGAGTCCCACTCTGTCACCTAGGCTGGAGTGCAGTGGCACTATTTCAGCTCACTGCAACCTCCGCCTCCTAGGTTCAAGTGATTCTCCTGCTTCAGCTTCCCGAGTAGCTGGGATTACAGGTGTGCGCCACAATGCCTGGCTAATTTTTGTATTTTTAGTAAAGACGGGGTTTCGCCATGTTGGCCAGGCTAGTCTCGAGCTCCTGACCTCAGGTGATCTGCCCATCTGGGTCTCCCAAAGTGTTGGGATTACATGCATGAGCTACCGAGCCCGGCCGGATTATCTTTTTGATATGTTGTTGGCTTTGGTTAGCTAGTATTTTGTTAAAGATTTAAGCATCCATGTTCATTGGGGATACTGGTCTGTAGTTTTCTTTTTTGGTTATATCCTTTCCTGGTTGTGGTATTAGGATGATCCTGGCTTCATAGAATGACTTAGGAAGGGTTCCCTCTTTCTCCATCTTGTGGAATAGTGTCAATAGGATTGGTACCAATTCTTTTTTAAATGTCTGGTAGAATTCTGCTGTGAATCCATCTGGTCCTGGCCTTTTTTTGTTGGTAATTTTTAAATTACCATTTCAATCTCACTGCCTGGTATTCATCTGTTCAGGATATCTAGTTCTTCCTGATTTAAGCTAGGAGAGTTGTATCTTTCTAAGAATTTATTCATCTCTTGTAGGTTTTCTAGTTTATGCACATAAAGATGTTCATAGTATCCTTGAATGGTCTTTTATATTTCTGTGGTTTCAGTTATCATATCTCCCATTTCATTCCTTATTGAGCTTATTTGGATTTTCTCCTTTTCTTGGTTAATTTTACTAATGGTCTATTAATTTTATTTATCATTTTAAAGAACCAGGCTTTTGGTTCATTTATCTTTTGTATTTTTTTTGTTTCAATTTCATTTGGTTCTGCTCTAATCTTGGTTATTTCCTTTCTTCTGTTGGGTTTGGGTTTGGTTTGTTCTTGTTTCTCTAATTCCTTGAGGTGTGACCTTAGATTATCTGTTTGTGCTCTTTCAGACCCTCTGATATAGACATTTAGGCTATGAACTTTCCTCTTAGCACCACCTTTGCTGTATCCCAGAGGTTTTGATAGGTTGTGTCACTATTGTCATTTAGTTCGAAGAATTTTTTTTTTTTTTTTAGTAAAAGTGTTTTTAAATTAAGGTTTGTATATTGTTTTTGTAGACATGCTATTGCACACTTAATAGACTACAATATAATGTAAACATAACCCTTATGCTTACTTGGAAACAAAAAAATTTGTGTGACTTGTTTTGTAATGATACTTCATTGCACTCATTTTTACTTGCTTTTTTTTTTTTCATTTTAAATACATTATTTTATTATTTTGTGCCCCCACCATAACGCATCTACACTTCTACAAATAGTGAACTTACTTGCTTAACTGGTTTTCTTTTTTTTTTTTTTTCCCGTGCCATGTTGGTGTGCTGCACCCATCAACTCGTCAGCACCCATCAATTCGTCATTTATATCAGGTATAACTCCCAATGCAATCCCTCCACCCTCCCCCCTCCCCATGATAGTCCCCGGTGTGTGATGTTCCCCTTCCCGAGTCCAAGTGATCTCATTGTTCAGTTCCCACCTATGAGTGAGAACATGCGGTGTTTGGTTTTCTCTTTTTGTGATAGTTTGCTAAGAATGATGGTTTCCAGCTGCATCCATGTCCCTACAAAGGACGCAAACTCATCCTTTTTTATGGCTGCATAGTATTCCATGGTGTATATGTGCCACATTTTCTTAATCCAGTCTGTCACAGATGGACATTTGGGTTGATTCCAAGTCTTTGCTATTGTGAATAGTGCCGCAATAAACATACGTGTGCATGTGTCTTTATAGCAGCATGATTTATAATCCTATGGGTATATACCCAGTAGTGGGATGGCTGGGTCATATGGTACATCTAGTTCTAGATCCTTGAGGAATTGCCATGCTGTTTTCCATAATGGTTGAACTAGTTTACAGTCCCACCAACAGTGTTAAAGTGTTTCTATTTCTCCACATCCTCTCCAGCACCTGTTGTTTCCTGACTTTTTAATGATTGCCATTCTAACTGGTGTGAGATGGTATCTCATTGTGGTTTTGATTTGCATTTCTCTGATGGCCAGTGATGATGAGCATTTTTTCATGTGTCTGTTGGCTGTATGAATGTCTTCTTTTGAGAAATGTCTGTTCATATCCTTTGCCCACTTTTTGATGGGGTTGTTTGTTTTTTTCTTGTATATTTGTTTGAGTTCTTTGTAGGTTCTGGATATTAGCCCTTTGTCAGATGAGTAGATTGCAAAAATTTTCTCCCATTCTGTAGGTTGCCTGTTCACTCTGATGGTAGTTTCTTTTGCTGTGCAGAAGCTCTTTAGTTTAATTAGATCCCATTTGTCAATTCTGGCTTTTGCTGCTGTTGCTTTTGGTGTTTTAGACATGAAGTCCTTGCCAATGCCTATGTCCTGAATGGTACTACCCAGGTTTTCTTCTAGGGTTTTTATGGTATTAGGTCTAACATTTAAGTCTCTAATCCATCTTGAATTAATTTTCGTATAAGGAGTAAGGAAAGGATCCAGTTTTAGCTTTCTACTTATGGATAGCCAATTTTCCCAGCACCATTTATTAAATAGGGAATCCTTTCCCCATTTCTTGTTTTTGTCAGCTTTGTCAAAGATCAGATGGCTGTAGATGTGTGGTATTATTTCTGAGGACTCTGTTCTGTTCCATTGGTCTATATCTCTGTTTTGGTACCAGTACCATGCTGTTTTGGTTACTGTAGCCTTGTAGTATAGTTTGAAGTCAGGTAGCGTGATGCCTCCAGCTTTGTTCTTTTGACTTAGGATTGTCTTGGCAATGCGGGCTCTTTTTTGGTTCCATATGAAGTTTAAAGCAGTTTTTTCCAATTCTGTGAAGAAACTCATTGGTAGCTTGATGGGGATGGCATTGAATCTATAAATTACCTTGGGCAGTATGGCCATTTTCACGATATTGATTCTTCCTATCCATGAGCATGGTATATTCTTTCATTTGTTTGTGTCCTCTTTTATTTCACTGAGCAGTGGTTTGTAGTTCTCCTTGAAGAGGTCCTTTACATCCCTTGTAAGTTGGATTCCTAGGTATTTTATTCTCTTTGAGGCAATTGTGAATGGAAGTTCATTCATGATTTGGCTCTCTGTTTGTCTGTTACTGGTGTATAAGAATGCTTGTGATTTTTGCACATTAATTTTGTATCCTGAGACTTTGCTGAAATTGCTTATCAGCTTAAGGAGATTTTGGGCTGAGACAATGGGGTTTTCTAAATATACAATCATGTCATCTGCAAACAGGGACAATTTGACTTCTTCTTTTCCTAACTGAATACCCTTGATTTCTTTCTCTTGCCTGATTGCCCTAGCCAGAACTTCCAACACTATGTTGAATAGGAGTGGTGAGAGAGGGCATCCCTGTCTTGTGCCAGTTTTCAAAGGGAATTTTTCCAGTTTTTTTCCCATTCAGTATGATATTGGCTGTGGGTTTGTCATAAATAGCTCTTATTATTTTGAGGTACGTTCCATCAATACCGAATTTATTGAGCGTTTTTGGCATGAAGGGCTGTTGAATTTTGTCAAAAGCCTTTTCTGCATCTATTGAGCTAATCATGTGGTTCTTGTCTTTGGTTCTGTTTATATGCTGGATTATGTTTATTGATTTGCGAATGTTGAACCAGCCTTGTATCCCAGGAAAGCCCACTTGATCATGGTGGATAAGCTTTTTGATGTGCTGCTGAATCTGGTTTGCCGGTATTTTATTGAGGATTTTTGCATCAATGTTCATCAGGGATATTGGTCTAAAATTTTCTTTTTTTATTGTGTCTCTGCCAGGCTTTGGTATCAGGATGATGTTGGCCTCATAAAATGAGTTAGGGAGGATTCCCTCTTTTTCTATTGATTGGAATAGTTTCAGAAGGAATGTTACCAGCTCTTCCTTGTACCTCTGGTAGAATTCAGCTGTGAATCCATCTGGTCCTGGACTTTTTTTGGTTGGTAGGCTATTAATTATTGCCTCAATTTCAGAGGCTGCTATTGGTCTATTCAGGGATTCGACTTCTTCCTGGTTTAGTCTTGGAAGAGTGTAAGTGTCCAGGAAATTATCCATTTCTTCTAGATTTTCTAGTTGATTTGCGTAGAGGTGTTTATAGTATTCTCTGATGGTAGTTTGTATTTCTGTGGGGTCAGTGGTGATATCCCCTTTATCATTTTTTATTGCGTCTATTTGATTCTTCTCTCTTTTCTTCTTTATTAGTCTTGCTAGTGGTCTGTCAATTATGTTGATCTTTTCAAAAAACCAACTCCTGGATTCATTGATTTTTTGGAGGGTTTTTTGTGTCTCTATCTCCTTCAGTTCTGCTCTGATCTTAGTTATTTCTTGCCTTCTGCTAGCTTTTGAATGTGTTTGCTCTTGCTTCTCTAGTTCTTTTAATTGTGATGTTAGGGTGTCAATTTTAGATCTTTCCAGCTTTCTCTTGTGGGCATTTAGTGCTCTAAATTTCCCTCTACACACTGCTTTAAATGTGTCCCAGAGATTCTGGTATGTTGTATCTTTGTTCTCATTGGTTTCAAAGAACCTCTTTATTTCTGCCTTCATTTCGTTATGTACCCAGTAGTCATTCAGGAGCAGGTTGTTCAGTTTCCATGTAGTTGAGCGGTTTTGATTGAGTTTCTTAGTCCTGAGTTCTAGTTTGATTGCACTGTGGTCTGAGAGACAATTTGTTATAATTTCTGTTCTTTTACATTTGCTGAGGAGTGCTTTACTTCCAATTATGTGGTCAATTTTGGAATAAGTGCGATGTGGTGCTGAGAAGAATGTTGATTTGGGGTGGAGAGTTCTATAGATGTCTATTTGGTCCACTTGGTGCAGAGATGAGTTCAATTCCTGGATATCCTTGTTAACTTTCTGTCTCATTGATCTGTCTAATGTTGACAGTGGAGTGTTGAAGTCTCCCATTATTATTGTATGGGAGTCTAAGTCTCTTTGTAAGTTTCTAAGGACTTGCTTTATGAATTTGGGTGCTCCTGTATTGGGTGCATATATATTTAGGATAGTTAGCTCTTCCTGTTGAATTGATCCCTTTACCATTATGTAATGGCCTTCTTTGTCTCTTTTGATCTTTGATGGTTTAAAGTCTGTTTTATCAGAGACTAGTATTGCAACCCCTGCTTTTTTTTGTTTTCCATTTGCTTGGTAGATCTTCCTCCATCCCTTTATTTTGAGCCTATGTATGTCTCTGCATGTGAGATGGGTCTCCTGAATACAGCAGACTGGTGGGTCTTGACTCTTTATCCAGTTTGCAAGTCTGTGTCTTTTAATTGAACCATTTGGTCCTTTTACATTTAAGGTTAATATTGTTATGTGTGAACTTGATCCTGCCATTATGATATTAACTGGTTATTTTGCTCATTAGTTGATGCAGTTTCTTCCTAGCCTCGATGGTCTTTACATTTTGGCATGTTTTTGCAATGGCTGGTACCGGTTGTTCCTTTCCATGTTTAGTGCTTCCTTCAGGGTCTCTTGTAAGGCAGGCCTGGTGGTGACAAAATCTCTAAGCATTTGCTTATCTGTAAAGGATTTTATTTCTCCTTCACTTATGAAACTTAGTTTGGCTGGATATGAAATTCTGGGTTGAAAATTCTTTTCTTTAAGAATGTTGAATATTGGCCCCCACTCTCTTCTGGCTTGTAGAGTTTCTGCCGAGAGATCTGCTGTTAGTCTGATGGGCTTCCCTTTGTGGGTAACCCGACCTTTCTTTCTGGCTGCCCTTAAGATTTTTTCCTTCATTTCAACTTTGGTGAATCTGGCAATTATGTGTCTTGGAGCTGCTCTTCTCGAGGAGTATCTTTATGGCATTCTCTGTATTTCCTGAATTTGAATGTTGGCCTGCCCTACTAGGTTGGGGAAGTTCTCCTGGATGATATCCTGAAGAGTGTTTTCCAAGTTGGTTCCATTTTCCCCCTCACTTTCAGGCACCCCAATCAGACATAGATTTAGTCTTTTTACATAATCCCATACTTCTTGCAGGCTTTGTTCATTTCTTTTTCTTCTTTTTTCTTTTGGTTTCTCTTCTCGCTTCATTTCATTCATTTGATCCTCAATCGCTGATACTCTTTCTTCCAGTTGATCGAGTTGGTTACTGAAGCTTGTGCATTTGTCACGTATTTCTCGTGTCATGGTTTTCATCTCTGTCATTTCGTTTATGGCCTTCTCTGCATTAATTATTCTAGCTATCAATTCTTCCACTCTTTTTTCAAGATTTTTAGTTTCTTTGCGCTGGGTACGTAATTCCTCCTTTAGCTCTGAGAAGTTTGATGGACTGAAGCCTTCTTCTCTCATCTCGTCAAAGTCATTCTCTGACCAGCTTTGATCCATTGCTGGCGATGAGCTGTGCTCCTGTGCAGGGGGAGATACGATCTTATTTTTTGAATTTCCAGCTTTTCTGCCCTGCTTTTTCCCCGTCTTTGTGGTTTTATCTGCCTCTGGTCTTTGATGATGGTGACGTACTGATGGGGTTTTGGTGTAGGTGTCCTTCCTGTTTGATAGTTTTCCTTCTAACAGTCAGGACCCTCAGCTGTAGGTCTGTTGGAGATTGCTTGAGGTCCACTCCAGACCCTGTTTGCCTGGGTATCAGCAGCAGAGGCTGCAGAAGATAGAATATTGCTGAACAGCGAGTGTACCTGTCTGATTCTTGCTTTGGAAGCTTCCTCTCAGGGGTGTACTCCACCGTGTGAGGTGTGGGGTGTCAGTCTGCCCCTAGTGGGGGATGTCTCCCAGTTAGGCTACTCAGGGGTAAGGGACCCATTTGAGGAGGCAGTCTGTCCCTTCTCAGATCTCAACCTCCGTGTTGGGAGATCCACTGCTCTCTTCAAAGCTGTCAGACAGAGTCGTTTGCGTCTGTAGAGGTTTGTGCTGCTTTTTTTTTGTTGTTGTTGTTTAGCTGTGCCCTGTCCCCAGAGATGGAGTCTACAGAGACAGGCAGGTTTCCTTGAGCTGCTGTGAGCTCCTCCCAGTTCGAGCTTCCCAGTGGCTTTGTTTACCTACTTAAGCCTCAGCAATGGCGGGCGCCCCTCCCCCAGCCTCGCTGCTGCCTTGTGGTTAGATTGCAGACTGCTGTGCTAGCAATGAGGGAGGCTCCGTGGCCATGGGACCCTCCCGGCCAGGTGTGGGATATAATCTCCTGGTGTGCCCGTTTGCTTAAAGCGCAGTATTGGGTTGGGAGTTACCCGATTTTCCACGTGTTGTGTGTCTCAATTCCCCTGGCTAGGAAAAGGGATTCCCTTCCCCCTTGCACTTCCCAGGTGAGGCGATGCCTCGCCCTGCTTCAGCTCTCGCTGGTCGGGCTGCAGCAGCTGACCAGCACTGATTGTCCAGCACTCCCTAGTGAGATGAACCCAGTACCTCAGTTGAAAATGCAGAAATCACTGGTCTTCTATGTCGCTCACGCTGGGAGTTTGAGACTGGAACTGTTCCTATTCGGCCATCTTGCTCCGCCCCACTTTTCCGAAGAATTTTTTAATTTTCATCTTGATTTCATTTCTGACACAATGATCATTCAGGAACAGGTTATTTAATTTCCATGTATTTGCATGGTTTTGGGGGTTCCTTTTGGAGTTGATTTCCAGTTTTATTCCACTGTGGTCTGAGAGATTGGTTGATATAATTTCCGTTTTCTTAACTTTATTGAGGCTCATTTTGTGGCCTATCATATGGTCTATCTTGGAGAAAGTTCCATGTGCTGTTGAATAGAATGTATATCCTGTGGTTGTTAGATGGAATGTTCTGTATATATCTGTTAATTCCATTTGTTCTAGGGTATAGTTTAATTCCATTTTTTTGGTTGTTGTTGACTTTCTGCCTTGATGACCTCTCTAATGCTGTCAGTGTAATTTTGAAGTCCCCCACTATTATTGTGTTGCTGTCTATCTCACTTTTTAGGTCTATTAGTAATTGTTTTATACATTTGGGAACTCCAGTGTTAGATGCATATATGTTTAGGATTGTGATATTTTCCTGTTGGATGAGGCCTTTTATCATTAAATAATGTCCCTGTCTTTTTAAACTGCTCTCGCTTTAAAGTTTGTTTTGTCTGATGTAAGAATAGCTACTCCTGCTCACTTTTGGTGTCAATTTGCATGAAATGTCTTTTTCCACCCCTTTATCTTAAGTTTATGTGAGTGCTTATGTGTTAGATGAGTCTCCTGAAGGCAGCAGATAGTGGTTGGTGAATTCTTATCTACTCTGCAATTCTGTGTCTTTTAAGTGGAGCATTTAGGCCATTTACACTCAATGTTAGTATTGACATATGAGGTACCATTCCATTCATCGTGCTATTTGTTGCCTGTATACCTTGTTTTTTTGTTTTTATTTTTTAAATTGTAGTTTTGTTTTATAGGTCCTGTGGTGTTTATGCTTTAAAGAGGTTCTGTTTTGATGTGTTTCCAAGATTTGTTTCAAGATTTAGAACTCCTTTTAGCAGTTCTTATAGTGGTGGCTTGGTAATGGCAAAGTCTCTCAGCATTTGTTTGTTTGAAAAAGACTGTATCTTTTCTTTGTATATGAAGCTTAGTTTCACTGGATACAAAATTGTTGGTTGATAATTGTTTTGTTGGAGGAGGCTGAAGATAGACCCCCAATCCCTTCTAGCTTGTAGGGTTTCTGCTGAGAAATCTGCTGTTAATCCGATAGGTTTTCCTTTATAGCTTACCTGGTGGTTTTGTCTCACAGCTCTTAAGATTATTTGTTTCATCTTAACTTTAGATAACCTGATGACAATGCATAGGTGATGATCTTTTTGTGATGAATTTCCCAGGTGTTCTTTGTGTTTCTTGTATTTGGATGTCTAGATCTTTAGCAAGTCTGGGGAAGTTTTCCTCGATTATTCCCCCAAATAGGTTTTCCAAACTTTTAAATGTCTGTTCTTCCTCAGGAACACTGATTATTCTAGGTTTGATCATTTAACATAATCCCAGACTGCTTGGAGGCTTTGTTCACATTTTCTTATTCTTTTTTCTTTGTCTTTGTTAGATTGGGTTAATTTGAAGACCTTGTCTTTGAACTCTGAATTTCTTTCTTCTACTTGTTCGATTCTATTGCTGAGACTTTCCAGAGCATTTTGCATTTCTATAAGTGTGTCCATTGTTTCCTGAAGTTTCTACTGTTTTTTATTTATGTTATCTATTTCACTGAATATTTCTCCCTTCACTTCTTGTATCTTTTTTTGATTTCCTTACACTGGGCTTTGCATTTCTCTGGTGCCTCCCTGATTAGCTTAATAACTAACCTCCTGAATTCTTTTTCAGGTAAATCAGGGACTTCTTCTTGGTTTGAATCCATTGCTGGTGAGCTAGTGTGATTTTTTGGGGGTGTTAACCTTGTTTTGCCATATTACCAGAATTTGTTTTCTGGTTCCTTCTCATTTGGGTAGGTTCTGTCTGAGGGAAGGTCTACAGCTGAAGGCTGTTGTTCAGATATTTTTTGTCCCACGGGGTGTTCCCTTGATGTAGAACTCTCCCCCTTTTCCTATGGATGTGGCTTCCTGAGAGACGAGCTGTAGTGATTGTTTTCTCTCTTTAGGATTTTGCAACCCAGTAAGTCTACCAGGCTCTGGGCTGGTGTTGGGGGTTTTCTGCACAGAGTCCGGTGATGTGAACCACCTGTGGGTCTCTCAGCTGTGGATACCAGCACCTGTTCTGGTGGAGGTGGCGAGGAGGTGAAATGGACTCTGTGAGGGTTCTTAGCTTTGGTGGTTTAATGTAGTATTTTTGTGCTGGTTGGCCTCCTGCCAGGAGGTGGCACTTTCCAGAGAGCATCAGCTGCAGTAGTATGGGGAAGAATAAGTGATGGGCAGGGCCCTAGAACTCTCAAGAGTATATGCCCTTTGTCTTCAATTACCAGGGTGGGTAGGGAAGGATTATTGTGTGGGGGCAGGGCTAGGCATGTCTAAGCACAGACTCTCCTTGGGCAGGCCTTGCTGCATCTACTGTGGGGGATGGGGATGAGGCTCCCAGGTCAATGGAGTTATGTTCCTTCAAGGATTATGGCTGTCTTTACTGTGTCATGCCGGGGGAAAGCCGGCAGTCACAGGTCTCACCCAGCTCCCACAAAATCCGAAGGACTGGTCTCACTTTTACTGTGCCCCTGCCTCCCAACAGCACTGAGTCTGTTTCCAGGCAACTGGGGGAGCAGGGCTGAGGACTTGCCCCAGGATACCTGCCTCCCAGCTGCTGTAGCAAGTATGTTTTTCCTTCTTCCCCTGCCTGTGGAGTCTGCACACCAGATTCATGACTTCCCCTGAGTTCTGACCAGGAAAGTTCTCCACCAGTTCAAATTGTTTCAGATTTCAACTGGAGATTTCCTTCTCCCTGTGGCCTTTTCCCAGTGCCTATGGCTGCCCTCCAGAAGGATCCCTGTGAGGCCAGGCAGAAATGGCTTGCTAGGGGACCCAGTGAGCTCACAGGTCTTTCCCCACGACTTCCTTTTCCCCTGTATTTTGCTCGGCTCTCTAAATTGACTTGGCTCCAGGTAAGGTCAGAGTCTTCTCCTGTATTCTAGACCTTCAGTTTCCCCAGTTGGTGGGCGAGGGGGTGTGTTCAGGAACAGACAATATCCCTTTCCCACTTCTACAGTTTGGGCACTCAGCATATTTGGTGTGTCTCCCGGGTCCTGCAGGAACAATGTGCTTCCTTCAGAGGGTCTGGGGGTCCTGTGAGGTTTCCTGATTTATTCCTGCAGTCATTCTGGAGCAAAAATTCATGATGCGAGCCTTCACATGTGGCTCTGTCCGTCCGAGTCAGAACTGCAATCTAGTCCTGCCTCCCACCTACCATGATCCCCTTATCTTTCTATTCTTTTACACTGTTTTCATTTTTCTGTTATCAGAATATATTAATTTATGGTAAAAATAGTTTTCCTGGCCGGGCGCGGTGGCTCAAGCCTGTAATCCCAGCACTTTGGGAGGCCGAGACAGGCGGATCACGAGGTCAGGAGATCGAGACCATCCTGGCTAACATGGTGAAACCCCGTCTCTACTAAAAAAAAAAAAAAAAAAATACAAAAAAAAAACTAGCCGGGCGAGGTGGTGTGCGCCTGTAGTCCCAGCTACTCGGGAGGCTGAGGCAGGAGAATGGCGTAAACTGGGGAGGCGGAACTTGCAGTGAGCTGAGATCCGGCCACTGCACTCCAGCCCGGGTGACAGAGCGAGACTCTGTCTCAAAAAAATAAATAAATAAATAAATAAAAACAAAAACAAAATAGTTTTCCTTTATATTCAGCTCTTGAAGTATCTGCTCTTCACTACACCCAAACTAACTAATTTGGCAAACTAATCCCTGGCAATGGGATACTATTGGACTGATAAATTTTCCCTTCCCAGATAAGTAGCTAATAATAACCAATAACTATAGTGGATTTACAATGTGCCCAGACTGGACTAAACTATTTGCTGGTTTAATCCTTATAGCAATTTCAAACAGAGAGTTTATTTTTATTTCCATCTTATAAATAAAAAAGGTAGTTTTAAAAAAGCATTATTCAGGTCATCTATGTTTCCTGAATTTTTATCTTAATTTTTCTATCAAATGCTGAGAGAAGATGCTAAAATCTTCAACACTGTACAAAAATCTATAGTTGTAGAATTGTACATATCTTCCCTTAGTTCTATCAATTTTTGTTTCATGTATTTTAAAGCTCTGTTATAGGCACATGCACATACAAGACTGTTATGTTTTCCCGATGACATTTGAATCATTGTGAAATATTCCTCTTAATCTTTGGTAATACTTCTGTCTTGAATGATCCGGCTTTTTCTGGCATGGTATTGTATATACTTTTGCATCTATTTACTTTCAATCTATCTGTGTAATTATATTCAAGGTGGGTCCCATTCACAGCATTTCTTTAAATCTTACTTTTGTTTTTAAGCCATTACAATAAGCTCTACTTTTTCTTTTCTTTTTTTTTTTTTAGCTAATTGGAATTTTTGGCCAATTAATATTTAATATAATTATTATGATGATTATATTTGGATACACCATTTTATTTCTTTTCTTTTTTGCCCCCTCTGATTTTTGTTCTTCTGTTCCTTCTTTCTTGTCTTTTATTGTTTTTTTAACAAAAGAAGCTCTTTTTAAAAGAAAAAAATTTAGATTTACATAAAAGTTGCAAAAACAGTACAGAGAGTTCCTGTATACCTCTTACCCAGTTTCTGCTGAAGTTAACATCTTACCTTATCATGGTATATTCGTCACAACTAAGAAACCAACATTAGTACAGTACTATTAATTAAGTGTCAGACTTTATTCGTTTCCTTGTTTCGTCATAAATAACCTTTTTTGCCTGTTCCAGGAGCCAATCTAGGGTACCATATTGCATTTAGTGCCTTTAAAAATTATTATTTGGACATGTTTTAGAATTCCAGTTTAACTTACGTTAATGTTTTTTCTATATATTATTGTATTTTTTTACCCAGTGGCCGCTGTAAGAATCATGATATACATTCTTAACTTTTTGTAATCTAATTTGAGTTTACATTGTCCCACTTTGCATAAAATATACTAACCTTGCAATCATGTAGGTCCTCTTATACCTGCCCCCAGCATTTCCTTTGTGTTATGATTGCCACATGACATTTGTATACATTACACATCCTACAATGCAAGGTCATAGTTTTTGCCTTGAATAGTGATATATATTGGAAAGGAATTAGACTGGAAAAGCAGTCTTTTCTGTTTGCTAGTTTTGATGTTCTTTTTGTCTTTCTAAAGATCCATATTTTCTTTTTTTTTTTTTTTTTTTTTTTTTTTGAGACAGAGTCTCGCTCTGCCGCCCAGGCTGGAGTGCAGTGGCCGGATCTCAGCTCACTGCAAGCTCCGCCTCCCGGGTTCACGCCATTCTCCTGCCTCAGCCTCCCGAGTAGCTGGGACTACAGGCGCCCACCACCTCGCCCGGCTAGTTTTTTGAATTTTTTTTTTAGTAGAGACGGGGTTTCACCGTGTTAGCCAGGATGGTCTTGATCTTCTGACCTCATGATCTGCCTGTCTCGGCCTCCCAAAGTGCTGGGATTACAGGCTTGAGCCACTGCTCCCGGCCAAGATCCATATTTTCATTTGATATCATTTATCTTCAGATAAAGAACTTTCTTTAGCATTTCTTATAATAAAGGTCTGCTAGTGATCAATTCTCTTCATTTTCTTTTATTTGGAAAGTCTTTATTCTGCTTTCATATTTGATAGATATTTTGGCCAGATATTAAATTCTGGGATGACAGATCTTTTTTGCTTTTAGTGCTTTGAGAATGTTGGTTCACTGTGTTGGCCTCCATTGTTTCTGATATAATAAATCAGCAGTCATTTGACTCATTATTCCCCTCTGTGTAATGTGCTGTTTTTCTCTGCATGCTTTTGACACTTCATCATTCATTTGACTCTAATGTGCCTAGATATGGTTTTCTTTTATTTAACTTGATTGGGATTTGCTGAGCTTCTTAGTTGTAAATTTATGTGGTTTGCCAAATTTGGCAATGGATTTTTGGCCATTATTTATTCAAATAATTTTTTCTACCCCATTTCCTCTGTTCTTCTAGGAGTTCAATTGTATGTATGTTAGACCTTTCAATACCGTCCTTCAGGTACTATCATTTTTATCTCTGTCTTTCAGTTTGGATATTTTCTGTTGATATCTCTTTAGATTCACCTACTCTTTCATCTGTTTTAAAAAATTTTGTTAAGCCCCATCCAGTTACTGTTTTAAAGTTAGATATTGTATTTTTTAATTATAGAATTTCCATTTGATTATAATTTTAGGTGTCTCTATGTGATGATACTTACTATGTTTTAATCACTATAAGCACATTTTCCTTATGTCATTTAGTATAGTAAGAATTGCCATTTTAAAATAAATTTCTGCTAATTTCAATATCTGTGTCATCTTGAGCTTGACTTTTGCCTATTTTATTTACTCCTGAGAATGCATCACATTTTCCTGTCTATCAATATGTCAGGAAATTTTGGATTGTACTCTGGACATTGTGAATGTCCTATTGTGGAGACTGGATTCAGTTGTATTCTTTCAAAGAGTTTTGAATTTTTTGTTTTAATAAGAAATAAACTTGGTAGGGTTCAAACTGCAAATTCTGTTTTTTTGAGTGGCCCCTCATATCTGTTTTCTGTTCTTTCACCCTTAGATAGGGTGCTTACAATCTCTCCTGTACATGGGTGGTTGGGGGTCAGGCAAAAATTGGGGCAGACTTTATACATGGAATTTGGGGTTTTCTGTCTCTGGCTCTCTCCTTTTGAGGATTCTCCCTCACTTTCTAGCAGCTGGGATTGCCCTCAAACTCTATCTGCCAGTTCTTCAGGCAAGAAAGATGGTGAGTTTCCTCTCAGTTTTAGCTGCCCCTCAGAACAGTGACTGCAGCTGACCCTCAGGCCAAAAGTGGTAAAAACAGGAGAATAACCTCATACTAATCCTTTCTTCCAAGTGTTAACTTCCCTCTGGAGCCTGCTTGCTCTTGTATACTCTCCAGGGTCTTCAGATAGATTTTGTCCTATCACAACCCCTGAGTTTATAGTTGTTATTGGCAGGAAGCTGAGTACAGTAAGCATTTACTCAGCCATACCAGAAGTGGAACTCGATCTAGATCCTGATTCCTAGCCACTGAGTTGTACTGACTGTCACATAGTAAAATGGCTCTTCTGGCCTCATCACATATTCTTTAAAGGATCATTGCTCTGAGAAATGTCTCAAATGGTAAGTTTTCAGATACTATGTAAGGCTGATAATGTTTTTGGAGATGGGGACTTTTCTCAATGCTTTTCAAATTACAATGCCCAGTCCATCTATAGACAAGCACCCCTGCCACCACCTCCTTTTTTTTCCTATAAAGAAAGTAATGACTGTGTACACAAACAGGACATACTGACTCATGAAGGGCTAAGCTGGCCTTTGTTAGTGACTCACTATGCCTTAAGAAACTGGGGGAAGTGGCCATGTGGTCAGGCCACCTACTAATGCTTGGTTCTGACTTGAATAGATTTAGAGCAAATTGACCCTGATTGGGGAAAGGAATAAACTTGATTTACCAGGTCATTAGAAGACATTTTCTGTTCACTTTTATTTACCATCAAGAGAGCATGAGATCTTAGGATGTGATTAGAAATGAGCAAATAAACGCAATTTGAATTAAGTCATTCAGTCATGCAGAGTGACGGTAGGGTGGAAGGCGAGGGGAGGCACTAGGACAGAGTGGGGAAAGGTATTGGGCACAATTGGGCCCTGCTGGGCTTAGTACCCACCTCCTCCCTTCTCTGGGCACTGGGATGGGGTTGGATGTTTGGCAGTAGCTGGAAAGGACCAGAGATTTTTTTTTTTTTGAAATGGAGTCTTGCTCTGTCACCCAGCGTGGAGTGCAGTGGTGTGGTCTCAGCTCACTGTAATATCTGCCTCCCAGGTCCAAGAGAATCTCCTGCCTCAGCCACCTGAATAGCTGGAACAACAGGTGCACGCCACCATGCCTGGCTAATTTTTGTATTTTATTAGAGACAGGGTTTGGCCATGTTGGCCAGGCTTGTATTGAACTCCTGACCTCAAATGATCCACCTGCCTTGGCCTCCCAAAGTGCTGGGATTACAGACGTGAGCCCCTGTGCCCAGCCTGGACCTGAGTCATAAAGATCAGTGCCAGCATTTGTTGTTGCTTCAGCCTTCCCTGACTGGAGAGTGTTGGGGACTTGGATTGTTCTGGGGAGTCTCCAAGGAAGGGCCACTCCACCACATCAGCACCCCACCAAGAGAGGATCACAGGGAACAGGAGGCAAGACGGGAGGGCCTGCGCGCAGGAGGGAGTGGACACAGCAGGGTGAGGTGCCACAGGCCAAAACCAACCTTGCTGCCCCCTGTCAACCCTTCTGCCATCAGAGCTGATGAGGCAGGACCCAGAGAGCCCTCAGAGAGTGTGATAAAGCTCAGCCCTCCCTAGGGTGGGCACTGCTCCTGCCTTCCAGGAGAGACCTGAAGGCGGTGGATGCCAAAGCCGTCCCCTGGTGGCTGCAGCTGCCATCTGAACTCCCGCCCGTTGGCCTTCCTTCCTGTGAACTAAGTGGCTTCAACTGCAGACAGCAAACTTTGGGAGGAGAAATGCACTTTCTTGTACCCCTTCCTCCTGCGAGTGGGACTCTAAGTGATTAAGGGAGTAGGAGAAGGGGAGGAGCAGGGGGATTAAAGGCAGGGAAAGGAATGGAAGGGAGGGAGGGGAATGAATAAAACTGACAGGAATGACAAGAGGATGTGTCATGGAATTGTCACAAATTCTGGGTTGCAGACTGAGCTCAGTGCCATCCCCTCTTCCCTGGCACCACCTCCTCCAAGTTTGGGCAGGTCCTTTTCTTGCTGGTTTCCTGTTTCATAACTGTTGAGTTTTGCTCACCAGCACCCTCCATCAAATGTTTAAAAGCCAGCTACTGGGGAGGCCATGGGAGGAGGATTGCTTGAGCTCAGGAGTTCGAGACCAGCCTGGACAACATAATGAGACCCTGCCTCAAAAAACAAACACACAGGGCCAGATGCGGTGGTTCACGCCTGTAATCCTAGCACTTTGGGAGGCCGAAGCGGGCAGATCACTTGAGGTCATGAGTTCAAGAACAGCCTGGCCAACATGGTGAAACCTCGTCTCTACTAAAACTACAAAAATTAGCCAGGTGTGGTAGCATGCACCTGTAATCCCAGCTCCTCTGGAGGCTAAGGCACGAGAACTGATTGAACCGGGAGGCAGAGGTTGCAGTAAGCTGAGATTACACCATTGCACTCCAACCTGGGTGACAGAGTGAGACTTTGTCTCAAAAAAAAACAAAAACAAAAACATCCCAAAAAACAACCCCCCATTCAAAAAACAAAAGTCCAAACACAAAACAAAAAGCTTAAGAAAGTAGGGGAAGGATGCTTTGGAGTCTATACACCACCTCTTTTAAAAATGCTTACCTGAATTTCCCGCAAAAAGTGTTCCCTCCTTCCAAACAGGTATTAAGACTCTCACCTTCTAAGAGACTTGCCCTAACTGGAGTGCTGGAGTCTGAACTTTCTTTGAACATTGTTTGATCTCAGATGCAGCCAGTCCTGTGCACAGCCTGATGGGATGGAATGTTCAGGGTCCCCATATGATTCCCTGGCTGGCCTAGCTGAGAGACACAGCTCTCCCCAGGCAGAGAAGGCAGCACAGGAGGAAGAAGCTCCAATATCGAGAGTGTGAGGACTGCAAATTCATCAAGAGCTGGCACCTCCAACCACAATGTGCAGTTATGGATCAACAAAACTAGCTTTTGTTTTAATTTTTGACTTTTTTATTTTTAGCTTTTTCCTCCCCAGCCATCATGGTGTTGCATGCCCATTGTAGAAATCAAAAAAGTGATAAAGAGGTTGATGAAAACTGTCTATGAACTTACTACCTACTGTATTTTTCGTCTATTTTTTTCTTTTATACCTGAGATAAAATAGTGTATACTACTTTTTTTTCTTTTTGTGAGAGTCTTACTCTGTTGCCCAGGCTAGTCTTGAATTCCTGGCTCAAGGGATCCTCCTGCCTCAGCCTCCTGAGTAGCTGAGATTATAGGTATGCACCACACATTCAGCTGTCCTGTTTATACTACTTTAAAAACTTAACTCCATGTCAGTAGAACTTTCCCATGACATTAAAACTCTGTAAGCATCATTTTCAATGGCTGCATGACAACCTGCCAAAAGTATATGCTTATTTTGCTTAACAAATCTGCTTATTTTTTTATATTTGAGTTGTTTCTAACTCTACCTTACTTTTAAGTTATTATAAGTAAATCTGAAATGAACATTTTGGTGCACAAGTCCTTTAGGACAGACTTTCAGGAGTGTGATGACCAGGACAGGTTTCCCCTAAGCCTAGGAGGCTGAGTCTCAACCTCCATTCCTCTGCCCTGTAGTTCTTAAGCCAGTTACTCTCTTCCACCTCACTATTTCCCCAAAGTTTTTATCAGCTTACATTCCCACCAGCCCTTGGGGGAAATTCAGGTTATTTTGAGAGGTGATTTGCAAGCTGGAAAAACCCTTCTGTTGCTGTAATCACAAGGAAAGTCACACATCTCCCTGACCTCCCATCAGGCTCAGTCTCCTGAGCCTGTCCCCAAAACAATGACGCGATTAATGATCACATGAGAATCAACAAATCTGTAGTAAATTTCAACTTCATTCCGAGTGTTTTGCATGAGTAATGCAACCCTGACAGATTTCAATATTCCCCATTCCAGTTGTATAAATGAAAAAGCAGAGGCTCAGAGATAGGAACTTGCCCAAGAGCACACAGGTGGTGAGAGTCAGAGATGTTGGCTGGCTCCTGAGACCTGTGCTCTTGCCACACACTACAGGATTTTTTTAAAAAAAGAGGCAGGGACTTGTGGCTGAATGCTGAGGGTTGAATTTCTAAGAGTTTGAGAGTCATTTGGGAGTCAGGGGAAGTGGGACCTGGTGAGGTTTTCTGGATTTTGGTTTCCGTTGTGGTTTTGGCTCTAACATTTGGGTCACCTGCCACATAGATGGAGGCCAACAGGTGGTGGCTCAAGGCTGTGCCGCTGGAAGGACAGGTCTTGTTATGCTTCTGATGTAGGCAGAGACTTTCCAAAACTTTCCAAAATTTCTATCCCGATTACCTGGTCTAGGCTGCAGGGCCCTCAGTACTGGGTTTCCCTGAATTGAGATAGTGTAGCTGCTCTACTGCTCTGAAAAACAAGACACTTTCAACTTAATATCCTTGGATATCTAACTTCCTGCAAACACAAGTTTAATAGCTGCAAAAATATGATTGTATATACACTCGTCTGTGTACAATTTTCCCCCTTTATTGTTTTTTTGATTTGCTCTTTATTCCTCCTTTTTTCCCTTCCTCCTGTAACCACCCAGTGGTTCCCTTCCTCCTGTAACAGCTGGGCTGTGTCTTGCCTGCTGCCTAGACAGAGCTGACTTATCAAGACAGGGGAATTGCAATAGAGAAAGAGTAATTCACACAGAGAGCAGGCTGTGGAGGAGATCAGAGTTTCATTACTACTCAAATCAGTCTCCCCGAACATTTGGGAATCAGAGTTTTTAAAGATAATTTGGTGGGTGGGGGAAGTCCTGTGTGTCGAGAGTGCTGATTGGTTGGGTTGGAGATGAAATCATGGGAAACCGAAGCTGTCCTCTTGTACTGAGTCAGTTCCTGGGTGGGGGCCACAAGATGAGATGAGCCAGTTTATCGATCTGGGTGGTAGTACCAGCTAATCCATCAAGTGCAGCATCTGCAAAATATGTCAGGCACTGATTGATTTTGGGAGCAGTTTAGGGAGGGTCAGAATCTTGCAGCCTCCATCTTCATGACTCCTAAACCATAATTTCTTTCTTTCTTTCTTTTTATTATGTTTTAACTTCTAGGATACATGTGTACAACATGCAATTTTGTTACGTAGGTATACATGTACCATGTTGGTTTGCTGCACCCATCAACTCATCATTTACATTAGGTATTTCTCCTAATGCTATCCCTCCCCCAGTCCCCCACCCCACGACAAGCCCTGGTGTGTGATGTTCCCCACCTTGTGTCCAAGTGATCTCATTGTTCAATTCCCGCCTATGAGTGAGAACATGCGGTGTTTGGTTTTCTCTCCCTGTGATAGTTTGCTGAGAATGATAGTTTCCAGCTTCATCCATGTCCCTGCAAAGGACATGAACTCAATCTTTTTTATGGCTGCATAATATTCCATGGTGTATATGTGCCACATTTTCTTAATCCAGTCTATCACTGATGGACATTTGGGTTGGTTCCAAGTCTTTGCTATTGTGAATGGTGCCACAATAAACACACATGTGCATATGTCTTTATAGTAGCAGGATTTATAATCCTTTAGGTATATACCCAGTAATGGGATCGCTAGGTCAAATGGTATTTCTAGTTCTAGATCCTTGAGGAATCGCCACACTGTCTTCCACAATGGTTGAACTAGTTTACAGTCCCACCAACAGTGTAAAAGTGTTCCTATTTCTCCACATCCTCTCCAGCATCTGTTGTTTCCTGACTTTTTAATGACTGTCATTATAACTGGCATGAGATGGTATCTCATTGTGGCTAAACCATAATTTCTAATCTTGTAGCTAATTTGTTAGTCCTACAAAGCCAGTCTAGCCCCCAGGCAAGAAGGGGGTTTGTTCTGGGAAAGGGCTGTTACTGTCTTTGTTTTAAACTTTAAACTATAAACTAAGTTCTTCCCAAAGTTAGTTCAGCCTATGCCCAGGAATGAACAAGGACAGTTTGGAGATGAGAAGCAAGATGGGGTTGGTTAGGTCAGATCTCTTTCACTGTCTCAGCTATAATTCTGCAATGGCAGTTTCACTCCTTCCACGTCATCATCCTGCCCCCAACCTCAGGTGAACCACGTTTACAACTATTCACTCTGCCATATTTCTTCATGTCATATACATGTGTATATATGTAATAGATATGTATACATATAATACAAGCATATATATGTACATACAAACATTTACATATACAGCATTTTGAAGTGATTAACTTATTAAAATGGATCGAGTTATGAACATTTGACTGTGGTTTGGTTTTCTTACTCAATGATGTTTGCTGAAGACTTCTTTAAGCCATTCGTTATGTCTTATTCATTCTTTTAAATAATGGCATAATAATCCATGGTGTGGGTGTACCCACATTTATTTAGCTATGTGTCTATTAATGGTAATTTCATTTGTTTTCATTTTCCCTCACTATGAACAATCCTGTAAGAAACACCCTCACACATATATCCTCAAATACTGGCAATTTTATTTTTATAAGATGGATTCCCAGAAGTGTAATTGTTAGGCCAAAGGGCATATACAGTTTTTGTTTTGTTTTGTTTGTTTGTTGTTTTGAGATGGAGTCTTGTTCTGTCACCCACACTAGAGTGCAGTGGCGCAATCTTGGCTCACTGCAACTTCTGCCTCCTGAGTTTAAGCGATTCTCCTGCCTCAGCCTCTCCAGTAGCTGGGATTATAGGTGCCTGTCACCACGCCCTGCTAATTTTCATGTTTTTAGTAGAGATGGGGTTTCACCATGTTGGCCAGGCTGGTCTCAATCTCTTGACCTCAGGTGATCCACCCATCTCGGCCTCCCAAAGTGCTGGGATTACAGGCATGAGCCACCACGCCTGGCCATATAGTTTTAATTTTAGTGAAAGCCCCAGTTGGCTATCTAAAATGATTCTAATATGTCACTTTTCCACTATAATACAGGAAAATGCCACATATTTCTCTACATCCATACCAGCAATAGGAGTTTTAAGTGTTAATTTTCTTTTCTCATCAGAAGGGCATACGATGATGTTGTGTAACTATGTCACATTTATTTCCGTGTCTGTGAGTGAATCTGAGCATGTTTGCTGGCTTTTTGGGTTTGCTCCTCTATGGGTTTTTAAATAATTTGATTTGTCCACTTTTCTTTGTGATGATTGTCTTTTTCTTGTCACACTTGTAGGAGCTGTTTGCATGTTTTAAGAACTAACTTTATATCATCTGCATTATAAATATTTTCCTTTGGACAACTGCATTACTGTACAGTTGGCCCTTGAATAATATGGGGTTTAACTGCATGAGTCCACTTATATGCAGATTTTTTTCAATCAAAAGTGGATCGAAAATACAGTACTTATGGGATGCAAAAATTCCATATACAAAGGGCCAACTTTTTATATATGCCAGTTCTGCAGGACTGACTTTTGGTATAAGAGGGGGTCCTGAAACCAATCCCCTGCATACACTAAGGGACAACTGTAGTTTGTTTATGGAACCTTTTACTGTACAAAAGGTTCTTGTTTTCTTTGTAATTTTTAATGGTCAAAATATGCCCATCTTTTTTTTTTTTTTCCTTTCCCATCTGTTTTTTTTTAATAGCTTCTAAGTTCTCAGTCTTGGTTATGAAGGCCTTCTCTGCTATTTCATATATATCAGGTCTTAGTCTGCTTGGTTTGTCATTACAAAACACTGTAGACTGGGTAGATTAAACATCAGAAATTTATTTCTCACCATTCTGGAGGCTGGGATGTCCAAGATCAAGGTGCTGGCAATTTCAGTTTCTCGTGAGGACTCTCTTCTTGGTTTTCAGATGGCCACCTTCTTGCTGTGTCCTCACATAGCAGAGACAAAGTAAGAGAGAGAGAAAGAGGGAGAAAGTGAGTGAGGGAATGAGAGAGCTCATCAGTGCTCTGGTGTCTCTTCCTCTTCTTATAAAGACATTAATCTAATCATGAAGGCCTCACCCTCATGGCCTCATCTGACCCTAATCACCTCCCAAAGGCCCCACCTCCTGCTGCCATTACACTTGGGGTTGGTGCTTTAACACACGAATTTGGAGGTGGTACACAAACACTCAGTCAATAACATATTGTCTACCAGATTCTCTTTGTGAGATTTTTTATTGCATTTCTGTAATACAGGAATGACCACTACTTAAGGTAACAAACAACTCCAAAGCCTCAGTGGCCAGCACAAGAAAGGCTTAGTTTTCAATCAGTCTTATCAGGTGTGGGACAGTCAACCCCGAGCAATGAGTTGGGGACCCAGATCCCTTCCATTTGTGATGGATCTTCAACATGTGACTCCCACAGTCACTGCAGAAGAGGAAGAGGGAGCAAGAGAGAGGACAACTACTCAAGGGATTTTTTTGTGTTCTCTGTTACTTCCTCCTATATTCCATTGCATGGAACCCAGCCCCATGGAACCTCAACCAAACTGGAAGAGAGGCTGGGAAATGTCTTTCTCAGTGCTCAGAAAGAGGAAAAGTCAGAAGCTAGCCAGCCTATACCATATTTACTTTTAATAGTCAACATTTCAATTCAAGTGGGGTTAAAAATATATAGTATAAGACATATGTGTTCATTTTTATTTTCTTCCAGATAATTGCAGCAGCAGCAGCAGCAGCACCACCACCATATATTAGCTTATTCTCTTTCTGCTGAATTGAATTACTGCTTAAAATTTTTTTAAATTTTTAAATTTTTCACATGAAAGCTTTTAGTTTATTAATCTGCTCATCAAAAATCCACATGATGTCTGCAGATGATGTCACTATAGCATCTTTACTCCTTTGGCTTTTTGCCAGCACCAATATTGGTCTTTGCAGTGTCCCTGACTTTCTTCATTCTGTTCTTGTGCTTCTTTTGCTGCTTTCGTGAGGTCTTTTTCTTCTCATACAGGCCATGTCTTGCAAGTCTATGTTTGTACCCAGGCTGGCTGCGGTAGCTATTCACAGGTGTGATCATAGTTCATGCCAGCTTTGATCTCCTGAGCTCAATCCATCCTCTCACCTTGGCCTCTCCAGTATCTGGGACTACAAGTATGTGTCATGCTCTCGACTTCCAGTGTGTTCTTAACCTACTGGATTGCATTTTAAAAATCTTTCTAGCCTCTGTGGAATTCTCTTCCTTTCCCACTGGCTCATACACATCTTTTTAAAAATCCAACATTCATTTATTTATTTATTTGAGACAGGATCTCACTCTGCCACCCAGGCTGGAGTGCAATGGTGCAATCTCTGCCCACTGCAACCTCCACCTCCTGGTTTCAAGCGATTTTCCTGCCTCAGCCTCCTGAGTAGCAGGGATTACAGGCGTGCACCACCACGCCTGGCTAATTTTTGTATTTTTAGTAGAGAAGGGGTTTCACCATGTTGGTCAGACTGGTCTCAAACTCCTGACCTCATGATCTGCCAGCCTCGGCCTCCCGAAGTGCTGGGATTACAGGTATGAACCACCGTTCCTGGCAACATTTTTAGTTGTGCTGTATGGAAGGTCTTTTGCTGAGCATCTTGCCAGCTACATGATTGGAAAATCTGACCTGCCATCATGTAGCATATTTTTATGTGCTGCTTATTTTTATGTGGCCAACTTTTGTTCAATTTCTCTCAGTGTGTAGTACACACTGTGGGACACAAAAATAAATAAACGTTGGTCCTCTCTCTCAGGGAAGCTTATGCTCTAACAAGGAGATGCAAGAAGAGATAGGGTTTGAAGGCCTTGCTGAGTGCAAGAAACTCTGTTCTGAACTGTGTCAGCAAGTTGAGGTGCGGATGGGCTGCCCTTCAGGAACTACCTCCAGGCAGTTCTCAGCCTGAGGGAGTTTTTCCTCCATCTGAATTGAAATCTCCTCCCCCCAGTCTCAGCTCTGCCCTTAGGAACTCTGCCGAAGCAATCCAGCCCTGCAGATTTTGAAGACACACATAGTTTGCCTGTGGTGTTTTGTTTTGTTTTCAGCTGTCTCAGTCTCATCTCTATTTGGGAGAATTCCCCAGTTTGTGCAACTTGGTGGGAGGTGTCCCTTCCCAATATGGCATCTGCAAAGGGCCAGCTTCTCTCTGTGCCTTTGGCAGCTTAGGGTGGGTTCATGACTAAGTCTGGGCTGTTGGAGGATCCCACCTGGACTCTGAGCCTAGAAGGAAAATGCAATTTGCAGGGACAAGTTATAGGTTACTGATCAGTAAAGGTAGAGACAAGAGTCCAGAGACAGTGGCAGCAACAGTCCAGTGGAACCAACAGTGCCAGCAGCGCCCTCCCAACTAGGCTGCCCCTTGTGGCTGTACCGGTTGTATGACTTTCTGCCCAGCCTCCCTGGTTTGCCTTCCAAGCCTAGTTCCCCGGCATTCCAGTCATTTCTATGATCTACCAATATGTATTTTTTTTTTTTTTTTTTTTTTGATACAGGGTCTCACTCTGTTGCCCAGGCTGGAGTGCAATGGCATGATATCACCTCACTGCGACCTCTGCCTCCTGGGTTCAAGTGATTCTCCTGCCTCAGCCTCCTGAGTAGCCAGGATTACAAGGCACCCACCATCATGCCTGGCTAGTTTTTGTATTTTTAGTACAGATGGGATTTCACCATGTTAGCCAGGCTGGTCTCGAACTCCTGGCCTCAAGTGATCTGCCTGCCTCGGTCTTGCAAAGTGCTGGGATTACAGGCATGAGCCACTGCACCTGGCTGATCTACCAATATGTTCCTTTTTTGCCTAAGTTAGCCAGAGTTGATTTTTATTATTGGCAAGAGCTACAACTGGTACAAAAGCTCATATGCCCTGTACCACCCCCTCTTTCCGTTATAATACCAAATATTGCTGCCGTGACCTCTGTCCTTCCATGAGGGTTGCCAGCCATTAGAATGTTCTCAGATATCAAAGGAGCTCACTCCATCATAGGGTAGACAGTAGAGGCTTGTCCAGGGCCTTACCTAAGGCCAGCACTGCCCCTCTACTAACTGTTCCCGGGGGCACATATGCAACCAATTCCATGGAAGGTATACAAAGGCCTTGGTGTTCCTTATTTAAGTACAATAAACAGTTACTACTATTAATCCAAATTTGCTTCCATTGAGAAGGAAAAAAGATTTGCATGGAAGCATCTGGGTACTCAGGCCTATGTTTGGGATTTTTCAGAGGGTCTTTCAAAACACTCCTTGTCCCCTTTAAATAAATGTATGTTTCCTTTTCAAATATGTCCTATTTTCCATAATTTACCAAATATTACTGTTGATAAATCTGATGATACTTAAGACATTTATTTTAAAATGATAGGGTGCAAAATATTTGAGCCTGGAGACAAACTGAGAGTACCTAGGGGCTCTCTGGTTCTTTCTCCTGAGTATGGATATTAGTCCCAGTACATGGCCCAAGGGAGGGGCCCGGCTAATTGTAGAACCCAAATTCTAGGCGATAGTGATTGGTTCTAACTGTGGAAACTGAAGTATGGTCAGACCCCTTTCCTGGGATTGGTCTAGAGACACTGGAAGAGAGAAATTCTTTCTCTCCTGGGTTTGCTGGGCTGCAGGTGGTCATCTTCCTGCCCTGAAGATGGAAGCCTAGGGAGACAAGCAGAGATAAGAAAGATCGAGAGAAAGCAAATGGGAGGGAAAGGACAAAATAGTGCAATAGTGACATAGGAAGATGGAGAGAGACAGGCAGTGTCCTAACTGCGCCGAGACTCACCGAGGCTCTTTCTGGCCAGGAGCCCACATCCTGCAGTTCTTCTGATTCAGAGAGTGACACCAATCACTCTTCTTTCCAGAACCCCCTCCTTCCTCTCTGTTAGCTGATAGCAGTTGGGTTTATGTTACTTGCATCCAAGAGTCCTCATTAAAATCCATATTAGGCTGGAATTCATGGTGGTGTCTATTGGGCCCTTTCCAACTTGAGGACAGTTTCCTGTGGTGGAGACAAGGTGTTCAGAGAGAGATGTTGCTGAGTTCTGATTTCGCTTTGTCAGTCCTCAACATTGGAGCCTGCTTTTCAGGCCACGGGTCTTCCCCTTCCTTGATTCTCTGCTCTGTCTGAGCACAACTTTACTGGCCTCTCTGGGGTCTTTAGCAGTTTTCATAAGTCCTGTTCACTCTGAACTTTGGATATGTCTATGCTATTCTTAGAATTTTCTATCTCAACTTTCAAAGCTCTTTCATTTTGTGGATTTGTTCATGTATTATTAATTTTGAAGCATACATATATATGTAATCATAAAAGCAATCTCTGTTTAGTATGAACAACAACAACAACAACAAAAACCCATGAAAATCCAGAAATGGCCAAAAGATGGCTGGTCCTGGTGGTGTGTGCCTTGTAGTCCTAGCTACTTGGGAGGCCAAGGCAGGAGGATTGCTTGAGCCCAGGAATTTGAGGCTGCAGTGAGCTACGATCATGTCACTGCACTCCAGGATGGTGACAGAGCCAGATTCTGTCTCTAAATAAAGATAAAAATAAATGAACAAAGAGAAAAAATGTAAAATAATAATATAATCTCTACATTCAAAGGAAAATATTGTTAATATTTTTATACGTAGTTTTCTCTTTTTTTTTCTATACATATCTGGTCTATGGTATTTTAAAATCCACTTCCAGGCTGGATGTAGTGGCTCATGCCTATAACCCCAGCACTTTGGGAGGCTGACTCACTTGAGGTCAGGAGTTCGAGACCAGCCTGGCCAACATGGTAAAACCCCTGTCTCTACTAAAATTACAAAAATTAACTAGGCATCATGGCACACCCCTGTAATCCCAGCTACTTGGGAGGCTGAGGCAAGAAAATCGCTTGAACCCGGGAGGCGGAGGTTGCAATGAGCCGAGAACGCGCCACTGCACTCCAGCCTGGACGACAGAGTGGGACTCTATCTCAAATAAATAAATAAATAAATAAAATCTACTTTCAACAGTAGGTGAGAAATCACTGCCTCCCCAGGGATGTCACTTTCATGGCTCTGGTTGGTTCTTTCTTTTTACTCAGATACAAACACCGAGAAACCATACCACTTCCTCTTGTTATTGCCTCTGTTTTCCGACTTAAATGATAGAGAGGCAAGACAATACCTTATTAGGCACTACAACTTTAGCAGAACTTGACTTCTTGGGGAGGCCTCTTTCCCATCTCTATCTGCTAGCTTGATGCATCTTCATTTACTTTAGGTCTGTTAAGGGAGGAATTCCATGCTTTTGATCTGGCTGTGGATGTGTTTGTGTGTGCATTTCTAGCATGAGTGCATATCTGTTTTTACTTGTACCCTCACTGAAATAACAGCCTTTTCAGCTTAATAGATTTTCATACATGGGCACATTTTTGTGCCCTTTGGTGCTGCTTCCCATTCCTCTAGTTTAGGAGTATTACAGTCTCAGTCTCTGGGGTGGAGCAGGTCTGGATTGAACTACTGTTTTGGGCACTTAGTTCCCTGACCCAGAACAAGTTATGTAGCCTCTCATATCTGACACTGCTCGGATCTGAGGAATGGGAGTAAGTCGATCTGAAAGAGTCAGGGTTCTGCTTCCATGAAGAAGGCAGTAATACCCAGGAATCTCAGGAATCCAGGGAAGAATTCCCTCAAGTAAGCATTGTCATAAGCACTAAACAAAGTCCCACCCTCTCCTGTGACCCAGAGCCTAAAACTCATTTTAGGAAGGATGAACTTTTTCTCTAGAACCAGAGATAGGACAATATACTCCCTTGGAGCTGTACTAGAACTGAGGGGTCAGTGACTGATAGGACATCTTACAGAAGTGTTTGGATAAGAGGTAAAGGAACAGGGCTGAGTGAGGAGTAGGAGTGGGGATCATAAGGAATTGGGGTGCAGCAGGCCACAGACAGAGAGTCCTGCCTATGGATGCCCTGGTGGTTGTTTAATCCTTTGCTGTCTCCTGAACACACTGTTTCCTGAGCCAGATGCCTTGAGGTATGGGCTTGCCCATGTTCACATTTGCTGTCCTGAGCATTCTTTGTACACAATAAAATGGGTGGTATTAAGGTCTTGGAAGCAATTAGATTTCAAGGAACCATCTCCTACCAGGATATGCATTAACAATCTTCAGTGGATCTGGGCCCACAGGGCACCTATTATTTACCTGAAAGAGCCCTCTAGAAGAGGGTGGGACTCTCTGGGGCCTTAAGTTTCGTCTTGGAAACATACTGGCACCAGGAGGACCACAAACCCACTCTCCCTCCCTTCCTCCACTTACAAGTGTGGGAGCTGGGAGGTTGGGCTATGAGGCTGGAAGTCCCCTAAAGCTGTTATGAGTACAAAAGAACACACAGTTCCCTGGCACCTGTCATCTGCCTGCTCAGTAAGGGTGAGGGCTGGTATCTTCTCTTGTTCCTGAGACCCAGGTAGCAAAGGGGTTTGGTGAGTATTGAGAGAAACCTGGGTGTAAGAATGTAAATGAATTTAGAAGGATGAATAAGAGGTACTCCCTTCCTTTCTTAAAGACTTGGGATGAGGAACAGATGAGGCAGGGGAAATCAGGAAAAGAAGTATTGATGAGGCTGATTGCTTTTCTTATTCTGAGCAAAGTTCTTTGCTGCCAAAGTACTAGGGTAGAATTCAAAGACGAACAGTGTTTATTCATTCATCCAGCAAATAACTACCCACCAGGCAGCCACTGATGTGTGTTGGGATACACAGTCTCTGTTCTCAAGGAACTCATTGCTTATGTATACCTCTGCATTTGTATACATTCCCTCTGCCTGGCCTTCTTTCCCTGTATTCCAGGGTTTCTCAACTTGGACACCACTGGGACATTTTGGGCTGGATAATGCTTTGTTGTGGGGAACTTTTCTGCACATTGTAGGACTTTAAGCAGCATCACTGGCTTCTGCCTACTAAATGCTACCCCCCATCCCAGGTTGTGACATCCAAAAATATTTCTAGACATTGCCAAATGTCCCCTGGGGGCCAATGGAACCACTGATCCATTTTGAGTTTATCCAACTTTCATGACCTCATTTAAGTTCCACCTCTTCCATGAAGCTTGCTTTGGTTAATTCTGGTCATGCTAATTTCTCCTTTCTTTGGTCTCCTGTACCAATTATTGCTGCTGCTTTCCAGTTTACCATGTAATAATCCACTCCCTTCTTTTGATCACTGTTTGGAAGGAAACAACCTTGAAAATGGTCCTAGAGATGTAGATTTCATTCAGCACCATGGCAAACCTGTTACATCTCCTAGAATAAGTTGCTTCCTTTCTGCCATGGAGACCCCAGTTTTCTCAGCTGTCAAATCAATGGCAGTGCTACTCAGAAATTTTCAGCCACAAATCATCAAACATATGGAGGGGCCAATTGCACAGGTTTCTTAAAATGAAGCAGATTTTATGTTGTACACATTGAGTCTCTGTATGGTGTTGGGATGGTATCATGGCCAACACCTGTCCAAAACCACTAGATCATCTTAAAGGCTTTTCTAACATTTGATCATGGTCATGAGATTTCATTTGTATTAAATTCTACCTCTTAATTAGGCTGTGAATGCCTTCAGTGCCTGCTACCTCGGTGATTTCCATAGTGCCACCTAGCTCAGTGCTGGCTTTACAAGAAGTTTGGTCAATATTTGCTGTTTAATCAAGTTTTTAATCCTAAAGCCAAAGATGATTTTCAGGTGCTGAGTCCTGACATTAGGAATCTCCCTGCGTCAGTTAGGAGTGTTTTTATTTGCAAATTATAGAAAGCCTACCCACAGTAGCTTGAAACAAGAGTGGTTTCTTTTTCTCACATAAGAGAAAAGCAATGTTAGGGCTGGTGTCTTGGAGATTTTCTGGGCCTTTCCCTCCTACATGTCTCCTCATGGCCATGAAAAGGCTGCTTTAACTCTAAGTGTCACATCTGCATTCAAGTCTAGGATCAATACCAGGATTAGTGCCAGCCCCATCTGTCTCTTATTAGCAAAGCTAAAACTTTCCCAGAACTTTCCTGCCAAACTTCTGATTACATCTCATTGGTCAGAACTGTATCACATGACCACTCTATGCTACAGGGATATTGGGAGAGTGAATATTTAGCTACTGCAGCCTCTCTAATGGAAAGAAGTAAAGGTAAAGGAGGTAGAGGATGGGTACTATGCTGCCCAATCAGCAGGGTCTGCCGTCATCCCTATTCACAAGCTCCAGCACCTATAGCCCTGACCACAGCAGAGGGCAATGCACCTTGACTGGTGTTTGTCTCAGCAGTGCAGCCTTGATTCCCTGAACTCAGCCCCTGCCCCGGCATGGCTCCAGGCAGTTCTCTGAGAGCAGGGACAATGGTTCAGTGCTCCTAGAGTAGGGGTTAATTCATCAGTGGTTTAGGTTTCTCTTTTCTCTTGGCAGAGTTTGCAGTTGGAATCAAAGGCTTCCCAACAAGGAAACAACTAAGTAAGTTAAACAATACTGCCTGTTTTTGAAATTCCATGGGTTTAACTGGGATTAGAAGTACCAATCTGAGCATTAGCGCAATAAATTATTTGATCATTTATGCTGGCTGAAGCCAGGGAACCAATAAAAAGAATCTTATTCTGTTCTTATCTCTCTACTGACCCCTGCAACAGCCCCCTCAAATTATCATACACACCACTTTCTGATTCATTTATCTGCTAATGTCCCTCTATTCTTCTCCTTTTTTTTTTTTCTCTTTTGAGGCAGAGTCTCCCTCTGTCGCCCAGGCTGGAGTGCAGTGGTGTGATCTGAGCTCACTGCAAGCTCTGTCTCCTGGGTTCAGTGACCTCGGCTCACTGCAACTGCCCCTTCCCAAGTTCAAGTGATTCTCCTGCCTCAGCCTCCCGAGTAGCTGGGACTACAGGCACCTGCCACCATGCCCCGCTAATTTTTTGTTGTTGTTGTTGTTGTATTTTTAGTAGAGACAGGGTTTCACCACATTAGCCAGGATGGTCTTGATCTCCTGAACTCGTGATCTGCCTGCCTTGGCCTCCCAAAGTGCTGGGATGACAGGTGTAAGCCACTGTACCCGGCCATGTCCCTCTATTCTTAAAAATTGCTGATTCTCATTTCTATCCAAAGTCTATATCAGACTTCTGCTTCTAATAGAGGCAGACTAGCTAATATGGGCCAATCTTCCCTCTGAAAACAACTAACAAATTCAGAGAAAACATTTAAAAAATTTTCCCTAAAATATCAAAAACTAATAGGATAGTGAGGAAGCAAGCCAAGATCTAGAAGAAGATGAAGCTCTAGAGGGACAAGCTTGGCATTTGCCCAGAGGGCACTGGCTTATCTAAAAAGAAGGCTGAGAGATGAGTCATGTTTTTGAAAACTGTGGGTGGCTAGGTGCCCATAAGTTCAAATCTACTGCTTTCTTTCTTTTCCATGGTGGAGACCCTGGTAAACTACTTGATACTCAGAGTTGGGGCCCCAAAGAGCTGCACTGTCAGACTAAGGTAAACTGGAATTAAAGTTCACATAGATTCTAGCCTTAGTCATCTGAGTGGCTCAAAAAATTTGAAGCTTTGACTTTGAATTGAAGCAATCTTGGTTGGATTACTAGTGCCCCTAAATGCCTGGCATAGAAACTGAAAATCATGTCCAGAAGAAGATATCATCCTAAGTCTCACATTATTTCTAAAGATACTTTTTCAAACATAATGTTCAACACATAGTAATAAATAACCAAGCAAATAAGGAATGAAGACAACATTCAAAGATCAGCACAAACAAGAAGTAACAGAAAGATATTCATGGTCATTCTTGACAGTGGGATTACCATGCACAGAATCTAAAGCAACATTATAATATACTCAAGAAAACAAAGGCCTGGCCGAGTGTGGTGGCTCACACCTGTAATCCCAGCACTTTGGGAGGCTGAGGTGGGTGGATCGCCCGAGATTGGGAGTTCGAGACCAACCTGGTCAGTATGGTGAAACCCCTGTCTCTACTAAAAATACAAAAATTAGCCAGGTGTGGTGGCAGGTGTCTGTAATCCCAGTTACTCAGGCAGCTGAGGCAGGAGAACTGCTTGAACCCAGGAAGCAAAGGTTGCAGTGACGTGAGATGGCACCATTGCACTGCAGCCTGGGCAACATAGCGAGACTCCGTCTCAACAAACAAACAAACAAACAAAAAAAGTAAAGTCCAAACTTGAAATTTGTTGACAAGAATTGGAAATTGGAAGTTATAAAAAGTAATTGTCCACATTTGATAGAGAACCTCCAGAAACACTCTAATTAAAAATATAATAATCAAAATCAACATCTCAATGATGTATTTAGCAGCAAATAAATACAGTTGATGAAATAACTAGGAGAAAGGTCAAAAGCAACTATCTAGACTTAGCTCAGGAAAAAGCATGAAAAATTCAGAAGAGTCAGAGACATATGCAGTTTGATCAGAATATATACTAAATGCGTGCATATTCAAATGGGGTCCCCAAAGGAGAGAAGAGAGAGAACATTTGAAAAGATAATGTTTGAGAATTCTCCCAAACAGATAAAAGTCCTATGAATCCCAAGCAGCATAAATAAAATGTACTCATACCTAGACATATCATAGTTCAATTTCAGAAGACCAAAATCAAAGAGAAAAAATTTAAAAGCAAAGTGACAACAGACAGAAGCAACAGTTAGAATGGTGGTAAACCAGGTACAGTGGTGCCTGCCTGTAGTCCTAGCTACTCAAGAGGCTGAGGTGGGTGGGAGGATTGCTTGAGGCCAGGAGTTCGAGGCTGCAGTGAGCTATGATTGCACCTGTGACTAGCCATAGCACTCTTAACCTGGGCAACACAGTGAGACCCTCATCTCCAAGAGCAAAAAGAATGACAGCGGCCTTTCTCAAAAATGATAACTCATATAAGAATATAGTAGAAGGACATTTTCAATTTGGCCAATCTAGAATTCTACACACAGTAAAAATATTCTCCAGTAATGATGATTTAAAAAATGTCAGTGAAATAAAAACTGAAAGACGCTGCCACCAAGAGACCTGCACTAAAGGAAATTCTGACAGATATTCTTTGGGTAAAGAGAAAATGATCCCAGATGAAAGCTTGGAGATGAAGGAAAAATTGAAGAGGAATGAAAATGGAAACAACACAGGTAAATATAAATGAATACTGATTATACAAAATGAAAATAATAATGACTAGAGGGGTTTAAAATACTCAAGATCCATGATAACAATAGCAAGTCAGGAGGTGGGTAATGGAGTTAAAGTGTTCTAAGGTCCTTGCATTGTCTGGGAGGAGGGAAAAGTTAAGAGTTAACATTAATGTTTAATAAATCAACGATGTATGTTGCAATTTCAAGAGCGGCCACTACTAGCAAAATAAAAGTGGGAAACATCCTCCCAGCAAGCCCACCTTCAGTGGCATATGTAGTGCCACCACCAGTTCTATTTTTGACTTTCACCGGTCCCCTTCACAGCATCTCTGCTATCTGCTACAGCTATTAGACCTATTCACTGCCCCTGTGCAGATTGTTCCAGTCTCTGTTCATTTATTAGTCTGTTCTCTGCTCCTGGGAGGCTTTCTTCTCATATCTATTCACATCCTTTTCTGTCCAGTCATCATGCAATTTCCACCTCTGCCCCAGTCATGTTTCCCCTAACTACTCTGCCACCCACAGTTCCTCTGTCCACCAAACTCCTAGATCCTTGATGGAATGACTCACTCAAGACTGGATTTATTATACACTTATTATATTGTGGCTATTTGGAGAATATGATTTATTTTTCCTAAAATAGAGGTTCCTTGAGGATAAGGGTAATGTCTTTAAGAACTTTTTTATCTCCTATGTGTCTATCACTATACGTTGCCAAGAAGACACTTTGTGTTTTATTTGTACTCTGTGTAAATAATTTTTACAGAAATAGGTAACCATGGAAAGCCATTTAATATCTGTGAGTTGTTTTGCAGCTGTTAAAATGATTAAAACAATACCTACTGTAACTCATAAGGTTGATGAGAAGTTGAAATGGGCTAATAGAGATGAAATAATTTGTATTATGTAATGTACTATAAAGAATTACTAACATGTGCTGGGCATGGTGACTAATCCCAGCACTTTGGGAGATTGAGGTGGGTGGATCATTTGAGGTCAGGAGTTCGAGACCAGCCTGGCCAACACGGTGAAACCCTGTCTCTACTAAAAATATAAAAATTTAGCTGAGCAGGGTAGTGGATGCCTGCAATCCCAGCTACTCCGGAGGCTGAGGCAGGACAATTGCTTGAACCTGGTAGGTGGAGGTTGCAGTGAGCCGAGATCAGGCCATCACACTCCAGTCTGGGCGACAAGAGTGAAACTCCGTCCCCCCCCCCCAAAAAAAAAAAAAAAAAAGAATTACTAACAGTAATAAGCATTGATCAATCATTGGGGTAACATGAAAAGCATTAAATTATCAATGATTAGAGATCAAAAAGAACCAGAAAGCCATTATCTGAGCCCTCGGTTGACAAAAGGATTCAAGTCATCCATTCATTTACTCATGCATTGATGATTACTGAGGACATACTGTAGTGGCTAACATTGTGTCAGACACTGAATGTGCAGAAGTACAAGTTTCTGCCCATACCTCACTCCAGTCTGGTGTGTGACTTGATAAAGGTGGTAAACGAATATAACAGATTCATAAGGTGCTACAGGAACACAGAAGGGAGACACCTGACCTTGGGAGGTGTGAGGTGGCCTTCCTGGAAGAGGTAATCACAAAACAAGTCTTGAAGGACAAATAGGAGATAGTAATGGAAGAAAAAGGCTATGTCAGGAAGAGCAGCATATGTAAGGCTGGATTTCAAAGAGGAAATCTCTTTAGAGAAAGTTTTATCAGTCTTATGTAGATGAGAAAGACTGTTGCCGTAAGAGACTGGACAGTTACACGAGGACCAGGTCAGCGAGGGCCTTGTATGGCCTCATGAGCCATATTAAAAAGTATCAGCTCTCTTCTCTGCAAGGGACTCGCCAGATCATTTAGTCGTTTGTCACCAAACTAGAGCATGAATCAGAAACACTTGGAGGGCTGTTGAAAGACATTCCTGGGCTCTCCGCTGAGTTTCTGATTCAGTAGATCTAGGACTGGCCTATAGTTTTCATTTCCAACGAGGTCCCAGGTGACGCTGATGTTGCTGGTCTGGGGACCACTTTGAGAACCACTGCTCTAGTCCAGCCTTTTCTTTCAGATAAACCACTGAGCCCTAGAGGTGAAATTCATTAACGAAAGTCGTCAGTTGAAATAGGGCAAACTCGCCAAGCAACCAGAGCTGACACCCTCCTTCCCCTAAGCCCCTCACAGTGGAGCTGTCCCTTCCAGAATCATACGTAGCCTTACCTCCCTCCCTCCCCTTCAAGAATCTCACCCCTTCAGTGCTCTGCTTTCAGCGTCTGTAAGGGAAGGAAATTGGTTGCACCAACTTATATTAGGATTTACTTTTAAAGAAGGTCCTTAAGAAAGGCAGCGTTTTAACCTAAGGGAGTGCATTTTCAAGAGTGGATTTTCAGGCAGGGAGTGCAGCAGGCGTTTCCCGATATGCCCGTGGGCAAGACCCGATCACGGCTCAGAAACCCTGCTTTGCAGAGGTGACCACCCCAGCCCGGGAGAACGGGGCCCGAGCTGCTGCGCCGCCACGGTGACTCAGCCATAAGACCCGCCAGGCGGGTAAGTTTGCTGGTCTGAGGTCGCCCCTTCCGCTTCGCACAGCTTCCTTGTACCGCCCCACCCTGCCGCTGATCCCACGCTGCGAAGCGTGGGCCCAAGCACTGCAGCAGTTGAGTCATAGCTTCATAAGCGACTTTCCTGAGAAGGCTGGGGCTTGGGGTGATGTTAGGGACGGTGGCCTAACGTCCCTTTGCAAGGAACCCAGTGTCCGGCAGCCCAGTGCGCCGCTCTTCTCCTTCCCCTGTTTCTGCCTGCCCAGCTAAGAGTGTCCGGGAAACCCTTCCCGGCTGCCCACAACCCAACAGTTCCGCCCTCCTGAGGGTTCTCAGGCTCAGAGTCTTCCAAGCTTCCAAACAAATACAGCATTCTGCCCAGGAGGTATTTCTTAAGGTTGTTGAATTATCCGAGTCTTGAAGCTTGTAGCTCATCCCTGGGTCTGTCTTGTTCTCTGCAGTTTAAGACAGGCTTAAAATAGCAATTAATTTTTTAGTTATTATTATTAACAGCTGCTTGAACAATGTCATGCCCTGTCTCTTTAATTGATTCAGTGTATTGATCATGGGTCTTCCATCCACATTGTCTTTTATTAGGTATGTGGGGCAATCAAACATGGACAGCACACACTTTCTGCACTCCAGGAACTTAAAGATAGTGTTGAGAAAACAAATACCATAGGAAGAGTTAACACACCATTCTCCAGCATTTTAGGTAGGAATGATACACACATGTTACCATCTGTGAATGGTAGAAGAAAGTCACCTGAGCGGGCAGTGGAGGCTTCAGAGAGGAGGTGGGGCTTGAAGTGTACTTTGGTGGGCGAGGTAGCCATTAGTTGGGTGGACAGGAGAAGAGGGGCCTTTCCAGATTGGAAGTGGAGTAGGAAGGAAGTGAGGTGAGGAATGACATGATCAAGGTTGGGGGTGGGAAGACTCACACAGGTGGGAAGTGTATGTTGACATGTGAACCTTCATCTCCAAGAGATATAGGAACCAGATAATTCAACAACCTTAAGAAATACCTCCTGGGCAGAATGCTGTATTTGTTTTGTCTAATTCTCTCCTACTCCACATGGCCTTTCTCCACATAAAGGGGAACACGACCCCTGACACAGCCTTGGACTCACATGGCAACAGGTGGGTCCAGAAGGAAAGGCATGAGGTGGGCAGGTCACCTGAGGTCAGGAGTTTGAGACCAGCCTGGCCAACGTGGTGAAACCCCATCTCTACTGAAAGTACAAAAATTAGGGTGGTGTGGTGGCGCACACCTGTAATCCCAGCTACTCAAGAAGCTGAGGCAAGAGAATTGCTTGAACCTGGGAGGTGGAGGTTGCAGTGAGCTGAGATCACACCACTGTACTTCAATCTGGGTGATAGAGTGAGTGAGACTGCATCTCAAAAAACAAAACAAAACAAACAAACAAACAAAAAACAGAAAGGCATTAATTCCCACCAGCTCCACCCAGAAGCACTGAGATTGGCAGCTGCTGTGATAAGACCATCCTGAGTCAGTCACTGTAGTCGAGGTAAAGTGCAGTGATTGTTCCAGCCTGGCTCATGCCCTTCCTCTGCGGTTAAGGGTTGAGACTAGAAGGGCCAGGGGTGGGAGATGGGCACAGGGAACACTACTTTGCTGCCCAACTCACATGCAACCTTCTTCACACACGCACGATCTCAAAGATATTTCTGCTTAAAATAACACCGCATTGTTCATACCTCCTTCTTCCGGGAGACAACCGTGACTATTTCTCCCTCCACTGGATCTGACAAAGAGATAAGCATGTCACCCCGGTGCACCCAATATAGAAACCGTGATGGAGGAGAAGCAAGATAATAAAAACTTCCATTTTTAAAAAGGGGAAAGGGAACAGGAGGTGACAGCCCCTGGCACAGAGCACAGTGTGTCCTCCTTGTCAGGAATAGTGAGTAAGCAGGCAGACATGTTTCCTGACTCATGACCTGGTTGTGGGTGAGTCTGTGGTCAACCAGTATGGCTTCCCTGTTGCTAGGGTCTCCCATCCAGGGCTCACCCTGGACACTCCTGAGGAGCACCTGGGAAGATTTTGCTGCTGGGGTTGCCCTGCCTTGAGGCCCTCTCCCTTCTGGCATGGGCTCTGGTGCTTGGGGTTGACAATCATAAGCGCCTATATGTTCAGCTTAAGGTTTATCTGGCAATACAGCCTCATAAAACTCTCACCCATTTCACTGGTTGAGTCTGTGCCCAGTCTTGCAGTTCTGTCTCTTTGCTCATTTCCTTAGATCTCACCTTAATGGTCCTGTTGGCCCTTGCTTTGGATCCAGGGCCTGGAACTTACTTCCTGTGAGGCCCTCTCTGAGCCTCTGTGTGAGGCTGGGGCAACAACACAAAAAGAAGTCCCTTGCCTACCTCATCTTCTCTTTCCACTGGACTCTGTTCTGCTCAGTGGGTCCCCATGCAAGCATATGGACAACTCAGTGGGCAGGTCCAAGCTCCGTTCATCCCCCAGCCTCCACCAGCATCTCTTAGTAGCACCTCAGGCTAAGGGGTGTGTAACCTGGAGACCCAATGCCCTTTTAGAAGGAGAACTCAGGGAAGGAGGCCTCATGGGCCCAGACAGCAAGCTCTAGGCCATTTGGGAAGGGCATTCTGTGGTCCCAGGTGCTTGGAGCATGGTCTAGAAGAGAGTGTCAGGCTCCAGGTGGACATAACCTCTTGGCCCCATGCGCTCCTTGTCCACAGGGACAAAGGAGGTCAGACTGGGACATTTTAAAGCATTGAGGGGTCAGTATAGGGCCCTTCTTGCATAGGTATAAGGTCAGTACGGTCTCTGTCCCCAGGTATTCCCAAGTGAGTGACGCCTAATCATGGCCAGGAATTGCTAGTATTTTTTTTTTTTTTTGAGAAAGAAAACATTGATAACAGAAGGTGCTTGGGATCAGACTTCCCCATTTCTTTTAATCCTCCCAGGTAGCCACTTCTTAGTCAGGACATTAATTTTAATTAGGGCCAGGGACAGAACTCATTGAGGAAGGAATGACTCAGCGGTGCTGAACCCTTTAAGGGGACCTGATGGGTCAGGTTGTGGGAAAGTGACAAGGAGCTGGAAACTACTGCTGAAATGGGCAAATCCCTCTTCCCTCCATTCTGCCTGTATTTCACCCTATTGGCAGAATCCAACAGGTAAAGGAAAACAGTGGGTTGGGCTGGGCATTGTGGCTAACGCCTGTAATCTCAGCACTCTGGGAGACCGAAGCGGGTGGATCACCTGAGGTCAGGAGTTCAAGACCAGCCTGACCAACATGGCGAAAACCCATATCTACTAAAACTACAAAAATGTGGTGGACGCCTGTAATCCCAGCTACTAGGGAGGCTGAGGCAGAAGAATCACTTGAACCCCAGAGGTGGAGGCTACAGTGAGCCGAGATTGCGTCCATGCATTCCAGCCTGGGTGACAGAGTGAGACTCTGTCTTAAAAGAAAAAAAAAAAAAGCCAGGCATGGTGGCTCATGCCTGTAATCCCAGCACTTTGGGAGGCCGAGGCGAGTGGATCACCTGAGGTCAGGAGTTTGACACCAGCCTGGCCAACATGGTGAAACCCTGTCTCTACTAAAAATATGAAAAATTAGGCGGGCATGGTGGTGCACACATGTAATCATCCCAGCTACTCAGGAGGCTGAGGCAGGAGAATCACTTGAGCCTGGGAGGCAGAGGTTACAGTGACCCAAGATTGTGCCACTGCATTCCAGCCTGGGTAACAGAGTGAGACTCCATCAGAAAGAGAGAGAGAGAGAGAGAGGGAGAGAGAGAGAGAGAGAAAGAAAGAAAAGAAAGAAAACAGTGGGTTGCAGAGTCTCAGCCCTGCCATCACAGATCAAAGTGTAGAAGGGTGGGCTTAGAACTGGGAGATAATAACTTAATAACCTGCACAGGCAGGAAGCTCAATCTTTCACCCCCCGAGTTCTTGGAGCATTAGCTAAAGCAGAAAGAGGCAACCCCAACATGTCCATGCATCCTGCTTTAGTCTAAGCTAAAATGATCAGTCAGAGCTCTCTAATATCCTGACATTTTCCTACCAAGCCTTTTCTAATGCTTTAGCCGTGGTTACACATAGTTTGGATCACAATATATATCAGGTAATCATTTAACCGTGTAGCAAGAACTGTCAGATCCCCACCCCTTCTTGACTCTGCCTATTCCATCTTCTAGAGATGTCAGTTGTAACATTCTGTATCAATTTTGGTTGTGCTTGAAATGATACAAACAGATTCTAACTTAAGTACCAATTGAGTTTATTGGAAAGATATGGGGCTGGGTGTTAGCTGATGTTGTTATTGCATCAAGGTAATAGTAACCTGGGCTTGGGAGGGAAAGAAACCAGGATGGTTATGCGTATCTCGTGGCCTTTCTCTTACAGCACTATTGTCAGACCCAGCCTTAATTTCCCTTCATCCTGGATGTCTGTGTACTTAGATTTCAAATTCCTGCAAGGAAGAATCTTACTGGCTCAGTTTGGGTTAGGTGGCTGACCCTTGGGTCCATCCCCATGGCCAGGGGATTGAGGTACCTTGATTGATTACACCTGAGTCACTGACTCCACTGCGTTTGGGAGTATGGTACTGAGGCCAGCAGCCTCAAAGGACCCCCATGGATGGGGAAGGAGCAGATCCCTTAAGGAAGGGGAGGTGCTGTTACTAGAAGAAGGTGGGAAGCATGCAGGGAAGACAAAAACAACAAATGGCCATTAGAGCAGGCAAGCCAGGATTTGAAGATTATGAGAGGAAGTAACCACATTGTAAATGGCATGGAGGAGGGAAGCCTAGGCTCACACCTCATTTGACTAAAGAGTCAAATCTTTGCTGACTGGCTTGTCTCTTCAATGCAGTATGTTCAGGGGAATACGACTTTAATGATGCATTGTCCTGGGTTTCCTCTTGTACACCCCATTACGCCTCATTCCTTTCCTTCGCTTGATACGGCCCTAGTTCTGGATGGCCACCTTCCTTGGATTTCCCATAAAAACTAATCTTTCTAGAGTCTTTTTGCTATAGGATTTTCTCTCTCTCTCTCTTTTTTTTTTTTTTTTTTTGAGATGGAGTCTCGCTCTGTCGCCCAGGCTAAAGTGCAGTGGTGTGATCTTGGCTCACTGCAGCCTCCGCCTCCCAGGTTCAAGCGATTCTCCTGCTTGAGCCTCCTGAGTAGCTGGGATTACAGGTGCCCACCACCATGCCCGGCTAATTATGTATGTTTAGGAGAGACGGGGTTTTGCTGTGTTGGCCAGGCTCGTCTCAAACTCCTGACCTCAAGTGATTCATCCCTGCATTCAAGTGCTGAGATTACAGGCATGACCCACCGCACCAGCCAGGACTTTCTCTTGCTATTAGGTGGGAAAAGACCAGGTAAAACTAATTCAATTAGGGTGTTGATATCTGAGATCTTACTGTGTTGCTTCTCTCCCTGAAAATTCAGGGAATGAGAGGAGAAATGTTAGGCTCCATGGTGGGCTGCTGGTGAAGGCATCTTAGGGGACCAGTTTTGCTGCCTTTCAGTTGCGTTATGCAGATGTTGGCTTGATGTGGGTGTGACTGTATGATCCTGATGCCAGGTGTTTGCATGCCCTCATGCACCTTACACTGAGTCCAGAGTCCTTAGATCCCCTTCTTGCAGCCTCAAAATAAATGATGATTTGCATTAAATTACAACAGATTTAGGCATACAAAATCTGTCTGCCATGTGGTGCCAGGGTGACATTTAAAACCTTAATCACCTGGTAAGGCAAGGGAACTGACCAGTCAGAACTATTGCTGGAGCTCTTAGCTGTGCTTTGTGTTAACCCTTTAGTTGCTGGATTGTGGAGAAATTCCTGAAGGTTATAGAGAGGCTCAGGTGACAGGGCTCAGGGCAGTGACTACTTACCTACCACAAAGTGTGCAAAAGAACTCAATAGTTTAATAATTTGAATGTCTGCACTGGTGTGAATCAGCAGTGGGTCATTCCTAGATGTGGGTATAGGGAAGAATAATCTGGAGTCCTGAGGGTCGAAAGGGCCTGAATTTGGAGGTTCCTAGGATGAGCAGACAGTGGTGGTTGATTTGAGGTGTGGAGGAAGGGGGTCCTTAGGCTACCATTGGACTTGTGGCTCAGAGCTTTCAGGGCCCTGTGACTGGCAGTGAGAGGCAGAGCTGTAGGTGATGGGCGCTATCCATGAGGAATGTTGGTGTTGGTCAGAGGTAGGGCAAGTGGGACTGGTGTGGCAGTGAAAGGAGGTCCCCAGAAGAAGGGAAGAGAAGCGTAAGCTTTCCTCACATAGTGGGTGGGGAGTTGGAGGCAGGAAGTGGTGGGGGCAGGGCCAGGGGAATCACAATATTAGCTGCTTCTTTAGGCAGTTCTGTATTTATGTAAAATATGATTATATATTTCTAGGTTATCCTTACAGTTGAAAAGGAGTAAGCACACGGCAGACCATGAGGGTGATTAAGAGAAATGCCATGACATTGCCTTTGCTGTGTCAGTGTGGGGCGCGAGCAAAATGGGAAGAGATGGCTATTATGGGCTGACTTGACATACATAAGCTTTGAGCATTTAAAGAAAATAGATTCTGTGCCATGGCCACTCCCTTCTGCTCTGGCTGCCTTCTGTATACACTGCCTGAACTATGGATCTTAGGCCCCACCACAACATGGCCCCTTGGTAAGAGCATCATTTCCTTGGACTCTAGCAGTGGTTCTGGAAAGGGCATGGTTGGGGGTCCAGGGGGAACCCAGATGAGCTCCTAAAGCCAAGTCTAGGTGAGCCAGGGAGGGAATGTGTCAGAATGAGGCCAGAGTCGCACCTCCTCCAGGAAGCCATCCTCATTTACTCCAGCCTCCAGGGGATTCTGAATTTTCTGAATGTGCAGTGGCTTTTATGTAGGAGGGCCCATTATGTCAATCGAGAAAAACAATAAGACAAGTCTCCATCATTTTAGGAGGTTTATTTGCCAAAGTTAAGGATGCACACCTGGGTGACAGGTCTATGCTTTTCTCCAAAGATGATTTTGAGGGCTCCAAATTTAAAGGGGAAAGGGCGGGATATTGAGAAGCACACAATTTTTGAGCAAGAGGAGGGTAAGGAGAAAATATTCATGCCTTTGTCTAGCTCAGTAAATCTGTATTTTTACATAAGATGGCCAAATGGGAGAGGGGAAATGCAGGGAATCTGCACTTTTACATAAGATAACAGACAGCTGGGGCGGGGGTGGTGGGGAGGGTGGAACAATCAGATATGCATCTGTATCAGGTGGAAAGAGGGGTTGTTGCACCTGTAAAGTTACCATTTACATTGCCATGGTTAATTTTCTTTTTTTTTTTTTTTTTTTTTTTTGAGAGGGAGTCTCGTTCTGTCGTCCAGGTTTCCAGGTTGGAGTACAGTGGGGCAATCTTGGCTCACTGCAACCTCCGCCTCCCAGGTTCAATTTTCCTGTCTCAGCCTCCCGAGTAGCTGGGACTACAGGTGCGTACCACCACACCCAGCTAATTTTTTGTATTTTCAGTAGAGAAGGGGTTTCACTATGTTAGCCAGGATGGTCTTAGATCTCCTGATCTTGTGATCCACCCGCCTTGGCCTCCCAAAGTGCTGGGATTACAGGTGTGAGCCACTGCGCCTGGCTGCCATGGTGAATTTTAACAGAAACACTTCAGAATAAAGATCTTGGAGTTCATTAGGGATTTCCCTGTGGGCAAAATATGAGGGTGGTGTGTAGCTTTTCATCTTATAGCCATCTGATTTAGGAACCAAAGGGGAGGCAGTTTTGCGTGAACCAGTTCCCAGCTTAACTTTTCCCTTTGGCTTAATGATTTTGGGGTCTCGAGATTTATTTTCCTTTCACATTTCGAATCATCTGTAGTACCTTTAGAAATTCAGATTCAAGACGTCTAAGAAGAGATGGGAATAACTGAACTTTTTTCAAAGGCCCTTAGGCCTGATAAATACCCCTGGCTGTGAAGCATTGTAGAGCATTCATAAGAGCTGCCTGGAAATAGAACTTGCAAAATGGAGCCCACGAAAGAAATCCATCTCCCAAATGTGCTTTGTTTGGTTAGCATAGTGTGTGAATGCTTTTAGGTGGAGGCATGCAGTCTTCAATTGGCTACCGTCCCCACTATTCCCTATTGCCTTATATCCAGGTACTTTGCTTTTTTCATAGCTTATGACTGGTGAGCACTTGTACATTCAGGTTAGAGTTATCCTGCACATGGACACATGGAGAGGCAGCCTGTTGGTCCCAGTGGTACTGTCTGAGGGCCAAGTGTTTCTGAGGCTGTTCTTTAGGTACTGCCTTCAGAATAACTTAATATCACATGCAGGAAAACCAGTCTCCTCACTCTGTAGCCATGATATGATTATTTTAAGAAATGACTTAAGAAATGATTATTTTAAGATAATCCTCAGGGCGCACAGTACTTAGCCCTCCTGGAAAAGTATACAATTTTACCTGAAATTGACCTTAGGAATCTTTGAACTGATGAATTTGAGATAGAGACCCCAGAATCAGTAAGCTCTGTCTCCACAACATGACAGAAGAAGGGCTTCTTTAGCATGCATTATTTCTGGAGGAGGAATGAATGAATTCTCCAGAAGTTTGAGTTCCAACAGCTCAGTGTCATCTAAGTTGCTATGGAGACTTTGTAAACCACTAAGAACCCAGGGCTGGGGCACTGTCTAGCCCAGTGCTGTTGAATAGAAGTACAATGTGAGCCACAAATGCAAGTTATTTGTATAATTTTAGATTTTCAAAAGTGGCCATCTTAAAAATGTATTTAAAAAGGTGAAATTAATTTTAACAATGTATTTTATTTCATGTCAAAATTTAATATAGACAATTATTGAGATACTTTTTCCTCTTTTGTTTTAAGTGTTTGGAACCCAGTGTGCAATTTACATGTAGAACACATCTCAGTTTGGACCAGCTTCACTCCAAGTGCTACACCGTGGATAGTGGCTACTATATTTAATAGTACAGATCTACCCTCTTGTTGAGAGGCCAACAGTGCGGGGGGGGGGGGGGGTCTCAGAATGTGGAAAGACCTTCTTGTTGGGTTGGCCAGTTCCATGGCCTGCTTGTGTGTGCTCTTGTAGCCCCCAAATGCACTTGCACTTGGATCATTGACTCATGTCCTAGCTGCCATTGTTTCCTTTGGACTGAGGGACTTAATTTTAGCCAGGTTTCCTGGCACTGTGCCAACTTTCCTTTGCGCTTCAGTTCTTCCCCCTCTAGTCCTTGCATGTCATTGCAATATAATTCAAAGCTTTGATGGGCTAGGATCTAATGGACCCAACCCAAACAGGAAACTGTCTTCCTCATTGTTTATTTGAAATTTATTTGAAACCATGAACCAGAAAATGTTAGACACTTGTTTTCAGTACTTCATTGAACTGTAACTGAATTGACCCTTAACTATTTCCAGTGGGGCTTCCGACATGGAATGATTTAGAAGCCTTAACTGTTAGATCAAGAGAACTAATTAGAACATGAATTGACCCTGTTTTCCTTGCCTGAGCATGATCACGTCTCATCCTTTGCTTAGAATCTTGTTAGTTAGAGGTTATACAAGCTTGTGTGAGTCTGGGGTATCCCAAAATACTCTGGGAATATTCCAGCAAGTATTCCACAAAGAATCTCTTGTGCAAAAGGTCTTGGTCTAGATTTCTGTTCCAAACCCCTTTGTGAATCCCACAATAGACAGTTTAACCTGTCACTGTGTTTCTCTCGTGGGGGCACATAGGAACTATATGCTATGTGGTGGTACTATATACCACCGTAGCAGCCATGTTGGCTGCCTGTCCAATTGCCATTCCTCTTGCTTTTGCTCCAGTATGGCAGAGTTCACCTGTTACAAGAGAAGCCGCATACCAGATACATACTTTCTCAGACTTTTAGGCAGCCATGAATGGCCATACAACCCAGTTCTCCCAAAAAGATACAAGTGAAATTATTTTGGAGGAGCTTATAAGAAAGATTTCCATCCATTATAAAGAAGAGAAACATGAGAGAATGGCCCTCTTGCAACTCTATTTGCCCCCCTTCTTCTTGATGTGGTTGTGATGTTTGTAACCCGGGCAGCCATGTTGTAACTATGAGGCTACAAGCTCTAGGATGAAAGTGGAGCCTTCTGAGGATGCTGAGAATGATGAGGAAGATGGAAAGACACTGCACTCTTTTTGACATCATGGAGTAGCAAATCTGGAACTTCCTACTTTTAGGAATGAAATTCCTGCTGTTTTAACCATTTTTTGTCAGGTATTTTGTTACTTGCGGGCAAAGGCATCCTAACTTGTATGGATGCCTGATAATTAATGATATATTCTTGTCTTTGTTTTTTAGAAGAAAGAGGTCACTAGCATATTCTTCCCTCAACCTTGTCACCTGGCTGTCTCTTACTCATCATCATCACTGCACTATATTATATTACTCCTTTACTTGTCATTTCACCTCATAAAGTTTTTGTGAGGAAAGAGACCATGGCTGTCTGATTCACTATCGTAGTCACAGTTCCTGTTATGTAGTAAATAGCCATTCAATAAATGAATGAATGGGGGCTATCAAGGAGGTGGAACCCTCAGCACTTGGGTATCTATTTCCTGGAGGTAAGAGAATGAGGTCAAGGATGGCATCCTGTTTCTGGCTTTCCCAGTTGGGTGGAGGGTGCTACCTTTCTCCATGAGTCAACATGGGAGGGAGAGAAGAATAGTTGAAGAAGATGAGTTTTGTCCTGGATATGTTGAGTTTGAGGAAGTGCTTTTGAAACAGTCCCTATAGGGAGTTGAAGATAATGTCTGGATTGAAGCATGAGAAGGATGGGATTGGTGAGGAAGAGTATGTAGTATGAGAGGAGAAGTGACCCCTCAGTGCTCCATCGATGGTGTGGCACCACCATCACCTTGTGGCCCAGTCTAGAAATCAGGAAGCCATCCTTGACACCTCCCCCTCCCTCACCCTGCAAATCAACTCATCACAGAGTTCTGGTGATTCTGTCTCCTGTCTCTCATATCCATGAACGTCTCTCCATCACCACTGGAGTCCAAGCCACCATTACTTCTCTCCTACACTACTGCAATGGCCTCCCAGTTGGTTTGCTGAATTCACTCCAGTGCCCTTTCATTCACCATAATCCAGCCACAGCAATCTTTTCACTCCTTGAAAGCACCAATCTCCTTGTCTTAAGGCCTTTATCCATAAGGTTGCCTTTGCCAAGGGTACCGCTCCCTTCACGTTCCACCTTCCTCCACCTCCTGCCTATTCCTTAGATTTCTACCTAAACCTCCCTTCCTCAGGGAGGCCTTCCCTAACTACCCACCCCTTACCCTATTGACCTTTGGGGCCTCAGAAACTTAACTTTTTTGGAACACCATGGGGAGGGTGTGTGATTGGTGACATATAAAGTTTGGTAAATAAAATTTTAGAAGATTTATGTATAAAAATTAGAATTATCAACTAAAATGAGAAATGTAACTATCAAGGATCAGAGAAGCTCATCAGTGTGGACACATGTGTTTTTACCCTGTAAGACAAGTCTACATAGGAAGCCAAATAGCTTGTGAGTACAGGATTGGACAAGGAGCATTAATTGCTTGGTCTACATAGTTCAGTTTACTAAACCATAATACCCCAGTGCCATTTCCACCACAGAGCTCACCCTTGACACCTGTGGCTGTCCCATCCCAAGTTCCAATACTGAAGACCCCCTTCCTAGGTTTTCTTCTTCTCCTGAGCCTCAGTGGTTGACTTGCTACCCCATTAGGTGGACCTAAGCTTGCTTTAGATAAGTTCACACCTACCAGGTTAATATTAAATAAGGTTAGGTCAGCCCTGGGAGCAATTTTCTGTTTTAGGTGACTTTGCACATGTCTGGTCTGATCTACAGCATCTACTTTATAGTTTAATGAAGAGCTGTGAAAGCAGACTGTAAGTATATTTCATTCTCTAAAAGTCTATTATTTACCATATTCATTTATTAAGCCTTAAATTCCTTCAGGATTTGCACTGTTGACTGTTTTAGCAAGTGGAACTCTACAGCCTGGAAGCTATCAGCCCTCCTAATGGTCTGGGGCTTGTCAATGTAGATTCAAGAAGATGAAACTAAAGAATGAAGCCTTTTGGAAGGAACTAGTTAGATAAGGAGAAAGGCTGAAAACAGTCCTGTGCATGAAATGTTATGTTTACTAACCACAAAAATATTCTTGCAAAGTTGTTTATAAGAAGCTTCCTTAGAAATTCCTGGTTTCTTGGAAAACTTGGCTTTGATCTTGACATATTCCATGCTAATCATGTATCATGGGTAACAGGCAAGTTGGCCCCTGTAGCTCCTAAAGGATAGAGTGTCTTTAGCATAAGAGCCTCACAACCTGTCGTTTCTCCCCCAGATAAAAGAAGACATAGAATGCCCAGATCACTCTGGAAAATTTATTTGAATTTACCTTGAAACCATAGGTAGGAGAATGTTATGACAGAGGACACTTTAATAGGGAGACCTCATTGTGCCTTTTTTGGTTTCCTTTTAGGGCTGCTTTGAAACTTATCATTCAAACTTGTTGAAGTAAATTTCCCTTCTTACCATATTTTCTTTCAAATCTGCCAACCTTGGTGAAAGGAGGTAGAAGAGAAGTGCTTCTGTGGCGGAGACAAGCATGGCTGTAGCTTCGGCCTCAAGGGATAACATTCTGACAAGTGGCTTGTTCTAGAGAGCTGACCCCTGAGGCATGCCGTGGCCCAGGGTCAGCCCTGATGGGGGTGCCCAGGACCTGTCTGGGAATGAATGGAAGTGGCTCTCGGGATATTGATGTCAAAGTGTTAGGAGCATGTTCTGAACAACTGTCCTCAGTTATTCATTCTCATCCCCGAGTTGAAAGAACAATGGATAGTTGAGAGGATACCCAAGGGGATGGGCCTGTCAATCTGAAATTGAAAAGGGTTTACTCAACTATACATCTGGTGCTATTACCAAGTGTAAGGAAGGAATAAAGATCCTAGCATATGCAACATAAGCAATACCGACTTATGCTTGTGATTGTTCATATACATGATGGCTATCAATGGCACATTATACAAAACTGAGCTGTGAGCATAATTTATTCATGTACTTGCATAGAAATTTGTTATACAGACATTAGGAAAAAGTATAAGTGCTCTCTGCAAATACTTATTTTTAGGATAATAGTAACAAAAATAGCTTGAGAAAATTAATATCATTTAAATTCAACAATGTACAATGTTCCTAATTACAGATTTGTGTGAGCACAAGAAGATCCTGCATGGTAGATCCCCGTTCTGAAGATCAACTTGGGTGCATTTTAGAGGCCTCTGGTTCACTCAGCCACAGCCTAGATTCTTCACTGCTGATGATCTTTGGTTATGCTTGTTTTCTTTTCCACCCCCCCAATTCTTCTTTCACACATTCCCTAACAAGAAAGGGTTCAGTTCAAACACTGAAAATTGAGCTTCTCCACAGCAATATCCATAAACCTATGCCAGTTACAAATTCATAGTTTCAAAGGCTTTGGTCACAGGATTTTAAAATTGGAACAATGTTTGCTTGCTTGGTTTCCTGAGAAAAGGAAGAAGTGAGCTTCTCCCTAAAATATTTGTAGGTTTACTTCCCTATTTCTGTTTATTCATTCGGCAAGCTGTATATGGTGCACTGAGCACTGCAAACTGGAAGTGGAAAAAATCTTCAGGATTCCGACGTTTCACTTTCCAACCTCCAAACTACTGCACCATACATACTGAAGTGGAAGGTAAATGAACATGACTTCTTTTTAAAATTAATTAATTCATTATTATTATTTATTTTAGAGATAGGGTCTTTCTCTGTCACACAGGCTGGAGTGCAGTGACATGATCGTAACTCACCGCAGCCTCGAACTTCTGTATACAAGCGATTTTTCCACCTCAGCCTCCTGAGTAACTGGTGCGGATGTGTGCTGCCACAACTGGCTAATGTTATTATTTTTATTTTTTAAGAGATAGAGTCTTGATATGTTGCCCAAGCTGGTCTTGAACTCCTGGGCTCAAGAAATCCTTTTGCCTCCATCTCCCAAAGTGCTGGGATTACAGGTGTGAGCCACTGTGCCCAGTCCCTGAACGTGACTTCTGTTGCTGTCTTCAACATGTTTGGTTACGGAGCCTTTACGGAACTGGTAACTTTTAAATTAAAGAGAGGAAAACGGGAATCCTTACCTGTATATATATATTTTTTTTTTTGAGAGAGACACAGTCTCACTCTGTCGCCCAGGGTGGAGTGCAGTGGTGCGATCTCAGCTCACTGCAACTTTGGCCTCCTGGGCTCAAGCCATTTTCCCACCTCAGCCTCCCAAGTAGCTGGAACTACAGGTGCCCGCTACCATGCCTGGCTAATTTTTGTATTTTTTGTAGATATAGGGTTTCGCCATGCTGCCCAGGCTGGTCTTGAACTCCTGGGTTCAGGCAATCTGCCCGCCTGGGCTCCCCAAAGTGCTGGGATTATAGGCGTGAGCCACCGCACTCAGCCCTTCATTTCTTTTTGGTGGTTCAAATGCCACTGGTTTCTGAGAGAGTGTGAGTGTGCAGAAAATAATGAGCTTTTTTAAATTAAGAAATTCAACAAGTGATAAAAATAACACCCATAAGCAATCGGACCTTTGCCTTCAGTCTTTATAAGACATCCTCAAATGATTTTAAAGAGCCCTTTGGAGGTTGGTAACAATTCTATGCATTTGTGTCATTTACAAAATCAATTTAGGGATTAAAGTAAAAATACCTAAGCTGAGTATTTCATAAATCCAGTATGTAACTTTTCTTTAATATGTAAGAACAGGTTAAGCCAGGAACTTCTCCTATTTTATCCCATTTAAAACAGATCATTTTTCATAAGGAAAAGTAATCTCTACCTAAAAAATCCTTTGCAATCTCTGAGAAAAGTTGCAATACAGAATAATTTTGATTGACAAAATTCCTTTCTTCCTCTTGCAGTCCTGTCAGTCTGAAAAACCCCAACTATGTCCCATGAGAGAATGTCACACACACATGGCATAGGGTGCAGGCCATTGTTTGTAGAAAGTGGGGACCGAGCTCAGCTGTCAGCTTGCACCTCTGTGATATTGACTCTGGCTATAATGTGTAACTTGCATTGATTTAAAAAAAGCCAAACTGCTTATCACAGAATTCTGGATTAACTTCGATTTTGTGACTGTGAGTTCCATAAGGCTTAGTTGGTTTATGGGGTTTGATTTTTAATACTGCTAACATCATCGAGCCAGCTAAACACCAACGATATCAATAAATACTAATAGTTTGTATTCACTTCCTCCTTCTGTTGGAGCACTTTGACTTTATATACATTCCAGTCTTAGTCCCAAGGCCCCATTCGGGTTTCAAATTCCATACCAGAGCACATCACCTGGATGTGGCTCTCATATGCTTGAGGATATTCCTGGAGTTGAAAGGAAAATACAAAATGAGCATAAGAACAGATCATAGATGCGTTCGTATGAAAGTTGATACTCATGAAAAACAGCAGTTTGCTGAGACCCTGGAAGTCAGCTGGAGCAGTCAGGCAGAAAGGACTTGTGACCATGGCTACAGATGGGGCTTGTTCTCATAAAGGACTTTCCACCACTCTTTTCCTGGCTTGCAGGTAGAAGATGCGGTTTTCTTCAGGATAAGTAACTTTACTGAGGGGCATCTTGTAGATGCTGGAATTTTTTGTGGTCATCATGAGGAACAATAGCGTGGCCAAACAAAAGGGCCAGGTACAAGCTGGCAATCCAATCTGGGGAAGAAGAGAAAGTCACACGCTCCTTTCAGATCCCATCTGACAGCTGAACTACACAAAGCATCCCCCTCTACTTGCACTCAGCCCAAGGGGATGAACCACTGGGGGCATTGCTCTGGATTCTGTGCATGCACGTGGAGACTGAGTGTATAATCTCAGGGCACTGAGCTGTTGGAATGTTGACATCTATTCTTTAGGGCAGCCACTTATGTCTCTATCTTGTATGTATGTCTTTCTCTCCCTCTCATATATTCAGACTTCCTGCACCAGATGTGCCAAGAGGACATTTGACAAACAGAGATGACACTTGCAAACTGCAAATGGCCCCTGACCACTCTTCACGTCCACAAGGCCTTCTCTGATTAGTCCAACCCACAGTGACCTCTCTGACCTTGACTTATGCCTGGTCTAGATCTTAGACTTGACTTGCTTTATTTCTTTCCATTCTGTCTCCCAAATAGACTCTAAGTTCCTTGAGGGTAGGTCCTCTTTGTGCTGCCTATGGAAACTCACACAATTCTGAGCATACACCATTGGTTAGCTCTGGCCTGATGCATGGACCTCCCTGGGGTGTGATGGAGTGTAGAGGTACCCTAACTTGACTGCACATCAGAATCATCTGGGGGAGTTAAAAAAAAACATGGATATTCAAGCATCGTACAAGATCTACTCTATTAGAAATAACAAAGGACACAGGGCCTAAGGCTCCATATTTTCCCATCTTCCTAGCTGACTCTGGTATGCAGCTTGCTCATTTGAGTCCATGGACTGATGCCTGTGAACCTTCTTTGTTGACATGTGGAGGGGACTGATGCCCGTGAACCTTCTTTGTTGACATGTGGAGGGTCCCGTGTGCTCTGATGTACTCTCCATCATGCATGCCTGTAATGGGACTTTGGCTTTATACCAGAAAGATACTGTGTCTCTTTAAGGACCCTCCCAGATAAAATCTCCATGCTGTTGCCAAGAGGGCTAGATACTGCCTTGACTCCTTAGCAGCCATGATGACATCAACATGGACTGAGCTATCAGAAACTGGCCCTGCATCACCTGCAATGGAATATCTGGCTTTCTGTTTAAGTAAAAGGTATCCCAAAGTCAACTTCTTATCACTCAGAGTTAGACTCTGAACTTGATAATATGTTATACAACCTAAGTTTCATTTTTTTTAAACCAAGCAATCTGATATTTGTAACATACTGGGTGATTGTGGTTTGGACTAAAGTTTGCTGTGATGCTGAAAGAAAGGCCAGGGAGTTCCAGCAGAAGATAGGGCAGTGCTTCTCACGATCGTGGATCCTGCCACTGGATGCCAGCCCAGTGGACTTCAGGAGCATTTCCCATATAGTCATAAGCTGGTCAATTACGCAAATGAAAAGTGAGACTAAAGCACACTCACCCTAGCCATAACGTTTGCCATGCCGACTCCAAGATAGGCCGTGAACAGGGCTACAGAAAAAAAAAAAAAAGAGAGAGAGAGAGAAAGAACAATGCTTGGTAGATGCACTTTTAATCACAGGAAAGGCTGCCTTCCAATATAAATCACCTGGAATGCACAGTGCGCTGATTACAAGCATGAGTCTAAAGTCAGCAGTCCTGTATTCAAATCCTGACTCCACCACTTAGGAGCTCCACGGGCTCTGTTTTAAGCCTCCATTTCCTCACCTGTACAATGGAAGTAAGAGGAATATCTCTTTCATGGTGTTGGTGTGAGGATGAAAGGAAATAATGCATGTGTTTAGCACACAGTAAGTGTTCAATAAAGGTAGTTGTTTTATGGTTACTATTTTGTTGTTATTGCTAATACTTAAGGGAAAGGCTTTCTATGGCAAATAAATTTCTCTGATGTTTTATCCAAGCATAGCTGAATTAAAATGAAACCTATGAATGTTTCTTGAGATAGCATCTAGGATTCTCATATTAATGAATAGGATTCAAAGCTACAAAAAATCATAGTGCTTGCTTTGGCAGCATGTGTACTAAAAACCAAAACAAAACCATGTTTACAAAATAAGAAGGAAAGAAAGAAGGAAAGAACTCAGGGAACAGCAGGAACTGAACACAAACTTGGGATTCCTCCCCTTGATAACATCTTCTCCAATACCATTAAAATCAATGAATAAATGTCTTATTTATTTATTTATTTTTTTTGAGACAGAGTCTCGCTCTGTCGCCCAGGCTGGAGTGCAGTGGCAGGATCTCAGCTCACTGCAAGCTCCGCCTCCCGGGTTTACGTCATTTTCCTGCCTCAGCCTCCCGAGTAGCTGGGACTACAGGTGCCCGCCACCTCGCCCGGCTAGTTTTTTTTGTATTTTTTAGTAGAGACAGAGACAGGGTTTCACCATGTTAGCCAGGATGGTCTCGATCTCTTGACCTCGTGATCCGCCCGTCTCGGCCTCCCAAAGTGCTGGGATTACAGGCTTGAGCCACTGCGCTCGGCCATGGGTGACTTTCAATGTAAAACAACTAATGCAAAGATCTCAACCAGATAATTATCTATTCCTCAGTTTTGGTTGAAGAGAAGACTCACGGAGGCTCAGGGAAGCCCTCAGGTTTCATGGGGATAGCCTGAAGAATGACCTTCATATAATGGCCACCTAGCCACTTGGGCCACCAGAGCTCACCATTAGACACACTCACCATCTTGTCTCCATGTCTGGTGAGAAATCACATCAGCTATCTTGGTGTGTGGGGATGTGGCAGGACATGGTCGCCAGTGGTGGGGGAGCTCTGTGATCCTCATTTACTTTACCATAGACTTCTGTCCTTTTACCAATATTTTGTCTTTTTATCCTGGTGTTTCTTATTCAATAGCATATCAAATTCTTTCATGTATGAATTGTCTCACACTAGTGGGAAGGGCTGGTCTTTGGAAACAGTACTGGTTTCAAATCCCAGCTCTGCCATTTTATTTGTTGTATAACAAATCACTGAATGTCTTGGAATCTAGTTTCACCATCTGTAAAAAAGGCATTTTGAAGATCTGCCTTACTGGGAGGCAATGAATCTCAAATGAGAGCTTGTATTTCCATAAATACAGCTGTAAATGCATCTCTTTCACCATGGGACTGCTCTGAGCAGAAGGGTGCTCACGGCTTGGCTTAGAAGGGTTTCTCTCCTCGGTTACACCAATTTCATTCATTGTTAAAGTTTAATCAATTAATTCAACAACTATTCACTGGCCCTCTGCTAAGCACTGGGGTCCTCTGTCCCTGAACTCTTGAGTGCCCCCTCTGCTACAACACCACCCCTGAGCACATGAGGCCTTATTGCCTTCTCTCTTTTTAAAATATCCATTACACTTCTAAGGCTCACTTTTGGCACGTTTACATCTCATACTGTTATGTTGCTTTGAAGTGATCTCTAATTCAAAGTTGCTTTTCTCTCCATAGTAAAAGTGATAGATTATTTAATGGTAGGTATGTCAATTAAGACTCGCCAAGTAGGACTGGGAAAGTCTTACAGTAGAGGGGCAATTCTGCACAACATCATCAGTTTGTAGGCAATGACCCTGACAGCGTTCTTGGTAGCTGAGGGAAGAAAAGGCCCTTGAGTACTGAAGGGGAAACTGGATTTTAGCTCCTCCTGGATAGTGTCCCTTCCAATGGGTGAGTCCCACTGTGATAACCCAACCATTTGGAAGAGATACACAATGTGTTTACAGTCTCCACTGATAAAACAACATTGAGATATTCTCTGGCCATGCAGTTGCTCTGGCTTAGAGGCCAGAAAGACAGCAGTGCCAGGTTCTGTCAGAGTTTCCTGAGTCCACTTGCTTGTAAAAGCCATTGGGGACGAATAAAAAAACAGCTCTGTAATAAATGTCTGTTACTTATTTACCTTGGCTGACAGGGTTGGTCTTTTGTTTGGCAGTATCAGGGTGATGTGGACAAGCTGAAACTTGGTGTGGCATTTTACATGTGAGATTCGCTTTCCAAGGGGGGCTGGAGATCTGTCTCAAAAATCCATGCACAGAGATTTAAAAGTCTGATTGTACCCTGTGGGAGCCCAGTGGGCACTCTCACACACTGCTGGCAGCAGTGGAAACTGGTATGGCTCTTTTGGAGATGAAGTTGGCATCCATTGAAATAAAAATTGGCATTCCGTTTAACCCATCAATTTACCTTCTTCAAAAGAAGGTGAATCTTCTTACAGAAATGCTTGTACAAAGTACACAAGGACATTTGTGCCAAAAATATTCATTGCAGAACTGTTTGTAATGGTTTCAAACTAGAAGTAATCTGAAATTCCCCCAGCAAGAGGGCACTTATCATATAAAGTGTCTACACAGTCACCATCTCCATGGCCTTGAGCAGTGGAGGTTCTATACCCTGCAGCATGGGCCCCCCTTTTTCATTAGATGCACCAGGAAAAATGCAGCTCCAGCCTGGGCTTCCATCTCTGCCCAGAGACTCACCCAAACAGCTGATATCCTGAGGGAAACATGAGCTCCCAGGACAAGGAAAGGGGACATCCCAGGAGAGCAATACCATAAAAGAAGGACGACAAACTGAACAACCTACAGTCGATATATATATATATATATATATATTTTTTTTTTTTTTTTTTTTTTTTTGAGACAGAGTCTCGCTCTGTCACCCAGGCTGGAGTGCAGTGGCGCGATCTCGGCTTACTGCAACCTCCACCTCCCGGTTTCAAGCGATTCTCCTGCCTCAGTCTCCTGAGTAGTTGGGACTACAGGTGTGTGCCACCATACCCAGCTAATTTTTGTATTTTTAGTAGAGATGGGGTTTCACCATGTTAGCCAGGATGGTCTCAATCTCTTGACCTTGTGATCTGCCCCCCTTGGCCTCCCAAAGTACTGGGATTACAGGTGTGAGCCACCACGCCCAGCCAATAAAACTTAATTAATAAACCAGAAATGAAGAACTCAATGAATGATGTGATCAGCACAATGTACAGAGCCAAAGAATGATCAGGCCAATCAACTGAACTGAGGGCCTCATGAAAAGATAAAGAGATGGAAAATATTAAGAAAAAGTCAAGAGTTATGAAAAAATAGCATAAAGTATTACACTCAAATACTAGAAATTACAGAAGGAGAGGGGAAAAATGGAAAAGATTTGACAAAGTAAAAAATGATGATGTTCTCAGAATTAAAGGAAGAGATGAGGGCTCACATTGAGAGGATTTGAGTACCTAGTAGCATAAAAAAAAAAAAAAGCTACATCTAGACAGATAATAGTGAAATAAAACCACATATATATCTCATATGCAAAGAGAAAATTCAGAGAGTCCAGAGAGAAAAAATGAAATCAACTTTAACAAGAATTAGTTTCTTTTCAGACATCTTAGTAGCAGTTTTGGGTATAAGAAGACAATGGAGTAGTCTTTGAAGACAATTTTCAAAATATTGAGAAAAAAATGTTAAATCTTGAGTTTGTAGCCAGCTAAACTAAAATTTAAATGAAGGTAAAATGAAGATGTTCTCCAGCATACAAGATCTCTTTGCAAACCCTCTTTAAAGAAAACAAAACTCTCTTTGCAAACCATCTCTGAAGAAGTAATCCAGCAGTAATCCCAGCACTTTGGGAGGCCGAGGTAGGAAGATCACTTGAGGTCAGGAGTTCGAAACCAGCCTGGCCAATATTGCAAAAACCTGTCACTACAAAAAATACAAAAAATCAGCTGGGCATGGTGGCGCATGTCTGTAATCCCAACTACTTGGGAGTCTGAGGCATAGGAATTGCTTGAACCCAGGAGGTGGAGGCTGCAGTGAGCTGAGATTGTGCCACTGCACTCCAGTCTGGGAACAGAGTGAGACTTTTTTCTTAAAAAAAAAAAAAAAGTACAGAAGGTTAATATGAACTAAGTCAGAGTGAATAAGCAGTTAATAAAGTTTACAGTTGCCTAAATAAGCAAGTACCCAAAACAAAAACTTATACTTACAATGAATCCAAAATAAAAATTCTATATAGTATCAATGGTTTTACTAGTTGTTAGGGGTGGGCCTTCTCAGAGGAAGTAAAGGCAGGTTCGTGTATCCGTCATATTTGGGGAGAAGATACAGGTGTTAATAAACTTAAGAAATTGACAGGAGAAAATAAACAAGCCTGATTCTTAATAAGTTATGCAAAGCCACCAGAAAAACTTTTTTCCAGACTTTTAAATAGCGCTTACCGAGTGCTAGACGCTATTTGTTCTATGAGTTTCGGACATGCATTAACTAATTTAATCATCAGAACAATTGTATGAATTAAATATGGTAACTTCCATTTTCTAAGATGAGGAAACTGAGGCATAGAAAAGCAAATTACTTATAATTTGCTTACATTCATAAGCAAATAAATATGCTAGTAAGTAGCAGAGCTGCTGGAATTGAATCCAGGCTGTCTGGCACCAGAGTCTGAGCTCCATAACTAGCTCAGTAGACTGCCTCAACCATTATGCTACACCAGTGAAAAAAAAAGAGTATCTATCCAAAGGAAAGTGAGTGTGGTAGGAAGAATAATGGTTTCCAAAGATGTCCACATCTTAAACCTCAGAACCTGAGAATATGTGACCTCACATGGCAAAAGGGAATTAGTAGCAGCTGTGATTAAGTTAAAGACCTTGAGATGGAGAGAGTTTCCTAGACTACTGAATGGACTCAGTGTAATCACAAGGGTCCTTACAAGAAGCGGGCAAAAAAGCCCTCTCTAGGGAGTAAAATGGAGTATTTCCACTTTCTGTTTCATACATTTCTATACAGATTACATTTTTGTTTTGTTTTATACAATAAACCTGTGCTGCTTCTATAATTGAGAAAATATCAAAGATATTCCCACTTTGGGGAAACACATGTCGAGAACTTTGGCTTCATCCTTCTCCATGGTCTGTCAAAACCTCATCACCAGCCTGGCGCGGTGGCTCATGCCTGTAATCCCAGCACTTTGGGAGGCCAAGGCAGGCAGATCATGAGGTCAGGAGTTCAAGACCAGCCTGGCCAACATGGTGAAACCCCACCTCTACTAAAAATACAAAAAAATTTAACTAGGTATGGTGGTGCGTGCCTGTAATCCCAGCTACTTGGGAGGCTGAGGCAGGAGAATTGCTTGAACCAGGACCCGGGAGGCAGAGGTTGCAGTGAGCTGAGATCATGCCATTGCATGCCAGCCTGGGCTACAGAGGAAGAATCCATCTCAAACAACAACAACAACAACAACAGCATAAAACAAAAAAAACTCAGCACCCGCCAGGTGCGGTGGCTCATGCCTGTAATCCCAGCACTTTGGGAGGCCGAGGTGGACAAATCACGAGGTCAGAAGATCGAGATCATCCTGGCCAACATGGTGAAACCCCATCTCTACCAAAAATACAAAATTTAGCTGGGCATAGTGGTGCGTGCCTGTAAGCCCAGCTACTTGGGAGGCTGAGACAGGAGAATCGCTTAAACTAGGGTGTTGGAGGTTGCAGTGGGCCAAGATTGTGCCACTGCATTCCAGCCTGGTGACAGAGCGAGACTCTGTCTAAAAAAAAAAAAAAAAAAAAAAAACACAAAAAACAAAACAAGACAAACAACAACAACAAGAACAAAAAAAACCTGGAAAAACAAAAATCTCATTGCCATCTCCTGAGCTCTCAAAATGCCTTCTCCTTGATCTTGAAGGACGTGCTCAGGCTGTCCCCATGCTGGCCTGCACCACCCTTTCCACCAAACAGAATTCCTCCTCTTATTTTCTAGCATTTATGGAAAAACCCCCTTCTCCAGGAGGCACTTTGTGATAATTCTGAATGAAAATGGCCCCCTGGAGAATCCTGTACTGTGGACTTCTCCTTCTTCTCCCACACAGATTGCATGGTCCTCTTGGGCTCCCTCTCTTGCCTGGCTTCTGCCCTCTACTGTAACACTCTGTGTGCAGGAACTGCATGGATCCTAAAGCTTCTAAACTCCTTGCTCTTCCTGGTACTGTCTTAATTGTATCATGTGTGTTTAATACATATTTATGGCTACTGCCTCCAGAAAAGTAAAGGTATGCATCCCAAATAAAGGTTTGAAACCCCTAACCAATCTCAGAGTAAAGCTGAAAGGTTGTAGGATAAACAGTCTAACCCAGCTGAACTCAGGTGGAAACTCCTAATCAATCTCAGAATAAAGCTGAAAGGTTGTAAGAGAAACATTCTAACACAGCTGAACTCAGATGGCTACAGCACCTGTCCGTAACCCTCTCCTTTATCCTAAGCTCGTGAACAAATTCAGAGAAGGAGCACAACATTTCAACATAACTGTTAGGTTAAATAGCTGAGTAATAGTAAATAACTTGACAAAAGTGACATCTATATGGCTACACCCAGCAACCTGAGTTATGTATATACTCTTGCTATAGCATCAAATCAAAATGGAATGGGTCTTTAGAAACCCTTGGTACCATCCCATTTTCTGCCCGTGCAGAAATCTATTCTAAACCCTGCCTTATACGTGGCCCACCGTTTTCATAACTGTTTAAATATCCTGGCTTGATTGGTGATAAACTGACTCTAGACATATATTTCCACTAGATTAGAAATAATTTCTCCATATTACACTGTCCCTCCTCCTCTTTGTTCCCAAGTGAATCTCATTCTCTCCACTCTAGAACATTATCTTAAATGCTTACACTTTGATTGAATTAGGGATGCCAGAGGCTATAGGTGAGTGAGCTGCCACTCACAATCCACCTGGGACATCTATTAGCTTTTCAGATTCAAATCACATGCAATCTGTTTTCACCTAAGAGATTGCCATGAGGGCCTGAATGCTACAAAAGGGAAGCAGAGGCGTGCAGTGGGATAACTCTGGAAGTGGATGGTAAGTGTGGGTTCTGGGTGTGGATTTACCCATCACTGTCCAGATTCCCTGCAGCACATTCCTTAGTCTCTCTGGCCTCGGGACCCCAACAGTAAAGTAAGAAGGATGGAGTGGAGGTCTCAGGATGCCTTCTTCCTCTGACAGGCTGAGTCTGGCTAGAACACCGGGAGTCAGAAAGGATTAATACAGCAGTTCTTGAAATGTGGTCTCGAGAGCAACAGCATTAGCACCTCCTGAGAACTTGTTAGAAGTGGAAATTCTGCCGGAGTGGTGGCTCACTCCTGTAATCCCAGCACTTTGGAAGGTGGAGGTGGGAGGATTGCTTGAGCCCAGGAATTTGAGATCAGTCTGGGCAACATAGGGAGACCCCGTTTCTGTAAAAAACAAAAAATTAACCAGGCATGGTGGCATGCCTGTGGTCCTAGCTACTTTACTTGGGAGGCTGAGGCTGCAGTGAGCTGTGTTCACAACACTGCACTCCAGCCTGGGCAACATAATGAGACCCGTTTTTGTTTTTTAGATGAAGTTTTGCTCTGTTGCCCAGTCTGAAGTGCAGTGGCGCTATCTTGGCTCAGAATGAGACTTTTTCAGAAAAATTAAAAAAAAATTCTTTCCCCTACCTCTAACAGTGAATCAGACTGAGGAGGGGGGGCCCAGTGATTTGTGTTTTAACAAGTCTTTCAGGTGATTCTGATGCATTCTCAAGTCTTAGAATGGCTGGGTTACTGTGATGTTCAAAGGGGTAAATGTAATCAACCCTGATTCACCAGGGGACATTGCTTTGTATTTAGCTGGAGTTTTTTCCCTTTAGTTTCTTGGGTCAAATAACTAGTTTGAAGAACGCAGGACAAGTCAGTTGAAAGCAAAAGTAGTGTCAGCTGTGGTCCCTGCCATCCCCAGTGGGAGGCATGGCAGATCCTCACAGCCAGAAGCAGAGAGTGGCACGACGCTGGGAGCTTATCAGTGGCCAAGGCCAAGTGTCAGTGCAAGCAGGAGAGCTCATGAGCATGGGGGAGCTTTGAGAAGGCATGTGTGACATGCGTCAGGGAAGGGCTGGTGTATCTCTGGGGATAAAGCTGAGGAATAACTGGGATTTTTTTTTCTATCCTCCCAAGCATCCGTATTTTAGGATGTTAATATGTCTCAATAGGCTCCTGCCTTCACAGTCATCAGAGAGGTAGGCAGATGTGACTTTAATGCTCTCAGGGGACGTCACTTTTCCTGTTCACACATTTAGCAAGTGGGCTCAAGCCAGAACCCTGGCCCTGAGTTTTCACGCAGTCCGTTTTTACTGCTTGTCCTTGAATGAGATCCTGTAGTCATGAGCAGCCCTCCCCCAGGGGTGTGGGAGACTCACCGCAGCCAAGAGCCAGGAGGTGGGTTTGCCAGGTGAGCGCCATGAACATTCCTCCCATTGCAATGCAGGCCAGAGAGCTGTTGAAACCCCAGAGTCCAAAGTAGATGTCCTCAAATGGGGCTGAAAGACTGAGTCCTGTTAGACAAGACAGGAGGGGTCAGAGCTCGGGACTAAAGGCAGGATGTTTGGAAGGAGACTGAGGGTGGGATTGGAGGTTAGCAGGAAGCATCCCAGGAACTCACATTGGTCCCTAGGAAGCCAGGATCTCAAGAAACATCTGGAGCACAGAAGATGCCTGAGGCAATGCACGGGATGGGGGAGGTACTCAATGTTTGGTAAGGGCTCTTGTGCTCACCTGCTGCTATGCCCAGCAATGATCCGATTGCAGCATGCAGGCACATGAGTGGGGAGGAGAGTAGGATGGCTCCCAGGAAAATGCCCCCTGTCCATGGATTATCACAGCCATATATCTGACCAACTCCCACTGGTATAGATTTCAATAACTGCAAAAGAAATTTTTTTTTTTAAAATGCCACCAAAACAACTGAACAGAAACCCACAGGACACCCACAAACTCCAATATAATTTTACACTGGATATACCTTATCTCTTTCAAGAACAGTGTTACTACCTTTTAAAATTCCCTCTCCTTGATTACAGAAAAATCCCAGTCATTCTTCAGCTTTATCCCCAGAGACACACCAGCCCTTCCCTGGTGCATGCCACACATGCCTTCTCAAAGATCCCCCTGTGCTCATGGGCTCTCCTGCTTGCACTGACACTTGGCCTGGGTCACTGATAAGGTCTCAGTGTGGTGGCACTCACTGCTCCTGGCTGTGAGGATCTGCCATGCTCCCACTGGGGATGGCAGGAACCACAGCTGATACTTCTTTTGCTTTCAAATGTCCACCAGTGCTGAGGGTGATCTAATCTATTCATGCATCCCTTTGTTCAATAGAGAGATTATCACTATACAATTTGGATGCTTATGCTAAGGCCAGAGACCCAAACTCAGGTTGTCTTATCCACAATTTAGAAGCAATTATTAGCAAGTTTGTGAATTTTCTTTTCTGTCATTAAGTGGAACATGTATTCATTTAAACCAAGGTATCTTTAGCTTATTCTAGTTATGAACAACTGTCAAGCGGGTCTCAAAACACAAAAATACATGGAAAAGTCACAATTCTACTTTCTGGCTGAGGCCTGAATTTAGTTATTCTGTTCACAGAATTGCAGTTCTCAGGAGTGAATAAGATTTGACTGAACCTAACAAATGATCATTCTTTACAGCTGAACTTCTGGTTGGGCACCAGACCATAGTGTGAGTTGGACTCTACCCTAACATGGACTCAATTCTTCTAGCCCATGCTGGGTCTTCATGTCTAAACATTTTGCTATTTCTAGACCAGGGAACTTGGCAAAGACAGCATACCCTTTTTATTTGTTTTTCCGGATTTGACTGCAGAACTCTCTGTCCGGTAGCCATAGGGTTGGGGTTGGTGCTGATGATGGACTGGTCATTCAGGGTGAGGAGAAGGACAAGGCTTCTCCTGCCCCAGATCAGCACTGTGCAGGAGAACTTTCTGAGATGATGGAATAGTCTGTATCTGTGATGTTTAACACGGTCCTAGCCACATGTGGCTATCAGTCACTTGAGATGTGGCTAGAGAGGTTGAGGAACTCAATTTTTAACGATACTATATCTAAATTTATATAGCCACGTGGGGCTAGTGGCTCCTGTGTTCGTGCAGTTCTAGATAGATTAATGCTATTTTATACTGTTATTTTTCATGGGTAGTTCTAATGAATCTTTGATTTTTCCTTCTGAATTATTTCCAAGTGCTTCCTTTAATTTTCTGGCAAGAAGCTAAAGAGAAGGTGACTTGAGCTCCTCATGTGTTTTGATCACTCAACAAAGAAGACAGAAAAGGGCGTTTCATAACCTGACAGTGGGAGAGCACATTAAAAAGGTAATGTGCTTTGTTTTTTTGTTTGTTTCTTTGGTTTTCTTCTAATTTCAGGTGTTCTCTTGTTCTTGATAGTCCAGAAACCTTAAACATATTTATTACACACCAACAGGAAGAGCTGGAATTTGATTTGGGTTAGTCAGGTTTTAAAAAATACGAGATCTCTTTATGGTCATCTTGAAAGAGATACATAGGATTCATCCGTTAATACAGAGGTTCTCAAACTCTGGCCCGCATCACAATTTGGGGAGTTTGTTAAAACAGGTTCCAGTCCCCACCCTTAGAAATTATGATTTAGAGCGTCTGAGATGAAGCCTGTTTGGGTATTGAGAACTCCCCAGGTGATTCTGATGCCTACCAAAGCTTGGGAACCCTAAATTATTGTAGATGTTCTATGAGCTATGCCATAAGGAAAAGCAGAATAGAGAGGTTCTGTCATAAACTCTAAGAGTAAGCATCCAGTTTTTTGATTGGAGGGAGTAGACTGTGGAAGATTTAAAACCAGGCTGGAGGCCACATGCCTTAAGGGCTGGCTCCCATCACCCACCTCCAAGCTTACGATGGAGTGACTCCCAGTGGAACTGTACTCTGGGGTTAGCACTATAGATGTTTAGGGGAAAAGGCAGAAAAATTAGCTTGGCTAAATAGTAATTTAAAAAAATCCCTTAGACCCTAATGTTCTGGAGTAGAACAAATGCTTTAAATGGCAAGATGAAGGCAGAAAGGCCACCATAGTCCTGAGCATCTAGGGGACTCTGACACCTGTGGACAATTGACCAGAGGCCATTGCGTATCTTGCAGAGCCAGGGGGAATATGAGAAGCCAGTGTCTTACCTCCAGGGCACTGAGGTCAGACCAGGAGATATTTGGAGCTGTAGTTACAGGTGTGACCAATTTGCCTGGAAAGAACGGATTGTAATGTCCTGTGGCTGAAAGGTACATTGACAACGCCATGTTGAAAGGGAGGGTGAAGACAGGGAGGTCCCATTTGCTGAGCATGGAATTCAATGCGCTTGAGAAAATTGGGCTAAAAAAAGAACAGAGCAGAAGAATGTGTATGTGACAAATCAGGCTGATACATGGAATCACTATATTCTGGAGGGGCTTTATTTCACCTGCCAATAGGCCCCTTACATGTTGTGTTGGCAAATTTGCCACAGAAAGAAAACTTGGGATAAATTCTATTATAGAGACAGTAAATACTACATAAAGTAAAAAAGTCAACTCTCAGCTTATTTGGCCTTTGAAAAATTCTACTCTGGGGTTGCTCAGAGTGAGCTATATATTGAGATTTAAAAAATATTTTTGAAGTACTAATGATATACAAAATAAAATATTGTCTACATAGTTGAAGTCCCCTTCGTCCCTCTGCTTGCTCTTATGTCACTCCCTCCCCACTAGAGGCGACCGTGATCCTAATTTGGCATATATCATTTCTTTAATATACTTATTTTTGGAAAAAACCATCGTTCAAGGATGCAGGTAGTGTGAGCTGGAGGAAAAGGATCTCACAGTCGGAGGGGCAGAGTGTGCGTCCTTGAGCTGTTGATAAATTGCATGACCTAGGCAAGGTGCATCTCCTCAGTCTCTGAGCCTATAAACTGGGGGACTGGGCTGCATGGTCTCCAGGTCCCTCGTAGGTTCTCACTTGACCCAATCAAAGAGCCATCACTTAAACACCAGAACTCCCATTTTCCTGGATTGTAGAAGGGAGCTACAGTAGAGTCTTGGGAGGGAGGAGTCAGGTGTATGGGGGCCATGTGCATCAGTGTGTTTCTACCAAAAAGACACCTGCATTTTTATGTTCATTGCAGCACTGTTTTCCGCTCCCCACAGAAGTGTCAATGTGCAGCCATGGTTGAGAACCTCTGGTTGAGAGATATTGGTGGATATGTAGCCAGATCATAAAAAAGGCCAAATAACTGGTTGTAAGGAAATATACATCTTTTAAAATGGTTGTTTCTATTTCCAATAGACAGAATCTACTGGAATCCAATTTTAAATTTACAGTTTTACTGTTTATCCTTCTCCTGCTCCTCTTCCTTCTCTTCCTCCTCCTGCTATTCCTCCTCCCCCTCCTCCCCCTCCTCCCCTGCCCCTCCCCTCCTCCCCTGCCCCTCCCCCTCCTCCCCTGCCCCCCCCTCCTTCCCCTGCCCCCTCCCCTCCCGAGTCCTCCCCCACCCCTCCTCCCCCCTCCCCCTCCCCTCCTCTCACTGGCCCCTCCCCCACCCCACTCCCCCCTCCCCCTGCCCCTTCCCCTTCCCCCTCCCCCTCCCCCTCTTCCCCTCCCCCTCTTCCCCTCCCCCTCTTCCCCTCCCCCTCTTCCCCTCCCCCTCTTCCCCTTCTCCTCCCCCCTCCCCTTCCCCTCCCCCTCCCCCTTCTCCCCCTCCCCCCTCCCCCTTCCCCTCCTCCCCCTCCCGCTCTCCCTCCTGATGCTGCTGCTCCTTCTCCTCCTCCTCCTCCTCCTCCTCTTTCTTTTTACTTAGCCCAAGCAAGGAGGTTCTAGGAACTGGAGTGCAGTGATGTAATCATAGCTTACTGCAGCACCTAACTCCTGGGTTCAAGTGATCCTTCCCCCTCAGCCTTCTGAATAGTTTGGATGACAAGCAAGAACCACTGCACCTGGCTAACCATTTTTAAGTGTGCAGCTCAGTGACAGTAAGGACAATCACATTGTTGTGCAACCATCACCACGATCCATTCAGAGAATATTGTTTATCTTGCAAAACTGAAACTCTATGCCCATATAACAAATCCCATTCCCTCCTCCTGCCATGTTTTTTTAAAAAGGCATTTTGAAAACCAATGGTAACTTACCAAGTCATGGACATAGCACATACAGGGAGTAACAGCCACCAGAAATAGTCTCCCCTGTCCGAAAAGAGAGCCATGAGTATTCCCACCAGGGTGGCATTGTAGCCATAGAGCCCAGATGCTATTAATGACCTGCGGGGCAAGAGACACAGCATGGACATTTCCTGGGTGGGCTTCGGTTGCACTTGCACATACATAACACTAGTAACTTCCAGATTATATTCATATTAAGACATGAGATTATATTTGGAAATGTATCTCAAAGTCTATGTAAGCATCGTACAAAAACTATTAAAGACATGAAGTGAAATATACATAGATAAAAATATAAATGTGCATTTAGATCAGCGGTCCCCAACCTTATTGGCCCCAGGGACAGGTTTCATGGAAGACCATTTTCCATGGATGGGGAATAGGGGATGATTTCAGGATGAAACTGTTCCACCTCAGATTATCAGGCATTAGATTCTTATAAGGAGTGAGCAACCTAGATCCCTTGCATGCGCAGTTCATAATGGGGTTCACACTCCTATGAGAATCTAATGCTGCTGCTGATCTGACAGGAGGCAGAGCTCAGGTGGTAATGCTCCTCACCCACCGCTCACCTGCTGTGCGGCCCAGTTCCCACAGACAGGCCACAGACTGGTACCTGTCTCCAGTGCAGGGGTTGGGGACCCATGATAGAGAATGACTCCCTCTACAGGTGTCACGGTTAAAGACAGGTCTACAGCGGCTGAGAGGAAAGGGGAGTTTAGCAAGGCAATCTGCTCTATTTTAGCCTTTCCTTTGGAAAGTTATTCTTTTAAATCAAGAGCCTCTAACTTGAATAGCACTTTTAGCATATGAAACTGTTGCCTAAGTTTGATTTCTTGGTGAGAGAGATTCCCGAAATGTAAATTCACTTTCTAGTGTCTTTGATCTTAACATTAATCTTCCAGCTTAGTATACATTTTTGTGTTCTGATACTTCTATTTTGTTGTCTCCAAACATACATTTCAAAGTTATTGCAAAGAAGAATGATTGCTTTTCTCTTACTTGGAGAAGTACCCCCATTTAATTATGTGCTTGTTGAGCACCCAATTCTTTCTGAGGGTACTTTTTGCTTAGTATTCAATCTCATTTCTTTCCCATCTTCTCCTTCTTTAGATTGAAGGGGTACATGTGCAGGTTTGTTACACAGATATATTGCATGATGCTGACTGAGGTTTGGGCTTCTATTGAATCCGTCACCCAAATAGTGAACAAAGTACCTGATAGGTAGCTTTTCAACTCTTGTTTCCCATCCTCTCCTCTGTTGGAGTCCCAGTTGTCTACTATTTCTGTGTCCATGTTTACCCAGTGTTTAGCTCCTAATTATAAGTGAAAATGTGCAGTATTTGATTTTCTGTTACTACGTTAATTCACTTAGGATATTGGCCTCCAGATGCACCCACGTTGCTGCAAAGGACATGATTTCAATCGTTTTTATGGCTATGTAGTAGTTCATGGTGTATATGTACCACATATTCTTTATATAATCCACTGTTGATGGGTACCTACATTGATTGACCTGACACACCAGGACTCCTACAACTCAGAGTTGGCAGTGTCTGGCACCATGAAAGGCACAGGATCCACTTCCCAAGGGCCTGTTACTCAAGGGTGATGTCTATAGGGGGACAGGGGAGTAAAGATGGTGAAGTGAGTGGGTGAGGCCTAATGCTGGGCTTGAACAGGAGGTGCTACAGCCAATGAGCCACACTGCAGGGGCTGGTAAGGGATAGCATGACAGCTGCTTCTTGACTTGTTTCTAACTGGGCCAGGAGGCACCATTGCAACAGGCAAGAGGATGTCACATACATTAATCGGATGAACATTAGAGGTGGGATTCCCTATTCAAAAGTTCTTTGTCTCCCTTAAATAATCCTTGAGGGCAAATGGGAGGTGATGCAATTTGCAATGGTGCAACCCAGAAACTGGGACTACACATGACAATGGAGAGCTATGCAGACTTGTCCTCTCAACAACTGACTTGGAGATGTTAATGCTTGAGTTTGATCAGTGGAAAATTAATGGCCACATCTACAAGTTGTGGAATGCCATAGTTAAAGCCACAGGAAGATATATATTTACTTAAAACAGAGGATTGCCATTTTAATGCAGTCTTTTCAGACCAAGGAAAGTAAAACATTTGAAACTAACACATATAAAATATGACTTGTCTTCTAAATGATATCAGATAAAAAATGAGTTGATCATATTGCATTGGAGCAAAATAATAAAGGAATATTCAATATGGCCCAATTCTAGACTCTTTCCCCAAACTGAGAAGACTTTCTTGGCAAGCATTGGAATAGAGTTTAACCTAGGCTATAAAATCCTCTTCTACGGGGAGCAAATCAGACTCTGAAATTGATGGAAAAGTGGAGCATTTGCTAACTCTCTCCCCATGGACCTCTTTAGGCAATTTGCAGTGAGTGTTACAAGAGCTTAGTTGTGTAATGACCACCCTTGGGAGTATGCATTGATCCCAGACACCTAGAATACTGGTTCCCTCCCCGAAGGAACTGGTCAGTGGGGAGCTGTCTGCTACCCTGGTGAGAGTCAGCTCATCACTTCTTCAATGACAGATCAATTAATAAAATACATGCTATTTCTAATCTAATGAATATATCAGAACACCCACTAAGGCTTCTTAAGTCAGAATCCACTTAATTGGAATTTATGGTAAGTCTTTCCTCCAGGAGCTGAGGTGATCTTTGGTAATTCTTTTCTCCAGGAGCTGAGCTGACCTTTGCACTGTCTATGAAGAATGAGTTTGCTAAACTCATCATGGCAGCAAGATATAAAGGTGTTATTAAGCCACTAAAACTTTTCCTGAATTCATATGCACTTTTTCCCCAAATAGAATGCTGATGACAAATAATTTTATCAATCATTAAAGAAGATCCCTTCAGATCTTCTTTAAAAAGATCCCTACTGTCTCCATAAGAAAAAAAAAAGGTAGAGAGGTTTGCAGGTTAAAAGATAAAAAGTAGGCCGGGCACGGTGGCTCAAGCCTGTAATCCCAGCACTTTGGGAGGCCGAGACGGGCAGATCACGAGGTCAGGAGATCGAGACCATCCTGGCTAACACGGTGAAACCCCGTCTCTACTGAAAAATACAAAAAGCTAGCCGGGCGAGGTGGCAGGCGTCTGTAGTCCCAGCTACTCGGGAGGCTGAGGCAGGAGAATGGCATAAACCTGGGAGGCGGAGCTTGCAGTGAGCTGAGATCCGGCCACTGCACTCCAGCCCGGGCGACAGAGCGAGACTCCGTCTCAAAAAAAAAAAAAAAAAAAAAAAAAAAGTAAAAAAAAATAGTGAGTAAAGAGATCTATAAAAAGTTGGAGAATATGACTAAAGATAGAAGTAGAAGTACCAGGAAACCATTTCCCCCAAAGCTACTTCTCCTGCCTCTCCAAAAGATGAAAGGATAAATACCTTTAAGCCAGTTGGCAAGTTCTTTCATATCGCCGGTGACATAGCCAAGAGCTATGGGGAAGCACCTTCTCCCTTGACATGGTGAAACCTGGTTTTCACCCCTGTCCACTCTAACCATAGTGGGGCTGTCCTCCATGGCCGTCTCTTCCTCTCCAGGGAATTACTTACAGCTTAGTCCTGGTTAGGATGTAATGCCACAAGAATCTGGCATCATTTAGACCAGCCACTTATTCAGATATCAAGAGTAAGAGACTGTAACTGATTCCCTGACCTCTGACTAAAAACAAATATAAAGAGTTCTGTGGACTAAAGGTTGTTTCTTCTGGGAAGGATGTGATTTTATCACTGCTGCCCATAGTAACTTGTCAGCCCCTGTGTCTTAGAAGGGAGCTGAGAAGGCTTGAAAGGGTATACCTACCTGTCCTGGCTGAGCAAGAGGGCCATCAGAGTGGAGACCACTGTTCCCAGCCAGCCAGTGAGAGCCCACCAGGGGTTCTGAAAAAGAAGTCCCACCAGAATCAGGATTCCACTGATGGGGTTGTTGACGAACACCACTTGGGATATGCCCCGAAGAATCCAGTCAATGAACTGGAGTACCACAGGTTTGTCTGGAAGGGATGAGGTAAAGCAGAGCTAACGAAGCAGCCAAGTGATACTCCTCAACCACAGGCCCACCCTGAGCAAAATCGGCAAAACCTCCTGGAAGTGAAACATTTTTGATATTTCTTTAATATTTCTCTCTGAACCCATTGTCACTTTAGTGGCACCCAGATCCCTGAAAGCATCTGTCTACTGTATGTTCGACCCACACTGCCCCTCCTAGAATCTAAGCTCCTGAAAGCATCTAATGCACTTATTTATCATGCTTATAGGCACAAACTCTGAAGCCAAAGGAATGAATTACCAATAGTAAAATTTAAGTTTTAAGTACTGAAACTACAAGATGAAGCCAGGTGTCTTCTAATATGAGCTGGGCCCTGGCTACTCTCTCCATAAGAATAAAAAAAAGGTGGAGAGGTTTGCAGGTTAAAAGATAAAAAGTAAAAAAAATATGGTGAGTAAAGAGATCTATAAAAAGTTGGAGAATATGACTAAAGATAGAAGTAGAAGTACCAGGAAACCATTTTCCCCAAAGCTACTTCTCCTGCCTCTCCAAAAGATGAAAGGATAAATACCTTTAAGCCAGTTGGCAAGTTCTTTCATATCGCCGGTGACGTAGCCAAGAGCTTTGGGGAAGCACCTTCTCCCTTGACATAGTGAAACCTGGTTTTCACCCCTGTCCACTCTAACCATAGTGGGGCTGTCCTCCATGGCCGTCTCTTCCTCTGGCTCCTTGAAGGAAGGACAGAGCTTATAAGTATCCCTAAGGCAGAACCCTCTGGATTAGCCAGCCTTGGGCCTGGTTACAGTAGAAGATCTGGACCACTGTGTTCCATAGAACTAAGAGAGCACCGTTTTCCTCCTGAAACACCACCACAGAGCTTATTATCCAAACCCAAATCCCACTGTACCTTTGCCATCAGTGTCTCTAATGCTACCATGGAAATGTTCTGGTCTTTAATTTCATAAGGTTCAGTGTCTGGTCCAATAAACATTTACTGAGCATGTATTTCCTGCACTTAAGGAGCTCAGTCTAGTTGAGAAGACTGAAAAACAGTTAATGTCAACAGAATGAGTCAAATCATGTAGAAAGAGCTAAAATTAAGTGCTTAGCTCCATGCTGTCATTTAAGGAGTAAGAAATCAGGTTATAGAATGGCCTGCTCACGAATGCGGGCTGATCAGCTACTTGCCAAGACAGGTAGCCTTTTTAAATTTTTATTTTACAAAAAAGTTTTGTTTTTAAAATATTGAAAGGGAAGAATGTTTAAAAATTGTGTGAGTTGACATGGCCTCATGTCAACCCTCTGCAAGTCCAAGATTGCTTGAATTTGTCCTTATGTCATGTGACTGTCTCAGATACTCTTTACTTTTGGAATTTGTTATTTAAATGTGTAAAACCAGGCAAGAAGGATATTTCACCAAGATAGAGAAACTGGGAAAGATGGAATTGGACAAAGCTGTTGAAAACCAAGGAGTTGTAATCTAAGGATTGTATGATAGAAAAATGTACAGGGCATAATTATAGGAAACATGTCTCTGGAACATATGAACACTATAACCATGACTGTGTTCACTATGGGACCATTCACTTGTCATGGTAAGTATCTGCAAGAAAGCACCAATATCACCAGAATTTGGTACCTTGAAGACAAAAATGATTTCATTGTGCTGATGGTAGATACACAAGAATACCAGTGGCATAATCCCAGAGGCAGGCTGAGGGAGGAAGCCAATGGCAAAACCACCTTGAGTGTGCAAGAACAGTCAACAGCACAGCCAGGTCAATTGGGAAGCAGGGAAATGCCAAAATCATCAGAGCCTGGAAGGCATAATTGTGGAATGTTGAAGCCACAGGCACATAAGACATGACCAAAGAAACACTGCAGTGACCCATTTTCAAAGCCATACCAACTTATGGGAGGCATTAGGCTTCAGCTCAGGCAAGGACAAGCAGCCCAAAGATATAACTGCCTTGAGTTTCTGGAACTGAATCTATAAAACCCTAAGGTGGTGGCATCAAATGAAAACAAGCAGCATTTTCCATCAACTCCCAAAGCAGGAACATGGGCTATTTCAGAATAAACAAATTCATGTTCTCAAAATTCTCAGCATATATTTGTTCTAGAGGGCTTGAAATATCCCATCATCTCAGATTTTGGAGATACAGATTTGAAACCTGATAATATAACTGGCTAGACGTGATTGAGAACCTGAATGGCCTGAGTCTCCTGTTGAGCCACCCAAAGTTAAGTAAAGATTAAACTAGTTTTCTCCAAATCGACAGCCCAACATATGGGAGACTTATTGCCATTTGTGAAACTAATTTCAACATAATTGGGATGGGTTGTAGGGCTAGGATGTTCTGCAGAGAGGGTTCTTCTCATGACCTGAGCAGACAGTTGCTGCTATTTTGGAGTCCCCAGGAACCATTTATTCTGAACTGCTTAACCCTTCTGGAACCCCTAGGAGCCCTGACTACTTGCTCCAGAAGTCAGGAGTGAGCACCACTTAGGAGAAATCCATAACTTACAGTTGTAGTTTGCCCTAGAATTTTGCCATGCTAGAATATTTGCATTTCTTAGGGAACTTTAAGAGTCCACACATCCTAACTGGAAAGACAAGGCAAGGCTATGGAGCCAGGACCTTCTGCTGATATTCAAACATCTTAGCCCCAGTGAAGTAGGCCATTAATTTCAACTAAGAAAAAGGGACAATAAATAAAAGGCACTCTAATAAAATAGACGCAGGGTAAATGTAAAACTCCAGGTGACTTCTCCCCCAGCTTTTCCTTGGCTGTCAAAACTCGCCTCAATGGTACAGTCTCTAAATCAAGGTGAGCACTGTCGGACTTTTTGGACCAAGATCCCTGTGCCTTTGACTCAGCTCACAGCCAAACCCAATTCCCAGGATCTGCCCAGAAAAGATACAGCAGACTTTGGAGCAGGCTCCCGGGTCCCCCGAGCCAGAGGCTGCACGAAGGAAGCGTACCTGTTCCTGCGACCCATCTGCCAGGGCCAAGTTTAGCCGGGTGATGCCTCTGCGCGCTGCTTCGCCAGCTTTAGTTCCAAAAGGGTCCTTCCAAACAGGACCATGACGGGCGTCACCAGCGCCGCCAATCAAAGACCGTCCATTCATCCTTATTTTTTCTCAATACATGACAAAGGGCAAAAATATGTGAATCAGCATGACGTGTGCCCTAGCTCTAACGACCACGCAAAAGGCAAGCTGAGCGGGGCTGGAGCGTGCCCAGTGGGTTCCTGGTGAAGGAAGATGTGACCCCACACGGGAGACCTCTAACAGAGAAGGAGGACTTTGCTTTCACCAAAGTGCTCTCAGTGGGCGGAGACACAACCAGCTGACTATGGAAATTAAATGTTCATTTACTTTGCTTAAAAAAAAAAAAAAGGAAGTCATCCTACACAGGGACCAATGACCAGATTTTGTTCTGCTGCGTGTCTCTGCTGTTGGATCTGAAGCCGCCTCTTCCAGAGGGGGAGGAGGGGGTTCACGTTCTGGCATGTTTGGGGGCAGATTGTGAGGGCTGCATCTTGAGGACCAACACCAAAGCAACAGGTTGTCCCACAGCAGGTTCCCCTGGCCTTGTTTATGAAATGTGGGAAGGATACATGATGTGGGCTCTGTTTTCTGTAGTAAGATAATAGCCACGCTTTGTATGCATTCACAAGCCTACTTTAAGAGACTCTTAAATGGTGTTTTTTTTTTTTTGTTCTTTTTCTGTGCTACCACATCCAATTTATTTTATTTTATTTTATTTTCCTTTTTGCAGAGACAAAGTCTCATTGTATTGTCCAGGCTGGTTTTGAATTCGTGGCCTGAAGCGATCCTCCCACCTCAGCCTCCCAAAGCACTGGGATTATAGGCATAAGTCATCATGCCAGGCCAAGAACTCTTACATTTTGAACATCACTTTGTTAATAATAAACAGTTTTTAGTTGAATTCCACAAGTGTGGCAGCTTTTTATAAATATTCTTTTTCCTTTTTAAAACTTCCATTGCATCCAAGAATATCACTCTTTTTCCAGAAGTTCCAAAACAGTTGTGTGTGTGGTATTTCTCTTTTTCTCCCCCTGTTGTTTATTCTATTTTTACTTTCTTCTACTGACTTGGCCTGAAACCTGAAAACCTACCCTTTACCAGAGTGACTTGGAAAAATCCAGTTTTGGGAAATACTTCTGACATGTCTCAGGTAAAAATTGTGTATGTACATGCATGTGTGTGTATTTACCTATGGTGAACTAGCTGGCTAGTTCTGCACCACACTGATGTGCCTGCATGTTGCATTATGAATATTTTTATTTGATAAAGAACAAATGGTTAAGAAACCCAGTGGTAGGGATCTCATGTTATATAAAGCTAAAAACAAAGAAATAAGAAAGAATGAAGAAGTGAAAAAAGAGACAAACAGGGGTTGTCACATTCTCTCAGTGTAGACGCCTTCCCCCTTCTGCCCCTGCCTGGCTCCTGCCTTTCCCCTACCACCAATATCACACACCTTGGAGAACCCCTTCCTTGAGGTCCACATCAATATTTTCCTAGAACCAAGAGATAGGGAAATTTGAGAGCTAGGTAGGATTTTAGAGACTACATAGTTCAAACCTTCATTTTATATAAGAGAAAACCGAGGTTCAGAGTGGGCACCATCCAGATTCACTCAGCACATGGCAGGCAGAGTGGGTCTTACAGAATAGGTCAGCTCTGGTTCTCAATTTTTCAGTCGAGCCAGGCACATTAATGCCACCCAAGGTTCTGTTCAAGTCGACAAACAAGTGATGCAGCAGTTTCTGTGTGCTGGAGTATGCAGTGGGGGCTAGGACTCAGCGATGTGGTGGGCACAGACTGTCTTCACGGTCACTTTGAACTCATCTTGAGGTGGGGGTTGAACAACCACAAAGAGCTCTGCTATCCCCAGTTTCACTCTATGCTCTTGTCAGAAGTGGTTACTCTCTGACAAATGTCTCCCTGTGCCTCAAAGCTGACACGTCTACAGCAAGGCTTGTGTGTGCTGAAGTTAACATCCCAAGAATATCCTGGAAGCTGCACCTGAAGAGCTTTCCAGCAGAAGTCAAAAAGCACTTTTCATGTCCCTGGTCACTAGTAAAATGAAGCAGTGCTTAGCATTTTTAATACAAGGCAATATCAAGATTTCAATTCAACTAATATCCTCTATTTTATTACACAAAATGAAATACATTCTATTGCCAGCACGTACTAGAAATTTGTGCAATTGGAGAGACCTGAAGTCTTCAATTTTCCATGCTTCAGCTATTTTAAAAATATGAAGTATTGGATATGGATATAGAAGAAAGCATTTAAACACTCATGCTCTAGCATAATAAAGAGACTTTCAGCATTGACACTTATTTGGTACTTACTCTAATCTTTATTTTATGTAGTTTTTGATTTTAAGTAGCAGGAGATGCCCAATTTTCTTTAAAGCTGTAATTGGAAACAAAGAAAATGCTGTCAGATATTCCTGTATCCTGATTAAAACTCTTCCCTCCTCAGAAAACACTACTCCCAGAAGTCTTGAATGCAGACACCAGAGAGTGCAGCTGCAAGGAAGCTGCCAAATTCGTGGCTTCAGTTGTGACTGACTCATTCTCCCGATGGGTGCACAAGAACATTCCCTTCAGCATGACAGCACATGCAGAGGAGTACATAAATCCATCACTGGAAAGGGCCATTCCCAGTGGCCCACTTTTTTCTTCTGAGTCACATAGACACTTGTCTCAAACTTATTTCAAGAACACAGCCTGAATTATGATTTCAAGAACACAGCCTGAATTATGATTTCAAGAACACAGCCTGAAACTCCTAATGGTGTTGATTAACTCAAACTCATTGAGCACATTGGGTGGACACCTCGCTGCAAACCTGCTTCCACATCAACTCAGGTGCTGCATGCACCTCGCTTCAGAAATCACGAATAAAGGCATGCCTTTGAGCTTCCAGGAAGAAGCTGTGGCTTTGGTAAATTGCTTTCTAGTCTACCAGAACTCTGATTTTGCTGCTTCTCATCAATTCTGGTGATATAAAACATTTTCTTCTAAAGAAAAAGAGAAAAAGAGCAAGACTTAGAACTGTGAAGACAAGCCCCAAATGATGAATAGTTGGAAATGAAGAGAAATGAGGATGGGTACTTACACCACTCTAGATGGCTTCCCAGCAGCAGAAGGCAGTGGCTGATAAAGATTTGCCTGGCTCCACAACAAGGGAGAGTGCTTCTCAGGAGATGGTGCTGAAGGGAGGCACCTAACAGTTATGTACCCAGAGCCCCGCTCTGCTCTGTGTGTTTGTAGGCTCGGCTTTCTCCTCCCACTTCAGGCATCAATGCCAAAGCAACACTAAGGAACTGGTCCCCTGGCTTCAGTAACTGATGTCCCCCTCTCTGTTCTTGACATGGTGCCAACTGCTTTGCCACTGTTTCCACAGCATTCCAAGGTCTTTGACCAGCAATAATCCTACAAAAATACATCTTTTTCTTCTGTTTCCTCTGGCCCCTACTCATATTTTTGGAAATATTTACAACTGGAAAGGATCAACACAGTGTCAAACTAAAAACCACGGGGCAGGTTGCTGCTGTGTGGACTCGGAAGCTAAGCGACTGCTCCTGGGGTGAAATTTTCTTAGACTTGACACAACTTCCACACAGATGTAAGACTCCAGCAAGGGCCTGAGGGGCTGTTGGGAGGGTGGGGAAGACAAGGTACATGCAAGTTGTTTTCTGAAAGTCAGCTGCCCTTTTTCGCAGTGAGGAGAAAACAAAAATGTCTGTGTTTCCCTGGAATATCCCTCTTCCCAGGTAAGAATTCTTGGACATACTCTGCTGCCTCTTTAAAAGTCGGGAAGCAAACATTCCGTAGCAGGGAAATCGAAAACTGAATTAAAATATCTCCTCCTTACCCCTTCTTTTTAAATTTCAATTTTGTGGCTTGTTCTGTTATGGCAAAAAGTCTAACTCATATGTACTTTTATGAGCACAGAATTTAAAATGTACGTATATATGTATAATCCCGCAACCAGTCATGCAGATGCCATAGGTCTTCTTTCGTCTGGGTCTCCCGCCTGCTTGGATGTGCAGATAATACTTATCAGCCTTGGGCAAGGTGGCCCGTGGCTGGGAGCTCTCTGGCTCCACCCGCTGGACACCCGCCAGACCGCAGGGTTCTTGTCTGCTTGGGACATCCTTCCTCCAAGTGCCTCCTGAGCAGCTCAGGCAGAGTGTGTATAGGTCTAGGTTTATAATAAGAGTTTTGAGGTTCAGGCAAGTCTCCTTCCAACATTTTTTCCTTGGTAAAATAAGGAGAAAATAAGCTCCTAGGGTTTCCCTGAAGGAGAAAAATGAATCACCAGGAGACAGTGTGAGTGGCCTGTTTTGGGAATGAAAGGAATATACTAGTGTCTCCATGACTTCCTTATGTGAATGGGCCACTGTCCCTGATAGAGATAATCATGATAATGATAGTAATGAGAATCATAACTGCCACAAATGGGTGAGCATTCGCAAAAATCCTGTATTATACTATTGTCCCCATTTTGTAGATGAGCAAACTGAGGCTCAGAGTTTAAATAACTTGCTCAAAGTCTGACTCAAATTTTATACTTTTTTTTCAAATTTTGTACTTTTAACCACTCTAGTGCTGTCCAATATTTCCAACTTCTGCCTGGATGTTTGCTTTTCATTAATTCCTTCACTCAACTTGGCCATGATGCATATTTATGAACCTCATCCTGAAGCTGCCTCTACATGACACCCATGCAGCCTTCTGCCTCAGTGGCACTGGTCAGGGCTGAGGGTGTGTAGTGAGTCTCAGGTCTTCTTGGAAAAACCACCTCCTTCTGTACTCACCCACCCTCCCTGGCCTTTTTCCTGGTCCTTGTAAAGCCACACCTTAAGCGGGGGTCATGAAATATAGCCTTGCCATATTGTATGCACAAGGCAGCGCAAGTCACATGGAATTCCAAGTCAGATAAACCTGAGTTTGAATACTGGCTTTTCTCTGTCAAGCTGTATGACCTTAGGCATGTTACTCACTGTTTCTGAGCCTCAAATTCCTCAGTGTAAATTGGGGTAACTTTACTTCCTTTATAATGTTGTGATGAGGGATGACATCTTTAAAGCACCATGCTGAACATGTAGAGGTGCCACCATTCTGATGTCTGCCCCTCTCAGTCAGCACTGGTTTTCCTTGGGGATTTCCAAATGGAACCTTCCTCCTGGCTTGAATAAGGGGACACGCTGCTCTCTGCTTTGATATCAGAAGGGGTGCAGTTATGAGTACAGAGGAAACCATTCACTTCATTCAAGAACTGTGAACTAGGTAACTTTCTGATGCAAGGCTTGCCAAATTCTCATACTGCAGGATCCTGAGATGCCAGGGTCTGGTGCCACCCTGTTGCTGTAGACAACTGAGTACTCATTGCATGCATATATGTGTTCTCGGTGCTTTTAAGCAGCCTAATTTTTCATACAATGACCTTTTCCCTGTTCTTTCTACAGCAGCTCCTTTATTATTTCCAGAGAGTCATTTGCTGAGTGTTTATGCCCTAACATAAACCAAGACCTTTTTTTGGTCTTTTATCTTCTCTTTGGGTGCCCCTCTCTGTTCCCATACCAAGTGAATGCACCTTCCATCTCGCTGCCTGGAACAATCACAAATGAACATACATAAAGCTGCTCTCCTCTACGACTTTCTCCTTGGAGTTTCTGCCCCTAGGATGTTTTCTCTCTCCTCCCCCTCCCCATGCTCTGCCCAAATCTATTTGGATTTCCCAGTGGGCTTCTGTGCACTTAAAGCAGTTTTCATCTCTATTCCTCACTGGGCATGAAATCATGCCCCCCAGCTCTGCAACAGTTCTGGTACTGTCTTTTATTTTATTGTTTTGAATATACCTTACGATGCACAGTCCCATCTGAGCCAGAAAGTACAGGATGTTGAAGTCAGGATCCAGTAGCTCTCTTTATTCATAACGGACCTCTCTCTTTCCAGAAAGATTTTGAGGCAGTTCATCAAATATATGTAAGAGGACATAAGGACTAGGTGACAAAATGGAGAAAGGAGAATGCAACTACGGATAAAACACAATTTTCATATTTTTTTCTACAATACCTTCCATTCGTAGGTATTTCTAAATTTGTGTTGTTTTAATCTGAAATTATAGCACTGTTTCACTTGATTACTGCTTGATACTGATCTACGCATAGGCAGTTTAACGTTACAAATCATTGGCACCTCAAGAGTATGTAATTGGGTAGTGCCCACACTGAGGAATTCTACAAGACATTCTCATGCTTTTATGTCCCCTCACCCCCCTCAAGGAGAGTGGCAAGGACTGCAAGTCTGGAACAGGATGTTCCTTTGCAGTGTGTTCTGAGCCCACCGACTTCTTTGGTTTGGTAAACAGTCAGACAAAAAGGTGCCAGACGAGAGCCAAAACTTCCAGAACGACACTTGGAGGGGACGTTTTGTGGTAGGCATTCCCTAGAGTGAAGCCAAGGGCCAAGCCAGCGCAGAATGCAAATGTCTCACTCAAACCTCCACCGCCTGCCGTTGCTGGGGGAACACAATGATGGGTGATGAAAGGAGGCACTGAGGTCCCTAAGTTTTTAGCTCCCTTTAAATGCAGTCCTGAAATTATTCCATCCATTTTAGGAGTAAAAGGGGATCAATAGCTGGGAGCATCCAAAGATGTTGTTCCTCCTTCACAAAGCAGAGGGTCCAGGTAGTCTCCATCCCTACCTACAACTTTCATCAGATGCCCACCTGTCACCTTTCCAGCTTTTAAATTAAAATCATACCAGTGTAAGGCTCATAATGTTGTCTCTGGTGTCATGGGCCAATGTGTAAGAGTGTGCAGGTTGTGCACTGCACAAATGCATCACGCCTAAGGGGGTCACCATTAGTGTCCTAGACATTTATGTGTTTATTGCAACAAAGTTCTTACAGATGGCACTAAAATGTCTTGAGAAAAAGGGTGCTAGTGTGTCTGTGCAAGGAGCCATATTGTCTAGCAATACCTTTAGCTTTTAAAAATTTTCATTTTTGTTTTTTTTTTTTTGAACACTGAGAAGCTAGCTTTTGTTTCTTCTTCTTCTTCTTTTTTTTTTTTTTTAAAGATAGAGTCTTGCTCTGTTGCCCAGGCTGGAGTGCAGTGGTGTAATCTTAGCTCACTGCAAACTCCACCTCCCAGGTTCAAGGGATTCTCCTGCCTCAGCCTCCTGAGTAGCTGAGATTACAGGCATGCACCACCATGCCCGGCTGATTTTGTATTTTTAGTAGAGACAGGGTTTCACCATGTTGGCCAGGCTGGTCTCAAGCTCCTGACCTCAAGTGATCCGTCCGCCTCAGCCTCCCAAAGTGCTGGGATTACAGGCATGAGCCACCACTCCTGGCAGGAAGAAAGGCTTCCCTGACCAGGAATAAAACCAGGGACATGGTGGTGAGCATGCCAAATCCCATCCACTAAACTACGTGGGGCATCATCCACCCTCCCAGGCTTGCGCCTTTTGCTTCTTCAAGATTAACAAAAAAGTCATTTCCCAATGAGGAACAATAGGGAAACAGGTAGGAGAATCTTGTCAATCTTTTTAGGCTCAGATGAGAGAGTAAAGTGTTGGGAAAAATGAGGGGTGGGGACTGGCATGGCCGCATTTCCTTAGGCCCTCAGCTGAGGGTAAACCACACGGATCGGATTGTTCTCTCACTGTGAAAGATACGGGAAAGCTGGCTGCAAGCTCAGAAAGTTGAGCTCGATGTGATAATTGGGCCAGGAAGAGGAGGTGGGATGGCCTGGCATCACCATTGCGAATGGGACTCGCTGGGCACCCAGATCGATCTACTACCTTTTTGTCTGAAGATTTACCAAACCAAAACACCAGTGGGCTCAAAACACACTGCACAGGAATGTTCTGTTCCTGACTTGCAGTCCTTGCCATTCTCTTTGTTGAGGGTGAGGGGACAGAGAAGCTTGAGAATGACTTGTAGAATTCCTGAGTGTGGGTGCTTTCCAATTACATACCCTTGAGGTGAAAATTATGTGTAACATTAAACTGCCCATGCGTAGATCAGGATCTGAGTTACTCACCAGGGGCCTGGCTGGGTTGGGGCAGGTGTGTTAAAGTGTATCTGCTCTCTGCAACTGGGGAGGTGGCAGCTGGCTCAGGCCCCTTCCTCATCATTTGTCTCAACTGGAGACTGAGTATCTGCCAGCTGCACAGTTTTGTCTGCTCAGCCTGATTTAATGACCTTTGGGGGTTGTTAGGAATCCTCCCTGTTACTGTTTCCCTGCCTTACACCAATTGGTGGCCAAGAGCTGGAGAGTGATTCAAAGTCCCTTGGCCCTGACACCTCCTCCCATTCCCCTGGCCTCTACTTTATTTTCTCTTGGTATCACTGAGGCTGGGATGTGGGGCAAAGGCAGAAGAAATGTAAGGGCAAACTGGGCAAACTATTCAATGACCTGTCCCATCAGTTGACTTGAAACTAGACCACACTGCATCCTCAACTTCTTGAGCTGGTAAACTGAAGTATTATGATTTAACTGAGCACAGCCTTGGCAACTCTCACTATAATAGCATTGGCCTAAGAAATGTAGTTTGTAGGGATGCTACAGACATAGAGGGGAATCCCTGTACCTCTAACATGGTATCCTGTTGTTAAAGAATAAACCTGACTCCAAGTTTTCTTGAAAAGCAAGATTAAAACCCAGTAGTGAAGACTTTATTTATTTATTTTGGATGCAACATCTCTTATTAGTACTTAAAAAAAAAAAATCAGCTAGGCATTACAGCACCATTATCCTTTCTGTATCGCATTGGAAAAATACAACATTTTCCATTTCTCATTCAAAATTCAGATGAATAAATGATGATAGAACTAAAAGCAGGGTTCCTGATTAATCACAAACCCCTGCTTTTAAACAAAAGATGGCAACTCTGAACACTGTTGTAACTCTTAGTTGGAGAAGTGTTTGCATTGACTTTGTTTCTGTTACTGCTACTGCAAGAAGCCAGGTTTTAATTCAGCTTCTTGGGACCGGTGGAGCCTTCTCCCAACTGAGGTGTCAGTTCTGGGTCCTGGAGAAATAGCAATGTGGGAAGCAATAGGGCATAGACAGAGAGACAGGTTTCCCATTGTTTATCCATTTTCCCTACCTGCCGTCTTTTTCTCACTCAGCTGAGGTTGCTGATTATTTTCTCCCAACACCTGGACCAAGGGACATATTTAAATTGGGGGCTAATATTTAGTTTTGTCCTGTGGCCCATTGTGGCTGGGATGTGCTGATGTGAGTGAAGTCAAAGAGTTTATTCCTGGGTAGGTCACTTAGCTCTCTAGCCCCCAGCAGCATGACACACTGGCACATCAGCCAGCCAGTCCCAAAGTGTCAGTGGGGGTCTGAAAGCGGGCCAGGGGAGCAAGGATGGGTGAGGAAATGTCCTTCCTGCACACAGAAGAGTACCTAAGGCATGATTCGGGAGATGTCATCTTTGAAGACATGTGTCTGTGATCTCATAATCAAACCCACATCGACATGGGCAATGAATTAAACATTGCTGAGTGAGATAGAAAATTCCAGGCAGAAACTTAAACACACATTGTGATATGATGTGTAAAACAATATCCCTGTGTGGACTTCTAATGCCCAACGTCACTTAGCATTTTGGCTCCTTCTGACTCACATTTTTATAAAACCTGGGGTCAAAAGAACCTCCGTGAGACTTGACTGCCATGTAAGTCTCACAACCAATTGCTCAATAGCTTTATTTTTATTTTTATTTTTTGCAATCAAGGGGTCTTGCTAGGTTGCCCAAGCTGATCTTGAACTCCTGGCCTCAAGCAACTCTCCCACCTCAGCCTCCAAAATTGCTGGGATTATGGGCGAGGACCACACTTGGTCCTCAATAGCTTTTTATCCTCAATGTTTAAAAAGGAGAAATTCATGTGACTCACGCCTATAATCCCAGCACTTTGGGAGGCCAAGGCGGGTGGATCACAAGGTCAGGAGATCGAGACCATCCTGGCTAACGTGGTGAAACCCCATCTCTACTAAAAATACAAAAAAATTAGCCAGGCGTAGTGGCAGGCACCTGTAGTCCCAGCTACTCGGGAGGCTGAGGCAGGAGAATGGCATGAACCTGGGAGGCAGAGGTTGCAGTGAGTCGAGATCCCACCACTGCACTCCAGCCTGGGTGACAGAGCAAGACTCCATCTCAAAAAAAAAAAGGAGAAATTCACTTTAAATTAACATGTGTGACAGTCTTGAAGGATGAAGAGTTACCCAGGGGCATCCCAGTGGTCGGTCAGTGTAGTACCCAGAGCTTTGTTCTGTTTATCTGAGATTTCTCTTTGAGGAGATGGTAGGGCCTCTGACCTTTCCTCTTGATTATGGCAAGAGATGGTGTATTATGGTCACTAGAGTAGTCTGAAGCATTTTATTTATTTATTTATTTTTGCTTCAAACAGATTGTTCCATTTATTTCTCTACTTGGTGTATTCCATCCTATTATTTAAAAATCATCCTAATCAGAAAACCTTACAATATGGCTTCCTCATGGAGGCCATTCACTCTTGTACTCCTTACTTCGGTAGATTCACACTGGGTAAAGACATCTCTCCTGTTATCATCCCTTTCCTGAATCCCAGTATGACACCCGTTTCCTACTCAACTTGGCTTCTGAACTTTCTTGTCCATTAGAGCTACACCACCTTTCTCATTCCCTCCATTCACTCATCCATCCATTGTGTAAGAGATGCCAAGCACAGGAGGACTCCTAAATGAAGAAGTGTTGCTCTTGATGTTAAGGATTTTAGTTTGGTGAAATTCTCTTTTGCAATCTTCTCCTCAGCTCCTAAATGTGTGTTGCCTCCAGTGTTGGCTTGGATTCTCGGCTCCTTATGTATTTTCCCCTGGCAAATTCCTGCATCCTACTTTCTTTCCCATTCTGCTTCATCTCGCTACAGCATGTTATGTTCAGCCAGTTTATTGGAAAGAGTCCTGGAGAAGGAATGGAGAGATACTAGTTCTGACAAGGTTGCCATTTCATTTATTGGCTTCTCAATTGCTCACTTCTTAGGAGAAGAGTTGGGCTAACTCAGTGATTCTTAGGCTTGTCTGAACATTGGAACTATCTGGAGAGCTGTAAAAATTGTGGATAGAGCATCTCTCCCCTAGGAGTCTATTGTAATGAGTTTGGGGTGTGGAGGGTTTTAAATTGTTCTTGGTGATTCTAATGTGCAGGCAAGGTTGAGAACCACTATGTTGAATCTACTTAACCCTAATTCCCCACTCTCCAAAACAAGGAATAGCTTCACAGTGGGATCAGATAGATTTTGGAGTGTAATAGACCAGGTTCAATTTCCAGCCAGCAATAACACCTCAGGGAAAATCACTTCACCTTTTTGAACCTAATTCCACTATGAAATTAATGAAGATTAATAATACCTACCTTCCAAATGTAAGTATCAAACAAGATCATAGAACAGGTCAGGCATTCAAGCAAAAGTTATTATTATTATTATTTCTCCTAAAACAGTTCCTGTATCTGACTTCACGATTTCCATCAATGGTGTTACCATTATCTCAGTTCCTGGGCTCAACAACTGCTTGCTGAGTGAGCACTAGATGGAGGAGCCAATCATCCTCCCTTGGGAAGGAGAAGTGCAGGTTAAATTTCACTCACTTTGGTGAATGTTTTCAGGTCTTGCCACTCAGAGTGTGGTCCCCGGATTGGCAGCATTGACATCCCCTGGAACTTGTTTAGAGACATCTCAGCTCCACCCAGACCTTCAGAATCAGAATTTGTATTCAGTAGGTCCCCAGGGGATTTGCGTGCACGTTACTGTTTGGAAAGCACTGCTCTAAAGCATCCCTGTCCTTGAGACTTAGGTGACGAGGCATGAATTCAGCCCCTGGAGTGGGGACAGTTTACAAATTCCAATGTCTTGTTTGGAGATGCCATGGTGAGTCCAAGTGAGTCATGGTGGCATTCCAGCTGGCAGCAGGGAGGGTGCTGTTGCATGCTGGGCCACACCAAAGGAAGGCAACACTCTAGGCCAAGCCTTGTCATCCCATTAAACTCCATCAAGTCTTCATCAGGTCCTGCCTTCTGCGTGGTGCTGGTTGCTTCACATAGGTTTGGTGGGCGCCTTGAGGCCATCAGTTATCATGAGAGATCATCACATGTCATGGGAGGGTGATGCTGTCACACACAGGGGCAGGACTTCCTCCAGCCCTCGGAGCCTGGCAACACCTCCAGTGGTCTAGCCAGAGGCCTCTGCATCCTGCCTACCCACAGGACTGACACCCACCGCATTGCAGGAGCAATCCCCATCCCAGGGTCTCAGGGAACTTCTTGAAGCATTTTCTTGGTGGGCCCCATGCCCTGGTTTTTCCACCTTGGATTCCTTGACCTTTGTAAATTCCAGGACCCTGCAATAATTCTCTCCCATGCCACCCCAGTATACATAAAACTTCTTTGTCCAAAAGGCCAAAAAATAAAACACTGTGTGTAACTATACTTTCTATAACCTGTATTATATAGACATATTGAAGGCAATTTTCTAAATGACACTGCCATCCCATCTGCTAGCCTTCCTACCCCAGGACAAGGGTGGGTAAGCATCTTCCATTATGACTCCCTGTTGGAGGAAAGGTCAAACTTCAGGCCACAGCCATTGGCATGCATCTCCCATAATATTTCTCTTTCCTCTCACCATAATTACAGGATTTTGCAAGAGTTTGCTTTATAGAGCTTCTGCACTTACTGGCTAGCTTCCTGAGGGCAGAGTCTGGGATGGTCTTGTTTACTACTGGAGCCTCAGGTTCAGTGTCTGGCTCATGAAGATTCACAATAGTTATTTGTTGAGTATATGGATGAATAAATGGGTGAACGACTCTGACACTTTTGAAGACTAGGATGAGTTCCTGTAAGGTCCTGAGATAGGGTGTGTGTGTCTCTAGGTTGGCAGGGAAGTTGGGGTAGAATTCCTCTAAATATAGCCCTCAGATCAGGGCTCCAGAATGATGACTGGGACAGGTAGCCCAGGGTCAATGCCCTTGCTACTGGGGACACACATGGATCTTAAAGCTCCTGTGGCTGGTGAATCAGCCTTATGCATGAAGCTCTCAAGATGCCAGCCTTGCAGATCTGCCCCAAGGGGAGAGGCTTTTGCTTGCTTCTAGGACTGCCCTGAACCTGGGGAGTGTCAAGCCTCAGCTCTAAGTGCATAGATTGGTCAGTTCCGGGGACACCCGAGGCATTCTGAGGATGGCAAGCAGGAAGGAAGCCTGTATCTTCAAGACCTCTTTGGGAGAGATCATTGTGGATGACACAGGACAATCCCAATCCCAGCTGCCAAACCCAGGGGTCTGAGGTCCCTAAGGATCAGGTGCGGAATGGGACCGGTCCTCCTTTACATTGTGGTCACAAGCTGTAAATTCATGATCCCTTGGTTGGCCAGTTTACCACCTTCCTACTCTCCAAACTCAGCACCTTCTCTCAGGCTGCAGGCCATGCCCTTCCAATTAACTGTCATTTGTTCACCCCTAGTTTCTCATCCTGCTGAGTATCTGGGTAAGTCCTCAGGACTCCAGGGAATGGTGTGAAGTGTGAGATAGTTCTCGCACCTTGGGCAGCAATAAGACACAGGGAGCATCAGTGAAAGTCAAGGCTGCATAAGATCAGTGGTGACCTTGGGGCAGAATAATGCTTCTTCCTTAGCACACAAGGGGTTTGTAGTATCATTAGCTAAAAGGGAACCCATTATGTGGTCTTCCAGGGAGGGACAGGATGACCGTCAAGTTCAATCAAGAACTGCCAGATTTTAAGTCTCCCCTAAATGATACTATGTGACATGCAATTAAGTGCTAAATTGTGGGCAGACACGATTTAGGATTAAGAGAGTTTGGGTAATATCAGTAGAGTCTAAGCAGAGGGAACTTTACTAAAGAGATCAGCCTAATAAGGCCCTTAATATTTGAGTAGCATTTAGCGAAGGCAGGAAAAGAGAGAAAAGCCTTCAGGGGAGAGACTTAAGGAAAAGCCGAGAGAAGCATGGCTTGTTTTAGAGGCTGTAAACAGACTGTGATCAGACTAGAAGGTGTGTGTTGTCAGTCATGGCCTACAAATCTAGTCCCCACTTATGTCCACAAGAAAAGCACTGCTCCTTTTTGTTTGCCTAAGGCATCAGAACTGATAGCATCTTCTGACATTCCCTTCCTCATGTTGTATGACATAATGACCAGGCATGGAGCCCCTACTGCCCCTACCAAAGGACTCAGCATCAAATAAAGTACAGGCAAGAAAAATACTACATTATCAAAGACAAGATGCAACTATGAACCCCTATGCCATTTAAAATAGCAAAATTATGCTCTATGTTCTATAATATGGGCCATATGAACTAGAATGCATTGGGGTTTCCTATATAAAGTAGGAGTCAAGTAATAACTATAACAACATTCTATGTTATAACATTCAATATATAACATGTTATATATAACTACATAACATTCTAATAACTATATAACAGTCAATAATAACTACAATAAACTGTAAGCAAACATTAAACACAGAGCAGTCTGATTTTTCTTCTTAACATGGGAGAAATAAGCACCATTTCCCTGCTCTCTATTTTCCATGCATTTCTATGATTCTCTGTAATGATGGAAGGTTTCAAACACTTTCTGCTGGTCTAAAACCTCTCTTGGCCAGGCACGGTAGCTCACGTCTGTAATCCCAGTGCTTTGGGAGACCGAGACAGGTGGATCACCTGAGGTCCAGAGTTCGAGACCAGCCTGGCCAACATGGTGAAACCCCATCTCTACTAAAAATACAAAAATTAGCCAGGCATGGTGGTGGGCACCTGTAATCCCAGCTACTCAGGGGACTGACGCAGGAGAATTGCTTGAACCTAGGAAGTGGAGGTTGCAGTGAGCCGAGATTGTGCCATTGCATTCCAGCCTGGGCAATAGAGCGAGACTCCATCTCAAAATAAATAAATGAAAATAAAACCTCCCTGAATGCGGCAGATGCTTGATAACTGTAGCTCCAAAGTTCTGCCTGCTTTCAGATCAAATAAAGTATACCAACAAATAAGAAGTGGTGGTTGCCACTTTAAGAAAGTTATGAAAACCTGCCAAGTCATTAGGATTTTTTAAAAAGTTCTTTACAACTTGGGGCTTCTCTGAAAACAAGGGTGTTGGAACAAGTTCTCTGAGGCTTTGCCACCACTACCCTCTCCAGCTAGAGGGGAGGGGGTGTTCCTTACAGAACTGCTAACAAAGAAGACAGTTTTCCTGCCAAGCAAGCTGATGCTGGAGACTTACTGGAAGAGAGATTATGACGTTGGAACATGATACGTGGGAATTATGAAGCCCGAAGGAAAGATGAGGTCTTCCTGATCATTGACTGGGTTTGCAGAGTGTCAAAACCCAGACGAACAGAGATAGCTCTGAAGTAATTGGAGAACAGGAGGGATTGAAGTTCTGTGGACAGAACAGTGTGAGGATGAAAGCAGCACTTAGGGAGCTTATCTGGGAGCCGTCCATGGGGTGGCCTGAGGGCCACTGCCAGGGAGCCTCACTGTGAGCTCTCCTGAAGCAGGACAGTACTGAGAGGAAAGGGCTGAAAATATGAGATCATTCTGGAGGAAAAAGAAATACCTTAGGCATGGGGGTGATGGAAGGGTGAATCAAAAATGGCATCAAGTGTTGGCAGGGAAGTGGAGTTGCCAAATGTTACCCACACTGCTAGTAGAAATGTACATTGATACGGTCACTTTGAAACTGCTGGCACCGGCTAGGCGTGGTGGCTTATCCCAGCACTTTGGGAGGCTGGGGCAGGCGGATCACCTGAAGTCAGGTGTTTGAGACCAGCCCAGCCAACATGGTGAAACTCTGTCTCTACTAAAAATAAAAGAAAAAGTAGCCGGGTGTGGTGGTGGGCGCCTGTAATCCCAGCTACCTGGGAGGCGGAGGCGGGACAGTCACTTGAACCAGGGAGGTGGAGGTTGCAGTAAGCCAATATCACGCCACTGAACTCCAGCCTGGGTGACAGAGTGAGACTCCATCTCAAAAAAAAGAAACAAACAAAAAAAGCTGCTGGCAGCATCTATGAGAGCAGATATGCATACTCCACGGCCCTGCAGTTCCTTCTTGGGACTCTACACAAAAGAAATGCATATGTATAGTCACAAGAAAAGATATGCACCATCAAGTTCAATACAGCAGGACTTCTCATAACCCCCAAAGGGAAGCAATCTGATTGCCATCAGCAGTAGATTGGGTAAGTAATACTGTACTTGCACAGCAAGAGAATGGGTGGTTCACACCTCCATGCAATGGTATGAGTGAATCTCACAATGTTGACCAAAAGAAGCCATACATGGAAGAGAACAGACTGTATAATGTCATTTATACAAAGTTCAAAAACAGACAGAAGTCAGGCCATTGGTCACCCCTGTAAGAGAGCCCTGGGGGACTTCTGGGATGCTGATAATGTTCTGCTGCTTGATCTGGTGCTTGTTACCTGAGTGTGTCCATTCATGAAGGTTCATCAAGCTGTTTACTTGTGATGTGTGCACTTTAAATCTATCATGCTTTAATAACAATGTTAAAATGAAAATAGGAAGTGGAGCAAAGGGAGTCCATTCTGTGGCAAAGTTTGAGATGTCTGGGCAGACAGGTGGACATGGCCAGGATGCAGTTGGAGATGTGGGACTCTGGTCTGGGCAAGAATCCAGGGCTGGAGACACTGAATTTGGGGATCGTTTACACAGAAGTGACAGGGAAGGTGAGAGCATGGGCATAGGGGAGCAGTTAGAACCAGCTAGAAGCAGTTGGAGCCAGCTAGAAGCAACTAGATCCAGTTAGCTGTTAAAGGCAGGAGGATGAGGAGTGCGCAGAGCTGTTCATCCGGGACATGTTCAGCATTTTCCCCCAGTAGGTCCCTGCGCTTCGTTCTGCCAGCTATGATTTCTGTCCTTTAGGACTTCCGTTTTAATGGGGTCGGGCAGATGCTTCGTCATCGTTTCATGTGGCATCATCTTTTACAAGCTGAGGAAACAGGGTTGGCGAGGTGAGCTGTCCAGGGCTGGTGAGACGCGGAGTGATGGAAAGTGTTCAGCCTCCCGCACACTTCACGGTATGCGGTGCCTCTGACACTGCAGCTCTCAACAGCAGGGGCAGACCCTGGGCAGGTCAGCTGGCCTCACAGAAGGGCCCTGAAGCTCAGCCGAGGGGCTGGTGAGCAACATGCTGCTCTGCACTACTGCCTGGAGTACAGGACCTCTCGGGATAAAGGAGGAATGTGTTGGAATCCATGTGCACACACAGCAGTGACACAGGCTTGTTTTCCCACTGCCTCGTGTGGGCTGCTGGGCTTGTGCTTTTCCTGTAAGCACATCAGGCTAGGAGGTCAGGGTGCCACTCCAAACTCCTGTGTATTGCTGGGGGCCAGGGTGATGTGTCAATAGCAGAGCCAGCACATTTTCTGTCATAGAAAATCCCAGGGCTGTGGGGGACTACCAAACACACCCACATGAAACATCGAGACATCTGCAGAAGAAATGCAGAAGAAAAACTACACTCAAGATCTCACATACATGTGCAAAGTCTTCTCAACCATCACACATGGAGGGGTAGGAAGGGTGAAGTAGCAGGTTGGGGCCAGTGAGAGATGCCCTTCATCAAGCTCCTCTACCTGTTTTCAGGACCCTCCCTATGTAATGGGGCATTACTTCGCCCCTCCATCCTTAACTCTCATTACTCCTCAATGGGATGTTGCATGAGGGTGTCAGTTCCTTCACAGGGGAAGTGCCCCAGGACAAATTGTCCTTATTCCCATCCCAGGTCTTTGCCTGTGCTGTTCTTTCTAGGAAGATGCACTGGGAGCCAAATGGATTGAGATCCTGGTTTGGGGGCTTCTGAGTATCATAATATGTAGATTTGGGACAAGTCCTGGTACCTCTCTCTTTTCTTTAAAAGGGGGACGACCCTCTCAGTGGTATCAGTGAGATGGCATACGTGAAGTCCTTATTAGAGAGACCAGTATAGAGTTGGCAGGCAATCACAGTTGTTCTCCACCTCACTTTCCTTATCCCTTGCTTGGAATGTCCTCATAGTTGAAGTCATCTTGTTCTCCAGACATCTCTAGTTGTTTTGAAACTGACCCAGCCGTCACATAGATGTTATTTTTTAATTTTTATTTTTTGGATAAACAGAAATGGACCCTTGTCTTAAAAATTGAAACTTACATTTGTTTTATCTGAGTTCCTTTTTTAGGAAATGACCTTCAGGTCTCTCGAAAAAGTATAAAAAACTGAAACTCTGGAACAGATTGCTGCATCCAGACAATGAGATGTCAAATCCCTTGTTTATCATAATTGCTTCCTTGCTGCTCCCTAGTTCCTGTTTTCTTACACATTGTTAAATTTCTTTTCTGCTATGTAAATCCCTACTTTTAGTCAGTGTGGGAGATGGATTTGAGATGGAGCTCCCATCGCATTGGCTGCAGCACCTGATTAAACCCTTCTTCTTTGGCAACATCATCTCAGTCATTGGCTTTCTGTGGGGTGAGCAGTAGGACCTAGACTGAACCCCTGGTGTTTCAGTAACAACTTCACTCAGTTAGATAATGTACCTGCCTCTCCTGCACCTGGCTCAGCTCCAAGGCTCAGGTGACTTGAGGGCTTGAGTTTTTCTTTGGAATGGAACACAGTATCTCCAGACCCTTAGAGTGACTTCCTCAGTGGCATTTTGGCTTCTGTAACTTCTAAAATGTCTTCAAAAAGCTAGTAACTGCTTGTGTATTTGAAATTTGATAACTTTTAACAATAAGTTTAAATAGTTAAAATGCATTTTTGTGTATAATTGTTGAGAATCTTGTGGATGCTGGTAATATTCTGTTTCTTGACCTGCATGCTGGTTACATTGGTGTGTTCATTTATGGGAAATTCATTGATTAAGTGGTACATTTATGATTTGCTCACTTTTCTGGATAGATGTTATACTTTAAGAAAAACATAAAAAACCAAACAACTTGTTACAGGCTTTCTGAGCCCAGAGCACATCCTGTACTGCTGCTCGACCTCATAGTATGTGTGCGATCCTGTAGTGGAGTGACTGCTGGCTTACCCTGATGGCAGTAGGCCAGAGTTCTCAGATCAGTCTAGAGGGGTCAGTGGAGAGGTCAATCGAAAGGCCACCTCTGGTGAGAAGAGAGACCTCACCAGCCTCTTAAGAGCCAGATCAGAAATATTAGAGATGAAGTGTACATAAGTGTTGAGGAAGAAAACTTAACTTTGCCTTGATCAGAGAAGTCCCTACAAAAGATGCTGGTGACATTTGAACTGGGTATTAAGGACTGAATAGGTGTGTTTCTGGTGGAAAAGGGAAGAACGGGATGGCAGGAATAGCATGAACAAAGACGATAAAATTAAGATGCATTGGGTCTGAGGCTCAGAGAGTAATTTAATGTGGAAGAGCTTAGTGAGTAAGTGTGAGTGAGATTGAGTGTGTGTGTGTATGGGGAGAAGTGAGTCTAAAGAGATAAGCAACAGCTGGGGCATGAAGTACCTTGTCTGTCAAGCTCAGGAGTTTGGGCTTTATCCTTCAGACAGGTAGAACCTCTAAGGGATGCTAAGTAGGAAAATCTATCACCTCCAGCACCACCACCTCCATCACCACTACCATCACCACTACCAGTGCCACCACCAGCTTCACCACCACAAATGCCACCACCAACTCCACCATCACCATCAATTCCACCACCAGCTCCACCTCCACCATCATCACCAGTGTACCTGTTACAATAATTGTCTTCACAGAATAAATTTTCATAGTGTTAATTACAGCACAATTAATTAGGGAACACATTTATTTATTTATTTATTGAGACATAGTCTCACTCTCTTGCCCAGGCTGAAGTGAAGTGGTGCAATCTCGGCTCACTGCAACCCCTACCTTCCAGGTTCAAGTCATTCTTGTGCCTCAGCCTCTTGAGTAGCTGGGATTACAGGCGCCCACTACCACACCTGGCTACTTTTTTTTTTTTTTGAGACGGAGTCTCGCTCTGTCACCCAGGCTGGAGTGCAGTGGCGCGATCTCTGCTCACTGCAAGCTCCGCCTGCTGGGTTCATGCCATTCTCCTGCCTCAGCCCCCTGAGTAGCTGGGACTACAGGCACCTGCCACCACACCCAGCTAATTTTTTGTATTTTTAGTAGAGACAGGGTTTATCATGTTGGCCAGGCTGGTCTCAAACTCCTGACCTCAGGTGATCGCCTGCCTTGGCCTCCCAAAGTGCTGGGATTATAGCCATGAGCCATCATGCCTGGCCAGGGAACAAAATTTTAACTACACATCTTTAAAAATGGATGAGCATAACGTAGAGAAAGGAAGCTGAGTGAGTGGAGCGTAAAGCACGAGAATGGAGCTGATCTGTTGGAGGGAGACCTCTCTTTTGTAACCTGCACTCTTCTGCTCACCATTAGTGCTGCCAGCAAAATTACAAGGTTAAGACCAAAAATTATGGAGGAAATGGAAGGATTCTGAGTACATGGATGAAAGACAGCCATAACTGAACTTAGACTTGTTAATAATTTGTTAATGATAAAATTTAAAATTTATTTTAAATTACAAAATTGCAACATTATTTTTGTAATTCAAGGTTTCTGGTTTTCTAGAAATGCAAATAATTGCCTCATGGTAAAGTAACAGGAGCTGATCAAAGAGCTTCACCTCTGTTATCTCATTTTTTAAAAAATTCTAATTTATTTCAGGTTCAGGGATACATGTACAGGTTACATAGGTAAATTGTGTGTCACAGGGGTTTGGTGTACAGATTATTTTGTCACCCAGGTAATAAGCATAGTACTTGGTAGGTAGTTTTTTGATCTTCTCTCTTCTCCCACTCTCCACCTTCAAGAAGGCCCCATTGTCTGTTCTCTTCTTTATGTCTATGTGTACTCAATGGTTAGCTCCCACTTATAAGTGAGAACATGCAGCATTTGGTTTTCTGTTCCTGTGTTGGTTTGCTTAAGATAATGGCCTCTAGTGGCCGGGCATGGTGGCTCACACCTGTAATCCCAGCACTCTGGGAGGCTGAGGCCACCTGAGGTTGGGAGTTCGAGACCAGCCTGACCAACATGGAGAAAACCCTGTCTCTGCTAAAAATACAAAAATTAGCCAGGCGTGGTAGCACATGCCTGTAATCCCAGCTACTAGGGAGGCTGAGGCAGTAGAATTGCTTGAACCTGGGAGGCAGAGGTTGCCGTGAGCCGAGATTGTGCCATTGGACTCCAGCCTAGGCAAAAAGAGTGAAACTCCATCTCAAAATAAAAATAAAAGAAAGATAATGGCCTCTAGCTTCATACATGTTGCTGCAAAGGATATGATCTTATTTCTTTTTATGACTGCATAGTATTCCATTGCATATATGCACCACATTATCTTTATCCAGTCAACTATTGATGGGCATTTAGATTGATTCCATGTGTTTGCTGTTGTGTATAGTACAGTGATGAACGTATTTGTGCACGTGTCTTTTTGGTAGAATAATTTATATTCTTTTGGGTATACAATAATGGAATTTCTGGGTCCAATGGTAATTCTTTTTTAAGTTTTTTGAGAAATTGCCTTGCTGCTTTCCACAGTGGCTGAGCTAATTTACATTCCCATCAGCAGTGTATAGGTGTTCCCTTTTTCCTGCAACCCTGCCTGCATCTGTTACTTTTTGACTTAATAATAGCCATTGTGACTGGTGGGAGATAGCATTTTCTTGTAGTTTTGATGTGCATTTCTCTAATGATTAATGATGTTGAGCATTTTTTCATACGCTTGTTGGTCATGTGTAGGTCGTCTTTTGAAAATTGTCTCTTCATATCCTTTGCCCACTTTTTATTAGAGTTGTTTTTTGCTTGTTAATTTTTTTAAGTTTCTTATGTATTCTGGATATTAGATCTTTGTCTGATGTATAGTTTGCAAATATTTTCTCCCATTCTGTGGGTTGTCTGTTTATTCTTTTGGTAATTTCTTTTGCTGTGCAGAAGATCTTTAGTTTAATTAGGTCCTACTTGTCAACTTTTGTTTTTGTCGCAATTGCTTTTGACACCTTTTTCATAAAATCTTTGTTAGGGCCTACTTCCAGAAGGGTATTTCCTAGGTTATCTTCCAGGGTTTTTATAGTTTTAGGTTTTACGTTTAAGTCTTTGATCCATCTTGAATTGATTTTTGTACACGGTAAAGGAAGGGGCCCAGTTTCAATCTTCTGCATGTAGCTACTTATCCTAGTACCATTTATTGAATAGGGAGTCCTTTCTCCATTTCTTGTTTTTGTCAACTTTTGGCTTTTGTCAAAGACCAGATGGTGTATGTGTGAAGCATTATTTCTGGGCTCTCTATTCTCTTCCACCAATCTATGTGTCTGTTTTTGTACCAGTACCATGCTGTTTTGGTTACTATAGCCTTGTAACCAAAGGCTAGTTGGTCAAAGTATTTGAAGTAGGGTAATGCAGTGTCTCCAGCTTTGTTCTTTTTGCTTAGGATTGTCTTGGCTATTTGGGCTCTTTTTTGTTCTTACGAGTTTTAAAATAGTTTCTTTTTTTTCTAATTCTATGAAGAATGTCATTGGTAGTTTGATAGGGATAACATTCATATGGTTTGGATCTGTGTCCCTATCTCAACATCTTACATGTTAAAATATAATCCCCAATGTTGGAGGTGGGGCCTCGTGGGAGATGATTGCATCATGGGAGCAGTTTCTTATGGTTTAACACCATCCCCTCCTGGTGCCATCATCATGAGAGTGAGTTTTCATGAGATCTGGTTGTTTATGTGGCACCTCCCCTTCTCTCTCTCTTGGTCCTGCTACTACCGTGTAAGACATCTGCTCCCACTTTGCCTTCTGCCATGAGTAAAAGCTCCCCGAGGCCTCCTCAGAAGGAGATGCCACCATGCTTCCTTTACAGCCTGTAGAATCATGAGACAATTAATCTTCTTTTCTTATAGATTAACCAGTCTCAAGTGTTTCTTTATTGCAATGTGAAAATAAACTAATCCAGAAAATTGATACCGAGGACTGGGGCATTGCTATAAAGATATCTCAAAATGTGGAAGTGACTTTGGAACTGGGTAATGGGCAGAGGTTGGAAGAGTGTGGAGGGCTCAAAAGAAGACAGGAAGACAAGGGAAAATTTCTAGAGACTCGTTAAATTGTTGTGACTGAAATGCTAAGAGTGATATGGACAATGAAGTCCAGGCTGCCGAGGTCTCAGATGGAAATGAGGAACTTATTGGCAATTGGAGTAAAGGTCACTTTTGCTATGCTTTAGCAAAGAGCCTGGGTGCATTTTGATCCTTCTCTAGGGATCTATGAAACTTTGAACTTGAGAGTGATGATTTAGGTTATCTGGGGGACGACATTTCCAAGTAGTAAAGCATTCAAGAAGTAGCCTGGCTGCTTCTAATAACCTATGCTCAATGTGTGAGCAAATAAATGATCTGAAACTGGAACTTATATTTTAAAAGGGAAGCTGAGTGTAAAAGTTCACAAAATTTTCAGCCTGGCAATGTGGTAGGAAAGAAAAACCCATTTTGATGGGGAAGAATTCAAACAGCCTGCAGAAATTTGCGTAAGTAAAATGGAACCAAATGATAACAGCCAAGACAATGGGGGAAAAGGCCTCAAAGGCATTTCAGAGAACTTTGCAGCAGACCCTCCCATCACAGGCCCAGAGGCCTAGAAGGAAAGAATGGTTTCATGGGCCAGTCCCAGGGCCCTGCTGCCCTGCACAGTCTTGGGACACTGGACCCTGTATCTCAGCTACTCCAGGTACACCTTGGGCCACTGCTTCAGAGGGTACAAGCCAGAAGCCTTGGTGACTTCCATGTGATGTTAAGCCTTCACATGTGATGGGTGCACAGAGAGCAAGAGCTGAGGCTTGAGAGCCTCCACCTAGATTTCAGAAGATGTATGGAAAAGCCTGTTGCAGGGGCAGAGACCTCATGGAGAACCTATGCTAGGGCAGTGTGGAATGGAAATGTGGGGCTGGACCCCCCCACCAACATAGACCCCCCTGGGGCACTGCCTAGTCAAGCTGTGAGAAGAGGATCCTCCAGACCCCAGAATGGTAGACCCACCAAAGGCTTGCACTGTGTACCTGGAAAAGCTGCAAGCACTCAACACCAGCCCTTAAGAGCAGTCTTGCAGGCTGAACCCTGCAAATCCACAGGGATAAACCTGCCTCGTGAGCCCACAGGGATGAATCTTCCCATGACTGCCCTGCTGGGTTTTAGAATTGCATGAGGCCTATTCCGTCTTTCTTTTGACTGATCTCCCTCTTTTGGAATGGGAATATTTACCCAATGCCTATATATCCATTGTATCTTGGAAGTAACTAATTTGTTTTTCATTTCCAGGCTAATAGGCAGAAGGGACTAGCCTTGTCTCAGATGAGACTTTGGACTTTTGAGTTAATGCTGGAATAAGACTTTGCAGGAATGTTGGGAAGGCATGATGGGGTTTTGCAACATGAGAAGGATATGAGGTTTGGGAGGGGCCAGGGATGGAATGATATGATTTGGATCTGTGTCCCTGTCCAACTCTCATGATTCAACATGTAATCCCCAGTGTTGGAGGTGGGGCCTGGTGGAAGGTGATTGGATCATGAGGGTGGTTTCTCATGGTTTAATACCATCCTCCTTGGAGCTGTCATCACAATAGTGAGTTCTCATGAGATCTGATTGTTTAAAAGTGCATGACACCTCCCCACTCTCTCTCTCTCTCGGTCCTTATTCTGCCATGTAAGATGTCTGCTCCTGCTTTGCCTTCTGCCATGAGTAAAATCTCCTTGACACCTACCCAGAAGCTGATGCTGCCATGCCTCCTGTATAGCCTGCAGAACTGTGAGCCAGTTAAACCCTTTTATCTTTAGAAATTACCCAGTCTTAGGTATTTCTTTTCTTTTTTTTTTTTTTTTTGAGACGGAGTCTCACTCTGTCGCCCGGGCTGGAGTGCAGTGGCCGGATCTCAGCTCACTGCAAGCTCCGCCTCCCGGGTTCATGCCATTCTCCTGCCTCAGCCTCCCAAGTAGCTGGGACTACAGGTGCCCACCACCTCGCCCGGCTAGGTTTTTGTATTTTTTAGTAGAGACGGGGTTTCACAGTGTTAGCCAGGATGGTCTCGATCTCCTGACCTCGTGATCCGCCTGTCTTGGCCTCCCAAAGTGCTGGGATTACAGGCTTGAGCCACCACGCCCGGCCAGGTATTTCTTTATAGCAAATGTGAGAATAGATAAATACAAGCACTGAGTCTATACATTGCTTTGAACAGTATGGTAATTCTAACAATATTGATTCTTCCTATCCATGAGCACGGAAAATTTTTCCATTTGGTTGTGTCGTCTCTGCTTTCTTTGAGGAGTGTTTTTGATTCTCACTATAGGATCTTTCACCTCCCTTGTTAACTGTATTCCTAGGTATTTTATTCTTTTTGTGGTTATTGCAAATGGGATTGCATTATTGATTTGGCTCTCGGCTTGGACATTGTTGGTTTATAGAAATGCTACTTTGGTACATAAATTTTGTATCCTGAAACTTTGCTGAAGTTTTTTTTTTTTTTTTTAAATCAAATCTAGGAGGTTTTGGACAGCAACCATGGAGTTTTCTAGGTATAAAATCATACCATCTGCAAACAGAGATAGTTTGAATTCTTCTCTTTTTCTATTAATGCCTTTTCTTTTTCTTGCCTATTTGCTCTGGCTAGGACTTCCAGTACTATGCTGAATAGGAGTAGTGAGAAGCATCCCTGTCTTGCTCTGTTTCTCAAAAGGAATTATTCCAGCTTTTGCTTATTTAGTATGATGTTGGCTGTGGGTTTGTCATAGATGGCTCTTATTATTTTGAGGTAAGTTTCTTTAATGCTTAGTTTGTTGAGGATTTTAAACATGAAGAGATAATGGATTTTATTGAAAGACTTCTGCATCTATTGAGATGATCATTTTGTTTTTAGTTCTGTTTATGTGATGAATCACATTTATTGATTTGCATATATTGAACCAACCTTGCATCTCAGGGATAAAGCCTGCTTGATCATGGTGGATTAGCCTTTTGATGTGCTGGTGGATTCAGTTTGCTAGTATTTTGTTGAGTATTTTTGCATTTATGTTCATCAAAGATATTGGCTGGAAATTTCCTCTTTTTATTGTGTCTCTGCCAGGTTTTGCTATCAGGAAGATGCTGGCCTCATTGAATGAGTTGTGGAGGAGTCCCTCCTCCTTATTTTTGTGGAATAGTTTCAGTAGGAATGATACCCGCTCTTTTTTATGTACATCTGGTAGAATTCAGCAGTGAATCCTTCTGTTCCTGGGCTTTTTCTGGTTGGCAGGCTTCTTATTACTGATTCAATTTCAGAACTTGCTATTGTTCTCTTCAGAGATTCAGTTTCTTCTTGTTTCAATCTTGGGAGGTGGTATGTTTCCAGGGATTTATCCATTTCTTTTATGTTTTATAGTTTGTGTGCATAGAAGTGTTTATAACCCTCCATTGCTGCAGGGTTTTATTTTTGCATTTCTGTGGGGTCAGTGGTAATCTCCCTTTGTTATTTCTGATTGTGTTTATTTGGATCTTCTCTCTTTTTTTTTAATTCATCTAGCTAGCAGGCTATTAATCTTATTTATTCTTTCAAATAACTAACTCCTGGATTTGTTGACCTTTTGTATGGTTTTTTACATCTCAGTTTACTTCATTTCAGCTCTAATTTTAGTTATTTCTTGTCTTCTGTAAATTTGGGTTTGGTTTGCTCTTGTTTCTCTAGTCCTTCTAGATGTGAATTAGGTTGTTAATTTGAGATCTAACTTTTTGATGTAGGATAACGCTATAAAATTTCCTCTTAACACTGTTTTAGGTGTGTCCCAGAAATTCTGGTATGTTGTATCTTTGTTCTCATTAATTTCAAATAATTTCTTGATTTCTGCCTCAATTTTATTGTGTACTCTAGTCATTTAGGAGCAGGTTGTTTAATTTTCATGTAATTGTATGGTTTTGAGCAATTTCCTTAGTAGGTTCATTTATTTTTGAAATGGAGTCTTGCTCTGTCACCCAGGCTGGAGTGCAGTGGCACGATCTCAGCTCACTGCAACCTCTGCCTCCTGGGTTCAAGTGATTCTCCTGCCTCAGCCTCCTGAGTAGCTGGGACTACAGGCATGTGCCACCACACACAGCTAATTTTTGTATTTGTAGTAGAGATAGGGTTTCACCATGTTGGCCAGGCTGGTATTGAACTCCTGACCTCTGGTGATCCACCTGCTTCAGCCTCCCAAAGTGCTGGGATTACAGGTGTAAGCCACTGCACCCAGCCCCTTACTATTGACTTTTATTTTATTGCTCTGTGATCTCAGGATGTGTTTGGTATGATTTTGGATTTTTTTGAATTTGATGAGGATTGTTTCATGGTTGGTTGTGTGATTGATTTTAGAGTATGTGCCATGTGCAGATGAGAATGCATATTCTGTTATTTTGAGGTGGAGAGTTCTGTAGATGTCTGTTAGGCCCATTTGGTCAAGTATCGAGATTGGGTCCTGAATGTCTTTGTTCATTTTCTTCCTTGATGGTATGTCTAATACTTTCAGTGGGATGTTGAAGTCTCCCACTATTATTGTGTAGCTATTTAAGTCTCTTCATAGGTCTCTAAAAACTTGCTTTATGAATCTAGGTGGTTGTGTTGGGTGCATGTCTATTTAGGATAGTTAGGTCTTCTTGTTGAATTAAACCCCTTTACTATCATGTAATGTTTTTTGTGTTTTTAAAATTTGTTTTGATTTTAAGACTATTTTATCTGAAATTAGAATAGCAACCTCTGCTTTTTTCTATTTTCTGTTTGCTTGGTAGATTTTTGTCTATCCCTTTACTTTGAACCTATGAATGCCATTGCATGTGAGATGGGTCTCTTGAAGACAGCATATATTTGGGTCTTACTTCTTTATCCAGCTTGCCACTCTATGCCTTTTAATTGGGACATTTAGCCTATTTACATTCAAGATTAATATTGATATGTGTGGATTTGATCCTGGCATTCTGTTATTAGCTGATTATTATGCAGACTTGATTGTGTGGTTGCTTTATGGTGTCAATGGTCTAAGTACCTAAGTGTGTTTTTGCAGTTGCCAGTAATGGCCTTTCCACATTCAGCATTCCCTTAAGGATCTCTTGTGAGGCAGGTCTGGTGGTAATGAATTCCAAGAGCATTTGCCTGTCTAAAAGGATATTATTTTTCCTTTGCCTATGAAGTTTAGTTAGACTGCATGTAAAATTCTTGATTGGAATTTATTTTCTTTAAGAATGCTGAATACAGGCTCCCCAGTTGCTTCTGGCTTGTAGAGCTTCTGCTGAAAGAGCCACTGTTAGCCTAGTGGGATTCCCTTTGTAGGTGACCTGCCCCTTCTTTCTAGCTGCCTTTAACATTTTGTTTTTTATTTTGACCTTGAAGAATCTGATGACTATTGTATCTTAGGGATGGTCATCTTGTATAGTATCTTGCAAGGGTTCTCTGCATTTCCTGAATTTGAATGTTGGCCTCTCTAGTGAGGTTGGGAAAATATTCATGGATGATATCCTCAAATGTTTTCCAAGTTGCTTGTGCTCTGTGCTCGCTCTCACTCTCTCGCTGTCTCTCTCTCTCTCTTTCAGGGATGCCAGGGAGTTGCATATTTGATCTCTTTACATAATCCCATATTTCTTGGAGGTTTTATTTATTCTTCTTTATTGTTTTTTATTTTTGTCCATTTTGTAGAACTGGTCTTCAAGCTCTGAGATTCTTTTCTTAGCTTGGTTGACTCTGTTGTTAATATTTGTGATTATATTATGAAATTCTTGAAGTGAGTTTTTCATGTCTATCAGATCAGTTTGGTTCCTCCTCAAAATGCCATTTCATATGTTATCTCCTGTATTGTTTTATTATATTCCTTAGATTCTTTGGATTGGGTTTCAGCTTTCTCCTGGATGTCAGTGACCTCTGTTCCTATCCATAATCTGAATTCTTTTTCTGTTATTTCAGCCATTTCAGCCCAGTTAGGCCCCATTGCTGGGGAACTTGTGTGGTCATTTGGAGGTAAGAAGACATTCTGGCATTTTGAGTTGCCAGAGTTCTTGTGCTGATCCCTTCTTATCTGTGTGGGCTGATGTCCCTTCAACCTCTGAAGTTGCTGTCTGTTCAATCCGTTTTTGTTTTTTTGTTTGTCTTTTCTTTTTTTCCTTTTCTCTTCTCTTATGAAACCCTTGGGGGTTTTGTTGTGGTATAAGGTGGGTTCAGTTGACTGGGTTCATTTCTGGAAGATTTTAGGGGCACAGCTCAGCTCAGCACTCCTGGTGGACTCTAACTCTGGGGAGCTGGTACCAGGACCCCAGCTTTGTTATCTGGCCCCCTGAGATTGGGAACCTGCTGCATCAGAGGGGTCAAGGTGTTCCTAGTCCACTGGCCACAACCCTCTGATGAGTGGTGCCAGACAAAGTGCTTCTTTGGGGTGGTGGCAGCAGGATCTGTGCTCACTCACGTGTTCTAGCACCTGTGGCAGCATGGCCGGGTGCTTATGGGGTACCAGCAGAAGTAGAGCTGCTGCATTCCTGTGTGCACTTGTACCTGTGGCAGGGTGCAGGTGGGAGCAGGGTTACCAGTGTCTATGCTTACACTTGCACCATTGGTCGCAGGGGCAGGGTGCTGGCAGTCACAGGGCTGCTGATCTTCGTGGGCACATTCACCTGTTACCTCATTTAACCATTAAAAGAATTACAATTACAATAACAGGCTAATAAATTAGTTCCTTGTTAGGATGTGAAATTTGGGCTCAGAGGCAGTAAATAAATTACCAGACCCCATAATCAGTGCGTTTCTTAGCAGCTGTGCACTCTCCTGAGCTCCAATGTCCCTTTGAAAATCAGTGAGGCAGGAGACAGGCCTAAGCCTGGAAAACTAGATGCCTAGAATAGAATGCAAAAGCCTGGAATGCAAAAGGAGGGCAAGGAGCAAATGGAATCTTCCATGGCTTTTGGAGGGGCTCTGGCGCCCTCTGCTGACACCGTGAAGGTTTCATAAGCCAAGGAGTGAGCAGTGTGCTCAAGTCCATTGATCATAAGGGAGGATGTGTGAGCATGCAAAAGGGCACAGAAGGTGGGCAGTGCAGATGAGGAAGGGAAGGAACAAAGGTACAGAAAGAGCCATCTTGGTCCTAGGTGCATGTCAGTCTCTGTCCCCTATCTCTTTGCAGATAACTGGGTTCACTGTCTCTTAATTTCAAGGAAAAGCATGCTTTTCAAACTTCGATGTGCACAGGAATCACCAGGGATCCTGGGGTGGAGGGGTGCAGTCTGGGCTGCAGCCCCAGTGTTTCTGAGTATTAGGTCTGAAGGGGCCTTAGGGACCTGCGCTTTTTAACTACACCCAAGGGATTCTGATTGAGTTGGTTCTTGGACCACACTTTCAAAAAGCAAAACAAAACAACACACTCGTTAATATTTAAGTTTAAGAAAAATGGCACTTCAGAAACAAACTAAAATTGTGGCTTCTACATTCAGTTTCTAAATAAAACCCCAGAGGAATTCATAGTTTATTGTGTTATTTCTGCTCTGCCCTGGTTAAGTTAAAGATAAAAGCGACAACTCTACAAAACACACACACCCCAACCATCCTGTTAGCCTAACTCTCCAAGATGAAATTAAAACAACCCAATAGTGTTCAAGTCAGTAAGTCTATTCTTGCAAAAGGAAGATTCCAAAACTTGAGGTGTTTGGAAGTATTCTCCTAGTGATGTTAATATGTGGACACACACACACACGCACACACACACACACACATACACACACAGCCTTCTCTGGTAAAAGAAGGATAAGTGATTCATTAAAAGCACACTGGCATTAAAGTCTTTGAGAAGCCAATGGTATGAAAGATGTTTAACTTTATTTGGCTTAATGTATGTGGATCTCCTTGGATCATATGACTTTTTCTTATTTAAAATTTTTTCTTTTGGATATGTATTTATTAAGATCCTTGACTGATGAGTTACCGAAATACTACCTTAGAGCAAGAGGAATGAGAACTAAAGATTTTTCCAGATTCTGAAAAACAATCCCATATGCAAAAAAGAATAGTATTTTCAATAAATAGTGCTGGGACAACTGAATATCCAGTTGCAGAAGATTGAGGACTCTACTACCATACACAAAAATTAACTCAAAGTGGATCAGAGACCTAAATATAAGAACTAAAGCTATGAAACTTTCAGAAGAAGAGTTGTCTCCTCCCTAGCCTTAGCCCTTAGAAAACTCAGACAGTTTCGTCTCTCCATGGAAGCACATCCAGCATCCTTTTATTCTTCTCGGATAACAGTCTCAGAACCAGGAGTTCAAATAGTGAGTGAATCAAGCAGCAAGGATATCCTGTGCTCAGTAATGTGTTTGGTCTCCAAAATATGTTGTGTTCAAGTAATTATAAGATGAGGTCTTTGACCTTAGAGTTTCCCAAATTGCTAAGCAGATAAAACCCTTCACCCAGGTGACAGATGATACCAGATAACATAAAATTACATGTTGAAGTATATGGTCAAGATTAAATTTTATGTAAAAACCAGAGTTTTCTTAAAGAATACAGAAGCTACTAAGACATTCATAAGGGAGGTAAACTGAGGTTTTTCGGGTGTGAAAGGCACAAACTATATGTCCCTCAAGTTATGCCAAATCATATTTCCATTCTTTTCTCCCAGTGTCAACAGTAAGTGTGGTTCCCACGAGCTCCTCTCTGGGCCATTTGGGCGACTGCTGTGATGGTAAGGAGGGAGGGTGGGCATGGACCACAGAGGCCATGGAGCCAGCCGCAGGTCTGCTGCTGCTCTTGGCAGATGGTAGCCACCTGCCTTGACCCTACCCCCCCATCCCCAGTCCCCGTCAGGGCCTTCCTAGGATAAGGCCTTACAATGACTGGATTTGCTAGCTGCCCACTGACCCATGGCCACTCATGCAATTGTGTCCTGGGCTTCTACGTGAATTCTACTCAAATTCCTGTGCTGAGGCCCCCTCTCTCTACCTGCCTCCTTCAGTTCTTCAGACAGTCAGGAGAATTGGCCTTAAGTCACTGCGATGCAGGTAAAAATGCAGATACCCCATCACTTACTGAATCCCATTATCTTGGGGTTCAGGGGAGGTGCTAGAATCTGCATTTCGGTTAAACGTTACCTCGCTTAGTACACACCTCCTGGAATCAGTTCCAGGTTTACAGGGATGCTGAAGTAGGGATCCATCTGTCAGTCAATATGTATCAAGCATTTGCTGCATGCCAGGCCTGGAGATGGGGGCCATGAAGATACATAATCTGTCCCCTCAGAGATTATAACGTGGTGGGGAAGATGGGTTACTCAACAGGTTGTGGTGTGATGTGTTGGGCAGGAAGCCAAGTCATGGTGGTACTCCGTGCTCACACATGCTTGTGATTGGGTGAAATCCAGCTAAATATTGATTCAAAGAGCCCCCAGGGTGGTATGCAGGGATGGAGAAAAGTCCGGCTGCTCTTTCTGCCTTTCTCCAGTAGGGCGTTTCACGAGCTGATTATGAGTAGGGGTCCGTCTGGGTCTTTCCTTTGCTCCAGCTGGAAAATCCACAAATATTTTGGTTGCTGGGTGCCATTCTGGTTTGTTCCAGTCCCTGTACCATGGAGCCTGGGTGTGCTGGGTCTTCAGGGTGGAAGGTGCACTTCCTTTGCTCCCTGGGATGCTTGTCAAGTGAGTACCTCACAAGCGAGGCTCTGTGTGTATTGCGGTTCTGCGTTGCTCTCTCATGCTGTCATGAGTGAGGAAGGAGCTTGAAAGCAGAGAACTAGCCCACGGGGATCTATGATGCTGCAGCCATGGGAGAGCAGGCTCCAGTTGCCACCAGGAGCTCAGTGCAGGACCAGCTACGTAATTCATGGGGCCCAGTACAAAATGTAAATATGGGTCCACTTGTTCAAAAGCTATTAAGACTTGTGAGACACTGATGGGAGGACAGATAACAACAGAGAAGGCAATGCCTCTTTTTTGCTGGACATAATTTGGAGGACCTACTTTAGGATAACTGTGTCTGTCACTCACTCACTCATTCACTGCCCCTGGGGAGAGAGGCCCCAGTTAGGCGAATGTACAAAATTCATCCCTGTTCACAAGGAGCTCACAGTCTGTTCATGCTGAGAACCTGGGGCTAAGGCCAAGGAGCCACGGTGGGGCCTGGCAGAACAGGAAGTCAGCCCCTGAAGGCGGCTTGTGGCCCACCTCCAGCCACAGCCCAGAGTCCCTGTCCTGCCCTCCAGATTGTCACTTTAATCTTGTGTCCTGAGCTTTCCATCTTGCTGTATGCTAGGGTTAGAAACTAGCTAAGCATCAGTGTCTCTCTGGAAGCTTAAAAACAAGAACGACACACAGATGAGCAGAATAGGATTCACAGGTCTTTAGAGGGGCCAAGAGCAGAGCTTACATTTGTCCAGATCCAGAGGTTAAGAACTGCATGGTTGCAGGCCTCCTCCGACCCCAGGGACAGAGACAATCTCCACTTGACAAAATCATGCTGCCTGGGGCTCCTCCCACTTGAGAGCTGTTTAGAGAATCTTCTCCCTGCAGCCCTGCATAGTGCAGCACAGCACCCAGTGCCCCCCACACCTTCTACTGAGGGGGCCCCCTGAGGAGCTTTGGAAACCACCCAGGCCTGGGCCACCCCTAAGGTTCTGATAGAGCTGGTCTGGGCTGTTGCCTGGGCACCAGGATTTGTAATGCTCTGCTGCCTGACTTGCCCATCTCCCCACCCCATGACACCCCTTACAACTACTGCTCAGGCCATGCTGTAAGTGACAGGTGGATCCTAGCGACCCAGACTGACCCCTCCAGAAGCAAGTACTGGGGGAAGGATTGAGAGCTACCCCATCCCTGTCCCAGCCCAGCGCTGGCCCCACCAGGCAGTTCACAGAGGGGTGGAGCCTCCCCCCACCACCAAAACTGCTAATTTTTTTTTTTTTTTTGCCCTCTTCCTGTTACAGTACCAGCTGGCCACTAGTACCTGCTCTCTACATGGCTCCATGTTCTGCTTTTCTCCACCTCCTTAACCCCTGACTGCAGATGTCTGCCTGCACAGGGCTCCCTGTATACTTGTCTCAATGGAGATGCTTTTCTACGCCCACTGCCTGCCCGCCGGCTTGCCCCCTTGCAACAACTGCTGTCATCACCATTCCCCCCAACTTCCACCTTCTGCCCTCATTCCAGGCCAGCCCTTAACCCCATCCTACCTGCTAGGGCACACCTGCTGCTTCTCACTGGGGCCACGCCTCTGACTTCCAGCCAGCTCTGCGGGTGCCTGTGCTGTCTGACCGAGAGCAGCATGGTCGGAGGAACTCCGGACAATCCCCTGCTCCTCTTTTTTGGGTGGAGGCACTCACTCAGCAGGCTTCTAGGGCCAAAGCAAAACCTTGCTTTTGTGCTCAGCAAACTGAGCCGGATGTTACTGGTTAGTGGTTTTTTTTTATCTAGTCTTCTTTGGGGTGCAGGGTGAGCCCCCAACAACAGTGAGAAAGAGACAAACTTCACTTTAGAGGATTCTCTGTGCTGTCTGTGCTCCTCCTGCCTCAGTGCCCAGTGCTTCTCACTGCATCCCATGGTAGGTCCAAACCCACCTGGGGACTGAGGATGGGGACTGGGGGTTAACAAAGGGCTGAAGAGTGACTCAAATTAGAAACAGTTGGGGCCCAAGAAATAGGCAGCACAGTTGTTTCCCCGTCCCAGCTGCATGTTAGAATCACCCCAGGAGCTTTAAAAAATTACCTGTGCCCAGGCCCATTGCTGGCTTAATTGGCCTGAGGTAGGGCCTGGCATCAGAATCAGAGGATCCTAATCTAGCCAAGAGTAAGAACCTGTGCAATGATCTCTGGACTTGGATCCAGCCACATCTGTATAAGCTGAGAGTTTGTTAGAAGCACAGATTTTTGGTTCCACCTAGATCTAGTGAATCCAAATCTTTGAGGTTGAGGCCCAGGGATTTGTGTTTTTTTTTTTTATTTTTTATTTTATTTTATTTTTTGAGACGGAGTCTTGCTCTGTCACCCTGGCTGGAGTGCTGTGGCCGGATCTCAGCTCACTGCAAGCTCTGCCTCCTGGGTTCACGCCATTCTCCTGCCTCAGCCTCCCGGGTAGCTGGGACTACAGGCGCCGCCACGTCGCCCGGCTAGTTTTTTATAGTTTTTTTAGTAGAGACGGGGTTTCACCGTGTTAGCCAGGATGGTCTCGATCTCCTGACCTCGTGATCCGCCCGTCTCGGCCACCCAAAGTGCTGGGATTACAGGCTTGAGCCACCGCGCCCGGCCGGATTTGTGTTTTAATAAGCCTTGCAGATGATTCTTAGATGCACAACCAGTGCGTCTATTCTTAGATTTGTAACCAGTGAATTACAATATGCAATGAAAGGGAAATCAGTGGAGGCAGCATCCTATTTCTTCTTCTTCTTTTTTTTTTTTTTTTATTTAAGTTCTAGGGTACATGTGCATAACGTGCAGGTTTGTTACATATGTATACTTATGCCATGTTGGTGTGCTGCACCCATCAACTCGTCAGCACCCATCAATTCATCATTTATATCATGTATAACTCCCCAGTGCAATCCCTCCCTCCTCCCCCCTCCCCATGATAGGCCCCAGTGTGTGATGTTCCCCTTTCCAAATCCAAGTGATCTCATTGATCAGTTCCCACCTATGAGTGAGAACATGTGGTGTTTGGTTTTCTCTTCTTGTGATAGTTTGCTAAGAATGATGGTTTCCAGCTGCATCCATGTCCCTACAAAGGATGCAAACTCATCCTTTTTTATGGCTGCATAGTATTCCATGGTGTATATGTGCCACATTTTCTTAATCCAGTCTGTCACAGATGGACATTTGGGTTGATTCCAAGACTTTGCTATTGTGAATAGTGCCGCAATAAACATACGTGTGCATGTGTCTTTGTAGTAGAATAATTTATAATCCTTTGGGTATATACCCAGTAGTGGGATGGCTGGGTCATATGGTACATCTAGTTCTAGATCCTTAAGGAATTGCCATACTGTTTTCCATAATGGTTGAACTAGTTTACAATCCCACCAACAGTGTAAAAGTGTTCCTATTTCTCCACATCCTCTCCAACACCTGTTGTTTCCTGACTTCTTAATGATTGCCATTCTAACTGGTGTGAGATGGTATCTCATTGTGGTTTTGATTTGCATTTCTCTGATGGCGAGTGATGATGAGCATTTTTTCATGTGTCTGTTGGCTGTATGAATGTCTTCTTTTGAGAAATGTCTGTTTATATCCTTTCCCCACTTTTTGATGGGGTTGTTTGTTTTTTTCTTGTATATTTGTTTGAGTTCTTTGTAGATTCTGGATATTAGCCCTTTGTCAGATGAGTAGGTTGCAAAAATTTTCTCCCATTCTGTCGGTTGCCTGTTCACTCTGATGGTAGTTTCTTTTGCTGTGCAGAAGCTCTTTAGTTTAATGAGATCCCATTTGTCAATTTTGGCTTTTGCTGCCGTTGCTTTTGGTGTTTTAGACATGAAGTCCTTGCCCATGCCTATGTCCTGAATGGTACTACCTAGATTTTCTTCTAGGGTTTTGATGGTATTAGGTCTAACATTTAAGTCTCTAATCCATCTTGAATTAATCTTCGTATAAGGGGTGAGGAAAGGATCCAGTTTCAGCTTTCTACTTATGGCTAGCCAATTTTCCCAGCACCATTGATTAAATAGGGAATCCTTTCCCCATTTCTTGTTTCTCTCAGGTTTGTCAAAGATCAGATGGCTGTAGATGTGTGGTATTATTTCTGAGGACTCTGTTCTGTTCCATTGGTCTATAGCTCTGTTTTGGTACCAGTACCATGCTGTTTTGGTTACTGTAGCCTTGTAGTATAGTTTGAAGTCAGGTAGCATGACGCCTCCAGCTTTGTCCTTTTGACTTAGGATTGTCTTGGCAATGCAGGCTCTTTTTTGGTTCCATATGAACTTTAAAGCAGTTTTTTCCAATTCTGTGAAGAAACTCATTGGTAGCTTGATGGGGATGGCATTGAATCTATAAATAACCTTGGGCAGTATGGCCATTTTCACGATATTGATTCTTCCTATCCATGAGCATGGTATGTTCTTCCATTTGTTAGTGTCCTCTTTTATTTCACTGAGCAGTGTTTTGTAGTTCTCCTTGAAGAGGTCCTTGACATCTCTTGTAAGTTGGATTCCTAGGTATTTTATTCTCTTTGAAGCAATTGTGAATGGAAGTTCATTCCTGATTTGGCTCTCTGCTTGTCTGTTACTGGTGTATAAGAATGCTTGTGATTTTTGCACATTAATTTTGTATCCTGAGACTTTGCTGAAGTTGCTTATCAGCTTAAGGAGATTTTGGGCTGAGACAATGGGGTTTTCTAAATATACAATCATGTCATCTGCAAATAGGGACAATTTGACTTCTTCTTTTCCTAACTGGATACCCTTGATTTCTTTCTCTTGCCTGATTGCCCTAGCCAGAACTTCCAACACTATGTTGAATAGGAGTGGTGAGAGAGGGCATCCCTGTCTTGTGCCAGTTTTCAAAGGGAATTTTTCCAGTTTTTGCCCATTCAGTTATGATATTAGCTGTGGGTTTGTCATAAATAGCTCTTATTATTTTGAGGTACGTTCCATCAATACCGAATTTATTGAGCGTTTTTAGCATGAAGGGCTGTTGAATTTTGTCAAAAGCCTTTTCTGCATCTATTGAGATAATCATGTGGTTCTTGTCTTTGGTTCTGTTTATATGCTGGATTACGTTTATTGATTTGCGAATGTTGAACCAGCCTTGCATCCCAGGGATGAAGCCCACTTGATCATGGTGGATAAGCTTTTTGATGTGCTGCTGAATCCGGTTTGCCAGTATTTTATTGAGAATTTTTGCATCGATGTTCATCAGGGATATTGGTCTAAAATTCTCTTTTTTTGTTGTGTCTCTGCCAGGCTTTGGTATCAGGATGATGTTGGCCTCATAAAATGAGTTAGGGAGGATTCCCTCTTTTTCTATTGATTGGAATAGTTTCAGAAGGAATGGTACCAGCTCCTCCTTGTACCTCTGGTAGAATTCAGCTGTGAATCCATCTGGTCCTGGACTTTTTTTGGTGGGTAGGCTATTAATTGTTGCCTCAATTTCAGAGCCTGCTATTGGTCTATTCAGGGATTCAACTTCTTCCTGGTTTAGCCTTGGGAGAGTCTTTGGTTCTGTTTATATGCTGGATTATAAGTGTCCAGGAAATTATCCATTTCTTCTAGATTTTCTAGTTTATTTGCGTAGAGGCGTTTATAGTATTCTCTGATGGTTGTTTGTATTTCTGTGGGGTCAGTGGTGATATCCCCTTTATCATTTTTTATTGCGTCTATTTGATTCCTCTCTCTTTTCTTCTTTATTAGCCTTGCTAGCGGTCTGTCAATTTTGTTGATCTTTTCAAAAAACCAACTCCTGGATTCATTGATTTTTTGGAGGGTTTTTTGTGTCTCTATCTCCTTCAGTTCGGCTCTGATCTTAGTTATTTCTTGCCTTCTGCTAGCTTTTGAATGTGTTTGCTCTTGCCTCTCTAGTTCTTTTAATTGTGATGTTAGAGTGTCAATTTTAGATCTTTCCTGCTTTCTCTTGTGGGCATTTAGTGCTATAAATTTCCCTCTACACACTGCTTTAAATGTGTCCCAGAGATTCTGGTATGTTGTATCTTTGTTCTCATTGGTTTCAAAGAACATCTTTATTTCTGCTTTCATTTCGTTATGTACCCAGTAGTCATTCAGGAGCAGGTTGTTCAGTTTCCATGTAGTTGAGCGGTTTTGATTGAGTTTCTTAGTCCTGAGTTCTAGTTTGATTGCACTGTGGTCTGAGAGACAGTTTGTTATAATTTCTGTTCTTGTACATTTGCTGAGGAGTGCTTTACTTCCAATTATGTGGTCAATTTTGGAATAAGTGCGATGTGGTGCTGAGAAGAATGTATATTCTGTTGATTTGGGGTGGAGAGTTCTATAGATGTCTATTAGGTCCGCTTGGTGCAGAGATGAGTTCAATTCCTGGATATCCTTGTTAACTTTCTGTCTCGTTGATCTGTCTAATGTTGACAGTGGAGTGTTGAAGTCTCCCATTATTATTGTATGGGAGTCTAAGTCTCTTTGTAAGTCTCTAAGGACTTGCTTTATGAATCTGGGTGCTCCTGTATTGGGTGCATATATATTTAGGAGAGTTAGCTCTTCCTGTTGAATTGATCCCTTTACCATTATGTAATGGCCTTCTTTGTCTCTTTTGATCTTTGATGGTTTAAAGTCTGTTTTATCAGAGACTAGGATTGCAACCCCTGCTTTTTTTTGTTCTCCATTTGCTTGGTAGATCTTCCTCCATCCCTTTATTTTGAGCCTATGTATGTCTCTGCATGTGAGATGGGTCTCCTGAATACAGCAGACTGATGGGTCTTGACTCTTTATCCAGTTTGCCAGTCTGTGTCTTTTAATTGGAGCATTTAGTCCATTTACATTTAAGGTTAATATTGTTATGTGTGAACTTGATCCTGCCATTATGATATTAACTGGTTATTTTGCTGGTTAGTTGATGCAGTTTCTTCCTAGCCTCGATGGTCTTTACATTTTGGCATGTTTTTGCAATGGCTGGTACCGGTTGTTCCTTTCCATGTTTAGGGCTTCCTTCAGGGTCTCTTGTAAGGCAGGCCTGGTGGTGACAAAATCTCTAAGCATTTGCTTATCTGTAAAGGATTTTATTTCTCCTTCACTTATGAAACTTAGTTTGGCTGGATATGAAATTCTGGGTTGAAAATTCTTTTCTTTAAGAATGTTGAATATTGGCCCCCACTCTCTTCTGGCTTGTAGAGTTTCTGCCGAGAGATCTGCTGTTAGTCTGATGGGCTTCCCTTTGTGGGTAACCCGACCTTTCTCTCTGGCTGCCCTTAAGATTTTTTCCTTCATTTCAACTTTGGTGAATCTGGCAATTATGTGTCTTGGAGTTGCTCTTCTCGAGGAGTATCTTTGTGGCGTTCTCTGTATTTCCTGAATTTGAATGTTGGCCTGCCCTGCTAGGTTGGGGAAGTTCTCCTGGATGATATCCTGAAGAGTGTTTTCCAACTTGGTTCCATTTTCCCCCTCACTTTCAGGCACCCCAATCAGACGTAGATTTGGTCTTTTTACGTAATCCCATACTTCTTGCAGGCTTTGTTCATTTCTTTTTCTTCTTTTTTCTTTTGGTTTCTCTTCTCGCTTCATTTCATTCATTTGATCTTCAATCGCTGATACTCTTTCTTCCAGTTGATCGAGTTGGTTACTGAAGCTTCTGCATTTGTCACGTATTTCTCGTGTCATGGTTTTCATCTCTGTCATTTCGTTTATGATCTTCTCTGCATTAATTATTCTAGCTATCAATTCTTCCACTCTTTTTTCAAGATTTTTAGTTTCTTTGTGCTGGGTACGTAATTCCTCCTTTAGCTCTGAGAAGTTTGATGGACTGAAGCCTTCTTCTCTGATCTCATCAAAGTCATTCTCTGACCAGCTTTGATCCGTTGCTGGCGATGGGCTGTGCTCCTTTGCAGGGGGATATGTGCTCTTATTTTTTGAATTTCCAGCTTTTCTGCCCTGCTTCTTCCCCATCTTTGTGGTTTTATCTGTCTCTGGTCTTTGATGATGGTGACGTACTGATGGGGTTTTGGTATAGGTGTCCTTCCTGTTTGATAGTTTTCCTTCTGACAGTCAGAAGGACTGTCTGTTGGTCTGTTGGAGATTGCTTGAGGTCCACTCCAGACCCTGTTTGCCTGGGTATCAGCAGCAGAGGTTGCCGAAGATAGAATATTGCTGAACAGCGAGTGTACCTGTCTGATTCTTCCTTTGGAAGTTTCCTCTCAGGGGTGTACTCCACCGTGTGAGGTGTGGGGTGTCAGACTGCCCCTAGTGGGGGATGTCTCCCAGTTAGGCTACTCAGGGGTCAGGGACCCACCTGAGCAGGCAGTCTGTCCGTTCTCAGTTCTCAATCTCCGCGTTGGGAGATCCACGGCTCTCCCCAAAGCTGTCAGACAGAGTCGTTCGCGTCTGCACCGGCCCCCGCTGCTTCCCCTATTGGTCTTCAGCTGTGCGCTGTCCCCAGAGGTGGAGTCTACAGAGACAGGCAGGCTTCCTTGAGCTGCTGTGAGCTCCACCCAGTTTGAGCTTCCCAGCGGCTTTGTTTACCTACTTAAGACTCAGCAATGGCGGGCGCCCCTCCCCCAGCCTCGCTGCTGCCTTGCGGATAGATCGCCGCAGACTGCTGTGTTAGCAGTGAGGGAGGCTCCATGGGCGTGGGACCCTCCCGGCCAGGTGTGGGATGTATTCTCCTGGTGTGCCTATTTGCTTAAAGCACAGTATTGGGGTGGGAGTTACCCAATTTTCCAGGTGTTGTGTATCTCAGTTCCCCTGACTAGGAAAACGGATTCCCTTCCCCCTTGCGCTTCCAGGTGAGGCGATGCCTCGCCCTGCTTCAGCTCTCGCTGGTCGGGCTGCAGCAGCTGACCAGCACCGATTGTCCGGCACTCCCTAGTGAGATGACCCCAGTACCTCAGTTGAAAATGCAGAAATCACCGGTCTTCTGTGTTGCTCACGCTGGGAGTTGGAGACTGGAGCTGTTCCTATTCCGCAGCATCCTATTTCTAAGTCTGTCTCATAAAGTATGGGTTCCTAGACCCACAACATCAACATCTGTGGAGAATTTGTTAGAAAAGGAAATGCTCAGGCCCTGCCTCAGGTCTACTGACTGATAGTCTTGGAATAGGGCCCACTAACCTGTGTTAAATAAGGTCTCCAGGTGATTCCGATACATACTCGAGTTTGAGAACCAATCTACCATCCATCTACCTGCTCCTCACCTGAGAACATTACATAGTTTAAATGTCTGAATAACAAAGGCTCTGTAAGGAAAGGATGGTTGCAGAAGACTGTTTGCAAAAGAGGCTTGAAGTTATTGCTCATAAAATGATGGAATGCTGAGGGCTAGATGCCATGCACCACTCTGAAAAGTTCTTTTCCTGAACCCTACACATGTGTTTTGGGAGGAGGCTACAGGCAGTAAGTTCTGGAGGCAAGTCAGTTGGCCTAGTTGAGAGCCTGTGTATCTGTTATAAGTACATTGTTGTGTGCGTGAAACGGTTTTCAAATCCCAGCCAATAGAGTCTACAGAATTTATTCTCTACAGAATTTATTCTGTAGAGAGAACAGAAAAGCAGCTCCATTGAGACAGAGGGGTAGGAGGGTGTTTCAGTCAATTACTCAGTTGCTATTTCTCAGGGCTATTATGTGCCATCAATGGGCTAGTTCAATGAAGGAAAAAAAACTTGTGCATGTGTGCGTGTGCATGTATGTGTTCGTATATGTCGCACACACTCTGCCCCCACTCATTTAAAAAATTTCCCCGACAGTTGAGTTAATTATGTGCCTTGGTCCCCAGCATATCTTCATGGGCCCATGTAAGGCCCTTCTCTGGGGTATATAGGTGTGTATGTCCTTTTATTTATTTAATTTATTTATTCATTCATTCTGAGATGAAGTTTCACTCTTGTCTGGGCTGGAGTCCAATGGCATGATCTCTGCTCACCGCAATCTCTGCCTCCTGGGTTCAAGCGATTCTCCTGCCTCAGCCTCTTGAGTAGCTGGGATTAGAGGCATGTGCCACCACACCTGGCTAATTTTGTATTTTTAGTAGAGATGGGGTTTCTCCATGTTGGTCAGGCTGGTCTTGAACTCCTGACCTAGGTGATCCACTTGCCTTGGCCTCCCAAAGTGCTAGGATTACAGGTGTGAGCCACCCCGCCCAGCCCTGTCCTTTTATTTTTATACCCCACTCTCTTTTCCCTCTCGCACTCCTGTATACCTTTTTGTGTTGTTGTTTGTATGTGTGCTTGTAAAGCACGTGTTGGTGTCTTGTGTTCATGCCCAGATTTGTAGAGTTTGCTGATTTCTGTAATGTAAATACTCCCCCTGTGGCTGGTTTCAAGCTATCAATGTGATGTCACTGAATGGCATGGGGAGAAATGTGCTCACGTAATGGGTTCGCGGGAGCTGGTGGAACCGGTTGCAGCTCTCCACTGTTGGTGCTTAATTGAAGTGCTGGACTAGACTGGCTACTTTGGTATTCTGTAGACCTTGTATGTTTTCATAGGTCAAATTCTTCTACCCCATCTATTTCTACTTTGCTTAGTATCATGGGCCAACTCAGCTTGCTTTATAGCCGAGGATATTGGAATACTTAGAACAGCTGAAGGGTTTTATTAGTGGTCAATAACCAGAACAGCATGCACGTGAAGGGTTTCCTGCTCTTAATAAAACCAGATTATAACACTTTGGTGGAAAATGCATGAAAACTGGTGCTTTAATAGTTGTACGTCATCATTTGGAGGTTCTGGGGCAACTGAGTGAGCTGTGAGCATAAACAGCCTTCTGGTGAAATTCCTGGATGCTTAATCCTGAGAGAGCACTAATTCAATGGTCATTAAAATAGAGCCTGAGACCTTCTTGGCCTCAAGGTGTGATTGCAAACTCAGAGGTAGCCTCTGGAGTGTGACTCGCTTTTTCTATGTGGAGGATTTGTTTCCACCCTTAAGTGCTGCATTTTCCTGGAGAAGTCGTATGGGCTAGATATGATGTGGAAGAGAAATATGCCTCCCAGTGCTCTTGGGCTGCTAAAAGATGGCCAGAATCTTGGGGGCAGACCGAGAAAAGGTAAACATAGAAATTAACTTTTTCTAAATGAATTACATTTGGTAAAATGTAATTCTTTCCTTAAAGCTGTGGTTATAGAGGGTCTGTCCCTGCCTCTCCTCCCCCACATTCCCTCTTATGTCCTCATCTCCATAACACTAAACTGGGAGTGCGTGTGTGCCTGGGGGTGGTGGGAGGCCCCACTGTGGCACTATGAGAGGTTCATTCCCCCTGGAGAAGGGGTGGGAAGGTCAGGCCACATGGAGTTCCACAAAGAAGGTTTGTGGCTCAGGAGCTTGAAACTATAACCAGAGTGACTAAACAAGAGTTACTAGCCACTCAAGACTGGCTTGATTTGTAATTTGGGGGCACAAAGCTAAAAGACTCTACCCTAAACAGTGAGATGGGTTATTAACAATCTGTGCTTCAACTCAAACAGAAAACCATGTCCAAGGTCGTTTCTGTGTAATTCACTCCATAAGCAAATCAAACCCTGTTCTGATGATTTTGAGCCTATCCTTGTCTCTTTTCAGGCCCATGCTTGACCGTGGAAAACCCCTCAAGTGAGCAATGTGTGAACCTCTAGGTGAGCCCCGTTTTAAGAAAACCCTGATGCTGACTTGCAAATCTAAACAGTTTAATGAGAGTACGATTATGAATATTACAAAGGGAAACACATTTGTTTATAATATGATTTGAGTGTTGATAAAGATCAGTTTTCATCTGACACTTCCAGAAATATTTCTGTAATGTAAAGGAAAGCACATTGGCATTTTCAGTGAATTTAGATTCCTAACCCCAAGTCTGGAGAGCATCTTCCCATAACCCAAAAATAAAACTTTATAGAACGTTAACATTCTCCTGCCTCTTCTTGGGTAACCCTTCCATCCTTGACTTAAAGTAATTACCTGTTGTCATGCTGATTTCATCAGATTATAGAAGAGAGAGAATAATCAACACTTCTGAGGTGGAAAGGACTTTCACATCCCTCCCTGTCATGAAACTGATTAAGAAGTTGAGGCGGAGAGTGGGGAAGGACTTGCTCAGCATGGTAGGGGCTCATTAGCAGCAGAGCTGGGGCAGAACCAGCCCTCTTGCCTTCCGGGCTAATGCACAGTTCCTGGTATTGTGCTTTCCATATTAAATGACCGAGTTGTGTGACCATGTCGCTGACCTCTATCCCTTTCTTGGTGACTTCTCTTTAAGGATAAGGCTTATTTCACAGAAGAGGGCAAGTTCCCCTCAAAGGGAGCTCTTATGGAACAAACTATGGGTATAAAGTCTAAACTAAACATATCTTTGATAAGCGTTGTGCATCTTAGAAAAGAGAGGTTCTGGAATGGTGACTATATACATGTTTCTTTGTGTTTGGGGAGAGAGTCCCAGAGCAGACCGGAGGGAAGGCTAAGTGGTCTCTTATGCTGGGGACCTGGACTGCCTGCTGAAGGCTGAATTTACAGTGATGTGTTTTAGAGAGGGAAACTTAGGAGATGTCGTAGGCCTGGTACTTTGTTATGATTGATACCCTTCTGTTTCTCTCCTGGGACAGGTAGTAGATGCGGTTGGCCTCTGGGTAGGTGACTTTGCTGAGCGGGAGCTTGTAGATGGCGGGGTTGTTGGTCGTCAGGAGCAGGAAGGTGAGAGCTGAGAGACAGAAGGGCCAAGTGCAGGGTGGCAATCCAAACTGGGGGGAAAGAACACAGATAAGCCTTGGTCGTATCAGGTGCTTGCGCTGTTTTAATCAGCCCTTATCAATCACCTACAGCCCTGGGGACAGGAGGGGCTGCTTTATGGGCATTGATGAAGATACTTCATTGATGACCAATATAAATAAAATTATGCCAGTGCTGTTCATCTGCACTGTAACAGGTGAACACACAATCTTCAAAATGCAGCCACTGGGAACCCTAATAATTGGGCTAATATGCCCTTATGTAGAAGTCATCAAAGCATAATATGTCTTTTGTAGAAGCTGTGTTTTGTCAAAAGCTATGTTTCTGGCCAGGTTAGACTTCTAACTCTAGGAACTATGGTCATCCTGTGTCTTCTCCCATCAGCCCCTGTTGGAGAAGTGTCTTTTGCATCTAGTACAATGAGTACTAGACTCATCACAAAACTGTACGACATCAAGTGTTTAGCCGAGGTGTGCACAAATACAATGAGGCCCTCACAATAGCAAAGACTTGGAATCAACCCAAATGTCCATCTGTGACAGACTGGATTAAGAAAATGTGGCACATATACACCATGGAATACTATGCAGCCATAAAAAAGGATGAGTTTGCGTCCTTTGTAGGGACATGGATGCAGCTGGAAACCATCATTCTTAGCAAACTATCACAAGAAGAGAAAACCAAACACCGCATGTTCTCACTCATAGGTGGGAACTGAACAATGAGATCACTTGGACTTGGAAAGGGGAACATCACACACTGGGGCCTATCATGGGGAGGGAGGAGGAGGGAGGGATTGCATTGGGGAGTTATACATGATATAAATGATGAATTGATGGGTGCTGACGAGTTGATGGGTGCAGCACACCAACATGGCATAAGTATACATATGTAACAAACCTGCACGTTATGCACATGTACCCTAGAACTTAAAGTATAATAAAAAAAAAAAAAAAAAAAAAGAGATTTAGCTCACTGGGGAAGACAGGATAGTATCAGGGAAGGCAAATTCTACTGCTTAGAAAAATTCCTTCTTATGCTAAGTCCAAACCACCCATTTTCACTAAAGGTAAGGGAGAGATTTAGGCAGGTGTGACTAGAATGCCCACCCCCTCCTTATCCACAGGATCACCTGGACTTCTCCTTGTTGTCTGCACAAAGTGTGCCCTTGTACCCTTATCTGAGAAGGGGAGGCACCAGCTACAAGTGGGGCTCTGAGCCCTCTGCACTGGGGTTGGGGGCCAGCATGGGCTCCTCCTGACCTCACACATCACCCTACTAGAGCCCAAATGAGGAAGGGGTTCCCAGACTGGCCCGTGACCTTAAGCTTCAGCTCTGGCTCCTCTCTGGCCTGGCTGGGGCTTGACTCCCCTTCTTCTATGGAGGGGAGCTAGTTAGTTGCCGTGGGGCAAGGATATATGCTGCCTCACAAGCTAGCTGGGCAGACATACACAAATTAAATAGTAAGGATTTAAAAATATTTATAGAAGACGATAGAGAGGAATTTGATTTACAAGATAATGCTCCTTAAATTGTCCTCTAAGAAGCTCCTGGCCTACTGATGATAGGAATGGATTGGCCCATAGTTGAAATGTAAATTTTGGGGCCTGGCTCCCTCTGCCTAGCAGGTGCTAAAGTGAGTAGTGTGGCTTGAAATAAGGGAGATGAACTGGGGAATGGTTCTTAGAGGAGAGAGGTTTTCTGCAGGTTTGGGGAAACTAAGAGGACACCAGGAAGGACGTTGTAGGCATGTTCTGAACCTGTGTCAACTCACCACAGAAAACATGTTATCCAGGGCAGCACCCAGATAGGCAGCAAACAGTGCTAGAAAAAAAAAACAAGAAATAGACCAGTAACTATTTAATAGCACCTCGAGATTGGTCTACATATTCTCTTCCCATCAATTTTATGCCACAAATGCTATCTCTAAGATTTTTAAAAAATTTGAGTTATGTTTCCATTCTTTGGAGCTTTAAAAGTGTTAAATTCCATGCAAATGTCGGCACAGCGAAGACAGCAGATGAACTTGTTAAAAAGGGCCAGAATTGAGCTGTTACAGTTCTCTTGGGTCCCACCACCTTGCATTCCAGTAAAGGAACATTTAACAGCATAAGCCATAAATGAAAATTTTACTATACGGCGAAGGCAAGTGAATCCCAGAACTCCCTACTGGAATATTTCATCAAAAGTTATTAACATAATATGGGTTTCTAGGGAAGAGCAGCATTCTGAAAGCTTGAGGAAGACTAGACATGCCCAGTGCCTTGACGTGTAGCCCCTATGGAAGGCACGATCAGGCTGACCACTGGGAATGAGCCCCGTGTCGGCAACAGGGGAGAAGCTATTAAAATGTGCTAGTGTAATTGGCCTTTGCTTCCAAATCCTTCATTTCTCACTGAGAACATCCCAGTTGTCCTTAGGATTATATTAACAAGAGCTGACCTTTATTAGTGTGTTATTGTATGCCCTGCTAGTAGCAATACTGCCATAGCTTTCAGGATTCCTACAGTGTAAGCACTATTATTGTCGTCATTTCACACATGAGAAAACTGAGACTCAGAGAGGTGAAATAATAGGACTGTTTGGCCTATATTTCAGTTGGAGAAGTCTCTTTTGTTTTGGAGGTAGAGATTCAAGGTGAAAGAGTAGATGAGATTAAAGAATGAGTTACACAGCCAGGAGCGGTGCCGCATGTCTGTAATCCCAGCACTTTGGGAGGCTAAGACGGGAGGATCACTTGAGCCCAGGAGTTTGAGACCAGTCTGGGCAACAAAGCAAGATATCATCTCTACAAAAACCAAAAACATTAACTGGGTGTGTTGGCATGTGCCTGTAATCTCAGATACTTGGGAGGCTGAGGCAGGAGGATGGCTTGAGCCCAGGAGTTTGAGGCTGCAGTGAACTATGATCATGCTAGTTACTGTGCTCTAGCCTGGGTGACAGAGCAAGACCTGGTCTCAAAAAACAGCAAACAAACAAATGAAAGAGAATGAGTTAGATGAGTTATATGAAGTGGAGTGTGCGGCTATCAATGGGCATCATGGGTCACACGAGGCAGCTTATTCTCTGAGAGCGAACAGGAGCCCATGCCATCCTTTGTGTTTGCTGAATCTTCATTTAACTAGAGATAATAGAGCTTAGCGCTTACTGGATATTCACTATGTGTCAGCATTATTCTCATCATGTTCACAAATGATCTAATTTGATCCTGACAACAGCTGTAGGAGTTGGGCACTGTGAGTATCAGACATTGAGAGTTCAAGCAGCTTGCCCAGGATTACATGGCTAACAAGTGGTGGAGCCCCAGCCATCTGGCTCTGGGAGTGGGCTCTTAACCCGCCTCTCAGATCTGAGGTTGAAAAGACAGAGGCAAACCAAGCACCACCAAGGCCCCAGGATAAACGGGAGCCAGATGGCCCGAGAGGGACTCTGGGCTTGGTCTGTGAAGAATGGAAGATTCCAACTCCATCCATCTTCCCTGGAATCCAGAGCCAAAGGATTCATTCTCTCTCCCTCTTCTCCCACTGATATTTGCTATTTTATCCAATTTGGTGGTGTTACTAGCAGGAAAACCCTCTGAAAACCCCGCGTGGACTCCTGTGTGGCTGTAGGGCTTGCAGAGTTGGGAGAGAGGAGGAAGGTTAGAAGAAGGAAGACGAAATGAGACATGCAGCCTGCCTGGGCTGCAGGGAGAACTGTCTGTCTCAGATGATGTGCAGAGCAGGCTGTGGTGGAAGGAACCTTTGTGACAGGATGCCTGGCCACCTGGCCTGTCTTATCCATCACTGACTGTGTGATGTTGGAAAGGGGCTTAACTGTTCTGGGCTTGAATTTTTTCACTGGTAGAGAAAGCACTGGCTTCAGGAAACAGTGTGGTGTCCTGAAAAGAGCACAGTCTTTTACAGTCAGGCAGACCTGACTTCAAGCAATGTATTTAGCTTCCTTTAGCCTCATTTCTCCATCTGTGAAATGGGGGTATTAATATCATCCACACACTTTACAGGGCTGGTGGGAAGATTAAATGCGATGGCCTGTGCCAAAGTTTCACAGCTCCAGCTCCGGGGACACCTTGGACGGGGCAATTCCTTATTGTGGGGGGCTGTCCTGTGTATTGTAGGGTGTTTAAGAGCATCTCTGGCTTTTACCCATTAGATGCCAGTAGCACTTCCCCCAGCCTCAGGTATGACACACAAAAATGTCATCAGACATTGCCAAATGTTGCTGGGGAAGGGGAAAATCACCCCTGGTTGAGAACCACCAGGGTAATATCTGACATAATTTGGGCATTTAAGATTTGTTTGTTGAATATGAATATTCCTTAGTGAATAAGCAGAACTTGGAGTTGGTATCCAGGGATATCCTGTAATGTCCTTTCCCAGCTGGTATCCTAGATATCCTTGTCCTCTGAGACTCTGGACAGAAGTTACAGCTCTAGGCTCTGGATGCAGCCAACTGCCCACCCCCCTATGCCCCCCACTGACTCCCCAACCGGGCCACCTGCTCTGATCTTACGTGGAGTTCGTGGGCCACTAAGAGAGCCTAGAGTGGCACAGTCTTGACTCTGAATCTAAAAATTTCAGGACTCCTTGACTTTTCATTTCTAGCATTCAAACTTTTAATTTTTAATGGGATGAGGCCCAAACCAATTTAATAATATAAATGATGACTGATTTTAAAGATAGCTGAGCATTTAGAATTTTTGTCATTGGGACATTTTTATGGAAGGAAGGAACTTAGGCATAGGTCTAGTTTCAGATCATGTAAAAATGCCAGCCTATTAAGAAGTTAAAGTTAATTTAAATTAAAATATTAACAGTGACATTTATTTCCAGTGGGGCTATTCTGCCTGTGAAGGAGCTATCATTCCCTCCTGCTCTCACTACCTCCTGGTTGCCTATCAATGGGCCCTACACGCAAGTAAGCTTGACTACGCGTTCCAGATTTTCTAGATGGCCTCAACTTCTTTTTTTCATTGAACCTATAAAAACATTTGTTTGTGAGGCTGAGTGGGCAGATCACTTGAGCCCAGGACCAGCCTGGGAAACAGTGCAGCCCTGTCTCTACAAAATATATATATAAAAATTAGCTGGGCATGGTAGTGCATGCCTATAGCCCCAGCTACTCAGGAGGCTGAGGTGGGAGGATCACTTGAGTCCGGGAGGTTGGGGCTGCAGTGAGCCGTGATCATGCCACTGCACTCCAGTCTGGGCAACAGAGTAAGACCCTGTCTCAAAACAGCACCAACAATGAAACGCCCCCCAAACTCTACTTGTATATGTTATAGACTGCTTTCCCATTTTTGGTCTATAAGTATATCACTGGATGCTTCCAGATCTTTCTTTAACTTGTAGAAGGAGGGTTGACTCTATCTCTGCCCACAGGCAAGTCCTTTTACCTCCCTTAGCCTCAGGCACCATGGCTACGAAATAGAGCTGGAGTTTTCAGCTTCTTAAAATGATATAATGAAGTAATATTTGGAAAAGTATTTTGGTGAAAACCAATAAATGTCAGATATTATTACTGTGTAGTCTGTCTGAAAGTTCAAGGAGCCACCTAAAGGGGCTTAAAATTCACTTTAGTGTATTATCATGTTTCCTGAAGTCGTCAGGCCCATTGGCACTTTTGGAAGATGATGTGACTCAGTTTCACTGAAACCAATGAGTGCACCTTGGTTTATGAGAGGCTTCAGAGAGAGGTGCCATGCTGGGAAAGGGGGTGGGGAGTTTGAGTTCGGACTGAGGAAGACCTATCTTCATGTCTCAGCCTTGTCTTTTACTATGCAGTTGAGCCGCTTCACCTCTTTGACAAGGCTGGGACTTGGGGAGGTGGGTGAAGCACCTAGGGTGCAAAATTTCAGGTGGCCTTCACTCTCAGGGTCACGGAGATATGTCAGGGTCATCACCTGCTTGACCCTGAGAGTAAGCACCTCCTTAAATTTTGCATCCCAGCTGTCTCCCTCGTCTCACCTTAGTCTTGCTCTTTGACACAACTTTTCCTCATTTGTAAAATACGAATAGTAATACCAACCTTGGAGAATTAGTGTTAAAGGTAGAGACGAGGTATTTAAAATCCCTACTTCATGGTGGGTGTTAGGTGAATGGCTACCTTTTATTTGGGCAATATGACAGCTACTATTTTTTTTTTAAAGTAACTACAGTGTGCTGGCCTTAGGTTGGGATAGCAAAAAGTAATTTTAAGAAGAGCAAATGAAAAAGACAGCAGCTTTACACTTCGTATCTTGTTTAGAGTTTGTGGTGACTGTCATAAAATGCAAAAGGAAATATATCTACAAATTATCTTAAGGAAACAAATATATGGCCATAGCCGATCCAGAATATCTTCCCTAGCAAGAATATTTGGAAAATTTTTATTATAAAATATATTTTTAAAAATAAGTTTATAGGCTGGGTGCAGTGGCTCACGTCTGTATTCCCAGCACTTTGGGAGGCCGAGGTGGGCGGATCATGAGGTCAGGAGATCGAGACCATCCTGGCTAACACAGCGAAACCTCGTCTCTACTAAAAATACAAAAACATTAGCCAGGCGTGGTGGCGGGCGCCTGTAGTCCCAGCTTCTCAGGAGGCTGAGGCAGGAGAATGGCGTGAACCTGGGAGGCTGAGCTTGCAGTGAGCCGAGATCGCACCACTGTACTCCAGCCTGGGTGACAGAGCGAGATTCCATCTCAAATAAAATAAAATAAGTTTATATAGATAATGTTCACAGAATCTACGGATGTACTAAAATAGAACTTCAGTTTTAAACGTTCTGCTCAAAAGGAGTTTTGTTTGGTTTCCGTTCATATAACATCAAGAAATAAAGGATGGTCAAGGATTAGGACATATAAATCTACCAACTTGTTAGACTTGATCTAATTTCCTGGGACTCTGAACAAATACATAACAAACGGGTCATTTGAAGGACCACAGCTAATGTTTGAGTGCTTAAAGGTAAAACGCTGCAGATGATGTAAATCACCCAATTCCATATGTAAGGAGTAACCTGCATAAGAGTTGCTCGGTCAGTTTGCTCCAACACCCGCCAGGAGAGTAGCAATTATAGGAGACAGGCCAGGAACAACACCCAAACCTCCACCACCGTCTTCATGTGACTGAACATTGTGTATTCGGTGAAAATAGTGTTTAATCTATTAATTACTAAATAACCATCGAAGACAGTTTTATGTAAAAACCCTTTTATAAAGGAAACAAATCCTCCCATCCCTATTTGGGGGAGTAGCAGAATTTTCTCAGGGTGGTTTTCTTTGCCGGGATAGAAAACGGTCTCATCTGAGGTCATCAGGGAATTCTGTGGGCAGTACCTACCGCAGGCGATGGCAAGGAGGTGCGTCTGCCAGGTGATGACGTAGAACATGCCTCCTATCGCTATGCATGCAAGGGTGCTGTTGAAGCCACACAGGCCCAAGTAGATGGAGTCAAAGGGCGTCGCAATACTGAGTGCTGTGAGAGAAGGCAGGCATCAGGGTTCAGTCTAGGGTCTTATGGGGCCCATCTGCTGGCCCTGAAACCTACCACAGTCCTCAAAGCCCAGAGCCAGTTATCTTCTTAGGTAGTTATACAAAAAGGACTTTTGGCTTTATTCTGTGAAAAAAACATCTAAAGGAAACAAATGGCCATAGAGTCCCATGAATACTAGCAGTTAAGCTGGCGTGGGTTGAAGAGCTTCTTTGAGTAAGGACAGAAGTCTGATTTAAACAGCCCAGAGAATATCCTTCCCCTGCCAAGAAAGAGAACCTCTCCTTCATCGATACCTTAATTCTCTAATGGAGAACGAATCTTTCTTGTTATCACTGGAGATGACTTAACATGTAAATACGCCTGGAAGAAACTTCTCCCAAACTTTAAATTTATACTAAGGTGTAAATGACTAACACCAAAGCCTTTCTTGAGGGCAGCTGTGGCTCAGGAGAGGATAAAGGGACTAGACCAAAAATAGAGAAACAGGGTACAACAGAAGGAGGGAAAGTTCACAGGAATCAGCAGGTGTAGTGTTGAAGATGAAAGTCTCCATTTTATTTGGAGCCAGCCCCAGGCTCTAACCCCCTCACAGCCCAGGGAAGTGAGGACACAGACCTGCTAGCATCCCTATGGTGGATCCAATTGCTGCATGCAAGCAAATGAGAGGTGAGGATATGAACAGAGCTGTGAGAAAGATGCCTCCAGTCCAGGGGTTATCACAGCCATACACTTGGCCAATTCCAATGGGGATGGCTCTCAAAAGCTGTAGGCAAAACAGGGTTACATGCTTATTATGGAGGCAAAAGAGACAACTTGACCTTGGCTGCAAGAGACTTGGCACCGAACCCTCCCCGCTAACATTTTGCAACAGGTGTCCAAGATTTTTATTTCTATTCAAATAGGTTAACTTTTAACAGGAACAAAAGCTTTATTATCTTAATATTGAGTTCTTAGAACACTGATGGATTAGGATGTTGAGTTTCCTTTATTTAGAAATATGAGTGTAAGACATTTATTCCCCAGGGAAGAGAACCTGAAAACCTTTCAAAGTAGGGTACTATTCTTTAGAAAAGTAATATATGTCTGATCAAAGTTGGGGTTTAAAAACCCTTTGCAATTTTTTTTTTTTTATGAGATGGAGTTTCACTCTCATTGCCCAGGCTGGAGTGCAATGGCACAATCTTGGCTCACCGCAACCTCCGCCTCCCGGGTTCAAGAGATTCTCTTGCTTCAGCCTCCCGAGTAGCTGGGATTACAGGCATGTGCCACCATGCCCGGCTAATGTTGTATTTTTAGTAGATGAGGTTTTTCCATGTTGATCATGCTGGTCTTAAACTCCTGATCTCAGGTGATTTGCCTGCCTCGGACTCCCAAAGTGCTGGGATTACAGGCGTGAGCCACCATGCCTGGCTGTGATTTTTTTTTTTTTAAAGCTAAAAAGATGACGAGAAGGCAAAATATGAGACAAAAAAATGGCCCTGTGTGTTTTCAAGAACAACATGTTTGGGGTGTGATTGTGTTAGTAAAGTCTGGAGGAGGAATTGGACTAGTATCTATAGGAGGGCCCAGGAGAAGGTAGTATTGCCCAGCATCTGCTGTTTTGATTAGTAAACCCTCAGGGCACCCTGCTTGATTCCATCCTCCACCTATCTCCAGGGCTGGTGGGACCTGTCTGAATGGAAAAGCACTTGAAAAAGTCTGGTGCCATGTGGGCACCTGCACAAGGGTCCCAGAGTTCCTGGAAATGCCAGCTTCCCCAGCCACAGGGACTGTCTTTTGGATGGTCTGGCCAAGGCTCTTGGGCAGGAAGCTGAGGAGAGGCAGTGTCCTGGGGCGAGTCTGTGTATAGGTTATGGCAAGGATGATCTTCTCTAGAGAGCTCTTCCCACTGGGCATGGCGGGGGAGGGAGATCCTGCCGCTCGGGTGCCCTCACACCACAGTGAGTGTGTGTACAGGAGACTGGCTGAGTGAGTTAGGCTTTGGGCTCGGTCTCCTGTTACCCAGGGCAGAGAACAGAATGAGGGCTCTGGCCTCACTATGCAGGGCAAAAGGGATAGGCGAGAGAGAGTTGTATATACAGAGGCAGCAGCATGGGCAGTTTTGTTCCCAGCCAGTTGCACCCTTCGGGGGCTCTCAGTGGTCACAAGAGCAGAGGAACCTGTGGGGACTCAACATTACTGGGAAGTTTAGACTCTCCCTCTGAAATTCACCGCTTATTTATCAGAAACTCAAGGCTCTAATTTGTCAAAAAGACAAAACATATGAATCAGTTGTTATAATCTATTCAGTTGGCCAGAAAGTTACTTCTTAAAGAACAATGCCATAAAATTGAATTTTTCTTTCCTGGAACGCTGGTGGAGTGGTGATGGTGGTGGGGGTTCTCAAGTGTTTGTACAGGATTATTCATTGTTTTTCCATTTCTATAAAATTTCAAAATATCTTCTCAACCGAAACTGTGACATAGAGAATGCAATATCTAAAATCTGCATTTTCTAACATCATTTCCCCATAGCATACCACTTAGAGCAAGTTTGTCTCCAAAAGATACTAATTGGGTAGACTAAGAATGGGCAGCTTAAGAAGCTGAACTGCCAGCACAGCACCTTTTCTTGTTTCTGGTCCAAGAAGGTCCTCTCACACCCAAAATGATCAACAAGGATGCAACTAACACAAATCGTTCTCAGCCAGGTGCAATGGTTCACACCTGTAATCCCAGCACTTTGGGAGGCTGAGGTGGCATGATCGCTTGAGGCCAGAGGTTTGAGACCAGCTTGAGCAACATGACAAGAGCCGATCTCTACAAAAAAATATAAAGCATTAGCTGGGCCTGGTGGCACATGCCTGTAGTCCCAGCTACTCAGAAGGCTGAGGTGAGAGGATTGCTTGAGCCCAGGAGTTTGAGGCTGTAGTGAGCTGTGATTGTGTCACTGCACTCCAGCCAGGGTGACAGAATGAGACTCTATCTCTGAAACAACAACAACCAAAACCTCCCAAAATCGAATAGTTTTCTTGCTAAATACTGGTGCTTCTCAGTGTTAATTCAGGGCTCTTTCTACTATACCACGCTGTTGCTTACTGTGGAAGGCTAAGAGAAATGAGGCATCATTATTTCAGAGAAAGTTCCTTCAACAAGCCCAAGTGACTTTGTGGTCAGATGATGAGTTGCCAATAACGAAGTCTCCGAGTGAGCGCCAGACTGTGGGGCCGTTTCGTGTAACGGAAAGTAGGAGGGCCTCGGAGAAAACATGCTAGTTAGATAAGACGGCTGGCTAATGGGCACATTTCTCTAGGCTGACTTAATGCTGTGAGTGCAGCTTCTTCTTAATCACCTTGGCTGACTTCCAGAGGTCAGGATTATATACAGAATACTTACTAAAAAAACTTTGAAAGCTCTGTTGTATGTTTCTTAATGAAAGAACACCTGTGCTTTAAAACCAACAGCGTGGTGTAGTAGTAGGAGCCCTGAGTTTACACTGAGAAGCACCAGTATTTAGCAAGCAAACTATTTGATTCTGGGGTTTTTGTTTTTGTTTTGGAGATAGAGTCTCATGGAGTGCAGTGACACAATCACAGCTCACTGCAGCCTCAGACTCCTGGGCTCAGGAGATCCTCCCACCTCAGCCTTCTGAGTAGCTGGAACTACAGACATGTGCCACCAGGCCCAGCTTTGGCGAGTGAAGGGAATAAACTCTGGAGGTTGGAACAATGACTTCTTAAGCCAATAGATGGTAGCATGATGTGTACGACTTGAGTGATTCTGTGTGCTTGAATGAAAGAAAATGCACAATGTAAGCTGTAAGCCTCAAAAAGACTTTTTAAACATCCACAAAGAGGCCAGTCCTGGAAGTCAGGAGGCTGAAGTTCTAGTCTTGACTTTGCTCCTCCCTAATTGGTTGTAAGACCTAAGGCAGGTCTCTTAACTCAGCCTCAGTTTCCTTCTCTGTGCTATCATAAGGTGGGACCAAAACTAGCCCTTTTTGCTGTCAGAAGTAGAAAAGGGTGGCAGCTCACGAGATATGTATGTAGCATGCCTGGTACCACATAATTGTTAAGAATTATTACTTGTGGATGTTTCTGATGTGCAAAATATGCAAATGCCACTAATATCCAGTGTGGGTAGACACTGCCCTTCCTCCTTCCGTGATACATACCAAGGGCACTTGGACCTCTGACCAGGTGATGTTGGGCGTGGCGGATGCAGGCTGCAGCAGCGTCGTGGGGAAGAAAAGGTTGTAGTGACCTGTGGCTGCCAGGTACAAAGTCACAGTGATATTGAAGGGCAGTGTGAAGACTGGGAGGTCCCACTTGCTGAAGATGGTACCCAGGGCGCTGGAGAGAATGGGGCTGATGGCAGAAGCATGAGAGATGCTGGTCAGGAAACCACCTGGTCATAACACTAGACTGCTGCAGCGGGGACTCCCTGTGCCTTCCTAGAGAAAAGCAGCCTGCTGGGTATTCTCTGGAGCCTGACTGGCTCTGAGCAGGTCTTTTCCCGGGCCTCTTCCTCCCACAGTGACGGGGTGGGGCACCCAAATTCAACTTCAGAAGGAGATATAAGGCAGGTGATCTTAGAACTTCCTTCAGGAGTCCTACAGCTCCATCTCCAGGCATCAGGAGAGAGGGCAGGTTGGGGAGGCAGAGGAGAGGGAATCACATTCGTTCAACAGATGTTTTTTGAGTGGCCGTGTGCATTGGCTTTGTGGCCAGGGTGCCCTGTGTTTTCTCAACATGGGGTAGAGCAGGCACTGAGGGCTTACCTGTGGCTGGGCCTTCAGCCTACCCTGGGAGGTGGTTTTGGTCTGCACAGGAGTGCCAAGGATTTAGAAAAGCTGAGGTGGGGGAGGGTTGAAAAGATTTCCAGAAACTGACAGGACCCTATAGTGCAGCTCTTAACCAATGTGGGCCTCAGTTTCTTTCTCTGTGCTCTCGCAGGATGAGACCAAAAACCCTTTAGATCTTAAAAACAAAAAGAATACTAAAGAGTGGTCACTAATGGGATACTATGTATAGACCTAGCATGGGGCTGCCATGGTATAAACTTAGTCATTATTTTCAGTGGGCATTTCTGATGTGCAAGCTAAATACATCCCACTTTAGCATCACGTTTAGACAGACGGTCATGGGGTTGGGATGAAAAGGTTGGTGGCCTTTGATATGAACCCATAACCCCTCTAAAGCAAACTTACCAAGACATGGACATGATGATGACGGGGAGCAACAGCCACCAGTAGTAGTCACCTTTGTCTGAGAACACGGCCATCAGCAGCCCCACCAGCACCCCATTGTAGCCGTGAAGTCCTGCCGCGATGGCTGACCTGGCAGGAGAGGGAGGGGCAGGTGGAGCAGGGGCTTCCCCAGGGCCTTTTACATTTTCCTATTGAGGCAGATTCTTTTTACCTGGGACCTGACTACATACACCTTCAAACAGACCACCCTTCTGGGAGTGGGGAGGGAAGACAACCCTATGTTGCTATGACAAAACCAGGGAACAGTCATTTTTAGTTATCAGTGTCCTTATTTTGAGGGTTTCTGAGCTGGGAAGAGGGAGAATGGTCCCTATGGGGAGTGACTTCTTGGCCGCATGCTTGGACCCTGAGCCTCTGGGACTTACTTGTCTTGATTCAGGATGAGGGCTGTCAAGGTGGACATGATGGTACCCAGACAGCCTGAGATGGCCCACCAGGGGTTCTGGATGAAGAGGCCAAGGATGATGAGGATGCCGCTGAGGGGGTTGTTCACAAACATCACTTGAGATGTGCCTCGGAGGACCCAATCAAAGAACTGGAACACTGGGGACTTGTCTGAAATGGAAGCAGGGCAGGAAGTAGGCAAGTGCTCTGTGTGGGCAGCCGTAGGTGGGCAGGCAGAGGGTGTGAGGGAATCTGGATATCCGAAGTGGGTTTGCAGAGAGCCTGTCACCTGCTGTCACCTGCCACCAAAGACGGTAAATAAAGAACCCAAGAGAGCATCTGACTGCCAAGAAAACTCTTGAGGCCCATCTCAGCCAGATGTGACCTTCAGGTTGGTTTTCTGGCAGGGGGGATTAGGTGCCCTGAGCTGTCTCTGTCCCCTATGGTGGTACTATGAATTTTCAAGAAAATGTTCTTGCTGCATAGAGGGCATTAAACCCATGGGCTGAGCTCTGGAAAGAGTGCTAAGGAGAACCTATTGGCATAGTAGACACAGTTCTCCCATGAGCCATCCAGATGGTGTTTTTCTAGAATGCTGGCTCTAGAATCCCAATGTGAAAAACACCCGTCTGCAATATTTAGATCGGATATTTGAGATACCAGAACTGTTATGTTCAGAAATGAGAGCTCATGAGCTCACACTCTTACATGTATTGCTATTTATATTCCAAGAGGCTGTATGTCTGTTATAACAGCAGAACTCCCAGCTTTCAGGAAAGACCACAGTAACAGAGCGCAGTCTAGTCTATAGGGAACCCCCATGGCAATGGGTTTCCTGGCGATGGGTGGAGGTGACCTTTTTAGGGTCAGGGTCAGTGTTGCCCTCATAAAACTTTACCTTTGAGTCCCTCTCCACACTCCTTCATCTCCCCTGTGATGTAGCTGAGGGCTTTGCTAACCCTTTTCCCACCAGCAACCATAGAACTCCAAATCCAGGATGTCTCGGAAATGTTTGTTTCCACTTGTATCTCAGAGCTCTCCTCCATGGTGTCCAGATCCTGTCCAGGACAGAGATAGGCAAGAGTCTCCCACATTGGGTGGTTCTTACACTGAGAATTCATGCTCGTGGTCACTCAGGGACCAAGTAAGATTGTCATTTGGTATTTCATTAAATTACTATTTAACGTTCTCCCTGTTTCTGTAGATTAGACTGTCTTTTGTTTGACACATTACCTCATCTAATAGGTTAACTACCGTGCGGCACAGTAAGATAACATCTTGACTCTCATTCTGTAGATAAGGACTCTGGCATGTGGAGGTTCTCATTTTTGAAGGTCAAGGTCAAACAGCAGAACTGAGTTAACCACATATTTTTAGTCTTTTTTTTTTTTTTTTTTTTTTTAAAAAAAAACATTAATAGTCTTTCAAGAAGAAATGACTTTCTCCCTGGCATGTCCAGTCTTTAAGATATAACTGTTCATAAACATAAGGGTATGAAATTGAACATGTGAAGATTCTGTTTTTGAAAACAGGCACCAGCTTATTTCCTAACTGCTTGAATACTGGGTTTAAAGGAAGCCTGATAATAATTCAAATAAAAGGAATATGAAAAGTCACAAAGTAAACTGTGAAAGAGACACTTTTGTCCCAGGTAATTACATTTCAGAAAATATGAAGGCAAGAAAAGTTTGCCTAAATCGGAGAACCTTGTTTACAGCTCTCAGCTCCCTCATCTGCTGTGGACTCTGTGACTGCAGGGCGCTATCCCTGATTCAGGACACTCAGTACTCACAGGCAGCTCCACTGTGGGCTTCTGGCGTTGACAGGGAAATGGGTCTTTGGTTTGTCTCTCCTGATGTTCGCCTTTTCCAAACACTGGAGTTAGAAGGAAAGAGGACCATCAATTAGGACACCTCTACTCTGGCACCTCAGAAGTGAATGTCCTGCAAGGCTCAGGTGTTAGACTAAGCAGTATTTCCTGTTTCTCCTGAGGAAGCACAGAATCATGGAGCCTTGCAGCAGCTTGAAGCCTCTTTTGTTCTTTTACTGGTCATGGATCCATCTGGGCCCTTGCTTTGGGGAAAAAAGTATACATCTTCATATAAACAGGGCATTTTACAAGGAATTTAGGGAGCTCAGAGATTCCACTATTAATTAAGAAGCCCTCATTTAGCTCAACCTTGATATTTTTTAGATGAGAAAACAGCAGCCTGGAGAGACAGTGACTTGTGCTTGATCCCGGAATCCAGGGTTCTTTCTCCTGTTCCACATGGAGAACTTGCAGGTGAACAAACAAAACAAACAAACAAACAAAAGAAACTTGGATGTTGTTGAAGCCCTTCACTCCCTGTTCATAAAGTATTAAGCTGCCTGAGCCATAAGCCATGAGCCACGCATGATCTGTGTTTGAATTTGCCCATGATTCTCCTCACCTGGATGACCTCAGGCTGTTCTGTGTTTTGTTGTTGTTTGTTTTTTAAGGTATTGTAGTAGCAATGGCTGGTGGGATTAGGAACAAGAGACATCCATGTAATCTCTTGAAGCAGATTTTGGCAAGTCTTTGTAATTCTAGAAAACTCTTGTAATGTGTATCTAAACATTTTTTATTATTACAGGTTATTTTTAGAGACGACCAATTTCAGTAGGGTATTGTGCATCATGAAAGATGTTCAGGCCGTTGGAAGTTTCCGTCTTGATGCTTTGGTTCCCTCCTGTGGTCAAGTGTGAGAATAGCAGGCTGGGCTCTGACCCTGTGTTTTCAGACTGAATTGCCTGTTGCCCCGTTCTGCACTCATGAGTCATCAGGGTGTCAAAACACTAGAAGGGATATATCAAAGGCACTGAGTTCCCACTTCTGAAGGGGCAGGGACTGCAGATACCAGTATGGTTAGGAGGTGACCCCATTCAGGAGAAACAAATTCACTTTGAAAGCTTTGAAAGGAAGAGTAGGAAGCAGAGAGGATCACTTGAACTTGGAGGCCTGTGTGTGTGATATCCCCCCTGACCCGCAGCTTCTGTCTGAAGCTCCTCTCTGCCTGCCAGTGCTGCAGGGCTCTCTACTATGCTCTCCCCAATCCCAGCCCCTGTCCTAAGATGATGTTAGGAGGACGTTATGAAGCCTTTGAGGCAAACCATGGTCTTTTCCACACTCTGCTGGGAAACCCTTGTCAAAGACAAACTCCTGAGCTACAGGGGCCCTTGAGATATGCAATGTCCTTGGCAATCCCCACTCCACCTCATGTGTTTTCCCATAGTCATTCCAGGTCCAGTTCTCTGGGCTGGCTGACTTGTAGTATGAAATGATGAGACTTGGAGGAACTGGAGGAAGAAGGTCACTCAGGCATCTTCTGGGGAGCATGAGATGTTGCACTAATTCGGGAGTCACTTTCATTCCAACAGTGGACTTAGTCTGCTGTGTGACTCTGGGCAATGCTGCCCCCCTCTCTGGGGATTGGGGGTAGGATTAGCTTGTCCCTGTGTCCTGGATCTTCACGAGGCTGCTCCAACCTTGCAACTGGTTGAGGAAATCTCCCCAGACTCCTCCCTGTTTGCTGCCACATGTTCTCAGCTTCCAAGTCCAAGTTTCTGGCCTCCACTTATTCAGCTTTAGCGGCCCTTGGATACCCTCTTCCTGGCCTTTGGCAGCCCTTTCCCCACCATGGGTCTCTACCTGTGCCCTTGGCCTCCCCACCATTGCCATAGGTGAGAACTTTTCATCTATAGCCTCCTAGACCAGTGGTTTTGGATTTGCTGGCAAATTGGAATCTCCTGGAGAGCTTTAAAAGCTCCTCATGCCCACCCAGGCTGCTCCCCAGATGAATTAAATGGATGAGATGCAGGTGGTTCCAATGTGCAGCTGAGTTGAGACCCCAGAAGCTAACTGCCTGTCCCAGCTTCAACCTCTCGGAGACCCAGGGGGCATCCAGACACATCCGGGGAACTGTGACCTTGGTCAGAGGTCAGGTATGAGAGGTCAAGTCTGACTCCAGCGGGTCTCCCCACCACTCTGTGAAGTAGGTAAGTAGGTATTGCCATTGTCCCTGTTTTATTAGAGACTAGGAAGGCAGGGATCCAAGCGCGAGGGGGAGGAAATGCACACCTTTGCTCCTCTTCCGAATGGATGACCGCTCGATGTGAAACACACTCCTGTGCTCGCACAGCACAGCCTCCGAGGCCTCCTCCACCTTTGGGCCTGCTGTGCGTGGCTGCTCCCCACTGCCTCCTAGCCAGGGGCAAAACAAGACAGGTCAGTGTCCCACCTGGTCCACACCTGAGAGCGCCAAGCCAAGAGCCAGGAAAAATCACACAGATGCTGGAAAGGAGAGAGCGATGAAGGCTTAAGCTGGAGTAGTAATTGTATCAGTCTCTGCATAAAACACTTAGCTCTCTATTTCTCCCATTAAAACTTCTGCTTCCTCTCCCCACAGTAACCCAAGTTATAGACCATCAAGAGATGGATGAGCAGCTTGCCTTATTTCTCCAGCAAGGAAGCACTCTAAGACCCACTTAACTGCAACTTGCACTGGCATGAGCAGGTGGTAACCAGCGTCTTGGACTTCATCTGTGGCAGGGAGTCCCAAAGCTGCCTGCATGTTAGAATCACCTGGGTGCTTTAAAAAAATGCCTGAACTCCACCCCAGACCAGTTTTTCAAAATTAACATTTTGAATGCCCACGGTATTTAAAAGATGGCTCCAATATACAGCTTGGGCTGAGAGCTGACATCGGTTCTTGCTACTCAAAGTGTGGTCCCTGGACCAGCAGCATTAGCATCATCTGCCTGGGAGCTTGTTAGAAATGCAGAATCTGAGGCTTTAACCAAGACTGATGGAATCAGAATCTGTATTTTAACAAGATCCAGCGGAGAATTCTGTGCTTATTAAAGTTTGACCAATACCAATTTATGGGGAGCTAGGAGTCCTGAGTCTGTGATCACCCGCAAGAAGCTCTCTGCTGTACCTTATTATCTTCAATTTTCACACTATCAGGAGAGCAGAGCACTCTTACCACTTGGGCTAGGGTTTCTCAGTGTGTGGATCAACAACTGACAGCACTGAATTACCTTGGTGTCTTGTTAAAGTGCATGCTCCTAGCCCTACTGCCTCACCCCCAGGTCTCGTAACTGGAGAATCTGGAGATCCTGGGGGGTATGCAGTTTTAACTTGCTCTGCTTCGGGCTCCAGTACACACTAGAGTTACATGGTCCAGCAGCTGCTTGGAACAGTAGAAAACATTCACACTGTTACATCTGTACACTTTCTGGGTTGACTCACTTGGCCCTTTCAGTAGTGCCTTGAACAGAACGGGCACTATATATTATCACTAAAAGGAGGAAAATGGAAGCTCAGAGTGATTTCTTTAGCATCCTATAAATGGTGAGTCACGTGACTCAGCTCCCAATCCTTTTCTCTGCATTTTTGCTACTCAGAGTCTGGTTTGTGGACCAGGGAGCTTGCTTGGAATTCAGAGTCTCAGGCCCCACCCCAGAACTACTCAATTTGAATTGGCTTTTAACAAGATCTCCAGCTGATTCATGGGCATATGAAAGCTGGAAAGCACTGAGGTAGTTCACACTGCTTATGTAGAAACAACTTTGGCAAAGCTCAGAACATAGCAGGGCCAACAACTAGAGAGTCTGTGGTGCATGCATGATTAAGGAAAGCAGGTCTTGTCTACACTTTTTTTTTTTTTTTTTCCTAAGACAGAGTCTTGTCACCTAGGCTGGAGTATAGTGGCACAATGTCAGCTCACTGCAACCTCTGCCTGCTGGGTTCAGGCAATTCCCTACCTCAGCCTTCCAAGTAGCTGGGATTACAGGTGCCCACCACCATGCCTGGCTAATTTTTGTATTTTTAGTAGAGACAGGGTTTCACCATCTTGGCCAGGCTGGTCTTGAACTCCTGACCTCGTGATCCACCTATCTGGGGTTCCCAAAGTGCTGGGAGTACAGGCGTGAGCTACAGTGCCCAGCCTTGTCTATATTTTCATGCTGAAAGTTAACACACCTGATCACGTCCCTTCCCTCTGGCTCAGGATAGAGAAGCAGCTACTGTTTCAGCATCCTGTCCAGGGGTCAGCATTGAGCTATAACTCCCGAGGCTGAGAAGTGCCCCTCTACTCTGCACTTCAGAGACACCTGGAGTGTCAACTTGTCCTGGGAGGCCTGTGCAGGCAGGGTTCATGCAGGATGAGAACTGAGGGGTATCATTGCATTGCCTGACCAAGCAGGGCATTCTCCCGTAGTGCCATTCCCCCATAGTGCCATTCCCCAGAGCACATCTGCCAGACTGGGAAGGCACCTCTGCCTGTCTACTGCTTCTTGTTCCTCGTATGCCAATTGTCTGCTACCCCAGTCATCCCCTTGGTAATCCTAGTTTGACCTTAGAATCATAAACTCAGAACTGAATGGGAGTTTCAAGATCACAGTTCACCTTCCTCGTTCAGAGAAATTAACTCACCCAAATCATACAGTTCATAATCATGGCAAAGCTAGGAATTGCACTTGGGTCTCTCAGTTCCTAATTCACTGCTCTTTCCACCCTGATGCTGCATTATATCGAATGGCACAGACCTGTTTGGTGCAAGAAAGGAGTTTTCCTTTTAGTCTAGGGCCTGAACCTGGATATCAGAGGGCATGACAGACATCATTTACTAACCAGTGTTATTCTTCATATATCCAAAGAGGTACTCCAGTTTAACAAAATAAGGCAACATCTACCTGGAAAGTTATTGGTTGTTAAGATACTCCAGATTTGTCCACTGAGGAGTCAGCCATAGTAACACAGGTGGAGAGTGCTGGGCTTGCTTGTGGAAGATCTTTGGGTGGGTGAGTGGGTGGGTAGGTGATTGCCCTGGCAGAGCTGACAGATGGCTACAGAAGGCCAGTGGCTCAGCCTCCACTCCCTGATTCTTCACAGTTAGCAGCCCAGATTCTGCGCTACGTGTTCCCAGAGTTGATGGCCCAGCTGCAAAAATCAAAAACAAAAAGTACCTTTCTCACGTGGCCAAGACTGGAGTGCTGGGCTATAGACCACCCAGGGAGGGCAGCAGCTCCTCACGATGTGGCAGCCAAGAGTTGAGAACGGGAGACGGGAACAGATGCCACAAAGAAGATTAGAGATAAAATAGCAAACTTCTCAAGGCTGTGCAAACACTTACAGTGAAGGTGATAGCAATTTACCACTGGCCTCTGGGACAAATTCTTAGGACTTTCATCATGGATAAAGACACTTTCAAGAATATTATGAACATGTCTATCAAATGTTTAGAAATGAGATGTGCCATTGGTGAGGTGGGGAGAAAAGAAAACAATAATGCTGGCTGGGAACCAAAGTCACTAATTTCTGCATGGTGTTTTGCAAGTCACATAATCCCATTGACAGTTTCCTCAATGGCAGGCATGAAATTCTCCCAGAAAGAAATATACAGACCCTGTAGGGTTGACCTTGCAAACCCAAACTGTAAATGATGACAGATATCTCAGGGGTACCTACCATTTCTTTCTCATATTGTTATGGAGATGAGATAATGCTTATAAAATGCTCTGGAAAATAACTTTGCAGTGTTCACACATTAGGTATCTCCTGAGGGAGGACACATTCCTCTGATGAAACTAGGCCCCTCTACTCCAGGCAAGATAGCTCCTTATCCTTAGGTCACACCTGGCATTTTACACCTACCTGCACTGACTCTTACCTTGCTAAGAGTTAATTATGTGTTCTTGACTATCACCTTTATATTATGGTGAGATCTTTGACAGCTAGGATTATGCCATTTTACCTTGGCCCCCCACTAACTATCATGAATCTGGTATACTTGTTGGTACTCAGAAGTGTTTGTTGAACACATTAGCAAGGGATAATTATCCTATGACATTTTAATATTTTTTTGAGACAGGGTCTTGCTTTGTTGTCCAGGCTGGAGTGCAATGGTCCAATCATAACTCACTGCAGCCTGAAACTCCTGAACTCCAGCGATCCTCCCACCTTAGCCTCCTGAATAGTTGGGACTACAAGCATGCCTCACCATGCATAGCTAATTATTATTATTATTATTATTATTATTGTTGTTGTTGTTGTTGTTGTTGGTAGAGCCAGGGTCTCATCATGTTGACCAGTTTGGTCTCAAACTCCTGGGCTCAAGTGATCCTCCTGCCTCAGCCTCCCAAAGTGCCAGGATTACAGGCATGAGCCACAACATCCAGCCTGCATTTTAATTTCTGAATAGCATAATGGACAAAGTCATTAGATATTTCAGGGTATAAACAAGTTTTAAAAAATAATGTATCTTAGGGTAAATGTTAAATGTTTGATAGACATTGAAATACAGATGAGAGTCCTTCATAGGCTGAAAAAAGTTATAGCTGAATTGTGTACGATTTTGGAAATTGCAGGGCAAGGACTGACTATTTCTAGTGTTATTTGGATAAAAGAGTAGAAGTTTATAGATGGTGATATAATGGTTGGTCATTTATGATCAACTAACCAGAAACCTAGGAGCTCTTAAAGAGTAGCTAGAAGAACTCAATTAATGAAAGACAAGAAAATAGGCTATTGAAGGTGGGGATCTGGCTCCCTGTGATTTATTTTGGTTGCTAAGATATTACATAGGTCCATTCCATCTGGCTGTGAAACCCTAAGCTCTTTGAGGTGGAACTGGGCATTCTATAGCTCAAGAGTAAATTTTGTTTACAATAAGCACTCAATAATTGCCTTAATCACTTTTTTCACTCCCCTCCCCACCTCCAATACCGTGGCGCACATAGAAAATAGTATTTGTACAGCATGGTGCAGTAAACAGATGATGTTTATGTCCAGAGGGCCTGGGCCCAGGAACTCTACCACAGTACCTGGCTGCTTGGAGGTGAGGGGTAGCTCTCTTGGGCAGTTACACGCATGTCCTGGAAAAGCTGTGGGTGAGCCTCAGAAGCTGAGTAACTCCTCGGCATGCCTGCCTGGTGTAGGGGCTGCTGTTCTCCTCTCCTAACTAGCCTTATTAAGTGTCCAGGTGCATGTAGCTTCACGCTGGGGGCCATTCAGGACCATTCTAGGGGCACAGTCCTTGCCCTCGAGGATTGCCATCATCCTGTGTTTTAACAGGCAGGAGGCCAATGGTGCTTTCTTCTCTTGACTCAGGGAAGGAAAGAACAGTTATGAGCCATGATGGTTTTCTCAGGAACACTTTCCTTGGGAGAGGTGATCTTGAAGTACTCGTGCCACTGACTCATGCCAACTGTTCAAATATCAGTGGTTCAAAAAAAAAAAAAAAAAGATTTCATAGAAGCGCCCACTGGTGAAATAAAGTTATAACTTATTACAATTTCTTTGAGAGGAACAAAATAAACCTAAATCATATGTGACTTCTTTCAGAGGGGAAATAATAATCTACCCTCTTTCTGAAAATCAACCTTTACCCAAACAGGTCCATGCCTCTACACTTTCTGTGACTTGTCTTTCTCAGGTTTGTTTTTTTTTTTTTTTGAGTTGGAGTTTCGCTGTGTCACCCAGGCTGGAGTGCAGTGGCACGATCTTGGCTCACTGCAACTTCCACCTTCCGGGTTCAAGCAGTTCTCCTGTCTCAGCCTCCCAAGTAACTGGGACTACAGGTGTGTGCCACTACACCTGGCTAATTTTTACATTTTTAGTAGAGACAGGGTTTCACTATATTGGTTAGGCTGGTCTCGAACTCCTGACCTCAGGTGATCTGCCCACCTCTGCCTCCCAAAGTGCTAGGATTACAGGCATGAGCCACTGCACCCAGCCCTTTCTCAGGTTTTGAACAGGATTTACTCTCTCCTGGGGGCGAATTGATGTTGTCCATTTTTCAGTAGCAATGTCCAACATGAGCACAAGAAGCCACCATCAAGACCTACTTGCCATCCCTCCCCAGCTTCCTTGGCCTTCCAGTTTGTGGACACACCCACACATCGCAAGGCAATTTCCTGGCTGCAATACCAGAACCACTTTCTTTGAAGTGACACATCATATATAATTTGATCTTTTTTTTTTTTTTCTCTCTACAACCAGTTCTATGCTTTGATTGACTATGCTTTGGCCACAGTTTGGGTAAATGTTTCCCCACATGGAAGCTGAGCTTTGCACTAAGACTTGTAATTCCTCTGGCTATTCTGTGTGTGTGCGATATGGATACTTGTGGGTGGTAAGTGGGGTGGTACCTTTTTCTGTGAAGTTGTATTTAGTAGAAATTTTCAAAGATCATTCTCTAAACTCTGTAAGGCATTAGATGTTAGAATTGGAAAAGGCTTTGATATGATCTTGTCCAGCTCTCCCATTTTACAGATTTGGAAACTGAGGCCACAAGAAATGGAATGACTTCCCCTAGGCCACACAGCTATTGGCAGAGCTGAGCATAGATAAGACATAGGTCTCTCTTCTCTCGTATCTTGTAGTCTAAGATTTATTTCCCTAAACCTTACTCCCCATTAGGGGTTTAGTTTGAATTTCTTGCTTTCTTTTGTTTTTTTGAGACAGAGTCTCGCTCTGTCACCTAGGCTGGAGTGCAATGGCATGTTCTCGGCTCACTGCAACCTCTGCCTCCTGGGTTCAAGCAATTCTCCTGTCTCACCCTCCTGAGTAGCTGGGACTACAGGTGCATGCCACCACTCCCGGCTATTTTTTTTTTTTTTTTTTTGTATTTTTAGTAGAGACGGGGTTTCATGGTGTTAGCTAGGATGGTCTTGCTCTCCTGACCTCAGGTGGTCCACCCGCCTCTGCCTCCTGAAGTGCTGGGATTACAGGCGTAAGCCATCATGCCCAGTCTAGTTAAAATCTTTCAATTCAACTCTGCTTTGGAATGTAATGGCCAAAGTAGGTATTCTAGAATCAATTTCTCTTTAAACCATGGCTCCCTTTCCTCAAGAAAAAGCCCAGTCTTCCTGAGACTTCCTATCTGGACGAGGAGGTGGGATGAGAGATGCATGGAATGACGGGAAGACCAGGTCCATGGGACACTTGGAGATAAATTACTTGGAAGCTTCAACTTCTTACTCCATTAGCCAATTTTTTTATTTTTAAGAAGGTGGGGGTATAAGTCACTGTTACCTTGAAAGAAGTGAGACTCATCCTCATAGCAAATGCTTTAAACTTTCTCTTCTCCTTCCCACGCAGCTCACTTGTTGGCTAACGGACTAGCCTAAATTTCGTTTCTTTCAGTGTCTTTGGCTCATTCCGTGGGGAAGATGTTAATTAGCATAAATGAGTTGATGCCTTATTGAACCTCGTGATACCTGATGATAAAGCCTCATAAATGAAGTTAAAGAGAGTACAAAGGTCAGAGCACCCCATCTTTAACTGCGGGACACCTGACTGATTTTTCTCCAGAATGTCTTTGCACTCTTCTCACTGTTCCTACCCTGGCCCACACCCTCAGAATTGCATGTTTATATCATCAGTTTCCCTAATCTTCCCTCTTCCATCCATTCTAAACTTCAGCAGCTAGACCATATTATTATGTCATTCTCTTACTCAGTAACCTACATGGCTCCCTATTGCCAAAAGTATTATGCTCAAATTCCTCTGCCTGGCTTTCCTGATGTTCTTACAACAACTTCATCCTCAAGCTTCACCCGTTTCTTTCCCAATGCACACCATGCCAAGGTGTTCTGGCCTTATCACTGGCCCTCTGTGCTCCCTCCATGCCTCTTCTTGCCTAAGTTCTATCCATCTTTCAAGGTCTGCTTTGTGTTCTACTTCCTCCATGAAGCCATCCTTGGCTTATTTGGTCATATGGATGATTCCAGTCCTTGAATTCCCATTGTACTTGCAGAGGGTACTCTACACTACATCTTTTGAAGTTGGGGCTGCAGTGGAGTTTCCTATTGATAGTTACAATGCACATAACCAGTATTCAATACATACATTCCAATCTAATGAAACTATTTGGAATTAGCAATTCTGTGTAACCAAGTATCCTTTGAGTTTGAGCACTGGCAGAAGGAAACTGAGGCCCAGAGATAAGTGGCATACCTGAGGCCACACCTGGTCAGTTAGGAAGCAAGGTTTTGACCTCCTGGTTTTGGATTCTTTACTCCTGCAATGTAGGTGTTTTACAGACAATTGGAGCCTTCTCAAATGATATCAATGGATTTTCAACTTTTTAAATTAAAAAAATTAAGAATTATTTTGTATCTCAAAAGGAGTTACAAAAGTTACCAAAAATAATGAGCACTGGTGTGTCATCACAATCGCAACACCCCCTGAAAGGCCACTCTTTCATACTCCCTTTCTCCACATGCTCTTCTATGCCTTCTTCTTCACTACCTATGGCAGACATAGCTATGCAGAAGCTATGGCAACCTATGGCAGACGTAGGTAATTGACCCCAGCACTCTTTCCCTATAAGTCTAGATACAGCCTCAGAATCCTTCTCAATACAATGATCTTGAAAGCCAGTACCAATCAGGCACTTTAGAGTAAATGTATTTTTCCCTCTAGCCACACAGAAGGGTGTGGACATTGCATACATTTGAGAGAAGGGGTCCAACGAGGCCAAGGTGGTGATAGTAGGTAGAGGCCTGGCACTACCTACCACATCTGGGCACATTCACACCTCACAGGATTGCTTTCCCTCACCAAGTTCACCAAGGCTTATATTCTTTGGTGCTGGTTTTGGAGGCTATCACATACTTTACAAGGCTGTCCATTCTCTGATAAGAGAACGTCAATATCCTAGAATGTTGTTCCTTATGGCATGGCTATTTATCTTCCAGACACATCTGCTGTCAGTGGCTGCACAGAATAGGTCTACAGTAATCTGAGTACGTAGAAGAGGGACAGGAGACAGGTTGTTAGGAGCTGGGATGTTAAGATGTTTGTGGACACTGGAGAACCCAGTTCTATTGGTGTTTCTGAGGAAGGGCCAATTGGTGTCTCTGAGGAGAGAGGCCAAGGAGCCTGGAGCAGAAGCATCTTCCCTGGAAGCTGCAGGTAATGAATCGTGGGCAGAAGGTATTCAGTTCTATCTCATTAGCCAGAGGTGACATCCCAGAGGCCCAACTTGGCACAGTGCTGCCCTGGAAACCAAACTGATGTCACAGCCATGGGTCATAGAGTCATCGGAAGGATGACAAATAACGAGATGGCTCTTCCAGTGGGCGTGTGTGGTGGTGAGGGATTTGAGGGCTGATGGATGAGCCTGGTTTCAGCAGCAGGTGAGAAGGTGAGCAGGAAGTACTCAGGGTTATGAGTTAGGACACGTGGACTTTTGTCCAGCCTCATTTACCACCTGGACAAGTGTCTGGACAAGCCATGGTTTCCTCATCTATAAAATAAGAGGTTTGAACTATAAATTTTTAAAGGCCTATCCAGCTTGAAGCTTCCAATATATACATTGTCTCTGGCATTCTTAGTAAGGTTCCCACCCCAGGACTGTCTTCCCCAGATGCAGTTCAACAGAAGGAAGAAACAGAACAAGACCAGCCTTTCTTTCTTCTCTTCCTTTGAAGAGTTAAGTGGTCTTGTTGGCTAGGACGTGTACCTGGTTCAGCTCTCTCTCCCAGGACCTCTTACCTGGGCTCCTTTTGATTTCCTGCATGCAGTGGGAGGAATCTAGACCACTGGGACTAGAAAGCAGCAGCTTCCTTCTGATTGGGCGGCGTCTCTGATCCTCAACTCCAGGTGCTGTGACTTCTCCTAAACACCAACCTCTTCACCTCCCTGAGCCCTCCAGCTCATCCTCTGGCTGACTTGCTATAAATTCACTAGCTTGCATTCCTTGAACCTGTGCCTGGTGCACGTCTGCCAGTTGAGGAAGGGTACCATGGAGGACCGGGGAGAAGAAAGACAAATGCCCCTTCTCACAAATGCTCACCCATGTCCGCCCAGCCTTCCTGCCAAAAGACTATTTCCTAAACTCCCTGGGGAGGACTAGCTTCAGCTACCATAGTTCCCCCAACTTGGTTGGATCAGGTAGGTTCTCTTTAAAGAGGCAGAGCTGGGGACTGTCTGGTAGCTTCTCTCTTGTCCCATAGGTTACCTCCCAGTTGCACCTCTCGTTAGAATTCTCGCTCCAGCGTTTGCCTTTAAAGCAATTATTTATTATCTCCTCAGGAGGCCAATTTGCCTTCCCACCTCAATAAACTCCCTTAATTCCCCATAGGGGCAGGGCACAGGGGAACAGCATTGCCATCAGCATCTGAATGGAAATTTCTGCACAGCCCGATACTAGATGCTGCCTTTCTAGTTCTATGGAAATTTTCAGACCTTTCTTCCTTCTGATTCCTGCTGACTGGGGTCCTGGGGACCTGGAGGCTTACTGCAGGACCCTCTCAGAGCAAGAAGGTGTGATGAACCCCCACCAGCAGGAAGAACTCTGAGATCTGTACATTAGGGAGCTGGCCATTGCAAGTCCCATGAGGCCATAGGGTCTGGGGGTCTGGAGTTTGGGGAGGGGGCCCAATCCAAACATGTTTTGTTTGGCTTTGTGAGTATGATGGGTCATGCATCAACCCCCAAGCTTTTGCCCTCCCCACTCCACATACACACACTCAGTGGTGGGGTGTGAGGCAGTCTACCCAGGTTCCTAACACTGAGGAAATTAGCTACACCTGAGTAGACAAACTCCCCCGCTGACGTCAAAGGCCCCCTTCCTACCATGCCAGGCATTTTGGAACTGTTAAAGAGGGGTCCTAATCATGGAGGGCCTTCTGAGGAAGGAAAGCAAACAAAGCGGGTAGGAGGAGCCCAGCAGGCCCCCACATTCCAGGGAGAGGTGGGGAATGGTGTGGAGGGGAGGTCGGTCGCCTGCATAGGGGCCTGTCCTTGTGTTGCTAGTTCAGGGCCCATGGCTATCTGCTAGCAACATGGAGCCTTCATGTTTTCCTTGTCCCTGCTGGCTGGCCTGTTGGCTCAGCCCTCACTGCTGTCCCTTGTTCTCTCACCCTGGCTTCTCCTAAGGGCTCCTGAACTTCTTGAGATGAGCTCACTCCAGCTACCTAAGCATCCACCTACTCCAGACATAACAGGGAGCCACCTGTGAACAATATGTCATTAATTTGAAAAGACAGGAAATGATGACCTTAAGAAGGCTTTCAGGAAGTTCATACACATTCCATTAGCCAAATGGAATTGTGGTTCTTTAAGATGTACTGAGTATCTGTCACACACACTAGACTCAGGATGGGGCAATAAAGTGCTATCTTGGAAAGCAGAAGGCCAAGATGGAATCTTGCCCCCAACAGGTCCTACTAAAGACTGCAGCTCAGATACCAAGGGCTCTTCAAGAGATCAATTTATGCCTACAGACTCTTTATTTGAAGGCTCAACTGGAATTCACTTGCGAACGAGGTTTTCTTCACAATGCTAGTGGCTTCCTTCAATTCTACGTTTTCAACCTTACAGAGGGAGGAGGCCTACATTAACCACCAGGAGCTAAACTTGGGGAGGTCAGATCCTCCAAGGGAAAGAGCCCAAGTCCGTATGGAATAAATGCAAGCTGGAGCTGGAAGTTCTCCAAAGGGCTACTTATTTTGCTTCATTCTGCTCCAGCAGCCTGTGCAGCGGTAGAAGGGGGCTGAGAGGTCGTTGTTATCAATTTGCAGAGGGTTAAAAAGGACTTGTCATTTTCTCCCTTGTCCCCTTCTTGGGGTCTTGGAATTTCTAGTTCCACTTGGGGTAGAAGTGCTCCCTGTGGATTCTTTCATTTTTCTCTGAATGACTAGAGACAGGAAAAACCAGGCAAGTAAAAAAAGTCTCATATAAAATGTGAATGCCTTTAAAGTTACCAGATGAGAACATGGTTTATCGAGTAGAAATCATACCCATACTGAAACTGCCAGTCCTGCCTGGTTTTAGATTAGAGCTGTCCTCAGGCCATCACAACCTTTATGACCCAAGAAAACTAAGGTCAGGCTCATATAGGAAAGCATGAACAAATGTTCCATGACGTTTGCACGCTGGTCTGATATAACCACAAACTTAGGCTGTGAAGACACAGTTTTCTGACAGGCAGATCTTAGAGGGTTGGCCAGAAAGAGAGTCCCTTCAGAGGGGAGAGTGATGGGAAGGAGAAAGTCAATGTGCAGTTGAAGAATGTTGGTCCCCAGCTTTTGTCCATGTAAGCAACCATGTTGAGCATTTTGGTAAAGTGGCCAAAGGGCTAACTGGTCAAGCTCTAGAAAAGTAGTAAAGGCACTTGTGGTATATTTTTGGTACACATGGTCTTCATGTTCTTACCCTTTTACGACCTCAGTGATAACTCCTCTTTATTCCTCCTTGGAAATTCAGGGTCATAGAATCACAGAAAGTTGGGAACTGGAAAAGAGAGGCTGCAGTGGTTATCTGGTCTGGTTAACCACCCCAAAACAAGCATCTCCAACTGGCCTGACACCCTGCTCCTGCACTATCAGGGCAGGAATCCTAGGACCTCATAGGACATTATCTCTCGAGCAACTTCCACTGTTAAAAAGCGCCCTTCTCCACTGATTCAAAGTCTGTTTGCTTATCACTCCCACCTACTGCACTCCCTCTGTGCTCTGAAGAAACATTGAACACATTGACTTCTCCCACAATCATTACCTAATACTGCAGACACACACAGTCCTAGCTCTTTCATCTCTTCTCCAAGCCAAACACAACCAGCTTCATCATCATCCTCCCCTGTGAGACGAGGGTGCTCCAGACCCCCATCCATCCAGCTTGGCCACATCTTGCCATGCCCTCCTTTGCCAAAGACTCTCTCGAAATGTGCCACCCATTTTTCTTTGTACTCTTTCTTCCCTTTTCGTCAAATCTGTTCTCAGAAATGGCTCCTTTGGCCTAAGATACAAATGATTGAGCATGCTTACTGTGGTACCTTCTCAGGACTATTTACAGCTGAACAGATTTAAAGCCTTAAGTTGAAGGAATGGCTGGGAATACTTGGGTAGCAGGTAATGGAAAGATAGGAGATACAAGGGGACAAGGCCCTGAAATCTTCCTGGAACCCTTAAAATCATGCCTAAAACACTTTTTAAACAGAAGATTAGCCTGACAAAGTCAGGAGCTCAAGACCAGCCTGGCCAACATGCTGAAACCCCGTCTTTACTAAAAAGTACAAAAAAAAAAAAAAAAAAAAATAGCTGGGCATGGTGGTGGGTGCCTGTAATACCAGCTACTTGAGAGGCTGAGGCAGGAGAATTGCTTGAACCTGGGAGGTGGAGGCTGCAGTGAGCTGGGATCGCACCATTGCACTCCAGCCTGGGCAACAAGAACAAAACTCTGTCTCAAAAAAAAAAAAAAAAAAAAAAAAAAAAAAAGAGGTAGTGCTGTGACCTTCAGTGGGCTCAGGCAGTCTGCATCCTCATCTTCACCCCAGGTGAGACTACTCACCTGGCTGGGTATATTCCCATAAAATGAATTCCTTGCAGGCAGGAGCTGGTCTGATTCTTTCCTGATTTGTTGTCAATCCTGGGGCCTGAGTAACACATTAATAGTTCCTCACGCAATGTCTTCTGGGTGAATGAGTGAATAAGGTTAGGCCGTGAGGCAGACAGAGCTTCTCAGCTCATGAGAGTTGGCAAATGTCCCTGGGCAGGCTACACAGGGGCCCATCTGTGATGGATTAAGGGGAATGGACAGAAGCTTGGGGCCAGGAGTTGTGAGAAGCTGTATCTGATTTCTGGAGCAAGAGGAGATAGAAAATTTAAAAAAAATCATAAGCACACATGGAGATTCTATTTTAGCCCTCATCTCAAAGATTTTCTGAAACTAAAAACATGATTTTTAAACTAAAAAAAATCAACTTATCTGTTGAACTGAAGAAAAGAAAGGTTATTGTTGGGACCTAAATCAGTGGTCTGGAAGGTCAAATGGAAGGAATATCTCAAAGCAGAGCAAAAATACAAATGATAAAAATTGTGAAGAAGAACACAAGCAACTTGAAATAGAGATCAAGGAGGCCTATCACATGGATATAGGAGTTCCAGAAACAGAAAAAAGGAAGAGATAGAGGGAAACCATAATCAAATCTTAGAAGAAAAGTCGCTAAGCTGAAGAAAGACTTGAGTTTGCAGATTAAAAGGCAGGATTGATGAGAAAAGACACACCCCGGGCTTAGCTTCATAAAATTCCTGAAATCCGTAGACAAAAAAGACACCTAACAATCATCTAGAAAGAAAGAACAGGTTATTTACAAAGGAAAAAGAATGAGATTGGCACCAGATTTCTCATGTGTAACACCCAAAAGCCAGAAAATGAAGGAACAACATCCAGAGACCACTGAGGGGAGAGACTGCAGGGCAGGAGCCCCACGCCTCCAAAATGTCACCGTCTGCCGGGGTAAGAAACTCTGTCAACATGCAAAGAGTCAAAGAATATGTCACCATATTCTCTCATAGATTACTTGAAGAAAATACAAAGAGTTGTAAACAAGTAATAATTGGAACAGAGATAGCAAGACAGGGGAAGAAGAACAGATGAAAGGGTAATAAAAGGTAGCATATTCAATACAAACGGTAAACTCCAAATGGACGATAGAATGGCTGGGAATGTGTGATGTATGGGCCCAGTAAGAATTCTTGTGAAAAGAAGAGGCATATTGCAAGGGGAAAATTATTAAAAATGATAAATGATCTTAGCACAATTTAGGAGTGGGAGATGGCTGGAGAAGTAAACACATTTTAGGGACCGGGGCGCTGGGGAGGGGAATAGTGAAATTATTTCAAAGGCCATAGTTTCTTGGGGTAGGGAAAGGTCATTGGAGAAATGGGGTATCTTGTCAGGGAAAATTATTTTTCATCTTGTTTTTATATAATAAGAGAAATATGCTTTTGATTATGAGTGTTGGGAAAGGAGCAGTAACCACTAGCAGAATGTAAAACAACAGTGGACCAAATTAACAAAGGGAAGAAAGAAAGAGGGAGTACCATGATCAAACTTGTGAAACGAGAAAAATGAAATAACTAAAAAGGAAAGAAAAATAAATCGTAAAAAATAAAGTGAAAGAAAAAAACTAGTATATTAGTTATTACATAAGATGTGAAGAGGTTAACTTATTAAATTATAGAAACACTGAGATTAGGTAAAAACATGAAACATTGCTATATGTTATTTTTAAAAAATAGTTAAAAGTAAACAAAGTTAAAAATTAAAAATGATAAAGGTTAAAACAAAGGGATAAGAAAATATCAGAAAGAAGGAAGGCACAACAACATTAATAATGGTTGAGTTGGAGTGATGGTTAGAAGCGTTAACTAGAATAAAGAGGGTAACTTACAATAGGCAAAATTTATGAAGAATCAATGATTGTATAAATTAATAGGCATCAAACAATGTGGTAACTTATATGAGATAAATGTTTTAGAAACACAAAGAGAAATTAATGAAACTGTACAATTATAGTTGATTTTTAACAAACTCTTTTCAGAATTAAGACCCCATATACAAAAAAAAAAAAGAACATAGAGGAATTGAATAATACAATGAACAAATCAATTTAATATGTATTTCTTTCAAAGTAAAATTTCATTTTATATGTCCAAAATCAATCAGGTACTTGGCAACCAAGAAAAATTCACACAATTTTAAAATAAAGATTTTACAGGCCATATTTTCTGCTCATAATCCAATAAAACTAGATATACAAAGTTAAAAAATATCAAAAGATTCCTAAATGCTAGAAATTAAGAAACCCATTATTAAATAATCCTCAAACAACCAAAGAGGAATAGAAATTAAAATTACAAACTGTTTAAAAAATGATAAATGTAGACTCCTTTATTCTAAAACCTATAGTACCCAGCTAAAGCCATACTCAGGAGAAAATTAATATCTGTAAATGACTTTATTGTTAAAAGAGAAAGACCTAAAATGAAAGAATTCTACATCAATTTTAAAACATTAGAAAATAACATTTAAACCCTAAGGAAACAGGAAAAATAAATCAATAGAATACAAACCAAAACAAGTAGAAAGGACAAATAAATCCAAAATTGCTTCTTTGAAAAAGTCAATAAAATTAATGCACCCCTTGCAAACCTGATTAAAGAAAAGAGATAACAAAATTATGTAAGATTAGAAATGAGAAGGGGATAAAACCATGCATACAGGAGAGATTGAAATCATTCTATGAGAACATTGTAAGTAACTCTATGGCAACAAACCTCAAGATGAAGCAGAAAACTTGACTATGTCAATTATGGAAGAAATTGGAAAGATGATTTAAGATCTGCCATTTTAAAGTGCAGCAGGACCAGACTGTCGTGGCTGATAGTAGAATTCATCAGTGTTGTATGAGAGGAGATAAAGATGGGAGAAAGCGTTGGGGAGGGCAGAAACTGGGAGAGGGGAAGTGGAAGATGGGTGCGATAGGGAAAGAGTTTGAGACACAGCCTCCTCTAAAGTCCCTGTCTCTCCAAACGGACACACCTTTAATGATTGCATATTTGTGTTCAACATAGACACTATCATTTGTATAGCCAAGAGCTGTTGCTTGTAGTTTGGGGTGATGGTAGAAAAACTGCCAGAATATAGGTCCCCAAACCCTTCTTCTCTCATCATGTCCTGTCCCCATGCAACCTCATGTTGGTGCTGTGAATCTGTAAGTTTAGAGATCTTTTACCTACCCATTCAGCAGCTGGCTGAGGCGAGGAAGCCCTGGGGAAGGTGGGACAAGATCACTCCAGGAGCTTTCCAGTCCCATGAGATGAGGTGAAGAGTTGGCAGGGGTTGGGGGAGATGGGGGGAGTTGGTGGGAAAAGAAAGCAATAATCTCATCCAAATCAGCCGAAATAATTTTTTATATCCAAATAGTTTTCCTCTTCTGGAGATCCAGTAAGCATGACTAAAAGACAGTTCCCAATCAGACCCAATGCTTTGGGTGGACAGTCTCAAAGGGCTTAATGAAGACAGGAGGGGATTTTCTAGGGCAATGAATGGGGTCTCTGGTTCTAGTTATCTGTTGTTAAAATACTTTGGGAGTCTTGCCTCCATTTTGGGTAATTGAACCCCTTCTGGAAACCCAGCAGAGAACTGAAGCCCTTATCCTAATATATAGAGGTTTTCCTGCATCCTGGGATGGGACCACCTGATCTTCACACTCCCTTCCAACCTTGGGATTCTCTGAACCTCCCTGTCCTAGGAAGGACAACTCCAGCACTGTCCTAGCCTGGAAAACCCCAGCACTGAAGGGTCATTTTTTTTCCTTGTCCAAGAGTGGTGTGCTTTCTGGCAGATGAGAGAACAGGGCAAGAGGTTGGAGAAGAGTGAGCCTTAGAAATAGTTTCCAGACACTGTGGAACTATTGGTTTAAAACTGCACCCCTTAGTGCACATCACTGTGCACTAAGTTCTCCAGTAGCCCCAGAGCAGGTCCTCCTGATTCCAGTCATGCTACTCTCACTTTTCTGAGTGTCCTCCATTTCCTGAGGGTCTTCATGCCATCACCCAGCATGTCAAACCCCTTTGCTATGTCTGTTGCAATGGACTTGGTGGTGTCTGTCTGGGCCTGTGCACTGCCCACCGGTTTGTAAGCATTAATATGTTGACTGTCTCTATCAGGGATCTGCAAAATACAACTTGGGGACCAAATCTAGCTTACCGCCTGTTTAATAAAGTTTTATTGACACATAGCCATAATCATTCATTTACATGTTGTCTATGGCTACTTTTGTGCTATAATGACAGGGTTAAGACTTTGCCAAAGAGAATATATGGCCTCCCATCAGAAAATATTTACTATCTGGCTCTTTACAGAAAAGTTTGCCGACCCCTGATCTATATATACATTTAAAGACCAAATGAAAGCTATTGACTGTAGTTGGGAAACCAAATTATGAAATTCATAGATAGTTGTTTGTCTTTCCACAGTCAGGGCTACCTATCTGTCTTAAATATCATACACTTCATAAAGCTTCCCATGCTCACAAGCAAATAGAAGAATGAAGTACATTTCCCAAGCTTTTTACACATGGAACTCGGGTACTTTCCTTACCTGAAATCTCTGCTTAAAGATGCTGGTTTGATTTGTCCCAGCAATCCCATTACTGGGTATATACCCAAAGGATTATAAATCATTCTATTGTAAAGACACATACACACGTATGTTCATTGCAGCACTATATACAATAGCAAAGTCTTGGAATCAACCCAAATACCCATCAGTGATAGACTGGATAAAGAAAATGTGGCACGTATACACCACGGAATATTATGCAGCCATAAAAAAGAATGAGTTTGTGTCCTTTGCAGGGACATGGATGAAGCTGGAAGCCATCATTCTAAGCAAACTAACACAGGAACAGAAAACCAAACACTGCACGTTCTCACTCATAAGTGGGAGTTGAACAATGAACACATGGACAAAGGGAGGGGAACATCACATACTGGGCCCTGTTGGGGGATGGGAGGCAAGGGAAAGGAGAGCACTAGGACAAATACTTAATGCATGTGGGGCTTAAAACCTAGATGACAGGTTGATAGGTGGAGGAAACCACCATGGCACATATATACCTATGTAACAAACCTGCATGTTCTGCACATGTATCCCAGACCTTAAAGTAAAATTAAAAAAAAATAAATTTTAAAAGAGATACTGGTTTGACCTAAACTAAGAAATGCTTATCATCCATAATAAAGTCATATATAGGATTCTAATTTATTAATTCCTCCCTGCTATGGAATATCACCTTGCCCCTTACAAAGACCACTGAATGGTCAAGACTCCTTTAGATAATTCCATGCCCCAGTTGTCCCTGTTTTGACTTAAAATCCCATCAGTGTAAAATTCTTCTCTTTGTGGTCATTAGCCTCTAGCTCAGCCACTAGAGAGCCTTCCCTTCCTAGCCTGTGTCCCCTAACTTACCCCCCTACTCTGTGTCTGCTTAGGACACTCAACAAGTTTAATTTTATAGCATCTATGATTTAGTTTAACATGCCAAGAAGATCACCTGTTAATTACCTTTCCAAAAGACTACTGTTTTTGTTTTAAGTCAACAACATTTAAAACACACTCCTTATTGCTAACTCCGGAAATCTTACTGTAATACCAACTTCCCTTAATGCCGCACAATAGGTAGTTATGGAGATTCAGGCAGAGAATGAAAATCAGCTTAGGGAAAGAAAGTTACAGGTGTGCTTGGTTCTACACAGGTGCAAGGAGAGGCAAAGAAAGTGAGTGCTGCAACTGATTGAACCAGAGCTGAGAACACAGGGAGCAGACATCAGGTCAGACAAAGAGCATTTCTTCCCAGAATGCGGCTAGTCACCACTGGGGGCCTTCTCTTCTTCACTGCTTTTCACCGTCAGGTAGTAGATGCGGTTGGCCTCGGGGTAGGTGACTTTGCTGAGTGGGAGCCTGAAGATGGCCGGGTTGTTGGTCGTCAGGAGCAGGAAGATGATGGTGGCAAGGCAGAAGGCCCAGGTGCCTGGTGGCACGCCCACCTGGAAACAAAAGCATTGGGGGCTGAAGAAGTTTCCTAGTTTCCTGTGTTTGGCTGGGGACCCTGGGGGAAAAGGATGTGATGGGCATTGAGGATGGAGATCCTCCCTCCAGTGAAGGCATTGATATTCCCAGATTTGCAATGTCATAGTAGTTGGTCAAAGAATTTGGGGCTGGATGCAGTGGCTCATGCCTGTAATCCCAGCACTTTGGAAGGCCAAGGTGGGAGGATCACTTGAGCCCAGACCAGCCTTGGCAACAAAGTGAGACCACGTCTCTACAAAAAAATACAAAAGACAGCTGGGCATGGTGATGCATGCCTGTAGTCTCAGCTACTCGGGAGGTGGAACTGGGAGGATGGCTTGAATCCTGGGAGGTTGGAGCTGCAGTGAGCCAAGTTTGCACCACTGCACTCCAGCCTGGGCAACAGTGCGAGACCCTATCTTGCAAAGAAAACAAAAACAAAACAGATAATTTGAGGCACAATCAGAATCTTTCAATGATGGAGCTGCAAATTGGTCCCCCACATCCAGTCACACAGCGCCATCTTTCCGTCCGTGTTTTCTGCTGCTAGTTACATTGCAATCTTTCTACACACACACCCCTCCCTCCCCTAGAGGTACATGTATGCAATTGTCAATCCTCCTCTGGACAACCTTAGATAAACCTTGACAGATGTTGTGTGAGCACCAGCTACCGTTATCCCCTCAATGCTCCTTTACCAGACCCCACAACCCCGTATGTCCAGAAGCTCTGGGAAGAGCACTTTGGGGTAGTGTTCAGGAGAATCCACACTTACCACTGACAAGATGTTGGAGATGGCTGCTTCCATGTATGCACAGAACAGGGCTGTGGAGGAACAAGGATCACCAGAGTGAGCTTCCCAGGGCCTTCACCCTAAGCCACTGCCATTACCGCCTAGGGAGCCCAGACCAAGAACAGAAGCCCCACCCTCTCCTGCAGCTCAGATTCTGCACCACGCCCTGACATCTGGCATGCTTGCCTGGCATGATTTGTTATCTCTGTAGATAGGTGAGGCCTGTCTCCCACCAGACTGTTCATTCTTCAGGTAGAGATTAAAATTTATATTTCCTTTTGTCCCCTCCCTGCTTCTATAGTGGTCTTGCATAGAGTCAGGGGTCAATAAACATCATTTGCTTGTCTACGCTGATGGTAGTGAAGAGCTAGTACAGGCTGGATGATTGTCTGTTGTGGGGGAAGAGTGGTCAGACTATATGAGCTCCTGCCGAAGTCCCTCCTATTCAACACTCTGAGCAGCTGTGATGCTGCTTGATGTTCACCAGGTCTCACCAGGGCTGAACCTTATTGGACCCCTGAACCAGTCCCCAGGAGCCAGGCAGCTGGGTTCCCCCATGGGAGCTGGGTCCTGAGGACAGCCAGGAAAGCTTGTCCACGTAGCTGGTGCCTTTGGACAAACTCCTTCTGCCCTGCAGCTTTGCTCTTTCTCCTTCTCTATCCAGAACACCCCTTCTCTCTGTTTGTCAACTCAAATCCTACCAGAAGTGTTGCGATAAACCCTAGCCTCCCCCTGTAGGCTTCCCAGACGATTCCAGCCACTGGAATCTGCCACTTCTCTGAAGGCCAAAGGCAGTTACAGTCTGAACCTGAAAATAACAGGCACTTTTGACTTGACAAATATTTACCAGGCCCACTATCTCC